>NC_066583.1:118219985-119546860 GCF_024323335.1 Lathyrus oleraceus
TAGTATGTTTTCTAGAGTTCTTTAAAATGTTGATCAGAGAACCATATATGGAGTTATGAAAGGGGATAAAACATTTATAAAATCAACAACAGTTTATAAAAAGTTGCTACCTTACTCTCAAGTGATTGTTAAGACTAAGTATAATACCATCTCAAATTAGTTTCTTATTTCATTTGATACACACGAAATTATTTGTATCATAGAATTTTCTAAGATGTTGATGAATAGTACCACATCAAAGAGTTAAGCAAATAAGTGATTCAATATTATATATAAATCAACCTGAGTATTTAATAAAAATTGTGCTACCTTAATCTCGAGCATTTGGTTAAGATTAAGTGTAGTACCATATTAATTAGTTAATATTTTCACTGATGACATCAATATATATTAGTATAGGTTATAGAGATCATTAAGATGTTGAGCAATAGTACGACATCGATGAGTTAAGAAAACTTGTAATTTAAGATCATATATAAATCAATAAGGAAGTTAACTGAAAGTTGTGATATCTTAATCTCGAGCGATTGGTCAGATTAACTTGGTATAATCTTAAAGTTAAGAAAAAGAGATTGAAAATTATATAAAATCAACGACAGTTTTAAGAAAAGTCGTGTTAGCTTAATCTCGAGCCTTTGATTAACATTAAGTGTACTAGAATTTTAAATTTGTTTAACGTTTAATTTTATGTCAACGAGGATTATTATATATGTTATAGAATTCTTTAAGAAATGAGCAATAGAACCACATCGAGGAGTTAAGAAAATAATAGATTTAAAACCATATATAAAATCAACAGAGTTTATGAAACTTGTGTTCCTTAATCTCGAGCGTTTAGTTAACATTAAGTTTGGTATCAATCTTAAATTAGTTTAATATTTAATTTGATGCCATGAATAGATTATTATTATATTATATAGAATTATCTAAGATGTAGAGCAATATTACAATATGAGGTTAATTAAATAAGAGATTGAATATCATATATTAAATAACCAAGAGAGTTTTAGAAAAGTTGTGTTATCTTATATCGAAAGTTTGGTTAATATTAAATGTAATACCATCTTAATTAGATTAAGATATTTAATTTGATGCCAACTATAAGTTATTAGTATGTTTTCTAGAGTTCTTTAAAATGTTGATCAAAGAACCATATATGGAGTTATGAAAAAGGGATAAAATGACATTTATAAAATCAACAAGACAGTTTATAAAAGTTTGCAACCTTACTCTCAAGTGACTGGTTAAGACTAAGTATAATACCATCTCAAATTAGTTTCTTATTTCATTTGATACACACGATAAATTATTTGTATATATCATAGAATTTTCTAAGATGTTGATGAATAGTACCACAACGAAGTTAGGCAAATAAGTGGTTCAATATTATATATAAAATCAACGTGAGTATTTAATAAAAATTGTGCTACCTTAATCTCGAGCATTTGGTTAAGATTAAGTGTAGTACCATATTAAATTAGTTTAATATTTTCACTGATGACATCAATATATTATTAGTATAGGTTATATAGATCATTAAGATGTTGAGCAATAGTACGACATCGATGAGTTAAGAAAACTAGTAATTTAAGATCATATATAAAATCAATAAGGAAGTTAATTGAAAGTTGTGATATCTTAATCTCGAGCGATTGGTCAAGATTAACTGTGGTATAATCTTAAAGTTAAGAAAAAAGAGATTGAAAATTATATATAAAATCAACGACACATTTAAGAAAAGCCGTGTTAGCTTAATCCCGAGCCTTTGATTAACATTAAGTGTACTAGAATTTTAAATTTGTTTAACGTTTAATTTTATGTCAACGAAGGATTATTATTATATGCTATAGAATTCTTTAAGAAATTGAGCAATAGAACCACATCGAGGAGTTGTGAAAATAATAGATTTAAAACCATATATACAAATCAACAAGAGTTTATGAAACTTGTGTTACCTTAATCTCGAGCGTTTAGTTAACATTAAGTTTGTATCATCTTAAATTAGTTTAATATTTAATTTGATGCCATGAATAGATTATTATTATATTATATAGAATTATCTAAGATGTAGAGCAATATTACAATATTGAGGAGTTAATTAAATAAGAGATTGAATATCATATATTAAATAACCAGAGAGTTTAAGAAAAGTTGTGTTATCTTAATATCGAACGTTTGGTTAATATTAAATGTAATACCATCTTAAATTAGATTAAGATATTTAATTTGATGCCAACTATAAGTTATAGTATGTTTTCTAGAGTTCTTTAAAATGTTGATCAAGAGAAACCATATATGGAGTTATGAAAATGGGGATAAAATGACATTTATAAAATCAACAAGACAGTTTATAAATAGTTTGCTACCCTACTCTCAAGTGATTGGTTAAGACTAAGTATAATTCCATCTCAAATTAGTTTCTTATTTCATTTGATACACACGATAAATTATTTGTATATATCATAGAATTTCTAAGATGTTGATGAATAGTACCACATCAAAGAGTTAAGCAAATAAGTGATTCAATATTATATAAAAAATCAACCTGAGTATTTAATAAAAATTGTGCTACCTTAATCTCGAGCATTTGGTTAAGATTAAGTGTAGTACCATATTAAATTAGTTTAATATTTTCACTGGTGACATCAATATCTTATTAGTATAGGTTATAGAGATCATTAAGATGTTGAGCAATAGTACGACATCGATGAGTTAAGAAAACTAGTAATTTAAGATCATATATAAAATCAATAAGGAAGTTAATTGAAAGTTGTGATATCTTAATCTCGAGCGAATGGTCAAGATTAACTTTGGTATAATCTTAAAGTTAAGAAAAAAGAGATTGAAAATTATATAAAATCAACGACAGAGTTAAGAAAAGCCGTGTTAGCTTAATCTCGAGCCTTTGATTAACATTAAGTGTACTAGAATTTTAAATTTGTTTAACGTTTAATTTTATGTCAACGAAGGATTAATATTATATGTTATAGAATTCTTTAAGAAATTGAGCAATAGAACCACATCGAGGAGTTAAGAAAATAATAGATTTAAAACCATATATAAAATCAACAAGAGTTTATGAAACTTGTGTTACCTTAATCTCGAGCGTTTAGTTAACATTAAGTTTGGTATCATCTTAAACTAGTTTAATATTTAATTTGATGCCAAGAATAGATTATTAGTATATTATATAGAATTATCTAAGATGTAGAGCAATATTACAATATTGAGGAGTTAATTAAATAAGAGATTGAATATCATATATTAAATAACCAGAGAGTTTAAGAAAAGTTGTGTTATCTTAATATCGAACGTTTGGTTAATATTAAATGTAATACCATCTTAAATTAGATTAAGATATTTATTTGATGCCAACTATAAGTTATTAGTATGTTTTCTAGTGTTCTTTAAAATGTTGATCAAGAGAACCATATATGGAGTTATGAAAATGGGGATAAAATGACATTTATAAATCAACAAGACAGTTTACAAAAAGTTTGCTACCTTACTCTCAAGTGATTGGTTAAGACTAAGTATAATACCATCTCAAATTAGTTTCTTATTTCATTTGATACACACGATAAATTATTTGTATATATCATAGATTTTCTAAGATGTTGATGAATAGTACCACATCAAAGAGTGAAGCAAATAAGTGATTCAATATTATATATAAAATCAACCTGAGTATTTAATAAAAATTGTGCTACCTTAATCTCGAGCATTTGGTTAAGATTAAGTGTAGTACCATATTAAATTAGTTTATATTTTCACTGATGACATCAATATATTATTAGTATAGGTTATAGAGATCATTAAGATGTTGAGCAATAGTACGACATCGATGAGTTAAGAAAACTAGTAATTTAAGATCATATATAAAATCAATAAGGAAGTTAATTGAAAGTTGTGATATCTTAATCTCGAGCGATTGGTCAAGATTAACTTTGGTATAATCTTAAAGTTAAGAAAAAAGAGATTGAAAATTATATATAAAATCAACGACAGAGTTTAAGAAAAGCCGTGTTAGCTTAATCTCGAGCCTTTGATTAACATTAAGTGTACTAGAATTTTAAATTTGTTTAACGTTTAATTTATGTCAACGAAGGATTATTATTATATGTTATAGAATTATTTAAGAAATTGAGCAATAGAACCACATCGAGGAGTTAAGAAAATAATAGATTTAAAACCATATATAAAATCAACAAGAGTTTATGAAACTTGTGTTACCTTAATCTCGAGCGTTTAGTTAACATTAAGTTTGGTATCAATCTTAAATTAGTTTAATATTTAATTTGATGCCATGAATAGATTATTATTATATTATATAGAATTATCTAAGATGTAGAGCAATATTACAATATTGAGGAGTTAATTAAATAAGAGATTGAATATCATATATTAAATAACCAAGAGAGTTTAAGAAAAGTTGTGTTATCTTAATATCGAACGTTTGGTTAATATTAAATGTAATACCATCTTAAATTAGATTAAGATATTTAATTTGATGCCAACTATAGGTTATTAGTATGTTTTCTAGAATTCTTTAAAATGTTGATCAAGAGAACCATATATGGAGTTATGCAAAAGGGGATAAAATGTCATTTATAAAATCAACAAAAAAAGTTTATAAAAAGTTTGCTACCTTAATCTCAAGTTACTGGTTAAGACTAAGTATAATACCATCTCAAATTAGTTTCTTATTTCATTTGATACACACGATAATTTATTTGTATATATCATAGAATTTTCTAAGATGTTGATGAATAGTACCACATCAAAGAGTGAAGCAAATAAGTGATTCAATATTATATATAAAATCAACCTGAGTATTTAATAAAAATTGTGCTACCTTAATCTCGAGCATTTGGTTAAGATTAAGTGTAGTACCATATTAAATTAGTTTAATATTTTCACTGATGACATCAATATATTATTAGTATAGGTTATAGAGATCATTAAGATGTTGAACAATAGTACGACATCGATGATGTAACAACCCGTATAATATATATCTAGAATAATATCATACAAGTGTTAAATTTTGGTACTGTCACAACATAAGTGCCTAATGGCATCAATATATATACATGTCCAAACTAAAACATCAATGGAACATGTCATACAAAATGCCTAAACAATAAAAATCTAAGAACTATGTACAATATCTTCACTGCACACAACTCCACAACGGAAGATTATGCTAAACAGCAACCCTTGAAACATCCATAACAGCTTCTCTTAGTTTCACCTGTAAAGAATTACCTGAAAAATAACAACAATGATGGGATGAGATAATAATCTCAGTGAGTTCTCCTATCCTATGGGTCCACTCGGTTCTACGGGTATTCTAATCGATATTCAACTCATATCCAACTCAAGTCAACAGGGAACGAAGACTTGAGCGATGGGGAAACTATCTCGCAATTGTATGGCAACATGCATCTGAGTTCTCATAACTCAACCACGATCATTATTCAGATTCACGCAACATCGATCCCCAACCGGACCTACGTCTAGGCCAAGGCTTGGTTCACGCATGTCCGTATGATTCGACTTTCGCGGTGGATATCTGGTTCCCCTATGGGACTTAAACCCACTTTAAGAACCATCACCCGTACGGGACTCTAACCCACCTAGGGTATCTTTCACCGTATAGGACTCTAACCCACATAGGTGTCCACCTTTCCCCCATGTCCGCCATGGTTGGGGCTCAAACCCATTTGAGGCTCGAATCATTGGTCCCACATCCCAATGCTTACTCATCTAAGCATACCACAAGAGATGTGTACCACCACAGAAAAAAAAACACATTCTGAATACATGATCGGTTCCATAAAACATTGGTTCCACGAACCATAACAAAGTTCGGTTCCAAAAATCATTGGTTCCATGAACCATAACAGAATTCATTAATCACAGGTGACTTCATTCACCACAATACACAAATAATAACATGGCATGTTCCATACAATGCGTCTCATTCTCAATCATGGCAACAATTCGTCCACGACCTCACATAAGCGTCGTACGAATGAATACCGTATTCTCATACATATCACACATGTTCCATAATAGATCATATTTCTAAGTTATTAATCACGTCATTCTCCTAGGTTTCCTCACTCATCTTTGTAGAGTTTTAATCATGTTACTTCACCTTTCACATAACAACAATATTTAATTTTCATCATGATAAAATTCATGGCATTTATAAATCACATCCTATTCTATAACATGGAACAATAATAATAGTCTTTTGTTATCTTTAGTCGTGTTATTTCACAATCAACCATATCAACCATGTTTAACACCCATCATAAATATAATTCATTTAATTTGTAAGACACATAATTTACTATAATATGATATTATAATAGCCTTTTTCATTATCTTACTAATGCATCCGTCCGCATCCAAAACGGAGCTATAATGCTCAATTAATTCATTAATCTATCTTAATCAAGATTTAGATTAATATTTATTCATTGCATAAGTATTCAACAACAACCTCTCTAGCCTAGTGGTAAGGCATGAAGTGAATTTTGCTACGCGTTAACCGGTTAACTCATACCGTTAACTCATACCGTTAACCGGTTAACACTGTAAAAAGAGGAAAAATTCCAATTTCAAATTAATTCTCTCAGTACCTTCTTTCCTTAAATAACTCAACTCACCTAGTAGAAGAAGAAGATGAAGTTGTTGATGATGAAGATGAGATGATGATGGAGGTTTCCTTCCTCTTCTTCTCCCATGAGTCTTCTTCTTCCTTCCTTCTCTTTTCCTCTTTCTTTCTCTTCTTTTCTTCTCTTTCTTTTCCTTTTCCTTCCTGATATCTCTCACTCTCTCTTCTTCTATTCTTATCCTCTTCTTCTTTTCTTTCTCTACCACACAATATATATATAATATATATAATATAAATTATTAAGTAATAACAAATATCCCAATTGATATTTCATCCTCCAACACCAATTGACCAATTATTAATGTTACCAAAATGTCCTCTCTTGTAATTATTAATATTGGTCTGTCTCTTTATTAATAATCAATCTCTTCAGAGTTCACCGGTTACTCTGTTGGTCCTAATTGACAATATTTATAACACATAGGAGCTCCAATTGTTACAACTAACAAAAGATATTACACAGGTACTCAATTGATCTCAACTGACAACTAATTGAGCATTTAAGGGAATATGGGATATTACAGATGAGTTAAGAAAACTAGTAATTTAAGATCATATATAAAATCAATAAGGAAGTTAATTGAAAGTTGTGATATCTTAATCTCGAGCGATTGGTCAAGATTAACTTTGGTATAATCTTAAAGTTAAGAAAAAAGAGATTGAAAATTATATATAAAATCAACGACAGAGTTTAAGAAAAGCCGTGTTAGCTTAATCTCGAGCCTTTGATTAACATTAAGTGTACTAGAATTTTAAATTTGTTTAACGTTTAATTTTATGTCAACGAAGGATTATTATTATATGTTATAGAATTCTTTAAGAAATTGAGCAATAGAACCACATCGAGGAGTTAAGAAATAATAGATTTAAAACCATATATAAAATCAACAAGAGTTTATGAAACTTGTGTTACCTTAATCTCGAGCGTTTAGTTAACATTAAGTTTGGTATCATCTTAAATTAGTTTAATATTTAATTTGATGCCATGAATAGATTATTATTATTATATAGAATTATCTAAGATGTAGAGCAATATTACAATATTGAGGAGTTAATTAAATAAGAGATTGAATATCATATATTAAATAACCAAGAGAGTTTAAGAAAAGTTGTGTTATCTTAATATCGAACGTTTGGTTAATATTAAATGTAATACCATCTTAAATTAGATTAAGATATTTAATTTGATGCCAACTATAAGTTATTAGTATGTTTTCTAGAGTTCTTTAAAATGTTGATCAAGAGAACCATATATGGAGTTATGAAAAAGGGGATAAAATGACATTTATAAAATCAACAAGACAGTTTATAAAAAGTTTGCTACCTTACTCTCAAGTGATTGGTTAAGACTAAGTATAATACCATCTCAAATTAGTTTCTTATTTCATTTGATACACACGATAAATTATTTGTATATATCGTAGAATTTCTAAGATGTTGATGAATAGTGTAACACCCCGATAAAAATAAGACAATTATTTAATTTAAGTTAATAGTATATTTTATTAATTTAATTAAATAATTGGAATATTATTGGAATTATTATTATTATTGGAATAATATAATTGGAATAATAAAGTTGGAATATATATAAAGAGTTCCATTTGGTAAAAAGGGTTTTTCACGTGAAAACCAGAGAAGCGACAGAAAGTGAGGAAAGGGCCAAAGAGGAAGAGTAGGAGAAGAAGGTTGAAGAAGGAAGAGCTTGAAGCTAAAGGATTGCCGGATTAACTCAGGTAAGGGGGGTTATCGTCGTTTAATGGGTATTATGGGTTAACATGTAATGGGTAGTAATAAGCCGTTGAATTGACCCTAATTAGGATGATGAGTGCGGAAAAATTGTGATGAATAAGTTATGTTAAAGCTGTAATTGAATCTATATTTGGGTGAGTTGTGATTTTCCGAACGTGTAGCTTTTTACGGAATTGGAATCGGAGGTCCGGAAGTCCTCCAACGGCGGAAAATGCGGAGAATTCTGCATTCTGCTTCGTGTTAGCGCAGGAACAGCTTTCTGTCTTGCGTTAACCGGTTAACCCAGGGTGTTAACCGGTTAACACTGTTATGAATTGTGAAATATTGCTGTCTGTCTTGCGTTAACCGGTTAACCCAGGGTGTTAACCGGTTAACACTGTTAAAATGTGCCAGGAAGCGTGTTCTGTGTTGCGTTAACCGGTTAACCCAGGGCATTAACCGGTTAACACTGTTGGAAAAGTGGAAAACTGATATTTTAAATATTGTAAACAATTGAAGATTGGCCTATATGGGTGTATGATATAGGAGGGATCAATTTCCCGTTGTTTTGAGCAGTGTAGGTATTAGTAGAGTGTGCTAATACTGTGATTGATTATGTGACATGACATAATATAATTCTGTGATAATTGTATTGAGGATGTATGATGGTGTGCATAATATTGTGAATATATCTATTATGTATGCTATTGTGAATGGACTGTTTATGGCTTAGAGTGTGAGCATATGTCCATTGTGGATTGTTGATGGTTACATGCTAGGTGATTTAGCGTGTATAATATGGCCTTTATGGTGGTAGCTAATTCCCATGGTGAGGAATTAGTGAGTGAATTATTGTGGATTGTTGTTGATGTTTGCATGCTAGGTGATTTAGCGTGCATAGCATAGCCCTTGGGGTGGTAGCTAATTCCCATGGTGAGGAATTAGTGAGTGAGTCACTAGGTCTCAAATGAGTGGGACTAGTGAGCTTGGTAGCCGTATCTGGATTTGATCGGTGAGGTTGAACTATGTGTTCACGAATAGTCGGTACCACATGCATGGAGTCTTATTGCATAATGTATGTATGGCGTATAATATGAATGGATGTATTCCAATATTATACGTGTGTTTTGGTGTTGGGTTGAGTATGATTATGATTTTGAGTTGATGCTGCCGTTGCTGAATGTGTGATCTGATTTGGGTGATGAAATGTGTTAATTTACTTAGCATTACATGATATTTTATAATGCTTATTATATCGATTGAGGAACTCACCCTTACAACTATGTTTCAGGTAACGAGCAGTGATTGAGTAGAAGCTAGTGCTTGGAGTCTAGTGTAGTTCCTTAGTGGGTCATGCTCTGGTAGATGTAACATCGGGACAGGATGTTTTACTTTGTTTTCATTTTGGTTGTTGAACAACTTTACATGTAATGTGTTACATGGTTTGCATGATTGATTAGATCTCTATCCGCTGCGAATTATGCAATGTTTTATTTTGATGAATAAATGAGCATGACAAGTTATTATGGTGAATGGTGTGAAGTGTCAAGTGTGACACCCTTAAATTGCATATCTACTCTGATTTATATTTTATTGAATTAATTAATTATTGGGGTATTTTAGAAGGGTGTTACATTAGTGGTATCAGAACAAAGTCGGTCGAGTCGAGTCGTAATTATTTTGTTTCCCTGTACGTGATAGGTGTTGTGTAACCCTATCAGTACTTATTGTTTTAGCTTGTTGGGTTTTCAGAATAGAGATGGCTGGAAGAGGTAGAGACGATGCTGCGATTGCTGAGGCTCTGGGTATGCTAGCTGGAGTACTTGGAGGAAATCCGAATGTTATGGACTGGGAGCTGCTCGTCAACTGAGTGAGTTCCAGAAGAACAATCCTCCAATGTTCAAGGGAGCATACGATCCAGATGGTGCTCAGAAGTGGTTGAAGGAGATCGAGAGGATCTTCCAAGTGACTGAGTGTGCCGATAACCAGAAGGTCAGGTTCGGTACGCATATGCTGTCAGAGGAAGCAGATGATTGGTGGGTTGCTGCCCGCACTGAGTTGGAAGCTGCTGGGAATGCTGAGATCACTTGGGCGGTGTTCAGAGAGAGATTCCTGAGGAAGTACTTCCCAGAGGATGTCAGAGGAAAGAAAGAGATAGAGTTCTTAGAATTGAAGCAGGGCAATCGGTCTGTTACTGAGTATGCTGCTAAGTTCACAGAGCTGTCGAAGTATTACACTCCCTATGATGAGGCTACTGGGGAATTTTCAAAATGTGTGAAGTTTGAGAACGGGTTACGTCCCGAGATCAAGCAGGCTATTGGGTATCAGCGGATCAGAGTGTTTTCTGACCTGGTTGACTGTTGCAGGATCTTTGAACAAGATACCAAGGCCAGAGCGGAGAGCTATCAGCAGAGGGTTGATAGGAAAGGCAAGAATCAGAATGATCGTGGGAAACCGTATGCAGCTGGCAAAGGTTTCCAGAGACAGAGTGGGATGAGGAGACCTAGTGGGGGAGATTCCAGTGCCCCTGCTAAGTGTTACAGATGTGGTCAGGCTGGACATCGTATCCATGAGTGTACCAGTACTGAGAAGAAGTGTTTCAAGTGTGGAAAAGGTGGTCACTTGGCTGCAGAGTGTCGGTTGAAGGCTATGACTTGTTTCAACTGTGGAGAGGCGGGTCATATCAGTCCACAGTGTCCTAAGCCGAAGAAAGAGAACCAGTCGGGAGGCAAGGTCTTTGCTTTATCGGGTTCTGAGACTTCTGCAGATGATCGTTTGATCCGAGGTACGTGTTATATTAATGGCTTTCCTCTTGTAGCTATTATTGACACAGATGCGACTCATTCCTTTATATCTTTGGATTGTGCTGTGAAACTTAAATTAGAGATATCTGAGATGCATGGGGGTATGGTGATTGATACTCCTGCGAAGGGTTCAGTGACTACTACTTCAGTTTGTTTAAATTGCCCTTTGAGTATTTTTGGTAGAGACTTTGGGATGGACCTCGTGTGTCTTCCACTAGTGCAGATTGATGTTATCCTGGGTATGAACTGGTTGGTGTTTAACCGAGTTTATATGAACTGTTTTGATAAGACTGTGATTTTTCTTGAGATTGAGGAAGGAAAGAGTTTGTTTCTATCAGCGAGGCAGGTGAATGAGGCAGTAGTAGATGGGGCAGAGTTGTTTATGCTGTTAGCGACTTTGGAGGCTAAAGATAAACTAGTGATTTGCGATCTAGCCATGGTGTGTGATTTTCCTGATGTGTTTCCTGAAGAAGTGAATGAATTACCGCCAAAGCGTGAAGTTGAGTTCTCGATTGATTTGGTACCTGGTACTAGGCCGATATCGATGGCTCCGTACCGTATGTCTGCTGTTGAGTTAACTGAATTAAAGAGTCAGCTGGAAGATCTGTTGGATAAGAAATTTATTCGTCCGAGTGTGTCACCGTGGGGCGCACCAGTGTTATTGGTTAAGAAGAAAGAAGGTACTATGAGGTTGTGTGTGGACTACAGGCAACTGAATAAAGTGACGATCAAGAATCGGTATCCTTTGCCGAGGATTGATGATTTGATGGATCAGTTGGTTGGTGCGAGTGTGTTCAGCAAAATAGATTTGAGATCGGGATATCATTAGATACGTGTGAAAACTGAGGATATTCAGAAGACTGCTTTCAGAACAAGGTATGGACATTATGAGTATTCTGTAATGCCTTTTGGTGTGACTAATGCGCCTGGGGTATTTATGGAGTATATGAATAGGATTTTCCATCCGTACCTAGACAAGTTTGTTGTGGTGTTTATTGACGATATTTTGGTGTATTCGAAATCTGAAGAAGAGCATGCTGAACATTTGAGAGTGGTTTTAGGAGTTCTTCGAGAAAAGAAGTTATTTGCTAAACTGTCCAAGTGTGAATTTTGGTTAGAAGAGGTTAGTTTTCTTGGTCATGTGGTTTCAAGAGGTGGTGTTGCTGTTGATCCTTCTAAGATAGAAGCGGTATCTAAGTGGGAAGCTCCGAAGTCAGTTTCTGAGATAAGGAGTTTTCTTGGACTTGCAGGTTATTATAGGAAATTCATTGAGGGATTTTCTAAGTTGGCGTTACCGTTGACGATGTTGACTAGAAAGGGGCAAGCGTTTGTTTGGGATTCAAAATGTGAAGAAGGTTTCCAAGAGTTAAAGAGAAGGTTAACTACTGCTCCTATTCTGATACTACCAAGTCCATCGGAACCATTTGAGGTTTACTGTGATGCTTCATTGTTGGGTTTGGGTGGTGTTTTGATGCAGAATAAGCAGGGTGTTAAGCTTATGCTTCGAGACAACTGAAGGTTCATGAGAGGAACTATCCGACACACGATTTAGAGTTGGCAGCTATGGTATTTGTTCTGAAGTTATGGAGGCATTACTTGTACGGGTCAAGATTTGAGGTTTTCAGTGACCATAAAAGTTTAAAGTATTTGTTTGATCAGAAAGAGCTGAATATGAGACAGAGGAGATGGTTAGAGTTTCTGAAGGATTATGACTTTGGTTTGAATTACCATCCGGGTAAAGCAAACGTAGTGGCTGATGCATTGAGTCGGAAATCATTGCAGATGTCTATGTTAATGGTTAAGGAATTGGATTTAATTGAGCAGTTTAGAGACTTGAGTTTGGTGTGTGAGAGTACTCACAATAGTGTTAAATTGGGAATGTTGAAGTTAACAAGTGGTATTCTGGATGAGATTAGAGAGGGTCAGAAATCCGATGTGCTTTTGGTTGATAAGTTGACTCTAGTGAATCAAGGTCAAGGTGGTGAATTCAGAGTTGATGAGAATGGTGTTTTGAAATTTGGTAATCGGGTGTGTATTCCGGATGTTACCGAACTTAAGAAGAGTATTCTTGAGGAAGGACATCGTAGTGGCCTGAGTATTCATCCTGGGGCTACGAAGATGTATCATGATTTGAAAAAGTTATTTTGGTGGCCGGGAATGAAAAGAGAAATTGCGAGTTTTGTTTATTCTTGTTTGACTTGTCAGAAGTCAAAGATTGAGCATCAGAAGCCGTCTGGGCTAATGCAACCGTTGGCTATTCCAGAGTGGAAGTGGGATAGTATCAGTATGGATTTTGTTTCTGGTTTACCGAGGACAATTAAGAATTTTGAAGCTATTTGGGTGATTGTTGACAGATTGACAAATCGGCTCATTTCATTCCGATCAGAATGGATTATCCGTTAGAGAGATTAGCTGAGTTGTATATTGAGAAATTGTAAGTTTGCATGGTATTCCGTCGAGTATTGTTTCGGACAGAGATCCTAGATTTACCTCGAAGTTCTGGGAAGGTTTGCAGAGGGCTTTGGGAACTAAGCTGAGATTGAGTTCTGCATATCATCCGCAGACTGATGGTCAGACTGAGAGGACGATTCAGTCACTGGAGGATCTTTTGAGGGCTTGTGTTTTGGAGAAGGGAGGTGCTTGGGATTGTTATTTACCTTTGATTGAGTTTACCTACAACAATAGTTTTCATTCGAGCATTGGTATGGCACCGTTTGAAGCTTTGTATGGTAGGAGATGTCGGACACCTTTATGTTGGTATGAGTCCGGTGAGAGGGGTGTGGTTGGACCGGAGATTGTTCAACAAACTACGGAAAAGATTAAGATGATTCAGGAGAAGATGAGGATTGCTCAGAGTCGTCAGAAGAGTTATCACGACAATAGGAGGAAGTCACTTGAGTTTCAAGAGGGAGATCATGTGTTTCTTCGTGTTACTCCGATAACTGGGGTTGGTCGAGCTTTGAAGTCGAAGAAGTTGACACCTCGATTTATTGGTCCTTATCAGATTTTGGAGAGAATAGGGGAGGTAGCCTATCGTATCGCTTTACCGCCGTCACTTGCGAATTTGCATGAGGTTTTTCATGTGTCTCAGTTGAGGAGGTACATTCCTGATCCGTCGCATGTGGTCAGGGTATATGATGTACAGGTGAGAGATAACCTGACTGTTGAAACATCACCTATGAGGATCGAGGATCAAGAGTTGAAGCAGTTGCGGGGTAAAGAGATTGCTTTGGTAAAGGTAGCTTGGGGAGGACCAGCAGGTGGCAATGTGAATTGGGAACTTGAGAGTCAGATGAAGGAGTCTTATCCAGAGTTATTCGCTTGAGGTATGTTTTCGAGGACGAAAACTCTTTTAGTGGGGGAGAGTTGTAACACCCCGATAAAAATAAGACAATTATTTAATTTAAGTTAATAGTATATTTATTAATTTAATTAAATAATTGGAATATTATTGGAATTATTATTATTATTGGAATAATATAAATTGGAATAATAAAGTTGGAATATATATAAAGAGTTCCATTTGGTAAAAGGGTTTTTCACGTGAAAACCAGAGAAGCGACAGAAAGTGAGAAAAGGCCAAAGAGGAAGAGTAGAGAAGAAGGTTGAAGAAGGAAGAGCTTGAAGCTAAAGGATTGCCGGATTAACTCAGGTAAGGGGGTTTTATCGTCGTTTAATGGGTATTATGGGTTAACATGTAATGGGTAGTAATAAGCCGTTGAATTGACCCTAATTGGGATGATGAGTGCGGAAAAATTGTGATGAATAAGTTATGTTAAAGCTGTAATTGAATCTATATTTGGGTGAGTTGTGATTTTCCGAACGTGTAGCTTTTTACGGAATTGGAATCGGAGGTCCGGAAGTCCTCCAACGGCGGAAAATGCGGAGAATTCTGCATTCTGCTTCGTGTTAGCGCAGGAACAGCTTTCTGTCTTGCGTTAACCGGTTAACCCAGGTGTTAACCGGTTAACACTGTTATGAATTGTGAAATATTGTTGTCTGTCTTGCGTTAACCGGTTAACCCAGGGTGTTAACCGGTTAACACTGTTAAAATGTGCCAGGAAGCGTGTTCTGTGTTGCGTTAACCGGTTAACCCAGGGCGTTAACCGGTTAACACTGTTGGAAAAGTGGAAAACTGATATTTTAAATATTGTAAACAATTGAAGATTGGCCTATATGGGTGTATGATATAGGAGGGATCAATTTCCCGTTGTTTTGAGCAGTGTAGGTATTAGTAGAGTGTGCTAATACTGTGATTGATTATGTGACATGACATAATATAATTCTGTGATAATTGTATTGAGGATGTATGATGGTGTGCATAATGTTGTGAATATATCTATTATGTATGCTATTGTGAATGGACTGTTTATGGCTTAGAGTGTGAGCATATGTCCATTGTGGATTGTTGATGGTTGCATGCTAGGTGATTTAACGTGTATAATATGGCCTTTATGGTGGTAGCTAATTCCCATGGTGAGGAATTAGTGAGTGAATTATTGTGGATTGTTGTTGATGTTTGCATGCTAGGTGATTTAGCGTGCATAGCATAGCCCTTGGGTTGGTAGCTAATTCCCATGGTGAGGAATTAGTGAGTGAGTCACTAGGTCTCAAATGAGTGGGACTAGTGAGCTTGGTAGCCGTATCTGGATTTGATCGGTGAGGTTGAACTATGTGTTCACGAATAGTCGGTACCGCATGCATGGAGTCTTATTGCATAATGTATGTATAGCGTATAATATGAATGGATGTATTCCAATATTATACGTGTGTTTTGGTTGGGGTTGAGTATGATTATGATTTTGAGTTGATGTTGCCGTTGCTGAATGTGTGATCTGATTTGGGTGATGAAATGTGTTAATTTACTTAGCATTACATGATATTTTATAATGCTTATTATATCGATTGAGGAACTCACCCTTACAACTATGTTTCAGGTAACGAGCAGTGATTGAGTAGAAGCTAGTGCTTGGAGTCTAGTGTAGTTCCTTAGTGGGTCATGCTCTGGTAGATGTAACATCGGGACGGGATGTTTTACTTTGTTTTCATTTGGTTGTTGAACAACTTTACATGTAATGTGTTACATGGTTTGCATGATTGATTAGATCTCTATCCGCTGCGAATTATGCAATGTTTTATTTTGATGAATAAATGAGCATGACAAGTTATTATGGTGAATGGTGTGAAGTGTCAAGTGTGACACCCTTAAATTGCATATCTACTCTGATTTATATTTTGTTGAATTAATTAATTATTGGGGTATTTTAGAAGGGTGTTACATTAGTGGTATCAGAGCAAGTCGGTCGAGTCGAGTCGTAATTATTCTGTTTCCCTGTACGTGATAGGTGTTGTGTAACCCTATCAGTACTTATTGTTTTAGCTTGTTGGGTTTTCAGAATAGAGATGGCTGGAAGAGGTAGAGACGATGCTGCGATTGCTGAGGCTCTGGGTATGCTAGCTGGAGTACTTGGAGGAAATCCGAATGTTGTGGGAATGGGAGCTGCTCGTCAACTGAGTGAGTTCCAGAAGAACAATCCTCCAATGTTCAAGGGAGCATACGATCCAGATGGTGCTCAGAAGTGGTTGAAGGAGATCGAGAGGATCTTCCGAGTGACTGAGTGTGCCGATAACCAGAAGGTCAGGTTCGGTACGCATATGCTGTCAGAGGAAGCAGATGATTGGTGGGTTGCTGCCCGCACTGAGTTGGAAGCTGCTGGGAATGCTGAGATCACTTGGGCGGTGTTCAGAGAGAGATTCCTGAGGAAGTACTTCCCAGAGGATGTCAGAGGAAAGAAAGAGATAGAGTTCTTAGAATTGAAGCAGGGCAATCGGTCTGTTACTGAGTATGCTGCTAAGTTCACAGAGCTGTCGAAGTATTACACTCCCTATGATGAGGCTACTGGGGAATTTTCAAAATGTGTGAAGTTTGAGAACGGGTTACGTCCCGAGATCAAGCAGGCTATTGGGTATCAGCGGATCAGAGTGTTTTCTGACCTGGTTGACTGTTGCAGGATCTTTGAACAGATACCAAGGCCAGAGCGGAGAGCTATCAGCAGAGGGTTGATAGGAAAGGCAAGAATCAGAATGATCGTGGGAAACCGTATGCAGCTGGCAAAGGTTTCCAGAGACAGAGTGGGATGAGGAGACCTAGTGGGGGAGACTCCAGTGCCCCTGCTAAGTGTTACAGATGTGGTCAGGCTGGACATCGTATCCATGAGTGTACCAGTACTGAGAAGAAGTGTTTCAAGTGTGGAAAAGGTGGTCACTTGGCTGCAGAGTGTCGGTTGAAGACTATGACTTGTTTCAACTGTGGAGAGGTGGGTCATATCAGTCCACAGTGTCCTAAGCCGAAGAAAGAGAACCAGTCGGGAGGCAAGGTCTTTGCTTTATCGGGTTCTGAGACTTCTGCAGATGATCGTTTGATCCGAGGTACGTGTTATATTAATGGCTTTCCTCTTGTAGCTATTATTGACACAGATGCGACTCATTCCTTTATATCTTTGGATTGTGCTGTGAAACTTAAATTAGAGATATCTGAGATGCATGGGGGTATGGTGATTGATACTCCTGCGAAGGGTTCAGTGACTACTACTTCAGTTTGTTTAAATTGCCCTTTGAGTATTTTTGGTAGAGACTTTGGGATGGACCTCGTGTGTCTTCCACTAGTGCAGATTGATGTTATCCTGGGTATGAACTGGTTGGTGTTTAACCGAGTTTATATCAACTGTTTTGATAAGACTGTGATTTTTCTTGAGATTGAGGAAGGAAAGAGTTTGTTTCTATCAGCGAGGCAGGTGAATGAGGCAGTAGCAGATGGGGCAGAGTTGTTTATGCTGTTAGCGACTTTGGAGGCTAAAGATAAACTGGTGATTTGCGATCTAGCCGTGGTGTGTGATTTTCCTGATGTGTTTCCTGAAGAAGTGAATGAATTACCGCCAGAGCGTGAAGTTGAGTTCTCGATTGATTTGGTACCTGGTACTAGGCCGATATCGATGGCTCCGTACCGTATGTCTGCTGTTGAGTTAACTGAATTGAAGAGTCAGCTGGAAGATCTGTTGGATAAGAAATTTATTCGTCCGAGTGTGTCACCGTGGGGCGCACCAGTGTTATTGGTTAAGAAGAAAGAAGGTACTATGAGGTTGTGTGTGGACTACAGGCAACTGAATAAAGTGACGATCAAGAATCGGTATCCTTTGCCGAGGATTGATGATTTGATGGATCAGTTGGTTGGTGCGAGTGTGTTCAGCAAAATAGATTTGAGATCGGGATATCATCAGATACGTGTGAAAACTGAGGATATTCAGAAGACTGCTTTCAGAACAAGGTATGGACATTATGAGTATTCTGTAATGCCTTTTGGTGTGACTAATGCGCCTGGGGTATTTATGGAGTATATGAATAGGATTTTCCATCCGTACCTAGACAAGTTTGTTGTGGTGTTTATTGACGATATTTTGGTGTATTCGAAATCTGAAGAAGAGCATGCTGAACATTTGAGAGTGGTTTTAGGAGTTCTTCGAGAAAAGAAGTTATTTGCTAAACTGTCCAAGTGTGAATTTTGGTTAGAAGAGGTTAGTTTTCTTGGTCATGTAGTTTCAAGAGGTGGTGTTGCTGTTGATCCTTCTAAGATAGAAGCGGTATCTAAGTGGGAAGCTCCGAAGTCAGTTTCTGAGATAAGGAGTTTTCTTGGACTTGCAGGTTATTATAGGAAATTCATTGAGGGATTTTCTAAGTTGGCGTTACCGTTGATGATGTTGACTAGAAAGGGGCAAGCGTTTGTTTGGGATTCAAAATGTGAAGAAGGTTTCCAAGAGTTAAAGAGAAGGTTAACTACTGCTCCTATTCTGATACTACCAAGTCCATCGGAACCATTTGAGGTTTACTGTGATGCTTCATTGTTGGGTTTGGGCGGTGTTTTGATGCAGAATAAGCAGGTTGTAGCTTATGCTTCGAGACAACTGAACGTTCATGAGAGGAACTATCCGACACACGATTTAGAGTTGGCAGCTATGGTATTTGTTCTGAAGTTATGGAGGCATTACTTGTACGGGTCAAGATTTGAGGTTTTCAGTGACCATAAAAGTTTAAAGTATTTGTTTGATCAGAAAGAGCTGAATATGAGACAGAGGAGATGGTTAGAGTTTCTGAAGGATTATGACTTTGGTTTGAATTACCATCCGGGTAAAGCAAACATAGTGGCTGATGCATTGAGTCGGAAATCATTGCAGATGTCTATGTTAATGGTTAAGGAATTGGATTTAATTGAGCAGTTTAGAGACTTGAGTTTGGTGTGTGAGAGTACTCACAATAGTGTTAAATTGGGAATGTTGAAGTTAACAAGTGGTATTCTGGATGAGATTAGAGAGGGTCAGAAATCCGATGTGTTTTTGGTTGATAAGTTGACTCTAGTGAATCAAGGTCAAGGTGGTGAATTTAGAGTTGATGAGAATGGTGTTTTAAAATTTGGTAATCGGGTGTGTATTCCGGATGTTACCGAACTTAAGAAGAGTATTCTTGAGGAAGGACATCGTAGTGGCCTGAGTATTCATCCTGGGGCTACGAAGATGTATCATGATTTGAAAAAGTTATTTTGGTGGCCGGGAATGAAAAGAGAAATTGCGAGTTTTGTTTATTCTTGTTTGACTTGTCAGAAGTCAAAGATTGAGCATCAGAAGCCGTCTGGGCTAATGCAACCGTTGGCTATTCCAGAGTGGAAGTGGGATAGTATCAGTATGGATTTTGTTTCTGGTTTACCGAGGACAATTAAGAATTTTGAAGCTATTTGGGTGATTGTTGACAGATTGACAAAATCGGCTCATTTCATTCCGATCAGAATGGATTATCCGTTAGAGAGATTAGCTGAGTTGTATATTGAGAAAATTGTAAGTTTGCATGGTATTCCGTCGAGTATTGTTTCGGACAGAGATCCTAGATTTACCTCGAAGTTCTGGGAAGGTTTGCAGAGGGCTTTGGGAACTAAGCTGAGATTGAGTTCTGCATATCATCCGCAGACTGATGGTCAGACTGAGAGGACGATTCAGTCACTGGAGGATCTTTTGAGGGCTTGTGTTTTGGAGAAGGGAGGTGCTTGGGATTGTTATTTACCTTTGATTGAGTTTACCTACAACAATAGTTTTCATTCGAGCATTGGTATGGCACTGTTTGAAGCTTTGTATGGTAGGAGATGTCGGACACCTTTATGTTGGTATGAGTCCGGTGAGAGTGTTGTGGTTGGACCGGAGATTGTTCAACAAACTACGGAAAAGATTAAGATGATTCAGGAGAAGATGAGGATTGCTCAGAGTCGTCAGAAGAGTTATCACGACAATAGGAGGAAGTCACTTGAGTTTCAAGAGGGAGATCATGTGTTTCTTCGTGTTACTCCGATAACTGGGGTTGGTCGAGCTTTGAAGTCGAAGAAGTTGACACCTCGATTTATTGGTCCTTATCAGATTTTGGAGAGAATAGGGGAGGTAGCCTATCGTATCGCTTTACCGCCGTCACTTGCGAATTTGCATGAGGTTTTTCATGTGTCTCAGTTGAGGAGGTACATTCCTGATCCGTCGCATGTGGTCCAAGTAGATGATGTACAGGTGAGAGATAACCTGACTGTTGAAACATCACCTATGAGGATCGAGGATCGAGAGTTGAAGCAGTTGCGGGGTAAAGAGATTGCTTTGGTAAATGTAGCTTGGGGAGGACCAGCAGGTGGCAATGTGAATTGGGAACTTGAGAGTCAGATGAAGGAGTCTTATCCAGAGTTATTCGCTTGAGGTATGTTTTCGAGGACGAAAACTCTTTTAGTGGGGGAGAGTTGTAACACCCCGATAAAAATAAGACAATTATTTAATTTAAGTTAATAGTATATTTATTAATTTAATTAAATAATTGGAATATTATTGGAATTATTATTATTATTGGAATAATATAAATTGGAATAATAAAGTTGGAATATATATAAAGAGTTCCATTTGGTAAAAAGGGTTTTTCACGTGAAAACCAGAGAAGCGACAGAAAGTGAGAAAAGGGCCAAAGAGGAAGAGTAGGAGAAGAAGGTTGAAGAAGGAAGAGCTTGAAGCTAAAGGATTGTCGGATTAACTCAGGTAAGGGGGGTTTATCGTCGTTTAATGGGTATTATGGGTTAACATGTAATGGGTAGTAATAAGCCGTTGAATTGACCCTAATTGGGATGATGAGTGCGGAAAAATTGTGATGAATAAGTTATGTTAAAGCTGTAATTGAATCTATATTTGGGTGAGTTGTGATTTTCCGAACGTGTAGCTTTTTACGGAATTGGAATCGGAGGTCCGGAAGTCCTCCAACGGCGGAAAATGCGGAGAATTCTGCATTCTGCTTCGTGTTAGCGCAGGAACAGCTTTTTGTCTTGCGTTAACCGGTTAACCCAGGGTGTTAACCGGTTAACACTGTTATGAATTGTGAAATATTGCTGTCTGTCTTGCGTTAACCGGTTAACCCAGGGTGTTAACCGGTTAACACTGTTAAAATGTGCCAGGAAGCGTGTTCTGTGTTGCGTTAACCGGTTAACCCAGGGCGTTAACCGGTTAACACTGTTGGAAAAGTGGAAAACTGATATTTTAAATATTGTAAACAATTGACGATTGGCCTATATGGGTGTATGATATAGGAGGGATCAATTTCCCGTTGTTTTGAGCAGTGTAGGTATTAGTAGAGTGTGCTAATACTGTGATTGATTATGTGACATGACATAATATAATTCTGTGATAATTGTATTGAGGATGTATGATGGTGTGCATAATGTTGTGAATATATCTATTATGTATGCTATTATGAATGGACTGTTTATGGCTTAGAGTGTGAGCATATGTCCATTGTGGATTGTTGATGGTTGCATGCTAGGTGATTTAGCGTGTATAATATGGCCTTTATGGTGGTAGCTAATTCCCATGGTGAGGAATTAGTGAGTGAATTATTGTGGATTGTTGTTGATGTTTGCATGCTAGGTGATTTAGCGTGCATAGCATAGCCCTTGGGGTGGTAGCTAATTCCCATGGTGAGGAATTAGTGAGTGAGTCACTAGGTCTCAAATGAGTGGGACTAGTGAGCTTGGTAGCCGTATCTGGATTTGATCGGTGAGGTTGAACTATGTGTTCACGAATAGTCGGTACCGCATGCATGGAGTCTTATTGCATAATGTATGTATGGCGTATAATATGAATGGATGTATTCCAATATTATACGTGTGTTTTGGTGTTGGGTTGAGTATGATTATGATTTTGAGTTGATGCTGCCGTTGCTGAATGTGTGATCTGATTTGGGTGATGAAATGTGTTAATTTACTTAGCATTACATGATATTTTATAATGCTTATTATATCGATTGAGGAACTCACCCTTACAACTATGTTTCAGGTAACGAGCAGTGATTGAGTAGAAGCTAGTGCTTGGAGTCTAGTGTAGTTCCTTAGTGGGTCATGCTCTGGTAGATGTAACATCGGGACGGGATGTTTTACTTTGTTTTCATTTTGGTTGTTGAACAACTTTACATGTAATGTGTTATATGGTTTGCATGATTGATTAGATCTCTATCCGCTGCGAATTATGCAATGTTTTATTTTGATGAATAAATGAGCATGACAAGTTATTATGGTGAATGGTGTGAAGTGTCAAGTGTGACACCCTTAAATTGCATATCTACTCTGATTTATATTTTATTGAATTAATTAATTATTGGGGTATTTTAGAAGGGTGTTACATTAGTGGTATCAGAACAAAGTCGGTCGAGTCGAGTCGTAATTATTCTGTTTCCCTGTACGTGATAGGTGTTGTGTAACCCTATCAGTACTTATTGTTTTAGCTTGTTGGGTTTTCAGAATAGAGATGGCTGGAAGAGGTAGAGACGATGCTGCGATTGCTGAGGCTCTGGGTATGCTAGCTGGAGTACTTGGAGAAAATCCGAATGTTATGGGACTGGGAGCTGCTCGTCAACTGAGTGAGTTCCAGAAGAACAATCCTCCAATGTTCAAGGGAGCATACGATCCAGATGGTGCTCAGAAGTGGTTGAAGGAGATCGAGAGGATCTTCCAAGTGACTGAGTGTGCCGATAACCAGAAGGTCAGGTTCGGTACGCATATGCTGTCAGAGGAAGCAGATGATTGGTGGGTTGCTGCCCGCACTGAGTTGGAAGCTACTGGGAATGCTGAGATCACTTGGGCGGTGTTTAGAGAGAGATTCCTGAGGAAGTACTTCCCAGAGGATGTCAGAGGAAAGAAAGAGATAGAGTTCTTAGAATTGAAGCAGGGCAATCGGTCTGTTACTGAGTATGCTGCTAAGTTCACAGAGCTGTCGAAGTATTACACTCCCTATGATGAGGCTATTGGGGAATTTTCAAAATGTGTGAAGTTTGAGAACGGGTTACGTCTCGAGATCAAGCAGGCTATTGGGTATCAGTGGATCAGAGTGTTTTCTGACCTGGTTGACTGTTGCAGGATCTTTGAACAGGATACCAAGGCCAGAGCGGAGAGCTATCAGCAGAGGGTTGATAGGAAAGGTAAGAATCAGAATGATCGTGGGAAACCGTATGCAGCTGGCAAAGGTTTCCAGAGACAGAGTGGGATGAGGAGACCTAGTGGGGGAGATTCCAGTGCCCCTGCTAAGTGTTACAGATGTGGTCAGGCTGGACATCGTATCCATGAGTGTACCAGTACTGAGAAGAAGTGTTTCAAGTGTGGAAAAGGTGGTCACTTGGCTGCAGAGTGCCGGTTGAAGGCTATGACTTGTTTCAACTGTGGAGAGGTGGGTCATATCAGTCCACAGTGTCCTAAGCCGAAGAAAGAGAACCAGTCGGGAGGCAAGGTCTTTGCTTTATCGGGTTCTGAGACTTCTGCAGATGATCGTTTGATCCGAGGTACGTGTTATATTAATGGCTTTCCTCTTGTAGCTATTAATGGCTTTCCTCTTGTAGTTATATATAAAATCAACAACAGAGTTTAAGAAAAGCCGTGTTAGCTTAATCTCGACCCTTTAATTAACATTAAGTGTACTAGAATTTTAAATTTGTTTAACATTTAATTTTATGTCAACGAAGGATTAGTATTATATGTTATAGAATTTTTTAAGAAATTGAGCAATACAACCACATCGAGGAGTTAAGAAAATAATAGATTTAAAACCATATATAAAATCAACGAGAGTTTATGAAACTTGTGTTACCTTAATCTCGAGCGTTTAGTTAACATTAAGTTTGGTATCATCTTAAACTAGTTTAATATTTAATTTGATGCCAAGAATAGATTATTAGTATATTATATAGAATTATCTAAGATGTAGAGCTATATTACAATATTGAGGATTTAATTAAATAAGAGATTGAATATCATATATTAAATAAACAAGAGAGTTTAAGAAAAGTTGTGTTATCTTAATATCGAACGTTTGGTTAATATTAAATGTAATACCATCTTAAATTAGATTAACATATTTAATTTGATGCCAACTATAGGTTATTAGTATGTTTTCTAGAGTTCTTTAAAATGTTGATCAAGAAAACCATATGAGGAGTTATGAAAAAAGGGATAAAAATGTCATATATAAAATCAACAAGACAGTTTATAAAAAGTTTGCTACCTTACTCTCAAGTGACTGGTTAAGACTAAGTATAATACCATCTCAAATTAGTTTCTTATTTCATTTGATACACACGATATATTATTTGTATATATCATAGAATTTTCTAAGATGTTGATGAATAGTACCACATCGAAGAGTTAAGCAAATAAGTGATTCAATATTATATATAAAATCAACCAGAGTATTTAATAAAAGTTGTGCTACCTTAATCTCGAGCATTTGGTTAAGATTAAGTGTAGTATCATATTAAATTCGTTTAATATTTTAACTGATGACATCAATATATTATTAGTATAGGTTATAGAGATCATTAAGATGTTGAGCAATAGTACAACATCGATGAGTTAAGAAAACTAGTAATTTAAGGTCATATATAAATCAATAAGGAAGTTAATTGAAAGTTGCGATATCTTAATCTCGAGCGATTGGTCAAGATTAATTGTGGTATAATCTTAAAGTTAAGAAAAAAGAGATTGAAAATTATATATAAAATCAACGACAGAGTTTAAGAAAAGTCGTGTTAGCTTAATCCCGAGCCTTTGATTAACATTAAGTGTACTAGAATTTTAAATTTGTTTAACGTTTAATTTTATGTCAACGAAGGATTATTATTATATGTTATATAATTCTTTAAGAAATTGAGCAATAGAACCACATCGAGGAGTTAAGAAAATAATAGATTTAAAACCATATATATAATCAACGAGAGTTTATGAAACTTGTGTTACCTTAATCTCGAGAGTTTAGTTAACATTAAGTTTGGTATCATCTTAAATTAGTTTAATTCTTAATTTGATGCAATGAATAGATTATTAGTATATTATATAGAATTCTCTAATATGTAGAGCAATATAAGCATATTGAGGAGTTAATTGAATAAGAGATTGAATATCATATATAAAATAAACAAGAGAGTTTAAGAAAAGTTGTGTTACCTTAATCTTGAATGTTTAGTTACTATTAAATGTAATAGCATCTTAAATTAGATTAACAAATTTAATTTGATGCCAACTATAGGTTATTAGTATATTTTCTAGAGTTCTTTAATATGTTGATCAAGAGAACCATATGAGGAGTTATGAAAAAAGGGATAAAATGTCATATATAAAATCAACAAGACAGTTTATAAAAAGTTTGCTACCTTACTCTCAAGTGACTGGTTAAGATTAAGTATAATACCATCTCAAATTAGTTTATTATCTCATTTGATACACACGATAAATTATTTGTATATATCATAGAATTTTCTAAGATGTTGATGAATAGTACCACATCGAAGAGTTAAGCAAATAAGTGATTCAATATTATATATAAAATCAACCAGAGTATTTAATAAAACTTGTGCTACCTTAATCTCGAGCATTTGATTAAGATTAAGTGTAGTACCATATTAAATTAGTTTAATATTTTAACTGATGACATCAATATATTATTAGTATAGGTTATAGAGATCATTAAGATGTTGAGCAATAGTTCAACATCGATGAGTTAAGAAAACTAGTAATTTAAGATCATATATAAAATCAACAAGGAAGTTAATTGAAAGTTGTGATATCTTAATCTCGAGCGATTGGTCAAGATTAACTGTGGTATAATCTTAAAGTTAAGAAAAAAGATATTGAAAATTATATATAAAATCAACGAGAGAGTTTAAGAAAAGTCGTGTTAGCTTAATCCCGAGCCTTTGATTAACATTAGGTGTACTAGAATTTTAAATTTGTTAAACGTTTAATTTTACGTCAACGAAGGATTATTATTATATGTTATATAATTCTTTAAGAAATTGAGCAATAGAACCACATTGAGGAGTTAAGAAAATTATAGATTTAAAACCATATATAAAATCAACGAGAGTTTATGAAACTTAGTTACCTTAATCTCGAGAGTTTAGTTAACATTAAGTTTGGTATCATCTTAAATTAGTTTAATATTTAATTTGATGCAATGAATAGATTATTAGTATATTATATAGAATTATCTAAGATGTAGAGCAATATTAAAATATTGAGGAGTTAATTAAAATAGAGATTGAATATCATATATGAAATAGACAAGAGAGTTTAAGAAAAGTTGTGTTACCTTAATCTTGAATGTTAAGTTACTATTAAATGTAATACCATCTTAAATTAGATTAACATATTTAATTTGATGCCAACTATAGGTTATTAGTATATTTTCTAGAGTTCTTTAATATGTTGATCAACAGAACCATATGAGGAGTTATAAAAAAAGGGATAAAATGTCATATATAAAATCAACAAGACTGTTTATAAAAAGTTTGCTACCTTACTCTCAAGTGACTGGTTAAGACTAAGTATAATACCATCTCAAATTAATTTATTATTTCATTTGATACACACGATAAATTATTTGTATATATCATAGAATTTTCTAAGATGTTGATGAATAGTACCACATCGAAGAGTTAAGCAAATAAGTGATTCAATATTATATATAAAATCAAGCAGAGTATTTAATAATAATTGTGCTACCTTAATCTCGAGCATCTGGTTAAGATTAAGTGTAGTACCATATTAAATTAGTTTAATATTTTAACTGATGACATCAATATATTATTAGTATAGGTTATAGAGATCATTAAGATGTTGAGCAATAGTACAACATCGATGAGTTAAGAAAACTAGTAATTTAAGATCATATATAAAATCAATAAGGAAGTTAATTGAAAGTTGTGATATCTTAATCTCGAGCGATTGGTCAAGATTAACTGTGGTATAATCTTAAAGTGAAGAAAAAAGAGATTGAAAATTATATATAAAATCAATGACAGAGTTTAAGAAAAGTCGTGTTAGCTTAATCTCGAGCCTTTGATTAACATTAAGTGTACTAGAATTTTAAATTTGTTTAACGTTTAAATTTATGTCAACGAAGGATTATTATTATATGTTATATAATTCTTTAAGAAATTGAGTAATAGAACCACATCGAGGAGTGAAGAAAATAATAGATTTAAAACCATATATAAAATAAACGAGAGTTTATGAAACTTGTGTTACCTTAATCTCGAGAGTTTAGTTAACATTAAGTTTGGTATCATCTTAAATTAGTTTAATATTTAATTTGATGCAATGAATAGATTATTAGTATATTATATAGAATTATCTAAGATGTAGAGCAATATTAGCATATTGAGGAGTTAATTAAATAAGAGATTGAATATCATATATAAAATAAACAAGAGAGTTTAAGAAAAGTTGTATTACCTTAATCTCGAATGTTTAGTTACTATTAAATGTAGTACCATCTTAAATTAGATTAACATATTTAATTTGATGCCAACTATAGGTTATTAGTATATTTTCTAGAGTTCTTTAATATGTTGATCAAGAGAACCATATGAGGAGTTATGAAAAAAGGGATAAAATGTTATATATAAAATCAACAAGACAGTTTATAAAAAGTTTGCTACCTTACTCTCAAGTAACTGGTTAAGATTAAGTATAATACCATCTCAAATTAGTTTATTATTTCATTTGATACACACGATAAATTATTTGTATATATCATAGAATTTTCTATAATGTTGATGAATAGTACCACATCGAAGAGTTAAGCAAATAAGTGATTCAATATTATATATAAAATCAACCAGAGTATTTAATAAAACTTGTGCTACCTTAATCTCGAGCATTTGGTTAAGATTAAGTGTAGTACCATATTAAATTAGTTTAATATTTTAACTGATGACATCAATATATTATTAGTATAGGGTATAGAGATCATTAAGATGTTTAGCAATAGTTCAACATCGATGAGTTAAGAAAACTAGTAATTTAAGATCATATATAAAATCAATAAGGAAGTTAATTGAAAGTTGTGATATCTTAATCTCGAGCGATTGGTCCAGATTAACTGTGGTATAATCTTAAAGTTAAGAAAAAAGAGATTGAAAATTATATATAAAATCAACGACAGAGTTTAAGAAAAGTCGTGTTAGCTTAATCTCGAGCCTTTGATTAACCTTAAGTGTACTAGAATTTTAAATTTGTTTAATGTTTAAATTTATGTCAACGAAGGATTATTATTATATGTTATATAAGTCTTTAAGAAATTGAGCAATAGAACCACATCAAGGAGTTAAGAAAATAATAGATTTAAAACCATATATAAAATCAACGAGAGTTTATGAAACTTGTGTTACCTTAATCTCGAGAGTTTAGTTAACATTAAGTTTGGTATCATCTTAAATTAGTTTAATATTTAATTTGATGCAATGAATAGATTATTAGTATATTATATAGAATTATCTAAGATGTAGAGCAATATTAAATTGAGGAGTTAATTAAATAAGAGATTGAATATCATATATAAAATAAACAAGAGAGTTTAAGAAAAGTTGTGTTACCTTAATCTTGAATGTTTAGTTACTATTAAATGTAATACCATCTTAAATTAGATTAACATATTTAATTTGATGCCAACTATAGGTTATTAGTATATTTTCTAGAGTTCTTTAATATGTTGATCGAGAGAACCATATGAGGAGTTATGAAAAAAGGGATAAAATGTCATATATAAAATCAACAAGACAATTTATAAAAAGTTTGCTACCTTACACTCAAGTGACTGGTTAAGATTAAGTATAATACCATCTCAAATTAGTTTATTATTTCATTTGATACACACGATAAATTATTTGTATATATCATAGAATTTTCTAAGATGTTGATGAATAGTACAACATCGAAGAGTTAAGCAAATAAGTGATTCAATATTATATATAAAATCAACCAGAGTATTTAATAAAAATTGTGCTACCTTAATCTCGAGCATTTGGTTAAGATTAAGTTTAGTACCATATTAAATTAGTTTAATATTTTAACTGATGACATCAATATATTATTAGTATAGGTTATAGAGATCGTTAAGATGTTGAGCAATAGTACATCATCGATGAGTTAAGAAAACTAGTTATTTAAGATTATATATAAAATCAATAAGGAAGTTAATTGAAAGTTGTGATATCTTAATCTCGAGCGATTGGTCAAGATTAACTGTGGTATAATCTTAAAGTTAAGAAAAAAGAGATTGAAAATTATATATAAAATCAACGACAGAGTTTAAGAAAAGTCGTGTTAGCTTAATCTCGAGCAAGGATTATTATTATATGTTATATAATTCTTTAAGAAATTGAGCAATAGAACCACATCGAGGAGTTAAGAAAATAATAGATTTAAAACCATATATAAAATCAACGAGAATTTATGAAACTTGTGTTACCTTAATCTCGAGAGTTTAGTTAACATTAAGTTTGGTATCATCTTAAATTAGTTTAATATTTAATTTGATGCAATGAATAGATTATTAGTATATTATATAGAATTATCTAAGATGTAGAGCAATATTAGCATATTGAAGAGTTAATTAAATAAGAGATTGAATATCATATATAAAATAAACAAGAGAGTTTAAGAAAAGTTGTATTACCTTAATCTCGAATGTTTAGTTACTATTAAATTTAGTACCATCTTAAATTAGAATAACATATTTAATTTGATGCCAACTATAGGTTATTAGTATATTTTCTAGAGTTCTTTAATATGTTGATCAAGAGAACCATATGAGGAGTTATGAAAAAAGGGATAAAATGTCATATATAAAATCAACAAGACAGTTTATAAAAAGTTTGCTACCTTACTCTCAAGTGACTGGTTAAGATTAAGTATAATACCCTCTCTAATTAGTTATTTATTTCATTTGATACACGCGATAAATTATTTGTATATATCATAGATTTTTCTATAATGTTGATGAATAGTACCACATCGAAGAGTTAAGCAAATAAGTGATTCAATATTATATATAAAATCAACCAGAGTATTTAATAAAAATTGTGCTACCTTAATCTCGAGCATTTGGTTAAGATTAAGTGTACTACCATATTAAATTAGTTTAATATTTTAACTTATGACATCAATATAGTATTAGTATAGGTTATAGAAAACTAGTAATTTAAGATCATATATAAAATCAATAAGGAAGTTAATTAAAAGTTGTGATATCTTAATTTCGAACGATTGGTCGACATTAACTGTGGTATAATCTTAAAGTTAAGAAAAAAGAGATTGAAAATCATATATAAAATCAACGAGAGAGTTTAAGAAAAGTCGTGTTAGCTTAATCCCGAGCCTTTGATTAACATTAAGTGTACTAGAATTTTAAATTTGTTTAACGTTTAAATTTATGTCAACGAAGGATTATTATTATATGTTATATAATTCTTTAAGAAATTGAGCAATAGAACCACATCGAGGTGTTAAGAAAATAATAGATTTAAAACCATATATAAAGTTAACGAGAGTTTATGAAACTTATGTTACCTTAATCTCGAGCTTTTAGTTAACATTAAGTTTGGTATCATCTTAAATTAGTTTAATATTTAATTTGATGCCAAGAATAGATTATTAGTATATTATATAGAATTATCTAAGATGTAGAGCAATATTACAATATTGTGGAGTTAATTAAATAAAAGATTGAATATCATATATAAAATAAACAAGAGAGTTTAAGAAAAGTTGTATTACCTTAATCTCGAATGTTTAGTTACTATTAAATGTAGTACCATCTTAAATTAGATTAACATATTTAATTTGATGCCAACTATAGGTTATGAGTATATTTTCTAGATTTCTTTAATATGTTGATCAAGAGAACCATATGAGGAGTTATGAAAAAAGGGATAAAATGTCATATATAAAATAAACAAGACAGTTTATAAAAAGTTTGCTACCTTACTCTCAAGTGACTGGTTAAGATTAAGTATAATATCATCTCAAATTAGTTATTTATTTCATTTGATACACACGATAAATTATTTGTATATATCATAGAATTTTCTATAATGTTGATGAATAGTACCACATCGAAGAGTTAAGCAAATAAGTGATTCAATATTATATATAAAATCAACCAGAGTATTTAATAAAAATTGTGCTACCTTAATCTCGAGTATTTGGTTAAGATTAAGTGTAATACCATATTAAATTAGTTTAATATTTTAACTGATGACATCAATATATTATTAGCATAGATTATAGAAATCGTTAAGATGTTGAGCAATAGTACAACATCGATGAGTTAAGAAAAATAGTAATTTAAGATCATATATAAAATCAATAAGGAAGTTAATTGAATGTTGTGATATCTTAATCTCGAGCGATTGGTCAAGATTAACTGTGGTATAATCTTAAAGTTAAGAAAAAAAAGATTGAAAATTATATTTAAAATCAACGACAGAGCTTAAGAAAAGTCGTGTTAGCTTAATCTCGAGCCTTTGATTAACATTAAGTGTACTAGAATTTTAAATTTGTTTAACGTTTAAATTTATGTCAACGAAGGATTATTATTATATGTTATAGAATTCTTTAAGAAATTGAGAAATACAACTACATCGAGGAGTTAAGAAAATAATAGATTTAAAACCATATATAAAATCAACGAAAGTTTATGAAACTTGTGTTACGTTAATCTCGAGCGTTTAGTTAACATTAAGTTTGGTATCATCTTAAATTAGTTTAATATTTAATTTGATGCCAAGAATAGATTATTAGTATATTATATAGAATTATCTAAGATGTAGAGCAATATTACAATATTGAGGAGTTAATTAAATAAGAGATTGAATATCATATATAAAATAAACAAGAGAGTTTAAGAAAAGTTGTATTACCTTAATCTCGAATGTTTAGTTACTATTAAATGTAGTACCATCTTAAATTAGACTAACATATTTAATTTGATGCCAACTATAAGTTATTAGTATATTTTCTAGAGTTCTTTAATATGTTGATCAAGAGAACCATATGAGGAGTTATGAAAAAAGGGATAAAATGTCATATATAAAATCAACAAGACAATTTATAAAAAGTTTGCTACCTTACTCTCAAGTGACTGGTTAAGATTAAGTATAATACCATCTCAAATTAGTTTATTATTTCATTTGATACGCACGATAAATTATTTGTAGATATCATAAAATTTTCTAAGTTGTTGTTGAATAGTACCACATCGAAGAGTTAAGCAAATAAGTGATTCAATATTATATATAAAATCAACCAGAGTATTTAATAAAAATTGTGCTACCTTAATCTCGAGCATTTGGTTAAGATTAAGTGTAGTACCATATTAAATTAGTTTAATATTTTAACTGATGACATCAATATAGTGACTGGTTAAGATTAAGTATAATACCATCTCAAATTAGTTTATTATTTCATTTGATACGCACGATAAATTATTTGTATATATCATAAAATTTTCTAAGTTGTTGTTGAATAGTACCACATCGAAGAGTTAAGCAAATAAGTGATTCAATATTATATATAAAATCAACCAGAGTATTTAATAAAAATTGTGCTACCTTAATCTCGAGCATTTGGTTAAGATTAAGTGTAGTACCATATTAAATTAGTTTAATATTTTAACTGATGACATCAATATCTTATTAGTATAGGTCATAGAGATCATTAAGATATTGAGCAATAGTACAACATCGATGAGTTAAGAAAACTAGTAATTTAAGATCATATATAAAATCAATAGGGAAGTTAATTGAAAGTTGTGATATCTTAATCTTGAGCGATTGGTCAAGATTAACTGTGGTATAGTCTTAAAGTTAAGAAAAAATAGATTGAAAATTATATATAAAATCAACGACAGAGTTTATGAAAAGTCGTGTCAGCTTAATCCCGAGCCTTTGATTAACATTAAGTGTACTAGAATTTTAAATTTGTTTAACATTTAATTTTATGTCAACGAAGGATTATTATTATATGTTATAGAATTCTTTAAGAAATTGGGCAATACAACCACATCGAGGAGTTAAGAAAATAATAGATTTAAAACCATATATAAAATCAACGAGAGTTTATGAAACTTGTGTTACCTTAATCTCGAGCGTTTAGTTAACATTAAGTTTGGTATCATCTTAAATTAGTTTAATATTTAATTTGATGCCAAGAATAGATTATTAGTATATTATATAGAATTATATAAGATGTAGAGCAATATTACAACATTGAGGAGTTAATTAAATAAGAGATTGTATATCATATATTAAATAACCAAGAGAGTTTAATAAAATTTGTGTTTTCTTAAATATCGAACGTTTGGTTAATATTAAATGTAATTTATAAGGGGATAAAATGTCATTTATAAAATCAACAAGACAGTTTATAAAAACTTTGCTACCTTACTCTCAAGTGACTCGTTAAGACTAAGTATAATACCATCTCAAATTAGTTTCTTATTTCATTTGATACACCCGATAAATTATTTGTATATATCATAGAATTTTCTAGGATGTTGATGAATAGTACCACATCGAAGAGTTAAGCAAATAAGTGATTCAATATTATATATAAAATCAACAAGACTATTTAATAAAAATTGTGCTACGTTAATCTCGAGCATTTTGTTAAGATTAAATGTAGTACCATATTAAATTAGTTTAATATTTTAACTGATGTCATCAATATATTATTAGTATGGTTATAGAATTCATTAAGATGTTGAGCAATAGTACAACACCGATGAGTTAAGAAAACTAGTAATTTAAGATCATTTATAAAATCAATAAGGAAGTTATTTAAAAGTTGTGATATCTTAATTTCAAGCGATTGGTCGAGATTAACTGTGGTAGCATCTTAAAGTTAAGAAAAAAGAGATTGAAAATTATATATAAAATCAACGAGAGAGTTTAAGAAAACTCGTGTTAGCTTAATCCCGAGCCTTTGATTAACATTAAGTGTACTAGAATTTTTAATTTATTTAACATTTAATTTTATGTCAACGAAAGATTATTATTATATGATATAGAAATCTTTAAGAAATTGAGCAATACAGCCACATTGAGGAGTTAAGAAAATAATAGATTTAAAACCATATATAAAATCAACGAGAGTTTATGAAACTTGTGTTACCTTAATCTCGAGCGTTTAGTTAACATTAAGTTTGGTATGATCTTAAATTAGTTTAATATTTAATTTGATGCCAAGAATAGATTATTAGTATATTATATAGAATTCTCTAAGATGTAGAGCAATATTACAATATTGAGGATTTAATTAAATAAGAGATTGAATATCATATATTAAATAAACAAGAGAGTTTAAGAAAAGTTGTGTTATCTTAATCTTGAACATTTGGTTAATATTAAATGCAGTACCATCTTAAAATAGATTAACATATTTAATTTGATGCCAACTATAGGTTATTAGTATATGTTCTAGAGTTCTTTAATATGTTGATCAAAAGAACCATATATGGAGTTATGAAAAAAGGGATAAAATGTCATATATAAAATTAACAAAACAGTTTGTAAAAAGTTTGCTACCTTACTCTAAAGTGACTGGTTAAGATTAAGTAGAATACCAACTCAAATTAGTTTCATATTTCATTTGATACACACAATAAATTATTTGCATATATCATAGAATTTTCTAAGATGTTGATGAATAGTACCACATCGAAGAGTTAAGCAAATAAGTGATTCAATATTATATATAAAACAAACCAGAGTATTTAATAAAAATTGTTGTAACAACCCGTACAATATATATCTAGAATAATATCATACAAGTGTTAAATTTTTGGTACTGTCACAACATAAGTGCCTAATGGCATCAATATATACACATGTCCAAACTAAAAACATCCATGGAACATGTTATACGATAATGCCTAAACAATAAAAATCTAAGAACTATGTACAATATCTTCATTGCACACAACTCCATAGCGGAAGATCATAATGAACAGCAACCCTTGAAACATCCATAACAGTTTCTCTTAAATTCAACCTGTAAAGAGTACCTGAAAAATAACAACAATAATGGGATGAGATAATAATCTCAGTGAGTTCTTCTATCCTATGGGTCCACTCGGCTCTACAGGGTATTTTAATCGACATTCAACTCATATCCAACTCAAGTCAACAAGGGAACGAAGACTTGAGCGATGGGGAAACTATCTCGCAATTGAATGGCAACATGCATCTGAGTTCTCATAACTCAACCACGATCATTATTCAGATCACGAAACATCAATTCCCGAGCGGACTTACGTCTAAGCCAGGCCCGGTTCATGCATGCTCGTATAATTCGACTTTCGCGGTGGATATCGGGTCCTCTATGAGGCTTAATCCCTAGTTCAAGCGACCGTCACCCGTATGGGACTCTAACCCACCTAGGGTATCTTTCACCGTATGGGCCTCTAACCCACATAGGTGTCCACCTTTCCCCCATGTCCGCCATGGTTGGGGCTCAAACCCAATTGAGGCTCGAATCATTGGTCCCACATCCCAATGCTTACACGTTTAAGCATACCAATAGAGATGTGTACCATCACAGAAAACACACATTCTGAATACATGATCGGTTTCGCAAATCATTGGTTCCATGAACCATAACAAAATTCATTATTCATAGGTGACTTCATTCACCACAATACACAAATAATAATATGGCATGTTCCATACAATGCGTCTCATTCTCAATCATGGTAACAATTCGTCCACGACCTCACATAAGCATCGTACGAATGAATACCGTATTCTCATACATATATCACACATATTTCATAACCTAGATTATCTTACTAAGTTATTAATCATTTTATCCTCCTAGGTTTCCTCACTCGCCTTTGGTAAGGTTTTAATCATGTTATTTCACAATCAAACATATCAACCATGTTTAACACCCATCATAAATATAATTCATTTAATTTGTAAGACACATAATATACTATAATATGATATCATAATAATAGCCTTTTTCATTATCTTACTAATGCATCCGTCCGCATCCAAAACGGAGGTATACCACTAAATTAATTCATTAATCTGTCTTAATCAAGATTTAGATTAATAGTTATTCATTGCATAAGCATTCAACAACAACCTCTCTAGCCTAGTGGTAAGGCATGTACAGTTTCAAGGAGGTCCTGGGTTTGAACCCACTGGTGACAAATTCTGTACATACAGAAAATTAAATTCTGTTTCAGTGTTAACCGGTTAACCTCTCACGGATCTGCCCAGAATGTGAGTTTTGCTACGCGTTAACCGGTTAACTCATAGTGTTAACCGGTTAACACTGTAATAAAAGGGAAAAATTCTAATTTCCATTAATTCTTCCATTAATTCTCAGTAACTCCTTTCCTTAAATAACTCCTCTTTTATTTTCCTTTCCATCTACCATTTTTAACTACCATTTTCACATAACACGATTTTTCAACACATAGCATGGATAGGGAGTATGCACACAACAAGTTTATCACAATTTACACAAATCCTAACCCCACAAATATAGATTATTTTCCCCCAAATGCTAAAACTATCTAAGAACTCACCTAGTAGAAGAAGATGAAGATGGTGATGATGAAGATGACATGGTGGTGGTGGTGGTTCCTTCCTCTTCTTCTCCTCTTCTTCCACTTTCTCCTTTCTTCTTTTCCTCTTTCTTTCCTTTCCTTTCTTTTCTTCTTTCTGATATATCTTCTCTTCTTCTTACCCACTTTTCTTCTCTTTCTTTCTACACCACACAATTATATATATAATATATATAATATATAATATCAAGTAATAATAAAATATCTCGCTTGATATTTTATCTTCCAGTACCAATTGACCAATTATTAATGTTACCAAAAATGTCCTCTCTTATACTTATTAATATTGGTCTGTCTCTTTATTAATAATTAATCCCTTCAGAGTTCATTGGTTACTCTATTGGTTCCAATTGACAACACTTAGAGCACATAGGAGGTCCAATTGTTACAAATGACAAAAGATATAGTACACAGGAATTCAATTGATCTCAACTGACAACTAATTGAGCATTTAAGGGAATATGGGATATTACATCCTCCCCCCCTTAAATTGAAATTCGTCCCCGAATTTCCTTCACTCAGCAAACCAACAAACCTTGCATCAATATCTTAGACCAACACTTGACTTCTCTTCGATTCCAAACCTCTGACATACTCATTCTTCTAAGTTGTCTTTGCTGACAAATTTCCTTCTTTCATGAACTCTCGAAACTTCTTGATTTCCATCACAATCTCATTCTGATATTGGATTAACATTTAAACTTGCTTCCACTTAATTCCTCTTATATACCGCTCAACATCAGTGGGTCACTTTCTTCCCGGAAACCACGACTTCCCTTCCTTGCATTAAGTCACACAAAACATAATTATAACATCTTATCTGGACTCGGTTAATCAATACTCATTAATTCTTCATAAGAAAAATTTATCGATTCCCTGACCACAAACAACATTGACTACTCTTTTCTTGTTATTCCTTCAACAAATGTGACAAACTTGTAATCCATCTATCGGCAATCTTATAAACTTCATTTGACATAATGCTACATGTTGCAAGCCTCTACTCCAGTCGTTTCCCTTCTCTCGTACTACTCCAATGAGATAGAACCATTAGCACGAGATTGTCTTACTCTCATCCTTACCTCCATTCTCACGAGTAACTATCTCCCTGATCCTCATAGACTTGATTGAACTCTTTCATCCATCACCTTCCATTGTGATACTCTGATTCCAATAGTGGAACACTTGGGATTCCTAGGCACTACTGGTTAGCTAACAATCTTCAAAGAAACACACTTACCCTCAGAGTGCCTACTGTCCCAAAACGGTACGAGAACCTTACCGACTTCCATTAGTATAATAACTTCCTTGATGACTCACAAAAGTGTAGAATAAAACCAACACTCTTCAGAAGATAGGTATCCAGGAGTTACATTGCTACAACCATAAAAACATAAAACATCCAAATTCATCATGTGTTCGATGTAGCTAAACCAAACTAGTTTGACAATCTCTGGTTCCGGTTACTATATTCCATATCAATCCTCTTATAGGGTTTTGATTCACTCAAGATTTCTCCCGACACATAATCTCGGCCAATAACAAAGTAACGCCGTCAAGGAACTTTAAATTATCAACAAAACACCACTTCTAAGGAACTTAAGCAATCTAGAACATAACTATGAGTGTCCATACATCTCATAGAGTCATAGACAACACTTCACACATATCTAGAGACAACATTTCACTTTGTATCCAAAATCATTCATCTCAATCATCTTGTCCCGTCTTCCATGATCTTAGCTCATGCTCTTACTAACATACCATCCGAGTTACATGTTTAACTTCATGAATAACTGATTCTCGTTCCTTCTTGGAAGTATAGCTCATGAATCCTTCCAATACGGTAAAGTATCATCGTACACATCCATTACCACTCTCAGGGAGTCTACATCTAAGGCTATGAATCCAAATGAATCAATCAATTTCATACCATGACCAACCACTTCACACCTTATCAATATCTATACCACATACCTAGCTAATCTCTTCTAGATCACCACTTAGTAGATCTCTTCCAAATCTGTTCCTTATAGTTATTCATAATCATAATAATGGTACTTCCCAGACTCACTTAAATTGAGTATGGTCTACCAAGTTGGTTTTCCCACACGTCTGACTTCCATGGTATCTCCTCAGATGACACACTATGCACTACACCTTCAGAAATCCCAATTTCAAAACTACTAATCTGACATGTGGGGACTTGTAACTCCATCCTCAATTTGTACATCCACAACGGTACACTTATGACATTTAGGACATCCTTAGCTCCAACACGGTGTGAACGTTTATACTCCGCGACTAACCAACCAACCAAATACTTCTCAAGAAGATAAATAACAACCAGACTTCCAATAAGCCAATATTACTCTTTCAATCCAAATAAAATGCACTTAAGATGAACCTTATCATTGCCACACAATTATGACTAGAATTTTCTTCTAAGCCAATACCTACTACACACTGCATTATACCGGGGTTACTTGTCTCTATAAATTCCCACGAATAATCCTCATTGCCTCCCAAAAAACTCTTGCAACATAAAATATTCCACATTCTACACTTAGTCCACATGCTCCAGCTTAGCTTATCTTTTGTTGGCTATCATCAACTAAACTTCTTAGAATACAAGACTCACTGCTCAAAAAAATGTATGTTACTTTACAGCCATCTCAAGACAAGGAATCCATTACACTTACTTGTGACCATAATACTGCTATCACATACTTCTCTTAACACCAAGGTTTAACTTCCTCTATTCCGCTATGTAACACCCCAGACTGCTTTCAGGATTATCAACTAACCCCACAAATCAACACGGGTCTTTTCAACATGTTTTGTCCTCACTCACACGCTTTCCAGGAAACTTCCCAGAAGGTCACCCATCCCAATACTACTCCAAGTCAAGCACGCTTAACTATGGAGTTCTTATTGATTAGGATACCGAAAAGAAGATGCATCTTGTTGATATAGGTAGTACCAATTAATCCTTATAAGCCTTCTTTCAACCATGTAGTCTCATACCTGCACAGCCTCAGGACCCCTCTCATTCCGATGTGAATTCGGTTTTTCTCTGAGAAGCTGCTAGGAGTGTCTCATTGTAATGCATCGACAACCACTCCATCGCCCACGGATGTTACATGTAACCACTCTTCGGCCTCTCCGGCCTCGGGTGTTACACACTACATACTCTAGAAATCCTCGATGTGAACAATCATCAACTATACGCCCATAACTTTGTCTTAATGAATCTTAAGGGTCTCATTGTGCCTTTATCTAAAATGTGCCCCATTACAACAGTTGTATTGCAACATCCACACTACTTCCGCACTCGGTGTTCACTTGTCTCCCTATGGTAATTCTCTCAGTTCCAATTACAAAAACCATTCTACTATAAGTCCTTAAATCCAACTTAATTGCTCTTATCCTTAACCAGTTCTCATACAACCAAAACCCACTGGAGCTTCCATTACCATATAATGTGCGTTATCTGTCTCCAACACACTCTTATAACTGATCTTTAGGTAACTAAACATTCCACAATGGTCTCTTACTAACACTGAACCGCTGACGAGCTATCCCAAATCCGATCTCCCTTCTAAGACTGCACATACTTGGTTTATCTTCTAACCTCCATTTTGTCCATACATGTTTCACTTGGAACAGACAACCATGTCCTCGAGTCTCCCCTTAGACTTCACCACTACCTTAGGCTCCCAACAAAGCTGAACATCCTTATCCCTCAAGTCTTTAACCACTTGAAAGGTACCATTCCAAATATATGTATTCCATTAAGTACTCTCGTTCTTCTAAAATATTTTAGTGTCCTTAGAAACTGAAACACTAATATGCTACCTCACTTCCAGACCTTATGACATATGCGTAACATAACCATCCTTCCTCCTTTACCATACAGAATCACTCACTATGCTTATTCCATATTAGTGAGTGTATCTTATTCCACTAGAAAATTCACTCATTCCTCAAAATTCTGACAATTCATCCAATAGAGATCCTCAATTTCTCAACTCCATTATCACTGCAGAATCGCTTGAATGATACACTACTCTTCAATTGCATAATACCCGAATCACAACGCCTCTGAAACTTCAACTGGGCCATCTAGTTCTCCTTACTTTCTAACTCTTGGCTTGAGTCTATTCTCAAAGCACAAGTTCCACCCACACTTCGGAGTCCTCGTGGTCGCTCAACCATGATCCTACCTACCATGCACATAGCATTAGGTTGATCAGGCCCAATACTATATCCATTGATATTAAGAATCATGTTGGCTAAACACACATATGAGGCAGGAATAGATTTACTTATGATGTTTCAAGGCTAGGTCGAGAATCGACCTGCTCTGATACCAACTGTAACAACCCGTACAATATATATCTAGAATAATATCATACAAGTGTTAAATTTTTGGTACTGTCACAACATAAGTGCCTAATGGCATCAATATATACACATGTCCAAACTAAAAACATCCATGGAACATGTTATACGATAATGCCTAAACAATAAAAATCTAAGAACTATGTACAATATCTTCATTGCACACAACTCCACAGCGGAAGATCATAATGAACAGCAACCCTTGAAACATCCATAACAGTTTCTCTTAAAATCAACCTGTAAAGAGTACCTGAAAAATAACAACAATAATGGGATGAGATAATAATCTCAGTGAGTTCTTCTATCCTATGGGTCCACTCGGCTCTACAGGGTATTTTAATCGACATTCAACTCATATCCAACTCAAGTCAACAAGGGAACGAAGACTTGAGCGATGGGGAAACTATCTCGCAATTGAATGGCAACATGCATCTGAGTTCTCATAACTCAACCACGATCATTATTCAGATCACGAAACATCAATTCCCGAGCGGACTTACGTCTAAGCCAGGCCCGGTTCATGCATGCTCGTATGATTCGACTTTCACGGTGGATATCGGGTCCTCTATGAGGCTTAATCCCCAGTTCAAGCGACCGTCACCCGTATGGGACTCTAACCCACCTAGGGTATCTTTCACCGTATGGGCCTCTAACCCACATAGGTGTCCACCTTTCCCCCATGTCCGCCATGGTTGGGGCTCAAACCCAATTGAGGCTCGAATCATTGGTCCCACATCCCAATGCTTACACGTTTAAGCATACCAATAGAGATGTGTACCATCACAGAAAACACACATTCTGAATACATGATCGGTTTCGCAAATCATTGGTTCCATGAACCATAACAAAATTCATTATTCATAAGTGACTTCATTCACCACAATACACAAATAATAATATGGCATGTTTCATACAATGCGTCTCATTCTCAATCATGGTAACAATTCGTCCACGACCTCACATAAGCGTCGTACGAATGAATACCGTATTCTCATACATATATCACACATATTTCATAACCTAGATTATCTTACTAAGTTATTAATCATTTTATCCTCCTAGGTTTCCTCACTCCTCTTTGTAAGGTTTTTAATCATGTTATTTCACCTTCCACATAACAACAATATTTATTTTTCATCATGATAAAATTCATGGCATTTATAAATCACATAATATTTTATAACATGGAACAATAATAATAGTCCTTTACGTTATCTTTAGTCATGTTATTTCACAATCAACCATATCAACCATGTTTAACACCCATCCAAATAAAAATCATAGAATTTGTAAGACACATAATACACTATAATATGATATCATAATAATAGCCTTTTTCATTATCTTACTAACGCATCCGTCCGCATCCAAAACAGAGTGATAACGCTCAATTAATTCATTAATCTATCTTAATCAAGATTTAGATTAATATTTATTCATTGCATAAGCATTCAACAACAACCTCTCTAGCCTAGGGGTAAGGCATGTACAATTTCAAGGAGGTCTTGGGTTCAAACCTTAACTGATGACATCAATATATTATTAGCATAGGTTATAAAGATCGTTAAGATGGAGCTTAAGAAGAGTTAAGCAAATAAGTGATTCAATATTATATATAAAATCAACTAGAGTATTTAATAAAAATTGTGCTACCTTAATCTCGAGTATTTGGTTAAGATTAAGTGTATTACCATATTAAATTAGTTTAATATTTTAACTGATGACATCAATATATTATTAGCATAGGTTATAAAGATCGTTAAGATGGAGCTTAAGAAAAGTCGTGTTAGCTTAATCTCGAGCCTTTGATTAACATTAAGTGTACTAGAATTTTAAATTTGTTTAACGTTTAAATTTATGTCAACGAAGGATTATTATTATATGTTATAGAATTCTTTAAGAAATTGAGAAATACAACTACATCGACGAGTTAAGAAAATAATAGATTTAAAACCATATATAAAATCAACGAAAGTTTATGAAACTTGTGTTACCTTAATCTCGAGCGTTTAGTTAACATTAAGTTTGGTATCATCTTAAATTAGTTTAATATTTAATTTGATGCCAAGAATAGATTATTAGTATATTATATAGAATTATCTAAGATGTAGAGCAATATTACAATATTGTGGAGTTAATTAAATAAAAGATTGAATATCATAGATAAAATAAACAAGAGAGTTTAAGAAAAGTTGTATTACCTTAATCTCGAATGTTTAGTTACTATTAAATGTAGTACCATCTTAAATTAGATTAACATATTTAATTTGATGCCAACTATAGGTTATGAGTATATTTTCTAGATTTCTTTAATATGTTGATCAAGAGAACCATATGAGGAGTTATGAAAAAAGGGATAAAATGTCATATATAAAATAAACAAGACAGTTTATAAAAAGTTTGCTACCTTACTCTCAAGTGACTGGTTAAGATTAAGTATAATACCATCTCAAATTAGTTATTTATTTCATTTGATACACACGATAAATTATTTGTATATATCATAGAATTTTCTATAATGTTGATGAATAGTACCACATCGAAGAGTTAAGCAAATAAGTGATTCAATATTATATATAAAATCAACCAGAGTATTTAATAAAAATTGTGCTACCATAATCTCGAGTATTTGGTTAAGATTAAGTGTAGTACCATATTAAATTAGTTTAATATTTTAACTGATGACATCAATATATTATTAGCATAGGTTATAGAGATCGTTAAGATGTTGAGCAATAGTACAACATCGATGAGTTAAGAAAAATAGTAATTTAAGATCATATATAAAATCAATAAGGAAGTTAATTGAATGTTGTGATATCTTAATCTCGAGCGATTGGTCAAGATTAACTGTGGTATAATCTTAAAGTTAAGAAAAAAAAGATTGGAAATTATATTTAAAATCAACGACAGAGCTTAAGAAAAGTCGTGTTAGCTTAATCTCGAGCCTTTGATTAACATTAAGTGTACTAGAATTTTAAATTTGTTTAACGTTTAAATTTATGTCAACGAAGGATTATTATTATATGTTATAGAATTCTTTAAGAAATTGAGAAATACAACCACATCGAGGAGTTAAGAAAATAATAGATTTAAAACGTATATATAAAATCTACGAAAGGTTATGAAACTTGTGTTACCTTAATCTCGAGCGTTTAGTTAACAGTAAGTTTGGTATCATCTTAAATTAGTTTAATATTTAATTTGATGCCAAGAATAGATTATTAGTATATTATATAGAATTATCTAAGATGTAGAGCAATATTAGCATATTGAGGAGTTAATTAAATAAAAGATTGAATATCATATATAAAATAAACAAGAGAGTTTAAGAAAAGTTGTATTACCTTAATCTCGAATGTTTAGTTAGTATTAAATGTAGTACCATCTTAAATTAGATTAACATATTTAATTTGATGCTAACTATAGGTTATGAATAGTACCACATCGAAGAGTTAAGCAAATAAGTGATTCAATATTATATATAAAATCAACCAGAGTATTTAATAAAAATTGTGCTACCTTAATCTCGAGTATTTGGTTAAGATTAAGTGTAGTACCATATTAAATTAGTTTAATATTTTAACTGATGACATCAATATATTATTAGCATAGGTTATAGAGATCGTTAAGATGTTGAGTAATAGTACAACATCGATGAGTTAAGAAAAATAGTAATTTAAGATCATATATAAAATCAATAAGGAAGTTAATTGAATGTTGTGATATCTTAATCTCGAGCGATTGGTCAAGATTAACTGTGGTATAATCTTAAAGTTAAGAAAAAAAAGATTGAAAATTATATTTAAAATCAACGACAGAGCTTAAGAAAAGTCGTGTGAGCTTAATCTCGAGCCTTTGATTAACATTAGGTGTACTAGAATTTTAAATTTGTTTAACGTTTAAATTTATGTCAACGAAGGATTATTATTATATGTTATATAATTCTTTAAGAAATTGAGCAATAGAACCACATCGAGGTGTTAAGAAAATAATAGATTTAAAACCATATATAAAGTTAACGAGAGTTTATGAAACTTATGTTACCTTAATCTCGAGAGTTTAGTTAACATTAAGTTTGGTATCATCTTAAATTAGTTTAATTTTTAATTTGATGCAATGAATAGATTATTAGTATATTATATAGAATTATCTAAGATGTAGAGCAATATTAGCATATTGAGGAGTTAATTAAATAAGAGATTGAATATCATATATAAAATAAACAAGAGAGTTTAAGAAAAGTTGTATTACCTTAATCTCGAATGTTTAGTTACTATTAAATGTAGTACCATCTTAAATTAGACTAACATATTTAATTTGATGCCAACTATAGGTTATTAGTATATTTTCTAGAGTTCTTTAATATGTTGATCAAGAGAACCATATGAGGAGTTATGAAAAAAGGGATAATATGTCATATATAAAATCAACAAGACAGTTTATAAAAAGTTTGCTACCTTACTCTCAAGTGACTGGTTAAGATTAAGTATAATACCATCTCAAATTAATTTATTATTTCATTTGATACACACGATAAATTATTTGTATATATCATAGAATTTTCTATAATGTTGATGAATAGTACCACATCGAAGAGTTAAGCAAATTAGTGATTCAATATTATATATAAAATCAACCAGAGTATTTAATAAAAATTGTGCTACCTTAATCTCGAGCATTTGGTTAAGATTAAGTGTAGTACCATATTAAATTAGTTTAATATTTTAACTGATGACATCAATATATTATTAGTATAGGTTATAGAGATCATTAAGATGTTGAGCAATAGTACAACATCGATGAGTTAAGAAAACTAGTAATTTAAGATCATATATAAAATCAATAAGGAAGTTAATTGAAAGTTGTGATATCTTAATCTCGAGCGATTGGTCAAGATTAACTGTGGTATAATCTTAAAGTTAAGAAAAAAGAGATTGAAAATTATATATAAAATCAACGAGAGAGTTTAAGAAAAGCCGTGTTAGCTTAATCCTGAGCCTTTGATTAACATTAAGTGTACTAGAATTTTAAATTTGTTTAACGTTTAATTTTATGTCAACGAAGGATTATTAGTATATGTTATAGAATTCTTTAAGAATTTGAGCAATACAACCACATCGAGGAGTTAAGAAAATAATAGATTTAAAATCATATATAAAATCAACGAGAGTTTATGAAACTTGTGTTACCTTAATCTCGAGCGTTTAGTTAACATTAAGTTTGGTATCATCTTAAATTAGTTTCATATTTAATTTGATGCCAAGAATAGATTATTAGTATATTATATAGAATTATCTAAGATGTAGGATAATATTACAATATTGAGGAGTTAATTAAATAATATATTTAATATCATATATTAAATAAACAAGAGAGTTTAAGAAAAGTTATGTTATCTTAATCTCGAACGTTTGGCTAATATTAAATGTAGTACCATCTTAAATTAGATTAACATATTTAATTTGATGCCAACTATAGGTTATTAGTATATTTTCTAGAGTTCTTTAATATATTGATCAAAAGAACCATATTAGGAGTTATGAAAAAAGGGATAAAATGTCATATATAAAATCAACAAGACAGTTTATAAAACGTTTGCTACCCTACTCTCATGTGACTGGTTAAGATTAAGTATAATACCATCTCAAATTAGTTTCATATTTCATTTGATACACACAATAAATTATTTGTATATATCATAGAATTTTCTAAGATGTTGATGAATAGTACCACATCGAAGAGTTAAGCAAATAACTGATTCAATATTATATATAAAATCAACCAGAGTATTTAATAAAAATTATGCTACCTTAATCTCGAGCATTTGGTTAAGATTAAGTGTAGTACCATATTAAATTAGTTTAATATTTTAACTGATGAAATCAATATATAAAATCAATAAGAAAGTTAATTAAAATTTTTGATATCTTAATCTCGAGCGATAACTGTGGTAGCATCTTAAAGTTAACAAAAAAGAGATTGAAAATTATATATAAAATCAACGAGAGAGTTTAAGAAAAGCCGTGTTAGCTTAATCCTGAGCCTTTGATTAACATTAAGTGTACTAGAATTTTAAATTTGTTTAACGTTTAATTTTATGTCAACGAAGGATTATTAGTATATGTTATAGAATTCTTTAAGAATTTGAGCAATACAACCACATCGAGGAGTTAAGAAAATAATAGATTTAAAATCATATATAAAATCAACGAGAGTTTATGAAACTTGTGTTACCTTAATCTCGAGCGTTTAGTTAACATTAAGTTTGGTATCATCTTAAATTAGTTTCATATTTAATTTGATGCCAAGAATAGATTATTAGTATATTATATAGAATTATCTAAGATGTAGGGCAATATTACAATATTGAGGAGTTAATTAAATAATATATTTAATATCATATATTAAATAAACAAGAGAGTTTAAGAAAAGTTATGTTATCTTAATCTCGAATGTTTGGCTAATATTAAATGTAGTACCATCTTAAATTAGATTAGCATATTTAATTTGATGCCAACTATAGGTTATTAGTATATTTTCTAGAGTTCTTTAATATGTTGATCAAAAGAACCATATATGGAGTTGTGAAAAAAGGGATAAAATATCATATATAAAATCAACATTACAGTTTATAAAAAGTTTGCTACCTTACTCTGAAGTGACTGGATAAGATTAAGTATAATACCATCTCAAATTAGATTCATATTTCATTTGATACACACAATAAATGATTTGTATATATCATAGAATTTTCTAAGATATTAATGAATAGTACCACATCGATGAGTTAAGCAAATAAGTGATTGAATATTATATATAAAATCAACAAGAGTATTTAATAGAAATTGTGCTACCTTAATCTCAAGCATTTGGTTAAGATTAAGTGTAGTACCATATTAAATTAGTTTAATATTTTAATTGATGGCATAAATATATTATTAGTATAGGTTATAGACTTCATTAAGATTTTGAGCAATAGTACAACATCGAGGAGTTAAGAAAATTAGTAATTTAAGATCATATATAAAATCAATAAGGAAGTTTATTAAATGTTGTGATATCTTAATCTCGAGCGATTGATCAAGATTAACTGTGGTTGCATCTTAAAGTTAAGAAAAAAGAGATTTGGACATTACATATAAAATCAACGAGAGAGTTTAAGAAAAGTCGTGTTAGCTTAATCTGGAGCCTTTGATTAACATTAAGTGTACTTCCATTTTAAATTTGTTTAACATTTAATTTTATGTCACCGAAAGATTATTATTATATGTTATAGAATTCTTTAAGAAATTGAGCAATAGAACCACATCGAGGAGTTAAGAAAATAATAGATTTAAAACCATATATAAAATCAACGAGAGTTTATGAAACTTGTGTTACCTTAATCTCGAGAGTTTAGTTAACATTAAGTTTGGCATCATCTTAAATTAGTTTAATATTTAATTTGATGCAATGAATAGATTATTATTATATTATATAGAATTCTCTAAGATATAGAGCAATATTAGCATATTGAGGAGTTAATTAAATAAGAGATTGAATATCATATATACAATAAACACGAGAGTTTAAGAAAGGTTGTGTTGCCTTAGTCTCGAACGGTTGGTTAATATTAAATGTAGTACCATCTTAAATTAGATTAACATATTTAATTTGATGCCAACTATAGGTTATTAGTATATTTTCTAGAGTTCTTTAATATATTGGACAAAAGAACCATATGAGAAGTTATGAAAAAAGGGATAAAATGCGATATATAAAATCAATGAGACAGTTTATAAAAAGTTTGCTACCTTACTCTCAAGTGATTGGTTAAGATTAAGTATAATATCATCTCAAATTAGTTTCATATTTCATTTGATACACACAATAAATTATTTGTATATATCATAATTTTTTCTAAGATGTTGATGAATAGTACCACATCGATGAGTTAAGCAAATAAGTGATTGAATATTATATATAAAAATAAAACTATTTAGTAAAAATTGTGCTACCTTAATCTCGAGCATTTTGTTAAGATTAAGTGTAGTACCATATTAAATTAGTTTAATATTTTAGTTGAGGGCATCAAATCCAATTGAGACACGAATCATCGGTCTCACATCCCAATGCTTACTCATCTAAGCATACCAAATAGAGAGGTGCACCATCACAGAAAATCACACATTCCGAATACATGATCGGTTCCACAAATCATAATAAGATCTATCAATCACAGGTGACCTCATTCACCATAATTCACAAGCAATAACATGGCATGTTCCATACAATGCGTCTCGTTCTCAATCACAACAACCATTCGTCCACGACCTCCACATAAGCGTTATACAAATGAATACCGTCTTCTCATGTTGTCTAAGTTATAAAACTAACTCATGGCCTAATATCAATTCTAGGTTAACTTAATAGATTCATCATGTAATTTTCACCATTAGCATGTATTCAACACAATCATAGCATCACAATTGATTAATGGTTGAAAGAATGCACTTAGAAACACTTAAGAAATGAATTTTGAAGTTTTTAGCATAAGTCAATCGATTGGTTTGGGAAGCCCAATTGATTGGTTCCTCTCACATTTTTGTTTTTCAAATTTGGAAAGGATCAATCGATTGATCCTCAGTGTCAATCGATTGGCTCACTGTACTTTTGGTGTTCGTTCTGGTAAGTTGTTGGGCTTTATTGTCAGCGAGAAGGGTATTGAAGTTGATCCGGCCAAGGTCAAAGAAATACAAGAGATGCCTGCGCCCAAAATTGAGAAGCAATTCAAAGGTTTCTTCGGCCGCTTGAATTATATTTCCAGATTCATTTCCCACATGACTTCCACATGTGCGCCTATATTCAAGCTTCTTCGGAAAGATCAATCTTGTGATTGGACTGAAGATTTCCAGAAAGCTTTTGACAGTATCAAAGAGTACCTGCTTGAACCTTCGATCTTGTCCCCGCCTACTGAAGGAAGACCATTGATCATGTATTTGACTGTGCTTGAAGACAGTATGGGTTGTGTTCTTCACCTGCAAGATGAAACTGTAAAGAAAGAGTTTGCAATTTACTACCTCAGTAAGAAGTTCACCGACTGTGAGACTCGGTATTCTATGCTTGAGAAAACTTGTTGCGCATTGGCTTGGGCTGCTAAGCGTCTGCGTCAATATATGTTGAATAATACCACTTGGTTGATATCCAAAATGGATCCAATCAAGTATATATTTGAGAAGCCTGCTTTAACTGGGAGAATTGTCTGTTGGCAGATGTTGTTAACAGAGTATGATATTGAATACCGATCTCAGAAAGCAATTAAAGTTAACATCTTGGCTAACCATTTGGCTCACCAACCGATTGAAGATTATCAGTCAGTATAATATGACTTTCTTGATGAAGAGTGATCGGGAAAATAACAAGTGTACTATTTTGCCTTTTTTAGTAATAATGGGGAAATTCCCCAAATGTCGATCTCAAGGACTGCAAGTTAATATTGAGTTTAAATTATCATTCAATTAAACAAAAAGTATTAATTTGGTTTTTAGGTGTAAAAATGTAATAATAAAAGGAAAGGTAAAGAAGGATGAAAATAAGGGTTTATAGAGAAAAAGGAACAATGCCAGGGAAGGTGTATGATTTATCCCTGTAGCAACTCTGAGTTACTATTGCATCAACAAATATCAATTACTACTAGTTCTTAAGGGAATTTTCTCCCAAGTCCTTGGTGAGAAATTTTTTAATCAATCTATCCTAATTTCCATGTCCATAGCCAATTAGGGTGAAGTTAAGCTGTATAATATCAAGAATACTTTGGTTGATACAGGGTATCCCTAGTCCTAGGTGATATCTACTGTAGAGTAACCTTATGAAAACCTTATCAATGGCGGTCCAGCGTAATTGGTAACCACAAAACAATCTCGATTGGTCCGAAAGAGAAAGCAATAAACACATCAAAAGGTTACCGTAAAACAATATTATAAATGCAAATGTAAACTCAAATTCGTTACAATTCTAAATCAGGGACACCCCCTAGCATTGGGGTGTTTAGCTACTCATATTGTTTAAAACAAATTCAAGATAAAAATTACACATTACAAGTAATTGGATGACTGTGATCTTCAATCGCTCCCACTCATGAACACCTTCAGCTCTCCGAATGCCTTGATCTCTGTAATCCTTAATTGCTTCACAATACTGTGTTTTTCCATATTCCCAGATGATTTTTCCTTTGGCAGAAGACCCTCTTTTATAGTGAAAATTCCAAACAGCAGTTGGACAGGTCCAAAAATATCTCAAAAAAGCCCGACGAACAAAAGCCCGAGAAAAACTGAATTTTTGGGCTTGGGCTGACATGGCCCGTGTGAGTTGACACGGGTGGCCGTGTCAGCCTACTGTTTTGGCTGACACGCCCCTAGCATGGTTGACACGGTTGGGGATGATGCCTGACAGGGCCCGTGTCAGCTGACACGGGTGGCCGTGTCAGCTGACACAGGTGGCCGTGTCAGGCCACTGTCTTCTACACCACGTCCCCCTTTGCCTGACACGACTCATGTCAGGTGACACGGGTGGCCGTGTCAGGCCTCCTGTACCAGGTTTTTCTACTCCTTTGCTTGCCAGAATCTCGCAATGTCTCGTTCTGAGTTCTCTGGTTCTTCTACCTGGACCTTTTGGAAAAAAACACAATTATCCGACGCATAAAATCATGAAATAAAAAGTAAAACATAACAATGATTAAAATTGCTTAAATAAAACGAAGAAAGTAAAACTAACTCGAAATGTATCATAAATGCTTGCACAGTATGTTAAAAGCCTCTGTTTCCTGTCGGATCAGTAACGAAAACTCAATGCAAATGGTGACTGATCACAACCCCAAACTTAGCTCATTGCTTATCCCAAGTAATGTTTCAGACACATTGTCACTCCCTAGAATTTCTTTATGTTTTCCACCACTGCTGAGATCATTCGCTAACGTCTTCCCTTTTCCTTCCACAAGTCCTCCTTTTCTTTGTAAGTCTTTCTTCGCACTTCCACTTCAAAGTATCATTTCACCTGTCAGCTTATATCACATTCTCACCAATTCTCTCGGGGTAAACTGTTTTCACTCATAATTCAGAGTTTGCAATATCACTCACAAGTTTGAATAGTCTCTCTTTTCCTATCACCTACATATAACACACACACTTTTGAGGTCTTTCGGGTTGTAACTTGGCTTTGGTTAGGGTATGGATTATAAAAAAAACGGAAAACAAGTGGTTTTTTGTTCAGAGTCGATGTTACATACTATGTTCGTTTCTTTTTATTTGCTCGGTTTTATTATTTTTTTTCTTCACCGAATGCCCTTTTCTGTGCTTCTTTTTGAATCTTCAGGTTATAATTTTTCTCTTTGTTTTTTCTTTGTCTCGATTCATCATTTTTTCAAGTTTATGTCTCGTACTTTCTTGGGCTTTGGGAGCTTTTGGGGTTTTTTACCCCAAACTTAGATTTTTGACACAGTTTGAATGTATCCTCATGACTCCGAATAGGGTAAAGAAATGTTTTTGGCCAAGGGGTACATTTATGGGGTTTAAACAAACAAATGGATATAAGCTCAAATGGGGTTAATGAGGGATATAATTATTCGGGATGTCTAGAAAGGCCCGGGGTTAATTTCAAACAACGTGCCTCAATGTGTGTATCATGCAGTGACAGTCCGAGAGAGTCTACGCAAATTTAGAGTGATAAAGACAAACCTGAATGTCGCTCATGATGATCAATGTGTTTGGCTTTTTATGACTCACTTTGTTTGGTTCAGCTTTGACAGGATCCACAGTACTCATTAGTTTGGTGCGATTTCTTTCTTACTTCGGAATGTACAGGATACTGATGTCGGTTAAGCTGTATATGTTGCGTCCGATCTTACTTTCAGCAGTGTCAACTTCCTAGGGAGATCCTTCACAATAAGCCATGGTGAGTGGCGTGATCCTTTCATCCACTCTCAATCGTGATCATTACTATTTCCAACCCATCAACACAGACTTGACACACTCGCAGCATATTGTACCTTCAACCAGAAAAATCAAATCTAGAATGCACAAAAGTAAAATAACACAATAACAAAATACTGAGAATAAAATACTAATAAAATCTCCCCCACACTTGAACTCAACATTGTCCATAATGTTTGCGAACAAGAGCGAAGGAGGGCACTCACAGTACCCTACTAAGGAGGTGGTTGCGGGAAATGCAGCATCAACTGTCGCATCATGCTGCTCATCTCATCCAACATTGCTCCCTGACGGGCTTGCTCGATTCCTTGCCGTTGTTGTTCCGTCCTCAAGTCGCCTATTTTAGTTTGTACCCAGCTCCATTGGTCAGTGGACCAGGATGATGAACCCACCTCCTGCTGGGTGGGTTCTTGATGTGGTGGTACAAACTGCTCAGGAGGTGCTTGAGGATCTTCTTCTTCTACTTCCGTTCCTTCCACCTGTTCATCCATAAATTGCTCACCTGCGGTAAAATGGTCAGTTTTGTGGCCTTCATCCGCATCGGGGTCAGTGCCCACATACAACCAATTAGCACAGTCAATAATAGCAACTCTGTCTGGATCCAGCAGAGTGATAATAAACCTCTTATAGATAAGTATGGAATAGTAAGTAGGGGCAACAACAATCATACCTTGTGAAATTAGAGCAGACATGTCAATTTTGGTGTTACTTGCAATTGGCGTGTCTTCGAGTAAAACAGCTTGATACCCGAAATACTCAGCGATTTGGGGATCATTCCCCCTATGGATATGCCGCCGGAGTTTGCTCGGCCGACTCTGCCCAGATAGTCTGCTGCAAAGGCAGCTACATTGATGGATTTGTTTTGAGCCATCGAGTACATAAAGAATAGCTCTCTCTAAGTAGCTACCACTGTGTTATCGCCTCTTCCAAACAGGGTATAGGCTAAACCCTTTTGAGCGTACCTGAAACATGGATTCTGGATGCCCGAGGCTTTCGCAACTTTGGAGGAGTAATTCGTCCTCCTGATGATGGCAATCCAGAAATCCTTAGGTTAGAACCCGTTTGGGACCGCTCCTGGTCCGTTCAAAGGGAGTCGGAGTATTGCGGCTAACTCCTCAACAGAAAGCTCATGATAATTATTAAACAACCGGAAACGCAAAGTGCTGAAATAATACCTGGTTGTGTCTATCCACCGTTTTTCCAGATGAAACTCCAACGTGCTGAGGAATTCGAGAGTAATGCGCTCGTATGTTGGCGCCTCCAAACTCATGAACTCAAGAATTCCCAAAACATGGAACATCCGGTATACCTCCATCTTGAGCCCCAGAGCGTTCAGAGTATGCTCATACGTATACCTCGTCGGCGTGAGTTTGCGCTTCCGGTGAATTTGGTATCTCCGTTCTTATTCCGGATTGTCAAACACGATGTTGTGCGGATTTGGATACCGACTCAGGTGCTTCCATGACTTTTCCATTTCTGCAAGTTGTTGCTTTCCGTTGAGAATTCTCCGCGGGGGCATTTTGGACCTGTAAAAAATAGAAATTATTTGAACTTTTGAGTTAGGAAATTCCGAAACCGTGGTTAGGACCGGGACGGTGTGTGGAGTAAGATTAGTGAAGGGTGTTTTGGGGATAGGTGAGTTGAAAAGGGGGTTATGGAAGGTTTTAGGTAGTGGAGTTTTGAGTTTTAATGGAGGTTGCAAGGTTTTTGGAGAGAAAGAGAGTAAGAGTGATGAGACAGAATAATGTGTGGGGAATGAAAATCTGATAATGATAAGGTAAGTGGGAAAAAATTTGTGGTTAATGATGGAGTGAGTGGGTGGGTCCCATGAAAAATTCAAATTAAAAAAAAATAATCAAAATTTCCGCCTGCCTGACACGGGTGGCCATGTCAGGCTACTGGTTTCCACATGGTTTGGAATTTATCTTCAGTGCTCCTGACACGGGTCGTGTCATCTGACATGACCGCCCGTGTCATCCTACTGTTGATAAATAAAAAATCTTGTTACTTTCAGTGTTCCTGACCCGGCCCGTGTCAGCTGACATGGCCCGTGTCAGCTGACATGGCCCGTGTCAGTTGACACGGGTGGCCGTGTCAGGCCACTGTTTTCCATATTTTTTGTTTGCTTTTCCTTCTCTTGACACGGCTGGCTGTGTCAAGCTGTCCTTTTGGCCGTTTTTAGGTTTTCTCTCTGGTTCAACTGTTGGTACCTCTGGCCATGTTGATCGTTCTTTTTCATGACTTAGACATTTGTTGACGTGATGTTCCCTCCTTGTAGAGATCCTGTATAAACCTACAAACACACAAAACTGATTAGATATAAAAAGTGTGGGTTTCCTCCCACGAAGAGCTTCGTTTAACGTCGCATGGCTCGACGGTCCTCCGTCTGCTTAGGTGAGACGAATTTTATCGATTGGACCACCCTCCTAGTCTTGTATGTACGGTTTAACTCTCTGCCCATTCACCTTGAACGTGTCTCCGTTTGCTGGATTTCTTAGTTCAACGGCTCCATGCGCAATTACTTTCTGTATCTCAAAGGGTCCTGACCATCGTGACCTTAGTTTCCTTGGGAATAGCTTCAACCTTGAGTTAAATAATAACACCAGTTGTCCTTCCTGAAGGTCTTTCTTCTGAATGCGCCTGTCATGCCATGTTTTGGTTTGCTCTTTGTATATCTTGGCATTCTCATATGCTCGATTTCTGAATTCTTCCAGCTCTTGTAATTGGAGGATCCGAGATTTACCCGCTTTGGAAAGATCATAGTTGAGGAATTTGGTAGCCCAGAACGCCCTATGCTCAAGTTCGAGTGGTAGATGACAAACTTTACCATAGACCAGTTGATATGGGGACATACCTATTGGTGTTTGGAACGCTGTTCGGTATGCCCAAAGTGCGTCATTGAGCCTGATTGACCAATCTTTTCGTGAGGCATTGACGGTCTTTTCGAGGATTTTCTTAATCTGTCGATTTGATACCTCAACCTGTCCACTAGTCTGGGGGTGGTATGGTGTGGCGATTCTATGCTTGACATTGTATTTCCGCAGTAAGTTCTCCATCAGCTTATTGAGGAAGTGGGTACCTTCGTCACTAATCAGTGCTCTTGGTACCCCAAACCATGCAAAGATACAATTCTTGAGGAAATTAATTACCACTTTTGCATCATTTGTGGGCAGTGCAACTGCTTCCACCCATTTCGACACATAGTCAACCGCGACCAGAATGTATTGCTTTCCAAAGGACGGTGGGAAGGGTCCCAAAAAATCTATCCCCCACACATCGAACAGTTCAACCTCTAACATGGCATTCTGAGGCATCTGATTTCTTTTGGATATGTTGCCTGTTCTCTGACATCTGTCGCACTCTTTTACCACTACTTGTGCATCTTTGAACAGTGTAGGCCAGTACAATCCCGACTGGAGGACTTTTGTTGCGGTTCTGTGTCTACTAAAATATCCTCCATATTTTGAGTTATGACAAGCTTTTAGGATGTCCCCCTGCTCTTCCTCTGGAACACATCTCCTAACCAGGCCAGTCAGTCCCTTTTTGTAAAGGAATGGATTGTCCCACACCTAAAACCTGCAATCATGCAAAAACATTTTTCTTTTGTTAGAGTCAAAGTCATCAGGTATTAGTCCACCTACCACAAAGTTCGCGTAATCGGCGGACCATGGGATATGCATAACAATTAGGATACGCTCATCTGTGAACTCATCTCTGATGGGATGCGTATCTTCTGTTTCTTGAATCGGGGTCATCCGAGACAAGTGGTCAGCAACAGTGTTTTCACTACCCTTTTTGTCTCTGATTTCTAGGTCGAATTCTTGTAGTAGAAGGATCCATCGCAGCAGCCTTGGCTTTGATTCCTGTTTGGCATAAAGATATTTTAAAGTAGCATGATCAGTATACACAATTACCTTTGATCCCAGCAGATAGGATCTGAACTTGTCAAATTCGTATACCACCGCCAAGAGTTCTTTTTTTGTGGTTGCATAGTTCATTTGAGCAGGGTTCAATACATGGCTTGCATAATATATCACATGCAAAAGCTTCTCCTTGCGTTGCCCTAGTACTGCCCCCACTGCGTTATCACTCGCATCACATATTATCTCAAAAGGAAGAGACCAATCGGGGGCAATAACTATGGGGGATGACACCAGCTCCTTCTTCAAGGCCTCGAAGGCTTGTCTACACTCCTTGTCAAATAAGAACGGGGTATCTTTTACCAGCAGACTAGTCAAAGGTTTGGCGATCTTGGAGAAATCTTTTATGAACCTGCGGTAGAAACCCGCATGTCCTAAGAAGCTTTAGATGCCTTTTTCATTTACCGGTGGTGGTAAATTTGCTATTACCTCTACTTTTGCTATGTCCACTTCGATACCTTTGTTGGAGATTTTGTGTCCCAAGACTATTCCTTCATGTACCATGAAGTGACATTTTTCCCAATTCAGGATCAAATTTGTTTGTTGGCATCTTTCTAACACAAGTGACAAGTTAGTCAAACAATTACCAAAGGAAGAACCGAATACTGAAAAGTCGTCCATAAACACCTTTGAAAGGTGGTCGGTGCGTTGCAGAATCCAAACGACATTCTTCTATAAGCAAAAATACCATAGGGGCATGTGAATGCAGTCTTCTCTTGGTCTTCAAGGGCAACAACAATCTGGCTGTACCCCAAGTAACCACCTAGGAAACAATAGTAATCGTGTCCGGCTAACCTTTCCATCATTTGATCAATGAATGGTAACGGGAAGTGATCCTTCCGTGTTGCCACGTTTAGTCTTCTGTAATCGATGCACACTCTTCACCCTGTAACAGTTCAGGTTGGAATCAACTCATTCTTTTCATTTTTTATTACCGTCGTGCCCCCTTTTTTTGGTACCACGTGGACTGGACCTACCCAAGATCTATCGGAAATAGGGTAGATTAGGCCCGCATCCAAGATTTTTACAATTTCTTTGCGTACCACTTCTTTTATGGCTAGGTTAAGTCTTTGTTATGGTTGCACTACCGACTTGTGATCATCTTCCATTAAGATCTTGTGCATGCAAACGGTCGGGCTTATACCTTTCAAGACCTCAATTGCCCATCCGATTGCACCCTTGTATTTTTTTAGCACTTGAATGAGTTCTGCTTCTTGGACACTTTGTAGACTAGCATTGATAATAGCTGGGCATTTTTTTTCAGTGTCAAGAAATACATACTTCAGATTTGTTGGTAACTGCTTCAGATTCACCCCTGTTTTTGGTTCTTCAATGACATCTGATGATGGTGGTCTTAGATCTTCCCACCGTTGTGGTCTAGATCTGACCCATTCAGGTTGTTTTTCCATCACAACGAGCACCTCAGCCTCTCCTTCACCTTCATCACTTTCAAGAATAAATAAGCTTAAGACCCGTTTTAGTGGTGATTGGGGTATATGCCTTTCATTTTCTTGAGCAATTACTTGGTCGATTATCTCTATAGTGTTGCTTGTGCCGATATCATCTTTGTATTGCATTGTGTTCCTCACATCTATTTTTAACTTTTCATGACCTTGAGGGTCATAGTTCCTTCCTTAATGTCTATGATACACCGTCCTGTTTCCAAGAAAGGTATGCCCAATATGAGAGGAATCTCCTCATCTTCCGGCATTTCCAGAATGACGAAGTCAACTAGGAAGACAGACTTGTCAATTTTTACAAGAACATCTTCCACAATACCATAGGATCGCCTCACAGAGCGATCCACAAACTGAAGTGTCATTAGAGTATCTTGAATAGAGTCGATGCCTAATTTCTTATAGATGGACAATGGCATCAAGCTTACACTCGCTCCTAATTCAATCAGAGCCTTCTTGAATTTTCTATCACCAATAGTGCATGGAATGGTAACCGATCCCCTGTCTTTCTTTTTCAGTGGGATTTTCATGCCTTGGAGAATGGCACTGCATGTTTCAGTTAGGATGATCGGTTCCATATCAGTGGAACGTTTCTTGGAAAATATGTCTTTCATGAACTTGGCATATATTGGCATTTGTTCTAATGCTTCAGAAAAAAGGATATTGATTTCGAGTTTTTTGAACATTTCCAAGAACTTCTCAAAATTCTTTTCATGTTGATATTTCTTTTTCTGTCTTGGAGGGTAAGGGAGTGTGATTACTGGTTTAGGAACAATCTCTTTCTCCTTGACAGGAGGTGGTATTACTTCTTCATATTGGTTTTTTGTTTCCTTGATTTCTAAATCCACCTCTATCAATCCATCTTTTTCTATATCATTTTCCTCTATTGACTTTCCACTTCGGGTTGTGACAACATTAACAGTGTTATGTTTCCGCGGATTTGTCAACGTACCACTAGGTAGGGTACCCGGGGCTTGAGAGTTTGAAGCTAACTGTTGTGTTATCTGTCCCATTTGTACTTCAAGATTTTTAATGGAGGTTGGGGTGTTTTTCTGTTTCGTCCTTGTTTCTTCTTGAAACTGTATGTTGTGAGCTGCTAACTTTTCAATGGAAATTTCCCATTCAACCTTTTTAGGTGCCTGTTGTTGTTGATGTTGTTGATACTGAGTCTGATATTGCCTTGTACCTTGTTGCGGAACATTCCATCTCTGATCTTTCCAGGAGAAGTTTGGATGATTCTTCCAACCTGGGTTGTAAGTGTTAGAATAGGGATTATTCTGCTTCAAGAATTTGATCTCTTCAATTTGTTGGGGAGTAGCAAAGCAATAGACCGTGTGATGAGGTCCATTACAAATTTCACACGTGCTCGCCTGTGCTAGCTGAACCTGCGCTATCTGTTGAGTACCTATATTCATAGCTTTCAGCTTTTTGTCTACTTCGGCAGCAACTGTGTCTTCTAGACGGATTTTATTTGTCTCTTATTTTATATCAATCACCCCATCTGGCTGACTAGTACACCTGTCGTATAGCTCCAGATGCTCATTGGTAGCTATTGCTTCAATAATCCTCTTGATACCAGTGGCTGTTGAGAAATTTGTTGAGCCACCAGTTGCTATATCAATCAACTGTTTTGTTTTTATTTTCAGCCCATTAACGAACATCTGCATTTGTTCGGTCTGATCCATATTATGAGTTGAACACGCTACTAAGATCCTTTTGAATCTTTTGTAAGTGTCTCCCAATGATTCTCCATCCTTCTGTTTGAAATTAAGAATTTCATACCTTTTTCTCAGGAATACTGATGCTGGAAAGTACTCATTTAAGAATGCAGTTTCCATCTCCTCCCACAATGTGATACTGCCGGTAGGAAGATAATAGAACCATTCTTCCGCGTCTTAAGCTAAAGTGAACGGGAACATTCTTAATTTTTTGGCTTCATCGGTATGACCATCAATTTTCAGGGTGGTGCTCATGGTCAGAAATCTTTGTAGGTGTTTGTTGGCATCTTCATTAACCTTTCCGGTGAAAGGTTTTCTTTCCAATTGATTGATCATGCTAGGATGTAGTTGAAAATTTGTCACATACATTGGTTGGTTGACAATGGTCAGTCGACCACTCGGTGCATTTGCACCTCCATAGTCACCCAGGAGTCTTTCCATAGGTGGAGGAGGTGGAATTGGAGGAACTTTAGCCATTGGTTCCTTGACTTCTGAGTGATCAGAGGTACTTTCTTCTGTGGAATCCACTCTTTGTTCTCTGATTCTTCGGAGAAGGGTTATCTCGATCTCTGCGTCAAAAAGAAATTCAGCTGAGGGTTCTCCTCGCATACACAAATTAGTAAATTATAAATTACAGAAAAATAATTTTATTGCAGATCAACAAAATTTTAATTGAAATTAAAATTAAACTCTATATTTTGGCAGTCCCCGACAACCATGCCAAAAACTTGATCGGGAAAATAGCAAGTGTACTATTTTGCCTTTTTTAGTAATAATGGAGAAATTCCCTGAATGTCGATCTCAAGGACTGGAAGTTAATATTGAGTTTAAATTATCATTCAATTAAACAAAAAGTATTAATTTGGTTTTTAGGTGTAAAAATGTAATAATAAAAGGAAAGGTAAAGAAGGATGAAAATAAGGGTTTATAGAGAAAAAGGAACAATGCCAGGGAAGGTGTATGATTTATCCCTGTAATAACTCTGAGTTACTATTGCATCAACAAATATCAATTACTATCAGTTCTTAAGGGTATTTTCTCCCAAGTCCTTGGTGAGAAAACCTTTAATCAATCTACCCTAATTTCTATGTCCATAGCCAATTAGGGTGAAGTTAAGCTATATAATATCAAGAATACTCTGGTTCATACAGGGTATCCCTAGTCCTAGGTGATATCTACTGTAGATTAACCTTATAAAAACCTTATCAATGGTGGACCAGCCTAATTGATAACCACAAAACGATCTCGATTGGTCCGAAAGAGAAAGCAATAAACACATCAAAAGGTTACCGTAAAAACAATATTATAAATGCAAATGTAAACTCAAATTCGTTACAATTCTAAATCAGGGACACCCCCCTAGCATTGGGGGGTTTAGCTACTCATATTGTTTAAAACAAATTCAAGATAAAAATTACACATTACAAGTAATTGGATGACTTTGATCTTAAATCGCTCCCGCTCATGAACACCTTCATCTCTCCGAATGCCTTGATCTCTGTAATCCTTGATTGCTTCATAATACTACGTTTTTCCGTATTCCCAGATGATTTTTCCTTTGGCAGAAGACCCTCTTTTATAGTGAAAATTCCCAACAGCAGTTGGACAGGTCCAAAAATATCTCTAAAAAGCCCGACGAACAAAAGCCCGAGAAAAACTGAATTTTTGGGCTTGGGATGACACGGCTCATGTCTGCTGACACGGGTGGCCGTGTCAGCCTACTGTTCTGGCTGACACGCCCCTGGCATGGTTAACCCGATTGGGGATGATGCCTGACAGGGCTCGTGTCAGCTGACACGGGTGGCCGTGTCAGCTGACACGGGTGGCCGTGTCAGGCCACTGTCTTCTACACCACATCCTCCTTTGTCTGACACGGTCTGTGTCAGGTGACACGGGTGGCCGTGTTGGCCTTCTGTACCGGGGTTTTCTGCTCCTTTGCTTGCCGGAATCTTACAATGTCTCGTTCTGAGTTCTCTGGTTCTTCTACCTGGACTTGTCGGACAAAAACGCAGCTATCCCACGCATAAAATCACGAAAAAGAAAGTAAAACATAACAATGATTAAAATTGCTTAAATAAAACGAAGGAAGTAAAACTAACTCGAAACGTATCATAAATGCTTACATAGTGTGTTAAAAGCCTCTATTTCGTGTCGGATCAGTAACGAAAACTCAATGCAAATGGTGACTGATCAAAGAGATCTTGTACTTAAAAATGAAAGATTGTGATGAACCATTGCTTGAAGAAGGGCCAGAACCTGGTTCCCGTTGGGGCATGGTATTTGATGGAGCTGTTAATCAATATGGTAATGGTATTGGGGCAATGATTATTACTCCTAAAGGCACGCATTTTCCCTTTACAACTAGATTGACTTTCAAGTGTACAAACAATATGGTCGAGTATGAAGCTTGCATTATGGGGCTTGAAGAGGCCATTGATCTCAAAATCAAGCATTTAGATGTCTTTAGAGATTCAACTTTGGTAGTGAATCAGATCAAAGGAGAATGGGAGACGAATCAACCCGGTTTGATACCAAATAGAGATTATGCGATGAGGATTTCAACTTTCTTTACCAAGGTTGAATTTCATCATATCCCTCGAGATGAGAACCGGATGGAAGATGCTCTTGCAACGTTGGCATCAATAATTATGGTGAAGTATTGGAATGAAGTTCCCAATTTGACTGTGATGTGTCTTGATAGGCCAGCTCATGTGTTTGTTGTTGAAGAAGTCAAAGATGAAAAGTCGTGGTATTATGATATCAAGTGTTTCCTCCAAAGTCAGATTTACCCGTCTGGGGCATCTTTGAAAGATAAGAAGACTTTGAGAAGATTAGCCGGCAATTTCTACCTTAATGGAGAGGTATTGTACAAGGGAAACTTCGATGTGGTTTTGCTCAGATGCGTGGATAGACACGAAACAGACCTATTAATGGCTGAAGTCCATGAAGGTTCCTTTGGTACTTATTCCAATGGACATGCAATGGCAAAGAAGATGTTGCGAGCAAGTTACTATTGGCTGACAATGGAATCTGACTGTTGCAAGTTTGTGAAGAAATGCCACAAGTGTCAAATATATGCAGATAAGATTCATGTTCCTCCGACATTGTTGAATGTTATTTCCTCTCCATGGCCCTTCTCCATGTGGGGAATTGATATGATTGAGCCTAAAGTTTCGAATGGACATCGTTTCATTTTGGTGGCAATTGACTACTTCATAAAATGGGTTGAAGCGACATTGTATTCAAATATAACCAAGCAAGTTGTTATAAGGCTTATCAAGAATCAGATCATATGACGTTATGGTGTGCCAAGTAAGATCATTACTGATAATGGATCTAACTTGAACAATAATATGGTGGAAGCTCTTTGCAAAGACTTTAAGATTGCACACCATGATTTTTCTCCCTACAGACCTAAGATGAATGGGGCTGTTGAAGCTGCAAATAAGAACATCAAGAAAATTATCCAGAAGATGGTTGTGACGTACAAGGATTGGCATGAGATGCTCCCATTTGCTTTGCACAGGTATCGTACATCCATCCGCACTTCAACAGGGGAAACCCCTTTCTCTCTTGTATATGGTATGGTAGTTCCCGTAGAGGTCGAGATTCCTTCATTACGTGTTCTCGTGGAAGCCAAGTTGACTGAGGCTGAATGGTATCAGACCAGGTTTGATCAGTTGAATTTAATAGAAGAGAAAAGATTGACTGCCATTTGTCATGGTAAGTTATATCAACAAAGGATGAAGAAAGCTTTTGATAAGAAGGTTAGACCTCGGGTATTCAAGGAAGGTGACCTTGTGCTCAAGAAGATTTTATCGTTTAAACTAGATTCTATGGCAAATGGACTCCTAATTATGAAGGCCCATATGTTGTTAAGAGAGCCTTTTCAGGCGGTGCATTGATTCTTACAACTATGGATGGTGAAGAGTTCACTCGTCTTGTGAACGTAGATGCAGTTAAGAAATACTTCGCCTAAAAAGAAATGAACAACTTGTTAAGTTGAAAACCTAAAAGGGAGGCTTAGGCAAAAATGAGCGTCTCGGTGGATTGAAAACCCGAAAGGGCGATCCAGGCAAACATTAGAGACATAAAATAGAAAGAATTTTCCTGATAAGTTGAGTACCCCACCCCGGGGTAACTAATGCAAAAATTAGGGATTTTGGCAAGTAACCCCATTCTGCTGATCTTCAATTTTTGGAGAAGCTTTGTTGAGCACAAGGGTTGACGTCAGTTTATCATCCCCAATAGCGGCCAAAAGCACAACAGATATCAAGAGTTGGTAAAAGGATTAGTGATCATTTGTATTCAATATAGCCATTTTCCATGTAAATTACCATATTCAACTTTGTAAAGATCTATGGAGTCTTGTCATTTACAAACTACCACTCTATTAAATAAAGTTGAGCTTTTATCCAATTGTTCCACTCTTATTCATTCAGCCAAATAGTTTTAAATTTTATTATGATCATTTTTTAATTTAAAATTTTTAATCAAAATCATTTTTTCTTAAACATATAAAATTAAGGATTTTAAAGCAATTAAAAAGAAATATCAACAGCATTTCAAAAACAACAAGTCCTAAGTGTGGAGCATCAATGGTTCCTTCGAGCAGTTAACCCTTCAGTTATCCCCAGCCGAGTTGGTTGATTCATTCCTCCAACGGAGTTTGTGGATATTCCCCAACGGAGTTTGTGGATATTCCCCAGTGGAGTTTGTATATTCCTTAGCAGGGTTGATGTTCGTTTTAATCTCAAACAGTCGCATTGGTTTCTCCACCAGTCGCCATCCAGCTCGATCCCCAGTCAGAGTTTCCCCCTGGTTTCTGAGCAACTATTTGTGTTTATCCTCTGTACGGTTATAAACCATTTGATATGGTGTTAACCTATAATTTCCTACATATTTGATAATGTTTCCTTTCCTCAGCAGATTTCCTCCTCCCCATCTAGGGTTGAGCCTTTGGGATATTGATCTCTTCGCTACGGCAGTTGTTCCCCTCTTTTGTGGATTGACCGAGGATTGTATCGATGATTCAAATATTTGCGACACCTTTGTATCCTTTGCGATCGTTTTGTCAGCATAATCATCATATCAATATTGTGCTAGTTCCGAAGAAAAATGGAAAAGTCCGCATGTGTGTTGACTATAGAGATTTGAATAAAGCCAGTCCAAAAGATGATTTCCCTCTGCCGCACATTGATATGTTGGTAGACAATACTGCTAAATTTAAAGTCTTTTCGTTTATGGATGGATTTTCCGGATATAATCAGATCAAGATGGCACCCGAAGATATGAAGAAAACCACATTCATTACACCTTGAGGAACATTCTGTTATAGAGTGATGCCTTTCGATTTAAAGAATGCTGGTGCAACTTACCAGAGAGCAATGACTACTCTTTTTCATGATATGATGCATAAAGAGAGTAAAGTTTATGTTAATGACATGATTGTTAAATCAATTAATGAAGAGGAACATGTTAAGCATTTGTTGAAGCTATTCCAGCGATTGATGAAGTATAAACTCCGCTTGAATCCCAATAAGTGTACTTTTGGTGTTCGTTCTGGTAAGTTGTTGGGCTTTATTGTCAGCGAGAAGGGTATTGAGGTTGATCCTGCCAAGGTCAAAGCAATACAAGAGATGCCTGCGCCCAAAACTGAGAAGCAAGTTAGAGGTTTTCTCGGTCGCTTGAATTATATTTCCAGATTCATTTCCCACATGACTTCCACATGTGCACCTATATTTAAGCTTCTTCGGAAAGATCAATCTTGTGATTGGACCGAAGATTGCCAGAAAGCTTTTGACAGTATCAAGGAATATTTGCTTGATCCTCCGATTTTGTCTCCACCTGTTGAAGGAAGACCGTTGATCATGTATTTGACTGTGCTTGAAAACAGTATGGGTTGTGTTCTTGGTCAGCAAGATGAGACTGGAAAGAAAGAATTTGCAATTTACTACCTCAGTAAGAAGTTCACTGACTATGAGACTCGGTATTCTATGCTTGAGAAAACTTGTTGCACATTGGCTTGGGCTGCTAAGCGTCTGCGTCAATATATGTTAAATCATACCGCTTGGTTGATATCCAAAATGGATCCGGTCAAGTATAGATTTGAGAAGCCTGCTTTAACTGGGTGGTTTGCTCGTTGGCAGATGTTGTTATCAAAGTATGATATCAAATACCGATCTCAGAAAGCGATCAAAGGTAGTATCTTGGCTGACCATTTGGCTCACCAACCGATTGAAGATTATCAGTCAGTGCAGTATGACTTTCCTGATGAAGAGATTTTGTACTTGAAAATGAAAGATTGTGATGAACCATTACTTGAAGAAGGGCCAGAACTTGGTTCCCGTTGGGGCATGGTATTTGATGGAGCTGTTAATCAATATGGAAATGGCATTGGGGCAGTGATCATTACTCCTCAAGGCACGTATCTACCATTTACAGCTAGATTGACTTTCAAGTGTACAAACAACATGGCAGAATATGAAGCTTGCATTGTGGGGCTTAAAGAGGCCATGAATCTCAGAATCAAGTATTTGGATGTCTTCAGTGATTCGGCTTTGGTTATGAGTCAAATCAAAGGAGAATGGGAGACAAATTAACCCGGTTTAATACCATATAGAGATTATGCGAGAGGATTTCAACTTTCTTTACAAAGGTTGAGTTTCATCATATCCGTCGAGATGAAAACCGGATGGCAGATGCTCTTGCAATGTTGGCATCAATGATTGTGGTAAAGTATTGGAATGAAGTTCCCAATTTGTCTATGATGCGTCTTGATAGGCCAGCTCATGTGTTTGTTGTTGAAGAGATTAAAGATGAAAAGTCATGGTATTATGACATCAAATGGGTTGAAGCGGTATTGTATGCAAATGTAACCAAGCAAGTTATTATAAGGTTTATTAAGAATCAAATTATATGCCGTTATGGTGTGCCAAGCAAGATCATTACTAATAATGGATCGAACTTGAATAACAATATGGTGGAAGCTCTTTGCAAAGACTTCAAGATTGCACATAATAATTCTTCTCCCTACAGGCCCAAGATGAATGGGGTTGTTGAAGCTGCAAACAAGAACATTAAGAAGATTATCCAGAAGATGGTTGTCATGTACAAAGATTGGCATGAGATGCTCCCGTTTGCTTTGCATGGGTATCGTACATCCATCCGCACTTCAACAGGGGCAACCCCTTTCTCTCTTGTGTATGGTATGGAAGTAGTGCTCCCCGTAGAGGTTGAGATTCCTTCATTACATGTCTTGATGGAAGCCAAGTTGACTGAGGCTGAATTGTGTCAAACCAGGTTTGATCAGCTGAATTTGATAGAAGAGAAGAGATTGACTGCCATGTGTCATGGTCAGTTGTATCAGCAAAGGATGAAGCAAGCTTTTGATAAGAAGGTTAGACCTCGTGTGTTCAGAGAAGGTGACCTTGTGCTCAATAAAATTTTATCGTTCAAGCCAGATTATAGGGGAAAATGGACTCCTAATTATGAAGGCCCATAGGTTATTAAGAGAGCCTTTTCAAGCGGCACATTGATACTTACAACTATGGATGGTGAAGAGTTCACTCGTCCTGTGAATGTAGATGCAGTCAAAAAATACTTCTCCTAAAAAAGAAAAGAACAGCTCGCTAAGTTGAAAACCCGAAAGGGAGGCTTAGGCAAAAATGAGCGTCTCGGTGGATTGAAAACCCGAAAGGGTGATCCAGGCAAAAATTAGAGACATAAAATAGAAAGAATTTCCCATAAGTTGAGTACCCCACCTTGGGGCAACTTATGCAAAAATTAGGGATTATGGAAAGTAACTGCATTCTACTGATCTTCAGTGTTTTGAAAACTTGTTTGAGCACAAGGGTTGACATCAATTCATCACCCCGACCGCGGTTAAGAGCACGGCGGATATCAAAAGTTGGTAGAAGGATTAAGGATAATTTGTATTCAATGTAACCCTTTTCCATGTAAATTACCATTTTCAACTTTGTAAAATCTATGGAGTCTTGTCATTTACAGACTACTATTCTATCAAATAAAGTTGAGCTTTTATCCAATTGTTTCTACTCTTATTTACTTCAGCCAATAGTTTTAAATTTTATTATGATCATTTTTGAAAATTTAAAATATTTAATCAAAATCTTTTTCTTAAATATATAAAAGCAATAATTTTCCAAAGCAATTGAAAGAAATATCAACAGCATTTCGATGGATAACAAGTCCTTGAGTGCGAAACATCATAAGTTCCCCAAGCAGTTAACCCTTCGGGTATCCATAGACGATTGTGTTGATTCAATTCCTCGGCGGAGTTCTTGATTTGCCAGTAGAGCTTTGTTCCGTTTCCCTAGCTGAGTTGGTTGATTCAGGTGCCCTGCAGCTTGTTTTCCCTCGCCAGAGTTCCTGCCTTTCCCAGCGGAGTTTGTGCTTCTTCAACAGTTTGGTTTCCTTCAGCAGAAGTGGTTAATCTCCCCAGTAGATCGCATTGGTTTCCTCGCCAATCATCAGTCGACTTGCTCCCCAGTCAGAGTTTCCTCCTGGTTTCTGAGCAGTTTATTTTCCCCTATAGGGTTGTCTCCCATTTTTATGGTGTTGACCTAAAATTCCCCACAGATTCGGTGATATTTTCTCTTTCCTCAGCAGATCTCCTCCTTCCCCAATTAGGGTTGAGCCTTTTTGGATTGTTGATCTCTCTGTTCTCCAGCAGTTGTCTCCATATTTTGTGGATTGACCGAGAATTGTACTGATGATTCAATTTCTTTGCGACACCTTTGTATCCTTTCTGATTGTCCTTGTCAACATAATCATCATATACATACATTCATATAATTTCATAATTGCATATTTGCATATCTGATTAAATTGTTGGTTTGAGATTCTCATTCCTTGTATGGTGGTACTTTATCCCCATACATATTCCGGTGTCTGTCCTCCCTCAATTATAGAGCGCCATCCCCTTAGGCAGAAAGACTTTAACCTTTCTCCCTTTACCCACTGAGTTGTTTCCTCGTGGATGATTATTACTTCAGTTTCCTCCCCAGTTATTTATCTGGACGGAACCACTCCTCTTGAGTTATGTCCTCATTGGGTTGAGTCTTGATTGACTGTTTTCTTTCTAGCTCCTACCTAGATAGATACTTTGAGTCCCCTAAGAGTCTATTGCCCAGTAACTGGTAATAATCTTCTTAGTTTGCAGTTTGTTACTTCTTACCCAATACCCGACAAAAGTACCCCAGTGTTCCAGCAGTAGAGTCCCTAGTGGATCTGATTCCCCAGGAAGTATATCCTTGATATGTTCACCCTAACCGATGACGGGTATCTTTCTCTCTCCTTCTTGAGTCTATCCTTGATATGTTCATCCTAATCGATGACGAATATTCTCTTCTTGGTATTCTACCCAGTAAAAAGGTAGTTGTAATCCCTATTCTTGTTTCCCAGAGAGTTAATCCTTGATATGTTCATCCTAACCGATGACAGGTTTCCTTCTCTTTGTGGTATTCTACCCTGTAACCGATAGTTGTAAACCCTACTTTCTCCCACAGAGTTGGTCCTTGATATGTTCACTTTAACTAGTGACGGATTCTCTCTCTTGGTATTCTATCCAGTAACTAATAGATGTAATTCATATTTTATCTCCTCATAGAGTCTATCCTTGATATGTTCATCCTAACCGGTAACAAATTTTCTCTTTGACGGTATTCTATCCAGCATTCGGTAGATGTAATTCCTACTTTTCATTCAATTGGTTTATCCTTGATATGTTCATCTTAACCGATGACGGATATCCTCCTTGACAATCCCAGGAAAGTCTATCCTTGATATGTTCATCCTAACCGATGACGGATTTTCTCCCCTGTTGAGTTTATCCTTGATATGTTCATCTTAACCGATGACTGATACTCTCACCCTTGGTCTTCTACCTAGTAACTAGTAGTTGTAAATCCTATTTTCTGCAGTTCTCCCCAGCAAGGCTATTCTTACCCAGTAACCAGTAATGAATATTCCCTTCTGTTGTTTCCCAGCGAATCATCCTTCATATGTTCATCCTAACCGATGACGGATGTCCTCTCTGTCAGATTTTTATTATCTCCTTATCCAGTAACAGGTAGTAGATAATAGATTTCTGCTCCTCCTGTGTTGAAGTTTATTTCTTCCCTAGTTGAGTTGAGTGTGCATTTCCTTAGTGAAATCGCTTTTCCCTGCATGATTCAAGTATTTCAGTTTTATCCTAACTTACTCGTATCCCTTGTAGATGTTGTTAGTTCCCCAGATGATTCTTTTCCATGTTTGTATGGAATCCCTCGAGTACCCCAATAGTTTTCATTCGTAGCCTAGCCTACGCATAACTCCTTTTTCCCCGAGAGTCTCGGTCTCCCCAGTGAGTTTTCCTTACAGAAATGCATTTTACTCATGCGGACTTTCGGTCTCTCCAATTTCTTTTCCTTTGTGGCAATATTTCCCCACAAAAAATTTACTTTTGCATTCATATCATATGCATCGTGAGGTCTCTTAGGGACCAAAATTTGTTTCTATATGTTGTTATTTAAGTCCATTCTACCGAGTCGACATGAAGATTTTAACCTTCACCTCCTCAGTTAGAATGTCCTTAAATAGGAGCAGCTGTAAGACCCCAATTTTGACCCTAAGATCCCTCATGCAATTTCATCATAAGCATTAGCATTGGGATCATACCTTGACATCCTCCTTACCCCTCTTTCATTGGGTTTGTTTTGGGAGAGATCACCAAGTACTTTGTGATTGTATCATACTTGTATATTATCATTTTACTAACCAAAATACCAAAAATATGTCTTTGCATTTGCCTAACTCTTTTGTAGGTAGGGTATGATCTCCATTGATCTATCAAGTTCATATCTAAGGTTTGAGACCCCCATGAAAAGAAGCACAACCATGAAATTGATACAATAATGATTATAAGCATCATATATGAGTCCCCATGATCTGTACATGTCATATTGATCAAGTTTTCTTCAAGAGTTTGAGGGTGATTTTCCTTGGAAACCCTAGTTTGACTGGGTATCTTGAGAAACTTCTCCAACAAGCTATCTCACTAATTGATAAAATCTCTCAAGGTACACTTAAAAATTTATAATATTATGCATATATTATCTACCATGAGCCTAGATAGTCAAGATAATTGAAGGTTAGCAAGTTGGTTGATGGTGGTTGGCCAGATAAATTCATCTGATCAAAACTGGGTCTCCCTAGACCCTATCTCCTACAATTTTCACCATATGAAAATGATGACGAGAAAAAGGTTACTCTAAAGGACATTCCAAACAACTTTCATGTCTAGGCCTAGAGCTAGTTTTGCTTGGAAAATCATTTTCTATGTTGAAACATTATAGGTCATTTTGTCTAAACCCTAATTTGAAAGTCAACTTCCTAAGGCCATAACTTGCTCAATTTTTATGAGATGAAATATTTCCAAGTTGCACAATCCAATTCAAGATGTCTAATTCAACTTTGATGTTTGTAGTGAGAGTTAATTCAACTTTTATGAGCATGTGATATGAGGTTACATTATAGGCCACTTTTGACCTATACCATTGAACAAGTGATTTTTCCAAACTTCAAAAATGCATAACTCTATCATTTCAAATCTAAATGACATGAAATTGGTGACCAATTTTAAGGTCTTTGAAATATATACAACTTTTATGAAGACACTCTTCTCATTTGAAGCTCACATAAAACGTTAAGCAAGGTGGAATATTGAGACATATGGCTTGATACTTAGAAAAATATTGATATGTTAAAAATTTCCAAATTCCACCTCAAAATTCTTCATGATACAAACTTCAAATGGAAACATCTTGAACATGAAAGTTGTTCCTCTTGATATCACCTTTCCAAAAAGCCCAAATTCATCCATTTTAGACAAGAAATGAATAGGATGTGAATGGCATGAACATGGTATCATCATTTGGCAAGATTGAACTTCAAACATCCATGCACAATTGCCTAGCATTCCAACATGACTCCAGCCTTGCTCACACTCAATTATGGATTAGATGGAGTGATTTCATGGGCCTGTACACGGCCATGCACCCATGCATCACAAATTGCTAATTTTGGAAGTTCACTTCAAGTGTGCAAATATCAATTGAATTGGCTATAAATAGAGCCCTCTTGCATCAGAATTTCACACACATTCGCACCACCTTTGATCCCAAACCTCTAACCCTCTTATTCCAAAGGATAATCTTCAGAATTTCATTTGAAATTGAGTTTGAATTCTCATTGTTTTGAGATTAAAAACTCCAGGGATCCAAGACCTTTTGTGCATTCCATTCTACTTCTGCAAGCATTTGGAGTGAGATCAAGCATGAGCCAAGGCAAGAACCGTTGAATCCAGACCTACATTGAAGGTATTTTTCATAATTTTTCATCTCTTCGATTCTCTCTCAATCTTGCTCAATTCTCTTGATTCTTTGGTTGTCTGAAGTCCTACCAATGTAGGCAAGAAGATTGAGTTGCTTTGAGGCCAAATCGAAGCAACTCAATTCATGTACCTCAAATTTCAATCCCATGTACCTCTCAATATACTTGGAGTTAGGATGAATTGAGGTCAGATTTGTGCTCTATGCCATATTTTTTCATTCAGATCATGTCCTCCTTTTTCATTTTTTTAATGGTGATGAGTGAACCAGTTCGGTCAGGGTCGCCGGAGAAGACGATCGACCTTTGGACGCCGGTGATGTGCTGACTTGGTTCTGAGCCACTGATCTCATTTGAATTGTTTTAATCACGAGCGTTCATTGTAATTACCTTTCCTGTGGTGCATTGACTCAAGCCCACAATGGAACGCGCGCTGGTGGCCACTTGATCTGCCACCTCAATTAATGAGGGAGATCAAGTGGCTCACGTTTTTTAGTTATTTTCTGATTTTTTTTTATTCCTTTTATTTTCATTAATTCATATTAATTTTAATATTGATCCAAAAAATATGAGAGTTTCACCAAAAAAATTCAAATAATTTCCTCTTTCATATTCTGAATTAAAATTATTTTTTGGATCATTATTAATATTTTTCATGATTTAATTGATTTTTCATTTGTTTTTAATTGTTTAAATATACTTTTAAATGTCCAAAAATTAAGAAATTTTTTCTCCAAGGTCCTTTGACCTTGTTTGACCTATGATAAATCTCATGGCCATTTATTTGGTGTTTTGATGAGGTTTTAGGAATTGGACAAACCATATTTAATTTAAATGCCTTATTTTAGTATTTTTAATTTGATTAAATGCCAAATAATTTTATGGCCAATTGTGATTACTTGCTTGAGTTTGACTATTGTTGTTAGGCCTTGGTCAAGGTTGATTTGATTTTGTTGAGTTAATATCATTGGATTTAGGGGATTGATGGAATGTACATTCCATCTCCCAAAATGAATGGATGATATTAATTTGGTAAAATTCCTCCTTTGACCAATTTGTGTTTTGATCCATTCCCCTCCCACTTCATCTCATTCTCTTTCTTCATTCATTCATTTTATTTGGCGTATGATATCTCAAGATCCTAAGGCTAGTTGATTAAAAAATTAACATAAGTATGGATGAGATTAGGCCACACCTTTTGCATATTATTTTCGTGTGTGGTATGTTTCATGAGTATAGTTCATAATACTATGTCTCTAACATGAATTAACACCAAAATTCTACTGCCCGGCCTCAAATAGTTGTGACTTCTACATAAGTCCAATTACGATTGCTTAACATAGCGTTAAATTTGTGACATCAAAGGCATATCATTCTAGTTAGTGAGATTGTAAGTCTCCCCTCTTTTATGGTATTGGGTGGAAACTTGGCCTTCTTTCCTTCCTTTGGAAGATGTTTTGGTTCAAGGATCCATGCTTGTGATAAGTGGGTTGAGTGTTCTCCAAAGACTGTCTAAAAATGAAAAGCAAAAGCAAAACAATACTAACTTTTAACTCATTAACAACTAACTTTTAATTTCAAGTCATTTACTTTAATGTTATTTAATTCTAGTTTTTATACATTTGCCATTATTCATATCATTCTAATTATTTATATTAATGCAATTTTCACTTTGTCCACTTAGACCATATTATGTGATATATCTTGTTTGTGTATACTTTTCTTTATTGTGTGGTCTTTGAACATTAATGTACATAATAATAACAAAAACCCTAAAAAACGTTTCTATGGACTGTTGGCTTGATCTTGGACAAATGGACTTAGAATTTAGGCAACATTCCTATGTTAAAGGACTTGGCCAATGCCAACTTATTGAGAAACCAAGTGCTTGAAATTTGAAACTTCATCTGATACATCATTCAAGACCACTCTAAGTTCATCTGCAACATGATCATTGTGAAGCTGTTATTTTGAACCTGTGACTTGTGGAATTCATCTGTTACATGGGCTACCTTGAAGAAGATCATGGAATGGATAAGCTTGAATGGGGTTATCTTTATTTGATGCCTTTGCTCTTCAAGATAATATAATTATGCATTTGTGTGTTGCTTGATTCTAAAAAAGGTCCAAGGGAATTCTGGGTTTCTATTGACATTCTTGTCTATTGGATTGTTACTCATTTGGTCAGATCTTTTCAACTCTAAACTTTTAATTTTTGTACATAGGATTAGTCTCTTCATCTTCTCCCCATTTCTTTAATTTCAAAAGCTCACCCTCCCTTTTCAAAAATCTTCTTTGATTGAACTTATTTTGTTCTAAACTTTGACCACTTTTGCAAAAAAGATAGAAACTTTTGCCTTATGCCATTGCATTTTCAAATTTCTTTTATTAAATCAAACTTGTAAATAAACTTAACTATACTTGACTTAAACTTTCAAAAAGCTAAAAAGGACTAACTTATTCAAACAATTTCTAGGCCTTTGTGCCTTTCAAACTTTATTTTTGTTAAAAGCAATGCATCCACTTGAAATTTGTATCACGAACTACGAGGTTTTGATCCCTCATTTTTATGTTGGTACGTAGGCACAAGACCGAAGGTCTTTCCAAACACAAAAATATAATTAATGAATTCTTTTCTCATCCCCCCATTCTATTTGTTTTTAAACATCACTTTGTACCAAATACATATGCACACAAAAAGGGCTCCCTAGGACTACCTATGACACTTTGGGTGCTAACACCTTCCCTCTGTGTAACAAATCCCCTTACCTGTAATCTATGACATTTTATTAGTTTTGATTTGAAAACTTCTTACTTTTGGGTTTTGTTCGTACTTTTTCCCTTTTCCCTTGGAAACAATAAAAGCGCGGTGGCGACTCTTGTTATTTGATCTCTAGCTTATCCATAGCTTGATGATCATGAGTTTACCATTACAAAATGACTAAAAAAAATAATAAAAAGCAAAAGCAATACTAACTTCTAATTCATTAACAGCTAACATTTAATTTCAAGCCATTTACTTTTAATGCACTTAAATTTTTAAGCTCTATTCATTTGCCATTATTCATACCATTCTAATTGTTTATATTAATACCTTTTCACTTTGTCCACTTGGACCATATTGTGTGATATATCTTGTTTGTGTATATTTTGTTTGTTTGTGTGGTCTTTGACCATTAATGTACATAATAAGAAACGAAAACCCTAAAAAACTATTATGTGGACTGTTGCTTTGATCTTGGACAATTGGAATTAGAATATAGGCAACATCCCTATACAAAAGGACTTGGCCAATGCCAACTTTCATGTAACCAAGTGCTTGAAATTTGAAACTTCATCTGATACATCATTGAAGATCCACCTGAGTTCATCTGCAACATGATCATTGTGAAGCTGTTATTTTGAACCTGTGACTTGTGGAATTCATCTGCTACATGGGCAAATTTGAAAGAGATCATGGACTGGCTAAAGCTTGGATGTGGCTATCTTTATTTGATGCCTTGCTCTCCAAGTTAATATTGTATGCACTGTTTGTTGCTTGATTCTAATATCCAAGAGAATTTGGGGTTTCTATATGGCATTCTTTCATATTGGATTGTAGCCCATTGGTCAGATCTTTTCAACTCTTAACTTTTAAATTTTTGCTAAGGATTAGTCTCTTCATCTCCTCCCCATCTATTTAATTTCAAAATCTCTCCCTCTTTTTAAAAACTTCTTTGTTTGTGCTTGTCTTTTTTAACTTAGACTATGTGCAAATTAGAAACTTTGGCCTTATGCCATTGCATTTCAAAACTTCTTTTCTTAAATCAAACTTATAAATATACTTAACTACACTTGACTTAAAATTTTCAAAATCCAAAAAGAATTAACTCATTCAAACCATTTTAGGCCTTTGTTCCTTTTAAACCTAACTTTTGCTAAAATCAATGCACCCACTTTAAAATTTGTATCACGAACTACGAGGTTTTCATCCCTCATTTTTATGTTGGTACGTAGGCACAAGTCCGAAGGTCTTGTCAAACACAAAAATATAATTAATGAATTCTTTTCTCATCCCTCCATTCTATTTGTTTGTAAACATCACTTTGTATAAAATACATATGCACAAAAGAAAGGGCTCCCTAGGAGTACCTAAGACACTTTGGGTGTTAACACCTTCCTTCTGTGTAACCAACCCGCTTACCTGTAATCTCTGCCATTTTACTAGTTTTGATTTGAAAACTTCTTATTTTTGGGTTTTGTTCGTACTTTTCCCTTTTCCCTTGGAAACAATAAAAGCGCGGTGGCGACTCTCGTTATTTGATGTCTAGCTTATCCATAGCTTGATGATCATGAATTTACCGCTACATTGTGGAGAGCCTCAATGTCGATAATGAGTTCGACCATCGTCTTCTTGCAGAGTTTGACGAAGTGATAAACCTCCTCAGGGGTATTATCTAGGTACATGATCAGATCCGCCTCATTTAACTTGTCAAGAAAGTCTTGAAGGGCATAGTTAGTCAGCACCGCCATGTTGGCGTATTTGTCCCTCCACTCTTTATAAAGGGTTTGAAGATTGTGGATGATTTCATCCCTTTGAGCAATTGAAGCTTCGACTCCACGACAACGCTCATCCCAATGTCTATAATTATTTTGCAACTCCTTATAGGCTTGGTCATAGATCCCCCTCTTCAGGTTCTTGATTTGCTCGCAAGCTCGTCCAAGGTTGAACTGCTCACGCAAGAAGCTTCAGTGAATATTTTCTCTCTCTAGTTGTTCCTTAGCTAGAAGGTCCTTACACTCCTTGAGATTGGTCCTTAGCTCAAGGATCTGGGCTTCATAATCCTCCCTTGCTTCCTTCTTTATAACATTATACCTCTCGACAGTCTTCTCAAGGTCCTTGATAGTTCGGAAAGCTTGATCCAACTTGTCGTTGCGGAAGTCTAGCTCAAAATTAGCTCCTTGTAAAGCTCCGCCTACCCACACTCTTTGGCCTTCGGATATTCAGAGCCTCTTCTTGCTATATTCAAACTTTTCACAAACTTGCTTACCTTTATCTTCCAATACGTGGTTACATTCCTTGGCACGATTTAGTTAGACTCGTAATTGAGTGTTCCCCAACTCAAGATCTTTGATTTGGTTGGTAAGCTTATCCATGTTCTCTTGTAGGATAGGCTCAGGCTCGGGCATCAACGGGAATGAAGAAGGGTCAAACAAAAACAACATCTTAACAACCATAGCCCTCTCTTTTACCCACACAAAGTAGGGTTCCTTGGCTAGGACATTCTTCTCACCCCATTCTTGGTCAATACGGACTATGTTTGTCCAAGCATTTCGCACTCTCTTCACATTTGAATCGAGCGGATCCACGGTATTGACGACGAAAGGAATGAAGCCTTTTTCCTCGAGAGGACTCAATATGATGTACCAAAATTTTATTTTGAGTAAAGAGGGGTTATAGTTGATACAACCTTGCGTTCCTATTAAAGGTACGTTTGGGAACCCTCCACATCTTTCAATGACTTCTTTTGTATCCCATTCTCTATTGAACCATAAGATTGAACTGGCGGAGAGAGGTACAAACCTTTGAGGCCATGTCAAATTGTTTTGAGAAAATGGCCCACGTTGAGGCATGCAGACCCTCGTCCACAGATGCAACAGAGGAGCACAATAGAGGAAAGTACCTCTTTTCTTCTCATGTCTTGTATGAAAGGTATGATACAAGTCGGCAAGTAGAAACAACATCAGGTTCTTTGTTAGAAATACTTCAACCGCCAAGTGATCCACGAACTTGTCTATATATGGGAATAGAATAATTCCATGAATCAGGAGTGCGAAGGTTGCACTACAGAAGTTGGGTCTCTATTCCTTTAACATTTCCCAAGAATGGGCTTCGAGGAAATTTTGGGTTAAACCCTTGACGGATCCTTTAATGCCCCAATTGACCACTAGCTTGTTAGCGCTGATACCCAAAGCGAGTGAGAGCTCGGTCAAGCAGAAACCTTCTTCCAATTTGGGGAAAGGGTTGTATTCTTTGATTGACCGGTTGAGGAGTATCTCACTGTCTTCTAAGATTGGAGAGATTTGGAAGTTGGGGAAAGTGAAGCATCTCAATGGGACGTTGTATTATTGGGCCATTATAGTGATAACACCATAATCAACTTTCTCGGTCAGAAGATTTATGATGTTCCTAAAATTGGCTCTAAACTTGTTATCCTTGAGGGTTGTTACCTTTGAGATGAGGACCATTAATGAGCTAATGTCGGGACTCTTGAATCGGAAGGTGGAAGTTCTTTTCCTTGTTGAAGTATCCATGATTGTGTCGATAAAAGGTCTTGTAAATCTGCGTTTGAACAAATGAAAATCTTAAGGGCTTTGCTTTATTAGTTTTATGATGAATGAATGTATGTATGAATGAATGGTTTTATTTGTTTCCACGGAATTTAGACATGGGTTCAAGGCTTCGGACCATCGTGAAGAAGCATGGAGTTTAATAATGTCTTCCTTGAAAACCAAGGTTCCCGCTTTGTATGATCTAGGGCTTTTGAGAAATTGGGTGTAAGACACTACCCCTAGGGTCATAGACTTCCTTCACTGTCATCCGCTTATGTCAATTTACTTGTCAGGCGACTGCTACATCAAAGTCATCTACTCTAAGTGAGATCTTCGTATCAACCCTTAAGAGGAAGGCCCCTCAGTGGCCTATATTGCTTCCAAATTTTCTTCGTCACGGGACCAAAGTTACGAACCAATGATCCAATAAAGACAATAAACAAGGATAAGCAATAAAAGTAATATATGCAGGAAAAAATAAATAATAGAGAAACAAACAAAACTAGGCTAGACTCGCTTAGGGAAAATCGGGTCCCCAACAGAGTCGACAGCTATCGCCACTGGGGTTTAACGCAATAACTAGGACCAGGACTTCCAAGAACAAGAAGATCTGAAGAGTTGCCACCGAATTTTAAGAATCAGTCTCACAACCGAGATTAGGGTTCGGGAGTCGGTTACACAAGTGGAAGGTATTAGCACCCCTCACGTCCATGGTAGTCCATGGGAACCATTTGGGTTGTTTACATACATGGGGACTTATCTGCTATATTTTTATTTTCAAAAGAATATGTATGAAAGAGAGTGATTTTGGGTTTTTTACTATGGTGCTCGCCAAGGATTGGGGCCATTGTGCCTACGTATCACTCATTCAGGGATGATGAATCAGAGCTCTATAGTTCGGAGTAGAAAATGTTTGTGTGTTTGTTGATTTTACCTTTGAAAATAAAAGGGTTTTCGGAGTGGTTCCCTAAGGCATAAAAATTAGGTTTGATGGGTTGTGTTGATTTTTCCTTAAATAAGGGTTTATGAAAAGAGTTTGTGATTAGATTGCACTAAAGTCTAGGGGCGGAGATGAATATTCTAGACAACAAGTCAAGCGTCTTGCGTCCAAAATAATCAGAGTGAGGGTAGGGATGATCCATTATCACTCATTCCCTATCACTTAAGGATCGTGGTGCACAATACTAATTGTAGTTATTAAGTATTTTTAATTTGATTAGGAAAAAACCACTTGAGGTTGGATCAAGAGTTTGTTTATGTGATTGAGAAATTCAGCTTAATGCAACATGGATGCAAAGTAACCAACAAGGAAATAAAAGGGTATCATTGTAAGGTAGCCCAAGATAAAGCCTTGTGTGTGCAAAAAGTGACATATGCTAAACAAAGGATAATGGTCTTACAGACATGTCCCCCTAAGGTGGTTCCATGATGTCATTCTTACAACATGAATGTAAGTACAAAAGAAACCCAAAGTTTTAAACAAAGTGTCACAAGATGGTAATGGAAAGGCTCCAAGCAAAGGTCCTAAATGGAATCCTCTATGTCCAAGTTGATTAAGTACCATGATTTGCTTTTGGTCTTATAATTTTATCATGTTTTTGTGGATTTACGAGTATGATGACAATAATGTAAAGACAATATGATAAACATGCATGATTGAAGTATATACAATTATAATGATGATGACAAATACTTGAATATAAATGACATAAAAGTAAATATAATGAATAACGACAATGATAATAACAATAACATAATGTTAGTAGGGTTAGGTTAACAAGTCAATATGATAAACAAAAGAGTATAGAGGGGTTAGTAGGTTAGTATAAACCAAGTGAAATAGCAATGTATCAGATGAATCCAAACTAAAAAGGTAAGACTTTATCCACAAGTCAAATAACCAAGTTATTTAAAATAGGGGCAACCTATCCATGCTTCAAAGTACCATGGATGAACACATGATCATCCAATGGTAGGTTTGAAGTATGGAAGGTTTTAATCAACCTTAATCCAAACATATCATTACTTAAATGGTTTTCATTTGTCCTTAAATTAAAGACTTCATAAGTCCTGCTCCAGAAGTCATTCCTCCTCCTTCACCAAATCAGACTAATTTGGTTACTTCTGAGACGACTCTTGAAGTTGGAAGTGTCTCTAGGGTTAAGAAGACCGTGTTTTATGAGGAATTCATTATCAAGACGTTGGAAGAGCTGAAGGCTGTGAATTCTGAGGTCAAAGAATAGTTGAGCAACACGGTAGATACGTTCCAGAGTCAGGATAAGAATATAACATGGATTGAAGGGATGCTTGGAGCCCTCTTATCAATACTTCCACCCCTCCTTAAACCCTTATTTTAAAACTCTATGTTTTCTTAGTTTTCTTTTCATATTTGTACATGTTGTCTATTTTATCTATTGAATGATATTGTGTTTGGTTTACTTTTTCTTTATTTCTTTTTGGAATATGAAAAAGGGGAGAAGAATGACTGATTTTGATATACCTTATTCCAATTATAAAACGCATACATGTCTTTAAATATTAATTCTGACATTAGTAACATTTATGGGAACTACGAATAAGTTCATCATGTTAACCAAGTCTTTCAGGTTTTGAGGCATTAACCAAGTTGATTAGAGTTCAAGTGAACCAGAAACATGATCTGAATAATTAACTAAGAAGTTTGCAGTTAACCAGACATAATGTTCTAAACTTAATTCAAGTGAACTAGGTTTGTAATGAACCAGGCGTATACAAGTTCTGAACTAGACGAAGTTCTGAACCAGGTCTATACAACTTATGATATCAACCAGGCATGCGTACAATCATACATATGAAATCTCTAACAAATAATGCTCTGTAATGAGGTTGATGATCAAACTTTCTGACACTCAAGCAAAGTTGTTTCTGAAATGACATACTTGTGTACCCAAGCTTTTGCATTCTGGGAAGTTACTACGTTCATAGTAACCAGGCTTCTTCCATATGGGAAATTATTTTTTTCTTGATGATTGGAATTTTTATATGTGTTAAGATTATTTTAAGTCTTAAGTTCAGGGGGAGCTTGCATACCTACCTCTGATATTCTAAGCTGAAAAATAACTTTTAACAGTATACAATTCGGGGGGAGCTTGATCGCTCGACTGGGTGAGTCGAGAATGGGATACAAACTGCAAGTGCACAGTTCTATCGCGTAGTTTTAAAAGATATCGATCCCACAGGGACTTATGAATCGATATACCGTTATCTAAGGTTACTACGTAAATCTAAGGTGAAAATGTTTGATTGTTTGGGGAAAAACTAAGAGCTAAACTAATATCTAGATTAAATATTAATGAAACGGATATCGGTATGTAGTTCGTCAAAACTAGGGAATCAAGTCTTTGTCGGTTTCTTGGTTTTAAAATGAATCGTTTCGGTTAACTTTATTGGTTAAAGGTTTTATCTCAAACTCTCGCTCTGTTGAATAAACCATGATTCTATATTAATGTAGCTGTCACTTATAATTAAGTCAAAAACCATATTTTGAAAACAATAAAGTTGCAGAAACTCCTTTTAAGAAAATACTGACCGTTTTAAACACCCTTATCTCAAACTCTCGCTCTGTTGACTTAGGTTATATAATCAAATCCAAATGCTTAACTCTCGTCCTCACATTCAATCTTTAAAAATACTTTTTGGAAAAGGTCAGAATTTAATTAACTCTAAAACTTGCTCTCGCCCTGATCTAGAATTAATGCCTAACTTACACTGTCCAGTTAAAATCTCAAACTCTCGCTCTATTGATTTTAACTTCTTTATGTCTTTTACTTTTGTAAAAAATCTTGTTATTAAACCTGTAAGTTGAGACCGTAAAAAGATTGATTTTGATTTTAAATTTAGATAGACCGACTCAGTCTTGATCCCTTATTCTGCTTACTTTACATACCGATACCTAGGCAAATTAGCCAGACATGCTAAATAAATAAGAATTTATATCATGCATAAACAGACTCATTCCAGGCAGATAATATAGATAAATAATAAAACAAAATATTAAATAATGATTAAAGAACCTGAATGCGTAATACAATAGTCTTGAACACTCCACCACAAGCCGGTAGGATTTGTTCTTGGATTCTTCAATTAAACAGTAAATTAAATCAAGGAAATAAAACTGGAATATAACGTAAGGTTAAATCCGGTATAAAGTTGCACAATAGTTTCCGGTGTAGAAACTATTATGCGAAAAATATCTAAAAGCTAAAACGGGAAAGGTAAATTTGCAAGGGAAAAAGAATGTAAAGCTTGCAAAAGAAATAAATAAAATAAACAATGCTGGAAAAGAAAAATAAGCAAAAGCTAAAACAGAAGGTTGGAAAAGCTTCGGCAGAGTAGACGGCAGAAGAGGGGAGAGGAAGCGGGACCCTTTTAGGTTTCTAATGTAGCTATTTATAGTAGTGCTTCTAACTGCTTTTTGTTTCCCACGAGTCTTCAGCATGGCTAAATACACGGCGTGGGCATAGGACACGAACTCTCTCAACGTCTCTTCAATTCTTCTGAGGGCGTGACTTGCGCCAAAAAGCTAGTGGAATGGTGTGACGCTCGTCACACCATGTGTGACGCTCGTCACAGGGGTGCTTTTAGTGTGACGCTCGTCACAACCCTTGTGACGCCCGTCACAGGCACAACGTGCGCTTTCTTTGGGCTGGGCTTGGTCTTTGATATTTGTTTCCTTTTTACTCCTTTCTACACCTCCTTTTCTTCCCTTTTTCACTTTTGCTTCAAAATGGGTACCTGACATAAATAGCAAGGAAATACTGCATAATATCTGATAAAATGAGATAAACTAAAGTAAATGATAATATAATCTAATTGAATTAAGTCTTAAAATGTGATATAATTTCGTGTTATCAAACTCCCCCATACTTAAATCTTTGCTTGTCCTCAAGCAAAATTCAGTATAGAACTTGTTAAAAGTTTTAGCCAGATGAAATTTCAAAGCACACATCAATTCGTACTAGGTTGCAAATGGATTTTTGTTTAGGAGGACTTGAGTTTAATCTTGACATCAACAACTACCGTTACAACTTAGATAATCCTACCTTATGCAAATCAGTTCAAGTACCCTATGATAGCTATCCTGGTTCCTTTAGTCTTATTTTACCCGTTTTCATTCTAGCGAAATCACATTAAGCCCTTTATCTTTTCGCGCACATAGTGGAGTAACCGGTTAGTGATTATGATCCGCTTTTAGCTAGAAGTTCTGGTACATAAGTCGGATAACTTCATTATTCAGTCCATTGCAAATTGCGGGGGATCGAACCGTAGTCCGCCCTACCAAGTTCAGTACCAGATTCCTACTGAACCAACTCATAATGGATCTTTCGTATTGTGCTTTTGCATGATCTGCAACCTTTAGATTAAATGATTTGGTAAGGATCACCTAATTTAATTAGTGCATTTCTTGATATATTTATATATCTTAGGTTACTTTGGGGATCATTCACTTATATTCATCGGCTCTCCACGTAGTTTGCTATTAAGATGGTGCTGACTTCTGTATAAACTACTTGGGGTTGCCATAGAACTAAAAGTTCAAGGAATCGGTATAATAGGTACTTATCCTGATCTAACATATTGAGGTTCTCAGAGCGTTGTTATGGTAATGATTTTGTTTTGATTTCACTCAAATTTTATAAAGTAAGCGACCTTTATACTTATTGGGTGTGTTAAAATTTTTTTTTTTTTTTTTTTTTTTTTTTGATATGGCTCAAGAAAATTGAGGGAATAGATAATAGAAATATTTCACACTAGGGACTTAACTTAAAAATATATATATATATATATATATTTTTTTTTTTTCATAATAAGAAAGGGAAATAACAATGAAAAAGGGAAATAACAATGAAAGGGAAGATAACATACTTGAAAGATGGAAATAGGAAGAACAAGTTTTACCCCCCCATACTAAAATTAAACATTGTCCCCAATGTTTTAAGGAAATGAAATACAAGATGGAAAGGAAAAAGAAACTACAACTAAGGTTGTCTTCCGCCTCTGGTTCTTGGACCTGGTGATCTCTGACGTAAGTCTAAGTTGTCGAACCTGCTGAACAACTCAGTAAACCGCTGGTCGGTTATGGCATTCCTAGCATCCTGTTGTTGTTGCATTTGACGCATCATCTGCATCATCTCTGCATTCTGTGCCTGCATACCATCGATAGCATCCACAATGTCGTCGTTGGTTGCAGGCCTTCTTCGTCGACGACGTTGGGAGGATGGGCCAGTTGTATTGCCGGAAGGGTTGAGCGGGACTGACTGTTGTGTAGGCGGATGATCACCTTGTTCCATTTCTTCAAACTCATCTGTTTGTGGGTTTGTTTGTAAAGGCTCGGTGGTTTCAGGAGCGTTTAGATCATAGAGGTGGCGGTCGGGGTTTGTGACATCAGTGAGGCCAGTATTTGGTAGAACAACGCTTGGGACTGCCTGGTTGTTCACCATAAGATAATATCCTCCGCCCACTCTGTTTTTAATCAGGCGGCTGGAGCGGCAATAGCTGATATCCATAGACAGGGGAGGTAGGGATTCTAAAGTTTGGAGTTTATCCCCTAGGTTCAGGCCAAGTGCTATGGAGGTTATTAATCCACCAATTATAAAGGGTTGTCGGCCTCTAGCACATAAGGTGCGGATATGATGAAAGAGAAAAGAGGCGGCGTTTACCTGAGTATCCGGTTCGAAAACGCACTGGAGGAAAAATAACTCCTTTGAGTTGACCTTACTGTTGTTTGGTCTTCCAAAAAGTGTGTTTTGCAGGATACGGAGAAAATAACGGATGGTGGGGTTATGTATATGGGAGAGAAGGAGCTCTTCCCAGTTGTAGGTATCTATACCGGTAATTTTCTTAAAAAGGCCAAAAACGCCAACTGTGTTCCAGTTTGAGGTTGGAGGGATTCTGGCATGAAGCAGACCTTCTGTGGGAAAATGTAGCATGGTACTCAATTGGCGTTGGGTTAAGGAGTACTCGGTGTTCAACATACGGAAGGTTGCGGTACCGGTCAGAAATTCATCCTCACCGGCGGGAGTGGTGTAGTCGTAAGAACTTAGGAATTCTATGGTTAGGGAAGGGTAGGTGGGTTGGTTATGAGTGCAAAGGAAGGTTAAATCGGCTTTACGGAGCATCCCCTCGATACCTTGGAGTAAGCCTAATTGTTGCAAGCAAGGTAAATCGGGGTACCTGGTGGAAACGACGCCTCGCTGCTGGAAGCGCTCGAATTGCTCTTGCTGATAGTTGTCATCTCCGGATCGGAAGATGATATTTCCGAAATTTTGATTTCCCGCCATTGTGATGAATTTTGAAGGAGTGATTTGGAGTGGAAAAGAATTGTATATTTGATATGAGAGAATTGTTTGTGGTGAATGAAGGAGGTTTTGGTAGGTATTTATAGGAGAAGGATTGGAAGATAGAAAGAAAAAGTGGTTGAAGAGTAATTAAGTGTGGTTAAATGAAAAGTGAATGGGGAATGTAAAAAGGTAAGGGGTGTAACGTTCGTCTCCAACGGCTCCCTAACGTTCACATGTCTAAGGGGCGTTACGCTCGTCACAAGGGTGTGACGTTCGTAACAGGAGTTATGCGTGCCGTTTGTCATGGAGTGTGTGACGCTCGTCACACAGTTCTTTTTGGCAGGGCATTCAGCAGCGCTTCACATAATTAATCTGGAGATGAATTTATTTTGATTATTTTGTTTTATTTGGTTTTTAGATTGTTCTATTTAATTTAGCTAATTAATTTGTGTTGCATGCTATTCTATTTCACATAATAATAATTCATTCTGAGTAACAGTAGAACAGTAGAGAACATAGCCATTGCATAAATTAAATAAAAGCTTTAATAAAATTAACATAATGTAATACAGGAAGGGAAAACAATGAAATGAAAGGAAAATAAATGCGAACATGAATTCAAATAACATTAATGAAAAAATCTAGCCTAAAACTAAATAACTTAGAAAGAAATAACTAAATTCCATCTATCTTCGGATCTCTGGCCGGAGGAGCAAAAGAGTTAACACGATGCCGCAACATACGTAACTGACTTGCCGTGCTGCTCATGTATTCTAGGACTTCATGCCTCAAGTTGTGGAAATCTTCCCTGAGGGCGTGATGCTCTGACATCAAGGCTTCAATGACGGTTTTAATATCTGTTCCTGGCATATGATGTCGGAGATCAGGCATGGCTGATTCTTCGGTCAGGACAGGCTGAGGAGGAGGATCAATATCATAGTAGCCGGAAGGTGTCTCAGGGTCAGATTCAGCATGAGAGATATGGTCAGCATAGTGCTCATAGTCATCACAAATCTCATAGTCCTGGATGGATTCAGTGGATCTAGCAGGAGTAGGGGTTTCGTTCAGGTTGTAAAGCCAGTTACTGCTGTTATGAACGCTAGTCCTAGGATCGGGCATGGTGAATAAGCAAAGAACCTGGTTATCAATCATAAGCTCAAACTCATCAGACCCTAAGTTCGCTATGAACATAGTGTTGAAGAGGAAGGGTATACTCATAGTAGTAATGCCACAAAAAGGGTTCAGGTCAAGCATAGGCTGACGCAATCCAATAGCATTACCTATCATGGTTATCAAACCGCCTATTCTAATGGGTGCTCGCTCATCCTGGATAAGGTGGTCCAAATTAGCTAACATAAAAGTAGCGCCGTTTACTGGACGGTTCTGGGAAGCACAAAATATGATGAAGAGTTCATCACGTGAAACTGAAGTACTATTTGGCTTCTTCCCAAATAAAGTGTGGGTCAGGATCTTATGGAAATAGCGAAAAGTCGGGTTATGTATGTTTCCAGAGAGAAACTCATGTTCTTCGGGCTCATCATTTCCAGTCAGCTTACCCCAAAAGTGTTCAAGCTCTCTATATTCAAAAATTTCTTCCTGGCTTACAGTGAATGTATCAAGGGAGGTAGGAAAACCCAAAAGGTTGGTAAAGTCTCTAATATTAAATTGGTACTCCATGTTGAACATTCTGAACTGAATAAAACCTCTGCTAATTCCTTTTCCACGGCTAGGTAGATAGATTAATGAACTAAGGAATTCTAGTGTGAGCCTCCGGTAGGTGGTGAAATGTCTTAGGATAGGGGATGTCTCCCATCCTATCTAATTCAGCAGATACAGGACACTCTGTCTCAATCCAAGGGCAGTCATCGCCCAATCATCAGCATAAAGACTAGGTAGCATCTCCCTAGTGGCTAGTTCTTCAAACTTTTGTTTCTGAGCCATTCCTCTGAACTTGATACCCATACGATCAATATGTCCCATCTGGTTAGTGCTAGCTAGAGAAAAAGAAGGCATGAGTTTAAGTCAGGATTTGGCCAAATGCCGAAAGAAAGAAAAATTATTATTATTATATTTTTTTATATTTTTGAATAAATAAAGAATGAATACTAAACAAAAAATTAAAAGAATAATTAAGAAAGAAAATAGTGAAATGATAATAATAGAATAAGAAAATAGCAAACTAATTAGTGGGTTGTCTCCCACCAAGCGCTTTGTTTACACGTCGCAAGCTCGACAAAGAAACTGTTAAATATAATTGATGGGTCCTGGGGGCGTTTCGTCTAAGTGTAGAATTTGCGAATCCTCGTTGGTTTCCGCATAGTGATAATGTTTCAGACGTTGCCCGTTTACGGTGAACGGTTTTGTAGATTGTCCTTTTATTTCTACCGCTCCACTGGGAAAGATTTTAGTGATATGAAAAGGTCCTGACCATCTGGATCGTAGTTTTCCCGGGAATAACTTTAGTCTAGAGTTAAATAAAAGTACTGCGTCGCCTTGCTTGAAGATTTTCCTTGATATACGCTTGTCATGCCATTGTTTTGTTCTTTCTTTATAGATTTTGGCATTTTCATAGGCGTCTCTTCTGAGTTCCTCTAATTCGTTTATGTCAAGGATTCTCTTTTCACCGGCGGCTTTATAATTCAAATTTAAATTTCTAATAGCCCAATAGGCTTTATGTTCTAATTCTACCGGGAGGTGACAGGATTTTCCATAAATGAGCTTAAATGGGGTCGTCCCTATGGGGGTTTTATAAGCAGTTCGGTATGCCCACAAAGCTTCTGGTAATTTCAATGACCAATCTTTCCTTGAAGTGGCGACCGTTTTTTCTAGAATTTGCTTGATTTCTCTGTTAGACACTTCCACTTGTCCACTGGTTTGAGGGTGGTAAGGTGTTGCTATCCTATGTCTCACTCCATATTTAAGTAGTAGTTTTTCGAGTACCTTGGATATAAAGTGCGATCCACCATCACTGACTACTATTCTTGGGATGCCAAATCTCGGAAATATTATATTTTTAAAGAGTCTAGTTACTACTCGGGTGTCATTTGTTGGAGAAGCTATAGCTTCGATCCACTTTGATACGTAGTCAACTGCCACAAGTATGTATTTGTTACCGAAAGAGGATGGGAAAGGTCCCATGAAGTCTATCCCCCACACGTCAAAAATCTCTACTTCCAAAATACCTTTTTGTGGCATCTCGTCACGTCTAGATATGTTTCCCGTGCGTTGACATCTGTCACACTCCTTAATAGCCGTATGCACGTCCTTCCAAATAGTTGGCCAATAAAAGCCAGCTTGTAGGATTTTAGAGCAGGTCTTGGATGTACTTGTGTGTCCACCATAAGGAGCGGAGTGACAGTGTTGGATTATATTTTCTACCTCTTCTTCGGGTATACATCGACGGAAAATACCATCGGGGCCTCTTTTGAAAAGTAAGGGATCATCCCAGTAATAGTGTTTTATGTCGTGGAAGAATCGTTTCTTCTGCTGGTAAGATAAAGTAGGTGGAACTATTCCGGCAGCTAAATAATTGACTAGATCAGCGTACCATGGTGTGACAGATATAGCTAAGGTGGTTTCTACTTGCATGTCGGAGTTGTTCTCTTCCAAAGTAGCTATGAGTTTGTCATACGAGAAATCATCATTAATGGATGTTCTTTCCGGTTCAAGGTTCTCAAGTCTAGAGAGGTGGTCTGCTACTACGTTTTCAGTTCCTTTCTTGTCCTTGATTTCTAAGTCGAATTCTTGTAGTAACAAGATCCATCTTAGGAGTCTAGGTTTAGCATCTTTTTTTGTTAAAAGGTACCTGATAGCAGCGTGATCGGTGTAAACTATTATTTTGGCTCCTACCAAGTAAGAACGAAATTTATCTAGCGCAAATACCACTGCTAGGAGTTCTTTCTCGGTTGTGGCATAATTCATCTGTGCTTCATCCAGGGTTCTGCTAGCGTAATATATAACGTGAAGCTTTTTATCCTTTCTTTGTCCTAGAACAGCACCTACAGCATAATCACTGGCATCGCACATTATTTCGAATGGTTCATTCCAGTCTGGTGTCTGCATAATGGGTGCGGAGATCAATGCTTGTTTAAGAGTTTGAAATGCTTTTAAACAGTTATCGTCGAATATGAATTCAGCATCTTTCATCAACAGTCCGGTTAAGGGTTTAGTTATCTTAGAGAAGTCTTTGATGAATCGTCGGTAAAAACCGGCGTGTCCTAAAAAGCTTCGTACTTCTCTCACGGTTCTTGGGGGTTGAAGATTTTCGATTACCTCTATTTTGGCCTTGTCTACTTCAATTCCTCTGTTCGAGATGATGTGTCCTAAAACAATTCCTTCTTGTACCATAAAGTGGCACTTTTCCCAATTATGTACTAAGTTTACTTTTACACATCGCTCAAGAACTCTTTCCAGGTTTTCAAGGCATTCTTCGAAACTTTGTCCGTATACAGAAAAGTCATCCATAAATACTTCCATGATGTTTTCGAGAAAGTCGGCGAAAATCGCCATCATGCATCTTTGAAAAGTTGCAGGGGCATTACACAGACCAAACGGCATTCGTCTATAAGCGAAGGTACCAAAAGGGCATGTGAATGTTGTCTTTTCTTGGTCATCAGGGTGAATTGGTATTTGAAAGAAGCCTGAATAACCGTCTAAATAACAGAAATGTGAATGTTTAGCTAATCGTTCTAACATTTGGTCAATGAATGGTAAAGGGAAATGATCTTTTCGGGTTGCTTTGTTTAGTTTCCTATAATCAATGCACATTCTCCATCCCGATTCGATTCGTTTAGTTATAGTTTCTCCTTTTTCGTTTTCAATAACGGTTATGCCTCCTTTCTTTGGTACAACGTGTACAGGACTAACCCATTTGCTATCAGATATAGGATATATAATACCTGCTTCCAATAACTTGGTTATTTCTTTCTTTACTACCTCACTTAGGATCGGATTTAGTCTTCTCTGGTGTTCCCTAGAGGTTTTACAGTCTTCTTCTAACATGATGCGGTGCATACAAATAGAAGGGCTTATTCCTTTAAGATCGGTTATGTGGTATCCTAGTGCGGTTGGGTATTTTCTTAAGATATGTAGGAGTTTTTCTGTTTCGAGTCTTCCTAGATCGGCATTAACTATCACAGGTCGTTCAAGTTCTAAGTCTAGGAATTCATATCTCAGATTTTTGGGAAGTGTTTTCAAATCAGGGGTTGGTTTGTTAAGACACTGCGTAGGGTCCGGTGTTATTGCTAAACATTGGTTAGATTTGTCCTCTAAAAGATAGTCTGATGATTTGTCTTCTCCTGACTTTGCTTCTTTTATGCATTCATCGATGATATCCATGAAGTAACATGTATCTTCTATTGCAGGTGCTTTCAAGAATTGGGAAAGAATGAATTCAATTTTCTCTTCACCTACTTCGAAGGTGAGTCGTCCTCGTTTTACGTCTATGATTGCATCGGCAGTTGCTAAGAATGGTCTTCCTAGTATAATAGGTGTAGTATCATCTTCTCTAATGTCCATAATTGTGAAGTCAGTGGGAATGTAAAACTGACCTATGCGTACGGGAACGTTTTCAAGGATTCCTACAGGATATTTGATGGAACGATCTGCTAATTGCACAGACATTTTGGTCGGTCTTAATTCTCCCATTTCCAGTTTCTTACATATGGATAAAGGCATAACGCTAATTCCGGCTCCTAAATCGCATAAGGCTTTGTCGATGACAAATTTTCCTATGTGACAGGGTATAGAGAAACTACCCGGATCCTTGAGTTTAGGGGGCATGTTTTGGATTATAGCGCTACATTCGGCAGGGAGTGTAACGGTTTCGCTATCCTCAAGTTTCCTCTTATTAGAAAGGATTTCTTTTAAGAATTTAGCATATGAGGGCATCTGCGTAATAGCTTCGGTAAACGGAATTGTAACGTTTAATTGCTTAAGGAGATCAACAAATTTTCTAAATTGGCCTACATCTTTGGTTTTAACAAGCCTTTGAGGGTAAGGTATAGGTGGTTTGTAAGGTGGTGGAGGTACATAAGGTTCCTTCTTTTCTAGGGTTTCCTTATTACTCTCTTCCTTTTCCTTAGGTTCACTTTCCTCAGTAGATTTCTTAGGGTCTTGGTTTTCTATCCTTGGGTCAGACGGTCCTTCCACTTCCGTTCCACTTCTTAATATAATTGCATGAGCTTGGCTTCTCGGATTGGGTTGGGGCTGTCCAGGGAATGTACCAGTTGGGGCAGCAGTAGGTGCTTGTTGTTGAGCTACTTGAGATATTTGTGTTTCTAGCATTTTGTTATGGGTAGCCAAGGCATCTACTTTGCTTGCTAGTTGTTTAAGTTGTTCGCCAGTGTGTATGTTCTGGTTTAAGAAATCTTTATTGGTTTGTTGTTGGGAAGCTATAAAGTTTTCCATCATGATTTCCAAGTTGGATTTTCTAGGGGTATTATTGTTAGGATTTTGTTTCTGATATCCCGGAGGTATAGATGGGGCTTGATTTGGAGACTGTCCAGGTGCGTATAAAGCATTATTACTCTTATATGAAAAGTTTGGATGGTTCTTCCAATTTGGGTTATAGGTATTCGAATAGGGGCTTCCTTGAGCATAGTTTACTTGCTCTGCTTGGATTCCAGTCAAGAGTTGACATTCCGCAGGAGTGTGGCCTTGGATTCCACAGACCTCGCAATTCTGAGTTATAGCAACCACGGCGGCCGGAGGTGATACATTTAAACTTTCAATTTTCTGGACCAAAGCATCCACTTTTGCATTGACGTGATCAAGGTTACTTATCTCGTACATGCCAGTTTTCGGTTGAGGTTTTTCCACCGTTGTTCGTTCGGTTCCCCACTGATAGTGGTTTTGGGCCATGCTCTCGATAAGCTGGTAAGCTTCAGCATAGGGTTTGTTCATTAGTGCACCACCTGCAGCGGCGTCTATTGTTAACCTTGTATTGTATAAGAGACCATTATAAAATGTGTGAATTACTAACCAGTCTTCCAAACCATGGTGTGGGCAAAGTCTCATCATGTCTTTGTATCTTTCCCATGCTTCGAAAAGAGACTCGTTGTCTTTCTGTTTAAATCCGTTTATCTGGGCTCTTAACATAGCTGTTTTGCTTGGCGGAAAATATCGGGCAAGAAAAACTTTCTTCAACTCGTTCCATGTGGTGACTGAGTTGGAAGGAAGTGATTGAAGCCATCTTCTAGCGCTATCTCTTAATGAGAAAGGAAAAAGACGAAGTCGAATTGCCTCTGAAGTGACACCATTAGCTTTAACAGTATCAGCGTATTGGACAAATACGGATAAATGAAGGTTTGGATCTTCGGTAAGATTTCCAGAGAATTGGTTCTGTTGCACAGCCTGCAACAGCGAAGGTTTAAGTTCAAAGTTGCTTGCTTCGATTGCGGGCGGAGCAATACTTGAATGCGGTTCATCTTGCGATGGAGCGGCGTAATCTCTAAGAGCACGAGCTGGTTCTACCATCTCGGGTATCGAAGGAAAAATGTTTTTGAAATCAGGAAGGTCTACAGGAGGGAGATTGTTCGCAGCACGATATTCCCGAATTCGTCGTAAGACTCGGAGATATAGTTCGATATCGTTGATTCGTAAATAGAGCGGTTCGCCTTGTGAGCGAGTGCGTGGCATACAAATCAACGAAAGAAAGAAAATAAAAGAAAAAGAAACCTTAGTCTCTACAGCGTAACGGAAGAGTTACGATATTGATTGAATAAAAGTCCCCGGCAACGGCGCCGAAAACTTGATCGCTCGACTGGGTGAGTCGAGAATGGGATACAAACTGCAAGTGCACAGTTCTATCGCGTAGTTTTAAAAGATATCGATCCCACAGGGACTTATGAATCAATATACCGTTATCTAAGGTTACTACGTAAATCTAAGGTGAAAATGTTTGATTGTTTGGGGAAAAACTAAGAGCTAAACTAATATCTAGATTAAATATTAATGAAACGGATATCGGTATGTAGTTCGTCAAAACTAGGGAATCAAGTCTTTGTCGGTTTCTTGGTTTTAAAATGAATCGTTTCGGTTAACTTTATTGGTTAAAGGTTTTATCTCAAACTCTCGCTCTGTTGAATAAACCATGATTCTATATTAATGTAGCTGTCACTTATAATTAAGTCAAAAACCATATTTTGAAAACAATAAAGTTGCAGAAACTCCTTTTAAGAAAATACTGACCGTTTTAAACACCCTTATCTCAAACTCTCGCTCTGTTGACTTAGGTTATATAATCAAATCCAAATGCTTAACTCTCGTCCTCACATTCAATCTTTAAAAATACTTTTTGGAAAAGGTCAGAATTTAATTAACTCTAAAACTTGCTCTCGCCCTGATCTAGAATTAATGCCTAACTTACACTGTCCAGTTAAAATCTCAAACTCTCGCTCTATTGATTTTAACTTCTTTATGTCTTTTACTTTTGTAAAAAATCTTGTTATTAAACCTGTAAGTTGAGACCGTAAAAAGATTGATTTTGATTTTAAATTTAGATAGACCGACTCAGTCTTGATCCCTTATTCTGCTTACTTTACATACCGATACCTAGGCAAATTAGCCAGACATGCTAAATAAATAAGAATTTATATCATGCATAAACAGACTCATTCCAGGCAGATAATATAGATAAATAATAAAACAAAATATTAAATAATGATTAAAGAACCTGAATGCGTAATACAATAGTCTTGAACACTCCACCACAAGCCGGTAGGATTTGTTCTTGGATTCTTCAATTAAACAGTAAATTAAATCAAGGAAATAAAACTGGAATATAACGTAAGGTTAAATCCGGTATAAAGTTGCACAATAGTTTCCGGTGTAGAAACTATTATGCGAAAAATATCTAAAAGCTAAAACGGGAAAGGTAAATTTGCAAGGGAAAAAGAATGTAAAGCTTGCAAAAGAAATAAATAAAATAAACAATGCTGGAAAAGAAAAATAAGCAAAAGCTAAAACAGAAGGTTGGAAAAGCTTCGGCAGAGTAGAAGGCAGAAGAGGGGAGAGGAAGCGGGACCCTTTTAGGTTTCTAATGTAGCTATTTATAGTAGTGCTTCTAACTGCTTTTTGTTTCCCACGAGTCTTCAGCATGGCTAAATACACGGCGTGGGCATAGGACACGAACTCTCTCAACGTCTCTTCAATTCTTCTGAGGGCGTGACTTGCGCCAAAAAGCTAGTGGAATGGTGTGACGCTCGTCACCCCATGTGTGACGCTCGTCACAGGGGTGCTTTTAGTGTGACGCTCGTCACAACCCTTGTGACGCCCGTCACAGGCACAACGTGCGCTTTCTTTGGGCTGGGCTTGGTCTTTGATATTTGTTTCCTTTTTACTCCTTTCTACACCTCCTTTTCTTCCCTTTTTCACTTTTGCTTCAAAATGGGTACCTGACATAAATAGCAAGGAAATACTGCATAATATCTGATAAAATGAGATAAACTAAAGTAAATGATAATATAATCTAATTGAATTAAGTCTTAAAATGTGATATAATTTCGTGTTATCAGAGCTTACAAACCTCACTCTGATAATTTTAGGTGATTAAACCAAGTAAAAAATTGTTTATCAAATTACATGGTTTTGTCATCATCAAATAGGGGGATATTATAAGCACAAGATTTGATTATGCATCTGACCTTTAGTTTTGATGATAAAAACACATTGTTTCTGTAGCGGAAAATTCATGACCATCAAGTTATGGATAAACTTGACGTCAATAAAACCAAAGTTGCCACCGCACTTTTATTGTTTCCAAAGGAAAAGGAAAAAGTATGAACAAAAACCAAAGATAAGAAGTTTTCAAATCAAAACTAATAAAATGCCATAGATTACAAGTAAGGGGGTTGGTTACACAAAGGGAAGGTGTTAGCACCCAAAATGTCCTAGATAATCCTAGGAAGCCTTTTTTTATGTGTGCATATGTGTTTGGTACAAAAGATGTTTGAGAAAAATAGAGTGTGGTGATGAGAAAAGAATTCATTGATTATATTTTTGTGTTTGACAAGACCTTCGTACTCATGCCTACGTACCAACATAAAAATGAGGGATCAAAACCTCGTAGTTCGTGGTAAAAACTTCAAATGAGTTGGTGGATTGCTTTTAACAAACGTTTAATAAGAAGGGAAGAAAAGGCCCAAAAGTTTGAATGGGGTTGTTAGTTTTCTTGTCTTTTGAAATTTTAAGTCAATATGATTAAGTTTATTTTCAAATTTGATTGAAGAAAGAGTTTGAAAATTCAATGGCATAAGGCCAAAGTTTTTAATCATTAAAGCAAAGTCTAAGTTTGAAATCACAAGCAAATAGGGTTTTTGAAAACGGGGAGAGATTTTGAAATTTAAGAAGTGGTAGGAGATGAAGAGGCTATCCTAAGCACAAATTTAAAAGTTAAGAGTTGAAGAGATCTGACCAATGGGATGTAATCCAATAGAGAAGAATGTCATAGAGAAAATCTACTTTCCCTTTGGACTTTGAATCGAACAATAATCAATACAAAAATTAGCAATATCCAGACATCATGAAGATTAAGGCATCAAATAAAGATGGCCACATCCAAGAAAGAAATCCTCATAGCTAGCCGTCTTCTTTGTTTTCCCATGTATCAGATGAATTATTCTGTGATCAACTCCAAGCAAAGCATTAGACACAAGATCCAAATAATAATTAAGCACAAGGACAGAGTAGCAGATGAATTCAAATAAATCCCAAGGCTTGCATCAGATAGAGGCTCAATTCATAATAGCTCAGTCTCAGAATATAGACATTGGCCAAGTCCTTTTGCATAGGGAATGTTGCCTAATTCTAAGTCCAAAAGTTCAGATCAAGATCAACAGTCCACCAGATGTATTTTAGGGTTTTTGTTGTTATTAGATATTTTAAGGTCCTAAGAACCAAAACACATAAATAATATATATAACTACAAGATATGTCTCAAATGAGCAAAGTGAAAATAACATAAACATAAACAAGTTAAATGAAATGTAAAATGACAAATAAATGATAAATGACTGAAATTTAAATTGCATAAAGTAAATGACTTGAAAGTAAAGCAATATTAACAGGAATTAGTCAAATGTTAGTCAAAGGTTAGTCAAGTGTAATGGTTATTTTTAATTGTTTAAGTCACTATTTGGAGAATACTCAACCCTTCATTCACAAGTATAGATCCTTGAACCAAGACATCTTCCATGAGAAGGGCTCCAACTTGGATGATTCAACAAGTATGTCACTAGCTCCCATGAAAGGAAAAAGGGTCAAGTCTCCAAACAATGCCATGAAGAAGGGGAGGCTTACAATACCACTTACTAGAATGATATGCCTTGAGGGTCAAATTTAGCTCTATGTTAAAAAATCGTAATTGGACTTATATAGAAGTAACAACTATCTAAGGTCGGGCAATAAAAATTTAGGTGTTAATGCATGTTAGAGATTTGGTATGAAGAACCAAACTCCTAAAACATACCACACACTAAAAGAAAAGGTCAAAAGGGAGGGACCTATCTCAGTCATACTTGTATTGGTTCATCTGACACCAGGTCATTGATGAACCAATTAGCCTTAAGACATTAGAGATTTCATTGGTCAAATGAGGGAATAGGAAAGAATAGGGATGAAGATGAAGCGGGGGGGGGGGGGGGGGGGGGGGGGAGATAGAAACACAAATTGGTCATGGGAGGAATTTCATCAAATCAAAACCATCTATTCATTTTGGGAGATGAAATATACATTTCATCAATCCCTTAAATCCAATGGTTTTGATCCAACAAAAGTCAAATCAACCTTGACAAAGGCCCAAACAGAAAGTCAAACATCACAAGAGCATAACAATGGCTCAACATAATTTTAAAACAATGAAACAATTAAAAGTCCTATTAAAGTGAATTAAAATACATTTTTATTTGGTCAAAACCTAAAATCCCTTCAAAACACCAAATAATTGGCCAAGGGATTTATCCTAGGTCAAATAAGGTCAAAGAACGTTAGACCAAAAATATCACTATTTTTCAAAAGTGAGAAGTATTTTAAAATAATTAAAAATATGTACAAAAACATTTAATTCATGAAAAATATCAAAATTTATCCAAAAATAATTTTAATTCAGAATATGAAAGAGAAAAATATTTAAAGATTTTTGATGAAAGTCCCATATTTTTTGGATTAAAAATGAAATTTTTATGAATTAAACAAAATAAAAGGATTAAACATAAAATCATAAATTAAAATAAAATAAGAAAAAATAAGGGTCATCAGATCTCCTTCATTAATTGAGGTGGCAGATCTGATGGTCAGACGTGCGCGTTCCACGGTAGTCTTGAGACAACGTGATGTACGCGTGGTAATCAAAGGCAATGGCTCAGATTAGAACATCTAAACATGATCAGATGACCAGGAAGTGTGCCAACACACCACCGGAGCTAGGGCTCCGATGACCTTCACCGGACTGGTCCAACTTCATCTCAATGGAAAATGAAAAACAAGGAGACTATTTCAAAGAGAAAATGCTCAGGATCTCGAATATGGCCTTAATTTTCTCCAATTCCAAGTATATAAAAAGATACAGGGATTTAAATTTTGAGGATCATGAACTGAGATGCTTCGATTTGACCTCAAAGTAACTCAATCTTGTTGCCTACATTGGTAGGAATTCAGCCAGCCAAAAATCAAAGAGAATGGTGAAGAATTGAGAGAGAACCGAAGAGATGGAGTCTCTAAAAATTCACCTTCGAGGGAGCTTGAATCTTGCTTGATCTTGCTTCCAATTGGCCTTGGCTTGACTTCAGAAGCTTGCAGAAGTTGAAATGGATCAAGGAAAGGCTTGGTTTCTTGGAGTTTCAACTTCAAAACTGAAGTTAAATTGAAACTCGATTTTCAATTGAAAACCTTCAAATTTGTCCTCTAATGGTGAGGGTTAGGATTGCAAGTTCAAAGCTTGGGCTAGGTCTCCATAATTCTGAGCATGAGGGGCCTTATTTATAGGTTATGCATTTGCTTTCTACACATTTCATTCAAAATATCAAAAATAGAAATTCACTCTATCATGGTTGCATGGGCGTGTGATAGGCCCATGAAATGATGTAATCAGGTCCAAAATTCATCATGTGCAATGCTGAAAGTGTGTCATGTAATCATGCAATGGAAATGGGAATGTGATCATGAGACTCATCCAAATGGAACCTTGAAGAGAAGCCATACGCAAGTCATCCAATTCTTGGCCAAATGAGGTGATCTTTGACATTTTGGAAAGGTGAGATCAAGGGGAACAACTTTCATGTTAAACACTTTTACATTTTAACCTTTTATCATGATGAATTTGGAGGTGGAAGTTTGGGAAGTCAAATGTTCACTTCTTCCACCTTGAATAACTTTTGCTATGTGATTCAAATGGAAAATGTTCCTTCACAAAAATTGTATCTCTTTCAAACCTCTTAAGTTTAGTCAAAAATTTGACCTCATTTGGATTTGGCCTGAATGAGTTATGCATTTTAGAAGTTGAGGAACATCTTTTGTTCAATGGTAATGGCCCAAAGTGACCTATAATTTTTCCTCATGGCACATGCATTTGCAAGTTGAATTTTAATTTCCTCAAATAATAAAAGTTGGAGAGGACGTCTTGAATTTTATCAACAAACTTGAATGGGCTTCATCTCATAAAAATTGAGCAGGTTATGGTCCTTGGAAGTTGACCTCCTAACTAGGGCACATACAAAATGACCTATAATATTTCACCATAAAAGGTGACTTTCCAAGAAAAAATAGCTCTTGACCTCAACATGAAAGTAATGTCATAAGGAGTAACGCTTCTCTTGGAATTATTTTCATATGATAACAATTGTAGGAGATAGGGTCTAGGGAACCCCAGTTTTAACTAGTTGACTTTCTCTGGCCAACCACCATGAACCAACTTGCAAACTTGAAGTTATCTTGATTTTTGGGACTCATGGAGGAACATATATGTATAAAATCATGTAATATGAATTATCCCTTCAAGTATTTGATCAAATGTTGAACAAACTTGCTGAGGAAGTCACACAAGATACCTAGATGAATTAGGGTTTCCAAGGCAAACAAGCTTCAAAATTTTGATGATTTCTTGATCAAAATAATAAGTGAAGAACATGGGGATCCATATATTATTTCTAGAGTCAATTTGAAATATTTATTGATTAGTCTCCTTGCATTGAGGTTCTCAAACCCTAGATATGAGCTTGATAGGGCAATGGTGGATGCACATACTACCTACAAAAGAACAAAGTTATACATAAACATATTTTTGGTATTTTGGTTAGTAAATAAAGAAAAACAAATTATGATACAATCAAAAGTACTTGATGATCTCTCCCAATGCAAACCCAATGAATGAGGGGTAAAGAGGATGTCAAGGTGTGATCCCAAAGTCAATGCATGTGATGAGATAACATGAGGGATCTTAGGGTCCAAATTGGGGTCTTACAGTTTCTAAGAGAGCAATTTTGTATTCTAATGGTTTTTGTCTAGTGTGTAGATTTTGCTAAAAGGTTCAGACTCTAAATAATTTACGTGTGACGTCATCAAATTATGGACTCAATACACTCTAAATCTGAAGAGATACAAGGTGTTTTACAATATGTTGTTAAGTCTTAGAAAGCTCTTAGACAATGGCTCTAATGAAAGTTTATGTTAAAGCTTCTGATTATGACTCTGATTGATGAGCTTCTGAAGGATTGTCAAGCCTTCAAGATTGTGTGCTCTCAAATTCTAAGAACTCTGAAGAACAAGATTTGAAGACTCTGAAGACCAGGTTCTGAGGAACTGTGTCAAGACTCTGAAGACCAAGGTTATGAAGATTCTATTAACTAGTCTCTTGATTCTTCTAAGCATGCTTCAACATCATTTTTTCATAAGCCTCTGAATATTAAAAGATAAGATCAAAAGGTTTTGCGTCTGGAAAATTGTACATAATACAAGACCACCCTTCCCTCCACTACGCTAATTTTGTGGGTTAAGGACAATACTATTGTACCATTTTTTCTCCTATAGGAAAACCATTATACCAAGAAACAACTTCAATTTTTCTATTTCAAGAAGACTTGGAAGATTGAACAAGTAGCTAATTCTCATTTTCTATTTCATGCTACTTTTCACGGTCATTCACAAAGCTTTTGATGAAGTAAATATTTTATGTGTATAGTATTTGTAAACACACATAGATATTTTGTTCTTTATTGTGTGAGAAATTCATTGTAGTTAACTTGTGTTAATCTGCTTTCTTAGAAGCAATATGTAAACACATTCTTGTAAATCTCAAATTCTTTTAGTGACTAGGTTTTAGTTATATAGACTCAATAAGACAAAGGCCGTTTATCTATGTAGTGTCTGTAACCAGTTTTGATTATAGTGGATTAAGTCCTTATTGAAAAGTCAAAATCACCTTGACGAATGGGCTGGAGGTAGATTTGTGAACAGCGAACAAGGATAAAAATAACTGTGTTATTTTTCTTGTTCTTGTTATTGTTTGATTGTGTTGGTTTCAAAAGGCTTTCATTTTTAGAAACCCAATTCAAACCTCTATTTCTTGTGTTTCTTGCCACCTTCAAGTGGTACTCAACCTGATTATATTTTGTATGCACCTGTTCCAACTATTGAACATGTTCTTGAGGCAGCTCTATATGCAACTCCAACCAATTTAAATCAGTTGAGTTACTTAAACCAATTCAGTTTATTAGAATAATTGAGTTTCTTGCATGCATTCTGATGCTTGTGTTATGTAGAAAAAGAAAACAAAACCAATTTTTTTAAAGGAAATTTAAGCTGAGGAGAAGTGATGGAACAAGGATACTTAAATGCAAAAAGCTAAAGGGAGAAGGAAGTAATCCAACAGAATCTTTGAATTTTGTAGACATTATTTAATTTTTGCATGATTTAATTTTGATGTTGCTTGAGATTGTTATGCCTTTTTGGCTTTATGTATTTGTGCTATGATGTATTTAGAGACATGAACAAATTAGATACAAGACACTGTTATGTTATATTTTGGTTTAACTTTCATATGCCTTTTGGCTTTATGTATTTTGGAGACATGAACCATCATTATGGTTTAGTAATACATTATCTTTTTTGCTTTACGATGTATCTTGTTGTATCTTTGTTATGTCTATTTACACAAGTTCATATCTTATTTCAGTTCATTAAGAAACAGGGATGAAAAACAAAACAAAAAACGCAAATATATAGGGATCAAAATCATACAAATTCAAAACTTCATATTCATTCATTAAATAAATATTACAGGAGGAAACAAAGACCGTAAATAGTGCTTATTAGAGGGACGGAAAACAATACAAACACATTCAAATGACAATCACCACCATTTATGGTAAGCAATGAACAAATACCATGATACAATCAACAAAAACTTAAACAAATTGGTTTTTTCCTTTCATTTTCCAACTTCATCTTCATCTTCTCTTTTTTTCTAACCTTAAGGTCTTTAATAATGCAACTTAAATCCTTCATAACCAGTTCATCATCCCATATGAACAACTTGTAACTTGACCTTAACCCCCTGAATTTTGTCATTTCAATATCTCCGTTTGGGTTTTCATTGGAGTTTGAGATGAACATTTTCATTGATCTATTGCAACCATAAATTGGGATTTGAAGCAGATTAAAGTTACCAATTGAGGAAGTAGCCCTAGATGAATGGATGAATGTACAGAGGAAGAAGAAGACGATTGTGTTGAAAAGAAGAAGGTGATTGTGTTGAAAAGAAGAAGAATGCAACAGTATTGAAGAGAGAGAGAGACAGAGTGCACAATCAAATAAATTTTGGATTTCATCCCTCCTTTTTAAAACCCGCATGTTGCATTTCCACGTAACTAACCCGTGTCATAATGAAATATTGAAAAATAAAATTCAATTCAGCAACGTTAGCCACCTAAGTTTTTTCTAACAGAAGTTTGTCATCAAAAACTAACATCAACAAGAAAGTAAAATATAGAGACTCCATAAAAAAAAATATTCAGGGATCAAAATAAAAAATTCAAAAATTTAAAAAGACAAAAAAGACTTTTTAAGCAAAATTTTATTTATTGAAATAATTAGAAAAACATAAATTTTGAGTAATTAATTTTAAAAAAAAATACTATTTAACGGGATAAAAAAAATCTATAAATATCATAGTTTAAATGGAGAAAATTATGTTGCACTTTCTGGTTAAGGGTCCTGACTGGCTCTGCCATTAGTTCCAAACCTTAATCACATAAGCTGTCATAAAATGTCAACAAAAAAAAATAATAATAATAAATTAGATGATCCAATCTCATACCTATGCAATTACGCCGAGTCAATCAACTTAGTGGAATGATCAAGACAATACATTCATAGGCATATATGCAATGAGATTTTATTCCAGTTGCCCTAGAACTCATAGTACAAACTGCTGTTGCAATTTGCAGATGGTGGTCCATTTCATAGAAGGGAAAACTTTTGATACCATACTTTACCCATATCTGTATTACTGTATACTTCATCATCATGTGTACCATAAATTTATTAGTACAATTTCATCACAATCGTCAATTCATGCAGTGCCATATATGTATAAATAATGATGTAATTGTAATTTTCTATGCTCTAGCTTGTCTTTTTTGATGTTATTGAGCTTTCTTAATCGTTAAGCCTGTTGAGAACATGTTGATCTTTACGTACAAATGTCACTCTCAGTTGTAACAAGGGCAGGACCGATTATTAATTTGGCAAAGGAATTTAGTATATTGTATGGTCGAAATATTTTCCTTTGCATCAACTTGTGTTAGATTGTTTTGAAGGAAAATTTAAACAAAGTGAAAGAACTATACATATTTTGAAAAATGACCAATGAAAATAACATGGCACCTAATATAATCTATAGAATTGATATGGGATGGGCCCCAAATACACAATTTTTAAAGGATTAGAACTAGAAATAAAGATTTGTCAATTAAATGACAATTTGTGGCTCTTGTATTGAACATACAATGAGTACAATTATTGATGGAGATTTATGAACATTATTTGACTTGAGAATATGATGTAAGATGCGAGAACATGGATGAGAGGGCCTTTTGTGCCAACATTGGGAGAATGGAGTGGACATGGATGGATAGACACAAGGATGGGAAGATGATGGTAGTTTGATGATATTTGCCACCATTTGAACCTTGAATAAGGCTTGCATCCATTGTTAAATCCTTGACCTTAAAGAAAGAATGAAATAGTTCAGTAAAAATATTCTTAATATTGTATAATTAAGAAAAAGACTGAGCTTTTGAGTGACTCCTTGAGCATTCAAGACAATGCTCACTCCGCCATGAGTGATTTTTTATTTTGTTTTTTATAATAAGGAGGGTTAAGTACAAAGTGATTTATTTGTAATTTTTTTTCTAAACTAAATGGTCATTTATAATTCTTCAAACAAATTAATTACTTCTTTTAATCATATGCTCTAATTGATACTATTTGCGATCAAGACTTGTGTTATGCAGAGATACACATGGATTAAGGATACATTCACATTTTAATCTCTGTTCTCGAATTTATTGTCTATCTTCATCTTTTGATCTCTATCACGAGAGGACTTTGTCCTCCATCCCCATTCATGCGGATGTCACTTATCTCCAAGGATTTTATGAAGATTCATAAATATATATTCATTATTTATTATTTATTATTTTTAATTAAATTAATAATAAAAAATTCAAAAACTAACCACAATAAATTAAGAAATTAATCTTTTAAAATAAAGATATATTTTTTATAATATTAAATCTAGACTCTTGAGAATAATGACCACCAATCTTTCATACTTATTTATTAAATAAATTATATGAAATAATAAATAAAGTGTATTATTTAAATTTATTTTTAAATTAAATTATATAATTCTTCGTGCAAATTAATTACTTCTTTTAACCAGACGCTTTAGTTGATATTACTTGCGAACATCTAAAAAGGAACATGTTCAAGACTATGTTATGTGAAATAAATTTGTGAACATTTATGTTACTTTTTTGAAAAGATAGTTGATGAAAAAGAATAGCTCAATTGGAGAAAGAGATTTTCTAGTACAGAAGAATAGTTTGTTTTCTTACTGTACAAATGAATAGAGAATAAATGAATTATCCTAACCGTCTCTAACTACTTTTTTAACTAACTTAAGTTAACTTAATTAGCTAGGTTGATAGTTCCTCACAAGTTGGAATATGTATGTTACATAATCTTAACTTGGACAAAAAGAAACGAAATAAAAGGGCATGTGGTGATTTGATTAAAACATCGCTCAGTTGACAATTAAAAGGGACATGTAAGAGATGAATCAAGTTGAATTGCACTTTCTCCCGAATGACATGACAGTCGAGCTTAATATGTTTGATGCGCTCGTGAATAGTGGGATTATAAGCAACGTAAATGGCTGATTTGCTATCACAATATAGGGAGGCAGGAGCATAAAACTTTATGTTTAAAGCTACAAAAAGATAAGATAGCCATTGTATATCACAAGTTAAGGATGCCAAGGTCGGATATTCTGTCTATCTAGATGATCCAGATATCGTATTCCGTTTCTTTGAGTGTTACGGATTAAGGAATTTTCAAGTAGAACACAATATCCAGTTACAGATTTTCAAGAATCTAGACATCTGGCCCAGTCGGAGTCAGAAAAACCATGCAACTTGAGTTGGCTTAAATTGGAAAACAAGATGCTCTGTGCTGGAAAAGCCCTTAAGTATCTAGGGACACGAGTAGCAACTCTGTAATGAGAAACAAATGGATTGGAAGCATATTGGCTAAGGTGTTGTACTGAAAACGATATGTCAGAATGCATATTTATAAGGTATAGCAGTTGCCCAATGAGTTTGCGCTAGGATGAATGATCATACAAGGGAACACCATCTGTTGAAGAGAGCTTCAAGGTAGGATCAAGAGGAGTAGAAGTAGGCTTAGCTCCAAGAAAGCATGTATCTTCAAATAGTTCTAAGACATATTTTCTTTTGGTTGAGAAATATGCCAGAGGTGGATCGAGCAATTTCAAGGCCAAGAAAGTATCTCAGATGACCAAGGTCTTTAATGTGAAACTTGTGGTGTAAGAAAGCTTTGACATTATTGATTTCCATGATGGAATCACATGTTAAGACAATATCATCAACATACACTAAAAATGCAGTCAAACTGTGAGAAGTGTGTTGTATGTAAAGGTAGTGGCTAGCCTCAGATTGTGTGTAGCCTAGACAAAGTAAAACACAAGAGAGCTTAGCATGCCATTGCTTACTGGCTTGTTTAAGGCCATACAAGGATTTGTTGAGCTTGCAAACCTTGTTTGACCCAATAATATCATAGCCAGAAGGGAGAGACATATACATTTGCTCATTTAGATATCCATGAACAAAAGCAATGTTGACATCAAGTTGCTCAAGGTGTCAATTCTTGATAGCTACAAGAGACAATAAAACCATGACAATAGTAATATTAGCGTAAGACCCCAATTTTAACCCTAAGATCCCTCATGCTATTTCATCATATGCATTGGCATTGGGATCATACCTTGGCATCCTCCTTACCCTTCATTCATTAGGTTTGTATTGGGAGAGATCACCAAGCACCATGTGATTGTATCATACTTTGTATTTTATCATTTACTAACCAAAATATCAAAAATATGTCTTTGCATTTGTCTAACTCTTTTGTAGGTAGGGAACATGATCACCTTTGATCTATCAAGTCCACATCTAGGGTTTAAGACCCTCATTGCTAAGAGCTCAACCAACGAATGATCCACAATGGCTCTAGGCATCATATATGAGTCCCCATGATCTCTATATGTTATTTTGATCAAGAATTCTTCAAGAGTTTGGAATTGGTTTTCCTTGTAAACCCATGATCTCAAATTTCATCGTCTTATGCATATATTATCTCCCAAGAATCCAAAAAGTCAAGATAAGTGCAAGTTAGAAAGGTGGTGGATGGTGGTTAACCAGACGATTTCATCTAATTAAAACTGGGTTCCCCTAGACCCTATCTCCTACAATGTTAATCATATGAACATTATTCCAAGATAAAATTTATTCTATATGACATTCCAAACAACTTTCATGTTGAGGTCTAGAGCTATTTTTTCTTGGAAAGTCATTTTTCATGTTGAAAGATTATAGGTCATTTTGTCTAAACCCTAATTTGGAGGTCAACTTCCCAAGGCCATAACTTGCTCAATTTTTATGAGATGAAAGATTTCCAAGTTGCACAATTCAATTCAAGGTGTCTACTTCAACTTTGATGTTTGGAGTAAGAGTTAATTAAACTTTTATGAGCATGTGATATGAGGATACATTATAGGTCATTTTGGACCAATACCATTGAACACGTGTTTTTCCTCAACTTCAAAAATGTATACCTCATTCATCCCAAATCCAAATGAGGTCAAATTTGTGACCATTTTTAAGATTTTGTAAAGAGATACAACTTTGATGAAAACACTTTTCTCATTTGAATCTTACATAAAAAGTTAGCCAAGGGGGAATAATGGAACATATGGCTTGACACTTAGAAAAAAATTTTACATGTTGAAATTTCCAAACTTCCACCTCAGAATTCATCATGATACAAGCTCCAAATGGAAAAGTGTTCAACATAAGAGTTGTTCCTCTTAATATAAACTTTCCAAAGAGTCCAATTTCATCCATTTTGGACAAGGTTTGAGGGGTATGCTTTTGGTCTAAACATGGCTGCATCAATTGGCAAGGATCAATCTTCAAACAGCTGCACACTTTTTCCTTGCATCACAATCCACTTTCAGACTCAATTACACTTGCATATGAACTTAATTGAGTAGCTTCATGGGCCTGTACACGCCCATGCAAGCATGCACTTCATTTGCCAAATTTGGAAACATTATGAAAGGTGCAAATAACACTTGGAATTGCTATAAATAAGAGGCCTTGGCATCAGATTTGAGGACCCTTGCGTGCCAGCTTTGCCTCCCACACTTGAAACCCTCACATTTGAAAGGAAAACCTGATAATTTTCACTTGAAAATTGAGTGTGAATCTCACTGTTTGGAGATTAAAAAACTCCAAGATCAAAAGCCTTGTACCAATCCTAAGCCACTTCTACAAGCTTCGTAAGCAAGATCAAACACGAATTGAAGCAAGAGAGATCATATTTTGCACAGCATTGAAGGTATTTTTCCATATTTTTCTTCTCTTCGATTCTCTCTCAATTATCATCAATTCTCTTGGATCATTGGTTGTCTGAAGTCCTACCAATGTAGGCAAGAAGATTGAGTTGCTTTGAGGTCAAATCGAAGCAACTCAGTTCATGTAACTCAAATTTCAATTCCATGTATCTTTCAATATACTTTGAGTTAGTTTGAATTGAGGTCAGATTCGTGCTTAGTGTAATTTTTTCTTTAAGATCATGTCCTTCTTTTTCATTTTTGTGATGGTGATGAGAGAACCAGTCCGACCAAGGTCATCGGAGAAGATGACCGGTGGTTTGCTCTGGTGGTGTGCTGGACAAGTTCTGAGCCACATGATCAAGCCTTTGCGTTTTAATCTTGAGTGTTCCTTTTGATTACCAACGGTGTGGCGCGCTGACTAGTGTACACCATGGAGCGCGTGTTTTCATCCACTTGATCTGCCACCTCAATTAATGAGGGAGATCAAGTGGTCCACATTTTTTCTGATTAATTGACTTTCATTTTATTTGTTTTATTTTCATTAATTCATATTAAATTTAATATTGATCCAAAAAATATGAGAGTTTCACCAAAAAAATTTAAATAAAATCCCCTTTCATTTTCTGAATTAAAAATATTTTTTGGATCATTATTAATATTTTTCATGATTTAATTGATTTTGTGAATATTTTTAATTGTTTAAAAATACTTTTAAGTTTCCAAAAATTCTGAAGATTTTTCTCCAAGGTCCTTTGACCTTGTTCGACCTATGATAAATCTCATGGCTATTTCTTTGGTGTTTTGATGAGGTTTTAGAAAATTGACCAACCATAATTTAATTTAATGCATATTTTTATTATTTTTAATTGATTAAATGCCAAATAAATTGTGTAGAGCCATTTTAATTGTCTTTCTGAGTTTGACTTGTGTTGTTGGGCCTTGGTCAAGGTTGATTGGACTTTGCTAGGTTAAGATCATTGGATTTAGGGGATTGATGGAATGTAAATTCCATCTCCCAAAATGAATGAATGATCTTAATTTGGTAAAAGTCCTCCTTTGACCAATTTGTGTTGAATCCATTCCCCCTCCCTCTTCATCTCATTCCTCTTCTTTATGCATTCATGTCATGGACCTATGATATCTCTATATCCTAAGGCTAGTTGATTGCAAAATCAACATAAGTATGGATGAGATTAGGCCCCCCACTTTGCATATTCTTTTTGTGTGTGGTATGTTTCATGAGCATAGTCCATTATACTATGTCTCTAACATGCATTAACACCAAAATTCTATTGCCCCGCCTCAAATAGTTGTGACTTCTACATAAGTCCAATTACGGTTGCTTAACATAGCGCTAAATTTTGACATAAAAAAGGCATAGCATTCTAGTTAGTGAGATTGTAAGTCTCCCCTCTTTCATGGTATTGTGTGGAAATTTGGCCTTTTTTCCTTCCTTTGGAATATGTCTTGGTTCAAGGATCCATGCTTGTGATAAGTGGGTTGAATGTTCTCCAAAGAATGACTTAAACAAAAGCAAAGCAAAAGAAATACTAACTTTTAATCAACTAACAACTAACATTTAATTTCAACTCATTTACTTTTAATGCACTTTAATTTTAAGCTTTATTCATTTGCCATTATTCATACCATTCAAATTGTTTATTTTAATGTCATTTTCATTTTGTCCATTTGGACCATATTTTGTGATATATTGTGTTTGTATATACTTGTTTTTTTATGTGGTCTTTAGACCTTAATGTACATAATAAGAAAAAAAAACCTAAAAAACATCATCTGTGGACTGTTGGTTTGATCTGAGACTATTGGACTTAGAATTTAGGCAACACTCCCTATGCAAAGGACTTGGCCAATGCCAACTTTCATGAAACCAAGTGCTTGTGAAGTGAACATTCATCTGATACAATATTGAAGATCCATTTGAGTTCATCTGCAACATGATCATTGTGAAGCTGTTATTTTGAACCTGTGACTTATGCCATCTTTTGAAGCCATCTGATACATGGGAAATTTTGAAGAAGATCATGTCGTTGCTAAGCTTGGATGTAGATATATTTATTTGATGCCTTGCTCTTCAACTTGCTATTTGTGTATTATTTGTTGCTTGATTCTAAAGTCCAAGGGAAATTTGGGTTTCTATATGACATTCTTGTCTATTGGATTGCAGCCCATTGGTTAGATCTTTTCAACTCTCAACTTTTAAATTTGTGCTTAGGATTAGTCTCTTCATCTACTCCCCACTTCTTTAATTTCAAAATCTCTCCCTCCTTTTAAAAATCTTTTTTGATTGTATCTGTTTTCTAAACTGTAACCATATTACAAGTTAGAAACCTTGGCCTTATGCCATTGCATTTTCAAATTTCTTCTTAACCAAGCTTGTAAATGAACTTAACTATACTTGACTTAAAATTACAAAAGCAAAAAAGAACTAATACTCTTCCAAACCATTTTTAGGCCCTTGTGCCTTTGTAAAACTTAATTTTTTGTTGAAATCAATACACTCACTTTGAAATTGATACCACGAACTACGGGGTTTTGATCCCTCATTTTTATGTTGGTACGTAGGCACAAGTCTGAAGGTCTTGACAAAAACAAAAATATAATTAATGAATTCTTTTCTCATCCCACACTCTGTTTTACTTGAAAACATCATTTGTACAAAAACACATATGCATACAAAAAGGGCTCCCTAGGAGTACCTCGGACACTTTTGGTGCTAACACCTTCCCTCTGTGTTACCAACCCCCTTACCTGTAATCTCTGACATTTTATTAGTTTTGATTTGAAAACTTCTTATCTTTGGGTTTTGTTAGTTCTTTTCCCTTTTCCCTTGGAAACAATAAAAGTGCGGTGGCGACTCTGGTTTTATTGACGTCTAGCTTATCTATAGCTGGATGATCATGAATTTACTGCTACAATTAGCAAGAGGGGAAAATGTATCAATAAAATAAACACCCTCTAATTGAGTGTCTTCCTAAGCTACCAGCATAGTTTTGTATCTCTCTATAGAGTCATTTGCATGATATTTGACCTTGTACACACATTTACAACCAACTAGAGTTTTACCTGCAGGAAGATCCACTATGGTCCAAGTATGGTTATCCTTAAGAGCAGTTATCTCAACATCCATAGAATTTTCCAATATTCAATTTTAGAGGCTTGAAGGTAGGTATTTGGCTCAGATATGGAAGAAATGGAGCAACAAAAAGTTTTTGTAAGTAAAAGCACAATTGTCATAAGACAAGAAATCAGAGAGAGGATATAAAGGTGGGATATAGGCATTAGTTGTGATATTGTTGGATGAATGAGGAATGAGCCTACAATGGTAGTCTTTAATAAAACCAAGAGGTTGTTTAGGCATGGTTGATTTCATGAGTGAAGGAATAGATTGAGTAGAAGTATGGGGTTGAGTGTCTAAAGTGTCCAACCTGTTATCAGTCATTTCTGGGACAGAGTTAGGGTCATGATCAATAATGACAGGAGAAGGGTGGGAAAGTTCAACATGGTTTGGAAACAAGCTGGAACTATCAGGTACAGGGTTAGGAAACATATTGAAAATATTAGGTACCAAAGAGTAGGTCCAGATTCAGCAGTAGGTGAAAGACATTCAACAATTAGAGCAGGACTAGATGGTGAATCAGAATCAAGTAACTAAGGAATGCCCACTGGTTTAGGGATAGGCACGTGAGATTTTGTGCTTGTAATTTTGAAGGGAAAGAAAGTTTCATAGAAAATAACATTCCTTGACACAAACAAGTCATGAGATGTAAGTGTCGCATCGCGCGAAAAACCGGCGGGAAAAGAAGAAACAACAGAGCCGCCACCGTGCGTTATTTATCCCAAAAGAGGGAAAGGAAACGCTCAGAGTAAACCTAGGAAAGAACATGGTCTCACGACCAAAGAGGATGGGTTCGGGAGTCGGTTATGCGAAGGGAAGGTATTAGCACCCCTACGCATCCGTAGTACTCTACGGGATCCACGCACAAAAGGAAGGAATATTGGTTGCTAAACGCTGCTCAAACACACACACACTGGCTGAGAGAGACAAAAGAAACTGACTGAAACTGACTCGGCAGGATATCGTATCCTGGGCCTACTTAGTCTATCAGGCATAGACATCAGAGTCGAAGTAGTTCGGACTGGGGAAACGACACATGCTCGCTAGGATATCGCATCCTATGCATACGTATCTTCTCGGACGAGAGAAGAATCAGAGCATTCGTAGCTCGGCTGACACACACACAAACAAAACAAAGGCAAAGGCAAACGTGGAGCCCGACTGCCAATCACTGGACTTATGTCAGCATCCGAACCTAAACACACACACACTGGAACCCAAATGCCACTCGATGGACTTACATCGGCTTACCAAGCACACAACAACACACAGGTAAATAGGGAGTCGGGGACTCAGCCTATAACTGTCAAGCACACACACAAAAAAAGAAAAAGGGCGCCCGGAGAGATCAGCTCAATCTCCTGCCTACATACTTCATCTGGTATGAAGATCAGGGCGATGTAGTTCCCCTACGCAGGGATAAAGGACTAGCCTAACCAGATAACAGAGGGAGACACAACTCTAGGGAGACTACGACTCGAGCCTAGATGTTGTCATGCAAAATCAACCCTAAGTTATGGTTTCTAGCTAAATGGCACAAGGGCCAACCTATCCTAAGCATGGCTCACACAGGAAGCAAGCCACACACACTTAACTTGCACAGGAAGCAAGCCAAGCAAAACCTAACTTGCACAGGAAGCAAGTCTAAACTAATCCTAACTTGCACAGGAAGCAAGTCAAACAATCCTATCTTGCACAGGAAGCAAGTCAAACAATCCTATCTTGCACAGGAAGCAAGTCAAACAATCCTATAAGCACAGATAGCACACGCTATACACAAACAAGTGGCTCAAACAAGGGTTAGGTTTTAGTCAAGGGGTCATATCAACCTCGACAAACAAACCTCTGGAACTGGGTGAATGTTGCTCTTAACCTTGCCATTGAGGGGCTAAGGTGAAGCAGATGAAAGGATGAAGTGAGGATGAGACCTCACAGCTCTTATCCCCGGCCTGGGAGAGCTCAAGACAAGAATGTGTGGGTTCAGAAAGTGGGAACCCTTCTACACATTTAAAACTGACTCAACTGTACAGTTTGTACAAGATCTTGGGTTTGTATCTGCAATGCATCAACACAGTGGTGTGAGCAAAACAGAAGACACACTGAATAGTGGGGGATAGATTGCATATCCCTACCTTCCACCAATTGCCTCTTCACTTAGGAGGTCTTTGACTCTATGCAAGGACAAAAGTAAACAATCACAAACATTGCCTCTTAAGGAGGACTTCAGACAGTTGCCTGGCCAAGTAACAGGCCAGGTCTTCCAGACTACATGAAGTAGAAGAGACATACCTCAATGCAAATTGCTTATACAAGAAAAGCAAAGCAAAAAGTTCACAAGGAACTAAGCAACTAAAGCACCTGAAACAGTCAAGCAGATGTTAGTATGCAACTTCAAACAAAACAAACAGAAACAGACCCCAACAGTCAATTAGGGGCACATGGATGTGCAAGGCACAAGGCTTAAGGCATGTGAGCCAAGCCACCTACAAAACAAAGAGGTTAGGCAATGATATTTGAGCAAGCTCAATCAAAAGAATTGGTCTCAATGGCCATTCGATGGTCAACCTGAAAACACAAGCTCAAAGGTGAGTAACAGGACCACTAGGGCTAGCCTAGGGTCAAAAGTGAATGAGAAAGTCCAAACAGCAAGGGGTAAGTATCCAAAATCATGTTCAAACAATTAGGAAACAAAACCAATTGGGTTCACATTCATATCAATCATCATCATCATTTCATGAACCATTTAGGTCAAAACATGGCAAACAGGAGCTCATAGAAGTCAACAGCAAGACTTGCATCAAAAGCAATATAAACATTTTCCAAAAATCATCAAATAAATCATGATCAAACCTAACACATAGCATGGTAAGCATGTCAAATTTCATCCCATTTGGGCAAGTGGAAGGCAGTCAATGAAAATCAGAAAGTCAAAGCCAAATTGAACATGCTCAAAGAAGTCAACCAAACATGCATCAACTTAGAAAAATCATAAGTCAATAATGGTGTATGATAAATGAATGGGACTAAAGCTATGGCAAAGATGAGGATGTCTAGTTATCTCACGCAAAATTTCATGTCCATCTAATAAAGTATGAGAATTTCACAAATGAAATGGGAGCAAGTGTCACACAAGGTCAACATTTGACTAGGCAGGGAAGAAAAATCTCAACAAATGGAAAATAGTTCAATTAAATCCAAGAAAATTCACAAGTCAACTAGACATACAAGAGTAGGCTCATGCAAAATTTCAATCCATTTGGAGGTCAAGAAGCATAGCAATGAAAATCATGAAGTTGGTCATCAATGGTGTGACACAAATTGTCACACCCTAATTCAAAAAATCATAACTAACAAACCACAAATGATAAATTCATAAACTCTATACCAAAATCACCATGAGTGTGTCTAGTTTTACCACAAAAAATTTCAAGACCAAAGGATGTAATATGAGTATTTCACAAAAGGAATGGCAATGTGTATCATTTATGCATACATGTTGGGAAAACAATTACCAATTAAAATCCAGCCAGTGAAAAATTCATTAAAAATCAAAATCAAATACTAGACACTCTTGTGAAAATGATGGAAAAAGTTTCATAATTTTTGGATTTAATTTGAGTGAAATGTGAATTGTGGGAGTTGTGTGAATAATTTGAGCAAACATGAGCAAATAGCATGAAGGAATGGTCAAACAAGGGTTGACCAGTGGCAATGCTGTAAATACACGCCCCACTTATCAAAACGCCTGCGTTTAAGGCCAGGCCAGGAAATGTTTTAATTGGTTAGCAACCAATGGAACAGTAACCAGGAGCAAAAACAGCCAATCGAAATTCATTCTTCTGGGCAGGGTTAGGGTTTAAACACAACATCATGAACATTCATCATTATGCAATCATCCAACGTAAAATTCGACAGCATCAAGCATACAGCATGGCCGTGAAATAACATCATGATGCAACCTCTAAACAACCAACACACTCATGAATTTTCTGAGCAGAACAAAAGTTTGAACACAGCATGATCTTCATCATCTTTAACAAGCTCAAATCGAAAATTTTCTAGAAATGAGAATGGAGCACACCAATTGGAACATCAAGCCATGTACATCAACATTTCAGCAATAGATTTCATTAAATCAGTTTAAACAAACCAAATCGAGCCAAAACACATTTGAGCATACAAGTTGAAATCCATATTTCTCACATCATAGTGGATCATTTTCAATGGTTCAAGTGGCATTGATTTTAGCATAACAAGATCTTTCATAAACACAGCATGATTTAGCAAAAAGAGCCAGTCGAAAAACTGACCAAAATGATGAGCAGTGAAGATTCAGCCACTTTTTGCTGGTGAGTGCTTGAAACAGGTGAAGAATGTGCTCCTACAAGATGAATGGGGAAGTAAACTTGGCTCAATGAAGCTTGCTCGTGCTTGCATCCAAATCTGCCATGGCCAAGCTTCCAATGGAGCAGTGGTTTTGAGCTGCTTCTGGTTTCATTGTTGACAGGAAATGATGACTGGATGTTGGGAAGCAAATGCCAGGCTCAAGTTCCTTTGAGGTTTTGGACTGTGTTTTGAAAGTGCTACTGTTGGATGTTGCCTCTTTGTTTTGCAGGATTTGGTTCTTTGGTGTTTGATGGATGTCAATTATGTTTCAGATGACAGGACAAGGATGAAAAGTCCTGCTGTTTTGGTGTTGTGCAGGAAATTTTTGAAATGCAAAAAGGTGAGTTTGAATGAATGAAGCTCTATATTTCTATCTGCTGTGCTGCTGCTATATGTCTTCTCATGACAGGAAAAAAAGGGTGCTTCAATTTGCTGTCCTATGTTGGCAAGGCATGGTTTGGACTGTCAAAATGCAAGGCTCAAGTTTGGTTTTTTTTCAGTTTTGACAGGTTTTTTTGGTAAAAATGCAAGTGAGGTGAGTTTTGTTGGTTAGGTTATGTCATGTTCTATGGAGTTTTGGGAAGAACTTTGGAAAATGGCCAAAGAATGGATTTGAGAGAGAGTGAGGTTTTGTTCAGTTGGTTTTTCCTAGTCATGAAAACCAATCCAGTTCTGCCTGCAAGGTGTTTCTTGACAGCTCCAAACAGCAACAGCAAGGTGGTTTGAAGTTCTTTTGTTGGCTAGCAGGGTTCTTTAGCACAAAATGCAAAGCTCAGGTTTTTTTTCTTGTAAAATGCCAAATGAGGTCTGTTTTGATGTGAAGTCAAGCAAGGTTAAGTTATGTTTGGTTCATGGTGAGTCTTGCAAGTGGGAGAGGTTTTTTCTTGGTCTGCTGCTGTTGCTATATGTCCTCTGTTACTTTTGATTTGGCCAGGTTTTGAACAATGATAAAAATCTTGAAAATGAGTAAGGTTTTTCTGTTGTGTTGTTTTTTACAGTTGCTGCTACTGTCCTTTTGTTGACAGAAAATCTCCTTGCCAAAACCTACTGTTGGCTGTTGTTTTTGGTTGCCATGTAATCTCTTGGAACTGTGGTAATTTGACAGTTCCCTCCAATAGTGCCAAGGTGTGATCTCTTTTTTTGCAGCCTCCAATTTTTGTGGTATTGTGTAGCCTTGTGCATCCCAAAATGACAGAAAAACATGTTGCACAATGCTGCTAGGTCTGCTGTTTGGACAGTACAAGGTATGGTTCATGAATTGGATTTGTTGCAAACATGTCCTTTCTCCCCTAATTCCAAGCAAGCAAGCATGGCCTCTTTTCTGTGGTTTTATGCTGCTAAATGAGGTTCAAAATGACAGCAAAAGATGGTTTAGACTTCTGTTTCCATAGTACAAGGTAAGGCATGGTGGATAGCATGGAGTGGTATGGTGAAATTGTACCTTTCTTACAATTCAAGCAACCAAGCAATGGCATTATGTACTGCATATTTTGACTTTGCAAACACATTCTAAATGACATTTATGAGCTGTTCCAATTGGCCAAATGTTGAAAAAATGTTTAAATCAAAAAGTCAACTCTTGGTCAAACTTACATTTAAATGAGAAAGGTCAAAATATGCCATTTTGATTGGTGAAGTTTTGGCACATGAAATTTATATTTTTGGAAAGAGGGGATCAAATGTGACTTGTAGGAAAAAACCCCACCAAAATTGGTCAAACGGTTTGAGAGATATGGCCTTCTGAAGTTCAAGATTTTCTGAAATCGATTCGATCATAACTTGCCAACCACACATGGGAATTGAGAGTTCTTGGACTTTTTGGAAATGGGAGAACAAGATCTTCAACTTTCATGTTGGGCAAAAATTCATTTGAGGCTTGTATCAAAATGTAGGTTTGAGGATCAAGACTTTCCATTTATGGCAGGTTTCAGTTACAGGCCCAGTTTCTGTTTTGGGAAATTCATGATCTGGCTTCAAATTCTTCCATGATGGTGTTTGGCATGATGTATGATGACTATTTGGGCATGAATGAACTCTCACAAACCAATTCCAATCATCCAATCACTGATTAAACAGACAGTTGACTTTTAGGGTTTCTGACTGATTATGCATTGACTGATGACTTCCAAACCCTAATTCCTTGAGGACTTGACTTCAAATGATGTCCCAAGTTGTATGAACTCTTGATTATTGACCATGGTGCCCAAATTCCACAAGAATGACCACCATCCACTGCTTTGACTGACAGTTGACTTTTTTTGACTTTTGACTGTCTGTGTATGAACTACTGACCTCTGAGCCCTCAACCCTTGACCAAAATACTTCAAATAGACCTCCAAGCCATGGGAACTTGTTGGACAAACCTCAAGGCCTTGATTCAATGAGAAATTCCTTTGCTTGCTTGGTTGACTGATCAGGAGATTAGTTTGACCTAATTCTTGATTGCTTGCTCTTGAGGCAACTGAGGGACAATGCAAATGCTATGCAATGGATCATGATATGCTATGACCTAATATGAAAATGTATGTATAATGATAGGTGCAAATTTGAGGTGCTACAGCTGCCCCTATTCAATCAGCTGGGAACCCGAATGGATGAGAGCAACGGCTGTCAGACTTTCAGGGTAAACAGGGATTGAATACCAAAGAACCGTAGAATTTGCACTAGCTGGATATGATACAAGAAGAACCACGTCATTTACCGATGACGATTGCAATTGACAGCTTCAGAAAAGCAAAACCATTTACCGATGGTTGAAGAACTGGAACTTTGATATTTACCGATATCAACTTCAGCACGACCATTTACCGATGGCGTCTGGGGAAACAAACTTCTGAAAAGCAAAACTATTTACCGATGGTTAGAACTTGATATTTACCGATATCAACTTCAGCCAGACCATTTACCGATGGCTGCTGGGAAACAGATTTCTGAAAAGCAAAACCATTTACCGATGGTGGCTTCAAAGAAATTTGACATTTACCGATGTCAAACTTAGCAAGACCATTTACCGATGGCTTCTGCAACTGGGAATTCGACATTTACCGATATCGAAGGTAACTGGGCCATTTACCGATGGCATCTCCACTTGGGGAATCAGACAAGACGTTTACCGACGACTTCTGGGGATTTTGATTTTACTGACCAGACATTTACCGATGGCTGGGATGAGACTCGATGTTTACCGACATCGAAAGATGATGTTTACCGACATCAAAAGAAATGACCAGACATTTACCGATGACTGGGATTGAGAAATTTATTGGGGAGATACAAATATTTGCAACAGGAAACCGGGTAGGACATTTACAGATGACTCTACTGGGGATTTCTAGTTGGGGAATTATCAGACATTTACCGATGGCTGAAGGAAAGACTCGATGTTTACGGACACCGAAACAATGGTGTTTACCGACACCAGAAAAGATGGCCAGACATTTACTGATGACTGGGTGGAGACTCGATGTTTACAGACATCGAAAGATGATGTTTACCAACATCAAAAATGACCAGACATTTACCGATGACTGGGGTGAGACTCGATGTCTACCGACACCGAAAGAAATGACCAGACATTTACCGATGACTGGAGTGAGACTCGATGTTTACAGACACCGAAACAATGGTGTTTACCGACACCAAGAATGATGACCAGACATTTACTGATGACTGGAGAGAAGACTCGATGTTTACAGACACCGAAACAATGGTGTTTACCGACACCAAACAATAATAACCAGACATTTACTGATGACTGGAGAGAATACCGATGTTTACAGACACCGAAACAATGGTGTTTACCGACACCAAACAATAATAACCAGACATTTACTGATGACTGGAGAGCATACCGATGTTTACAGACACCGAAACAATGGTGTTTACCGACACCAAACAAAGAAACACACGCGGGTGCTAGCATGACACTTACCGGTATCACAAGAACAACTTTTTAGATATGCCAAGGCAAGGCTGATCACTTGCTAGGGGTCTCACTGAGGAGAAACAAACTTTCTGTCACCATCGGGTGAGGAAATAAACCTCTGTCACCATCGGGTGAGGAAATAAACCTCTGTGGGGATAATCAATTCTGAATGCTGTCGAAGCAACTGTAGCAGACTTGGTGCTGACGTTGAACAAAAATGATCCGCCTCTGTCGGGGATACAGTCTGATGAGGTTAACAAATGAATGCATATGTTTGAATTTTTCCATGGCGTAATGCTCCATATTGAATGGGAATGCTACGCAATTTTTGAGGATGCGATGATTACTACATGCAAAATGCGAATGAACCCTGGCTAGGGAGCCGAAATGATCAGATACTCTGACTCTGTGGGGAGACTCCTCTTAGGGAAATACTCTGCGAGGAACTCTGCTTGAGGAATGGTAAAGCGACTTCACACTCATGTTGAAGAATAACACTGCTGCTGGGGAAAGATAAACTCCGCCGGGGATATCCTTCAGTCCACAAGTAGGATAAATGTTGGAGATAAATTTCAGTGAACCTGCCTCACTCGGGGAGGAAATCGGCAAATACAGGCCTGCTGGGGATAGGCAATCCTTAGATCTGTTGGGGAATAGAAGGCACTATCCGCGGATGTCTCTGCAGGGGAACATAGCTCTGGTAGCTTCCAAACTTGCTTGGGGAAAATATCTGTTGAGGAAACGTCCTCACAGATGCCAATCTGAAACAAACAGCACAACAAAATGCCCCCAGGGGGTACATGGACAAGATACGCTCAAGTGTCCTCAACATTCAAAATGATTTTCAAATGTTTTATTATTCTGCACATTGTTGTGTAGCCTTCATGTTTTTTATATGCAATGCTTATCAAGAATTCGGACATTTTTGCAAACAAAACAGTAAAAGTAAAAACAAAAGAGCTATTTATCTGAATAACGACTTTTATTGATTGAAAATGTGCCTGAAGAGGCAAATACATCGGGAAGCAATTCCTAGAAAGAGGTAATTGCGCACAAAAGAGGAAAAAAAATCTATCCTAATGGCAATGTGAACACGGCATCCACTATTTCCCAATTCTGTTATAACTCACAGATCATCAGTTTTCCTCCCAACTCCTTGCTTTCTGAGAAGAATGACTGGACAGATCACATCTTTCGAGATGGCAGATGATAAAGCTTGATGAAGTACAGACAACTCAGACTGTAGTCTTCGCTTTAATCCCTAATTTTTGCCTGGATCGCCCTTTCGGGTTTTCAATCCACCGGGATACCCATTTTTGCCTAAGCCGCCCTTGCGGGTTTTCGACTTACCGGGTGTACAAATCTTTTCATTTTTATCCCTAATTTTTGCCCGAACCTTTTCTTTCTGTTTTTTTTTGGTTCGCCGGGATGCCCATTTTTTGCCTGGACTCTTTTATTCTTTTTGTCCAGCGGGTCAATTTATGCGAAGTATTTTTTGACTACATCTGAGTTGACAGGAGACGGAAAATCTTCACCATCCATAGTTGTAAGCATCAAGGCTCCACCGGAGAAGACCTTCTTCACAACATACGGACCTTCATAATTAGGAGTCCACTTGCCCCTGTTATCTGTACCGGGAGGGAGGATCCTTTTCAAAACTAGATCACCGATCTGATAGCTTCGAGGACGCACCTTCTGATCAAAGGCTCGCTTCATCCTTCGCTGATACAACTGTCCATGGCATACAGCTGCTAGCCGTCTCTCCTCAATAAGGCTCAACTCGTTAAACCTTGTTCGAATCCACTCGGCTTCGTCCAGCTTGACATCCAATAAAACTCTCAGAGAAGGAATCTCCACTTCAACAGGTAGGACAGCTTCCATACCATACACAAGGGAGTAAGGGGTTGCCCCGGTCGACGTACGTACTGAGGTACGGTACCCATGCAAAGCGAAAGGCAGCATCTCATGCCAATCCTTGTACGTAACGACCATCTTCTGCACAATCTTCTTGATATTCTTGTTTGCCGCTTCCACAGCACCATTCATCTTCGGTCTGTAGGGAGAAGAATTGTGATGTTCAATCTTGAAATCTTTACAAAGCTCTTTCATCATCTTGTTGTTGAGATTCGAACCATTGTCAGTGATGATCCTCTCAGGAACTCCATAACGACAGATGATCTCTTTCTTGATGAACCGGGTAACCACTTGTTTGGTAACGTTAGCATAGGAAGCTGCTTCCACCCACTTGGTGAAGTAATCAATCGCAACCAGGATGAAGCGATGTCCATTAGAAGCAGTAGGCTCGATCTTCCCAATCATATCAATGCCCCACAAGGCAAACGGCCAAGGCGAATTCATGAAATTCAGAGGGCTTGGTGGTACATGTACCTTATCAGCATAGATTTGGCACTTATGGCACTTCCGAGCATACTTGAAACAATCGGATTCCATAGTCATCCAGTAATAACCCGCTCTCAACAATTTCTTAGCCATTGCATGTCCGCCGGCATGAGTACCGAAGGAACCTTCATGAACCTCCTGCATTAACATGTCCGCCTCGAGTCTGTCCACGCATCTGAGCAAGACCATGTCAAAGTTTCTCTTATACAACACATCATCCTGATTCAAATAGAAGCTTCCAGCTAGCCTCCTCAGGGTTTTCTTGTCATTCTTCGACGCACCTTCAGGGTACTCCTGAGTCTTGAGGAAATTCTTGATGTCATAATACCACGGCTTCTCATCCATCACCACAGACTCGGCTGCGAACACATACGCAGGCCTCTCAAGTCGATTCACCGCAACATGTGGCACATGATTCCACCAATGAACTTTGATCATAGATGACAAAGTAGCAAGGGCATCAGCCATCTGATTCTCATCCCGGGGGACATGATACAACTTCACTTTCTTGAAGAACGTCAGTATTCTTCTGGTGTAATCTCTATACGGAATCAAATGTGGCTGATTCGTATTCCAATCTCCATTGACTTGATTGACCACTAGAGCCGAATCTCCAAATATGTCAAGGGTTTTGATCCTCAGATCAATGGCTTCTTCTATCCCCATGATACAAGCCTCATACTCAGCTTCGTTGTTGGTGACGTCAAACGTCAGTCTGGCAGAAAAAGGTATATGAGCACCTTTGGGATTGATCAACACTGCCCCAACACCATTACCGTTCATATTCACAGCCCCATCAAACATCAGTGTCCATTTGTCATCCGGGTCCGGTCCTTCCTCGACAAGAGGCTCTTCGCAATCTTTCATCTTGAGATACATGATGTCTTCATCAGGGAATTCAAACATCATAGGCTGATAATCTTCAATCGGTTGTTCGGCAAGATAGTCTGACAGAATACTACCTTTGATGGCCTTCTGTGACGTGTACTGAATGTCATACTCTGTTAAGATCATCTGCCAACGAGCAACTCGTCCGGTGAGAGCTGGTTTCTCAAAGATGTACTTCACTGGATCCATCTTAGAAATCAATAAGGTAGTATGGTTCAGCATATACTGTCTCAGTCGGCGAGCAGCCCAGGCCAAAGCACAGCAAGTTTTCTCGAGCAGTGAATATCTTGTTTCACAGTCGGTAAACTTTTTGCTAAGGTAGTATATGGCATGCTCTTTTCGACCAGACTCGTCATGCTGTCCCAATACACACCCCATCGAGTTCTCAGTCACTGACAGGTACATTATCAGAGGTCTCCCTGGAACTGGAGGAATCAGGATTGGAGGTTTCTGTAAGTACTCCTTGATTTTGTCAAATGCCTTCTGACAGTCATCATTCCACTTGATCGCTTGATTCTTTCTGAGTAGTTTGAAAATTGGTTCACATGTGGCAGTTAGGTGAGATATGAACCTTGCAATGTAGTTCAACCTCCCTAAAAACCCACGGACTTGCTTCTCCGTTTTCGGTTCAGGCATCTCTTGAATAGCTTTGACTTTAGCTGGATCAACCTCAATCCCTTTCTCACTGACAATGAAGCCTAAGAGCTTCCCGGATCTCACTCCAAACGTGCACTTGTTCGGATTCAACCTTAGTCTGAACTTTCTCAACCGGTCGAACAGCTTCTGCAAATTAACCAGGTGCTCCTCTTCTGTCTGCGACTTCGCAATCATATCATCCACGTACACTTCGATTTCTTTATGCATCATGTCATGGAAGAGAGTCGTCATTGCCCTCTGATAGGTAGCACCAGCGTTCTTCAGCCCAAATGGCATCACTTTGTAGCAGAACGTGCCCCAAGGTGTAATGAATGTCGTCTTTTCCATGTCCTCTGGCGCCATCTTGATCTGATTATATCCGGAGAAACCATCCATGAAAGAGAATACCGAGGATTGAGCCGTATTATCAACCAATACATCAATGTGAGGTAATGGGAAATCATCTTTCGGACTCGCTCTATTCAAATCCCGGTAATCGACACACATTCTAACTTTACCATCCTTCTTCGGCACAGGAACGATGTTGGCCACCCATGGGGGATAACTTGTAATAGCCAGAAAACCTGCATCCCACTGCTTCTGAACCTCTTCCTTGATCTTAGTTGCCATGTCAGGACTCGTTCTACGAAGCTTCTGCTTGACCGAAGGACATCCTTCCCTAAGAGGTAATCGATGCATCACAATGTCTGTATCTAAACCAGGCATATCTTGATACGACCAGGCGAACACTTCCACATATTCTCTCAGCATCTCAATCAGCCTCCTCTTGACAGAGTCCTCTAAAGCAGCCCCAATCTTGATTTCTCTTTTGTCGTCCTCAGTACCCAGATTAACAGTTTCCAACTCCTCCTGATGAGGTTGGATGACCCTTTCCTCCTTGTAGCACCTCAAATTTGCACCTACCATTATACATACATTTTCATATTAGGTCATAGCATATCATGGTCCATTGCATAGCATTTGCATTGTCCTCAGTTGCCTCAAGAGCAAGCAATCAAGAATTAGGTCAAACTAATCTCCTGATCAGTCAACCAAGCAAGCAAAGGAATTTCTCATTGAACCAAGGCCTTGGGGTTTGTCCAACAAGTTCACATGACTTGGTGGTCTATTTGAAGTGTTCAAGGCAAGGGTTGAAGGCTCAGAGGTCAGCAGTTCATACACAGACAGTCAAAAACCCTAAAAAAGTCAACTGTCAGTCAAAGCAGTGGATGGTGGTCATTCTTGTGGAATTTGGGCCCCATGATCAATAATCAAGAGTTCATACAACTTGGGACATCATTTGAAGTCAAGTTCTCAAGGAATTAGGGTTTGGAAGTCATCAGTCAATGCACAATCAGTCAGAAACCCTAAAAGTCAACTGTTGGTCAACTGTCCATTTAATCAGTGATTTGATGATTGGAATTGGTTTGTGAGAGTTCATTCATGTCCAAATAGTCATCATATATCATGCCAAACACCATCATGGAAGAATTTGAAGCCAGATCAGAAATTTCCCAAAACGGAAACTGGGCCTGTAACTGAAACTTACCAGAAATGGAAAGTTTTGATCCTCAAACTTACATCATGATACAAGCCTCAAATGAATTTTTGCCCAACATGAAAGTTGAAGATCTTGTTCTCCCATTTCCAAAAAGTCCTAGAACTCTTAATTCCCATGTGTGGTTGGCAAGTTATGATCGAATCGATTTCAGAAAACCTTGAACTTCAGAAGGCCATATCTCTCAAACCGTTTGGCCAATTTTGGTGGGGTTTTTTCCTACAAGTCACATTTGATCCCCTCTTTCCAAAAATATAAATTTCATGAGCCAAAACCTTGCCAATCAAAATGGCATTTTTTGACTTGTCTCATTTAAATTCAAGTTTGACCAAGGGTTGACTTTTTGATATAATCATTTTTTTACCACTTGGCCATTGGAATATGTTCAGAAATGTTATTTAAAATGTGTTTGCAAGGTCATTTTATGCAGTACATACAGCCCATGCTAGTTTGCTTGAATTTTGGAAAGAAAGTACCATTTCACCAAACCTATCCCACAAATCCATGAGCCATGCTTTGTACTCTTAAACAGAATTTTAGGAGATGTTTTTCTGTCACTTAGTAACCCTAGTTGCTGCCAAAAAAACAACAGAACTTCATTCACTCTAAAAAACTCATTTTTGGCCATTTATCAAAAGCTGTCACAAACTTCCAAAGGACCAAAACTTTGCCTTGCCAAAAACAACATTCACACAACATTTTGAACTGGTTTTCATCAGCATTCCCCAGCTGGAAGGTCATTTTCCATGACTGTTTTTCTTCACCTTCCTTCCATGACAGTCGAGTTCTAGACCTTTTCCAACATTCCCGAGCCAAACTCTTTCATTCATTCATCATTGGAAGGCTTATGGAGCATCTGTTTTAGGCCAACAACATCAAACAACAACTGTACCACAACTGTCCATCAAATTTGGTAAAAATTCAATCTCCCTATTTTGTGAAATAAATACATGCTTTAAAAATGTCTCTTAATGCTGAGTTCAAAGAGCTTTAGATCACTAAAAATGGTTTGGTATTTTGCAAGTTATGTTGAGTTGAAGTTTCACATCCAAACTTGTTTTTGATTATTTCTCTTTGTTTAACTTGATTTGATGAAAATGGATGATATAATGTTGATGAGCAAGGCAAGAGGAACGCATTGATATTTTGTTTGTTGAATTTGGTTGACAAAAAAATCTTGTTGGAAATTTTTATGATGAACATGTGTTACTGTTAATATTTTTCTGCAAATGCTGGATTGTTGTTACTGTAATATTTTTCTGCAAATGCTGGATTGTTGTTACTGTAATATTTTTCTGCAAATGTTGGAAATTTTCTTTTTACTGTAGCCAAGCAATTAAATAAGTGCCAAAAGGCTTGGGGCGAGGGGGATTCGAACCCCAGACCTTTGCCATCAAATACCAAGTGTTTTACCACTGGGGCGCAATGCCAATTCATTTATTTAACGCCTTCTATAAAATATATATTAATAAAGAGCGCTGACCTCCCCATTTAAATGAAACGCCGAGTTTCATGCTCAGCAAGGGGCGTTTTCGTCCTTTGTCTTTTTGTATTCCAATAATCAATTAATCCATTTAATTTTCAATTTTTATTTCATTAAATCACTCAAACTTCCAAAAATCATAACTTGTTCAATTTTAATCCAATTTGAATGGGATTTTTTGTGTTGTGTTCATCATGATCTCTAGTTTTTTATCATTATTTTTCCAGAATTTTTGGATGGTTGGTTTTTAAATGGTGCTAGGGTTTGTGACATGTGACCAAATATTATACACTTTGCCAAAACATTTGTGAAATGATGAGAATGTATCCAATGGCTCCCAAATTTTTTGTGCTTAAACTAGACACACTCATGGTGATTTTGGTGTAGAGTTTGTGAATTTATCATTGCTGGTTTGTGAGTTATGAATTTTTGAATTAGGGTGTGACAATTTGTGTCACACCATTGATGTCCAACTTCATGATTTTCATTACCATGCTTCTTGACCTCCAATTGACCCCAAATTTTGCATGAACCTACTCTTGTATGTCTAGATTACATGTGAATTTTCTTGGATTTATTTGAACTATTTTCCATTTGTTTAAGTTTTTTCCTCCCTGCCTAGTCAAATGTTGACTTTGTGTGACACATGTTCCCATTTCATTTGTGAAATTCTCATACTTTATTAGATGGACATGAAATTTTGCATGAGATAACTAGACATCCTCATCTTTGCCATGGCTTTAGTCCCATTCATTTATCATACACCATTCTTGACTTATGATTTTTCTAAGTTGATGCATGTTTGGTTGACTTCTTTGAGCATGTTCAAATTGGCTTTGACTTTCTGATTTTCATTGACTGCCTTCCACTTGTCCAAATGGGATGAAATTTGACATGCCTACCATTCTATGTGTTAGGTTTGATCATGATTTATTTGGTGATTTTTGGAAAATGTTTATATTGCTTTTTATGCAAGTCTTGCTGTTGACTTCTATGAGCTCCTGTTTGCCATGTTTTGACCTAAATGGTTCATGAAATGATGATAGTGATTGATATGAATGTGAACCCAATTGGTTTTGTTTCCTAATTGTTTGAACATGATTTTGGATACTTAACCCTTGCTGTTTTGACTTTCTCATTCACTTTTGACCCTAGGCTTGCCCTAGTGGTCCTGTTACTCACCTTTGAGTTTGTGATTTCAGGTTGACCATCAAATGGCCATTGTGACCAATTTCTTTTGATTGAGCTTGCTTAAAAATCATTGTCTAACTTGTGTGTTTTGTAGGTGGCTTGGCTCACATGCCCTAAGCCTTGTGCCTTGCACATTCATTTACTCCTGATTAACTGGTTGACATCTGTTTCATTTTGATTTAACTTTGACTTGTATACTAACTGTGCTTGACTGATTTCAGGTACTTTAGTTGCTTTTAGTTCCTTGTGAACTTTTGCTTTGCTTTGCTTGTATAAGCAATTTGCATTGAGGTATGTCTCTTTGTCTTCATGTAGTCTGGAAGACCTGGCCTGTTACTTGGCCAGGCAACTGTCTGAAGTCCTCCTTAAGAGGCAATGTTTGTGACTGTTTACTTTTGTCCTTGCATAGAGTCAAAGACCTCCTAAGTGAAGAGGCAATTGGTGGAAGGTAGGGATATGCAATCTATCCCCCACTATTCAGTGTGTCATCTGCTTTGCTCACACCACTGTGTTGATGCATTGCAGGTACAAACCCAAGATCTTGTGCAATTGCACAGTTGAGTCAGTTTTAAATGTGTAGAAGGGTTCCCACTTTCTGAACCCACACATTCTTGTCTTGAGCTCTCCCAGGCCAGGGACAAGAGCTGTGAGGTCTCATCCTCACTTCATCCTTTCATCTGCTTCACCTTAGCCCCTCAATGGCAAGGTTAAGAGCAACATTCACCCAGTTCCAGAGGTTTGTTTGTTGAGGTTGATATGACCCCTTGACTAAAACCTAACCCTTGTTTGAGCCACTTGTTTGTGTATAGCGTGTGCTATCTGTGCTTGTAGGATTGTTTGACTTGCTTCCTGTGCAAGTTAGGATAGTTTGACTTGCTTCCTGTGCAAGTTAGGATTAGTTTAGACTTGCTTCCTGTGCAAGTTAGGTTTTGCTTGGCTTGCTTCCTGTGCAAGTTAAGTGTGTGTGGCTTGCTTCCTGTGTGAGCCATACTTAGGATAGGTTGGCCCTTGTGCCATTTAGCTAGAAACCATAACTTAGGGTTGATTTTGCATGACAACATCTAGGCTCGAGTCGTAGTCTCCCTAGAGTTGTGTCTCCCTCTGTTATCTGGTTAGGCTAGTCCTTTGTCCCTGCGTAGGGGAACTACATCGCCCTGATCTTCATACCAGATGAAGTATGTAGGCAGAAGATTGAGCTGATCTCTCCGGGCGCCCTTTTTCTTTTTTGTGTGTGTTGTTTGACAGTTGCTAGGCTCGAGTGCCTGACTCCTTAGCAATTTGTTGTCTGTTTGTTTGAGTGTGTGTTTGACAGTTATAGGCTCGAGTCCCCGACTCCCTATCAACTTGTTGTGTAGTTGTGTGCTTGGAAGCTGATGTAAGTCCATCGAGTGGCATTTGGGTTCCAGTGTGCGTGTGTTTGGTTCGGATGCTGATGTAAGTCCAGCAATTGGCATTCAGGCTCCATGTTTGCCTTCTTGTGTGTGTTTAGGTTCGGATGCTGACATAAGTCCAATGATTGGCAGTCGGGCTCCACGTTTGCCTATTTGTGTTTGTTTGTGTGCGTGTCAGCCGAGCTACGAATGCTCTGATTCTTCTCTCGTCCGAGAAGATACGTATGCATAGGATGCGATATCCTAGCGAGCATGTGTCGTTTCCCTAGTCCGAACTACTTCGACTCTGATGTCTATGCCTGATAGACTAAGTAGGCCCAGGATGCGACATCCTGCCGAGTCAGTTTCAGTCAGTTTCTTTTGTCTCTTTTCAGCCAGTGTGTGTGAGTGTGAGCAGTGTTCAGCAACCAATTTCCTTTCTAGTGTGCGTGGATCCCGTAGAGTACTACGGATGCGTAGGGGTGCTAATACCTTCCCTTCGCATAACCGACTCCCGAACCCATTCTCTTTGGTCGCGAGACCATGTTCTTTCCCAGGTTTACTCTGAGCGTTTCCTTTCCCTCTTTTGGGATAAATAACGCACGGTGGCGGCTCTGTTGTTCTTTCTTTTCCCGCCGGTTTTTCGCGCGATGCGACAGCTGGCGACTCTGCTGGGGATATATAGAGAAGTTGACCTGTGCTGGTCCATCTTCCCTAAGCGAGTCTCTTCTAGCGCTCTCTAGGTTAGGGTTTTGGTTGCTTTGTGCTGTGTTTATTATTGCATTCATTTGTATATATTTGCATTTACTGTTTGCATTTATTATGTGCATTGATGTTTGCATTTATTCATATTCATCTGCTGGTTGTCTGTTTCTCTCTGTTGGGGTGGGAGTTACTTGAGGTAAAAGGCCCAATACCCAGGCTATGAGTGAAATCTAGGAAACCTAGGAATAGAGTGATTCATGGGAAGCGGGTGGTATGGCGCCACTTAGCGGAACATTGATATCACGAGCAGTTCAGACCCTGGTGGGATATTATCGGTGCATACATCGGGTGTGCACAGGATGATATTCTGCGAAAGGTTATTTATGCTGCGTTTCTCTCGACCTTACCCTGGCCTAGATGACACCCGTGAGTGGGGGGGATTGATCATTTTAACAGGTACAGTTGGTGACTCTCGGTACAGATGGTGACTGTGAATTATGGACATTTATTTCTGGGACGCCGGAGTTCTGTCCGTGGTTTATCAGCGGGTTCCGTTTATTTCGGATCCCCGGGTTGAATTTGAAAGTACCTGTTCAGAGGAGCTGGCTGTCATCCGTTCAATGGATGTTCCTGTGATGATAGTGATGTAATCTCCAGTTTCGTTTATTTCGGAACTCCCCAAGTCGGATTTATGGTGACTTGGTTCCTCAGATTGGTTTCAGATGCCAGTTGATCAGATTGACTTTGGGTTTCAGATGTTTGTGATCAGAGTTCAAGCCGAAGCTTTGACCCTGTGCCTTGAGACGCACAACCTGACCAGTCATGTTGCATCATTTGCATCATAGCATGTTTATTTTCCAAAAAAATAGTAATGCATGAAAAAGAAAAGTTAACTTGCATATGCATATCCTTTATCAGGATCGTTTATAGTACCCATATCATGCATATCATGCATATCATGCACATAGCATCCTTGCATTACAGACATGTTTGGAGAGACTTCTCACTTCGGTTCTTGACTGAGAGAGGATTGCTGACCGCCGACCGCATCGTTACTCAACCAGATTGAATCATCAGAGGATTATGGACCAAGTTCAGACAGAGTTGGCTGAGATGAGGGCAAACATGGTCCAGTTTATGACAATGATGCAAGGAGTTGTTCAGGGGCAAGAGGAGCTGCGTGCCTTAGCCCAGAGACTGGAAGCCGCGATTCCACCAGTCCACCGTGCTCCACCAGTGGATGTACCCGTTCATGAGAATGCTGCTGTCACTATTCTCGTCAATGATTATGCCATGGGTGATGAATTGAGGAGGATCAGAATCAGTGAACAACCTCTTGCTGCAGAGACTGTTAATGTCAGAGCAACCCGCGCTCCGGTTCGCCATCCTAGCTCTTCAAAGTTCTTCCAGTTCTAAGAAGCTATACTCTGGGGCACCCAAAAGGGGAGAGATTGAAACAAATGCTGTGCACCGTCGAAGGAGTGCGAACAGAGGATCATATCGACAGGTCGCTGCTGTGACTATTCCAGCAACTCAACAACAACACAGAAGACCAACTCAGCAGTATCAGACTCCACAACGTCATCCTCAGTAGCAGGTTTACCAGCCTCCCATTGATAATCAAGCTGGTACAAGTAACGAGAGGAAGAAGATCCTTTTTGATCCAATCCCCATGTCCTACGCCGAGCTGTATCCCTCGTTGATAAAGCGGAACTTGATTACTCCCAGAGACCCGCCACCCATACCCGTCGACCCTCGTTGGTGGTATAGGCCTGAACAGCATTGTGTGTATCATTCGGGTGCTCCTGGTCATGACGTGGATAGTTGCTTTCAGCTGAAGATGAAGGTTCAAGACCTCGTGAGGTCAGGTATTCCGAACTGTGGAGACTTGGGTCCCCGTGATAATCAAGCTTGAAGATAACAAGTCCTGGGCTGGCGCCGACTTTTTCTTCAGAAGGGTTGTTCAGAAAACAGAAGCTGCTGATGCAAAGGATACTGACAGTTGTCGTCCTCGGTGGGATCTGCCACAATTGGGTCACTGTGGGCTTTTCTACAGTTTTTCATAAGTCAGAGTAACAATCACTTTGTTTAAAAACCCTTCTCCCATGCCAAAAGGAGAAGTGATGACATTGTTGGCAGCATTTTGTGCAATGATATTTTCATTCAAATGATTCATGTTAAAACATTTGTTTTTTCCAATTGTTTTCCCTTTTCGCTTTTTGCATGAAATTGGTGATCACAAAAAACCTTTAAAAACAGGAATAAAAGCAGTCTTTTCATCTGCATAACGATTGTCTTGTTTGATTTTCAAAGAGCTTTTCATATCAAATCATTATGCAGGTTGTTTCTCAAACCCATTGAACATAGTGATCGGACGTCATCTCCCAATTTTGAATTCCCTGTATTCGAAGCGGACGAAGATGATGTTGAAGGGATTCCTGACGAGATTTCCCGACTTCTTGAGCAAGAGAAGAAGATCACTCAGCTGCATCTCGAGAATCAGCAGAACAGCCAACTGGGGCATTATCAAAAAACAAAAAAGGAAGAAAAAAAGAGAAAAAAGAGAAAGAGGAGGGTGCAAAATCAAAAAAAAGAAATCAATCAAAATCAAAAGAAATCAAAAGAAAGAAAAAGAAAGAAAAAAAACAAAAAAAATAGCACCCTCAAAGTCCCAAGTTGGCTGATGCTGAATTCGATCAAAAAGAAGAGATCAACTGCCATGTGTCATGGTCAGTCATATCAGCAGAGAGTGAAAAAGCATTCGACAAGAAGATCAAGCCTCGTGTGTTCCGAGGAACCTTGTGCTCAAGAAAGTCTTGTCTTTTGTACCCGATTCCAGGGGCAAGTGAACCCCCAAGCTATGAATGTCCATATGTTGTCAAAAGAGCCTCTTCAGGCAGTGTTCTGACACTTACTACAATGGATGAAGAAGTTCACTCGTCCTGTGAATCCTGGTGCAGTCAAGAAATACTTCGCCTAAAACAAAACAAAAAAGCAAAAGCTCGCTAAGTCGAACACCCCAAAGGGCGACTTAGGCAAAAAGGAGCGTCTCGGTGGATTGAAAACCCGAAAGGGCGATCCAGGCAAAAGTTAGAGACATTGAAAAAAGAATTTGCATCCCGCTAGATCGAACACCTCACACTGGGGCAATCTAGGCAAAAATCAGGGATTTGGCAAGTAACTGCATCTTGACAAGACTGTGTTGTACATCTGTCATTCGTCAGGGATTCTCGATTCGTCGTCGACTGAAGCTTTGAATACATCGAAAATTCAGAATGGTAGAGGAAAGGTCATTATGTTCAATGTAGCCCTCTCCAATATATATCACCGATTTCAAACTTGTACAGATCTATGGAGTCTCGCCCTTTGCAGACTACTATTCCATTACATCTATTTGAGCTTTTATCCCATTATTTGCACTCTTATTTGTTTCGACTCAACAAATGTTTTGCATGTTTTAATTGATAAAGTATCATTGTTTTCAAAATAAACAAAATTTTCAAAAAAATTGTTCTTAAACAAAGTGAACATTCACGATGATGGAAGGATACTTAGGAGATCCGCAGTGCTCTCCCGAGGGTGGTATGATTACCAACAGGTAAGACAATTGTTCGTATCTCGAGCATGACTGTATCTTTTTTCCTGCAGAACATTTTCATGGTTTCTCCTCAACGAGGTTGCTCAGTGCAGTGTTGGTTGAAGTTGTTTATCTTCACGTTCCCGGCAGTACATATTCTTCCTCCAAACCCCTGTTAGCCCTATCGTGGGGCATCCCCAGCAAGTTTGCTGTTTCGGACATTATTGTGGGGCAGCCCCCCTAGCAGAGTGTTTACTGAAGACTTCAACTTTCGCCTCTCTAGCAGAGCAGTCTTCCTCTCTCCCCCAACATGGGTGTTTTTCTTTGAAGATTCAGTACCTGGTGGATCGACATCCCCGTAATCCGACATTCCCTCAGATAGATCCCCGAGTGGAGCGGGTCTCATGAAATACATCTCCAAGCAGTGATTCTCCTACATATGGATTGGTTGGGTCGTCCCTAATGGAGTAGCATTTATTTCTCCAGCAGAGTTCATCCTACTAGTGGATTGGACGGGTTTCTGTAGTAGACTGATATCGGTATCCCCAGCGGAGTTGTGACTGTTTTCCAAGTCTGAAGCTGTCTTCCCAGCAGAGGTTGTGTTGATGGTTTTTCCCCAGCAAGGTTTGTCTTTCTCCAGCAGGATGGAAGTTGACATGGTTATAGGATCCCCAGCACAGTTCCTGGAGTTCCCCGGTGTTGTCTCTGAAGGAGACGTGTGTTTATGCATTCATCATTTAGACAAGCATAGCATATCGCATCATTAGTGCATAGCATTTCCATAATCATGGGGCATGGTGTAAAGCAAGAAAAAAACTCATGCATCAACATTGCAAGCATATCCATTAACCCTAGGCCGTGGCGACCAGCCGAGGTTGGGTTGTTGGAAAGAGTTTAGCATCGCGCCATTGGATCGGCTTCAGGATTGGTTTCATCAGCATGGTTGAGAGGTTGGTGTTTTCCCAACGAGTGACTCCTCAGTCGAGTGGGTATCCCCAGCAATGTTACTCCCCAATTGTTGGCATCTTGCCAGCTTGGGTCTTCTTTCCTTAAGCAGATATGGGTGTGTCCGATCTCTCCGTGTAGAGTCTACCCCTTAAGCAGAAAGTGTCAATCTTTTCCTGCCATTTCCCCACTGAGATACGTCCTCGTGGATGACGGTTGCTTCCGTTCCCTCCCAACACACATTGGGATGGGTTTTCCCTATTGAGTTCTTTCCTCATTAGGATGAGTCTTGTTTCAGTCTGCCTTTTTGGATCGATCCTAAATTGGCTTCCTGTTGGCTGTCTCCTGTACTTCCCTGGGGCATAAATGAATAGTCGCTCACTAACCGACACTCATTCATCTTATCCTCGGCGGAATTTGTTTGGCCTCTACCTACAAACCGGTAGTTGTAAGTCCTATCTTTGTGGTTTTCTACCCACTAGCTGGTAGTTGTAAAATCCCACTTTCACCCCCTTGTTGAAGTTAACCGTTTGTGCTCATCCTATCGATGACTGGTTACCTTTCTGTGGTTTTCTGCCTACTAACCGGTAGATGTAATCCCCTCTTTGCAGTTATCAGTACCCGGTTTGTGATATTGATATTCTTTCCCCTCTGGATACTCGCCTTGATCAAGCAGTATTGTCCCCATTGGGTCTTCACTTTCTTTTTGGATACTTGCTCCAAGTTAGCAACTTTATCCTCTTTTGATTGGTCATCTTTTGCATACCTAGTCTGGTACCCAGATGCCTCTCTTTTCGGTCGATTATTCATTTAACAACCTACAACCCGGTTATGGATAATCTTCCATGCGAGTGTATTATCTACGTTTTGACGGCTATAGATAATATGTACTTATGATTTCCCGGTATTCAGACCGAAGGAGTTTCCGACGATCAGGTCGATGTACTCATGGCACAAGGCCAATTTTCCGGTATTCAGACCGAAGAAGTTTTCTCCTCTCCGTTGGTGTCGATAAACGTCGAGTTTTTCCTAGTTATCCGATGATGTCTAGTTGTACCCCTCTCCATGCAGAGTTACCTCTCCGTTGGTTTCGATAAACGTCGAGTTTTTCCTAGTTATCCGATGATGTCTAGTTGTACCCCTCTCCATGCAGAGTTACCTCTCCGTTGGTTTCGATAAACGTCGAGTTTTTCCTATTCGTCCTATGACGTCTAGTTGTACCTGTCCCCATGTGGATTTACCTCTCCGTTGGTCCTGGTAAACGTTGAGTTTTTCCCATTCGTCCGTTGACGTCTGGTTGTGTTTCTCTTATCCCCATTCATCAGTAAATGTCTGGTCGATCTTTTTGGTGTCTGTAAACATCATCTTTCGATGTCTGTAAACGTCGAGTTTTCCCATTCATCTATAAATGTCTGGTCGATCTTTTTGGTGTCTGTAAACATCATCTTCCGATGTCTGTAAACGTCGAGTTTTCTCCCATTCATCCGTTGATGTCTGGTCGAGTCCCCCCAGTCATTCATTAATGTCTGGTTACCTCTCCGTTGGTTTCGATAAACGTCGAGTTTTTCCTGGTCGTCCCCAGTTGGTTACCTCTCCGTTGGTTTCGATAAACGTCGAGTTTTTCCTGGTCGTCCCCAGTTGGTTACCTCTCCGTTGGTCTTGGTAAACGTTGAGTTTTTCCCATTTCGTCCGTTGACGTATGGTTGTATCCCTTCCAGTCATTCATTAATGTCTGGTTACCTCTCCGTTGGTCTTGGTAAACGTCGAGTTTTTCCTAGTTGTCCGTTGGCATCTAGTTGTGATTTCTTTTCCCATTCGTCATCGTTGTGATGTCTGGATGTGGCCATACCCATTGAAAACCAAAAAACAAAACAAAATACCCAGTAATAAATATCAAATCCCAGTGGACGTTTCCATCGGTGGATCCCTGTATTGTGCAAATTCTACGGTTCTTTGGTATTCAATCCCTGTTTACCCTGAAAGTCTGACAGCCGTTGCTCTCATCCATTCGGGTTCCCAGCTGATTGAATAGGGGCAGCTGTAGCACCTCAAATTTGCACCTACCATTATACATACATTTTCATATTAGGTCATAGCATATCATGGTCCATTGCATAGCATTTGCATTGTCCTCAGTTGCCTCAAGAGCAAGCAATCAAGAATTAGGTCAAACTAATCTCCTGATCAGTCAACCAAGCAAGCAAAGGAATTTCTCATTGAACCAAGGCCTTGGGGTTTGTCCAACAAGTTCACATGACTTGGTGGTCTATTTGAAGTGTTCAAGGCAAGGGTTGAAGGCTCAGAGGTCAGCAGTTCATACACAGACAGTCAAAAACCCTAAAAAAGTCAACTGTCAGTCAAAGCAGTGGATGGTGGTCATTCTTGTGGAATTTGGGCCCCATGATCAATAATCAAGAGTTCATACAACTTGGGACATCATTTGAAGTCAAGTTCTCAAGGAATTAGGGTTTGGAAGTCATCAGTCAATGCACAATCAGTCAGAAACCCTAAAAGTCAACTGTTGGTCAACTGTCCATTTAATCAGTGATTTGATGATTGGAATTGGTTTGTGAGAGTTCATTCATGTCCAAATAGTCATCATATATCATGCCAAACACCATCATGGAAGAATTTGAAGCCAGATCAGAAATTTCCCAAAACGGAAACTGGGCCTGTAACTGAAACTTACCAGAAATGGAAAGTTTTGATCCTCAAACTTACATCATGATACAAGCCTCAAATGAATTTTTGCCCAACATGAAAGTTGAAGATCTTGTTCTCCCATTTCCAAAAAGTCCTAGAACTCTTAATTCCCATGTGTGGTTGGCAAGTTATGATCGAATCGATTTCAGAAAACCTTGAACTTCAGAAGGCCATATCTCTCAAACCGTTTGGCCAATTTTGGTGGGGTTTTTTCCTACAAGTCACATTTGATCCCCTCTTTCCAAAAATATAAATTTCATGAGCCAAAACCTTGCCAATCAAAATGGCATTTTTTGACTTGTCTCATTTAAATTCAAGTTTGACCAAGGGTTGACTTTTTGATATAATCATTTTTTTACCACTTGGCCATTGGAATATGTTCAGAAATGTTATTTAAAATGTGTTTGCAAGGTCATTTTATGCAGTACATACAGCCCATGCTAGTTTGCTTGAATTTTGGAAAGAAAGTACCATTTCACCAAACCTATCCCACAAATCCATGAGCCATGCTTTGTACTCTTAAACAGAATTTTAGGAGATGTTTTTCTGTCACTTAGTAACCCTAGTTGCTGCCAAAAAAACAACAGAACTTCATTCACTCTAAAAAACTCATTCTTGGCCATTTATCAAAAGCTGTCACAAACTTCCAAAGGACCAAAACTTTGCCTTGCCAAAAACAACATTCACACAACATTTTGAACTGGTTTTCATCAGCATTCCCCAGCTGGAAGGTCATTTTCCATGACTGTTTTTCTTCACCTTCCTTCCATGACAGTCGAGTTCTAGACCTTTTCCAACATTCCCGAGCCAAACTCTTTCATTCATTCATCATTGGAAGGCTTATGGAGCATCTGTTTTAGGCCAACAACATCAAACAACAACTGTACCACAACTGTCCATCAAATTTGGTAAAAATTCAATCTCCCTATTTTGTGAAATAAATACATGCTTTAAAAAGGTCTCTTAATGCTGAGTTCAAAGAGCTTTAGATCACTAAAAATGGTTTGGTATTTTGCAAGTTATGTTGAGTTGAAGTTTCACATCCAAACTTGTTTTTGATTATTTCTCTTTGTTTAACTTGATTTGATGAAAATGGATGATATAATGTTGATGAGCAAGGCAAGAGGAACGCATTGATATTTTGTTTGTTGAATTTGGTTGACAAAAAAATCTTGTTGGAAATTTTTATGATGAACATGTGTTACTGTTAATATTTTTCTGCAAATGCTGGATTGTTGTTACTGTAATATTTTTCTGCAAATGTTGGAAATTTTCTTTTTACTGTAGCCAAGCAATTAAATAAGTGCCAAAAGGCCTGGGGCGAGGGGGATTCGAACCCCAGACCTTTGCCATCAAATACCAAGTGTTTTACCACTGGGGCGCAATGCCAATTCATTTATTTAACGCCTTCTATAAAATATATATTAATAAAGAGCGCTGACCTCCCCATTTAAATGAAACGCCGAGTTTCATGCTCAGCAAGGGGCGTTTTCGTCCTTTGTCTTTTTGTATTCCAATAATCAATTAATCCATTTAATTTTCAATTTTTATTTCATTAAATCACTCAAACTTCCAAAAATCATAACTTGTTCAATTTTAATCCAATTTGAATGGGATTTTTTGTGTTGTGTTCATCATGATCTCTAGTTTTTTATCATTATTTTTCCAGAATTTTTGGATGGTTGGTTTTTAAATGGTGCTAGGGTTTGTGACATGTGACCAAATATTATACACTTTGCCAAAACATTTGTGAAATGATGAGAATGTATCCAATGGCTCCCAAATTTTTTGTGCTTAAACTAGACACACTCATGGTGATTTTGGTGTAGAGTTTGTGAATTTATCATTGCTGGTTTGTGAGTTATAAATTTTTGAATTAGGGTGTGACAATTTGTGTCACACCATTGATGTCCAACTTCATGATTTTCATTACCATGCTTCTTGACCTCCAATTGACCCCAAATTTTGCATGAACCTACTCTTGTATGTCTAGATTACATGTGAATTTTCTTGGATTTATTTGAACTATTTTCCATTTGTTTAAGTTTTTTCCTCCCTGCCTAGTCAAATGTTGACTTTGTGTGACACATGTTCCCATTTCATTTGTGAAATTCTCATACTTTATTAGATGGACATGAAATTTTGCATGAGATAACTAGACATCCTCATCTTTGCCATGGCTTTAGTCCCATTCATTTATCATACACCATTCTTGACTTATGATTTTTCTAAGTTGATGCATGTTTGGTTGACTTCTTTGAGCATGTTCAAATTGGCTTTGACTTTTTGATTTTCATTGACTGCCTTCCACTTGTCCAAATGGGATGAAATTTGACATGCTTACCATTCTATGTGTTAGGTTTGATCATGATTTATTTGGTGATTTTTGGAAAATGTTTAGATTGCTTTTTATGCAAGTCTTGCTGTTGACTTCTATGAGCTCCTGTTTGCCATGTTTTGACCTAAATGGTTCATGAAATGATGATAGTGATTGATATGAATGTGAACCCAATTGGTTTTGTTTCCTAATTGTTTGAACATGATTTTGGATACTTAACCCTTGCTGTTTTGACTTTCTCATTCACTTTTGACCCTAGGCTTGCCCTAGTGGTCCTGTTACTCACCTTTGAGTTTGTGATTTCAGGTTGACCATCAAATGGCCATTGTGACCAATTTCTTTTGATTGAGCTTGCTTAAAAATCATTGTCTAACTTGTGTGTTTTGTAGGTGGCTTGGCTCACATGCCCTAAGCCTTGTGCCTTGCACATTCATTTACTCCTGATTAACTGGTTGACATCTGTTTCATTTTGATTTAACTTTGACTTGTATACTAACTGTGCTTGACTGATTTCAGGTACTTTAGTTGCTTTTAGTTCCTTGTGAACTTTTGCTTTGCTTTGCTTGTATAAGCAATTTGCATTGAGGTATGTCTCTTTGTCTTCATGTAGTCTGGAAGACCTGGCCTGTTACTTGGCCAGGCAACTGTCTGAAGTCCTCCTTAAGAGGCAATGTTTGTGACTGTTTACTTTTGTCCTTGCATAGAGTCAAAGACCTCCTAAGTGAAGAGGCAATTGGTGGAAGGTAGGGATATGCAATCTATCCCCCACTATTCAGTGTGTCATCTGCTTTGCTCACACCACTGTGTTGATGCATTGCAGGTACAAACCCAAGATCTTGTGCAATTGCACAGTTGAGTCAGTTTTAAATGTGTAGAAGGGTTCCCACTTTCTGAACCCACACATTCTTGTCTTGAGCTCTCCCAGGCCAGGGACAAGAGCTGTGAGGTCTCATCCTCACTTCATCCTTTCATCTGCTTCACCTTAGCCCCTCAATGGCAAGGTTAAGAGCAACATTCACCCAGTTCCAGAGGTTTGTTTGTTGAGGTTGATATGACCCCTTGACTAAAACCTAACCCTTGTTTGAGCCACTTGTTTGTGTATAGCGTGTGCTATCTGTGCTTGTAGGATTGTTTGACTTGCTTCCTGTGCAAGTTAGGATAGTTTGACTTGCTTCCTGTGCAAGTTAGGATTAGTTTAGACTTGCTTCCTGTGCAAGTTAGGTTTTGCTTGGCTTGCTTCCTGTGCAAGTTAAGTGTGTGTGGCTTGCTTCCTGTGTGAGCCATACTTAGGATAGGTTGGCCCTTGTGCCATTTAGCTAGAAACCATAACTTAGGGTTGATTTTGCATGACAACATCTAGGCTCGAGTCGTAGTCTCCCTAGAGTTGTGTCTCCCTCTGTTATCTGGTTAGGCTAGTCCTTTGTCCCTGCGTAGGGGAACTACATCGCCCTGATCTTCATACCAGATGAAGTATGTAGGCAGGAGATTGAGCTGATCTCTCCGGGCGCCCTTTTTCTTTTTTGTGTGTGTTGTTTGACAGTTGCTAGGCTCGAGTGCCTGACTCCTTAGCAATTTGTTGTCTGTTTATTTGAGTGTGTGTTTGACAGTTATAGGCTCGAGTCCCCGACTCCCTATCAACTTGTTGTGTAGTTGTGTGCTTGGAAGCTGATGTAAGTCCATCGAGTGGCATTTGGGTTCCAGTGTGCGTGTGTTTGGTTCGGATGCTGATGTAAGTCCAGCAATTGGCATTCAGGCTCCATGTTTGCCTTCTTGTGTGTGTTTAGGTTCGGATGCTGACATAAGTCCAATGATTGGCAGTCGGGCTCCACGTTTGCCTATTTGTGTTTGTTTGTGTGCGTGTCAGCCGAGCTACGAATGCTCTGATTCTTCTCTCGTCCGAGAAGATACGTATGCATAGGATGCGATATCCTAGCGAGCATGTGCCGTTTCCCTAGTCCGAACTACTTCGACTCTGATGTCTATGCCTGATAGACTAAGTAGGCCCAGGATGCGACATCCTGCCGAGTCAGTTTCAGTCAGTTTCTTTTGTCTCTTTTCAGCCAGTGTGTGTGAGTGTGAGCAGTGTTCAGCAACCAATTTCCTTTCTAGTGTGCGTGGATCCCGTAGAGTACTACGGATGCGTAGGGGTGCTAATACCTTCCCTTCGCATAACCGACTCCCGAACCCATTCTCTTTGGTCGCGAGACCATGTTCTTTCCTAGGTTTACTCTGAGCGTTTCCTTTCCCTCTTTTGGGATATATAACGCACGGTGGCGGCTCTGTTGTTCTTTCTTTTCCCGCCGGTTTTTCGCGCGATGCGACACTCCTGCTTCAGTAATCTGGCCAATTCTGCAGGGAGTTCACAGTCTTCCTCACTCTCCTCTTCAGCTTGGTAGATGGGATTATCGAAATCATACTGAGCCATAACAGAACTGTTCATAGTGAATGCCATAAGGTCGCTTCTGCATGTTTGATGCTTTGTTTTAGAAAAAGAGTTCAATAAAGTCACAAAAACAAAAAACATTGCCATTTTTATTGTTTTGAAAAAAAGTGAAAACAGAAAACAGAAAGACAGGGATCACAAAATTTGTTCAAAAAATGTCCTTCATTAATGATAATCATTAAAACATGATGAGGCCCTACAAAAATGAATCACTACGCCTTGGGCAGAACGTAGGATTTTCATGCAAAATGACAAAACAACAGAAAATTACTCTGTCAGAAGAGTAACTTGAACCACTTCTTCAGTCGTCCAGTTGTTGATAGACCCCCCTGGTGCACACGGGCGAACCCAGTTGTCCAAATCATAATCACTGTCACAGTCTTCACTACCGGTTGCAGAGACGTCGCCATGATTCATCAGCCCAGCGCTGGTAAAGGTACTCGGTCCCGCTTGACCAATCTGCTCTGCTCGGAGAGGCTCATAACCAACACCAAATTTGTCTTCTTTAACCGGCAAATCCATCATCTTGCCCCAGCCTTCAGTCTTGCCAGAATCAACAACCTCCTTAGCCTGCTTGTAAGAAGTAATTGAAGCACCTGGCTTCCTCTGCTCAGCGTACGCCACTTTCTCAAGAGCCACAGTCTCAAATGCCTGGCATAAGGTTTCGTGGATCTCGCCATCCACCTCAACATATTTGAACGAGGATAGATGACTCACCAGAATCTCTTCTTCACCGCACACAGTCACAATCTGACCGTTCCAGACATACTTGAGCTTTTGATGGAGAGTCGACGAGACTGCCCCTGCTGCATGAATCCATGGACGTCCCAATAAACAACTGTAGGCGGGCTGGATGTCCATAACATAGAAGATGATATCAAAAACCTCAGGACCTATCTTCACAGGCAAGGTAACTTCCCCACACACAGAACGTTTGGATCCGTCGAAAGCACGAACGATCAGGTCACTGGGATTAAGCACAAACCCTTCCGCATCAATCTTCCTCAGAATCTGCTTAGGCAGCACATTCAGCGATGACCCGGTGTCTACCAATACGTGAGACAACACTGCCCCCTTGCACTCCATGGTGATATGCAAGGCTTTGTTATGGTTTCGCCCTTCAGGTGGTAAGTCCAGGTTGGTGAAACCCACACCATGTCTGGTGCTCACATTGGCCATCACACCCTCCAGTTGATTGACAGAAATCTCCTGAGGCACGTAAGCCAGATTCAACATCTTCAGCAAGGCATTACGGTGTGCTTCAGAGCACATCAACAGTGAAAGTATAGAAATCTTGGACGGAGTTTGATTCAACTAGTCTACAATCTTGTAGTCACTCTTCTTGATTATCTTCATAAACTCTTCCACGTCTTTCTCAAATGACCCCTCGGGCGCTTCTTTCTGAACAGGCTCTTCCTCAACCACAGCTTGCTTACCCTTTGCTTTGGCGAGAGCCTCAGCATTATTGTCCCTCAAAGGCTGCGGTGCGAACAGACGACCGCTTCTGGTAAAACCTCCTGGACCCCCTACATTATCCACAGCCGGACCAACAGTTGCAGGAACTCTATTCGGTAAACCAATTGTCACTGGAGTTTGATTCACTGGTCTCGTCTGACTTTCAGCCCTTCTGTAACTGCGGTGAGCATTATCATACTTCCACGGCACAGCTCTACTATTCTCAACAGCCCTTCTTTCAGACGCGACGATAGTAGTTGGAACACTGATGGTTACAGGCACGGGAATGGTAACTGGGGTACCATTTGCTGCAGGTGCACCGACGACCCTTTGTCCACGTTCTTCAGACGGTTTAAAGTAAATGGTGATAGTTGACGCTGTCCCACGATCCTTTACAGCCCTACTGAATTGCAAACAACCCTCATCCATCATACCCTGGATACCGACCCTTAACTGGTCACAACCATTCTCAGATTCTGCACAGCCCAAACAATCTTCATCACAGCCCGGGTAGACACCCCCATTCAGCAGACGGCCCTTCACAACTAGCAGAGAAGTCTGAACATCATCAACATTAACAACCAGATCTTCAGCTTCTTTCCCTTCAATGTTGTTCACTCTATGCCCACTATGCTGAGGCATAGGGTTGTTTACGACATTAGGCACTGGAGCGAAGTTGATTGCCTTGGCATCGATCAAATCTTGAACCTTGTGCTGGAGAGCTCGACACTTCTCAGTATGGTGGCCTGGTGCCCCAGAGTGAAAGTCACAACGGGCGTTGGCGTCGTATCCAGGAGGCAATACTGTAGGCGGAGCCATTGTTCGCAACTCAATCATCCCCAACCTGAGTAGTTCGGGCAGCAGCTCTGCGTAAGACATAGGCAGAGGATCAAATCTTCTATCAGCCTGTAATTTCTGCCTAGGCTGGAAAGGACGTTGCTGTTGTTGTTGTTGTGGCGGTTGTTGAACTCTTTGTTGTTGTTGCTGACGAGGTTGAGGTGTCGGAATGGTTACTGCAGCAGCTTGACGGTATTCAATTCTGTTCTGATCTCTGCGGTGTTGAACAGCATTAGTTTCACCCTCTCTTCGACGAGGTGCCCCAACAAACGGCTTCCTAGAAGAAGAGGAACCAGCATCTTGAATCTTCCCAGTTTTAATCAAACTCTCAGTCCTCTCTCCACAAATGACGACATCAGAAAAACTACCGAATGGGCAGCTCCCCATCCGGTCCATAAACACACCTTGAAGAGTACCAATAAACATATCTGTCAACTCCCTCTCCAGCATAGGGGGTTGAACTCTAGCAGCCAGTTCACGCCACCTCTGAGCGTACTCCTTGAAGCTTTCATTGGATTTCTGACATAGACTCTGCAGCTGAGTCCGGCTAGGTGCCATGTCCATGTTGTGCTTGTATTGCCTCAAGAAGGCCTCACCCAGATCTCTCCAGCAGCGGACAGAATCTCTCTTCAATTCCATGTACCAGTCTAAAGAAGCCCCAGATAGACTATCTTGGAAAAAATACATCCACATCTTTTCATCATCGGTATACGCAGAGATTTTTCGATAATAAGCCTGCACATGGGTGCGAGGGCAAGAAGTACCGTTGTATTTGTCAAATGACGGTGCTTTGAACTTGTGTGGGATTCTCAAACCTTCAACCAATCCCATATTAGTAACATCAAAACCGAGAGAATTCTGACTTTCCATAGCACGGATCTTCTCAGCAAGAGCTTCAACTTTGCGATCTCTCTCATTAACCCTTCCCAGAACGTCTTCGTCTTCACTGAGCAGAGAGAACATATCTTCTTGTCTGTCAACAATCGGAACAGGATTACGGGCCGGAGCACGGACTACTCTGGCATTAGCGGCATCTGGAACAATAGGTTGACCGTTGATTCGAATACCCCCCAACTCATCACCTACAGCATAGTTGTTGACGGGTACAGCAGCAGCAACATTGTTATCATTGACTGGGCCTCCCTCTGGCGGAGCATGGTTGACCGGTGGATTTGCAGCCTCTTGTCTCTGAACCATAGCTCGAAGTTCTTCTTGACCTTGCGCAACCCCTTGCATCATATTCATAAACTGGGCCATGCTAGCCTTCATCTCAGCCAACTCTGCTTGAAACTGATCCATACTTCTCTGTTGATTCAGTCTTGTTGAGTAGCGGTGCGGGCGTTGATCAGCTATCCTGCCTGAACAGGAACCAAGAGTGAGAAGTCACGATCAAGGACACCTGTTATGCAAAATGATATGAGTATGATGCTAATGATGCGTATGATGCACATGATATGCTCATTTCTCAGGCATTCAAAGAGCCTGACCCATCCTGAAAAGATGGCAACCTGCAGCAACAAGAGAACAAACAGATACAAGGAAATGCTGACATCCTTATATATACATAAGGATAAAAGGCACACAACCAATGTCAACAGAAAATCTGAATAAACAACATACAAAGAAAAAGAATCCCATCCAACAAGCCTGGAGGTGATTCTTAACAAAAGATCCAAGAGATGGTTTACACGCAAATGAATCCCATCCAACAAGCCTGGAGGTGATTCTCAACAAAATACAATCAGAGATACGAATTAAGACAGACGGTCTTCTGGAATGAGGGTCTTCAGGTAATGGCACTGGTCTATCAACAGTGAGCATTCTGAGCATTCTGGTAGAGGGGTAATCTTCTCCTTCAACTGTCTTCTAAGCTCTAAGACTTCTCCTCCAAGATGGTTCTCTGATGCCTGTCTCAAGTCTACTTCCTTCTTCAACTGGATGTCTTTATCTCTAAGTTGCTTCTCCAAGTCTCTGATCTTCTTCTGATAGCTGGCCTCAACCCTCTGCAGCCTCAGGCACTCCCTATGCTCCGCATCTAACATAGACTCCATCTCCTCATATGACCTCTTCTTACCTCTTGCTCTGCTAGCATCCTCTCCTTGCACCTCCCTGAGTTGATGGGCCAAGTGCAGCTTATCAGCCTGAGCTTTGTACAACTCCATCTGAGTGTCTTGCCCCTTCTCTCTCAGACGACGATTCTCCATTAGGGCTTGCTTATAGTGTTCAGCAGACACACTATCAGCAAGGATCAAAGGTGGTTGCTCCTGCAACGGCTCCATCCTATCATAGGGTAACAACAAAGTTTCCACTCTCTTCTTGACCCAATCAGTGTAATCGGGCATAACAACGGCAAACTTCTTCCCCAAGACGGATCCATCCTTCACTCCCACATCTCTCCAGGCTCTCCCTATCTGCTCCAACCTAACAGGGTCATCCTTCTTCTCAAAACAAAAACTCTCAGCTATCTCTGCTTCGAGCGGTCTTTCGCTCATAACAAACCCTAGCTGGCGAAGAGAAAGAACTGGGTTGTGATTGATGCAACCTTTGGTCCCTATGAGTGGCACACCCCGGAATTCACCACAACTTATGATGACATCCTTCACATCCATCCGGTACGACTGCCACCTGATGTCGTAGGAAGTAAGCGACATGACCCTCTGAGTCCACTTAAGAGTGCTCTGGGTATCCACAAATGGTCCACTGGCTGGCAGAAGAGACATGAACCATTTGAACAGAAGAGGTAGGCAACACCTGATGGCTCCTCCCTTACCATGCCTGCTGTGAATGGCATAGTAAGTATCTGCTAGAAGAGTAGGGATTGGATTCCCTCTGATGAAAATGCTGATAGCAGTGAAGTCAATGAAATTTGGCATACTGGGAAATAGGATGATACCATAGATCATGGCAGCTAACTGTGCGTGAAAAACTTCCCAATTCCCCTTTTCTGCTTCAACTCTGGCTACTCTCAACAGGAACTTCAATGGCAGACCTACAACTTCCCCACAGGGTTTCCAATTCTTACCGACCTCCTCAACACTCAACCGGAGAGCTCTGGCAATCAATCTGAAGTCGACCTCCTTTGGAACGTCCAAGAAGGGAGTCTGATGCTGAATAGGGATACCTAACAGGATAGAATACTCCTCGAGAGTAGGTGCTAACTGGTAATCTTGGAAAGTGAAGCATCTGAGCTCGGGATCGTAGAACTGAAGAAGCGTCTGCAGAGGCACTGGATCCACTACCGTCTTCAATACTGTCAAGATATCTCCATACCGCCCAACAAAACTCTTCAGTCGATCGTCTGTCACGAGGCTACCCAACTCAACTAGCGGAGTCAACGGCTCACGGTGGAAACTGTAGGAACAGGTCTTCCGCTTCAACTCTGGGACTGTTGCCATCTCTATCAGTAGACAAGCTCAGGAATGTACCTGAGAAATGATATGCATGCAGAGATTAGTTTTTTTTCTTCTTTTTTTTTCCCTTTTTTTTTGATTGATTTTTTTTTTATATATTTTTTTCAATGCGTTTCTTTTGAAAAATAAATATGCTATGATGCACATGATGCAGACACGGCTGGCTGGTTGTGCAATCTCTGATCACTAGGTCGAAGCTTCAGTCAAAATCAGAACATAAATCCAACTTAAGGTCAACCGAAAACTGTTGTCTGAACTAGAGTCACCAACAGAACCAAGTCACCAACAGAACCGAGTCACCAACGGTACCTGTAATAATGATCATTCCCTCCCCACTCACGGGTGTAGTCTAGGCCAGGGTAAGGTCGAGAGAAACGCAGCATAAATAACCTTTCGCAGAATACTGTCATATACACACCCGAAGTATGTAACGACAGCATCCTACCAGGGTCTGAACTGCTCGTGATATCAATGTTCCGCTAAGTGGCGCCATACCACCCGCTTCCCATGAATCACTCTATTCCTAGGTATCCTAGATTGCACTCATGGTCTGGGTATTGGACCTTTTACCTCAACTGACTCTTCCCCCCCACACAGAGAGAAACAAACAACCAGCCAGGTGAACAGATGAATAAATGCAAACATTAATGCAAACATAAATGCAAACCATAGACAATGAATGCAAACAGTAAATAATGAATACAATAAATAAACACAGCACAAAGCAACCAAAACCCTAACCAGAGATTCTGGGTTCGTTCCCCAGCAGAGTCGCCAGCTGTCGCATCGCGCGAAAAACCGGCGGGAAAAGAAGAAACAACAGAGCCGCCACCGTGCGTTATTTATCCCAAAAGAGGGAAAGGAAACGCTCAGAGTAAACCTAGGAAAGAACATGGTCTCACGACCAAAGAGGATGGGTTCGGGAGTCGGTTATGCGAAGGGAAGGTATTAGCACCCCTACGCATCCGTAGTACTCTACGGGATCCACGCACAAAAGGAAGGAATATTGGTTGCTAAACGCTGCTCAAACACACACACACTGGCTGAGAGAGACAAAAGAAACTGACTGAAACTGACTCGGCAGGATATCGTATCCTGGGCCTACTTAGTCTATCAGGCATAGACATCAGAGTCGAAGTAGTTCGGACTGGGGAAACGACACATGCTCGCTAGGATATCGCATCCTATGCATACGTATCTTCTCGGACGAGAGAAGAATCAGAGCATTCGTAGCTCGGCTGACACACACACAAACAAAACAAAGGCAAAGGCAAACGTGGAGCCCGACTGCCAATCACTGGACTTATGTCAGCATCCGAACCTAAACACACACACACTGGAACCCAAATGCCACTCGATGGACTTACATCGGCTTACCAAGCACACAACAACACACAGGTAAATAGGGAGTCGGGGACTCAGCCTATAACTGTCAAGCACACACACAAAAAAAGAAAAAGGGCGCCCGGAGAGATCAGCTCAATCTCCTGCCTACATACTTCATCTGGTATGAAGATCAGGGCGATGTAGTTCCCCTACGCAGGGATAAAGGACTAGCCTAACCAGATAACAGAGGGAGACACAACTCTAGGGAGACTACGACTCGAGCCTAGATGTTGTCATGCAAAATCAACCCTAAGTTATGGTTTCTAGCTAAATGGCACAAGGGCCAACCTATCCTAAGCATGGCTCACACAGGAAGCAAGCCACACACACTTAACTTGCACAGGAAGCAAGCCAAGCAAAACCTAACTTGCACAGGAAGCAAGTCTAAACTAATCCTAACTTGCACAGGAAGCAAGTCAAACAATCCTATCTTGCACAGGAAGCAAGTCAAACAATCCTATCTTGCACAGGAAGCAAGTCAAACAATCCTATAAGCACAGATAGCACACGCTATACACAAACAAGTGGCTCAAACAAGGGTTAGGTTTTAGTCAAGGGGTCATATCAACCTCGACAAACAAACCTCTGGAACTGGGTGAATGTTGCTCTTAACCTTGCCATTGAGGGGCTAAGGTGAAGCAGATGAAAGGATGAAGTGAGGATGAGACCTCACAGCTCTTATCCCCGGCCTGGGAGAGCTCAAGACAAGAATGTGTGGGTTCAGAAAGTGGGAACCCTTCTACACATTTAAAACTGACTCAACTGTACAGTTTGTACAAGATCTTGGGTTTGTATCTGCAATGCATCAACACAGTGGTGTGAGCAAAACAGAAGACACACTGAATAGTGGGGGATAGATTGCATATCCCTACCTTCCACCAATTGCCTCTTCACTTAGGAGGTCTTTGACTCTATGCAAGGACAAAAGTAAACAATCACAAACATTGCCTCTTAAGGAGGACTTCAGACAGTTGCCTGGCCAAGTAACAGGCCAGGTCTTCCAGACTACATGAAGTAGAAGAGACATACCTCAATGCAAATTGCTTATACAAGAAAAGCAAAGCAAAAAGTTCACAAGGAACTAAGCAACTAAAGCACCTGAAACAGTCAAGCAGATGTTAGTATGCAACTTCAAACAAAACAAACAGAAACAGACCCCAACAGTCAATTAGGGGCACATGGATGTGCAAGGCACAAGGCTTAAGGCATGTGAGCCAAGCCACCTACAAAACAAAGAGGTTAGGCAATGATATTTGAGCAAGCTCAATCAAAAGAATTGGTCTCAATGGCCATTCGATGGTCAACCTGAAAACACAAGCTCAAAGGTGAGTAACAGGACCACTAGGGCTAGCCTAGGGTCAAAAGTGAATGAGAAAGTCCAAACAGCAAGGGGTAAGTATCCAAAATCATGTTCAAACAATTAGGAAACAAAACCAATTGGGTTCACATTCATATCAATCATCATCATCATTTCATGAACCATTTAGGTCAAAACATGGCAAACAGGAGCTCATAGAAGTCAACAGCAAGACTTGCATCAAAAGCAATCTAAACATTTTCCAAAAATCATCAAATAAATCATGATCAAACCTAACACATAGCATGGTAAGCATGTCAAATTTCATCCCATTTGGGCAAGTGGAAGGCAGTCAATGAAAATCAGAAAGTCAAAGCCAAATTGAACATGCTCAAAGAAGTCAACCAAACATGCATCAACTTAGAAAAATCATAAGTCAATAATGGTGTATGATAAATGAATGGGACTAAAGCTATGGCAAAGATGAGGATGTCTAGTTATCTCACGCAAAATTTCATGTCCATCTAATAAAGTATGAGAATTTCACAAATGAAATGGGAGCAAGTGTCACACAAGGTCAACATTTGACTAGGCAGGGAAGAAAAATCTCAACAAATGGAAAATAGTTCAATTAAATCCAAGAAAATTCACAAGTCAACTAGACATACAAGAGTAGGCTCATGCAAAATTTCAATCCATTTGGAGGTCAAGAAGCATAGCAATGAAAATCATGAAGTTGGTCATCAATGGTGTGACACAAATTGTCACACCCTAATTCAAAAAATCATAACTAACAAACCACAAATGATAAATTCATAAACTCTATACCAAAATCACCATGAGTGTGTCTAGTTTTACCACAAAAAATTTCAAGACCAAAGGATGTAATATGAGTATTTCACAAAAGGAATGGCAATGTGTATCATTTATGCATACATGTTGGGAAAACAATTACCAATTAAAATCCAGCCAGTGAAAAATTCATTAAAAATCAAAATCAAATACTAGACACTCTTGTGAAAATGATGGAAAAAGTTTCATAATTTTTGGATTTAATTTGAGTGAAATGTGAATTGTGGGAGTTGTGTGAATAATTTGAGCAAACATGAGCAAATAGCATGAAGGAATGGTCAAACAAGGGTTGACCAGTGGCAATGCTGTAAATACACGCCCCACTTATCAAAACGCCTGCGTTTAAGGCCAGGCCAGGAAATGTTTTAATTGGTTAGCAACCAATGGAACAGTAACCAGGAGCAAAAACAGCCAATCGAAATTCATTCTTCTGGGCAGGGTTAGGGTTTAAACACAACATCATGAACATTCATCATTATGCAATCATCCAACGTAAAATTCGACAGCATCAAGCATACAGCATGGCTGTGAAATAACATCATGATGCAACCTCTAAACAACCAACACACTCATGAATTTTCTGAGCAGAACAAAAGTTTGAACACAGCATGATCTTCATCATCTTTAACAAGCTCAAATCGAAAATTTTCTAGAAATGAGAATGGAGCACACCAATTGGAACATCAAGCCATGTACATCAACATTTCAGCAATAGATTTCATTAAATCAGTTTAAACAAACCAAATCGAGCCAAAACACATTTGAGCATACAAGTTGAAATCCATATTTCTCACATCATAGTGGATCATTTTCAATGGTTCAAGTGGCATTGATTTTAGCATAACAAGATCTTTCATAAACACAGCATGATTTAGCAAAAAGAGCCAGTCGAAAAACTGACCAAAATGATGAGCAGTGAAGATTCAGCCACTTTTTGCTGGTGAGTGCTTGAAACAGGTGAAGAATGTGCTCCTACAAGATGAATGGGGAAGTAAACTTGGCTCAATGAAGCTTGCTCGTGCTTGCATCCAAATTTGCCATGGCCAAGCTTCCAATGGAGCAGTGGTTTTGAGCTGCTTCTGGTTTCATTGTTGACAGGAAATGATGACTGGATGTTGGGAAGCAAATGCCAGGCTCAAGTTCCTTTGAGGTTTTGGACTGTGTTTTGAAAGTGCTACTGTTGGATGTTGCCTCTTTGTTTTGCAGGATTTGGTTCTTTGGTGTTTGATGGATGTCAATTATGTTTCAGATGACAGGACAAGGATGAAAAGTCCTGCTGTTTTGGTGTTGTGCAGGAAATTTTTGAAATGCAAAAAGGTGAGTTTGAATGAATGAAGCTCTATATTTCTATCTGCTGTGCTGCTGCTATATGTCTTCTCATGACAGGAAAAAAAGGGTGCTTCAATTTGCTGTCCTATGTTGGCAAGGCATGGTTTGGACTGTCAAAATGCAAGGCTCAAGTTTGGTTTTTTTTTCAGTTTTGACAGGTTTTTTTGGTAAAAATGCAAGTGAGGTGAGTTTTGTTGGTTAGGTTATGTCATGTTCTATGGAGTTTTGGGAAGAACTTTGGAAAATGGCCAAAGAATGGATTTGAGAGAGAGTGAGGTTTTGTTCAGTTGGTTTTTCCTAGTCATGAAAACCAATCCAGTTCTGCCTGCAAGGTGTTTCTTGACAGCTCCAAACAGCAACAGCAAGGTGGTTTGAAGTTCTTTTGTTGGCTAGCAGGGTTCTTTAGCACAAAATGCAAAGCTCAGGTTTTTTTTCTTGTAAAATGCCAAATGAGGTCTGTTTTGATGTGAAGTCAAGCAAGGTTAAGTTATGTTTGGTTCATGGTGAGTCTTGCAAGTGGGAGAGGTTTTTTCTTGGTCTGCTGCTGTTGCTATATGTCCTCTGTTACTTTTGATTTGGCCAGGTTTTGAACAATGATAAAAATCTTGAAAATGAGTAAGGTTTTTCTGCTGTGTTGTTTTTTACAGTTGCTGCTACTGTCCTTTTGTTGACAGAAAATCTCCTTGCCAAAACCTATTGTTGGCTGTTGTTTTTGGTTGCCATGTAATCTCTTGGAACTGTGGTAATTTGACAGTTCCCTCCAATAGTGCCAAGGTGTGATCTCTTTTTTTGCAGCCTCCAATTTTTGTGGTATTGTGTAGCCTTGTGCATCCCAAAATGACAGAAAAACATGTTGCACAATGCTGCTAGGTCTGCTGTTTGGACAGTACAAGGTATGGTTCATGAATTGGATTTGTTGCAAACATGTCCTTTCTCCCCTAATTCCAAGCAAGCAAGCATGGCCTCTTTTCTGTGGTTTTATGCTGCTAAATGAGGTTCAAAATGACAGCAAAAGATGGTTTAGACTTCTGTTTCCATAGTACAAGGTAAGGCATGGTGGATAGCATGGAGTGGTATGGTGAAATTGTACCTTTCTTACAATTCAAGCAACCAAGCAATGGCATTATGTACTGCATATTTTGACTTTGCAAACACATTCTAAATGACATTTATGAGCTGTTCCAATTGGCCAAATGTTGAAAAAATGTTTAAATCAAAAAGTCAACTCTTGGTCAAACTTACATTTAAATGAGAAAGGTCAAAATATGCCATTTTGATTGGTGAAGTTTTGGCACATGAAATTTATATTTTTGGAAAGAGGGGATCAAATTTGACTTGTAGGAAAAAACCCCACCAAAATTGGTCAAACGGTTTGAGAGATATGGCCTTCTGAAGTTCAAGATTTTCTGAAATCGATTCGATCATAACTTGCCAACCACACATGGGAATTGAGAGTTCTTGGACTTTTTGGAAATGGGAGAACAAGATCTTCAACTTTCATGTTGGGCAAAAATTCATTTGAGGCTTGTATCAAAATGTAGGTTTGAGGATCAAGACTTTCCATTTATGGCAGGTTTCAGTTACAGGCCCAGTTTCTGTTTTGGGAAATTCATGATCTGGCTTCAAATTCTTCCATGATGGTGTTTGGCATGATGTATGATGACTATTTGGGCATGAATGAACTCTCACAAACCAATTCCAATCATCCAATCACTGATTAAACAGACAGTTGACTTTTAGGGTTTCTGACTGATTATGCATTGACTGATGACTTCCAAACCCTAATTCCTTGAGGACTTGACTTCAAATGATGTCCCAAGTTGTATGAACTCTTGATTATTGACCATGGTGCCCAAATTCCACAAGAATGACCACCATCCACTGCTTTGACTGACAGTTGACTTTTTTTGACTTTTGACTGTTTGTGTATGAACTACTGACCTCTGAGCCCTCAACCCTTGACCAAAATACTTCAAATAGACCTCCAAGCCATGGGAACTTGTTGGACAAACCTCAAGGCCTTGATTCAATGAGAAATTCCTTTGCTTGCTTGGTTGACTGATCAGGAGATTAGTTTGACCTAATTCTTGATTGCTTGCTCTTGAGGCAACTGAGGGACAATGCAAATGCTATGCAATGGATCATGATATGCTATGACCTAATATGAAAATGTATGTATAATGATAGGTGCAAATTTGAGGTGCTACAGTAAGGCCATAAATTATGTAGCCTCTAGTACTATCTTTAAAGCCAAGAAATATTGCTTTTCTTTTCCTAGGTTCAAACTTAGTTCTATGAGCCTGGAGTGATGAGGCAAAACAAAGACAACCAAATATTTTCAGATGAATAAGAATAATAAATGATTTAAATATAATCTTATAAGGACACTTAAATTTTAGTAAATGACTAGGGATTCTATTGATCAAATAACAACATGTTGAAATACTAAAATTCTAGAAATTTAAAGGAATATTAGAATGAAATATTACGTGTCTAGCTACATTCAATATATGTTGATGCTTTCTTTCCACCACCTCGTTTTGTTGGGGGATTCCTACATAAGACTTGTGATGTCTAATTCCTTTAGAAAGAAAAAATACATTGATGGATAGAAATTCATAACCATTGTCAGATCTTAAGCATTTCAGGGTAGTATTAAATTTGTTTTCTACATAAACAATGAAATGAATAATTCTTTGTTTAGATTCTTATTTAGTTTTAAGAAATACCACCCATGTGAATCTTGAAAAGTCACAAACTAATGTAAGAAAATACTTATGACCTAATCTGAATTTAGAGGCAAAAGGACCTCATAAATCAACATGTAAAAGTTCAAACGGTGCATATGTATGAGTAATGCTATTTGGAAAGGGAAGTTTCTCTTGTTTTGCATAATGGCATGAATCACATGGATTCATGTTATTTTTACATGGAATGAGATGAAATTGTTTGGCTAAAGTTTGCATCTCAAAATGAGAAATCGCCTAATCTTAAATTCTACAATTTAGAGGATTTTGAAATAACATAATTACAAGTAGAGGCAGCACAACTATGATCTATCACCTAAAGAACTCTTTGCAATATAGTTGTACCATTCATTTTCTTCGAATGGTTCAGCAAAATATGACATGAGTTTGAGGAAACATTCAGAGAGCAAACATTGTTACTAGTCAATTTAGTATTTGATATCATATTTACATGAAAGGTTAGAATATATAAAAAATTGTATAGGGTGATGGTTGACGAAATATAAATATTTCCATAAATACATGCAGTCATGTGAGAGCCATCAGGTAAGGACACATAAATATATACAGTACTATGATATGAAGTGAAAAAATCAAGGTTAAAGGTGATGGGATTAGTAGCTCTTGTGTCTAAAATCCAAAGGGAACTGTTCTTACTAATGCTCGTGGAAGAATGAGAACTCATGACAAAAAGAGAGGTAGTGATTGAGTTGGCAACAAGTTCAAGTTTTGACTACTACAGAAGTGCATGAATTCTTTGAAACTCTTCTTGAGTAAAACTGGAAAAGGAGCATGATGAACCTTATGAAGCAGTAGGGACATTGTTTGAAGCATTTTTAGCTTGGGATTGAGAAGAATTGTGCATGGCATTCAAATATTTTTCTCTTTGTCTATAGCCTGATGGATACCCATATTTTAAGAAGCATACATCCACGGTGTGATTAGTTCTTTTACAATGAATGAAAACCTTGTTAACTCCTTTAGAAGATTGAAACCCCTTCCCATTGTTAAAAACATTTCGACGCCATTTGAAGGATGTTGAGCATTAACATGGAGTGCAACAATTATGGATTCAATCAATTCGATAGATATGCTCGAGTTCAGTTCATGTTCTTGCTGAATAACTAAGGAGAAAACCTTATCAATGTCAAGTAGTAGATTCATCATCATTATCTGAGACCTAGAGTGAGAAAAATGTTCATTGAGGTCTTTCAAGAAAACTTAGCAGAATCAACAACATCACAAGAACATGCAAATGAGCAAGTACAACGAGCAAGGGGACGATAGTTTTCGAGTTCAAGCCAAAACACTTTCGATTGAGTAAAGTAATTAGATACATCAAGATTACCTTGGTGGAATTGATAAAGTTCTTCTTGAATGTATGAGATGCGTAAAATATCGCTCTATGAAAACCTAATTCGGAGGTTCTACCAAACACCGCATGAAGTATGATCCATACTACGGACTTCACAATAGAATAAGAAATTGATCGATGAACCCACGAGAGAACCATGGTATTGCAGCAAGCAGAAATAAGATAAGAAGCAGCTAGTCTGGAAAATGTATTATCGACAAATTTCTCATTGTTCTTTGAAATCAATGCAATTTGCATTGATCGTGACCACATGTGGTAGTTCTTGTTGTCCAAATATGGAGAAACGAGAATTAGTGCAGGGCTATCATTCGGATGCAGAGAGAAAGGATTTTCATATTTTGTTGCAAAATTAGAAAAGCTCTGGTGATCCATGAAAAAGGAAGAAAAATAGTTCAAGGATTTGAACTATGAAGCAGAATCAATTCAAAGATTTGAATAGAGAAGAAGAAGGATTGGTCACCAGAGTTCATTGAGCTCTGAGACCATGTTGATGCAATAAGAATATCTTACATGAAAAAATAAATTTTTCATTAGAGAAGAAAACTTTCGTTTCTTCCTGTACAAGTGAATATGAAGCCTATATATACGTATACATATCAAGGGTAAAATAGAAAATAAAAGAATTATCCTAACCATTTCTGACTACTTTCCTGACTAGTTTGTGATAACTTAATTAACTAGGTTGATAAAAATCTCTCATGGTTCAAGTTAGTAAAATGGTAAATGATGCCAAGAATGTTAGCTCTAAAACCTAGTATGGGATTATTTCCAACCAATTTGATGTATAGTTTCCCCATCGATGCTATATAGGGATAACAATGGATATTCATGGGCACGGGTAATAGTGGGGAATCAAACCCATTATGATATACAAAAATGATGTTAAGGAGACTCGAACTTATGACGATTGACATTTTTCTCTTCGGTTGCCATGTCTAACTAGGGGAAAAGTGACGCGCTTTATCATTTTTCCACTCGCCATTTGACCGAGTTGAAAAGTGACATACTTTTTGTAGCGGTAAATTCATGACCATCAAGCTATGGATAAACTTGACGTCAATAAAACCAGAGTCGCCACCGCGCTTTTTATGTTTCCAAAGGAAAAGGGAAAAGTACGAACAAAACCCCAGGATAAGAAGTTTCCAAAGTCTCCTAGGTACTCCTCAGGAGCCCTTTTTTATGTGTGCATATGTGTTTGGTATAAAATATGTTTGAGAAAAATAGAGTGTGGGGATGAGAAAAGAACAAATTAATTATATTTTTGTGTTTGACAAGACCTTCGGTCTTGTGCCTACGTTCCAACATAAGAATGAGGGATCAAAACCTCGTAGTTCATGGTAAAAATTTCAAATGAGTTGGTGAATTGCTTTTAACAAAAGTTTAATAAGAAAAGGAACAAAGGGCCAAAAATTTTAATGGGGTTGTTAGTTCTTTTTGTCATTTGAAATTTTAAGTCAATATGATTAAGTTTATTTACAAATTTGATTAAGAAAAAGTTTGAGAATTCATTGGCATAAGGCCAAAGTTTCTAATTATTAAAGCATGTCTAAGTTTTAAATCACAAGGAAAGAAAGTTTTTGAAAAGGGGGAGAGATTTTGAAATTTAAGAAGTGGGAGGAGATAAAGAGGCTACCCTAAGGAAAAATTTAAATTTTAAGAGTTCAAAAGCTCTGATCAATAAGATGTAATCCAACTGACAACGATGTCATATAGAAACCCATTTTGCCTTGGACTTTGAATCAAGCAATAGTCAATAAGCAATTAGCAATATCCAGACATCATGAAGATTAAGGCATCAAATAAAGATAGCCACATCCAAGCAAGAAATTCCCATAGCTAGTAGTCTTCTTTGTCTTCCAATGTATCAAATGAATTAATCCTTGATCAACTCAAAGCAAAGCATCAGACATAAGATCCAAATGACAATTAAGCACAACGAAAGAGTAACAGATGAATTCAAATAAATCTCAAGGTTTGCATCAGATGCAGGCTCAGTTCACAATAGCTCAGTCTCAGAATGTTGAAATTGGCCAAGTATTTTTTGCATAGGGAATGTTGCCTAATCCTAAGTCAAAAAGTTCAGATCAAGCTCAACAGTCCACCAAATGTTTTATAGGGTTTTTGTTGTTATTAGGTATTTTAAGGTCCTAAGACCACAAATAAAACCAAAACTCACGAACAATATATATGCAATCACAAGATATGGCTCAAATGAGCAAAGTGAAAATGACATAAACATAAACAAGGTATATGAAATGTAAATGGAAATGAATGATAAATGACTGAAATTTAAATTGCCTAAAGTAAACAACTTGATAGTAAAACAATATTAACAAGAATTAGTCAAATGTTAGTCAAAGGTTAGTCAAGTGTTAGTGGTGATTTTTTAATTGATTAAGTCATTCTTTGGAGAACACTCAACCATTCATTCATAAACATAGATCCTTGAACCAAGACATATTCCATGACAAGGGCTCTAACTTGTATAATTCAACAATTATGCCACTAGCTCTCATTAAAGGAAAAAAGGTCAAGTCTCAAAACAATGCCATGAAGAATGGGAGACTTACAATCTCACTTACTATAATGATATGCCTTGAGGGTCAAATTTAGCTCTATGTTAAGAAATCGTAATTGGACTTATGTAGAAGTCACAATTATCTGAGGTCAGTGTAAGACCTTAATTTTGACCCTAAGATCCCTCATGGCATCATATCATTGCTCATTGCATTTGCCTCAAGGATCATAGCATCTTGGCTCCTTACCCTTGGGTTGGGACTTGTGTGAGTTGGTTTGAGACCACCAAGCATGTTTCAATTGTATATTATTGCTTTTCTTATTTTGTTTACTAACCAAAAGCACAAAAAATGTCACTAACTTTGTTTGTTTTGAAGCTTAAGCAGTCATGTGATGCAAGGCTCCTAGGAGGCTCCTATGCCCATTGAAGTGGCCAGATGAAAGTAAAAGCAAGCATGAAAATGGTTCACAAATCTCTAAAACATCATATATGCCCCCCAAGTATCTCAATTTTTAAATTTAACCAAGATAAACCAAAGGGCTTGAGGATTGTTTCCCAAGGAAACTCTAATTCAACTGTACATTGACTGTGCCTTGCTCATGAGGCAACCTCAACCTATGATCAAATACAATCAAGGTAAGTTCTTTCATTCATCATTTTATGCATATATGAGCTTATGTGAGTGACCTCAATCATTCATTAATCAAGATTTGAAGTTTGGCTTTGAAAAGTTGATCAGTCAAATCATCTGACTATTTTGAAATCCACTGAGACCTAACTTTTGATGTGCTTGTCAAATGAAGATTACCCCAAGATGAAAAATGTTCTTAAGAACCATATGAACAACTTTCATGTTCATAAAAAATCCATTTAAAACTTTTAAGGTCATCAATCATTTCAAAACATTATAAGTCATTTTGACTAAAACCCTAATTTTGGGTCAGCTTCCCAAGGACCTAACTCTTTCATTTTTTATGATTTTGAGGTAAGACCAATTGGAAATTTTAAGATATCTACTTCAATTGTTATGTTGGAAAAAATTTCATAATCCTAAAAGAAACACATGTGATAATACAAAATATTATAGGTCACTTTGGACCAAAGTCATTGAAATGTGAAAAGGTCCAACTTCAAGTGCCCCTAACTTTCTCATAAAAAATACAAATGATGCAACATTTAAGTCCAAATTGATTGTCCTGAAACGATCAACAACTTTTATGTTGGAGGTTTTGTCATTTGAGGCTTGCATCAATGAAGCAGAAGGGCTTGAAGTTGGTCAATTTTGGCAAAATTTCCATATACATGTCTTTACTTTGAACTTCATGGCCAGTTTTCAATATTTTCCCAACTCCAAATATATTTTTGTTCAACATAACATTTGTTCCTTATGTCAAGACCTTTCCAACTATTACCTAGATGCTTATGTTTCAATTTTCCAAATGGCATTTTCGAAGAGGCGAAGTTTTGGGTTCAATTATGCATAACATGTTAAAATTCCATGCACAAGCTTATGCATTGCCATCTTCACGTCCATTTCACTTTCATTTGTGTTCAGCATGCAAAACCAATTGAGTTTGGGCCTCACATGCGCCTGTACAGGCCCATGCATGGAGGACCCAAGTTCATGCACACACGAGTTTGATCATGCATTGCATCAGCCTTGGCTATAAATAGGATGCTTTGCTCACTTCAAATCTCAACCTAAAGGCGCCTGAAGCTCGGCACAACTGATTCCCCAACCCTCCATTAAAGGAATTCTGAATTTTTCTCTTCACTTTTCAAGCTCAAAATTCAACTTCATTGGTTGATCTTTGGCTTCTAAATTCCTTAGCCTTGCTTCCTTGTTACTTCAAGATCAAGTTGTACACGAGGATTGGATTGGATCAAGCTCACACAAGCTGCACTTCAAAGGTTTTTGCTCTAACTATTTTCCTTCGAATCTCTTTGGATATTGAACATTATTTGTATTGGTTGGCATCTGTGAAGTTCTCATGTGAGAGGCAATTGATTTGTGGTTTTAATTTTGAGAGTTGAACTAGTTCAGATTGAACACCTCATTTTTCAAGCTTAGATTTCTTCCTCTATAGGAATCTTGAGTGAAAACTAAGGTTACAGGGGTGATGTACATCACCCCAGCTTTCGAATGGTATGTGGATCGCGCGTTTTAGTTGAGGTTTGAAAACCTACAACTGGTGGCCGGAACTGGCCTTCTCACCGGAGAAGACGGTGGTTTCCACCACCGTCCCCACGCGTCCTAGCCTCAGCCCTTGGATCCATGTTTCCAGATCTAATCCTAGCGCTTCATTGTTATGACTTTATTTAAATCATTGTGCCACGCTGTTGACTAGAGTTCACCATGCGCGCGCGTTTCCCAGCCACAAGATGAGCCACGTCAATTAATGAAATGAGATCTGACGCCTTAGGCTTTTTGCTATTTTCTGAATTTCCATTTTAAAAATTCATAACTTCTTTATTTTGAATCACAAAAATATGGGACCAATTGCAAAAATTTTCTCTTAAATTCTAGTTTCTAAAAATGATTTTTAATTATTTTTGTGATTCCATTTAATATTTTTTGTGAATTATTTCATTTCTGATTGTTTTTAATTCATTTAAAATACCTTTTGATATTCAAAGATGCAAAAAATATTTTCTTAACATCTTTGGATAATGATGAATGTATGAAAAATATTCTCATCACACTACGCCAAATAAGGGAAAAGAGGGCGCTTTTTTTGGCCTATAACAGCGCTTTAAAGCGCCCTCTAATTTGGCGCTGGCATAGGTAAAGACAACGCTTTTTTTCCTGGTGAAAGTGCTCTCTAAAGTGGCTCTTTAAGCCCTTTAAGGGCCACTTTAGAGGGCGCTTTTTAAAGAAAGCGCCCTCTAAAGTGGAAACTTTTAAGGGTTTAGAGGACGCTTTTACTGGAAAGCGCCCTCTAAAGTGGAAATTTAAAGGGTTTAGAGGGCGCTTATTTTGGAAAGCGCCCTCTAAAGTGGGTGGTTATTTAATTATTTTTTTTTAAAAAGCGCTATATTTTTTAATTTATTTTAGACAACCTGTATATTGAAGCAGTACACCTAAAACTGTATAATTTGAAACCCTTTTTCACACATTGCATTCAACAAGCCTTATATACAACAATCCATACATATACAACAATCCACTGATATATAATCATTTAACTTCTAAAGATTCTAAATATACAACCAATTCATAACTTAAAAAGAAATAAAACTAAAGATTCTTCTTCAACAACTTGAAAGTTATGAGAGAATCACATGCCATAAGCCTTAAGTAGTAAAGAATGAATGAGAGTGGAGAATTCTATTAACTCATTCTGAATATCTTTGGGTAGGGGACGAATGACCCAATTGCTCATCGTATTCACCTTTACTCATAAACTTTAGTGTGGTTCATATCTAATGAATGAAAAGTCTTATTCATCTTCTATTATCATATAATCTCTCTTGCCTCAGTCTCTTTGTTGTCTCATACAGGAAACCTCCTGTCTCCTCAGCCATGGTTAGCCTCCCTGTCTCTTTCAGCAGAGATTTTTGTCATGTACAACATGTATAGCTTGTAGTTAGCATAAACATGGCTATAAGTCAAAAGCCAAAATAAAAGAGAAAATGCAGACTATCACAACATCAACACAACAGGATTTGTACATGGAAATGTTAAAACAAACTCTCACACTTCAAAAGTAACCAACTTCATATCCAATTATGTCATTGAACAACAACTACTACAAATCCTAATCCAAAGCATGGGAAATCAGTATAAATTCGAGTTTTTTTCTTAAACATAAGGAGAGAAAAAAAATTCAAAAAAACATTTTTGAGATAAGAGTTACAAAGTCACTAGAGATTAGTTTTTTTTTACAAAAACCTAAAACCTTCAACCAAACTAGCAACCATCAAGAATAAAAATCCCAGCAATTACCAAACAACACCAAGAGAAAAAAATCAGTAAATCGAAAAAACTCAGTAAGAAACCATAGCAATCGAAAAATCCTCATTCACAAATAACAATCTTTCACCTTAGAGGAAACAGAATCGTCCAAAAGAGGTCGAAGCAGACGAAATCAAAGAGAGAGATCCGTAAGCGTTTACCTTTGAGGTTGGTCAGAGAACCTCGTCGGAGTCTCAAAACTCCGGAGAAGTCATTTTTCCCCTGCCTTCATGCTTTCCTTTCTTTTCCTTGCTGCATATTACTCATTCCATTTTGAATTGAGGTGTGCTTAGCATTTAGGCCACTATTTGGTAGTTTGTTAGGTTAGTGTATTGAGAATACTCAATAAATGTATGAACCAAGAAAAATGAAACCAAAAATGAACAATAGCGAACGTCAGAAGAGAAACCAAGTAATATGAAGATTAGAAAAATACTTATGGTGTCAAAATCGAACAGCTAACAACGAATTAATAGAAGGAGGAAACGTCGTAGATCTAACAGAGGTGGAAGGAGAACGCCTTAGAAGTAGCGAAAATCGTAGCAGTGAGAACCCTAACGTGAAAAAGAACGAAAATAACAGAGAGTGAAATAACAAAACGCGCAGTATGTTATATTTTTAATGTTTACTAAAGGGGACCTTAGAGGGCGCTTGTGGAAAAAAAGCGTCCTCTAAAGGGGGCTTAAGAGGGCGCTTATGAAAGCGCTCTCTAAGGCTTTCCAAAAGCGCTTTATAAACTGGAAATGCACATGGACTTATAGAGCGCTTTTTTAAAAGCGCCCTCTAAGGGTAACCTTAGAGGGCGCTTTCTAAAAAGCGCCCTGTATTGTTGTCCCTCTATCTCCTCCTTATTTTTTCGCTTCACCTTAGAGGACGCTTTATTACAAAAGCGCCCTCTAAAGTGCGCTGTCTATTCCAGTTGTTCGCTCCTTATTTTTTCGCTTCACTTTAGAATGCGCTTTTGTAATAAAGCGCCCTCTAAGGTGCGCTGTCTATTCCAGTTTTTGGCGTAGTGTCAATTTCTTAATTGATTTAAGATTTATTTGAGATTTTAGTCCAATTATGTTATTTTTCTTCATTTTTAATTGTTTAAAATTAGTTTCTGTTTTCAAAAATGATGATTTTTTTTTGTCAAACCTTGTTCGACCATGTTAGACTTATAATGATCCAATTGGAATTTTCCAAGTTGATTTGAATTGAATTTGAAGTTTGACCTTTATTTGTTCATTTTATTTCATGTATTATTTTAATTCCAAAAAATACCAAAAATATTTGTGTTACTTCTTGACTTCAAATCTCCATTTCACTTCTGTTTACCATTGATTGGTGTTGATTCCATTCATGTTTGAGCAATGTGTTTTGGTTATGTCTTTTGAATTTCAATTATGTACATTCCATTTCCATCTTCTTCTTTTTCTTTTTCTTTTTGACCAATGAGTTAATGATTGGTGGTTAGCCTTGACATATGAGAGGCTTAATGTAACACCCCGATAATAATAAAATAATTATTTAAATTGAGTTAATAATATATTTATTAATTTAATTAAATAATTGGAAATTTTATTATTATTATTATTGGAAAATATATATATGTTGGAAATAAGGAAAAGAGCCCATTTTGGAGTAAAAAGGTTTTTACGTGAAAAAGCAGAGAAGCGATCATGAAAGAGGAAAAAGGGCAAGAGGCAGAGCAAGAGGAAGAAGGTTGGAGAAGAGAAGAGCTTGGAGCTTGAGATTCGCCGAATTAATCAGGTAAGGGGGGTTTATCGTCGATTAATGGGTATTATGGGATAATATGTGATGGGTAGTGATAAGCCGTTAATTTGACCCTAATTGGGATTATTGATGCTGAAGAATTATGTTGGATAAATTGTATTTAGACTGTAATTGAATCTGTGTTTGGGTTAGTTGTGAAATTCCGAACGTATAGCTTTTTACGGAATCGGAATCGGAGGTCCGGAAGTCCTCCAACGGCGGAAAATGCGGAGAATTCTGCATTCTGCCTTGTGTTAGCGCAGGAACTGCTGTTTTGTCTGCGTTAACCGGTTAACCCAGGGTGTTAACCGGTTAACACTGTTATAATTTGTGAAAATGTGCTGTTTTGCCTGCGTTAACCGGTTAACCCAGGGCGTTAACCGGTTAACACTGTTGCGTTTTGCCAGAAAATGTGTTTTTGCCTGCGTTAACCGGTTAACCCAGGGCGTTAACCGGTTAACACTATTGCAGAGTGGAAAATTGGCTTTTTAATGTTGTGTACATAATTGAGAGTTGGCCTATGTTGGCGTATGATGTAATAGGGATTATTTCCCGCTGTTTTGAGCAGTATAGGTATTAGTAGAGTGTGCTAATACTGTGTTTAATTGACTTACATGATAATGATGTGTTGATACATATGTTGATGATGTATGATGGTATGCATAATGATGTGAATGTATGTATTATGCATGTATGTGTGAATGGACTGTTGTATGGCTTAGAGTGTGAGCATATGTCCGTTGTGAATTGTTGTTGATGCTGCATTGCTAGATGATTAGCGTGCATAGCATAGCCTTTGGGGCTGTAGCTAATTCCCATGGTGAGGAATTAGTGAGTGAATCATTGTGGATTTGTTGTTGATGTTTGCATGCTAGATGATTAGTGTGCATAGTCTAGCCTTCAGGGCTGTAGCTAATTCCCATGGTGAGGAATTAGTGAGTGAGTCATTAGATCTCAAATGAGTGGGACTAGTGAGCTTAGTAGCCGTATCTGGAGGGATCGGTGAGCTTGAACTATATGTTCAAGAATAGTCGGTACCGCATGTGTGGAGTCTCATTGCATAATGTATGTATGGCGTATAATATGAATGGATGTATTCCAATATTATACGTGTGGTTGTGTTGTTATGGAGTATGATTTGAGATTATACTTGTGTTTATGTTGGTGTTGAGTATGAGGTTGAGCTGATGTGCTGTTACTGATTGTATGTTGCGATTAGGGTGATTAATGTGTTAAATTACTTAACATGACATTATATTCTATAATGCTTATTATATTGATTGAGGAACTCACCCTTACAACTATTTTTCAGGTAACGAGAAATGAGTTGAGTAGAAGCGAATGCTTGGAGTCTAGTGTAGTCTCCTTAGTGGGTCGTGCTCTGATAGATGTAACATCGGGATGGGATGTTTTGTGTTGTTGAATAATTTACATGTGAATGTTACATGTTTTACATGATTGAGGAGATCTCTATCCGCTGCGTTTTATGCAAATGTTTATGTTTTGAATTAATAAAAGAGCATGACCGTTATATGGTTGAATGGTGTGAATAATTGTGTGACACCCTTGAATGGCATAATTACTCTGAATTGTTATATGTTTATTATTTTAATTAAATATTTGGGGTATTTTAGAAGGGTGTTACATTAGTGGTATCAGAGCATAGTCGGTCGAGTCGAGTCGTAATTATTCTGTTTCCCCTGTACGGGATAGGTGTTGTGTAACCCTATCAGTACTCATTGTTTTAGTTTGTTGGGTTTTCAGAGTAGAGATGGCTGGAAGAGGTAGAGATGATGCTGCGATTGCTGAGGCTCTGGGTATGCTAGCTGGAGTACTTGGAGGAAATCCGAATGTTGTGGGAATGGGAGCTACTCGTCAACTGAGTGAGTTCCAGAAGAACAATCCTCCAATGTTCAAGGGAGCATACGATCCAGATGGTGCTCAGAAGTGGTTGAAGGAGATCGAGAGGATCTTCCGAGTGACTGAGTGTGCCGATAACCAGAAGGTCAGGTTCGGTACGCATATGCTGTCAGAGGAAGCTGATGATTGGTGGGTTGCTACCCGCACTGAGTTGGAAACTGCTGGGAATGCTGAAATCACTTGGGCTGTGTTCAGAGAGAGATTCCTGAGGAAGTACTTTCCAGAAGATGTCAGAGGAAAGAAAGAGATAGAGTTTTTGGAATTGAAGCAGGGTAACAGCTCTGTTACTGAGTATGCTGCTAAGTTCACAGAGCTGTCGAAGTATTACACTCCCTATAATGAGGCTGCTGGAGAATTTTCGAAATGTGTGAAGTTTGAGAACGGGTTGCGTCCTGAGATCAAACAGGCTATTGGATATCAGCGGATCAGAGTGTTTTCTGACTTGGTTGACTGTTGCAGGATTTTTGAACAGGATTCCAAAGCCAGAGCAGAGAGCTATCAGCAGAGGGTTGATAGGAAAGGCAAGAATCAGAATGATCGTTGAAAACCGTATGCAGCTGGCAAAGGTTTTCAGAAGCAGAGTGGGATGAAGAGGCCTAGTGGGGGAGACTCTAGTGCTCCTGTTAAGTGTTATAGATGTGGTCGGGCCGGACATCGTGTCCATGAGTGTACCAGTGCTGAGATGAAGTGTTTCAAGTGTGGTAAAGGTGGTCACTTGGCTGCAGAGTGCCGGTTGAAGACTGTAACTTGTTTCAACTGTGGAGAGTTGGGTCATATCAGTCCACAGTGTCCTAAGCCGAAGAAAGAGAATCAGTCAGGAGGCAAGGTCTTTGCTTTATCGGGTTCTGAGACTTTTGCAGATGATCGTTTGATCCGAGGTACGTGTTATATTAATGGCTTTCCTCTTGTAGCTATTATTGACACAGGTGCGACTCATTCCTTTATATCTTTGGATTGTGCTGTGAAACTTAAGTTAGAGATATCTGAGATGCATGGTAGTATGGTGATTGATACTCCTGCAAAGGGTTCAGTGACTACTACTTCAGTTTGTTTGAATTGTCCTTTGAGTATTTTTGGTAGAGACTTTGGGATAGACCTTGTGTGTCTTCCCCTAGTGCAGATTGATGTTATCTTGGGTATGAACTGGTTGGTGTTTAACCGAGTTTCTATCAACTGTTTTGATAAGACTGTGATATTTCCTGAGAGTGAGGAAGGAAAGAGTTTGTTTCTATCAGCAAGGCAGGTGAATGAGGAAGTAGCAGATGGGGCAGAGTTGTTTATGCTGTTAGCGACTTTAGAGGCTAAAGATAAACTGGTGATTGGCGATCTAGCCGTGGTGTGTGATTTTCCTGATGTGTTTCCCGAAGAAGTGAATGAATTACCGCCAGAGCGTGAAGTTGAGTTCTCGATTGATTTGGTACCTGGTACTAGACCGATATCGATGGCTCCGTATCGTATGTCTGCTGTTGAGTTAGCTGAATTGAAGGGTCAGCTGGAAGATCTGTTGGATAAGAAGTTTATTCGTCCGAGTGTGTCACCGTGGGGTGCACCAGTGTTATTGGTTAAGAAGAAAGAAGGTACTATGAGGTTGTGTGTGGATTACAGGCAACTGAATAAAGTGACGATCAAGAATCGGTATCCTTTGCCGAGGATTGATGATTTGATGGATCAGTTGGTTGGTGCAAGTGTGTTCAGCAAAATAGATTTGAGATCTGGGTATCATCAGATACGTGTGAAAACTGAGGATATTCAGAAGACCGCTTTCAGAACAAGGTATGGACATTATGAGTATTCTGTAATGCCTTTTGGGGTGACTAATGCGCCTGGAGTATTTATGGAGTATATGAATAGGATTTTCCATCCGTACCTAGACCAGTTTGTTGTGGTATTTATTGATGACATTTTGGTGTATTCGAAATCTGAAGAAGAGCATGTTGAGCATTTGAGAGTGGTTTTAGAAGTTCTACGAGAAAAGAAGTTATTTGCTAAACTCTCTAAATGTGAATTTTGGTTAGAAGAGGTTAGTTTTCTTGGTCATGTGATTTCAAGAGGTGGTGTTGCTGTTGATCCTTCTAAGATAGAAGCGGTATCTAAGTGGGAAGCTCCGAAGTCAGTTTCTGAGATAAGGAGTTTTCTTGGACTTGCAGGTTATTATAGGAAGTTCATTGAGGGATTTTCTAAGTTGGCGTTACCGTTGACGATGTTGACTAGAAAGGGACAAGCGTTTGTTTGGGACTCCAAATGTGAAGAAGGTTTCCAAGAGTTAAAGAGAAGGTTAACTAGTGCTCCTATTCTGATATTACCGAGTCCGTCAGACCCATTTGAGGTTTACTGTGATGCTTCATTGTTGGGTTTGGGTGGTGTGTTGATGCAGAATAAGCAGGTTATAGCTTATGCTTCGAGACAGCTGAGGGTTCATGAGAGGAACTATCCAACACACGATTTAGAGTTGGCAGCTGTGGTGTTTGTTCTGAAGTTATGGAGGCATTATTTGTACGGGTCAAGATTTGAAGTTTTCAGTGACCATAAAAGTTTAAAGTATTTGTTTGATCAGAAAGAACTGAATATGAGACAGAGGAGATGGTTAGAATTTCTGAAGGATTATGACTTTGGTTTGAATTACCATCCGGGTAAAGCAAACGTAGTGGCTGATGCGTTGAGTCGGAAATCATTGCATATGTCTATGTTAATGGTTAGGGAATTGGATTTAATTGAGCACTTTAGAGATTTGAGTTTGGTGTGTGAGAGTACTCACAATAGTGTTAAATTGGGAATGTTGAAATTAACAAGTGGTATTCTGGATGAGATCAGAGAGGGTCAGAAATCCGATGTGTTTTTGGTTGATAAGTTGATTTTAGTGAATCAAGGCCAAGGTGGTGAATTCAGAGTTGATGAGAATGGTGTTTTGAAATTTGGTAATCGGGTGTGTATTCCGGATGTTACCGAACTTAAGAAGAGTATTCTTGAAGAAGGACATCGTAGTGGTTTGAGTATTCATCCTGGAGCTACGAAGATGTATCATGATTTGAAAAAGTTATTTTGGTGGCCGGGAATGAAAAGAGAAATTGCAAGTTTTGTTTATTCCTGTTTGACTTGTCAGAAGTCAAAGATTGAGCATCAGAAGCCGTCTGGGCTAATGCAACCGTTGGCTATTCCAGAGTGGAAGTGGGATAGTATCAGTATGGATTTTGTTTCTGGTTTGCCGAGGACAAGTAAGAATTTTGAAGCTATTTGGGTGATTGTGGACAGGTTGACAAAATCGGCTCATTTCATTCCGATCAGAATGGATTATCCGTTAGAGAGACTAGCCGAGTTGTATATTGAGAAGATTGTAAGTTTGCATGGTATTCCGTCGAGTATTGTTTCGGACAGAGATCCTAGATTTACATCGAAGTTCTGGGAAGGTTTGCAGAGGGCTTTGGGAACTAAGCTGAAATTGAGTTCTGCATATCATCCGCAGACTGATGGTCAGACTGAGAGGACGATTCAGTCACTAGAGGATCTTTTGAGGGCTTGTGTTTTGGAAAAAGGGAGGTGCTTGGGATTGTTATTTTCCTTTGATTGAGTTTACCTACAACAATAGTTTTCATTCGAGCATTGGTATGGCACCGTTTGAAGCTTTGTATGGTAGGAGATGTCGGACGCCTTTATGTTGGTATGAGTCCGGTGAGAGTGCTGTGGTTGGACCGGAGATTGTTCAACAGACTACCGAAAAGATTAAGATGATTCAGGAGAAGATGAGAATTGCTCAGAGTCGTCAGAAGAGTTATCATGATAAGAGGAGGAAGTCACTTGAGTTCCAAGAGGGAGATCATGTGTTTCTTCGTGTTACTCCGATAACTGGCGTTGGTCGAGCTTTGAAGTCGAAGAAGTTGACACCTCGATTTATTGGTCCTTATCAGATTTTGGAGAGGATAGGGGAGGTAGCCTATCGTGTCGCTTTACCGCCGTCGCTTGCGAATTTGCATGAGGTTTTTCATGTGTCTCAGTTGAGGAGGTACATTCATGATCCGTCGCATGTCGTCCAAGTAGATGATGTACAGGTGAGAGATAACCTGACTGTTGAAACATCACCTATGAGGATCGAGGATCGAGAGTTGAAGCAGTTGCGGGGTAAAGAGATTGCCTTGGTGAAGGTAGCTTGGGGAGGACCAGCAGGTGGCAATGTGACTTGGGAACTGGAGAGTAAGATGAAGGAGTCTTACCCGGAGTTGTTCGCTTGAGGTATGTTTTCGAGGACGAAAACTCTTTTAGTGGGGGAGAGTTGTAACACCCCGATAATAATAAAATAATTATTTAAATTGAGTTAATAATATATTTATTAATTTAATTAAATAATTGGAAATTTTATTATTATTATTATTGGAAAATATATATATGTTGGAAATAAGGAAAAGAGCCCATTTTGGAGTAAAAAGGTTTTTACGTGAAAAAGCAGAGAAGCGATCGTGAAAGAGGAAAAAGGGCAAGAGGCAGAGCAAGAGGAAGAAGGTTGGAGAAGAGAAGAGCTTGGAGCTTGAGATTCGCCGGATTAATCAGGTAAGGGGGGTTTATCGTCGATTAATGGGTATTATGGGATAATATGTGATGGGTAGTGATAAGCCGTTAATTTGACCCTAATTGGGATTATTGATGCTGAAGAATTATGTTGGATAAATTGTATTTAGACTGTAATTGAATCTGTGTTTGGGTTAGTTGTGAAATTCCGAACGTATAGCTTTTTACGGAATCGGAATCGGAGGTCCGGAAGTCCTCCAACGGCGGAAAATGCGGAGAATTCTGCATTCTGCCTTGTGTTAGCGCAGGAACTGCTGTTTTGTCTGCGTTAACCGGTTAACCCAGGGTGTTAACCGGTTAACACTGTTATAATTTGTGAAAATGTGCTGTTTTGCCTGCGTTAACCGGTTAACCCAGGGCGTTAACCGGTTAACACTGTTGCGTTTTGCCAGAAAATGTGTTTTTGCCTGCGTTAACCGGTTAACCCAGGGCGTTAACCGGTTAACACTATTGCAGAGTGGAAAATTGGCTTTTTAATGTTGTGTACATAATTGAGAGTTGGCCTATGTTGGCGTATGATGTAATAGGGATTATTTCCCGCTGTTTTGAGCAGTATAGGTATTAGTAGAGTGTGCTAATACTGTGTTTAATTGACTTACATGATAATGATGTGTTGATACATATGTTGATGATGTATGATGGTATGCATAATGATGTGAATGTATGTATTATGCATGTATGTGTGAATGGACTGTTGTATGGCTTAGAGTGTGAGCATATGTCCGTTGTGAATTGTTGTTGATGCTGCATTGCTAGATGATTAGCGTGCATAGCATAGCCTTTGGGGCTGTAGCTAATTCCCATGGTGAGGAATTAGTGAGTGAATCATTGTGGATTTGTTGTTGATGTTTGCATGCTAGATGATTAGTGTGCATAGTCTAGCCTTCAGGGCTGTAGCTAATTCCCATGGTGAGGAATTAGTGAGTGAGTCATTAGATCTCAAATGAGTGGGACTAGTGAGCTTAGTAGCCGTATCTGGAGGGATCGGTGAGCTTGAACTATATGTTCAAGAATAGTCGGTACCGCATGTGTGGAGTCTCATTGCATAATGTATGTATGGCGTATAATATGAATGGATGTATTCCAATATTATACGTGTGGTTGTGTTGTTATGGAGTATGATTTGAGATTATACTTGTGTTTATGTTGGTGTTGAGTATGAGGTTGAGCTGATGTGCTGTTACTGATTGTATGTTGCGATTAGGGTGATTAATGTGTTAAATTACTTAACATGACATTATATTCTATAATGCTTATTATATTGATTGAGGAACTCACCCTTACAACTATTTTTCAGGTAACGAGAAATGAGTTGAGTAGAAGCGAATGCTTGGAGTCTAGTGTAGTCTCCTTAGTGGGTCGTGCTCTGATAGATGTAACATCGGGATGGGATGTTTTGTGTTGTTGAATAATTTACATGTGAATGTTACATGTTTTACATGATTGAGGAGATCTCTATCCGCTGCGTTTTATGCAAATGTTTATGTTTTGAATTAATAAAAGAGCATGACCGTTATATGGTTGAATGGTGTGAATAATTGTGTGACACCCTTGAATGGCATAATTACTCTGAATTGTTATATGTTTATTATTTTAATTAAATATTTGGGGTATTTTAGAAGGGTGTTACACTTAACCTTCTTTGATCCAAATCAAATTCATCTTGATCAAAGATCAAGTGAATTGCTTTGTGTCCAAGATAGGTTGCTTCTTGGTGAAGCAAAAAACCTAAATCCATACAAGGTCATTCTTCTTTTCTTTTGGCATGGCAAGTTGTAGAAGCTTGGCTTACTAGTCATGATCTCTAACTTGTGTTTATTTGCCTATAGTTTTATTGACCGACCTCAGATAGGTGTGACTACTACATTAGTCCACTTACGATTGCTTAACATAACGCTAAATTGCCTTATGGCACACTAACACTAACTACTAATTACTAACTTTTAATTCAAGCATTTAATTCTTGCAATTTACTTTAATGCAATGTAATTCCTTGCTCATTAATTCATTTGTCTTTGCCCTTTGCTCATTTGAGCTCATGTTTATGTTTATGCCATTTGCCTTTTGCTCACTTGAGCATATTATTGTGTATATACTATTGCCTTGTGCTTGTTTTGTTTTTGTTTGTGTGAACCCAATGCAAATGGAGAAAGGACTTAGATTTAGGACCTTACCTATGCTAAATGGAGTTTCAAGAGCAACTATGCTTCATGCCTTTAGAATGCTAAATATGTTGAAGAGCAACTAGGCCTCATGCCTTTAGAATGCTTAATCTTGAAGATGAATTGAAAGGACCCTAATTCTAAACTCACTCTTGTCCATTCTTTTTATTGCATTGTGGAACTTTTTGATTTGTGTGTTCTTGGTGATATGGATCCCACACTTGATCCAATTAGAAGGACCATTGTCATGAGCATCCAAGATAAGAGAGACAAATCCAAATTGGAAGATCCTAGGAGCTTGATTGATTATTTGCTTGATTGCTTGAGTTAATTGCTTATTGCTTTCTAAGTCCAAAGGAAAGGAGCAACTCGGATCATCGTTATGATCTCAAGAAGGGAAATCCAAGTGATTTTATTTCTCTTCCCTCATCTTTGCATGTTTAGGACCTAGCCCTTCTCTTCTTCTCTCCACTCTAACCCAAGCCAAACTTATTTTGTGCAAACATTAACATTGCTTTCAAAATTAGAAACCTAGGCACTATGCCTTTGATTTTTCAAAACTCTTTTCATAACACTTATTTTGAATTGAATCTTAAGTCAACTTTGACTTTATTTTGTGAATACTTTTCATTTGTAAATACAACTCACTCAAATTGTTTTTGTGGTTCCAATGGCCACTTTTGCCAAAGCTTTTCATAAACATTAGCTATTAGGTTTGAGTTATCATAATGGTTGATATAAACCTCACCTTATCCTTAGTGATTGGACTATAAGTCTTTCATACTTATTATAGGGTGGATCCCTGACTAGTATGTTGAAGCTCTCCTCACATGGTGGATTGTGGTTTTAGGTTGAGTTTTCTCCCTTTGATAACAAAAGACCTTAAGGCTTTTGACCAATCAATTCACCAACTTCTTTTGAGATTTTTACCCCGAACTACGAGGTTTTGATCCTACCTTTTTAAGATGGTACGTAGGAAATGGGTTTATCCATTCAAACACAAAATTGTAAATAACTTGTATATTCTTTTCTCATCTCCCCAATCATGTTTGCATAAATATTTTTCACAAATACCAACCTACCATACAACATTAGTAAAAAGGGCTCCCTTAGAGTACTAAGGATGTTTTGGATGCTTAAAACCTTCCCATTGCATAACCAACCCCCTTACCCAGGTCTCTTGACATTTTTATTAGTTTTTGATTTGATAAAGCTTCTCGGTTTTTGTTCGCTTTCTAACCTTTCCTTTGGATAAATAGAAGTACGGTGGCGACTCGAATTGTAAGATTTACTTTTGATTTAGTCAATAAATCTAAAGGTAACGAATACCCCGCTACAGAAAAGTGGCGACTCTGTTGGGGAGTTTATCGAAAGGGACATTTTCCTAGTGGGTTTTGCCTACTTTTTACCTTTGTTGTATTATTTGTGACATATTTTTGTGCAAATTTGGGATGAATGTATTGTTTGTAATGTATGAATTGCTTGATATATCAATTGCTTGTGTGCTTGGTGGTCCCTTGTGAGATGAGTTCTATACCCGAAGTCGAGTGCACTTATGATAGGAGAATGGCATAGTCTTGTTGACTTGTGTGGAGTTATTCCTTAGCCAGTTGACTTGCAAGCCCATTCACTTGGTGGAGGTTATGTTGGGATCAATAATGTCACACGAGTAGTCGTGGTTAGGAATTACTCTTTCCAATATATGCCTTAGAAGCCAATGACCTGAGATTACCTAGCCCATCTTGGCCTACTCTAGGACGTAGTGCGAATGTCGTTCAAGTGTAAGATTTGATACGATTGTTACGCGATACTACACTCATAAGAGTCTCTCTTGAGAATATTTTTGGAATACGAGTAGTCGTTTATCCGATAATATCCGAAAGATGAGATGATGACTATGGGAACCTCATGTAGAACATGATTGTCAGGTTTCAACATAGTACATTCCCTTTGGGTGGTTCTTAACCGAGACTCCATGCCCGTGACTTGCAACAAACCCTTGATTCACGGTTGATCCGTTCTCGTATATCCTTAATATCAATGGAACTTGGGTGTTGATAAGGTGTAAACCATAATCCACCAAAATGGATGATTGATATTAAGGTGTAAACCATGACAGTTGTTGTGTATGCACTGTCAATGAGAGGGGATGTCCCCAAGTCAAGAAAGACATCCAAGAAATGCTGGATCAGGGTGTGATCGAGATACTTCAGAATCGTGATGAGGATGAAGTTAATGTTATATCCCCTGTATTTAGAATACCTGAGCATGTTGTCGTCAGATATGATGGCAGCAAGCAGAAGGATTCTCCTACTCTCGTTATTAAGCCAGCTGGCCCTGTTCCATACGCTTCAGACAAGGTTGTTCCCTATAGATATAATACGGTTGCATTAGAGGATGGGAAGGAGGTTCCTTTGCCCTCCACTTCTGTTACAAGTATCTCTGATGTCAGTGGTCTGACCCGCAGTGGTCGTGTTTTCTCGGCGCCTCCAAAACCCCAGGTTGACATGAGAAGAACTGATGCTGTTGATAGTGCTGCCCATCCTATGGGGACTTCTTCTACTTTTCCGAATCTGACACGTTGTTGACAAACCTGCCGTTACTGTTAGAGCTCCTGTCCCTGTTGGCTAGAATGGCATTCTGAAAGAGGACTGTGATGAGATGCTGAGGCTCATCAAGAGGAGCGAGTATAATGTTGTAGATCAGCTGCTACAAACTCCATCAAAGATATATGTGTTGTCTTTGTTGATGAACTCCGAGCCACACCGTGAAGCTTTGCAGAGGGTGTTGGACGTGGCATACGTGGATCACGATGTCACTATTGAACAGTTTGATAGCATTGTTGTAAACATAACCGCTTGTAACAATTTGAGCTTCTACGATGCTGATCTTCCCGAGGAGGGAAAAGACCACAATTTGGCCCTACATATTTCCTACAATGATGCGTAGTTGGCCATTAAGCATGGCGCAACTACTGGTTTAGGACAGATGATTAAGTTGGAAGACAATAAATCCTGGGCTGGCATAAGGTACTCTTCAGGGACTTTCAAAAAGCGCGGTTTGTTTCAGAGTGGTGGTTTCATCCACACGGTTGAAGACCAAGAGGCTACTGCCATAGTGGAAGATGATGCAGAGGAAGATTCCGGCAAATTTGTCATCCCTGGAGGAGTCTGCAATAATTGGGTCGCTGTTGATGTTCCAACAGTTGTTCATAAGTCCATGTAATGTTCATTTTTGTTTAAAAGCCCTTCTCCCAAGCCAAAAGGAGAAGTCATGACATTGTTGGCGCATATTAATACAACGATATTCATTCAATAATTACATGTTAAATGTTTTTTTTTCCAAATTATTTTCACTTTTTGCTTTTTTGCATGAAATTGGTGATCACCAAAAAACCCTAAAAAGAGAATAAAATCAATCTTTTCATCTGCATAATGATTTTCCTTATTTGAACTCTAAAATCTCTTTCATATCCAAAATCATTATTCATGTTGATCAAACCCATTGAACATAATGATCCAACACCATCTTCCAACTTTGAGTTCCCTGTATTTGAGGCCGAATAAGATGATGTTGAAGAGATTCCTGATGAGATTACCCGTCTGCTTGAGCACGAAGAGAAGATCATTCAGCCACATCTCGAGAATCTGGAAACAATCAACTTGGGGTCTGAAGATTGTGTCCGTGAAGTGAAGATTGGGGCACTCCTGGAAGAATCTGTGAAGAAGGGGTTGATTGAGTTGCTACGAAAATATGTCGACGTCTTTGCCTTGTCATATGAAGACATGCCTGGTCTGGATACTGATATCGTGCAACATTTCCTGCCTTTGAAGCCTGTGTGTGTGCCTGTGAAGTAGAAGCTCAGAAGAACTCATCCTGATATGGTAGTGAACATTAAAGAAGAAGTTCATAAGCAAATTGATGCGGGGTTTCTGGTGACTTCTACATATCCTCAATGGGTGGCCAATATTGTTCCTGTGCCTAAGAAAGATAGAAAAGTCTGAATGTGTGTGGACTATCGAGACTTGAATAAAGCTAGTCCGAAAGATGATTTTCCTCTACCACATAATTATATGTTGGTAGATAATACAGCTAAATTCAATGTCTTCTCATTTATGGACGGATTTTCCGGATATAATCAAATCAAGATGGCACCCGAGGATATGGAGAAGACAACATTCATCACACCTTGGGGAACATTCTGTTATCGAGTGATGTCCTTCGGTTTGAAGAACGCCGGAGCCACGTATCAATGCGCTATGACTACCTTGTTTCACGATATGATGCCCAAGGAGATTGAGGTATATGTTGATGATATGATTGTAAAGTCGAGAACGAAAGTTGAACATGTAGAGCACTTGTTGAAGCTTTTTCAGCATTTGAGGAAGTACAAACTCCGTCTGAATCCTAACAAGTGTACATTTGGAGTCCGCTCTAGCAAGTTATTGGGCTTCATTGTCAGTGAAAGAGGTATTGAAGTTGATCCTGCCAAGGTCAAAGCAATACAAGAGATGCCAGCGCCCAAAACTGAGAAGCAAGTCCAAGGGTTTCTTGGCCGCTTGAATTATATTTCCAGACTTATATCCCACATGACTGCCACATGTGCGCCAATATTCAAGCTCCTCCGGAAAGATCAACGTCATGATTGGACCGAGGATTTCTAGAAGTCCTTTGACAATATTAAGGAGTATTTGTCCAAGCCTCCGATTCTGTCTCCGCCTGTGGAAGGGAGACCCTTGATTATGTACTTGACCGTTCTTGAAGACTCTATGGGTTGTGTATTGGGTCAGCAAGATGAATCAGGGAAGAAAGAATATACCATCTACTATCTGAGTAAGAAGTTCACTGATTGTGAGTCTCGATACTCAATGCTTGAGAAGACATGTTGTGCTTTGGCTTGGGCTGCTAAGCGTTTACGCCAGTATATGTTGAATCATACGACTTGGTTGATATCCAAAATGGATCCAATCAAGTATATCTTCGAGAAGTCTGCTTTAACTGGGAGGATTTCCCGTTGGCAGATGCTGTTGTCTGAGTATGATATCGAGTATCGAGCTCAGAAAGCTATTAAAGGTAGTATCTTGGCTGACCACTTGGCACATCAACCAATTGAGGATTATCAGTCTGTTCAGTATGACTTCCCTGATGAGGAGATTCTGTATTTGAAAATGAAAGATTGAGATGAGCCTACGCTCGACGAAGGGCCGGAGTCTGGTTCCCGATGGAGCACGGTGTTTGATGGCGTTGTAAATCAATATGGAAATGGTATTGGGGAAGTGATTATTACTCCTCAGGGCACACATTTTCCTTTTACAGCAAGGCTAACTTTCAAATGCATGAATAATATGGCGGAGTATGAGGCCTGTATTATGGGTTTAGAAGAGTGTATTGATCTTAGGATCAAGCATCTTGATGTTTATGGTGATTCGACCCTTGTTGTTAACCAGATTAAGGGTGAATGAGAGACGAATTAGCCTGGCCTCATCCTGTACAGAGACTATGCGAGGAGGATTTCAACTTTCTTTACTGAGGTTGACTTCCATCATATTCCTCGAGATGAGAATCGGATGGCAGATGCTCTTGCTACGCTTGCTTCTATGATTATGGTGAAGTTTTGGAATGTAGTCCCCAATATTACTATGAAGCGCTTGGATAGACCAGCTCATGCATTTGCAGTAGAAGAAGTGAAAGATGATAGGCCATGATATTATAATATCAAGTGTTTTCTTAGAGTCAGATATACCCGCCTGGGGCATCTGTTAAAGATAGGAAGACTTTGAGGAGATTATTTGGAAGTTTCTACCTCAATGGCGATGTGCTTTATAAGAGGAATTTTGACATGATTCTGCTCAGATGCATGGATAGACACGAAGCAGACCTGTTAATGACTGAAGTCCATGAGGGTTCATTTGGTACTCATTCCAATGGACATGCCATGGCAAAGAAGATGTTGAGAGCAAGCTACTATTGGCTGACAATGGAGTCTAACTGCTGCAAATATGTGAAGAAATGCCACAAGTGTCAGATTTATACGGATAAGATTCATATTCCCCCGACACTTCTGAATGTTATTTCCTCACCATGGCCTTTCTCTATGTGGGGAATTGACATGGTTGGCATGATAGAGCCAATAGCGTCCAAAGGTCACCTTTTTATTCTCGTAGCAATTGATTACTTCACCAAGTGGGTCGAAGCAGCATCGTATGCAAATGTGACCAGGCAGGTGGTTGTGAAGTTTATCAAGAATCAACTCATATGCCGTTATGGTGTGCCAGATAAGATCATTAATGATAATGGATCTAACTTGAACAACAAGATGATGAAAGAGCTGTGTAGCGAGTTCAAGATTGCACATCATAATTCTTCTCCTTATAGACCCAAGATGAATGGGGTTGTTGAAGCTGCTAATAAGAACATCAAGAAGATTATTTAGAAGATGGTTGTTACGTACAAAGATTGGCATGAGATGTTGCCATTTGCTTTGCATGGCTATCGTACATCTGTCCGGACTTCAATAGGGGCAACCCCTTTCTCTCTTGTTTATGGCATGGAGGTTGTGCTCCCCGTGGAGGTTGAGATCCCATCAATGAGAGTCTTGATGGAAGCCAAGTTGACTGATGCTAAATGGGTTCAGAGTCATTATGACCAGTTGAACTTAATAGAAGAGAAGAGATTGACTGCCATGTGTCATGGTCAGTTATATCAGCAGAGGATGAAGAAAGCTTTTGATAAGAAGGTCAAGCCTCGTGTGTTCCGAGAAGGTGACCTTGTGCTCAAGAAAGTCTTGTCTTTCGCGCCCGATTCCAGGGGCAAGTGGACTCCAAACTATGAAGGTCCGTATGTTGTTAAGAGAGCCTTTTCAGGCGGTGCTTTGATACTTACAACTATAGATGGGGAGGATTTCACTCTTCCTGTGAATTCAGATGCAGCCAAGAAATACTTCGCCTAAAATAAAAATAGAATAGCTCGCTAAGTTGAAAACCCGAAAGGGCGGCTTAGGCAAAAATGAGCGTCTCGGTGGATTGAAAACCCGAAAGGGCGACCCAGGCAAAAGTTAGAGACATAAAAAAATGAATATATATCCCGCTAGATTGAGTACCTCACCCTGGGGCAATCTAGACAAAAATTAGGGATTTGGCAAGTAACTGCATCCTGACAAGACTTTGTTTTTCAATCGTCTTCTGTCAAAGATTCTCGCTCAGTGATCGTCAACTGAAGCTTCAAATACATTGGATTTAGAGTTGGTGGAGAAATGGTCATTATGTTCAATGTATCCTTTTTCCAATATATATCACCAATTTCAAATTTGTAAAGATCCATGGAGTCTTGCCATTTGCAGACTACCATTCCATCAAATAAATTTGAGCCTTTATCCAATTCCTTGCACTCTTATTTGTTTCTGTTCAACAAGTATTTGCATGTTTTAATTGATAAATATCATTATTTTGAACAAATAAAGTTTTATAAACTGTTTTTAAACAAAGTGAACATTCACAATGACTGAAAGGATAAATGGAATGTCTTCAGTGCTCTCCCAAGGATAGTACGATTTCCAAAAGGGTAAGGAAATTGTTCATATTCATAGCATATTTGTGTCCTCTTCATCATCTTTCATGTTGTCTCCTCAATGAGCGCAGAAAGGTAATACACCACCAAAGTCCCCAGAGAGTCTGGAGTTTGGTCTCAGTGTTCTAGCTCTCCAGTGAGTTTGGATCTAGCATCTGTGTTTTATCAATTATATGGTTTTCATCCCTTGTGTGGATTGACCTAAAATCCCTTATAGATTGATAAATTGACATGCTATCTTTTTCGAGAAAGTTGGTCTTCCCTCCTTCAGATTGGAAATCTCCCGCAGAGTGAGCAGGAAATCCCAGCATGAGTGGAATTTTCAACAAGTTGGTTTGTAGCTTATCCCCAGCCGATTCGCATACATTGATCTCCAACAGGTTTGCCTACCGTTCATCCTCAACAGGGTTGCTCACATTAGACTTCCCCAGCATGATCACCTACATGTTATCCCCGGTTCTGTCATCAACAGTTGTTCCCTAGTGGAGTTGCCTGATCAGAGCCTGATTATTTATTTGCTTCCTCCTTCTTGGATAGTTTCCTCCTAGCAAGGCTAGTGTTGAAGATGTTTATTTCCTTCAGCGGAGCAGTGTTTCCCTTCTCCTCGACAGAGACGTTTCTCTAGCAGATATGAGGAAATTTGGTGATTATCAGAATTTCTGTTTGGTGGTTGCTCCCCGCAGACTTTCATATCTTCCCTTTTGATGAGTTCCCCAGTAGAGTTTCATCTACGATGGATCTTATCCATGTTGAGCGCCCTGGCAGTGGCTGGGTAGCTTCCCTAGCTAAGGCTCTACCTTATTCTAGTTTGGCTTTGGAACTTAGAGGAAGATGTGTTGATTCCTTCCCCAATGGAGTGACTGGTTCTCCTTCTCCGCAGCAGAGATGTTCCCCTCGGTGGATAGAAGTGAATGTTTGATTTGATGTGCTTCTGTTTGGTGGTTGTTCCCCACAGAATTCCACATCACCCCCTGATAAGATTCCCAGTAGAGTTCTTCTATGAATGATCTTATCCATGTCTCTGCGTACTGTTGGAAGATCCCTAGCTTTGGTGGTTGTGACCTTTTGCTTTGGCGGTCTCTGATCCCCAATGATCCTGCTTGTTCCCCTTGCAATGGTCTTTGTCCCTGGCAGCGACTTCGCTCGATCCTCAGTGGTGATTGGTTTCCTGGTATTTGTTGCTCCCACCAGATTGGATTTCTCCTGTGGGCTTGGCTTTCTCTTTTGAGATGTTGTACCGGATGTCTGTCCATTGATTCTTGGACCTATTTGTGTTAGATATGTCTGTTTGTCAGCATTAATCATACATAAACTATGCATATACATGCATATTTATAGCATTCAGATATTCATGTTGCATTCTTTGCCATATATCTTTGTTTGTTATCTCCTGCTATTGGTGAAATGTTCTTCTCCAAGCAGATGTTTGTGTCTGATCTCTCCATATAGAGTCAGCCCCCATAGGCAGAAAGTGTCTACCCTTTCTTCCATATTCCCCACTGAGTTATGTCCTCGTGGATGATTTTTGTTTCAGTTTCCTCCCTAAATATGTATTGGGATGGAATTACCCCACTGAGTTATATCCTTATTGGGTTGAGTCTTGTTTCATTGTGTCTCTCTAGTTTGTCCCTAGATTGACTCCTCTCTTGTTATTTCCCCTGCAGTTCCTTGTGGTTCAGGTGATCAATTACTCAGTAAATAGTAATTATTCATTCTCTCCCCAGTGAATTTATGTGGCCCTCTACCCAGTAACTGGTAGTTGTAAGTCCTATTTTTGTGGTTTTCTACCCAGTAACCGGTAGTTGTAAACCCCATTTTGTCCCCTTGCAGAGTTAAACCTTGATTGTTGTTCATCCTAACCAAATGACAGGTACTCTCTTCTTTGGTTTTCTACCCAGTAACCGGTAGATGTAATCCCCTCTTCGTTGGCTATCTTTATCCAATATTCGGTATTGATATTCCTTCATTTTGGAGTATACCACCCAATAACCGGTGATATATCTCCTGAATCATTGCTTTTGTCAATGTATTCCCAACGAGTCATCTTTCATTTACCCTTGTTTGGTAATGATTGTTTCTCCCCTTGATTGGTCATCATTTTATACCCAGTAGCTGGTATCCCGGTGTCCTTTCTTTTCGGTCGATTTATCCTTTATTAACCCAGTAACCGGTTGTGGATAATCTTCCATGCGAGTATATTATCTATGTTCTGACGGTAATAGATAATATATCTCATGTGCTCTTCAGTCGAAGCCTTTGTTCTTCCCCAGGAGAGTAAGATTCGTATTTCCTTATGGGATCGAATGTCCATCCTATAATCGAGTCTGCTTTTTCAGCCCTCCTTTCGGATGATGAGTGTCTTGGAAATATTCCCCAATTCACGCCTGGTTTGTCACCTATTATATGCCCAGTAACCGGTATCCTTGGTGTTCCTTCCTTTCTGCTTCCTATTATGATTTTTTGTCCCCTGTGGAGTCAGATTTTCCTGAGTTGAAATGTACCTTTTAGGTTTTCCTCAGATGTTCGGACGATCGATATCTCTCACCTTTATACCGGTCTTAGATATTCTTTCTCCCTGAGCATGTTGCCTTTTCACCCTTATACCAGTGTTTTGATCACATGTCACTTTGAGCTTATTACCCAGTAACCGGTAATATCTCATTGTTTCTTCCTCGGCTAAGTCCCTTTCTGGATATTCCCCATCCGAGTCCGGATTTTTATCCGAAGTATCCTTTGTGGATAGTTTGCTGTATTGGCATATTCCCCAATACATGCATCTTTGCGTCAGCTCGAGTCTTTCCATTGATTTATTTTCATGGAATCCCTTCGTATCTCCCAGCAAGTTTCAAGTCGTGACCTGCTCACGCATTTTTACCCTTTACTCCCTCAGAGTCTATGTCTTCCTAGTGAGTGTATTACTCCTTTGGATTCTCAGTTTATCCTGATTTCTTTTTTCCTTTATGGACACATATCCCCATAGAGTATTAACTTTTGCATACATACATTTGCATCATGAGGTCTCTTAGGGACCAAAATTCGTCTCTTTGTTATTATTTAAGCCCATTCTACCTCGTCAAGACAAAGATTTTAACCTTCACTTCTCCGGCTATAATGACCTTAAATAGGGGCATCTGTAAGACCCTAATTTTGACCCTAAGATCCCTCATGGCATTATATCATTGCTCATTGCATTTGCCTCAAGGATCATAGCATCTTGGCTCCTTACCCTTGGGTTGGGACTTGTGTGAGTTGGTTTGAGACCACCAAGCATGCTTGAATTGTATATTATTTCTTTTCTTATTTTGTTTACTAACCAAAAGCACAAAAAAATGTCACTAACTTTGTTTGTTTTGAAGCTTAAGCAGTCATGTGATCCAAGGCTCCTATGCCCATTGAAGTGGCCAGATGAATGTAAAAGCAAGCATGACAATGGTTTAAAAATCTCTCAATCATCATATATGCCCCCCAAGTATCTCAATTTCTCAATTTGATCAAGATAAACCAAAGGGCTTGAGGATTGTTTCCCAAGGAAACCCTAATTCAACTGTACATTGATTGTGCCTTGCTCATGAGGCAACCTCAACCTATGATGAAATACAATCAAGGGAAGTTATTTCATTCATAATTTTATGCATATATGAGCTTATGTGAGTCACCTCAATCATTCATTCGTCAAGATTTGAAGTTTGTCTTTGAAAAGTTGATCAGTCAAATTATCTAACTATTTTGAAATCCACTGAGATCTAACTTTTGATGTGATTGTCAAATGAAGATTACCCCAAGAGAAAAATTGTTCTTAAGAACCATATGAACAACTTTCATGTTCATTAAAAATCCATTCGATACTTGGAAGGTCATCAATCATTTCAAAACATTATAAGTCATTTTGACTGAAACCCTAATTTTGGGTCAACTTCCCAAGGACCTAACTTTTTTATTTTGTATGATTTTGAGGTGAGACCAAGTGAATTGGAAATTTTATGATATCTACTTCAATTTTTATGTTGGACAAAATTTCATAATCCTAAAAGAAACACATGTGATAATACAAAACATTATAGGTCACTTTGGACCAAAGTCATTGAAATGTGAAAAAGTCCAAGTTCAAGTGTCCCTAACTTTCTCATAAAAAACCCAAATGATTCCAAATCTAAGTCCAAATTGATTGCCTTGAAACGATATACAACTTTTAGTTTGGAGGTTTTGTCATTTGAGGCTTACATCATTGAAACAGAAGGGCTTGAAGTTGGTCCATTTTGGCAAAATTTCCATATACATGTCTTGTACTTTGAACTTCATGGCCAGTTTTCAATATTTTCCCAACTCCAAATGGATTTTTGTTCAACATAACATTTGTTCCTTATGTCAAGACCTTTCCAACCATTACCCACATGCTTGTGTTTCAATTTTCCAAATGGCATTTTCGAAGAGGTGAAGTTTTGGGTTCAATTATGCATAACATGTTAAAATTCCATGCACAAGCTTATGCATTGCCATCTGCACGTCCATTTCACTTTCATTTGTGTTCAGCATGCAAAACCAATTGAGTTTGGGCCTCACATGCGCCTGTACAGGCCCATGCATGGAGGATCCAAGTTCATGCACACACGAGTTTGGTCATGCATTGCATCAGCCTTGGCAGGATGCTTTGCTCACTTCAAATCTCAATCTAAAGGCGCCTGAAGCTCTGCACAACTGATTCCCCAACCCTCCATTAAAGGAATTCTGAATTTTTCTCTTCACTTTTCAAGCTCAAATTTCAACTTCATTGGTTGATCTTTGGCTTCTAAATTCCTTAGCCTTGCTTCCTTGTTACTTCAAGATCAAGCTGCACACGAGGATTGGATTGGATCAAGCTCACACAAGCTGCACTTCAAAGGTTTTCCCTCCAATTGTTTTCCTTCGAATCTCTTTAGATATTGAACATTATTTGTATTGGTTGGCATCTCTGATGTCCTCATGTGAGAGGCAATTGATTTGTGGTTTTAATTTTGAGAATTGAACAAGTTTAGATTGAACACCTCATTTTTCAAGCTCAGATTTCTTCCTCTATAGGAATCTTGAGTGAAAACTAAGGTTACAGGGGTGATGTACATCACCCCAGCTTTTGAATGGTATGTGGATCGCGCGTTTTAGTTGAGGTTTGAAAACCTGCAACTGATGGCTGGAACTGGCCTTCTCACCGGAGAAGACGGTGGTTTCCACCACTGTCCCCAAGCGTCCTAGCCTCAGCCCTTGGATCCATGTTTCTAGATCTAATCCTAGTGTTTCATTGTTATGACTTTATTTAAATCATTGTGCCACTCTGTTGACTAGAGTGCACCATGCGCACGCGTTTACCAGCCACAAGATGAGCCACGTCAATTAATGAAATGAGATCTGACGCCTCAGGACTTTTGCTATTTTCTGAATTTCCATTTTAATTTCTTGTATTACATTTTATTTTAAAAATTCATAACTTCTTTATTTGGAATCACAAAAATATGGGACCAATTGCAAAATTTTTCTCTTAAATTCTAGTTTCTAAAAATGATTTTTAATTAGTTTTGTGATTCCATTTAATATTTTTTGTGAATTATTTCATTTCTGATTGTTTTTAATTCATTTAAAATACTTTTTGATATTCAAAAATGCAAATCAATTTCTTTGGATAATGATGAATCTATGAAAAATATTCTAATCAATTTCTTAATTGATTTGAGATTTATTTGAGATTTTAGTCCAATTATGTTATTTTTCTTCATTTTTAATTGTTTAAAATTTGTTTCTGTTTTCAAAAAATGATGAATTTTTTTGTCAAACCTTGTTTGACAATGTTAGACTTATGATGATCCAATTGGACTTTTCCGAGTTGATTTGAATTGGATTTGAAGTTTGACCTTTATTTGTTCATTTTATTTCATGTATTATTTTAATTCCAAAAAATACCAAAAATATTTTTGTCATTTCTTGACTTCTAGTCTCCATTTCACTTCTGTTTACCATTGATTGGTGTTGATTCCATTCATGTTTGAGCAATGTGTTTTGGTTATGTCTTTTGAATTTTAATTATGTACATTCCATTTCCATCTTCTTCTTCTTCTTTTTCTTTTTGACCAATGAGTTAATGATTGGTGGTTAGCCTTGACATATTTAACCTTCTTTGATCCAAATCAAATTCATCTTGATCAAAGATCAAGTGAATTGCTTTGTGTCCAAGATAGGTTGCTTCTTGGTCAAGCAAAAAACCTAAATCCATACAAGGCCATTCTTCTTTTCTTTTGGCATGGCAAGTTGTAGGAGCTTGGCTTACTAGTCATGATCTCTAAGTTGTGTTTATTTTCCTATAGTTTTATTGACCGACCTCAGATAGGTGTGACTACTACATTAATCCACTTACAATTGCTTAACATAGCGCTAAATTGCCTTATGGGACACTAACACTAACTACTAATTACTAACTTTTAATTCAAGCATTTAATTCTTACAATTTACGTTAATGAAATTTAATTTCTTGCTCATTAATTCATTTTTATTTGCCCTTTGCTCATTTGAGCTCATGTTTATGTTTATGCCATTTGCCTTTTGCTCACTTGAGCACATTATTGTGTATATACTATTGCCTTGTGCTTGTTTTGTTTTTGTTTGTGTGAACCCAATGCAAATGGAGAAACGACTTAGATTTAGGACCTTACCTATGCTAAATGGAGTTTCAAGAGCAACTAGGTCTCATGCCTTTAGAATGCTAAATATGTTGAAGAGCAACTAGGCCTCATGCCTTTAGAATGCTTAATCTTGAAGATGAATTGAAAGGACCCTAATTCTAAACTCACTCTTGCCCATTCTTTTTATTGCATTGTGGAACTTTTTGATTTGTGTGTTCTTGTGTGATATGGATCCCAAACTTGAGCCAATTAGAAGGACCATTGTTATGAGCATCCAAGATAAGAGAGACAAATCCAAATTGGAAGATCCTAGGAGCTTGATTGATTATTTGCTCGATTGCTTGAGTTAATTGCTTATTGCTTGCTAAGTCCAAAGGAAAGGAGCAACTTGGATCATCTTTATGATCTCAAGAAGGGAACTCCAAGTGGTTTTATTTCTCTTCCCTCATCTTTGCATGTTTAGGACCTAGCCCTTCTCTTCTTCTCTCCACTCTAACCCAAGCCAAACTTATTTTGTGCAAACATTAACATTGCTTTCAAAATTAGAAACCTAGGCACTATGCCTTTGAATTTTCTAAACTCTTTTCATAACACTTATTTTGAATTGAATCTTAAGTCAACTTTGACTTTATTTTGTGAATACTTTTCATTTGTAAATACAACTCACTCAAATTGTTTTTGTGGTTCCAATGGCCACTTTTGCCAAAGCTTTTCATAAACATTAGCTATTAGGTTTGAGTTATCATAGTGGTTGATATAAACCTCACCTTATCCTTAGTGATTGGACTATAAATCTTTCATACTTATTATAGGGTGGATCCCTCACTAGTATGTTGAAGCTCTCCTCACATGGTGGATTGTGGTTTTAGGTTGAGTTTTCTCCCTTTGATAACAAAAGACCTTAAGGATTTTAACCAATCAATTCACCAACTTCTTTTGAGATTTTTACCCTGAACTACGATGTTTTGGTCCTACCTTTTTAAGATGGTACGTAGGCAATGGGTTTATCCATTCAAACACAAAATTGTAAATAACTTGTATATTCTTTTCTCATCTCCCCAATCATGTTTGCACAAATATTTTTCACAAATACCAACCTACCATACAACATTTGTAAAAAGGGCTCCCTTAGAGTACTAAGGATGTTTTGGGTGCTTAAAACCTTCCCATTGCATAACCAACCCCTTTACCCAGATCTTTGACATTTTTATTAGTTTTTGATTTGATAAAACTTTTCGGTTTTTGTTCGCTTTCTAACCTTTCCTTTGGATAAATAGAAGTGCGGTGGCGACTCGAATTGTATGATTTACTTTTGATTTAGTCAATAAATCTAAAGGTAACGAATACCCCGCTACAGTCAGGCAATAAAAATTTAGGTGTTAATGCATGTTAGAGATTTGGTATGAAGAACCAAACTCCTAAAACATACCACACACTAAAATAAAAGATCAAAAGGGAGGGACCTATCTCAGTAATACTTGTATTGGTTCCTCTCACACAAGGTCATTGATGAACCAATTAGCCTTTATATATTAGAGATTTCATTGGTCAAATTAGGGAATGGGAAAGAATAGGGAGGAGAAGATAGAAACACAAATTGACCAAGGTAGGATTTTCATCAAATCAAAACCATTCATTCACTTTGGGAGATAAAATGTATATTTCATCAATCCCCTAAATCCAATGGTTTTGATCCAACAAAAGTCAAATCAACCTTGACCAAGGCCCAAACAGAAAGTCAAACATCACAAGACCATATAAATGGCTCAACTTTATTTTTAAACAATTAATCAATTAAATATCCAATTAAAAGTGAATTAAAATACATTTTAATTTGGCCAAAACCTAAAATCCCTTCAAAACACCAAATAAATGGGCAAGTGATTTATCCTAGGTCAAACAATATCAAAGGACCTTAGAAAAAAAAATTCACTATTTTTGAAAAGTCAGAAGTATTTTTAAACAATTAAAAATATGCACGAAAACATTTAATTCATGAAAAATATCAAAATTAATCCAAAAAATAATTTTAATTCAAAATATGGAAGAGGGAAATATTTAAATATTTTTGGTGAAAGTCCGATATTTTTTGGATTAAAAATAAAATTTCTCTGAATAAAATAAAATAAATGGATTAAATGAAAAATCAGAAATAAAAAAGAAAATAGAAAAAACAAAGGTCATTAGATCTGCCTCATTAATTGAGGTGACAGATCTAATGGCCACGCGCGATCTATCCTTGGTGGACTCAAGTCAAAGCAATGTACGCGTGGTAATTCAGAAGAATGACTCAGATTAAAGCATCCAAACATGATCAGATGGCCAGGAGGTGTGCCAACACACCACCGGAGCTAGAGGTCCGGTCATCTTCTCCGGTGAACCTCACCGGACTGGTCCAACTTCGTCTCAATGAAAAATGAAAAACAAGGACACTATTTCAAAGAGAAAATCCTCAAGAGCTCGAATCTGACCTTAATTTTCTCCAATTGCAAGTATATAAAAATATATAGGGATTTGAATTTCGAGGATCATGAACTGAGTTGCTTCGATTTGACCTCAAAGCAACTCAATCGTGTTGCCTACATTGGTAGAACTTCAGCCAACCAAAAATCAAAGAGAATGGTGAAGAATTGAGAGAGAATCAAAGAGATGAAGTTTCTCAAAAATCACCCTTGAGGGAGCTTGAATCTTGCTTGATCTTGCTTCCAATTGGCCTTGGCTTGACTTCAGATGCTTGCAAGAAGTGAATTCAATCAAAGAATGGCTTGGATTCTTGGAGTTTTAACTTAAAAACATAAGTTAAATTGAAAAACTTAAAGTTTATCCTCTAATGGTGAGGGGTAGGGTTGAAGGATCAAAGCTTGGGAAAGGTGTCTTAAATTCTGAGCATGAGGGGTTGTATTTATAGGCTATGCATTTGCTTTCTACGCACTTCCATCAAAATGCCAAAAATAGTAATGTCACTTGCATGGATGCATGGGCGTGTGATAGGCCCATCAAATGATGCCAAATGATCCAATATAATGTGTTATCCAACCTGAAATGATGCCACATAGACATGCATAAAGGAAATGAACTTTGACCATGAATCTTACCAAATGGAACCTTATGAAAAACTCATGCGCAATTCCATCAATCTTGGCCTAAATGAGGTGATCTTGGACTTTTTGGAAAGGTGAGATCAAGGGGAACAACTTTCATTTTGAACACTTTTCCATTTGAAGCTTGCATCATGATGAATGTTAAGGTGGAATTTTGGGAAATCACACATAATTGAAATTTTTCTAAGTCCCAAGTCAAATGTTCACTTCTTCCACCTTGAATAACTTTTGCTATGGGCTTCAAATGGAAAACGTTCCTTAATTAAAGTTATAGTTATTTAAAACCTCTTCAATATTGTCACAAATTGGACCTTATTTGGTTTTGGCATGAAGGAGTTATGCATTTTAGAAGTTGAGGAAAATCTCTTGTTCAATGGTAATGGCCCAAAATGACCTATAATGTTTCCTCTTGGGACATGTCCTTGCAAGTTAAATTTGAAGTTTCTCAAAGAATAAAAGTTGGATAGGACATATTGAAATTAATCATGAAACTTGGATGTCCTTTATCTCATAAAAATTGAGCATGTTATGGTCCTTGGAACTTGTTCTCCTAACTAGGGCACAAACAAAATGACCTATAATCTTTCACCATAAAAAATGACTTTACAAGCCAAACTAGATTTTGGCCTCAACATGAAAGTTGTTTGGAAAGTAATAAGGAGTAACATTTATGTGGGAATAATTTTCATATGATAAAAATTGTAGGAGATAGGGTCTAGGGAACCCCAGTTTTGACCAGTTGACTTTCTCTGGTCAACCACCATGAACCATCTTTCAAACTTGAGGTTATCTTGATCTTTTGGACTCATGGAGGATCATATATGTATAATGTGATGTAATATGAAGTGTCCCTTAAAATATTTGATCAAATGTTGAAGAAACTTGGTGAGGAAGTTACACAAGATACCCAGATTAATTAGGGTTTCCAAGGCAAACAAGCTTCAAACTCTTGATGAATTCTTGATCAAAATGATAAAGGAATATCACGGGGATCCATATATGACGTCTAGAACCAATGTGAACCATCTCTTGATTGATCTCCTTGTATTAAGGGTCTCAAACCATAGATATGATCTTGATGAGGCATTAGTAGATGCACACACTACCTACAAAAGGAACAAAGCTATACATAGACATATTTTTGGTTTTTTGGTTAGTAAAAAAGACAAAACAAAGTATGATACGATCTAAAGTGCCTGGTGATCTCTCCCAATGCAAATCCAATGAATGAGGGGTAAGGATGATGCCAAGGTGTGATCCCAAAGCCAGTGCATATGATGAGATAGCATGAGGGATCTTAGGGTCAAAATTAGGGTCTTACAGCTGCCCCTATTTAAGGACATTCTAACTAAGGATGTGAAGGTTAAAATCTTCATAGCAACTCAGTAAAATGGACTTAAATAACAACATCTAGAAACAAATTTTGGTCCCTAAGAGACCTTATGATGCATATGATATGAATGTTAAAATAATCTTTATGGGGAATATACTGCCACAAAGGAAAAGAATCTGGAAGAGACTGAAAGTCCATAGGAGCATAATGCATTCCATAAGGAAAACTCTTAGGGAGACAGAGACTCTGGGGGGATAAAAGTTGTACGTAGGCCACGCTACGACTTGAAAACTGCTGGAGACACGAGGGAGTTTCCATGAAAATAAATCAATGGAAGGACTCGGTCTGGGGAACTAGGAAAATCTGCAGGGGAAACGGGTAGATCAGAACAAAGCTGAAATACTCAAATGAAACAGGAAAAGGCGATTCCATTGAGGAAATATGCACTCAAACTCAACTGGGGAAGAATGAACTTCAACACAGGAGTACCAGAGATATATTATCTATTACCGGTTACTGGGTAGGAAGATAATATACTCTGATAGAGGGACATCTGTTACTGGTTAAGGCAAGCATATCAATGATGACAAGTTGAGGAGAAATAGGTGTATCCATTACCTGTTACTGGGTATGAATAACCTACTGAGTAAAGAACTCAAATAGGATTTACAACTACCAACTACTGGGAAGAAGACCAAAGAGAGAGTATCAGTCACTGGTTAAAGTGAACATATCAAGGATAAACTCAAAGTAGGAATATCCGTCATCGGTTAGGATGAACATATCAAGGATAGAAAACTAGGGGAAAGAGGAAGAATATCCGTTACCGGTTAGGGTAAACATATAAAGAATAAACTGCCTGGGATAAATAGGAATTATATTTATCAGTTACTGGACAGAATACCAAAGAGAGAATATCTGTCACCGGTCAAAGTGAACATATCAAGGATAGACTTAAAGGGGAAAGATAAAATAGGAATTACAACTACCGTCTACTGGGTAGTGTAAGACCCCAATTTTTGACCCTAAGATCCCTCATGGCATCATATCATAGCATTGCATAGCCTCAAGGATCATTGAGCACCTTGCTTCTTTCCCTGTGGGTGGGATCTTTTTGAGAGTGGTTCTAGATCACCAAGCATTGCTTGCATTTGTATATCATTTCTTTTCTTTTAATCACTAACCAAAAAGTACAAAAATATGTCATTAACCTTTGTTACTTGCAGCTTAAGCAGCCACAGGTTAAGGCAATGCAAGTGAATCCTATGTGCAAGGGATGAAGTTTTCATTGAGATATGGATCATATATTGAGCTTATATGAGCTATGGTTTCATTTTGAAGCCAATTCATCAAGTGGCAAAGGCCCAAGTTCATCAGAATATTTTCAGGTCATCTAAGGACCAATGCAAGTCAACTGAAAGTCAACTGAAGGCTTTGAGTGTGGGAATTGAATTTCTTCATTCTCATTCATGTTCAAACAAGGCTTATTCATCATGTCAAATATCTATATTGAAGAATTTGAAGCTAGTGCAAAAGTTTCCAAAAATGGAAAGTGACCTATAATTTCAAGTTTCCAAAAATGGCAAGTTTTTGGTTCACATTCAACTTGACTTTCCAACATCAAAGAAGCTTCAAATGAATTTTTGGCCAACATGAAAGTTGAAGATCTCTCTCTCCCAGTTCCAAAATGTCCAAGATCATGAGCATCTGATGATTGGTTGAGAAGATATGGTCAAATGATTGCAATATGCACATAGAACTTCAACAAGCCATAACTTTTGATCTAAAGCTCCAAAATGAGTCCCTCTTTTTGCATTATGCTTCTTATGACCTATATTTTCCAAATCCAACATTGCATTGCATGAACTTTAATCACATGATCAAATGTCCATGCATGAGCATTTTGGAGGGAAAGTTGGAAATTCAAATTTGGTGCATCATACATGATTAATTCCAATCCAATTATGTGCATGAGATGATTTTAAGTGAAAATACACCTCCACATGGTACTGTTCATGTTTAAATTTGGCATGCACCACACACTTTTCCAATTTTGGTCATACACCTCATTTTCACTTAATCCCAATTAACACAAGCTTAATTACATTTTCAGAGTGATTAGGAGATAGTATAAAGCCTCAATCATAACAGAATTTCAGCACAATCACATTCTAGATCTAGATTTTTGACTTCCCTCTCAAATTTCTATCTCTCCAATTTTCAAAATTCTTCATCTAAATCATCAAAATTCTTGTAGAATCGTGTTCATCATGTGTCATTGAGTAGGATTTGGCTATTGATTTGAAGAATTCGAGCTAGAATCAAGCACATCAAGCTCAAGAACATGAAGATGGAAGTTGCAATTTGATCAAGATCCAAGCCTTTCCAAGCTTCAACTCATACATAAAGCTTCAAGTCATCAATATAGGAGTGGATATGGATCATTTGAGCACTTGAATCGCTTGTTTTCATCCACTGCTCTTCAAAGAGGTTAGAATTCGAACCTCTTAATTCTCCATTTTATGCACATGTTATTGTAGATCTTTTCACGCTGATTATCTTGATGCTTTTAGAATTTGAAATGGTTGAGTATTGATTGAGTTATGTTGAGTAGAAGTTTTGAATGCAAAAATGTTTCTCTTGGATTTGCATTGGTTAGGAAGAATTATTGTGAATTGAGCCTGGATTTGGAATGTACATGGAATAAGCTTTCGATTGATGTATTGTTTGCACGTTTCTGGAAATTTTTTGATGCACGCTACTGTAGCACCACCGTCTCAACGAAGAAGACGGTGGAAACCACCGTCCCAGCCGCCGTCTGTAACAGGCTGTGTTGGCGCTAGGGTTTTGTCCACGTGTACATCCACGCATGCGTCCGTTGGCGTTTTCATAGGCTACCGTTCTTTTGACTAGTCCACGCATTGCATTGATTGCTTAGGTGGCTGCCACACCAATTAGTGATGCGCAACGTTTCGATACGCACTTGTAGCCTCCCTGTACAGGGTTCGATTCCAGGCTTGTGTTACTTTGGTTTGATTTATTTGTTTTCCTGTAGCGCCATTTGTGACTTCATGAACCTGGGCTCGAATCTGGCATGATGCATTGTTCCATTTTCTCATTTTCATTATTATTTTCTACATATTTTCCATTTATTCATTTTATTTTCATGCTAATTCAAAAAATCATAAAAAATAGCATATGCATCCAATTAAACCCAAACTTTTTTCTACATGTTCATTTGAATATCTATTATTTTGTGGTGTTGATTTTATGAATTTATCACTTCTGGATTTTTAATTGTGTTGGCTTATTTGAACATAATGCAAAATATGACATGTTGTACCAATTCTCTTGTGAAATGCTCATACATTGTCCAATTGCCATGAAATTTAATATGCTGATTCCTAACATGTTACATGATTTGTGAGATTTTATTTGGCATTTTTAGCACATTCCTTCTCTGTTTTGGACACATGAATGTATGGTGTGACAATGTGTGTCACACAATTTGATGTTGCTCTTGTTCATTTTCATATACATGTCAATTGAGCTTTTCTGATTCCAATCTTTTGCATGATGCTTGTGTTTAACATGTTGTATACACATAAAAATTTCCATGATTGTTTGATTCATTTCTGTTTTAATATGGAATTTTCATTCTTGATGACCAATTGTGTGCTATGTAATTGCCTTTGCCATATCTTGCTCATGTGATGACTTTGCTTGATGCTTTAGACTTGGTCCTTTTTAGGACATGTTCTTACTTGATTAAATGTGCTTTATGTTGAATATTGGTTGCTGTTTTGACTTTTTGCTTTGCCTTTGACTCTAGTCTTTGCACTAGTGGTTTGTACTCACCTTTTGAGTTTTGCATTTCAGGTTCAAGCAATTAGTTCTAATGGATGATGTGATCTCCTTGCTTGAGATGCAATTTACTTTGTTTAACTAACCTTTGTTGTCTTATAGGTCCTTTGGTGGTGAACTCACTTGATTGATTGCCTGTTAGGACTTATTTTGTGTACATATTGGAAACCACTGTTGTTGACTGTTTGGTTGTGTGAATATCCTACTGATTGTTTAGCTTTTCATACAAGTACATTAGTAGCTTTAGCTCATTATCTGAGTTTTGCTTTGCTTGTGGTTGGTATACCACTTAGGTAACCTCTCTAACTCCATGTAGTCTGGAAGCCATGTCGTTTCTTTTAGCAGGCATTTGGCTGAAGTCCTCCTTAAGAGGCAATGTCTGTGATTGTTTATATTTATGCCATGCACTTCAAGTCCTCCTAAGTGAAGAGGCAATTGGCAGATAGAAGGGATTTGCAATCAATCCCCTGCTATTTAGTTGAGTCTTTCATTATGCTCGCACTACGTGCTGATGCATTTGAATAAACACCCAAAATCTTGTATAGAGTCAGTCATGTGGAATAGGGTCCCTCATTCTGGATCCCCCACGTCTTCTTTGATTCAAGCTCACCCAGGCCAGGGTTAAGAGCTATGAGGTCTAATCCTCATTTCCCATTTCATATGCTCACCCTGACGGTCAATGTCAGTGGTTAAGAGCATCTCAACACCCATAACAATATTGGCTTATTTGTCAAGGTTGATATGACCCCTTGACTAAAGCCCAACTTTGATTGAGCCTCTTGCTTGTGTATAGAGTGTGCTAATTGATTGCTGTGCTTGCTTGTGTTTGCTTTTGCATATTGTTTTGCATATTGTTTTTGCATTTGTTATTTGCTTTGTTTGAGGATTCAGATGTAAGACCATTGATTGGCTATCTGTTTCCTGTGTTTGTTTCTTTGTGGAGTTAGATGTAAGACCATTGATTGGCTATCTATTTCCCATGTTGCTTTGTGGAGTTGGACGTAAGACCATTTATTGGCACTCCGTTTCCCATTTGTTTTCGGAGTTGGATGTAAGACCATTGATTGGCCCTCCATTTCCAGTTTTGTTGCTCCTTTGAGCTTGCTTATTTGTTTATGCTTTGTATTGCTTAATTCCAAAGGAACTTACTTGGATCATTCCTATGATCTTGAGAAAGGAATTCCTGCTTGTGGCCTTGTCCCTTATCCATGACCTCTTTTGTGCTTAACCTTAACCTTTTTCATCCTTAAACCAGAAAACTTTTGTGCAAACATTTCCACTTGTTTTCAAAACTAGAAACATAGGCCTTAAGCCTTTGATTTTCAAACTTCATTTTCTTAATACTCATTTGTAATTGAACTTAACTCATACTTTGACTGTGTTTTGTGAATACTCTAATTGGTTAGTTCAACCCACTCAATTGTTTTTGTGGCTCTGTGCCCACTTCTTAATCAAATTTTCATGCATTAGCTATAGATCTGAATTATCTCAGTGGTTGATGTAAATCTCACCGCATCCTTAGTGATCGAATCGTAAGTCTTCCATACTGATAACAGGGTTAACCCCTCTAGTATGTTGAAGCTATTCCCACATGGTGGATTGTTGGTTCAGGTCGAGTTTTCTCCCTTTGATAATGAAAGACCTTAAGGCTTTTGTTTAAAATCAATCCACTTACTTTTTTGGAAATCTTTTAGCCAAACTACGGTGTTTTGATCCTTATCTTTCATGAAAAGGTACGTAGACAATGGGTTCATCCATCCAAACGCAAAAATAATAAACTTGTACATTCTTTTCTCACCTCTTCCCTCATGTTTGCACAATAAATATTTTCATAAACAATACTTTATTTTTGCAACAAGTTGTGAAAAGGGTTCCCTAGGAGTACCTAGGATGTTATGGGTGCCTAACACATTCCCACAACATAATTACCCCCTTACCCAGATCTCTGTACCTTTTTTATTAGTTTTCTTTGTAAAACTCTTAGGCTTTTGTTCGCTTTCTAGCCATTCCTTTGGATAAATAGAAGTGCGGTGGCGACTCTATCTTTGTATGCCTTGCTTTTGATTTAGTCAATAAATCTAAAGGTAATGAATACACCGCTACAGAAAAGTGGCGACTCTGCTGGGGACATGTCTTCCTAGTGGGTTTCCCAACTTTTCACACTTTGTTGTATTATATTTGTCTATTGTTTATGACATATTTTTGTGCAATTTGGGATTACTGTATTGTTTGTAATGATTGATTTGCTTGATATATCAATTGCTTGCTTGCTTGGTGATCTCTGTGAGATGAGTTCTATACCCGAACTTGAGTGCACCCTATGATAGGAGAATGGCATAGCTCGTCGACTTGTGTGGAGTTATTCCTTAGCAAGTTGACTTGCGAGTCCATTCACTTGGTGGAGGTCATGTTGGATTAATAATGTCACACGAGTTATTTGTGGTTAGACATTATTCTTTCAACATAGACCCTAGAAGCCAAGAACCTTAGTTTGCCAAGCCCATCTTGGCCTATTTTTAGGATGTAGTGCGGAGGTCGTTCAAATGTCAGATTTGATGCGATTGTTACGCGATACTACACTTATAAGAGTCTCTCTTGAGAATATTTTTGGAATAAGAGTATTCGTTCCTCCGATAATAATCGAAAGATGGGATGATGACTATGGGAACCTCTGGTAGAACATGTTCGGCAGGTTTAAACCATAGTACACTCCCTTTGGGTGGTTCTTAACCGAGACTCCATGCTCGTGACTCACAACAAACCCGTGATTCATGGTTGATCCGTTCAACTATCGTTATATCAATGGAACTTGGGTGTTGATAAGGTGCAAACCATAATCCACCAAAATGGATGATTGATATTAAAGATGGTTGAACCGTTCATATATCGTTAATATCAATGGAACTTGGGTGTCGATAAGGTGAAAGCCATAATCCACCAAAATGGATGATTGATATTAGGGATAATATGTGTCGCAACCTGAAAAATACAGTGCGCGAAAAAACAATCGGTGAAAGAAAAAGACAGAAGAGTCGCCACCGTGCGTTATTCATCCCAAAGGAGGGAAAGGAAACGCTCGAAGTAAACCTGAAAAAAGGAAAGGACAAGACAGGGTCTCGCAACCAAATCATGGGTTCTGGAGTCGGTTATGCGAAGGGAAGGTATTAGCACCCCTACGCATCCGTAATGGGAATATTAACCCCCTGGGCAAAGGTAATGGGAATAATGGCAAACCTGATTGGAGAGCTTGATTGAAATTGAGTTGCACCCGTGAGGTTTACAAAACAATCTTCAGGGTTTATGTGAGGCAGAGGCGATTCTGTGTAGCTGAGTTCCCTTCGGGGTTTGGAGGCTGCTCTGAACTCCGTTAGGTCTTCTCTCACTATCTTTTTCCTCAGGGTTTTGTTCCAAGGAAACCTCAGGGTATTTTGCTTCTCTTCAAAATCCCCCTTTGTTCTGTGTGGCTTTTGTTTCAATGAAACTCTAGTATTTATAGGCTAATATTGGTAGCTTAGTGGGCTTTTGAGAAAGGTCCAAGTCCAAAAAAAAATTATTTTATTTCATTTTTTTTTTTTCGTTTTTTTTTTTTTTTTTTTTTGGATCTAATTCTGATCGACATGATGAAATGCAATATGAAATGCTAAATGAATGCATGAATGAGGAGGGCAAATTTTGGGGTGTTACAGCTGCCCCTATTCAATCATCAGCTAACCCGAGTAGGATGAAAGCGAACAGCTTATCAGACAAACGGGGTGAGCTGTGATTGAATACCAAAGATAGACCGAAAATTTGCGCTCCGAGAACACCACAAAAACACGGAAATACACCGTGTTGTTTATTTTTCTTCCGATCCTCTGGCTTGATCTGAATCAGTCTTCTGGCATAATCTGGAGTTTCGATCCTCTGGCTGAACCTATACTCAATTTAGTCCTCTGGTTGGATATTAATTTTGATCCTCGGGCTGGATACGATTTTGATCTTCTGGCTAGATCTTCTTCGATCTTCTGGCTAGATCTCCTTCGTTTCGATTCTCTGGCTGAATCTATTTCCTTTGATTCTCTTGCTGAATCCATTTTCGGTCTTCGGGCTAGACCTGACTTTGATCTTCTGGCTAGATCTGGAGTGTTGATCCTCTGGCTGAATTTGAACTTAATTTGATTCTCTGGCTGAATCTACTTCGATCTTTTGGCTAGATCTGAATTGTTTCGATTCTCTGGCTGAATCTATTTCGATCTTCTGGCTAGATCTGGATTGTTTTGATGATAAATTCCCGTCATTAGGATCCCGCATCTGAGGCATGCGCTGGTTGACCCTCTTTTGAAATCTACACCCAACCTTCATATTAGATATGCAGCTTCGAGCATATTCCACTTTTGGGCTTCGTACATATTCTTCGGGCTAGAACATGTTGTAACGACTCCTCAATTAGACTTGTTGGGGAAATAAAGCTTGTAGGCGACTTCACTGGGGAATCTTCAAATTGAGCCTCAGGCTGACTCTTGGGAAAACGATTCTCAGGCTGAATCTTCAAAAATGACCCTCATGCTGGATCACGGGAAAACGATTCTCAGGCTGAATCTTCAAAAAGTGACCCTCATGCTGGATCACGGGAAAACGATTCTCAGGTTGAATCTTCAAAATGACCCTCAGGCTGGATCACTCACGCTTGATCCTCTGGCTGGATCTCATGACCTTGGTTGTAAAGTAATTCTTCAGTCTGCTTGGAAGAACCTGTTTATCAGCTTATGTGTATGCTTGATATGATATGCATGCGAATGCAAATGCTATGCATGGTGTAAAAGAAAAAAGAAATCTGCTAGGGGAAGCAAACTCCGGTAGGGAATAGATCGCTGTATCAATCCTTGAATGCTCTGTGGGGAATGATCCGTCTGTCGGGACCAATGAGCCACCAAAAATAAATTGGCTGCTTGAAAAGTTGACCTTGCGGGGGGAGTATCAACTATGGAAACTTTTCTCGGCGAGGCTCTGTGAGGAGAGTCTGTGGGGAAAACACTTCCTGGGGAAATGTCGTAGGAAACGACCTTTGCTGGGGATATGAACTTGCTAATCGTCCTCAAGCTGGGGATTAGAACAAATCTGTTAGAAATAATCTGTTGGGGATGAGATGAACACTGGGAACACCACCCTCTTGTCCGTTGGGCATGCAACCACTCCGCTGTTGCTAGGAAGATACAGTCTGACACCGTCAACTCCGCTGGGGATATATAGTTTGGATACTGTCAACTTTACTGGGGATAGACAGTCTGGATACTGTCAACTCTGTTGGGGAACATGCTCTGCTGAGGAGAGACTTTGTCAACCGCTTGGGGATGAGGATTCATGACTTGGCATCCGGTTCCTGTGACCTGCAACCAAAAATACACATATGCCTCGGGGGAATTACTCGGTTTGAATTCACCATCCGGGATTAAGCACATTCAAAGCAATTTTAAATGTTTTCCTGTGCAAATCATCTGCAAAAGCCACCATTATGTTCATATGCAATATGTTTTATCAAAAATTCGGACTTTTTTGCAAACAAACTGATAAATGAAAAATAAAGAGGCTCTTTAACTGAATTATTCGACTCTTACTGGGGAGAAAATTTGTGCCAGGAATAGGCGAGGGTATCAGGAAGCTGATCCTTGAAAAGAGGTGATCGCTATAAAAAAAAGAACTACCCTAATGGCAATGTGGAAACGGGGTCCCACTGAGTTTCGACTCTGCTATGACTCGTATGTCCTCAAGACGCTCTGCTCATCTTGCTTTCTGAAGTGGATGATTATTCGATCTTTAACCTTCGAAGATTGCCGGATTGAATGAAACGGTGATATAACACTGATGAACTCAGATCATAGTCATTCGCTTATTCCCTAACTTTTGCCTGGATCGCCCCCTTTTCGGGTTTTCAATCCACCGGGATACCCATTTTTGCCTGAGCCGCCCTTTTGGGTTTTCGACTCACCGGGTGTATTCTTTTTTTTTATATATCCCTAATTTTTGCCCGAACCTCTTTATTCTTTTTTTTTTGGTTCGTCGGGATGCCCCTTTTTTGCCTGGACTATTCTTTTTACTGTCCAGCGGGTCTATTTTATGCGAAGTATTTTTTAACTGCGTCTGAGTTGACAGGGGACGGGAATCCTTCGCCATCCATGGTTGTTAGCATCAAAGCTCCGCCATAGAAAATCCTTTTAACCACGTACAGACCCTCATAGTTCGGTGTCCATTTGCCCCTGTGATCTGTGTTGGGAGGAAGAAATATTTTGAGTACCAATTCACCGACTCGATACTCCCGAGGGCGCACTTTCTGACCAAATGCTTTCTTCATTCGTCTCTGACCGAGATAGGTCGATTCTGGGTACGTAGTTCCAGCATAGCACCATTTCCCGTTGGTTTGATTGATGACCAAAGCTGAGTCCCCGTATACATCCAGGGATTTAATCTGTATATTGACGGCTTCCTCAAGTCTTAGGATACAAGCTTCGTATTCGGCTTCATTGTTGGTGCAGGGAAAAGTTATTCTGGCACCAAATGGCATATGAACCCCCTTCCGGTGTGATCAACACTATACCAACTCCGCGACCATTGACGTGGACCGCCCCATCAAACATCATAACCCATTTGGATTCAGGGTCAGGCCCCTCCTCCGGGAGTGGTTCCTCTCAATCTTTCAATTTGAGAAACATGATGTCCTCATCAAGAAAGTCAAACCTCATAGGTTGGTAATCATCAATCGGTTGCTCTGCAAGATAGTCTGACAAGACACTTCCCTTGATGGCTTTTTGTGAAGTGTATTGGATGTCATACTCTGTCAATATCATTTGTCACCTAGTAACCTTTCCGGTAAGTGATGGATTTTCAAAAATATACTTGACTGGATCCATTTTTGATATTAATAGAGTCGTGTGAGTCAACATATACTGTCTTAGTCGGCGAGCAGCCCATGCCAAAGCGCGACAAGTTTTCTCGAGCAATGAGTATCTTTGTTCACAGTCGGTAAACTTCTGCTAAGGTAGTATATTGCATGCTCTTTTCGACCTGACTCGTCATGCTGACCGAGCACACAACCTATTGACCTTTCTAACACAGTCAAGTACATGATCAACGTTTTTTTTCTCTCGCTCTGTAGACTGGCCCCGATCTTGATCTCTATCTTGTCGTCTTCGGTACCGATGTTGACGGTCTCAATCACCTCCTGATAAGGTGTAATAGCTCGGTCCTCCTGTTTCAACAATCTGGCTAACCCTTCAGGAAATTCACAAACTTCCTCAGCCCCTTCTTCGGCTTGATAGATAGGATTGTCGAAGTCATACTTCGCCATAGCAGTGTCGTTAGCAGTGAGATCCGAGTGGTCAGCTCTGCATGATGGAGGATCATGCTTTACCTTAGAATGAGAGAGATTTTTTTTGAAAGAAAGGAAAAACGAAAAAAGAAACATTGCCATTTTTTTGTAAAAAGTAAAAAAACTGAAAGAAAGAGAACACAAAATTGTTTGCAAAAGCCGTCCTTTATTGATGATAAAAATAATTACGAAACGTAACTAAATGGATGGCCCTACAAATGAGTCATTACACCTTGGGCAAAGTGTAAGACTTTATTATGCATGTAATAAAAGGAAAACAATAAAAATCACTCTTTCAGCAGAATAACCCGGACGGTTTTTTCAGACGACCAATTGTCGAGCTTTTCTCCCGGGACACACGGGCGAATCCAGCTATCTAAGTCACAGTCGCTGTCAGCCTTGTCTTCATCTACAGCATTGACGACGTGGGGAGAAACCAAACCCCTTATGGAGAAAGTACCGGTTTCATTCTTCTGAGATCCCGGAGCATACCCCAATCCAAACTTGTCTTCTTTGATGACTGGCTCCACAAATTTGCCCCAGCCTTGGGCATTATCGGCTTCAACCACTTCGACAGCATTAATCCCCTGCCCACCCTGAGCCGGCATCGGGTTCTGGATAACATTAGGCACCGGAGCAAAATTGATAGCCTGGGCATCTCTCAAATCTTGTACCTTTAACTGGAGAGCCTTGCAATTATCTGTAGTATGGCCAGGTGCGTTGGAGTGAAAAGCACATTTGGCGTTGACATCATAACCTCTAGGCAAATTATTGGGATCGATTGGTGGGGCCAGAGTTCTCAATGTAACCAGATTCATGTCAATCAGCTTGGGAAGTAATACTGAATAAGGCATTGGGATTGGCTCGATGACCCGGTCCGTCTGCCTTGGACGTTGTTGATAGTGTCTCTGTTGACCCGGATTACCTCCTTGTTGTTGATTGTTGTACCTGGGTTGTTGTTGCGGATGATATTGCGGTTGAGGAACATGTGTTGGAATGGTGACTGCGGCCACTTGATCTTGATAGTAATTAGGGCGTCCTCTACCCCTGCCTCTGCCGGCATACACAACGCTTGTCTCGCCTTCTTTTCTTCGCTGACCGTTACCAGCAAACGGTCTCTTGGGACCTGATGAGTTAGAAGCACTATTGTCTTGAATTCGGCCCATCTTCAACAGACTCTCGATTCTTTCTCCAGCAATTACTATCTCTGCAAAGCTGATTGACGGGAAAGCAGCCAATCTCTCAATATAATTGCCTTGAAGAGTGTTCATGAACATGTCCGCCATCTCCCTTTCAGACATAGGGGGTTGGACGGACGCAGCAATCTGTCTCCAACACTGAGCATACTCTCTAAAGGTTTCCTTGGCAGTCTGAGACATACCTTGCAACAAGGTCCGATTTGGAGCCATGTCCAAGTTGTATTGATATTGCTTGACAAAAGCCTCTGCCAAGTCTTTCCAGCTCTTGATGGTAGTACGAGACAAATGAGAATACCATTCACGAGAAGCTCCAGTTAGACTGTCTTCAAAATAGTACATCCACAGCTTTTCATCTTCCGTGTGAGCCCCCAACCTTCCCAGATAAGATTGGAGATGAGTGCGTGGGCAAGAAGCCCCGTTGTATTTCTCAAAAGTAGGGGGTTTGAACTTGTGAGGAATCCTTACTCCCTGAACCAGACCAAGATTTGTGACATCAAAGCCTAAGGAATTTTGAGACTCCAAAGATTTGAGCTTCTCAGCAAGCTCATCCATACGGCGAGTGGTCTCGAGGGCCTCGTCGTGCAAAGAAAATTGATCATACTGACAATCTTCAGTAACGGGGTGCCCGTTAATCCGAATTCCTTGATTCACATTGTATCTTCCACCAATATCATTTCCAACATTCCCTATGTTGCCAACATTACCCGGGTTTCCATCAGCATTTGCGTTACCCACGTTACCAGTGTTCACAGGGTTATCAGCGTTCCCAGGGTTACCAGGGTTTCCCTCAGCATTTGGTATCTCCACCTCCGGATCGGGTCTCGGTTGCTCAACCAATTCCCTCAGCTTCGCTTGGCCTTCTGCCATACCAGTCATCAATGTCATGAACTGATCCATCCTTTCACGCATATCAGCCAGCTCTTTCTGTACTTGGTCCATCGCTAGTCGTGGACGGTTTTCCTTTGTCGGGTATCTGTGAACTCGCTTGGGACCAATAACTGCCTGATACAGGGAACAAACATTAGACACTGCGGTGACACCTGCAAAACAGACAAGGGTTAATATGCATGGTATGCGATGCACTGCTTGTTCAGTTTTAAGGCACCCCCGTTTTGAAAGGGAATACCCTGCAAATGAATAAGCATGAGATGTTGGATGCAAATATGCAGATGATGTTATGCAATGCAAAGGCATGTCAATCAGAATTGATGGATCCGCTTGAACATCTGTCAGGTTGCACTGTCTGGAGAGAAATTAAGAGCACACCAAACAAAGGTCATGGGATGGATCATGTTATCCTTAATATCAACCACCCATTTTAGTGGATTATGGTTTACACCTTATCAACACCCGAGTTTCATTGATATTAAGGATACCTGATCGGATTAACCATGAATCAAGGGTTTGTTGCAAGTCACGAGCATGGAGTTTAGGTTAAGAACCACCCAAAAGGAGTGTACTAAGGTTTAAACCTGCCAAACATGTTCTACAAAAGGTTCCCATAGTCATAATCCCATCTTTCGGATATTATCAGAGGAACGACTACTCGTATTCCAACAATATTCTCAAGAGAGACTCTTATGAGTGTAGTATCGCGTAACAATCGTATCAAATCTCACACTTGAACGACTTTCGCACTACGTCCTACGAATAGGCCAAGATGGGTTTGGTAAACTAAGGTCCTCGGCTTCTTAGGTCTATATTGGAACAAGTAATGTCTAACCACAACTTACTTGTGTGACATTATTGATCTCAACATGACCTCCACCAAGTGAATGGGCTTGCAAGTCGACTCGCTAAGGAATAACTCCACACAAGTCGACAGGACTATGCCATTCTCCTATCCTAAGTGCACTCGAGTTCGGGTATAGAACTCATCTCACAAAGATCACCAAGCAGCCATAGCCAACCAACAGATACAACAATGATATGTACACAATGTAATAAGGTAAAGCAGGTAAATAAATAACTGTACAAAAGCATGAACACCCAATAAACAAACAAACTACAAAAGCTAGGAGGGACTCGCTTAGGGAAGATGGACCAGCAAGAGGTTAACTTCTTAGGGTCCCCAGCAGAGTCGCCAGCTGTCGCAACCTGAAAAATACAGTGCGCGAAAAAACAACCGGCGAAAGAAAAAGACAGAAGAGTCGCCACCGTGCGTTATTCATCCCAAAGGAGGGAAAGGAAACGCTCGAAGTAAACCTGAAAAAAGGAAAGGACAAGACAGGGTCTCGCAACCAAATCTTGGGTTCGGAAGTCGGTTATGCGAAGGGAAGGTATTAGCACCCCTACGCATCCGTAGTACTCTACGGGATCCACTTTTGTAGTTTTCGTCTAAAGGGTGTGGGTTTATCTTGTGCTGTTTGCCAAAAAAAAAGGGTTAAATGAAAATGACTCGCGCGGATGTCGCATCCACTGCATACGTATCTCATCCGAATATGAGAATCAGAGTCTTCGTAGCTCGGCTGACCTATGGGTTGGGGGATGTGTGCTCGCTAAGACATCGCGTCTTATGCTTACGTATCTCATCTGGCCTGAGAATCAGAGCAAAACGTATTTCGGCTAACTACGGGGTTATGGATTGGGTTTTGGACGAACGACGTCACTACGCAATCTACCGGATGCTCGACCTTTGGAGACTTACTCGCCTGTAGTAGAAGGAGTTAACGTGTTGCTTTGGGTTTTAGGGTTTCGGATGCTCGAGGGCAAAAAGGCAGTCCTTGACGAAAGAACCGCGCTACCTGCAGGGATATGAATACAAAACACAAAACATGTATCTCAAAGTAAAATGCCACCAAGGGGCTCAAACGTTGCCTCCTATCGAGGTCTTCCAGCTAGGAAAGCAGTCAAATGCGGGAAAAATGTAAAAGTACCACGCGGATAAAGATCCGAAGTAACAACAATTAGAGGAGTAAGAAACCCTGAGATCCTTCCAAGCTAATGCCATCAAAGAAAAGTGAGTCAGTACAGGTAATCGGAATGAACCTCCAGGGGTTATCCCACAAATAAAGTGGGAAACCACGCAAGTTATCCCTGCAAAAGTCATGTGAGCCCTCACAAAAATTCAACAAAAGGGTTAGTGAAACTCCATAAGCATTTTTTTCATGAATAACAGTATGGTTTCAGAAACCTCAAACCCTGTGGCATACACTCAAAAATTAAAAGGTTAAACATTCAAGGCATTGTTTATACATTCATATACATATTAACCCCCTGGGCAAAGGTAATGGGAATAATGGCAAACCTGATTGGAGAGCTTGATTGAAATTGAGTTGCACCCGTGAGGTTTACAAAACAATCTTCAGGGTTTATGTGAGGCAGAGGCGATTCTGTGTAGCTGAGTTCCCTTCGGGGTTTGGAGGCTGCTCTGAACTCCGTTAGGTCTTCTCTCACTATCTTTTTCCTCAGGGTTTTGTTCCAAGGAAACCTCAGGGTATTTTGCTTCTCTTCAAAATCCCCCTTTGTTCTGTGTGGCTTTTGTTTCAATGAAACTCTAGTATTTATAGGCTAATATTGGTAGCTTAGTGGGCTTTTGAGAAAGGTCCAAGTCCAAAAATTTTTATTATATTTTATTTATTTAATTATTTATTTAATTAATTAATTAATTAAAAAAAAATTATTTTATTTCTTTTTTTTTTTTCGTTTTTTTTTTTTTTTTTTGATCTAATTCTGATCGACATGATGAAATGCAATATGAAATGCTAAATGAATGCATGAATGAGGAGGGCAAATTTTGGGGTGTTACAATATGAACCATCCCATGACCGTTGTCTGGTGTGCTTTGCTTGATCCTTGAGTGTGATTGTTGCATTCATGCATTCATGCATTCATCTGCATCCATATCATCAGATAAAAAGAAAATTTTCAAGGAACTTAAGGGGTTTATTTGCAAAATTTTCAGATATGGAAAGACAAAAAAGGCATACAAAGAAGTACAGCTTCAGACAACCCGATCTAAAAGAGTTAAGGAATCTGACATCCTATGTATTAGATCCCTTGGGTTTCAAAGCTCGTTATGGGAAGCTTCTGCCTCTTCTGACTACTCAGGTTGACGAAGGGTTGATGGGTACTTTGGTGCAGTTCTATGATCCTCTGTATCACTGCTTCTCTTTTCCAGACTTTCAGTTGTTGCCTACCCTTGAGGAGTATGCTCATCTTGTGGGAATTCGTATTCTGGATCAGTTGTCGTTCAGTGGCTTGGAGAGTAGTCCTACTTCTCAAGAGATAGCTGACATGTTGCACATAGATGAATCCTTGGTTAAAGCTCATATGACTACCAAAGGTGGAATTCAAGGTCTTCCTTCTGAGTTCCTCATCGCTCAAGCTACCGTTTATGGGAAGGCCATGAGTGAGGATGCCTTTGAAGCCATATTTGTGCTTCTCATCTATGGATTGGTATTGTTCCCCAACATCGACAAATTTGTGGATGTGAACGCTATTAGGATCTTCTCGGCTCTTAATCCCGTTCCGACTCTGTTGGGTGATACTTATTTCTCTTTGTACCTGAGGAATGCAAAGGGTGGTGGCGCTATTGTGTGTTGTTTGCCTCTGTTGTATAACTGGTTTATTTCTCACTTACCGCAGACGGTCGCTTTCAAGGAGAACAAGGGATGTCTACGGTGGTCTACGAGACTCATGTCTCTCACTAATGATGATATCTCTTGGTATGATCACGTATATGATGGTGTCCAGATCATTGATTCTTGTGGTGAATTCTCCAATGTGCCTCGTCTTGGTACATGTGGTTGGATTAGCTACAACCCTGTGCTAGCACGTCGTCAGCTTGGGTTCCCCCTAAAGGATAAATCTAATAACATTCTTTTAGAAGGTGTGTTCTTTCAGGAGGGTAAAGATCCCCAAGCCCTGAAAGCCAGAACGGTCCGCGCGTGGCGCAAGATTCACAAGAAGGGTAGAAGTGAGTTGGGTCCGAAGAACTGCATTGCTTTGGAGCCGTATACTACTTGGGTAAGGAAGAGAGCATCTGAGTATCTCATGCCTTATGATTATCCGAGACCTACACCTTTGGTTATGGCTGGGCCTTCAACCCTCCCTAACCAAGGCGTAGAGGAGTTGAGAGACGAAGACCTTTCACGTGCCTGGATCCGTGAAAGAGAAGAGTTGCTTCAACAGCTTAAGGAGAAGGATGCTCTGATCGAGTTCCTCGAGCATCAGGTCATTGATGATCCTGACGATGCATGGACTTCTCTACTTCCTCAGTCTTCCAAGTTCTGGAAAAGGAGGTATGACAGACTCGCCAAAGAGAAGGCGGATATGGAAGCAGCATATGAGAGAGAGGTTAAGAGGCTTCGTGCAGCTTATCTTCCGGCATCCTGAGCTTCTAGGGATCCATAGGATGTTTATTTTCCTTTTCTCTTGTAATGATTGACAATGTTGTACTTCTTTTTTCTCAAATATAATTGATGAGATATTTTCCATATGCGATCTAATGCTTAATATTCAAAATTTGCAAATAATACCCTAAAAGCTCCTTCGAAAATAAAAACAAATCATATGCACGAGCATTGCATGCATCATTTGCATAAGCATGATTTGTTCCTGTCTCCTGTCCTGTGATCTGACTCTATGCTCTTCATTTATTTTGAAGACAAGCTGACTCATCGGTACTACACCAGAGCCAACTCTTCTAGATTGATGGATCACCTAGAGCAAGAGAACCATGAATTGAAAGAGGAAGTCGCCAGACTGAGTGCTTTGATGGAGTCTTTCCTGGAAGCCCAGACTCAGCCGTCTCCAACACCTGCAACTCCTCCCCAGAGGACAGTCATCTTTGAGGTTGTTTCCTCAACTGTGCCTGCTGCCAGTGCACACTTTATGCCAACAGCCATGCCGTCCGGGTTTCCGTGGGGGATGCCTCCTGGCTTTATGCCTGATATTCCTGCGCCAACATTCGCTTCCATGCCGGCATCTAGCCCGGTCATTGTTGTTCCTCCTCCTGTCGTGCATACCGTTCCTAGGGTAGACGACACCATCTATCATTCTGAGCCGTCTGAGGGCCCAGATGTTCATGAGAAGATGGATGCTATGAATGACCAATTTCTTGAACTCCGCAAGGAATTGAAGACCCTTCGAGGAAAGGATCTGTTCGGCAAGTCTGCTGCCGAGTTGTGTTTGGTTCCCGGTGTGAAAATTCCTGTCAAGTTCAAGGTCCTAGACTTTGAGAAGTACAAGGGGAACACCTTCCCGCTCAGCCACCTGGTCATGTATGCCAGGAAAATGTCTACTCAAATGGATAATGATCAGCTGCTCATTCATTATTTTCAGGACAGTCTGTCCGGTTCTGCACTGCGATGGTATATGAGTTTGGACAGTGCAAACATTTGTTCCTTCAATGATCTTGGCGAAGCTTTCGTCAAGTAGTACAAATATAATACGGATATGTCTCCCGATCGGGATCAGCTCAGGGCCATGTCCCAGAAGGATAAAGAGACATTCAAAGAGTACGCCCAAAGGTGGCGAGAGTTGGCAGCTCAGATTGTGCCTCCGCTGGAAGAGAAGGAAATGACCAAGATCTTTCTGAAGACCTTGAGTTCATTTTATTATGAGCGGATGATTGCTAGCGCTCCCTCTGATTTCACCGAGATGGTGAACATGGGGATGCGTCTAGAGGAGGGAGTCCGTGAAGGACGTTTGACCAAAGATGAGGGCTCTTCTAGCAAGCGATATGGGGCGTTTGCGAAGAAGAAAGAGGGAGAAGCACATGTTGTGCAATCCCATGTCAAACCCAGAAGACCCTCCGTGAGGAGGAAGCCTGTGCGTTCAGCCAGCAACCAGCACTAGGTGGCTCACATAGCACCTGTCTTCAGAGATAACCAGCAATATCATCATCAGCAACACAACAATCAGCAACCAACTCAGTAATACCAACAACAACATCGTCCTCAGCAGCAGGCTTACCAGCCTCGCAACAGTAATCCAGCTAGTACGAGTTATGAAAGGAAGAAGATCACCTTCGATCCGATTCCGGTGTCATACGCAAAGTTGTATCCCTCTTTGATAGAGCGGAAATTGATTACTCCAAGAGACCCGCCAGATATACCGGTCAACCCTCAGTGGTGGTATAAGCCTGATTTGCACTGTGTCTATCATTCGGGTGCTCCGGGCCACGATGTAGATAACTGATTTCAACTGAAGACTAAGGTTCAAGACCTTATGAGATGCGGCATTCTGAGCTTTGAGGACGCAGGTCCTAATGTTACGAAGAACCCATTGCCCGAGCATGGGAAGCCAGTTAACATGGTCCAGGGCTGCCCTGGCAAATACAAGGTCAAATATGTTAGCCATATTCGACAGTCATTGGTTGAGTTGCATCGTCTACTGTGTGATTACAGTCATCTGGAGCACGACCATGACAAATGCCGTATCTGCTCTGTCAATCGTTTGGGTTGTCGCCAAGTGCGGAAAGATCTGCAGGAATTGCTGGACGATGGGACCATTGAGATCCTCCAAAATAGGAATGTTGACGAGGTTGAGCCAGAGGTCAACGTCATTTCTCCAGTGTTTCGAGTACCTGAGCCTGTTATTATTAAATATGATGGTAGCAAGCAGAAGGTTTCTCCTTCCTTGATTATCAAGCTTGCAGGTCCTGTGCCTTATTCATCTGATAAAGCAATTCCCTTTCGTTACAGTGTTGTTGCTGTGGAAGATGGGAAAGAAGTGCCTTTGCCTTCCTCCTCTGTTGTGAACATAGCTGATGTGAGCGGATTGACCCGTAGTGGTCGCGTATTTTCAGCACCTCCGAAGCCTCAGGCTAGAGCTGATTTTGTTGAGCGTCCGGTTGGGAATGCGGTTAATTCTCCGAACCCGGCACCTGTTACTAAACCCTCCTCTGTACAAAAGACTCATACTTCTTCTGTTGGCCCTAGTGGCATTGTGAATGAAGACTGCGATGAGATGCTGAGACTCATCAAGAAGAGTGAGTACAATGTTGTAGACCAGCTTCTACAAACGCCGTCCAAGATCTCCATGTTATCGTTGCTTCTGAATTCAGAACCCCATAGAGAGGCTCTGCAGAAAGTTTTGGACTTGGCTTATATTGATCATGATGTCACTATTGAACAGTTTGACAACATTGTTGCAAACATTACTGCGTGCAACACTTTGAGTTTTTGTGACTCTGATCTCCCTGAGGAGGGAAGAGACCACAACATGGCTTTACATATATCCATGAACTACAAGAACGATGCCATGTCCAACGTACTGGTGGACACCGGGTCATCTCTGAATGTATTGCCGAAGACCACTCTCTCCAGATTGTCATTTCAAGGGCCTCCCATGAGGCAGAGTGGAGTTGTTGTGAAAGCTTTTGATGGGTCACGCAAGACCGTGATTGGGGAAATTGATCTCCCAATCAAGATTGGACCAAGTGATTTCCAGATCACCTTTCAGGTTATGGATATCCACCCATCTTATAGTTGTCTCCTTGGTAGACCATGGATTCACGAGGCTGGCGCCGTGACATCCACCCTACACCAGAAGTTGACATTCATAAAGAATAAGAAACTGGTTGTGGTAGGGGGAGAAAAGGTTCTCCTGGTTAGCCACTTGTCTTCTTTCTCATACATTGATGCTGAGGATGAAGTTGGAACTCCTTTCCAAGCTTTATCTATAGCCGAGCCTGTTGAGAAGAGGTCTCCTTCATTTGCTTCCTATCGAGATGCGAAACTGGCCATTGAATGTGGTGCAGTTGCTGGTCTAGGAAAAATGATTGAGCTTGAAGATAATAAGTCCCGAGCTGGCATTGGCTATTCTTCTGGGGTCTTCAACGATAAAGGACTGTTCAAGAGTGATGGTTTCATCCACGCCGGTCAGAGCGAGGAAGCTGCTGCTATTCTGGAAGAAGATGCAGAGGATACTGACAATTTTGTCATCCTTGGCAGGATCTGCCACAATTGGGTCGCTGTGGATGTTCCTACGGTCATTCATAAGTCAGCGTAATATGTTTGCTTTGTTTAAAAACCCTTCTCCCATGCCAAAAGGAGAAGTGATGACATTGTTGGCAGCATTTATACAATGATATTTTCCTTCAATAAATTCATGTTAAATATTTGTTTTTCCAATTATTTTCACTTTTCACTTTTTGCATGAAATTGATGATCACAAAAAACCCTAAAAACAAGAATAAAAGCAATCTTTTCATATGCATAATGATTGCCTTGTGTGATTTCTATAAAGCTTTTTATATTCAAAATCATTATGCAGGTTGATTCTTAAACCCATTGAACATAATGATCCAACGCCATCTCCCAATTTTGAATTCCCTGTATTCGAAGCAGAGGAAGATGATGTTGAAGGGATTCCTGACGAGATTACTCGTCTTCTTGAGCACGAAAAGAAGATCATTCAGCCACATCTTGAGAATCTGGAAACAGTCAACTTGGGGTCTGAAGATTGTGTTCGAATGGTGAAGATTGGGGCACTCCTTGAAGAGTCTGTCAAGAAGGGGTTGATCAGTTTGCTACGAGAATATTCCGATATCTTCGCTTGGTCGTATGAAGATATGCCAGGTCTAGATACATATATTGTGCAACATTTCCTGCCTCTGAAGCCTGAGTGCGTGCATGTGAAGCAGAAGCTCAGAAGAACTCATCCTGACATGGTAGTGAAGATCAAAGAGGAAGTTCAGAAGCAAATTGATGCGGGGTTTCTGGTGACTTCTACGTATCCTCAATGGGTGGCCAACATTGTGCCTGTGCCTAAAAAAGACGGAAAAGTCCGGATGTGTGTGGATTACTTTGATTTGAATAAAGCTAGTCCGAAAGGTGATTTCCCTCTACCACACATTGACATGTTGGTAGACAATACCACTAAATTCAAAGTCTTCTCATTTATGGACGGATATAATCAAATCAAGATGGCACCCGAGGATATGGAGAAGACAACATTCATTACATCTTAGGGAACATTTGGTTATCGAGTGATGCCCTTCGGTCTGAAGAACGCCGGAGCCACGTATCAACGAGCTATGTGTCGCATCACGCGAAAAACCGGCGGGAAAACAAGAACAACAGAGCCGCCACCGTGCGTTATTTATCCCAAAAGAGGGAAAGGAAACGCTCAGAGTAAACCTGGAAAAGACATGGTCTCGCGACCAAAGAGAATGGGTTCGGGAGTCGGTTATGCGAAGGGAAGGTATTAGCACCCCTACGCATCCGTCGTACTCGACGGGATCCACGCACTAAAGGAAGGAAAATGGTTGCTAAAACACTGCTCAAATACACACACACACTGGCTGAAAAGAGACAAAAGAAACTGACTGAAACTGACTCGGCAGGACATCGTATCCTGGGCCTACTTAGTCTATCAGGCATAGACATCAGAGTCGAAGTAGTTCGGACTGGGAAACGACACATGCTCGCTAAGGCATCGCACCTTATGCATACGTGTCTCCTTGGACGAAGGAGAATCAGAGCATTCGTAGCTCGGCTGACACGCACACAAACAAACACAGGCAGAGGCAAACGTGGAGTCTGAATGCCAATCACTGGACTTACATCAGCATCCGAACCAAGACACACACAAAAAGGCAAACGTGGAGCCTGAATGCCAATCACTGGACTTACATCAGCATCCGAACCTAAACAGACGCACACAAAGAGGCAAACGTGGAGCCCGACTGCCAATCACTGGACTTATGTCAGCATCCGAACCAACAAACCCACACTGGAACCCAAATGCCACTCGATGGACTTACATCAGCTTCCAAGCACACAACAAGACAAAACAAAGACACAGGCGCCCGGAGAGATCAGCTCATCTCCTGCCTACGTACCTCATCTGGTATGAGGATCAGGGCGACGTAGTTCCCCTACGGAGGGATATAGGACTAGCCTAACCAGATAACAGAGGGAGACACAACTAGGGAGACTACGACTCGAGCCTAGATGTTATCATGCAAAATCATCCCTAAGTTAAGGTTTCTAGCTAACTTGCACAGGAAGCAAGCCTATCCTAAACATGACTCGCACAGGAAGCAAGCCACACACACACTTAACTTGCACGGGAAGCAAGCCAAACAAACCTAACTTGCACAGGAAGCAAGTCTAAACTAACCCTAACTTGCACAGGAAGCAAGTCAAACAAACATACAAGCACAGATAACACACACTATACACAAGCAAGTGGCTCAAGCAAGGGTTAGGTTTTAATCGAGGGGTCATATCAACCTCAACAAACAAACCTCTGGAACTGGGTAGACGTTGCTCTTAACCTTGCCATTGAGGGGCTAAGGTGAAGCAGATGAAAGGTGAGTGAAGATAAGACTTCACAGCTCTTATCCCTGGCCTGGGAGAGCTTAAGACAAGAATGCGTGGGTTCAGAAAGTGGGAACCCTTCTACACATTTGAAACTGACTCAACTGTACAATTGTACAAGATCTTGGGTTTGTATCTGCAATGCATCAACACACTGGTGTGAGCAAAGCAGATGACACACAGAATAGCAGGGGATAGGTTGCATATCCCTTGGGTTCTGCCAATTGCCTCTTCACTTAGGAGGTCTTTGACTTTATGCAAGGACAAAAGTAAACAGTCACAAACATTGCCTCTTAAGGAGGACTTCAGACAGTTGCCTGGCCAAGTAACAGGCCAGGTCTTCCAGACTACATGAAGATTAGAAGTATACCTCAATGCAAATTGCTTATACAAGCAAAGCAAAGCAAAAGTTCACAAGGAACTGAGCAACTAAAGTACCTGAAACAGTCAAGCAGACATTAGTATACAACCTCAAACAAAGCAAAAGGAAACAGAAGTCAACAGTCAGTCAGAAGCAAATGGATGTGCAAGGCACAAGGCTTAAGGCATGTGAGCCAAGCCACCTACAAAACAAACAAGTTAGACAATGATGTTTAAGCAAGCTCAATCAAAAAGAATTGGCCTCATTAGTCATTTGTTGGTCAACCTGAAAACACAAGCTCAAAGGTGAGTAACAGGACCACTAGGACAAGCCCAGGGTCAAAAAGGAATGAAAAAGTCAAAACAGCAAAGGGCAAGCATCCAAAATCATGTTCAAACAATTAAGAAACACAACCAATTGGGTTCACATTCATATCGATCATCATCATCATTTCATGAACAATTTAGGTCAAAGTGTTGCAAACAGAAGCTCATAGAAGTCAACAGCAAGACTTAACTCAAAAGTCAACTCAAACATTTCCAAAAATCACCAAATAAATCATGATCAATCCTAACACATAGCATGGTAAGCATGTCAAATTTCAGCTCATTTGGACAAGTGGAAGGCAGTCAATGAAAATCAGAAAGTCAAAGCAATTTTGAACATGCTCAAAGAAGTCAACCAATCATGCATCAACTTAGAAAAATCATAAATCAGAGATGGTGTATGATAAATGAATGGGACTAAAACCATGGCAAAGATGAGGATGTCTAGTTATCTCATGTAAAATTTCATGTCCATCTAATAAAGTATGAGGATTTCACAAATGAAATGGGAACATGTGTCACAAAAAGTCAACATAAGACCAAGCAGGGGAGAAAATCCCAAACAATTAGGAAATGCCACAAATAATTCCAAGAAAATTCACATGTATACTAGACATACAAGAGTAGGTTCATGCAAAAAATCAATTCATTTGGAGGTCAAGAAGCATGGTAATGAAAATCATGAAGTTGGACATCAATGGTGTGACACAAATTGTCACACCCTAATTCAAAAAATCATAACTCACAAACCAGCAATGATAAATTCACAAACTCTACACCAATATCACCATGACTGTGTCTAGTTTAAGCATAAAACATTTGGGAGCCATTGGATAAAGTATCATCATTTCACAAATATTTTGGCAAAGTGTACAAAATATGCATACATGTCACAAACCCTAATACCAATTAAAATCCACTCATCAAAAAAATCTGGAAAAATCATGATAAAAAACTAGAGATTGTGATGAACACAACACAAAAATTCCCATGAAAATTGGATTTGAAATGAATAAGTTATGATTTTTGCAAGTGAGCCATGCCAAGTGAAATAAAAATTGAAACAATTAAATGATTTAAATGAAATAAAAACCGGGAATGGCATATTTGTAAATATGGGGTTCACTAAACCAAACGCTACCGTTTTGGACGCTGGAACGGAATGTTCCTATTGGTCAGTATGAATGAAACAAGGAACGGTTCATGCAAAACCCTAACACGCGAAATCCGCAGGAAACTCATGTGTTTTCGCAGGTAATGTCGCAGCAACCCCATATGAAGGCTGCGGCTAAATCCGCAGGAAAAAAGGCAGTTTCATGAACAGCATGAAGATCCTCATGATCTTCATGCACGAAATTTCCAGGAAATTCAAATAGTTCCAGAATTAAAAATTATTCACACATTCATGAAGATCCACCATTACTTAACACGAATCAATATGCGATTTGTTTAAAAACAACAACAACACCAAGAATCGATCAAATCTATACATGAACAAGAAACTTCAAAACCCTCGTTCTCTCTCATTTTGGCACGGTTTCAATCGGTTTAAAGTTCATGACACTCACAGTGAAAAGATCCACAAGATGCATCATGTAATTTCATCAAAGGTTGAGTTCGAATTCTTACCAAGTTTTGAAGAAAGTGGAGAAACAGTTGTTGTTTGATGATGCAAGCTCGAAACAGATGACCTATAACCCTCCAGATGATGAATGATGAAGATGGTTCGCCTTGAAAACGCTTGAAATAGCTTTAACCAAACTTTGCCATGGATGATGCTTGGAAAGAACAGTCGGGTATAAGCTTCTTACAGCTGAAGGATGATGGTGGAAATGTGCATGAAATGATGCTTGGATGGTGGAAAAACCCTAGCTAGGTCGTGCTCTTTGAAGGATTATGAAGAATTTTGGAAAATGGCCAAAAGTGAATTTTAGAGAGAGTGAATTTCTGTGGTTAGATGGCTGCTACTAGGGTTTGTAAATGACAGAAAATGATCTTTTAATTCTCTGTTTAAGAGTACAAATCATGGTTCATGAAAATGTGGGATGTAGTTGTTGAAAAATGTACTTTCTTTCCAATTTTCAAGCAACTAGGTGATGGCTATGTGTACTGCACAATAATGGGCCTCCAACAAGTTTTAAATGCATTTTCAGAACATGTTTGATTGGTAGAATTGGTTAGAAATGATTATTTTGAAAAGTCAAAATTCAACTCACTTGAAATTAATTAAGGCAAGTTCAAAAAGGCCATTTTGCATGGTGATGTTTTGGTGAATGAAAGTTACATTTTTGGAAAGAGGGGATCAAATGTGACTTGTAGGAAAAAACCCCACCCAAATTGGCCAAATGGTTTGAGAGATATGGCCTTTTGAAGTTCAAGAATTTTTGAAAATGAATTGATCATAACTTGCCAACCATACATGGGAATTGAGTGTTCTTGGACTTTTTGGAAATGGGAGAACAAGATCTTCAACTTTCATGTTGGGCAAAAATTCATTTGAAGCTTGTATCATGATGTAAGTTTGAGGATCAAGACTTTCCATTTTTGGCAGGTTTCAATTACAGGTCCAGTTTCCATTTTTGGAAATTTCTGATCTGGCTTCAAATTCTTCCATGATGGTGTTTGACATGATATATGAGGCTTATATGGACATGAATGAGACCCCTCAAACCAATTTCCATCATCAAATCACTGATTAAATGCACAGTTGACCAACAGTTGACTTTTAGGGTTTCTGACTGACTGTGCACTGACTGATGACTTCTGAACATCCAATCTTTGACCTAAACACTTCAAATGGATCCTCAAGTCATGTGAACATGTTGGACCAACCCTAGGGCCTTGGCTCCTTGAGAATCACCCTTGCTTGCTTAACTGACTGACCTCCTGACCAGTTTGACCTAATTTCTTGATTGGCTTGCACTTGAGGCAAATGGGACAATGCAATGCTATGCAGTAGACCATGTTATGCGATGACTTAATATGAAAATGCATGTACAATGATAGGTGCAAATTTGAGGTGCTACAGCTGCCCCTATTCAATCAGCTGGGAACCCGAACGGATGAGAGCAACGGCTGTCAGACTTTCAGGGTAAACAGGGATTGAATACCAAGAACCGTAGAAATTTGCACTCTGCCGGATATGATACTAGGAGAACCACGTCATTTACTGATGACGCCTGCAATTGACAACTTCAGAAAGGCGAAACCATTTACCGATGGTTAGAAACTGGAAACTTGATATTTACCGATATCAACTTCAGCAAGACCATTTACCGATGGCTGTTGGGAAACAAATCTGATGTAAAAAGGAAGCAAGACCATTTACCGATGGTGGCTTCAAAGAAACTTGACATTTACCGATATCAAATTCAACTTGACCATTTACCGATGGCTACTGCAACTGGGGATCCGATATTTACCGATATCGAAGAAAACGGGGCCATTTACCGATGGGGTCTCCACTTGAGGAGGAACAAAATCTTTGTGGTGTAATCAGACAAGACGTTTACCGACGACTTCTGGGGATCTTGATTTTAGCAACAAGGAAACAAAGCATGACCAGACATTTACCGATGACTGGGATGAGACTCGATGTTTACCGACATCGAAAGATGATGTTTACCGACATCAAAAAACGACCAGACATTTACCGATGACTGGGGAACACTTCACTAAGGAAAAAAAACAATATTTGCAAGTGGAAACCAGATAGGACATTTACCGATGACTCTACTGGGGATCTCTAGCTGGGGATTATCAGATATTTACCGATGACTGTAGAAAAGACTCGATGTTTACCGACATCGAAAGATGATGTTTACCGACATCAAAAAAAATGACCAGACATTTACCGATGACTGGGGAGAAAACCCGATGTTTACAGACACCGAAACAATGGTGTTTACAGACACCAACAATAATGACCAGACATTTACTGATGACTGGGGAGAATACCCGATGTTTACAGACACCGAAACAATGGTGTTTACCGACACCAAAAATGATGACCAGACATTTACTGATGACTGGAGAGAATACCCGATGTTTACAGACACCGAAACAATGGTGTTTACCGACACCAAACAAAGAAACACACGCGGGTGCTGACATGGCACTTACCGGTATCACAAGAACGACTTCTTAGATATGTCAAGGCGAGGTTGACCACTTGCTGGGAGTCCCACTGGGGAGAAACAAACTTTCTATCACCAACGGGTGAGGTAATAAACCTCTGTGTGGATATCAATCCTGAACGCTGTCAAGAGCAACTGTAGTAGACTTGCTGTGCTGATGTTGAATGAAATGATCCGCCTCTGCCGGGGACACAGTCTGGTGAGGTTAACACATGAATGCATATGTTTGAATTTTTCTATGGCGTAATGCTCCATATTGAATGGGAATGCTACGCAGTTTGAGGATGCAATGATCACTAAAATGCAAGAATGCAAGATGATGAAAAACTCCGGCTGGGGAGGCAAAACTGATCGGGTACTCCAACTCTGCGGGGAGACACTGCAGGGAGAGCAACGACTTCTCACTCATGTTGAAGAATAGCACTGCTGCTGGGGGAAGGTAAACTCCGCTGGGGATATCCTTCAGTCCACAGATAGGATAAATGCTGGAGATAAATTTCAATGAACCTGCCTCACTCGGGGAGGAAATCGGCAAATACAGGCCTGCTGGGGATAGACAATCCCTGGGTCTGCTGGGGAATAGAAGGCACTATCCACAGACGTCTCCGCAGGGGAACATAGCTCTGATAGCTTCCATACTTGCTTGGGGAAAATATCTGCTGAGGAAACGTCCTCACAGATGCCAATCTGAAAAACAGCACAACAAAATGCCCCCAGGGGATACATGGACAAGATACGCTCAAGTGTCCTCAACATTCAAAATGATTTTCAAATGTTTCATCATCCTGCAAGCTATTGTTTAGCCTTCACGTTCTTATATGCAATGCTTATCAAAAATTCGGACATTTTTGCAAACAAAACAGTAAAAATAAAAACAAGAGAGCCATTTATCTGAATAACGACTTTTATTGATTGAAAATGTGCCTGAAGAGGCAAATACATTGGGAAGCAATTCCTAGAAAGAGGTAATTGCGCATAAAAGGAAAAATCTATCCTAATGGCAACGTGAACACGGCATCCACTATTTCCCAATTCTGTTATAACTCACAGATCATCAGTTTTCCTCCCAACTCCTTGCTTTCTGAGAAGAATGACTGGACGGATCACATCTTTCGAGATGGCAGACGACAAAGCTTGATGAAGTACAGACAACTCAGACTGTAGTCTTCGCTTTAATCCCTCTTTTGGCTGGATCGCCCTCTCGGGTTTTCAATCCACCGGGATACCCATTTTTGCCTAAGCCGCCCTTGCGGGTTTTCGACTTACCGGGTGTACAAATTCTTTTCATTTTATCCCTAATTTTTGCCCGAACCTTTTCTTTCTGTTTTTTGGTTCGCCGGGATGCCCTTTTTTTGCCTGGACTCTTTTTTCTTTTTGTCCAGCGGGTCAATTTATGCGAAGTATTTTTTGACTACATCTGAGTTAACAGGAGACGGGAAGTCTTCACCATCCATAGTTGTAAGCATCAAGGCTCCACCGGAGAAGACCTTCTTCACAACATACGGACCTTCATAATTAGGAGTCCACTTGCCCCTGTTATCTGCACCGGGAGGGAGGATCCTCTTCAAAACTAGATCACCGATCTGATAGCTTCGAGGACGCACTTTCTGATCAAAGGCTCGCTTCATCCTTCTCTGATACAACTGTCCATGGCATACAGCTGCTAGCCGTCTCTCTTCGATAAGGCTCAACTCGTTAAACCTTGTTCGAATCCACTCGGCTTCGTCCAGCTTGACATCCAATAAAACTCTCAGAGAAGGAATCTCCACTTCAACAGGTAGGACAGCTTCCATACCATACACAAGGGAGTAAGGGGTTGCCCCGGTCGACGTACGTACTGAGGTACGGTACCCATGCAAAGCGAAAGGCAGCATCTCATGCCAATCCTTGTACGTAACGACCATCTTCTGCACAATCTTCTTGATATTCTTGTTTGCCGCTTCTACAGCACCATTCATCTTCGGTCTGTAAGGAGAAGAATTGTGATGTTCAATCTTGAAATCTTTACAAAGCTCTTTCATCATCTTGTTATTGAGATTCGAACCATTGTCAGTGATGATTCTCTCAGGAACTCCATAACGACAGATGATTTCTTTCTTGATGAACCGGGTAACCACTTGTTTGGTAACGTTAGCATAGGAAGCTGCTTCCACCCATTTGGTGAAATAGTCAATCGCAACCAAGATGAAGCGATGTCCATTCGAAGCAGTAGGCTCAATCTTCCCAATCATATCAATGCCCCACATGGCAAACGGCCAAGGCGAATTCATGACATTCAGAGGGCTTGGTGGTACATGCACCTTATCAGCATAGATTTGACACTTATGGCACTTCCGAGCATACTTGAAACAATCGGATTCCATAGTCATCCAGTAATAACCCGCTCTCAACAATTTCTTAGCCATTGCATGTCCGCCGGCATGAGTACCGAAGGAACCTTCATGAACTTCCTGCATTAACATGTCCGCCTCGGGTCTGTCCACGCATCTGAGCAAGACCATGTCAAAGTTTCTCTTATACAACACATCATCCTGATTCAAATAGAAGCTTCCAGCTAGCCTCCTCAGGGTTTTCTTGTCATTCTTCGACGCACCTTCAGGATACTCCTGAGTCTTGAGGAAGTTCTTGATGTCATAATACCACGGCTTCTCATCAATCACAACAGACTCGGCTGCAAACACATACGCAGGCCTCTCGAGTCGATTCACCGCAACATGTGGCACATGATTCCACCAATGAACTTTGATCATAGACGACAAAGTAGCCAAGGCATCAGCCATTTGATTCTCATCCCGGGGGACATGATACAACTTCACCTTCTTGAAGAACGTCAGTATTCTTCTGGTGTAATCTCTATACGGAATCAAATGCGGCTGATTCGTATTCCAATCTCCATTGACTTGATTGACCACTAGAGCTGAATCTCCAAATATATCAAGAGTTTTGATCCTCAGATCAATGGCTTCTTCTATCCCCATGATACAAGCCTCATACTCAGCTTCGTTGTTGGTGACGTCAAACGTCAATCTGGCAGAAAAAGGTATATGAGCACCTTTAGGATTGATCAATACTGCCCCAACACCGTTACCATTCATATTCACAGCCCCATCAAACATCAGTGTCCATTTGTCATCCGGATCCGGTCCTTCCTCGACAAGAGGCTCTTCGCAATCTTTCATCTTAAGATACATGATGTCTTCATCAGGGAATTCAAACATCATAGGCTGATAATCTTCAATCGGTTGCTCGGCGAGGTAGTCTGACAGAATACTACCTTTGATGGCCTTTTGTGACGTGTACTGAATATCATATTCTGTTAGAATCATCTGCCAACGAGCAACGCGTCCGGTGAGAGCCGGTTTCTCAAAGATGTACTTCACTGGATCCATCTTAGAAATCAATAAGGTAGTATGGTTCAACATATACTGCCTCAGTCGGCGAGCAGCCCAGGCCAAAGCACAGCAAGTTTTCTCGAGCAGTGAATATCTTGTTTCACAGTCGGTAAACTTTTTGCTAAGGTAGTATATGGCATGCTCTTTTCGACCAGACTCGTCATGCTGTCCCAATACACACCCCATCGAGTTCTCAGTCACTGACAGGTACATTATCAGAGGTCTCCCTGGAACTGGAGGTATAAGGATTGGAGGTTTCTGTAAATACTCTTTAATCTTGTCAAAAGCTTTCTGACAATCATCATTCCACTTGATCGCCTGATTCTTTCTAAGCAGTTTGAAAATTGGTTCGCACGTGGCTGTTAGATGAGATATGAACCTTGCAATGTAGTTCAACCTCCCTAAAAACCCACGGACTTGCTTCTCCGTTTTCGGTTCAGGCATCTCTTGAATAGCTTTGACTTTTGCTGGATCAACCTCAATCCCTTTCTCACTGACAATGAAGCCTAAAAGCTTCCCTGATCTCACCCCAAACGTACACTTGTTCGGATTCAACCTCAGCTTGAACTTTCTCAACCGGTCAAACAGCTTCTGCAAATTAACCAGGTGCTCCTCTTCTGTCTGCGACTTCGCAATCATATCATCTACGTACACTTCAATTTCTTTGTGCATCATGTCATGAAAGAGAGTCGTCATTGCCCTCTGATAGGTAGCACCAGCATTCTTTAGCCCAAATGGCATCACCTTATAGCAGAACGTGCCCCAAGGTGTAATGAATGTCGTCTTTTCCATGTCCTCTGGCGCCATCTTGATCTGATTATATCCAGAGAAACCATCCATGAAAGAGAATACCGAGGATTGAGCCGTATTATCAACCAATACATCAATGTGAGGTAATGGGAAATCATCTTTCGGACTCGCTCTATTCAAATCCCGGTAATCGACACACATTCTGACTTTACCATCCTTCTTCGGCACAGGAACGATGTTGGCCACCCATGGGGGATAACTTGTAACAGCCAAAAAACCCGCATCCCACTGCTTCTGAACCTCTTCCTTGATCTTAGTTGCCATATCAGGACTCGTTCTACGAAGCTTCTGCTTGACCGAAGGACATCCTTCTCTAAGAGGTAATCGATGCACCACAATGTCTGTATCTAACCCAGGCATATCTTGATATGACCAGGCGAATATCTCCACATATTCTCTCAGCATCTCAATCAGCCTCCTCTTGACAGAGTCCTCTAAAGCAGCCCCAATCTTGATTTCTCTTTTGGCGTCCTCAGTACCCAAATTAACAACCTCCAACTCCTCCTGATGAGGTTGGATGACCCTTTCCTCCTGCTTCAGCAATCTGACCAATTCTGCAGGGAGTTCACAGTCTTCCTCACTCTCCTCTTCAGCTTGGTAGATGGGATTGTCGAAATCATACTGAGCCATAACAGAACTGTTCATAGTGAATGCCATAAGATCGCTTCTGCATGTTTAATGCTTTGTTTTAGAAAAAGAGTTCAATAAAGTCACAAAAAACAAAAACATTGCCATTTTTATTGTTTTTGAAAAAGGATGAAAAAAAAAAAAAGAAAGACAGGGATCACAAAGTTTGATTTCAAAAAATGTCCTTCATTAATGATAATCATTAAAACATGATGAGGCCCTACAATGAATCACTACGCCTTGGGCAGATCGTAGGATTTTCATGCAAAATGACAAAACAACAGAAAATTACTCTGTCAGAAGAGTAACTTGAACCACTTCTTCAGCCGTCCAGTTGTTGATAGACCCCCCTGGTGCACACGGGCGAACCCAGTTGTCCAAATCACAATCACTGTCACAGTCTTCACTACCGGTTGCAGAGACGTCGCCATGATTCATCAGCCCAGCGCTGGTAAAAGTACTCGGACCCGCTTGACCATTCTGCTCTGCTTGGAGAGGCTCATAACCAACGCCAAATTTGTCTTCTTTAACAGGCAAGTCCACCATCTTGCCCCAGCCTTCAGCTTTGCCAGAATCAACAACCTCCTTAGCCTGCTTGTAAGAAGTAATTGAAGCACCTGGCTTCCTCTGCTCAGCGTACGCCACTTTCTCAAGAGCCACAGTCTCAAACGCCTGGCATAAGGTTTCGTGGATCTCGCCATCCACCTCAACATATTTGAACGAGGATAGATGACTCACCAGAATCTCTTCTTCACCGCACACGGTCACAATCTGACCGTTCCAGACATACTTGAGCTTTTGATGGAGAGTCGACGAGACTGCCCCTGCTGCATGAACCCATGGACGCCCCAATAAACAACTATAGGCGGGCTGGATGTCCATAACATAGAAGATGATATCGAATACCTCAGGACCTATCTTCACAGGCAAGGTAACTTCCCCACACACAGAACGTTTGGATCCGTCGAAAGCACGAACGATCAGGTCACTGGGAGTAAGCACAAACCCTTCCACATCAATCTTCTTCAGAATCTGCTTAGGCAGCACATTCAGCGACGACCCGGTGTCTACCAATACGTGAGACAACACTGCCCCCTTGCACTCCATGGTGATGTGCAAGGCTTTGTTATGGTTTCGCCCTTCAGGCGTTAAGTCCAGGTTGGTGAATCCTACACCATGCCTGGTGCTCACATTGGCCATCACACCCTCCAGTTGATTGACAGAAATCTCCTGAGGCACGTAAGCCAGATTCAACATCTTCAGCAAGGCATTACGGTGTGCCTCAGAGCACATCAACAGTGAAAGTATAGAAATCTTGGACGGAGTTTGATTCAACTGATCTACAATCTTGTAGTCACTCTTCTTGATTATTTTCATAAACTCCTCCACGTCCTTCTCAAATGACCCCTCGGGCGCTTCCTTCTGGACAGGTTCTTCCTCAACCACAGCTTGCTTACCCTTTGCTTTGGCGAGAGCCTCAGCATTATTGTCCCTCAAAGGTTGCGGTGCGAACAGACGACCGCTTCTGGTAAAACCTCCTGGACCCCCTACATTATCCACAGCCGGACCAACAGTTGCAGGAACTCTATTCGGTAAACCAATTGTCACTGGAGTTTGATTCACTGGTCTCGTCTGACTTTCAGCCCTTCTGTAACTGCGGTGAGCATTATCATACTTCCACGGCACGGCTCTACTATTCTCAACAGCCCTTCTTCCAGACGCGGCGATAGTAGTTGGAGCACTGATGGTTACAGGCACGGAAATGGTAACTGGGGTACCATTTGCTGCAGGTGCACTAACGACCCTTTGTCCACGTCCTTCAGACGGTTTAAAGTAAATGGTGATAGTTGACACTGTTCCACGATCTTTTACAGCCCTACTGAATTGCAAACAACCCTCATCCATCATACCCTGGATACCGGCCCTTAACTGGTCGCAACCATTCTCAGATTCTGCACAGCCCAAACAATCCTCATCACAGCCCGAGTAGACACCCCCATTCAGCAGACGGCCCTTCACAACTAGCAGAGAAGTCTGAACATCATCAACATTAACAACCAGATCTTCAGCTTCTTTCCCCTCAATATTGTTCACTCTATGCCCACCATGCTGAGGCATAGGGTTGTTTACGACGTTAGGCACTGGAGCGAAGTTGATCGCCTTGGCATCGATCAAATCTTGGACCTTGTGCTGGAGAGCCCGACACTTCTCAGTATGATGCCCTGGTGCCCCAGAGTGAAAGTCACAACGGACGTTGGCGTCGTACCCAGGAGGCAATACTGTAGGCGGAGCCATTGTACGCAACTCAACCATCCCCAACCTGAGTAGTTCGGGCAGCAGTTCGGCGTACGACATGGGTAGCGAATCAAAACGTCGATCAGGCATCCTTTGTCTGGGCTGATACGGACGTTGCTGTTGTTGTTGTTGCGGTTGTTGAACTCTTTGTTGTTGTTGTTGACGAGGTTGAGGTGCCGGAATGGTCACTGCAGCAACCTGACAGCGTTGACTTCTGTTCTGATCTCTGCGGTGTTGAACAGCATTAGTTTCACCCTCTCTTCGACGAGGTGCCCCAGCAAATGGCTTCTTAGAAGAAGAGGAACCAGCATCTTGGATCTTCCCAGTTTTAATCAAGCTCTCAGTCCTCTCTCCACAAATGACAACATCAGAAAAACTACCGAATGGGCAGCTCCCCATCCGGTCCATAAACACACCCTGAAGAGTGCCGATAAACATATCTGTCAACTCCCTCTCCAGCATAGGGGGTTGAACCCTAGCAGCCAGTTCACGCCACCTCTGGGCGTACTCCTTGAAGCTTTCATTGGATTTCTGACAAAGACTCTGCAGCTGAGTCCGGCTCGGTGCCATGTCCATGTTATGTTTATATTGCCTCAAGAAGGCCTCACCCAGATCCCTCCAGCATCGGATCGAATCTCTCTTTAATTCCATGTACCAGTCCAAAGAAGCCCCAGATAGACTATCTTGGAAAAAATACATCCACATCTTTTCATCATCTGTATACGCAGAGATTTTTCGATAATAAGCCTGCACATGGGTGCGAGGGCAAGAAGTACCGTTGTATTTATCGAAGGACGGTGCTTTGAACTTGTAAGGGATTCTCAAACCTTCCACCAACCCCATATTGGTAACATCAAAACCGAGAGAATTCTGACATTCCATAGCTCTAATTTTCTCAGCAAGGGCATCAACCTTACGATCCCTCTCATCAACCCTTCCCAGAACGTCTTCGTCTTCACTGAGCAGAGAAAACATATCCTCTTGTCTGTCAACAATCGGAGCAGGATTACGGGCCGGGGCACGGGCCGCTCTGGCATTAGCGGCATCTGGAGCAATAGGTTGACCGTTGATTCGAATTCCCCCCAACTCATCACCTGTAGCATAGTTGTTGATGGGTACAGCAGCAGCAACATGATTATCATTGACCGGACCTCCCTCTGGCGGAGCATGGTTGACCGGTGGAATTGCAGCCTCTTGTCTCTGAACCATGGCTCGAAGTTCTTCTTGACCTTGCGCAACCCCTTGCATCATATTCATGAACTGGGCCATGTTAGCCTTCATCTCAGCCAACTCAGCTTGAACTTGATCCATACCTCTCTGTTGATTTAGTCTTGTTGAGTAGCGGTGCGGACGTTGATCAGCTATCCTGCCTAAAACAGGAACCAGAGTGAGAAGTCACGACCAAGAACACCTGTTATGCAAAATGATATGAGTATGGTGCTAATGATGCGTATGATGCACATGATATGTTCATTTCTCAGGCATTCAAAGAGCCTGAGTCATCCTCAAAAGATGGCAACCTGCAGCAAGAACAACACAGAAGCACAGAAACAACATACACAAGGGTGATGAGTACAAGGTGAAACCAGCAACCTCATCTATATGAGTAACAGGATCATACAACAAAGTCGACAAAGAAAATCCAAACAATCGGAGTACAACAATGAATCCCATCCAACAAGCCTGGAGGTGATTCTCAACATACACATCAAAGATACAAGCTAAGACGAACGGCCTCCCGGAATGAGAGTCTTCAAGTACTGACACTGGTCTATCAACAGGTCACATTCTGAACATTCTGGCAAAAGAGTGATCTTCTCCTTCAGTTGTCGTCTAAGCTCTACCACTTCTCCTCCAAGGTGGTTCTCTGATGCCTGTCTCAAGTCTACTTCCTTCTTCAACTGGATGTCTTTATCTCTGAGTTGCTTCTCCAAGTCTCTGATCTTCTTCTGATAGCTGGCCTCAACCCTCTGCAGCCTCAAGCACTCCCGATGTTCTGCATCTAACATGCTCTCCACCTCCTCGTAGGATCTCTTCTTGCTTCTCAGTCTGCTAGCATCTTCTTCTCGCACTCCTCTGAGTTGATGAACCAAGTTTAACCTATCAGCTTTGGCTTTGTACAGCTCCATCTGGGTATCTTGCTCCTTCTCTCTCAAACGGCGATTCTCCATCAGGGCTTGCTTGTAGTGCTCCGCGGGCACACTCTCAGCAAGGATCAAAGGTGGTTGCTCCTGCAACGGCTCCATCCTATCGTAGGGTAACAACAAAGTTTCTACTCTCTCCTTGACCCAATCAGTGTAATCGGGCATAGCAACGACAAACTTCTTCCCTAAGACAGATCCATCCTTCACACCAATAGACTTCCAAGCTCTCCCTATCTGCTCCAATCTGGCTGGGTCACTCTGCTTCTCAAAATACACACTTTCAGCTACCTCAGCCTCAAGTGGTCTTCCCTTCATCACAAACCCCAACTGGCGAAGAGAAAGAACCGGGTTGTAATTGATGCAACCCCTAGTCCCTATGAGTGGCACATTACGGAATCCTCCACAGCTCATAATGACGTTACGCACATCCATCCGGTAAGATTGCCATCTGATATCATAGGAAGTAAGAGACATAACCCTCTGAGTCCACTTATGCGTGCTCTGAGCATCCACAAAAGGTCCACTGACTGGCAGAAGAGACAAGAACCATCTGAGCAAAAGCGGGAGACAACACCTGATAGCCCCACCCTTACCATGCCTACTGTGAATAGCATAGTAAGTGTCAGCTAATAGGGTAGGAACTGGATTTCCTCCAATGAAAATACTGACTGCAGCATAGTCAACAAAATTTGGCATACTCGGAAACAAGACGATCCCATAGATCATGACGGCCAACTGAGCATGAAAGGCTTCCCAACTTCCCTTCTCTGCTTCTTCTCTAGCTACCCTCAACAGAAACTTCAAAGGAAATCCTACAACATCCCCACTGGACTTCCAACTATCGCTGACTTCCTTGATACCCAAATGGAGAGCTCTGGCAACAACTCTGAAATCAACCTCCTTGGGCACATCCAAGAAAGGAACCTGATACCGGACCGGGACACTCAGCAGAATGGAGTACTCCTCAAGAGTAGGCGCCAACTGATAATCTTGAAAGGTGAAACAATGAAGCTCTGGGTCGTAGAACTGTAGAAGAGTCTGCAACGACACCGGATCGACTACCATCTTCAACAGGGTCAGAATATCTCCATACTGGTCAACAAACCCCTTCTGGTTACCACTGGTCATAAGGTTGCTCAACTCAACCAGAGGCGTCAAAGGTTCACGGTGAAAGCTGTAGGAACAAGTCTTCCGCTTCAACTCTGGGACTGTTGCCATCTCTATCAGTGAACAAACTCTGGAATGTACCTGAGAAATGATATGCATGCAGGGATTAGTTTTTTTTTCTTTTCTTTTTCCCCTTTTTTTTTTTATTGCGTTTCTTTTGAAAAATAAATATGCTATGATGCAAATGATGCAGACTGGACTGGTTGGCTGTGTCTCTCAGAACACATGATCAAAGCTTCGGCTTGAACTCAGAACCACAAATTCATCTGAAACCCAAAGTCATCTGAGACCCCAAACTTCTGAACCAATAGTCACCAACAGGATCACAAGTCACCAACAAGTCACCAACAAGTCACCAACTGTACCTGTAATAATGATCATTCCCTCCCCACTCACGGGTGTCATCTAGGCCAGGGTAAGGTCGAGAGAAACGCAGCATAAATAACCTTTCGTAGGACATCATCATATACACACCCGAAGTATGTAACGATAATATCCCACCAGGGTCTGAACTGCTCGTGATATCAATGTTCCGCTAAGTGGCGCAATACCACCCGCTTCCCATGAATCACTCTATTCCTAAGTATCCTAGATTTCACTCATAGCCTGGGTATTGGTCCTTTTACCTCATGTAACTCCCACCCCAACAGAGAGAAACAGACAACCAGCCAGGTGAACAGATGAATAAATGCAAACATTAATGCAAACAAATAAATGCAAACAGTAAATGCAAATATATACAAATGAATGCAATAAATACAACAGCAGACAGCAACCAAACCCTATCCTAGAGAGCGCTAGGAGAGACTCGCTTAGGGAAGATGGACCAGCACAGGTCAACTTCTCTATATTCCCCAGCAGAGTCGCCAGCTGTCGCATCACGCGAAAAACCGGCGGGAAAACAAGAACAACAGAGCCGCCACCGTGCGTTATTTATCCCAAAAGAGGGAAAGGAAACGCTCAGAGTAAACCTGGAAAAGACATGGTCTCGCGACCAAAGAGAATGGGTTCGGGAGTCGGTTATGCGAAGGGAAGGTATTAGCACCCCTACGCATCCGTCGTACTCGACGGGATCCACGCACTAAAGGAAGGAAAATGGTTGCTAAAACACTGCTCAAATACACACACACACTGGCTGAAAAGAGACAAAAGAAACTGACTGAAACTGACTCGGCAGGACATCGTATCCTGGGCCTACTTAGTCTATCAGGCATAGACATCAGAGTCGAAGTAGTTCGGACTGGGAAACGACACATGCTCGCTAAGGCATCGCACCTTATGCATACGTATCTCCTTGGACGAAGGAGAATCAGAGCATTCGTAGCTCGGCTGACACGCACACAAACAAACACAGGCAGAGGCAAACGTGGAGCCTGAATGCCAATCACTGGACTTACATCAGCATCCGAACCAAGACACACACAAAAAGGCAAACGTGGAGCCTGAATGCCAATCACTGGACTTACATCAGCATCCGAACCTAAACAGACGCACACAAAGAGGCAAACGTGGAGCCCGACTGCCAATCACTAGACTTATGTCAGCATCCGAACCAACAAACCCACACTGGAACCCAAATGCCACTCGATGGACTTACATCAGCTTCCAAGCACACAACAAGACAAAACAAAGACACAGGCGCCCGGAGAGATCAGCTCATCTCCTGCCTACGTACCTCATCTGGTATGAGGATCAGGGCGACGTAGTTCCCCTACGGAGGGATACAGGACTAGCCTAACCAGATAACAGAGGGAGACACAACTAGGGAGACTACGACTCGAGCCTAGATGTTATCATGCAAAATCATCCCTAAGTTAAGGTTTCTAGCTTACTTGCACAGGAAGCAAGCCTATCCTAAACATGACTCGCACAGGAAGCAAGCCACACACACACTTAACTTGCACGGGAAGCAAGCCAAACAAACCTAACTTGCACAGGAAGCAAGTCTAAACTAACCCTAACTTGCACAGGAAGCAAGTCAAACAAACATACAAGCACAGATAACACACACTATACACAAGCAAGTGGCTCAAGCAAGGGTTAGGTTTTAATCGAGGGGTCATATCAACCTCAACAAACAAACCTCTGGAACTAGGTAGACGTTGCTCTTAACCTTGCCATTGAGGGGCTAAGGTGAAGCAAATGAAAGGTGAGTGAAGATAAGACTTCACAGCTCTTATCCCTGGCCTGGGAGAGCTTAAGACAAGAATGTGTGGGTTCAGAAAGTGGGAACCCTTCTACACATTTGAAACTGACTCAACTGTACAATTGTACAAGATCTTGGGTTTGTATCTGCAATGCATCAACACAGTGGTGTGAGCAAAGCAGATGACACACAGAATAGCAGGGGATAGGTTGCATATCCCTTGGGTTCTGCCAATTGCCTCTTCACTTAGGAGGTCTTTGACTCTATGCAAGGACAAAAGTAAACAGTCACAAACATTGCCTCTTAAGGAGGACTTCAGACAGTTGCCTGACCAAGTAACAGGCCAGGTCTTCCAGACTACATGAAGATTAGAAGTATACCTCAACGCAAATTGCTTATACAAGCAAAGAAAAGCAAAAGTTCACAAGGAACTGAGCAACTAAAGTACCTGAAATAGTCAAGCAGACATTAGTATACAACCTCAAACAAAGCAAAAGGAAACAGAAGTCAACAGTCAGTCAGAAGCAAATGGATGTGCAAGGCACAAGGCTTAAGGCATGTGAGCCAAGCCACCTACAAAACAAACAAGTTAGACAATGATGTTTAAGCAAGCTCAATCAAAAAGAATTGGCCTCATTGGTCATTTGTTGGTCAACCTGAAAACACAAGCTCAAAGGTGAGTAACAGGACCACTAGGACAAGCCCAGGGTCAAAAAGGAATGAAAAAGTCAAAACAGCAAAGGGCAAGCATCCAAAATCATGTTCAAACAATTAAGAAACACAACCAATTGGGTTCACATTCATATCAATCATCATCATCATTTCATGAACAATTTAGGTCAAAGTGTTGCAAACAGAAGCTCATAGAAGTCAACAGCAAGACTTAACTCAAAAGTCAACTCAAACATTTCCAAAAATCACCAAATAAATCATGATCAATCCTAACACATAGCATGGTAAGAATGTCAAATTTCAGCTCATTTGGACAAGTGGAAGGCAGTCAATGAAAATCAGAAAGTCAAAGCAATTTTGAACATGCTCAAAGAAGTCAACCAATCATGCATCAACTTAGAAAAATCATAAATCAGAGATGGTGTATTATAAATGAATGGGACTAAAACCATGGCAAAGATGAGGATGTCTAGTTATCTCATGTAAAATTTCATGTCCATCTAATAAAGTATGAGGATTTCACAAATGAAATGGGAACATGTGTCACAAAAAGTCAACATAAGACCAAGTAGGGGAGAAAATCCCAAACAATTAGGAAATGCCACAAATAATTCCAAGAAAATTCACATGTATACTAGACATACAAGAGTAGGTTCATGCAAAAAATCAATTCATTTGGAGGTCAAGAAGCATGGTAATGAAAATCATGAAGTTGGACATCAATGGTGTGACACAAATTGTCACACCCTAATTCAAAAAATCATAACTCACAAACCAGCAATGATAAATTCACAAACTCTACACCAATATCACCATGACTGTGTCTAGTTTAAGCATAAAAAATTTGGGAGCCATTGGATAAAGTATCATCATTTCACAAATATTTTGGCAAAGTGTACAAAATATGCATACATGTCACAAACCCTAATACCAATTAAAATCCACTCATCAAAAAAATCTGGAAAAATCATGATAAAAAACTAGAGATTGTGATGAACACAACACAAAAATTCCCATGAAAATTGGATTTGAAATGAATAAGTTATGATTTTTGCAAGTGAGCCATGCCAAGTGAAATAAAAATTGAAACAATTAAATGATTTAAATGAAATAAAAACCGGGAATGGCATATTTGTAAATATGGGGTTCACTAAACCAAACGCTACCGTTTTGGACGCTGGAACGGAATGTTCCTATTGGTCAGTATGAATGAAACAAGGAACGGTTCATGCAAAACCCTAACACGCGAAATCCGCAGGAAACTCATGTGTTTTCGCAGGTAATGTCGCAGCAACCCCATATGAAGGCTGCGGCTAAATCCGCAGGAAAAAAGGCAGTTTCATGAACAGCATGAAGATCCTCATGATCTTCATGCACGAAATTTCCAGGAAATTCAAATAGTTCCAGAATTAAAAATTATTCACACATTCATGAAGATCCACCATTACTTAACACGAATCAATATGCGATTTGTTTAAAAACAACAACAACACCAAGAATCGATCAAATCTATACATGAACAAGAAACTTCAAAACCCTCGTTCTCTCTCATTTTGGCACGATTTCAATCGGTTTAAAGTTCATGACACTCACAGTGAAAAGATCCACAAGATGCATCATGTAATTTCATCAAAGGTTGAGTTCGAATTCTTACCAAGTTTTGAAGAAAGTGGAGAAACAGTTGTTGTTTGATGATGCAAGCTCGAAACAGATGACCTATAACCCTCCAGATGATGAATGATGAAGATGGTTCGCCTTGAAAACGCTTGAAATAGCTTTAACCAAACTTTGCCATGGATGATGCTTGGAAAGAACAGTCGGGTATAAGCTTCTTACAGCTGAAGGATGATGGTGGAAATGTGCATGAAATGATGCTTGGATGGTGGAAAAACCCTAGCTAGGTCGTGCTCTTTGAAGGATTATGAAGAATTTTGGAAAATGGCCAAAAGTGAATTTTAGAGAGAGTGAATTTCTGTGGTTAGATGGCTGCTACTAGGGTTTGTAAATGACAGAAAATGATCTTTTAATTCTCTGTTTAAGAGTACAAATCATGGTTCATGAAAATGTGGGATGTAGTTGTTGAAAAATGTACTTTCTTTCCAATTTTCAAGCAACTAGGTGATGGCTATGTGTACTGCACAATAATGGGCCTCCAACAAGTTTTAAATGCATTTTCAGAACATGTTTGATTGGTAGAATTGGTTAGAAATGATTATTTTGAAAAGTCAAAATTCAACTCACTTGAAATTAATTAAGGCAAGTTCAAAAAGGCCATTTTGCATGGTGATGTTTTGGTGAATGAAAGTTACATTTTTGGAAAGAGGGGATCAAATGTGACTTGTAGGAAAAAACCCCACCCAAATTGGCCAAATGGTTTGAGAGATATGGCCTTTTGAAGTTCAAGAATTTTTGAAAATGAATTGATCATAACTTGCCAACCATACATGGGAATTGAGTGTTCTTGGACTTTTTGGAAATGGGAGAACAAGATCTTCAACTTTCATGTTGGGCAAAAATTCATTTGAAGCTTGTATCATGATGTAAGTTTGAGGATCAAGACTTTCCATTTTTGGCAGGTTTCAATTACAGGTCCAGTTTCCATTTTTGGAAATTTCTGATCTGGCTTCAAATTCTTCCATGATGGTGTTTGACATGATATATGAGGCTTATATGGACATGAATGAGACCCCTCAAACCAATTTCCATCATCAAATCACTGATTAAATGCACAGTTGACCAACAGTTGACTTTTAGGGTTTCTGACTAACTGTGCACTGACTGATGACTTCTGAACATCCAATCTTTGACCTAAACACTTCAAATGGATCCCCAAGTCATGTGAACATGTTGGACCAACCCTAGGGCCTTGGCTCCTTGAGAATCACCCTTGCTTGCTTAACTGACTGACCTCCTGACCAGTTTGACCTAATTTCTTGATTGGCTTGCACTTGAGGCAAATGGGACAATGCAATGCTATGCAGTAGACCATGTTATGCTATGACTTAATATGAAAATGCATGTACAATGATAGGTGCAAATTTGAGGTGCTACACTATGACTACCTTATTTCATGACATGATGCACAAGGAGATCGAGGTCTACGTCGATGATATGATTGCTAAGTCATGAACGGAAGTTGAGCATGTAGAGCATTTGTTGAAGCTTTTTCAACGTCTGAGGAAGTTCAAGCTTCGTCTGAATCCCAACAAATGTACATTTGGAGTCCGTTCTGGCAAGTTATTGGGCTTTGTTGTCAGCGAGAGAGGTATTAAGGTTGATCCTGCAAAGGTCAAAGCAATACGGGAGATGCCTGTGCCCAAAACTGAAAAGCAAGTCCGAGGTTTTCTTGGCCGCTTGAACTACATTTCCAGTTTTATATCCCACATGACTGCCACATGTGCGCCGATATTCAAGCTCCTTCGGAAAGATCAATCCCATGATTGGACCGCGGATTGCCAGAAAGCTTTCGACAGTATCAAGGAATATCTATCTGAACCTCTGATCTTGTCTCCGCCGGTAGAAGGAAGACCCTTGATCATGTATCTGACAGTTCTTGAAGACTCGATGGGTTGTGTACTCGGTCAGCAAGACGAATTCGGAAAGAAAGAATCTGCTATCTACTACCTGAGTAAGAAGTTCACTGATTGTGAGTCTCGATACTCTATGCTTGAGAAGACATGTTGTGCTTTGGCTTGGTCCACTAAGCGTTTACGCCAGTACATGATAAATCATACAACTTGGTTGGTATCCAGAATGGATCCAATCAAGTACATCTTCGAGAATCCTGCTTTAACCGGGAGGATTTCCCGTTGGCAGATGTTATTATCTGAGTATGATATCGAGTATCGAGCTCAGAAAGCTATCAAAGGTAGTATCTTGGCTGACCACTTGGCACATCAGCCGATTGAAGATCATCAGTCTGTTCAGTACGACTTCCCAGACGAGGAGATTCTGTATTTGAAAATGAAAGATTGTGATGAGCCTACACTCGATGAAGGGCCAGAGCCTGGTTCCCGATGGAGTATGGTGTTTGATGGCGCTGTAAATCAGTACGGAAATGGAATTGGGGCAGTAATCATTACTCCTCAGGGCACACACATTCCTTTTACAGCAAGGCTAACTTTCAAATGCACGAATAATATGGCTGAGTACGAAGCCTGCATTATGGGATTAGAAGAGTGCATTGATCTAAGGATCAAGCATCTTGATGTGTATGGTGATTCGGCCCTCGTTGTCAATCAGATCAAGGGTGAGTGGGAAACGAATCAGCCCAGTCTCATTCCATACAGAGATTAAGTGAGGAGGATTTCAACGTTCTTTACAGAAGTTGACTTTCATCATATTCCTCGAGATGATAATCGGATGGCAGACGCTCTTGCTACGGTTGCCTCCATGATTCTGGTCAAGTATTGGAATGAAGTTCACAACATCACTGTGGTGCGCTTGGACAAACCGGCTCACGTGTTTGCAGTCGAAGAAGTACAAGATGACAAGCCTTGGTATTACGACATCAAATGTTTCCTCCAGAACCAGGTCTACCCGTCTGGGGCATCTGTGAAAGATAGGAAAACTCTGAGAAGGTTGTCAGGCAGTTTCTACCTCAGTGGAGAAGTGTTGTACAAGAGAAATTTTGACATGGTTCTACTCAGATGCGTGGATAGACACGAAGCAGACCTGTTGATGACTGAGGTCCATGAGGGTTCATTTGGTACTCATTCCAATGGACATGCCATGGCTAGAAAGATGTTGAGAGAAGGCTACTATTGACTGACAATGGAGTCTGACTGTTGCAAATACGTGAAGAAATGCCACAAGTGTCAGATTTACGCGGACAAGATTCATATTCCTCCGACACTTCTGAATGTGATTTCATCACCATGGCCTTTCTCTATGTGGGGAATCGACATGATTGGCATGATTGAACCGAAAGCGTCCAACGGACACAGGTTTATTCTCGTAGCAATTGACTACTTCACCAAATGGGTTGAAGCGGCGTCGTATGCTAATGTGACCAGGCAGGTGGTCGTGAAGTTTGTCAAGAATCAGCTGATATGCCGTTATGGTGTGCCTGATAAGATCATTACTGATAATGGATCTAACTTGAACAACAAGATGATGGAAGAACTATGCGCTGAGTTCAAGATTGCACACCATAATTCCTCTCCCTACAGACCCAAGATGAATGGGGCTGTTGAAGCTGCTAACAAGAATATCAAGAAGATTATCCAGAAGATGACAGTCACATACAAAGATTGGCATGAGATGCTGCCATTTGCTTTGCATGGATATCGTACATCTGTCCGCACTTCAACAGGGGCAACCCCTTTTTCTCTTGTTTACGGCATGGAGGTTGTTCTCCCAGTAGAGGTGGAGATCCCATCAATGAGAGTCTTGATGGAAGCCAAGTTGACTGATGCTGAATGGATCCAGAGTCGTTACGACTAGTTGAATCTGATCAAAGAAAAAAGATTGACTGCCATGTGCCATGGTCAGTTATATCAGCAGAGAATGAAGAAAGCATTCGATAAGAAGGTCAAGCCTCGCGTGTTTCGAGAAGGTGACCTTGTGCTCAAGAAAGTCTTGTCTTGCGCGCCCGATTCCAGGGGCAAGTGGACTCCAAACTACGAGGGTCCATATGTTGTCAAGCAAGCCTTTTCAGGCGGTGCTTTGATGCTTACAACTATGGATGGGGAGGATTTCACTCGTCCTGTGAATTCAGATGCAGTCAAGAAATACTTCGCCTAAAAAAATAAAAAAACAGAATGGCTCGCTAAGTTGAAAACCCGAAAGGGCTGCTTAGGCAAAAATGAGCGTCTCGGTGGATTGAAAACCCGAAAGGGCAATCCAGGCAAAAATGAGAGACATGAAAAAAAAGTATATTTGCATCCCGCTAGACTGAGTACCTCACCCTGGGGCAATCTAGGCAAAAATTAGGGATTTGGCAAGTAACTGCATCCTGACAAGACTGTGTTCCACATCTGTCATCCGCCAGAGATTCTCGATTCGTCGTCAACTGAAGCTTCGAATACATCGAATTCGGAATTGGTGGAGAAATGGTCATTATGTTCAATGTAGCCCTTTCCAATATATATCACCAATTTCAAACTTGTACAGATCTATGGAGTCTTGCCATTTGCAGACTACCATTCCATCAAATAAATTTGAGCTTTTAGCCAATGATTTGCACTCTTATTTGTTTCTATTCAACAAATGTTTTGCATGTTTTAATTGATAAAATATCATTGTTTTCAAAATAAATAAATCTTTCACAAATTGTTCTTAAACAAAGTGAACATTCACGATGATCAAAGATACTTAGGAGATCCGCAGTGCTCTCCCAAGGGTGGTTTGATTCCCAACAGGTTAAGACATTTGTTCATATCTCGGAATAACTGTATCTTTTTCCTGTAGAACCTTTTATGGTTTCTCCTCAGCAAGATTGCTCAGTGCAGTGTTGGTTGAAGTTGTTCAGCTTCATTTCCCCGGCAGTACAGCATTCTTCCTCCAAGGCTCTATTAGCCCTTTTGAGGTTTTCATCCCCCGTAGAGTACTGTTTGAACACTTTTGTGGGTCAGTCCCAGGCAGATTGTTTGTTGAAGACTTCAACTTTCCTCTCCAACATTGTTCTCTCCCCAGCATGGTTGCTTTTCTTTGGAAGATTCGGTATTTAGTGGGTTGACATCCCAGTACTTCGTCATTTCCTTGGATAGATCCCTAGCAGAGTTGTTGGCATGATGAACTTCGTCTATGCTATTTATCCCCATCAGAGATCTGGTTGCTTCCTGGCATCTCTGATCCCTAGCGTGAGTTGCTGTTGTGGCATTTCTGCCCGTGCATTGAACTCTTTTCTCCGGTTGTGACTGACGATCCCTCCGGAAACCTCTTGTGGCCTTCCTCCCCTGCAAAGATTTGGTGATTTCCTGATACCTCTGATCCCCAGTAGAGTTTCTTGTTTGGCAGGATCTACTTGTGTGATCTTTTCTCCCTCAGATGGGTCTTCCCCAGTGGAGTTGTTTGGAGTCGCTTTTGTGGCAGTTCGTGCCTGTGAAGCGAGCTCTCTTTCCCAGTTGAGACTGATGATCCATCCTTGCAGATGATTTTGTTGTCTTTGATCCCGGAAGATTGGATGTTCTCCGGTGATCCTGGCTTTCTCTTTCGAGATGTAGTACCGGGCGTTTGATTCCTGGACCTGTTTGTGTTAGATATGTCTGTTTTTGTCAGCATTCATCAAACATAAATCAAGCATATTCATGCATACTTTCAACATTCAGATATTCATGTTGCATCTTTTGCCATAGATCTTTTGATTGTTGTCTCCTGCTAAGTGGTGATATAGATCTCTCCAGTAGATCTCCCCAAGCAGATGTCGGGTGTCTAATCTCTCAATATAGAGTCAGCCCCTTAAGCAGAAAGTGTTTGTCCTTTCCTTTTGCATTTTCCCACTGAGTTATATCCTCGTGGATGACGGTTGTTTCCGTTCCCTCCCAACACACATAATGGGATGGGTTTTCCCTTTTGAGTTATATCCTCATTAGGACGAGTCTTGATTCAGTTTGCCTTTTAGTTTGATCCTAAATTGACCTTTTGTGTCTATCTCTTGTGCTTCCCTGTGGTATAAATGAATAGTTGCTTACTAACCGGCACTCATTCATCTTATCCTCAGTGGAACTCGTGGCTTTCTGCCTACGAACCGATAGTCATAAGTCTTATCTATGTGGTTTACTGCCTACTAACCGGTAGTTATAAATCCTACTTTTATCCCCTAGCAGAGGTAACCTTTGTGGTTCATTCTGGTTGGTGGTGGATTTTTTGGGTCTTCTACCTACTAACCGGTGGTCGTAAATCCTATTTTCTCACTTTGTTCCTCAGCAGAATCTTTGGTCTTCTACCCATCATCTCGTTAGTTGTAAACCCTATTTTCTCTCCTAGCAGAGTTAACCTTGTTGTTCATCCCAACCGATGACAGTTACTTTTCCGTGGTTTTCTGCCTACTAACCGGTAGATGTAATCCCCTCGTGGCGGTTATCATTGCCCAATTTTCGGTATTGATATTCCTTCCCCTTTTGGATATTTGCTTTGATTAAGCAATTTTATCCTTAGCGGGTCTTCCCCTTCCTTGTGGATAACTGCTCCGAGTAAGCAATTTTATCCTCAGCAGGTCATCTTTCATTCACCGTTTGCCGGTAATGTTTGTTTTCCCTTTTGACTGGTCATCATTACATACCTAGTTTGGTATTCCGATGCCTTTCTTTTCGGTTGATTTATCATTTAACAACCTACAACCCGGTTATGGATAATCTTCCATGCGAGTATATTATCTACGTTTTGACGACATTAGATAATATATCTCATGCACTCTTCTGTCGAAGCCTTTCGTGTTTCCCCCAGTCGAGTAAGATTCGTTGTCCCTTTGCGGAATCGAATATTTACCCCATTTGTTCTGATGATTGCCTTGCTTGTAATTTATCCCCAGTGAGTCATCTCTCGTCTACCCTTTTGTTGTTGGTAACGATTGTTTCTCTTTTCGGTTGATTTATCCTTTAACAACCTACAACCCGGTTATGGATAATCTTCCATGCGAGTATATTATCTACGTTTTGACGGCTATAGATAATACATCTCCTGCACTCTTTGGTTGAATCCTTTGTTTGTTTCTCCAACTGAGTAAGATTCGCATTCTTTACAGAATCGAATGTCCATCCTATAAACAAGTCTGCTTTTCTAGCTTTCTTCGGGATGATGAGTGTTTTGGAACACAAACCAATTCACGATTTCGGTTGATTTATCCTTTAACAACCTACGACCCGGTTATGGATAATCTTCCATGCGAGTATATTATCTACGTTTTGACGGCTATAGATAATACATCTCCTGCACTCTTTGGTTGAATCCTTTGTTTGTTTCTCCAACTGAGTAAGATTCGCATTCTTTACAGAATCGAATGTCCATCCTATAAACAAGTCTTTTTTTCCAGCTTTCTTCAGGATGATGAGTGTTTTGGAACACACACCAATTCACGCCTTGGTCGGTCACCTGTTATATGTCTACTACCCGGTATCTTTGGTGTTCCTTCCTGTCTGCTCCCTATTATGACCTTGGTCCCCTGCGGAGTCAGATTTCCCTGAGTTGAAATATACCTTTTTCAGGTCTTCCTCAGATGACTTGGTCGATTGATATCTCTCACCTATACACAGGTCATAGATATTCATTCTTCCCGAGCTTGTTACTCACTAACCGGTAACATCTCATCCTTTTGCTTCCCCTGGAGAATCTTTGTTAGATTTCCCCAGTGGAGTTGTTGTTGTGATTCGCTTTTTGCTGTATTGGCATAACTCCCCAATACATGCATTTTCCCGACAGAGTTGTCTTGTCAGCTCTTTCCCCAGTCTGAGTCCGGATTTTCATCCAAAGTATCCTTTGTGGATAGTCTTGCTGTGTTGGCGTATTTCCCAGCACACGCATCTTTGAGTCAGCTTGAGTCTTTCCATTGGATGTGTTTCCCTTTGGAACATTTTTCCCCAGTGTCAGTCCTTTACTCCCCAGTAAAGTCTCCAGTTTCTAGTCATGTCCTGCTCACGCATTCTTATCCCCATAAGAGTCCCGTCAGAGTCTCTGTTCCATTAGGAAATGCATCTTTCCTGTGGATTTGTCTTTTCTCCTGATTTTTCTTTTGTTCTTTGTGGACCCATATTCCCCACAGAGTTTGTTTGATTTGCATTCATACATTTGCATCATGAGGTCTCTTAGGGACCAAAATTTGTCTCATTGTTGTTATCTAAGCCCATTCTACCGCGTCGAGACAAAGATTTTAACCTTCATTTCTCCTGCTAGAATGACCTTAAATAGGGGCATCTGTAAGACCCCAATTTTTGACCCTAAGATCCCTCATGGCATCATATCATAGCATTGCATAGCCTCAAGGATCATTGAGCACCTTGCTTCCTTCCCTGTGGGTGGGATCTTTTTTAGAGTGGTTCTAGATCACCAAGCATTGCTTGCATTTGTATATCATTGCTTTTATTTTAATCACTAACCAAAAAGTACAAAAATATGTCATTAACCTTTGTTACTTGCAGCTTAAGCAGCCACAGGTCAAGGCAATGCAAGTGAATCCTATGTGCAAGAGATGAAGTTTTCATTGAGATATGGATCATATATTGAGCTTATATGAGCTATGGTTTCATTTTGAATCCAATTCATCAAGTGGCAAAGGCCCAAGTTCATCAGAATATTTTGAGGTCATCTAAGGACCAATGCAAGTCAACTGAAAGTCAACTGAAGGCTTTGAGTGTGGGAATTGAATTTCTTCATCCTCATTCATGTTCAAACAAGGCTTATTCATCATGTCAAACATCTATATTGAAGAATTTGAAGCCAGTGCAAAAGTTTCCAAAAATGGAAAGTGACCTATAATTTCAAGTTTCCAAAAATGGCAAGTTTTTGGTTCACATTCAACTTGACTTTCCAACATCGAAGAAGATTCAAATGAATTTTTGGCCAACATGAAAGTTGAAGATCTCTCTCTCTCCCAGTTCCAAAAAGTCCAAGATCATGAGCATCTGATGATTGGTTGAGAAGATATGGTCAAATGATTGCAATGTGCACATAGAACTTCAACAAGCCATAACTTTTGATCCAAAGCTCCAAAATGAGTCCCTCTTTTTGCATTATGCTTCTTATGACCTATATTTTCCAAATCCAACATTGCATTGCATGAAATTTAATCACATGATCAAATGTCCATGCATGAGCATTTTGGAGGGAAAGTTGGAAATTCAAATTTGGTGCATCATACATGATTAATTCCAATCTAATTATGTGCATGAGATGATTTTAAGTGAAAATACACCTCCACATGGTAGGTACTGTTCACGTTTAAATTTTCCATGCACCACACACTTTTCCAATTTTGGTCATACACCTCATTTTCACTTAATCCCAATTAACACAAGCTTAATTACATTTTCAGAGTGATTAGGAGATAGTATAAAGCCTTAATCATAACAGAATTTCAGCACAATCACATTCTAGATCTAGATTTTTGACTTCCCTCTCAAATTTCTCTCTCTCCAATTTTCAAAATTCTTCATCTAAATCATCAAAATTCTTGTAGAATCGTGTTCATCATGTGTTATTGAGTAGGATTTGGCTATTGATTTGAAGAGTTCGAGCTAGAATCAAGCACATCAAGCTCAAGAACATGAAGATGGAAGTTGCAATTTGATCAAGATCCAAGCCTTTCCAAGCTTCAATTCATACATAAAGCTTTAAGTCATCAATATAGGAGTGGATCTGGATCGTTTGAGCACTTGAATCGCTTGTTTTCATCCACTGCTCTTCAAAGAGGTTAGAATTTGAACCTCTTAATTCTCCATTTTATGCACATGTTATGGTGGATCTTTTCATGCTGATTATCCTGATGCTTTTAGAATTTGAAATGGTTGAGTATTGATTGAGTTATGCTGAGTAGAAGTTTTGAATGGAAAAATGTTTCTCTTTGATTTGCATTGGTTAGGAAGAATTATTGTGAATTGAGCATGGATTTGGAATGTACATAGAATAAGCTTTTGATTGATGTATTGTTTGCACGTTTCTGGAAATTTTTTGATGCATGCTACTGTAGCACCACCGTCTCAACGAAGAAGACGGTGGAAACCACCGTCCCAGCCGCCGTCTGCAACAGGCTGTGTTGGCGCTAGGGTTTTGTCCACGCGTACATCCACGCATGCGTCCGTTGGCGTTTTCATAGGCTACCGTTCCTTTGACTAGTCCACGAATTGCATTGACTGCTTAGGTGGCTGCCACATCAATTAGTGATGCGCAGCGTTTCGATACGCGCTTGTAGCCTCCCTGTACAGGGTTCGATTCCTGGCTTATGTTACTTTGGTTTGATTTATTTGTTTTCCTGTAGTGCCTTTTGTGACTTCATGAACCTGGGCTCGAATCTAGCATGATGCATTATTCCATTTTCTCATTTTCATTATTATTTTCTACATATTTTCCATTTATTCATTTTATTTTCATGCTAATTCAAAAAATCATAAAAAATAGCATATGCATCCAATTAAATCCAAACTTTTTTCTACATGTTCATTTGAATGTCTATTATTTTGTGGTGTTGTTTTTTTGATTTTATCACTTCTGGATTTTTAATTGTGTTGGCTTATTTGAACATAATGCAAAATATGACATGTTGTACCAATTCTCTTGTGAAATGCTCATACATTGTCCAATTGCCATGAAATTTAATATGCTGATTCCTAACATCTTACATGATTTGTGAGATTTTATTTGGCATTTTTAGCACATTCCTTCTCTGTTTTGGACACATGAATGTATGGTGTGACAATGTGTGTCACACAATTTGATGTTGCTCTTGTTCATTTTCATATACATGTCAATTGAGCTTTTCTGATTCCAATCTTTTGCATGATGCTTGTGTTTAACATGTTGTATACACATAAAAAATTTCATGATTGTTTGATTCATTTTTGTTTTAATATGGAATTTTCATTCTTGATGACCAATTGTGTGCTTTGTAATTGCCTTTGCCATATCTTGCTCATGTGATGACTTTGCTTGATGCTTTAGACTTGGTCCTTTTTAGGACATGTTCTTACTAGATTAAATATGCTTTATGTTGAATATTGGTTGCTGTTTTGACTTTTTGCTTTGCCTTTGACCCTAGTCTTTGAACTAGTGGTTTGTACTCACCTTTTGAGTTTTGCATTTCATGTTCAAGCAATTAGTTCTAATGGATGATGTGATCTCCTTGCTTGAGATGCAATTTACTTTGTTTAACTAACCTTTGTTGTGTTATAGGTCCTTTGGTTGTGAACTCACTTGATTGATTGCCTTTTAGGACTTGTTTTGTGTACATATTGGAAACCACTGTTGTTGACTGTTTGGTTGTCTGAATATCCTACTGATTGTTTAGCTTTTCATACAGGTACATTAGTAGCTTTAGCTCATTATCTGAGCTTTGCTTTGCTTGTGGTTGGTATACCACTTAGGTAACCTCTCTAACTCCATGTAGTCTGGAAGCCCTGTCTTTCTTTTGGCAGGCATTTGGCTGAAGTCCTCCTTAAGAGGCAATGCCTGTGATTGTTTATATTTGTGCCATGCACTTCAAGTCCTCCTAAGTGAAGAGGCAATTGGCAGATAGAAGGGATTTGCAATCAATCCCCTGCTATTCAGTTGAGTCTTTCATTATGCTCGCACTACGTGCTGATGCATTTGAATAAACACCCAAAATCTTGTATAGAGTCAGTCATGTGGAATAGGGTCCCTCATTCTGGATCCCCCACGTCTTCTTTGATTCAAGCTCACCCAGGCCAGGGTTAAGAGCTATGAGGTCTAATCCTCATTTCCCATTTCATCTGCTCACCCTGACGGTCAATGTCAGTGGTTAAGAGCATCTCAACACCCATAACAGTATTGGCTTGTTTGTCAAGGTTGATATGACCCCTTGACTAAAGCCCAACTTTGATTGAGCCTCTTGCTTGTGTATAGATTGTGCTAATTGATTGTTGTGCTTGCTTGTGTTTGCTTGTGCATATTGTTTTGCATATTGTTTTTGCATTTGTTATTTGCTTTGTTTGAGGAGTCAGATGTAAGACCATTGATTGGCTATCTGTTTCCTGTGTTTGTTTCTTTGTGGAGTTAGATGTAAGACCATTGATTGGCTATCTATTTCCCATGTTGCTTTATGGAGTTGGACGTAAGACCATTTATTGGCACTCCGTTTCCCATTTGTTTTCGGAGTTGGATGTAAGACCATTGATTGACCCTCCATTTCCAGTTTTGTTGCTCCTTTGAGCTTGCTTATTTGTTTATGCTTTGTATTGCTTAATTCATAGGAACTTACTTGGATCATTCCTATGATCTTGAGAAAGGAATTCCTGCTTGTGACCTTGTCCCTTATCCATGACCTCTTTTGTGCTTAACCTTAACCTTTTTCATCCTTAAACCAGAAAACTTTTGTGCAAACATTTCCACTTGTTTTCAAAACTAGAAACCTAGGCCTTAAGCCTTTGATTTTCAAACTTCATTTTCTTAATACTCATTTGTAATTGAACTTAACTCATACTTTGACTGTGTTTTGTGAATACTCTAATTGGTTAATTCAACCCACTCAATTGTTTTTGTGGCTCTGTGCCCACTTCTTAATCAAGTTTTCATGCATTAGCTATAGATCTGAATTATCTCAGTGGTTGATGTAAATCTCACCGCATCCTTAGTGATCGAATCGTAAGTCTTCCATACTGATAACAGGGTTAACCCCTCTAGTATGTCGAAGCTATTCTCACATGGTGGATTGTTGGTTCAGGTCGAGTTTTCTCCCTTTGATAATGAAAGACCTTAAGGCTTTTGTTTAAAATCAATCCACTTACTTTTTGGAAATCTTTTAGCCGAACTACGGCGTTTTGATCCTTATCTTTCATGAAAAGGTACGTAGGCAATGGGTTCATCCATCCAAACACAAAAATAATAAACTTGTACATTCTTTTCTCACCTCTTCCCTCATGTTTGCACAATAAATATTTTCATAAACAATACTTTCTTTTTGCAACAAGTTGTGAAAAGGGTTCCCTAGGAGTACCTAGGATGTTGTGGGTGCCTAACACCTTCCCACAACATAATTACCCCCTTACCCAGATCTCTGTACCCTTTTTATTAGTTTTCTTTGTAAAACTTCTTAGGCTTTTGTTCGCTTTCTAGCCATTCCTTTGGATAAATAGAAGTGCGGTGGCGACTCTATCTTTGTATGCTTTGCTTTTGATTTAGTCAATAAATCTAAAGGTAATAAATACACCGCTACAGGTAGAATAGCAAAGAGAGTGTATCCGTCACCGATTAGGATGAACATATCAAGGATAGACTCAGCAGGGGGGGAAATGAAATAGGAATTACAACTACCGGTTACTGGGTAGAATACCAACAAGGGAGAGAAAATTCGTCTCTCGTTAGAGTGAGCATATTAAGGATAAACTCTCTAGGGAATGAAAGAGGGATTACAACTACCTTTTAATGGGTAGAAAACCAAAAAGGAAGAATATCCTTCATCGGTTAGGATGAACATATCAAGGATAAACCACCTGGGAAAACGTGGTAACGAATCTGCTGGGGAAAGCAAAGGAAGTAGATTACCTTTCACCGGTTACTAGGTAAAGGTAAAGTACTCAACATCAAGAAGAATATTACCATTTAGGTAATAACTAGAAATAAACGGTCAAACAAGGACTCAACCCAATGAGGATATAACTCAATGGGAGTGTTTCCATCCAGATAATTGACTGGGGAGGAAACTGAAACAATAATCATCCACGACGAAATAAATTTGTGGGGAATGAGAAAGATTAAATGCTTTCTTTTTAATGGGCTGACACTCTACAAATGAAGGAGGACAGACACACCAAATCTGCAATTGGGAGATAAAGTCACCAAGGCAGGAGATCAGAAAAAAAATCAAATGCGATAAAATGCATAAGGAGATATCTGATTATGTATTATATGCATGAATATGTATGCATGTGATTGTGTTTATGCTGACAATAACAACACAAAGGATACAAATAACGAGGATTTGAATCGTCACTACAATACTCAGCTAATCTCAACAGGATGGAAACACAAACTAGATAATATGCTAAGGATGAAAATAAATCATCTAGGTCTGAATAACTCAACTCTAGTTGGGGAAAGGCATGGAGAACATGCTTCCAATCTATTATGGCAAACTCCGTGGGGAAAAGAGAATATTTCAGAAGGAAGATCAACCACTCATGCCGAGGATAGAGAAAAATATCTGTTGAGGACCAAATCATTAACACTGCGGGGAATTTTAGGTCGACACCATATCAAATGGAGGACAAACCTGTAGGGGACTAAAATCAAACACTGCTCAGAATCCAACATTGTCGGGAACAAGGGATCTTCATATCAGAAGATGAACTCCGTCGGGGAATACAAGAGATAAAAATATGCATGAGGATTTAAGCAAAATGTTGGGGATGTTATGACCAAGATCATCACATTCAATAATCATCAAATTCTTCTTAGAAATTTGCAAAATAAACCAACTCCAAGGAGAAGATAATCGGATCTGATTCCACGAAGGAAAAACTGTCAAACTTATGCAACACAATCAAATGTAAAAATGGAAACAAAATAAAGGTTTCGTATCTCCAGGGTCTAATCACAAGACTGGGGAATATGGATTTGCAAAGGGGACCAACCATCAGCTCAACTAGAGATGAGACCCACTAGTTTTACCGGGGATGATAAAATATTTAGGGAGAAACCCATCAACCAAGCTGGGGATAAATGAAAAACTATTGGGGAAGAAAATAGTTACCCAACCAACTGCTTGGGGAAGACCAACAATGCTTCACACTTCAAGACTTACCTGTTCTCAGATTGTTGTTGACATTCCTTACTAAAATCGATTATCCATTAAAGTGACGATTTTCATTATCTTAGGAAAAAATAAATATTCATCAATTTATTTTAAAATTATCATCATAAAAATTCAAGTTTATTTAGAAAAAGTAAATAAGAATAGAAACAATTGGATAAAAGCTCAACTTCATTTAATAGAATGGTAGCCCGTAAATGACGAGACTCCATAGATTTTTACAAAGTTGAAAATGGTAAATTACATGGAAAAGGGATACATTGAATACAATGATCACTACCTTATGTACCAACTTTAATATCTATTGTGCTTGTCTTCAGTTGAGAATGATGGATCATAACCAAATGACTTGCTCAAAACCGCTTCCATGATTAGGACCAACCGAATGCAATTACTTGCCATAATCCCTAATATTTGCCTAGACTTCCCCAAGGTGGGATACTCAATCTATCGGGATAAATTTTTTGTTTTATGTCTCTAATTTTTTCCTAGTTCGCCCTTTCGATTTTTTAATCCACCGAGACGCTCATTTTTGCATAAGCCTCCCTTTCGGGTTTTCAACTTAGCGACCTGTTCTTTTTCTTTTTAGGCAAAGTATTTCTTTACTGCATCGACATTCACAAGACGAGTGAACTCTTCACCATCCATAGTTGTAAGAATCAAAGCACCACCTGAAAAGGCTCTCTTAACAACATATGAGCCTTAATAATTAGGAGTCCATTTTCCCCTTGCATCAGGTTTGAATGACAGAATCTTCTTGAGCACGAGGTCACCTTCTCTAAACACACGAGGCTTGACCTTCTTATCAAAAGCTTTATTCATTCTCTGCTGATATAATTGACCATGACACATGGCAGTTAACCTCTTCTCTTCAATCAAATTCAACTGATCATATCTGGTCTGGCACCATTCAGCTTCGGTCAACTTGGCTTCCATTAGTACACGTAGTGACGGGATCTCAACCTCCACGGGGAGCACAACTTCAATGCCATAAACAAGAGAGAAAAAGGTTGCCCCTATTGAAGTGCGGATGGATGTACGGTACCCATGCAAAGCAAATGGGAGCATCTCAGGCCAATTTTTGTATGTTACAACCATCTTCTGAATGATCTTCTTAATGTTCTTGTTTACAACTTCAACAACCCCGTTCATCTTTGGTCTGTAGGGAGAAGAATTATGATGCACAATCTTGAAGTCTTTGCAAAGAGCTTCCATCATATTATTGTTCAAGTTAGATCCATTATCAGTAATGATCTTGCTTGGCACACCATAATGGCATACAATCTGATTCTTGATAAACCTTACAACAACTTACTTGGTCACATTTGCATACGATGCCGCTTCAACCCATTTTGTGAAGTAATCAATAGCCACCAGAATGAAATGATGTCCATTTGAAGCTTTGGGCTTAATCATCCCAATCATATCAATTCCCCACATGTAGAAGGGCCATGGAGAGGAAATGACATAAAACAGTGTTGGAGGAACATGAATCTTATCTACATAGATTTGACACTTGTGGCATTTCTTCACAAACTTGTAACAGTCATATTCCATTGTAAGCCAATAGTAACATGTTCTCAACATCTTCTTTGCCATAATATGTCCATTGGAATGAGTACCAGACGAACCTTCATGGACTTCAGTCATTAACAGGTCTGCTTCGTGTCTATCCAGGCATTTGAGCAGAACCATATCGAAGTTTCTCTTGTAAAGCACATCACCGTTTAGGTGGAAAATTCTAGCTAATCTTCTCAAAGTCTTCTTATCTTTCAAAGATGCCCCAAGCGGGTAAATCTGACTTTGGAGGAAACTTTTGATATCAAAATACCAAGGCTTTTCATCTTTGACTTCTTCAACAGCAAACACATGAGTTAGCCTATAAAGACGCATCATAGTCAAATTGGGAACTTTGTTCCAAAATTTCACCACAATCATTGAAGCCAATGTTGCAAGAGCATCTTCCATACGATTTTCATCTCGAGGGATATAATGAAACTCAACCTTTGTAAATAAAGTTGAAATCCTCCTCACATAATCTCTATATGGTATTAAAACGGGTTGATTCGTCTCTCATTCACCTTTGTTCTGATTCACAACCAAAGTCGAATCTCCATAGACGTCAAGATATTTTATTTTGAGATCAATGGCCTCTTCAAGCCCCATAATGCAAGCTTAATACTCAGCCATATTATTTGTACACTTGAAAGTTAATATAGCTGTAAATAGAAAATGAGTGCCTTGAGGAGTAATAATCACTGCCCTAATGCCATTACCATACAAATTAACAGCTTCATCAAATACCATGCCCCAACGGCACCCAGGTTATGGCCCTTCATCAAGCAATGGTTCATCATAATCTTCCATCTTCAAGTACAAAATCTCTTTGTCAGGAAAATCATATTGCACTGACTGATAATCTTCGATGGGTTGGTGAGCCAAATGGTCAGCCAAGGCACTACCATTAATTGCTTTTTGGGATCGATATTCAATATCATACATACTCTGATAACAACATCTGCCAACGGGTATTTCTCCCAGTTAAAGCAGGCTTCTCAAAAATATACTTAATTGGATCCATTTGGGATATCAACCAAGAAGTATGATTTAACATATACTAGCGCAGACACTTATCAGCCCAAGCGAATGTGCAACATGTCTTCTCAAGCATAGAATACTGAGTCTCGCAGTCTGTGAACTTCTTACTAAAGTAGTAAATTACATATTCTTTCTTTCCAGATTCATCCTGCTGACCAAGAACACAACCTATATTATCATCAAGCATAGTCAAATACATGATCAATGGTCTTCCTTCAACAGGCGAAGACAAAATCGGAGGCTCAAGCAGATATTTTTTGATACTATCAAAAGCTATCTGACAATCTTCGGTCCAATCACAAGACTGATATTTCTGGAGAAGCTTGAATATAGGTGCACATGTGGCAGTCATATGCGATATAAATCTTGAGATATAATTCAAGCGGTCGAGAAAACCTCTAACTTGCTTCTTATTTTTGGGCGCAAGCATCTCTTATACTGCTTTGACCTTGGAAGGAGAAACTTCAATACCCTTCTCACTGACAATAAAGCCCAACAACTTAAGAGAACGAACACCCAAAGTACACTTATTGGGATTCTAGCGGAGTTTATACTTCCTCAAACGCTGGAATAACTTCAACAAATGCTCAACATGTTCTTCTTCATCACTTGATTTTGCAATCATATCATCAACATAGACTTCAATTTCTTTATGCATAATACCATGAAAAAGAGTGGTCATATCTCTCTAGTATGTTGCACCAACATTCTTTAAACCCAAAGGCATCACTCTATAACATAATGTTCCCCAGGGTGTAATGAATGTGGTCTTCTCCATATCTTCAGGTTCCATTTCGATTTGGTTATAACTAGAAAATCCATCCATAAATGAACAGACTTTGAATTTAGTTGTATTGTCTACCAACATATCAATGTGTGGCAGAGGAATCATCTTTCGGACTAACTTTGTTCAAATCTCTATAATCAACACACATGCAGACTTTTCCATCCTTCTTATGAACATCCACAATATTGGGCACCCATTGAGGATACTCGGAGGTAACAAGAAAACCAACATCAATCGGCCTCTGCACTTCCTCTTTAATCTTCACTGCCATGTCAGGATGAGCTCTTCTCAACTTTTGCTTGATTGGCGGACATTTTGGCTTCAACAAAAATCTATGCTCTACAATCTCATAATCCAACCCAGGCATGTCTTGATAGGACCAAGCAAACACATCAGAATAATCTCGAAGAAGATCAATCAACCCCTTCTTAGCTTCTGGACACAATTGAGACCCAAACTTGACTTCCTTCACATCATTCTCGAAACCCAAGTTGTCCAGTTCAATTTGCTCTTCAAACGACTGCATGGCTTTCTCCTCGTGCTCGAGTAAATGAGATAACTCATCAAATAGGAACCCAAGTAGGATCATTGTATTCAATGGGTTTGAGAACCAACATGCATAATGATTTGATATTTTGATTTTAGAGAAATAGAGTGCAATCAAATATTATGCAGATGGAAGATTATTATTTATTTATGTTTTTTGTGATTACCATTTTCAGAAAAAGCAAAAAGTGAAAATAAAACATCATAGATGTGGATGAATAAAATTGTATTTTATTGATGATAATAATAAAAATGTCCAATAATGTTCACTTCTCCCTTAGGCATAAGAGAAGGATTTTTATTAAAATAATAATATGGAAACAAATTACTGAGAACGGTGAATAACAATAGGAACATCAACAATAACCTAATTGTTGCAAGTCTGGCCATACGTCACAAAGTTGGCGCAAGCTACATCTTCATCACCATTGTCTTCAATAACGGCAGCTGAGTGTTAATCATTCCCATGAATGAACCCTCCACTGCGGAATACTGGTTGTATAACTTTGACTTTGGCGTTGAACGACCCTGGTTGAAATCCCAATCCGGCTCTGTTCTTGTTCTCGGCAATCTCCACCGCACGACCCCATTTGTCAATGTTGCAAGTTTGAATAGCCTTTTGTGCATCTTTCAAAGAAGACATGGATGCCCCGGTTTTCTTTAATTCATCAGTAATGGATAAGGCTTGGAACAACGTTCCAACCTCTTCTTCAGCATCAACATACATGAAATATGACAGATGACTTACAAATAATGTCTTCTCTCCACCCCCAATGACAAGCTTGTCGTTCTTCACAAATTTCAGCTTCTGGTGTAGAGTAGACGTCACTGCTCCAGCTTCGTGAATCCATGGTCTTACCAACAAGCAATTGTAGTCCAGGTGGATATCCATTACTTGGAAAGTAATTTGGAAATCACTCTGACCTATCTTCACTAGAAGGTCCACCTCACGAATAATAGTTTTACGAGAACCATCGAACGCTTTGACAATCACGCCATTGTATCTCATCGGGGCGTCTTGATAGGAGAGTCTTGACAAAGTAGATTTTGGTAATACATTCAAAGATGACCCTATGTCGACTGATACATTGGACAAAGCGTCCTCCTTGCAATTCATTGAAATATGGAGCGCCAAATTATGATTTCTGCCTTCCTCGGGAAGCTCTTCATCACAAAAACTCAAATTATTACAAGAAATAATGTTGGCAACTATGTGGTCAAACTGATCCACGGTCACATCATACTTAACATAAGCCTGCTCTAACACTTTCTGCAATGCCTCCCTATGTACTTCAGAATTCATCAGCAGTGACAACACAAAGATCTTTGAAGGAGTCTAGAGCAGCTGCTCTACAACATTGAATTCACTTCTCTTTATCAAGTTTAGCACCTCATCATCATCGCTAGTCTTCAACTTGCTAGACTCACCATACTGAGACGTTGGAGCACTAACCTGATTCACCACTGGAATCACTGCTTTCTTTCATGTGGTAACATCTTCTATTATCTTTTGGAAAACTAGACCAAACACACGACCGCTACAGGTCACCTTTTCTATATCAGTAATATTCACCATTGAATCTGTGAATGGTAGAGGAACCTCTTGACCATCTTCAATCATTGTGGTGGTGTACTGATATGGCACAACTTTATCGGATGATATGGACCGCTAACCGTATGACTAACCGTGATACCGATCTATTGACATCGTTGCTGCTGCTACTACCAAACTGAACAACTACCCGTTCAGGGGTCTTGAACACCGGCACAGTCACATTCACATCATCTATATCCCTCGACTGTTGAATCTAGATTTCATTCTCATCCATTAACTTCTGGATATCCCTCTTGACAACCACATACCACAGAGGTTTACGTTGCAGATTGTACAACCATCATAGTTATGTTTGCAATCACTGATTAAATACAAAGTTCTATGCATCTCCACCAGGGATCTACAGATACGTCGTACATCAAAAACTCGGAAACTTCATGGACAACCATCCACCATGTTGATAGAAGCATTACCATGAGCAGGAAATTAATTAGCTTTCATGTTCGGCGCTCTATCCTCAAAGGACACCATGCCACTCTTCACAAGCTTTTGAACTTCATATTTCAATGGATAGCAATTCTCCATGTCATGGCCATGGGCTCCCTGGTGAAAGGCACAGTGAAGTTCAGGTTTGAACCACCATGGTAGTGGCTAAGGAATTTGTAGAGGATTTCTTGGTTGAATGAGGTTCTTGAGAACCAATGATGGGTATAACTCTGCATAATTCATAGGAGCAGGGTCAAAAGAGACCTTCTTCCTCTCAAAATTTTATTTATGATGATTTTTGTTGTTGTTGTTGTTGTTGGTTCTTTGTTGCGGTTGTTGATGTTGTTTTTGCTGAATTGGAACTGATTGATTGGAATTGTTGGAAAAACTGGAATTACTAAAGAAACCTGATGTTGATGTTGACGGGGTTGAGTACTCTTTCTGACATGAGGCCTTCTTTGCCTCCCCACTGATACTGAGTTGGTTTCCCCTTCCTTCCTCTTGGATAAATTCCCACCATACTTCTTTCTGGATGACGCCTCTTCCTTAGGCAAACATCCTTCACGGACTCCTTCTTCTAGCCCCATCCCCATGTTTATCATTTCGGTAAAATCATTGGGGGCACTCGCAATCATGTGTTCGTAATAAAATGAACCCAACGTCTTCAAGAAGATTTTTGTCATTTCCTTCTCTTCAAGAGGTGGACTTATCAGGGCAGCAAGCTCTCTCCATCTTTGAGCATATTCTTTGAATGTCTCTTTATCCTTCTAAAACATAGACCTCAACTGGTGTCTATCAAGCGCCATATCCATGTTATACTTATACTGCTTGACAAATGCCTCACCTAAGTCATTGAAAGTACGGATGCTTGCACTGTCCAAACCCATATACCACCTCAAGGAAGCTCCAGTCAAATTGTCTTGGAAATAGTGAATCAACAACTGATCATTATCAGTCTGAGTAGACATTTTTCTAGCGTACATCACAAGATGGATTAGTGTGCAGGTATTCCCTTTGTACTTTTCAAAGTCTGGGACCTTGAATTCACCGGGATCTTAACATTGGGGACCAAGCAGAGTTCAACAACACTCTTCCCAAACAGGTATTTCCCTCTCAGAGTCTTCAAATCTTTGCGCAGCTCAAGGAATTGATCTTTCATTTCATCCATCTTCTCATATACATATGGGCCCTCAGATGGCTCAGAATGGTAAATAGTATCCTCAACACGAGGGAGAGTGTGAACAACTGGAGGAGGTACTGACATGACCGGGCTAGATGCCGACATAGAAACAAAGGTGGGTGCATACCCTTTTGGCACAAAATTGGGTGGCATTACCCAAGGGAATCTAGCAGGCATGGAATGACTAACAACAGCAACTGGAACAGTCAAGGTAGAAACCTCCAAAATGATAGTTCTTTGAGGATGATGATTTGCGGGAGTTGGTGAAGACTGATTATGCGCAACAATTACAGATTCCATCAGTGCAGTTAATCTAGAGATTTCGTCCTTCAGATCTCGATTCTCTTGCTCTAGATTCTCCATGATCCTTGGTTGATTAGCGTGAGTATTGTATCGATGAGTCAGCTTGGCTGATGCGCAGAAGAAGAACTGATAAGACATCTGGCAGAAGAAAACCTGTTATGCAAATGATGCATGAAATGCAATATTTTTTATTTGTTTTTAATTTCAAGGAACACATGAAGTCCTATTTGCAAATATATATTCAAATAATAATAACAATTCAATTGACCATAAAATATCTTTTTATTCATAAAATTTGGAAGGATTACACCGAGTACAATTTCAGAAACCAAAATACAAATACAAGGGAAGAGGAAACTATCATCCTAAGGATCCCTAGCAACTACACCAGATGATATGGCTATGGGTGCATACTTCCCTCGGATGCGTGGAATCTCAGACTCAAATGAGGTCTTCATCTGAGCCTTCTCAAGAACTAACTGATCAACAATCTTCTTCCAAGAACCAGAAGGTTGAGGCATATTAGAGGAAGGTATACCCTTTGGCTCTCTCTGTCTCTTCATTGCTCGGTCTTCAAGAATCTCAATAAGTGCATCCTTGTCTTTATACTCAAGCTGCAACTCTTCATGCTTTCGACTTAAAGCATGAAATCGCTATTCCCACATATCTCTCTCTTGCTTCATCTTGGAAAACACATCTTCCAACTCCTCTACATCTTGGTTAGGGAGTGTTGATGGCTCATCCATAACCATATACATAGGTCTTTCACAGGCGGACAACATCTTCAGCTCCAAAGCTTTCTTCTTCACCCAAATAGTGTAAGCTTCCAAAGCTACACAGTTGCACGGACCAAGCTCAGATCTTCCTTTCCTATTCACATTATGCCAAGCATGTATCATCCTCTTCTTTAAAAGTTAGGGATATTTACCCTCTTGATAGAATAGACCCTATAACTGAGTTTTATTAGGTTTATCTCTCAAGAGGAACCCAAGTTGATGACGAGCCAAAGCAGGGTTGTTGTTGATTCCTCCTTGTGTACCAATGAGAGGCACATTAGAAAACTCATGATAACTATCAATAATGTCCATACTACTCATTGCAGAATCAAACCAAACAATATCATCATTAGTGAGAGATATAAGTCTCTAGGACCACCACAAACATTGCTTGTTCTCCATGAAAGTAGGTGTCTGAGGCAAGTGTGAAATAAACCACTTGTACAAAAGAGAAACATAACACACAATAGTCCCACCACCTTTAGAATTCCTCAAATGCAAAGAGAAATACATGTCACCTAACAGAGTAGGAACATGATTCCCAATCAAGAAGATTTTAATAGCGTTAACATTAATAAAATCGTCAATGTTAGGGAACAAGACTAAACCATAGATGAGTAATACAAATATGGCTTCAAAAGCATCCATGCTACCGCCTTGAGCAAAAATGGTAGCTTTACCAATGAGAAACTCAGAAGTCAACCAAAGAATTCCTCCTTTCTTCACCAAATGAGCATCAATCTCAGATTTCTTCAGATGAAGAGCTTCAGCTATTATATGAGATCTGGGAATCTCCTCCAATCCACTAAAAGGTGCTTTGTCAGATACAGGTAAACCCAAGAGATGGGCATACTTCTCTAACGTAGGTACAAGCTGATAATCAGGAAAAGTGAAGCACCGGTAGAGAGGATCATAGAACTGAACCAAAACACTCAAAAGTCCTTCGACCATATCAACAGATAATACAGACAAAAGTTTCCCATGACGTTGCTCGAAGTCCAAGGGATCTAATACAAAGGGTGACAACTTCCTTAGTTCTTTCAAATCAGGACATCTGAAACTATACTTCTTAATGTTCCTTCGTCCATAATCCCTGGTCTGAAAATATTTTCAAACAAGACCTTAGTTCCTTGAAATTTACTTTTCTGTGATGAATGTTATGATGTGCATGTATGCATGTATGCAATAATCACACACAAGGGATCACACACAAGGCAAACACAAACAAAGGTCAAGGGATGGATCAAGTCATCATCAAGATCAATCATCCATTTTGGTGGATTATGGTTTTCACCTTTTCAACACCTAAGTTCCATTGATATTGACAAGACTTAATCAGATCAACCAAGAATCAAAGGGTTTGTTGTGAGTCACGAGAATGGTGTCGGGTTTAGAACCATCCTAAAGGAGTATACTAAGGATAAAAACCTGTAGATCATGTTCTAAAAAGTTCCCTGAGTCTTAATCCCATCTATCAGATATTATAGGTTAGGATGACTAGCTCATCAATCCATAATATTCTCAAGAGAAACTCGTCTGAGTGTAGTATCGCGTAACAATTGTGATCAAGTCTACACCTGAACAGTATCCGCACTACGTCCTAAATAGGCCAAGTTGGGTTAAATGTTCTACGATCCTCAGCTTCTCGAACCCCAAATCAGAGAAAGTAATGCCCCTCCACAAATAACTTGTGTGACATCAGTAACTCCAAAAGGGTCTCCACTTAGTAGATGGGTCTCAAGCCAACTTGTTAAGGACTACTCCACGCAAGTTAAACATGACTATACCATCCTCCTATCTTAACTGCACTCAAGTTCGGGTTAGAACTTATCTCACCACTCAGAGATCACCAAGCACAACAGATAGATTATATCACATAAATAATATACAAACATTAAATATACAAATATATACACATAAAAGAGTAGGCTAAACCCACTGAGGACTACTCCCAACCAGAGTCGCCCCTTAATTTCTGTAGAGGTAAATTCATGACCATCAAGCTATGGATAACCTTGACGTTAATAAAACCAGAGTCGCCACCGCGCTTTTATTGTTTCCAAAGGAAAAGGTAAAAGTACGAACAAAACCCAAGGATAAGAAGTTTTCAAATCAAAACTAATACAACTCCAGATATTGCAGGTAAGGGGGTTGGTTACACAGAGGGAATGTGTTAGCACCCAAAGTGTCTTAGGTACTCCTAGGGAGCCCTTTTTTATGTGTGCATATGTGTTTGGTATAAAATATGTTTGAGAAGAATAGAGTGTGGGGATGAGAAAAGAACAGATTAATTATATTTTTATGTTTGACAAGACCTTCGGTCTTGTGCCTACGTACCAACATAAAAATGATGGATCAAAACCTCGTAGTTCATGTTAAAAAAATTCAAATGAGTGGGTGAATTGCTTTTAACAAAATTTTAAAAAGAAAAGGCACAAAGGGCCAAAAATTTGAATGGGGTTGTTAGTTCTTTTTGTCTTTCGAAATTTTAAGTCAATATGATTAAGTTTATTTACAATTTTAATTAAGAAAAAGTTTGAGAATTCATGGCATAAGGCCAAAGTTTCTAATTATTAAAGCATGTCTAAGTTTTAAATCACAAGAAAAGAAAGTTTTTGAAAATGGGGAGAGATTTTGAAATTTAAGAAGTGGGAGGAGATGAAGAGGCTACCCTAAGCAAAAATTTAAAAGTTAAGAGTTGAAAAGATCTGACCAATGGGATGCAATCCAACTGACAAGGAATAGTCAATAAGCAATTAGTAATTAGCAATATCCAGAAATCATGAAGATTAAGGCATCAAATAAAGATAGCCACATCCAAGCAAGCAATTCCCATAGCTAGCAGTCTTCTTTGTCTTCCAATGTCCTTGATCAACTCAAAGCAAAGCATCAGACATAAGATCCAAATAGTAATTAAGCAAAAAGAAAGAGTAGCAGATGAATTCAAACAAATCCCAAGGTTTGCATCAGATGAAGGCTCAATTCACAATAGCTCAGTCTCAGAATGTTGGCATTGGCCAAGTACTTTTTGCATAGGGAATGTTACCTAATCCTAAGTCCAAAAGTTCAGATCAAGCTCAACAGTCCACCAAATGTTTTTTAGGGTTTTTGTTGTTATTAGGTATTTTAAGGTCCTAAGACCATAGATAAAACCAACACACACAAACAATATATGTGCAATCACAAGATATGGCTCAAATGAGCAAAGTGAAAATGACACAAACATAAAAAAGTTTTATGAAATGTAAATGGAAATGAATGATAAATGACTAAAATTTAAATTGCATAAAGTAAATGACTTGAAAGTAAAACAATATTAACAAGAAATAATCAAAGGTTAGTCAAGTGTTAGTGGTGATTTTTTAATTGATTAAGTCATTCTTTGGAGAATACTCAACCACTCACTCATAAGTATAGATCCTTGAACCAAGACGTATTCCATGAGAAGGGCTCCAACTTGGATAATTCAACAAGTATGCCACTAGCTCTCATGAAAGGAAAAAAGGTCAAGTCTCCAAACAATGCCATGAAGAATGAGAGACTTACAATCCCACTTACTAGAATCCTATGCCTTGAGGGTCAAATTTTAGCTCTATGTTAAGCAATCATAATTGGACTTATGTAGAAGTCACAACTATCTGAGGTCGGGAAATAAAAATTTAGGTGTTAATGCATGTTAGAGATTTGGTATGAAGAACCAAACTCCTAAAACATGCCACACACTAAAATAAAAGATCAAAAGGGAGGGACATATCTCAGTCATACTTGTATTGGTTCATCTGACACAAGGTCATTGATGAACCAATTAGCCTTTAGACATTAGAGATTTCATTGGTCAAATGAGAGAATGGGAAAGAATAGGGTTGAAGATGAAGAGTTAGGGGAACATAGAAACACAAATTGACCAAGGTAGGATTTTCATCAAATCCAAATCATCCATTCACTTTGGGAGGTGAAATGTACATTTCATCAATCCCCTAAATCAAATGGTTTTGATCCAACAAAAGTCAAATCAACCTTGACCAAGGCCCAAATAGAAAGTCAAACATCACAAGACCATAAAAATGGCTCAACAATATTTTTAAACAATTAATCAATTAAAAATCCAACTAAAAGTGAATTAAAATACATTTTAATTTGGCCAAAACCTAAAATCCCTTCAAAACACCAAATAAATGGCCAAGGGATTTATCCTAGGTCAAACAAGGTCAAAGGACCTTAGACAAAAAAAAATCACTATTTTTGAAAAGTCAGAAGTATTTTTAAACAATTAAAAATATGCACAAAAACATTTAATTCATGGAAAATATCAAAATTAATCGAAAAAAATAATTTTAATTCAGAATATGGAAGAGAAAAATATTTAAAGATTTTTGGTGAAAGTCCCGTATTTTTTGGATTAAAAATGAAATTTCTATGAATAAAATAAAATAAATGGATTAAATGAAAAATCAGAAATAAAAAAGAAAATAGAAAAAACAAGGGCCATCAGATCTCCCTTATTAATTGAGGTGGCAGATCTAATGGTTACACGCATGTTATCCTTGGTGGACTCAACTTAAAGCAATGTACGCGTGGTAATTCAAAAGAATGGCTCAGATTAAAACATCCAAACATGATCAGATAGCCAGGAGGCGTGCCAACACACCACCGAAGTTAGGGCTCCAATCATCTTCTCCGGTGAACCTCGCCGGACTGGTTCAACTTCATCTCAATGAAAAATGAAAAACAAGGACACTATTTCAAAGAGAAAATGCTCAGGAGCTCGAATATGGTCTCAATTTTCTCCAATTTCAAGTATATAAAAAGATACAGGGATTTGAATTTTGAGGATCATGAACTGAGTTGCTTCGATTTGACCTCAAAGAAACTCAATCTTGTTGCCTACATTGGTAGGACTTCAACCAACCATAAATCAAAGAGAATGGTGAAGAATTGAGAGAGAATCGAAGAGATGGCGTTTCTAAAAATCACCTTCGAGGGAGCTTAAATCTTGCTTCTAATTGGCCTTGGCTTTACTTCAGATGCTTGCAGGAAGTGAATTTGATCAAAGAATGGCTTGGATTCTTGGAGTTTCAACTTAAAAACATAAGTCAAATTGAAACTCGATTTTCAATTGAAAACCTTCAAGTTTATCCACTAATGGTGAGGGGTAGGGTTGTAGGATCAAAGCTTGGTCAAGGTGTCCTCAATTCTGAGCACGAGGGGTTGTACTTATAGGCTATGCACTTGCTTTCTATGCACTTCAATCAAAATACCAAAAATAGTAATCTCACTTGCATGGATGCATGGGCGTGTGATAGGCCCTTCAAATGATGCCAAATGAACCAATATACTGTGCTATCCAACCTGAAATGATGTCACATAGCCATGCATAAAGGAAATGAATTTTGACCATGAATCTTACCAAATGGAACCTTGTGAAGAACTCATGTGCAATTCCATCAGTCTTGGCCCAAATGAGGTGATCTTGGACTTTTTGGAAAGGTGAGATCAAGGGGAACAACTTTAATTTTGAACAATTTTCCATTTAGATCTTGGATCATGATGAATGTTTAGGTGGAAGTTTGGGAAATCAAACATTATTGAAATTTTTCTAAGTCCTAAGTCAAATGTTCACTTCTTCCACCTTGAGTAACTTTTGCTATGGGCTTCAAATGGAAAAGGTTCCTTCATAAAAGTTGTAGATATTTAAAACCTAATTAATTTTGTCATAAATTTGACCTTATTTGGATTTCACAAGAATGAGTTATGCATTTTAGAAGTTGAGGAAAATCTCTTGTTCAATGGTAATGGCCCAAAATGACCTATAATGTCTCCTCTTGGAATATGCCTTTTCAAGTTTAATTTCAAGTTTCTCAAAGAATCAAAGTTGGACAAGATATATTGAAATTGATCGTGAAACTTTGATGGCCTTCATCGCATAAAAATTGAGCAAGTTATGGTCCTTGGAACTTGACCTCCTAACTAGGGCACATACAAAATGACCTATAATCTTTCACCCTAAAAAATGACTTCACAAGCTAAACTAGATTTTGGCCTCAACATTAAAGTTGTTTGGAATGTCATAAGGAGTAACTTTTCTCTTGGAATAATTTTTATATGATAAAACTTGTAGGAGATAGGGTCTAGGGAACCCCAGTTTTGACCAGTTGACTTTCTCTGGTCAACCACCATGAACCATCTTTCAAACTTGAGGTTATCTTGATCTCTTGGACTCATGGAGGATCATATATGTATAAGGTGATGTAATATGAAGTATACCTTGAAATATTTTATCAAATGTTGAAGAAACATGTTGAGGAAGTTAAACAAGATACCCAAATGAATTAGGGTTTCCAAGGCAAACAAGCTTCAAACTCTTGGTGAATTATTAATGAAAATGATAAGTGAATATCATGGGGATCCATATATGATGTCTAGAACCAATGTGAATCATATCTTGATTGATCTCCTTGTATTAAGGGTCTCAAATCTTAGATATGAGCTTGATGAGGCATTAGTGGATGCACACACTACCTACAAAAGGAAAAAAGCTATACATAGACATATTTTTGGTATTTTGGTTAGTAAACAAAGAAAAAACAAAGTATGATACGATCTAAAGTGTTTGGTGATCTTTCCCAATGCAAACCCAATGAATGAGGGGTAATGAGGATGCCAAGGTGTGATCCCAAAGGCAATGCATATGATGAGATAGCATGAGGGATCTTAGGTCAAAATTGGGGTCTTACACTTTTCATAATACCATTCATTATCTCGCCCACCCAACTGACGTAAAAACCCTTTTTCACGAAAATTCCTTTTCATAGTAGTGAATTTTTATAGGTGTATTTAGATGAGATAATTCAAAATTTAAAGGCAGTTTAAAATTTTAGGTGATTCAAATGCTTCAATTACTTTTTTTAATTCTTGGGTTTGGATAGATTATTATAAGAATCAGTGTTAGAATTTTTAGGTCATTTTTATAAATTTTAACATTTTTGGGCCAAATTTCTAAAATAAGGACTAATTTGTAACATTTGTTTTGGGTAACTTGTATAACATGTTATTCAAAAAATGATGATAAATTAAGAGAAAATTAGAGAGTGATTGAGGGGAAAGAGTTTATTAAATGTTTCTATCTATTTCAATTACAATAAGGGATGTTATTTATAGGCACACTAGCCAACCAAATAAAATTAAAAGAAAGCGTCTAAAACAATCTGATATACTAGCCCGGGTATATGATATACCCCTTAGGTATATTCTTAAAACAATATATCTAACTAAAACTGATATACCCGCTCACGTATATGATATACCCCCAGGTATATTCTTAAACCAAAAAGAATTAACCACAAACCCTTCCTAATTCAGAATTGTCATGCTTTTCATTCTCATTAACTTCTTCAAACCATCAAATCTTACTTGCTTGAGAGGCTTTGTCCAAATATCAGCTAAATGCAACTCATCTTTGTAATGTTTAATGCTTAATGTCTATTTACTAACATGGTCCCTATAAAAATGGCATCTCTTTCTATGCTCTTGCTCCTACCATAACTTATATGGTGGTTTTCCAAATCAATTGCTGACAGATTGTCCACTAGCAACTTGATTTGCTCACATTCAACTCTTCAAGAAACATCTCCAACCAACGTGCTTGACAAGTAGCAAGAGAGGCTACAACATACTCTGCCACACATGAGGATAAAGCCATTATTTTTTGCTTCTTTGGACTCCATGAGATTGTTGTTGATCCTGTAAGTTAGGAATAAGCCTAAGAGAGGGGTGAATTAGGACTTTAGAAATTTTATCCTGATTTGATAGAAAATGGTTCTTTTATTTTCTGGATTGTTTAGGAGAAGAAAACAGTAAAGTGCAGAAGATAAAGAACACAAGGAATTATACTAGTTACCCTCACAATCCGAGAGTACTCCAGTCCCCTTACAATATGTAAGAGATTTTATCATAGTTATATCTGCCTAAACAAGCCTCTAACAAAGTTATCAAGAAAACTCCTCTTGAAACTTATTTCACAATAAAAGAAAGCAATCCTTCCTTTTCTTAAAACTTATCTTCAACAATCCTGGATGATATGTAACCACACCTAATATCAAATAATCCTTGATACTTAGGATTTTACAGAGTAATTTGTATAAGTATAAATATTTTGCAATGGACAAGATTTAATCAAATGATTAGAATCTTCTTCTCTTTCACAATATGAAGGTTCAAGACAAAATGCTTTCTAAGTGCTCAAGGATACTTTTGAAGAGTATGATATGAAAAGGTATTTCAAAAAGTGTCTTTGTGTGAAAATTTTGTTGAAGAAATATGCAGAGAGATTTTATAATTTGATTGAAAGAGGTGAGTGTGTAATGAAGTTTTAAAGAGTATTTATAGTGAGAAAGCATCCTTTCAAAACAACATGGCAATAGTTAAAAGAATCATAAAAATGTTAATGAAAAGATGTGAAGATTGCCATGAAAGGATATGATGAAATGGTGTAAAGAGTGAAAGAATATGTTTCAGATTTTTCAAACATTAAATAAGATCAATCGATTGACACAGGAGACCAATTGATTGACATAAGGCAAAAAATGAAAATTTTAACTTGGACCAGTCGATTGCTTCAAAGCATCAATCGATTGGTTCAGCAAATGAAACGAAATTTTTAGAAATAGAAACTTCACTCAATCGATTGACACATAACACCAATTGATTGGTGCATAAAAAATGTGAAAAATTTTCAAAGTTAAAACACCTTTAAAAATGCAATCTTCCTAATTTTCATCCAAAACCACAATCATGTTATAAGAAAGGTTTTTAAAGAAGACACAATGCATGATAAAAAAACCTTGAGCACTAAGAGTGTATATGTCAAGAATTTCATATACCTTAACTTGATCCATGAAAGTCTTGAACAAAGTTTTGATAAGATCCTTCTTTTTCCTTCTTTTGATATGGAGAGTTTGAAATATTGTCTTCATCCAAATCATGTTGGAAGCTTGTCTTCACATTCTCCCCCTTTTTGACGATGATAACCAATATTTATGTTTGGACCCAAAACTCCCCCTATCTCTTGAAAGCAAGGCTTTGAAAACTCCCCCTATCTATAATATGACTTGCTTTGAGATTTCCTGCATTAAGCTAGAAAGCAACACAAACACACAAACAAGCATACAATCTTCTCCCCCTTTGGCATTATCAAAAAGAAGGGAAAAGAACATAACAACTAGAAGGTTATGAAATAAAACAAACATCCAGTACACAGAAGTTTAAATATTACACCAAATTACACATATAATTTAGAACCATAAGTAAAGTACGAACAACCATAAGAACATAGAAAGACAAAGAAAACATAACAAAAGAGCGAGCGATTCAATCACATATCATTCCCATCAGCATTGGGACCACCTCCTGGAAAACCACCTTGGAAAAGTCCTCATTGATCCATTCTTGAGGATAAATGGCCAATCTCAGTCATGACATATGTTCTAAACCCTTGAAGATAGTCCATGATCATTTAGTTTGATGGTTGTACTGCTGGAGCTTCTGGAGGAGGGTAGTTTATAGGAGGATTTATCTCTTCATCACGATGAGCCTCAGGCTGGTTTTCCACAACATCATTATCCAAATATTTTATCTCATGAGTTCTATGGTTGAAAATAACTCCCATTTTCCGGTTGATCCTTTTGATGTTGATGCAGTAAGATACCTTGTTCATAGAGAAACAGACCTCATTTTCCAAATTGACAATGAAGTGATGAAAAATCTTAGTTAACAAGTGAGCATAAGGTAACCCATCGACATGTTCATTATGTAACAGCATGTGACATAAAATGATATGCCCCAGTCTAGACGAATGTTGTTTTTGATAGCATAGAGAAGTAACATTTCAGAATCAGTGATAGTGTAGTGATTTGAGTATCTAGGCACAATAACATATACCAAGAAGTAATGAAGCATTTTATCATCAAGAACAAACTTAGCTGGTGACCAATAGACACGTTCTAGAAGATGTCCTACTGAACTCTTCTTTCTTTTGTTATATGATTGATGCTCAGACAATCTACTTAGACCATAATAAAATGCATGCTTACTATAGCCTTCTCAAGGAACTTTGATTCCAGAAAACCTATGTCCATCAGAGGTAATACCAAGAATAGAGCTCAAATCGGTGGCAGTCATGGAAATTGGTACTCCTTTTACCATAAAGGTAAGTTTGCCCTTCTTTGACACCATGTTAGAGTAAAAGACTTTGACAAGTTCAGGATAAAAGTCATTAGGTTCACAAATTAGATCGCTTAAGCCCAAACTCTCAAAGACAATAGGAAAAGTGAATACATCATCTGGAAAAGATACAAAAGATCCATATTTGGGTTTCATAATCTTCTTTTGAAAAAAATATTTTTCATACCTTTCTTGTTGACTTTTAGTGGTGAGGAGCCTTGAGAGATCTAAGGGACCTCTGGAACTTGCTTCCTTTCCTTTCCCCTTTGCCTTGAGTTGAGAAGTCATAACTATTCTAACAAAGCATAAGTGAAGCAATGGAGGAAGAGCGAGAATGCAGAAATTTCGGTTGGTCACAAGAGAAAGATAATGCTGAATTTTTTTGAGTGAAGGTAGGGTTTTATTACCAAGGAGTAGTGTAAAAGGAGTTATGATGGGTCAATGTGATTAGACCTTTGAGTAAAAGAATTAAATAAAAAAATAAAGTGTGATAAAGACTAAGTAAAGGATTCACATGATGCTAGGGAAGAGAAAACGTGTGTCAGTTTCCAAAATAAAAGGTGGAATAAAAGAGAGTAAATATAATAGTATAATAAGACAAAGGAAATTAAAGGAAATTAAAAGAGTGTAGCAGTATATATGTAGATTGCAAAGACAATAATCATGCGCGTGCCAAAAAAAAGAAAAAAAAAAGGACCAATCGATTGACATTGATAGACCAATCGATTGGCAGACTGAAACCAAGTAATATTTAAAGGAAAAAATTTGGACCAATCGATTGAGGGTATGAACCAATCGATTACCTGAAGCTTTGCCCCCCCCAAAAAAAGAAAAATAACCATGGGCCAATCGATTGATGGTATAAGGCAATCGATTTTATGAAGCTATTGTAAAAAATTTGAGGACCAATCGATTGGAGATATGAGACAATCGATTGACATAAAAAGTAAATTTAATAAAAAATAAATATTTATTCAACAAATATAAACATTTCATAAAACAAACATAAACATTTTATAACAACAAAAATAAACATATATTCATCAAACATAACTTTAAATGAAGAAGAGTTCATGTACCTTGTTAATTTTTGTGAGAAAATTTAGATGAACTAATCGAGGATCTTGATTCGATTAGATGTCACATTCGCTTAGAATACCAAGATTCCTTCTGATTTTATAAAATGCATCTCTTGCCCATGGCTTAGTGAATATATCTTCTAGTTGATTTGGGTATCAATAAATGATAATTCAATGTCGCCTTTGAGAACATGATCCCTTAGGAAGTGATAACGTATATCAATATGCTTGGTTCTTGAGTGCATTATCAGATTCTTTGAAATATTGATTGCACTTGTGTTGTCGCATTTGAGAGAGATGCTTTTGTTTCTTTAACTAAAGAATTTGAGCACAACAGCTACCAGTGGCGATATATTCTGTTTCAGCAGTGCTGAGAGCCACGCTTGCTTGCTTTTTACATGACCAAGAAACTAGAGAATTTTCAAAAATGTGACATGTTCCACTCTTGCTTTTTCTGTTCGTTTTGCATCCTACATAATCTGCATCAGAGAAACCAACAAGACTACATATACTACCTTTAGGGTACCATAATCCAACATTGGATGTTCCTTTGAGATACTTTATTATTCTCTTCACAGCAATGAGATGAGATTCCTTTGGACATGCTTGAAATTGAGCACATAAACATACACTAAACATAATATCGGGTCGACTAGTCGTTAGATATAACAAGGAACCAATCATACCTCGATACTTAGTGATATCAATTGGAGTTCCAAATTCGTCCTGATAAAGATATGTCCCCGATCCCATTGGAGTGGCTATATATTTGCAAACATCCATGTCAAATCATTTTAGAAGTTCTTTGCAATATTTAGATTGATTGATGAATATCCCTTCCTTTGTTTGTTTGATGTGCAACCCAAGGAAGTAGTGCAACTTATCCATCATGGACATTGCAAATTCTCCTTGCATGGTTGTTGAGAATTCTTCACATAAGGATTCATTTGTGGATCCAAATATAATGTCATCTACATAAATTTTCACTAAGATAGTATGATGGTTAATTATTTTGAAAAACAAAGTAGTATCCACTTTACCTTTTTCGAAACCATGTTAGCAAATAAAGTTACTTAACCTATCATACCAAGCCCTTGGTGCCTGCTTCAATCCGTACAAGGCCTTTTTGAGTTTGTACACATGATTGGGATATTTGAAGTCTTCAAATCCTGGAGGTTGACTTACATAAACTTCTTCAAGTATGTATCCATTTAGGAATGCGCTTTTAACGTCCATTTGGTACAACTGAAAATTCAAAGAGCAAGCATATGCCAACAATTATCTAATTACCTCTAGTCTAGCAACCGGAGAAAAAGTTTATTCAAAATCTATACCTTCTTCTTGATTATAGCCTTGGGCTACCAATCTTGCCTTGTTCCTTACAATGATACCATTTTCATCTAGCTTATTTTTAAAAATCCATCTAGTACCAATAACATGCTTACCTTTTGGTCTAGGAACTAGATCCCATACTTGATTTATTTCAAATTGATTAAGTTATTATTGCATGGATAGAATCCATTGATCATCATCTAAGGCATCTATGACTTTAAAAGGTTCTATTTGAGAAACAAATTCCATGTTGAGACAAGCATTTTTAAGATTCAACCTAGTAGATACTCCCTGATTTATGTCTCCAATGATTTTGTCAATAGGATGATCTCTATGCATTCTCCATTATTGAGGAAGGTCTTCTTGATTTTTCTTTGTTGAATGAGTTCCTCTTGATCTTTTATTTGATCTTCATTATTGACTTTGATAGAATCTTTCAAAGAATTTCCTATAATCTCATCATCATCATAATTAACTTCATCCTCTTTCGAGGTGTTATATTCATCAAAAGAAACATGCATAGATTCTTCAATTGTTAAAGTTCTTTTATTATATATTCTATAATCTTTACTAGTAAGAGAGTATCCAAGAAATATACCTCTGTCGGACTTCTCATCGAACTTACCTAGATTGTCTTTGTCATTCTTGAGGACAAAGAATTTGCATCAAAATATATGAAACTAAGAGATGTTTGGTTTCCTTCCTTTGAAGAGTTCATAAGGGGTCTTTTTCAAGATAGTTCTAATAATAATTATATTACTTACATAGCATGTCATGCTTACCGCATCCGCCCAAAAATGCTTTGGAAGATTTGAGTCGCTAAGCATTGCTCTTACAAGTTCCACAAGTGACCTATTCTTTCTCTCCACCACTACACTTTGTTGAGGAGTCCTTGGTGCTGAGAAATTATGAAATATTCCATGTTCTTCGCAAAACTCTTTGAAGGAGGCATTTTGGAATTCTCCACCATGGTCGCTTCTTATGGAGGCAATAGTTAGAGATTTCTCATTTTGAATTTGCTTTGCATATTTCTTGAACGCCTTGAATGCATCACTTTTATGCACTAAGAAGAAAGTCCAAGTGTATCTAGAGAAATCATCAACAATAACCAAAGCATATACATTACCTCCGAAGCTTCTTGTTCTTGATAGACCAAATAAGTCCATATGCAACAATTGTAGTGGCCTTGTAGTGGACACCACATTCTTTAATGTGAAAGTTGATTTTGTTTATTTTCCATTTTGACATGCAGCACATAATATATCTTTGAAGAATTTTATCTTAGGCAAACCAATAACAAGATCATGCTTTATAAGCTTATTCAAATGTTCCATATGAATATGAGCGAATCTTTTATGCCACAACCATGACTCATTATTATTTTCCATAAGAAGTTTCACTTTCAAAGTCACGTCATCATGGGAAATCATAAAAATTATATTGGTTCTCGTACCTTTGAGTTTTACCTCATGAGATACTTCTTCTTCAATAAAGCATTCATCCTTGGTGAACTTGATTTTGAAGCCTTTGTCACAAAGTTGGCTAATACTTAGAAGATTGTGCTTTAGTCCTTCGACATAAAGGACATCTTAAATGGATGTGAAAGGTGGTGCTCCAACTTTTCCTATACCAAGAATTCTCCCTTTGTTGTTATCACCATATGTGACCTAACCCTTGACCTTTAATGCTAGATTTGAAAATTTGGTAATGTCTCCCGTCATGTGCTTGGAACAACCACTGTCAAGATACCAAAGATTTGTTGTGGTTTTCAAGAATACCTACAAAACAGATTTAAGTTTTGTTAGGTACCTAAATTTATTTAGATCCTTCATAATTAGTGACTTTCTTTACCCATACATAATTCCCACTTGCTATGCTGAAATTTCTAACATAGCATGCATTTGGTGTATGGCCAATTATTCCACAATAAAAATAAGTAGGTTCAAAGTTGCTTCTATATCTAGGAACATAAGATTTATTTTTAGAGAATATTTTCCTTTTAGGATAGTGATGAACAACTTTAGGCTTGTTCACTTTCTCTTTAGATGGTTGGTCATTAGCTTTAACAAAGATAGTTTTACTGGAACTTGGTTTGAAAAAATTTGAATAACCAAGTCCACTTTTATCATTTGAATATCTTTGTTGGCTAAGGACACCTTCCAAACCAATTTGTCATTTCTCTTACCTTTCAAGAACCCTTTTTAATTGGACAATTTGCTAAGAAAGTGATTCACAATTTTTACATACAAAATTCTGTTTTTAACTAATCATCTTTTGTTTTTCATCATCGACATATTTTTCAATTGTCACGACTTTTTCTTCTACTGATGAAATTATTTTCTTTTGAGATGATATTGTTTTATACATAATTTTGCATTCCTTAAGAAGTTCATTTATAGCACCTTGTGCATCACTATCAAAAAGAGAAAAATTGCTACTAACCTCATCTTCTTCATCGTTGGAATGGTGTGAAGCCATTAATGCTAAATTTGCATATTCATCTCTTTCCGATCCGGATGAAGAACTTATCTCATTTTCTTCCCATGTAACATACGCATTTTTATTCTTGAATTCCTTCTTGCCTTTAAATCCACCTTTCTTGGAAAGTTTCGGATAATCTGGCTTTATATGACCTTGCTTTCCATATTCATAGCATGTGGCATCTTGTGAAGATGTGGAAGCCTCCCTTTTCCTGAAATGTTTATTTCTTTTTGTAAAATCTCACATCAACATCAACTTCATAGCATAATCGCATGACTTCACCATAATTTCAATACTCAACAACATAACAAGAAGATCATGTATCAAAAAATAATTTCACAACATAGTAAGGATTCACAAAACCCTAACTCCCAATTTTTCATGATATTTCCCCCAAGTCTAAAACTAGCTAAGATCCCACCTTAAATTGATAAAAATGATGAAATATTGGATATGAGATATGATTATCCAAGCTTTTTGATTCCACTTCCAAGTCTCTTCTTCTTTCTTCTCTTCTTCTTTCTCTTTTCTTTCTTTCTCTCTTCTCATGTTTCTTTATTTCTTTTTCGTTTACCGATAGATAAAATATTTCAGGAAAGGAAAATGAAATTGGAATATATATGGTGGAGAAAGAGTGGTAGAGAAAAAAGAGATAATGAGTGGATGAGAATAAAAGTTGGTAATAAATATCTCAAATGATATTTTATTAAGGATATTTCTTACTACTAGAGAAATTGACCAATTATTAATGTTACCAAAATGTTCCTTCTTATACTTATTCATAAAGGTCGGTCTCTTTTAATAAGAATTGATCTCTTCTGAGTCCACTGATTTATCTATTTGTCCCGATTGACAACATTTAGAGCATTTAAAAGTATATGGGATATTACACCAACACTTGGCTTCAACCCTGACTAAGCTTCATGAGGTATTTTGTTGTTCAACTTCTTTGTTGGACATCTATTGATGATGTACATTGTAGTTGAAGTGGCGTGCTTCTAGCCATATTCAAGATGCTTATATTCTTCCTTTCAGTAATGCCATTGTGTTGAGGTGAGTATGGTGTTATCGCTTCATGCCCAATCTATTCCTTCTCACAAAACTAAGCAAACCCAACTAAGGTATACTCACCACCACCATCAGTTCTCAACCTCTTGACGGTGTTTTCAATTTGCTTTTCAACTAGCAAGTTAAATTTCTTAAAATTCCTGAAAAAATCACTTTTCTTTTTCAACAAGTAAACCCAAAAATTCCTAGTGAATTCATCTATGAAGGTCAAGAAATAGCAAGTACCTCCTAGGTATTTTACTTCAAATGGACCACACACATCTGAGTGTACAATCTCAAACTTCTGATGTGACTTCATTGGCAAATCATGTTTGAATGGCTTCGTGGTCTTCTTGGATATGCAACATTTCTCACATATTTATTTTGGAACTTCAATCCTTGGAAGTCCATACATCATCTTCTACTTGTGCATCAATCTAAGACTCCTGAAATTGAGATATCCAAAGCTTTGAAGCCAAACCCAATTTTTATCTTTAGTTGTGATTCATGACCAATCATATTGATCGTGACCTTGAATGTCCTATTGGTTGACAAATGTACCTTCAGAATTAGCCTAAACATTTCATCAAACACCTTGAGTTCCCATCCTTCCAGCTTCATTGTGTAATTCTTGTCAAGTAATTGACCTAAACTGATGAAGTTACTTTCGATTGAAGGAACATACAAGACAACACTCATGATAGCTTTATGTCGATCCTTCTTTTTCACCATGATGTTTTCCATTCCTTCTGATGTCACCATGATGTTTTTTTCAAAACAAATTAATCTTTTAAATAATTCATCCAACTTGACAAACTTGTTCTTGGTGTTTGTCATATGATTACTGCAAACTTTATCAAGGTACTACACATTTGTTTTCTCTAAGTCAAAATATGTTGTAACCATCAAGATAGCATCTTCATATTCATTGCTATCATCATAATAAAATTGAGCCACACCCTTGTCCTCGTCATTGTTCTTATTGTAGTATCAGTCTCTAGCATAATGATCAAACTTCTAACAACAATAGCATTGGACCTCCTTCATGTCATTCAACTTCTTCTTCCATTTTGCTTTCACTTTGTTGTTGTTTGAGGATCTTTCTTTCATCTTCTTGATGAACTTTGTTATCAATTCCTATTCAAATACCTTCTCTGAATCTCTGTGCTTCAAACTTATCTCATGTGCCTCTAGAGATGCTTGTAATTCTTCAAGCTTCATCTCTAACAAGTCTTTCAATTCTTCAAGTGCCACCACAATGTGACCAAACTTAAGTGAAAGATCCCTCAACACATTCTCCACCTTCCTCAATTCAAAGGTTTTTTCTTCACGTGACTTCATTTGATTTGTCAAAGCCACCATCTTTGAGAAGAACTCGGTAATGGTTTCATCATCTTTCATCTGTAAGTTTTCATATTGCTCCCTTAAAGATTACAACTTCACTTTATTTAAATTTTCATCTCCACCATATATCTTCTTGAGAGTATCCCAAACCTCTTTGGCTGTTTCTTGCTCAATAATCTTCTCAAAGTTATTTGAATCCACACGCTGAAGGATTAAGAACAAGTCTTTCCCATATTTATTGACCATTTCATGATGAGCAGCCCTTTGTTCCTCATTAGCATTTGCCTCTAATGCCGAGAAACTATCATTCACAATTTCAAGCACATCTTGAAATTTGAATATCACTTTCATTTGTACACACCATCTATCATAGTTTTCTCCCTTGAAAATTTGTAGAATGGTTGGAAATTGGTTGGAGGTAGTGCTTCCATTCACCATGGTTAGATATTGAGAACCGAAAGAATGCTTTTGATACCAATTTGTTGTGTAACATGTATAATAAGTTACTTTAAAAATGATGATAACATGAGAGAAAATTAAAAAGTGGTTGAGGAAAAAGAGTTTACTAAATGTGTTTTGTATTTCAATTACAATGAGGGTTGATATTTATAGACACACTAGCCCCCCAAATCAAATTTAAAACAGCCACCCAAATCAAATTTAAAATAGGTTGTCTAAAATTGTCTGATATTGTAAGACCCCAATTTTGACCCTAAGATCCCTCATGATATCTCATCATTTGCATTGGCTTTGGGATCACACCTTAGCATCCTCCTTGCCTCTCATTCATTGGGTTTGCATTGGGAGAGATTACTAAGAACATTTGATTGTATCATACTTTATTTTTCTTTGTTTACTAACCAAAATACCAAAAATATGTCCATGTATAACTTTGTTTCTTTTGTAGGTAGTGTATGCATCCACCAATGCCATATCAAGCTCATAACTAGGGTTTGAGACCCTTAGTGCAAGAAATCAATCAAGGAAAGATTAAAATTGGTTTTAAACATAATATATGTATCCCCATGATCTTTATTTGTCATTTTGATCAAGAATCCATCAAGAGTTTAAAGCTTGTTTTCCTTGGAAGCCCTAATTCATTTGGGTATCTTATGTGACTTCCTCAGTAAGTTTCTTCAACAATTGGTCAAATATATCAAGGGATACTTCATTATACATCATATTATACATATATTATCCTCCATGAGTCTCAAATATCAAGAGAACTTCAAGTTTTCAAGTTGGTTCAAAGAGGTTGACCAGAAAAAGTCAACTGGTCAAAACTGGGGTTCCCTAGACCCTATCTCCTACACTTTTTATCATATGAAAATGACTCCAAGAGAAAAGTTATTCTTTATTACATTCCAAACAAATTTCTTGTTGACATAAAGATCTATTTTTTCTTGAAAAGTCATTTTCTATGGTGAAACATTATAGGTCATTTTGTCTGTTCCCTAGTTAGGGGGTCAACTTCCAAGGAACATAACTTGCTCAATGTTTTTATGATGAAGGTCATCCAAGTTTCATGATCAAATTCAATATGTCCTCTCAATATTTTATTATTTTATAAATGTCAAATTCAAATTGCAAGGGCATGTGCCAAGAGGAAACATTATAGGTCAGTTTGGGCAATTACCATTGAACAAGCAATTTTCCTCAACTTCTAAAATGCAGAACGCAGTCATGCCAAATCCAAATGAGATCAAATTTATGACCAAATTGAATAGGGATGAAAGAGATACAACTTTGGTGAATAAACCATTTCCATTTGAAGCTCATAGCAAACGTTACTCAAGGTGGAAGAAGTGGTAATTTGACTTGGTACTTGGAAAAAATTCAATTATGTTTGATTTCTCAATCTTCCACCTCAAAATTCATCATGATCCAAGCTTCAAATGGAAATGTGTTCAACAACAAAGTTGTTCCCCTTGATGTCACCTTTCCAAAAAGTCCAATATCACTTCATTTGGACAAGATTTGATAGGCTTGAGCGTGGTTCCTTTCATAGGTTTGTTTGGCAAGTTTTGAATTCAAATAACCATTTCCTATTGCATGCTTACATGTTAATGTTTTAGTACTCATTGTGCACGAATTGGAGCAAGATCACATCATGAATTAGGCCCAAATCATTTCCCATGCATCCATGCACCAAACTTGCTAATTTTTGAAAAATTTCAAATGATGTAGAAAGCATTTCCCTTGCCTATTTAAACAAGTCCATTGCCTCAGAATTACACACACACATTGCTCAAGCTTTGCCAAGAGATCCCATAACCCTACACCATAGAATACCTTGAGGATTTCTTTGAAATCGAGTTTGAATTTCACCTTCTGTTTTGAGGTTCAAACTCCAAGGATTCATTGCCTTTTTTATCTCAATTGGTCATTGCAAGCAAGAAGAGGAAGAACCAAGCAAATTCAGATCAAGATCAAGCCAGATTCAAGTTACCCGAAGGTGATTTTTCAGAAACTTTGAGCTTTCGATTCTCTCTCATTTATTCACCATTCTCTTTGATTTTTGGTTGGCTGAAGTCCTACTAATGTAGGAAACAAGATTGAGTTGCTTTGAGGTCAAATCGAAGCAACTCAGATCATGAACCTCAAATTTCAAATCCATGCATCTTTCAATATACTTGGAATTGGATGAAATGGAGGTCAGATTCGAGCTCCTGAGCATTTTTCCTTTAAAACAATGTCCTTAATTTTCATTTTTATGGTGGTTTGTGGTGGACCAATCCGGTGAGGTCCACCGGAGAAGATGATCGGAGCCCTAGCTCCGGTGTTGCTTTGGCGCCTTCCAAACCATCTGATCTCTTTCAAATATTTTAATCTTGACCCTTGGTTTTGATTACCATTGGTGTGGCGCATTGACTCAGGTCTTTGGTGGAACGCGCGCGCTTGGCCATCAGATTTGCTACCTCAATTAATGAGGGAGATCTATGACCCTTGTTTTTTTGTATTTTCTGAATTTTCATTTGATAGCCTTATTTTGTTTAATTCATAACAAATCCGTTTTTAATCCAAAAAATATGGGACTTTCACCAAAAATATTTAAATATTTTTCTCTTCCATATTATGAATTAAAATTATTTTTTGGATTAACTTTGGTATTTTTCATGAATTAAATGTTTTTGTGCATATTTTTAATTGTTTTAAAATACTTCCGACTTTCTAAAAATTGTGAAATTTTTTGTCTAAGGTCATTTGACCTTGTGTAACTTAGGTGTTTTGAAGGGATTTGAGGTTTTGTCCAAATTAAAATGCATTTTAATTCATTTTAAAATTGATTTTTAATTGAATAATTACTTAAAAATTATGTTGAGCCATTTTTCTGGTCTTGAGATGTTTGATTTTCTGTTTGGGCCTTGGTCATGGTTTATTTGACTTTTGTTTGATTAAAACCATTGAAGTTAGGGGATTGATGAAATGTACATTTCATCTCCCAAAATAAATGGATGGTATTGATCAGATGAAATTTATCTCATGATCAATTTGTATTTCCCCTTCCCCCTTCATCTCCATCCCTATTCTTCCCCATTCCCTCATTTGACCAATGAAATCTCTAATGTCTAAATGCTAATTGATTCATCAATGACCTTGTGTCAGATGAATCAATACAAGTCTGACTGAGATAGGTCCCTCCCATTTTATTTTAGTGTGTGGTATGTTTTAGGAGTTTGGTTCTTTGTACTAAATCTCTAACATGCATTAAAACCTATATTTTTATTGTCCGGTCTCAGATACTTGTGACTTCTACAGAAGTCCAATTACGATTGCTTAACATAGAGCTAAATTTGACCCTCAAGGCATAGCATTCTAGTAAGTGAGATTGTAAGTCTCTCATTCTTCATGGCATTGTGTGGAAACTTGACCTTTTTTCCTTTCATGAGAGCTAGTGGCATACTTATTGAATTATCCAAGTTGGAGCCCTTCTCATGGAAGATGTCTTGGTTCAAGGATTCATACTTGTGAATGAATGGTTGAGTGTTCTCCAAAGAATGACTTAACAAAGTTAAAACTCATCACTAACATTTGACTAACCATTGACTAACTCTTATTCATTATACTTTTACTTTCAAGTCATTTACTTTATGCAATTTAAATTTCAGTCATTTATCATTCATTGCCATTTACATTTCATGCAACTTGTTTATGTTTCAGTCCTTTTGACTTTGCTCATTTGAGCCATATCTTATGATTGTATATATTTGTTTGTGTGTTTTGATTTTGTTTGTGGTCTTAGGACCCTAAAACACCTAATAACAACAAAAAGCCTAAAAAACATTTGGTGGACTGTTGAGATTTGATCTGAACTTTTGGACTTAGAACTAGGCAACATTCCATATGCTAAAGGACTTGGTCAATGCCAACATCTGAGACTGAGCTATCTTTGACAGTTACTTTCATCTGATACAAGACCTTGGATATCTTTGATTCATATTCTACTTTGTCTATGTGCTTAATTGTTATTTTGCTATTGTCCATGTCTGATGTTTTATTATGAGTTAATCAAGGAATATTTCATATGATATATTGGAAGACACTGAAGACTGCTAGTTATTGGAGTGCTTGCTTGGATATGGCTATCTTTATTTGATGCCTTGATCTTCATGATTTTTGGATATTGCTTATTTCTTGTCAAAGTCAAAGGAAAATGGGTTTCTACATGACATTCTTGTTTGTTGGATTGCATCCCATTGGTTAGATCTTTTCAACTCTTAACTTTTAAATTTTTGTTTAGGGTAGTCTTTTCATCTCCTCCCACTTCTTTAATTTCAAAATCTCTCCCTCTTTTCAAAAACTTTCTTTACTTGTGATTTCGAACTTAGACATGTTTTAATGATTAGAAATTTTGACCTTATGCCATTGAATTTTTAAACATTTTTTTCTTAAATCAAATTTGTAAATAAATTTAATCTTACTCAAATTTCAAAAGACAAAAAGAATTAACAACCTCATTCAAATCTTTGGCCTTTTTGTGCCTTTTCATTTAAACTTTTGTTAAAATCAATTCATCAACTTATTTGAAATTTTTACCACAAACTACGAGGTTTTGATCCCTCATTTTTATGTTGGTACGTAGGCACAAGACCGAAGATCTTGTCAGACACAAAAATATAATCAATGAATTCTTTTCTCATCCCCTCATTCGTTTTTTTATCAAACATCATTTATACCCAAAAAACATATGCACACAAAAAAGGGCTCCCTAGGAGTACCTAAGATATTTTCGATGCTAACACCTTCCCTCTGTGTAACCAACTCCCTTACCTGTAATCTCTGCCATTTTATTAGTTTTGATTTTAAAAATTCTTACCTTTGGATTTTGTTCGTACTTATCCATTTTTCTTTGGAAACAATAAAAACGCGGTGGCGACTCTGGTTTTATTGATGTCAAGTTTATTCATATCTTGATGGTCATGAATTTACCGCTACAGATATACTTGCTCGTGTAAATGATATACCCCTGGTATATTCTTAAAACTGTTTATCTAGCTAAATTTGATATACCCGCCCAAGTATATAATATACCCACAGGTAAATTCTAAACAAAAACAGAATTTACTACAATAATTTTGCAAATTAATAAGTTCCATATGCAATTTTTGAAAATTTTAAAAATCAATTGAAATTATCAAAAAAAAAGTATGGGGATCACTTTGTAAAATGTAAAAGATTTAATAATAATAAATAAGTATGATATTCAATTTATATAGAGTATAAGAGAATCTATAAATTTATAAATTTAACTTGTGCAAAAAAAATTCATAAATTTTCATCATTTTAAGAACTCTAAATATTATTTATCTAAAGATTTTACCCAAATTATTTTAAATTAGTTTAAAATATTTACTTTTTCTTATTAAAAATTATATAACACTTATCTTTTGTGTTTTATGTCAAAGAAATGCAACATAATTAGTCAATATAAAGCATTAAGCATTCAAGATTTCTTTTAATGTTATTAAAACAATCCATTTGTTGTATTCAAATACCTACCTTAAGGAACCATTGTGCAAGTTTAAGCTTAGATGAGACTCTACCACCTAACAATGAATTAATTACACCTAATACTTGAAGGATTTAAGAACTTAATATTTGTTTAGAAGTTAAAAAACTTGATGTGTTATATTTCAACACCTAACTCAAGGAAACATTACACAACACTAAGATATCATTTGACTTTATCAACCTTCAAAATACTCTATTATTCAAGTAACTTAATTCCTTCAAAACTCTTAGAAACACCAAAGTCCAAAAGTTAAGTGGGAATATATCAATGCTGATATTCTATTTGTAAAACTAAAACGAATAAAAATTATCAAAAACTCACACATAACCGTGATTTTTTAAATTGAACATGGTGTTCGATCTAACAATGTTAAGTTTTTGAAAAGATTATCTAATTATTTAGAATTATATAGAAGATACCATACAAGTTGAGCTAGAAAAGACACCAATTATTAATCTTGTCTGATATCTAATTTTGTCACATGCCCTTTGTCACTGAATCTCACGTAAAAGAAAGAAAAAATGTCTGTGACATCTATCGATCTTCAAACAAGATACACTCAGTTACGGGGTAGTCCTAGAAATGTATGTTACTTTTACACTTCATATTATATATACATATACGATTAACATTAATAAATTATTAATAAAATTATTTATATTTTTTATAACTCTTAATCATTTATTATTCTTTCAGACTTCTGTTTATATGACATTTTATGGTTATTTGCGTAAGCTGATAAAAAATAATATATATATATATATATATATATATATATATATATATATATATATATATATATATATATATATATATATATATATATATATATATATATGTGAGAGAGATATCTATAAATATATCTTTTATTTGAATCTTTATAAAAAAAATTATTTTTGCTTTTCCAAATAAATGTTGTCTTATTGTTGTTTATTGTTTTATATATATATATATATATATATATTAAAGGCCTAATAGATATTTTTTTATAAAAATATTTATTTTCAAAAGTTAAAACTTTCTAAAACTTTTTATAAATACAATTTTTCTTGCTTACTAATCGATTGTTTATATAGAAAAAAAAAACAATTTTTTAAATGACAAAATCTCAAGCTAAAAAGTAGCGAATATTTGAACCTAAAAATTATATTGTAAGCTCGCTGTTTGTGATTATTGTTCTAGGTCGACCATGGTCGACATTGGCCGACCATTTTAGGAGAATTGCAATCTTTCCATAATCTTCTCGGTACACGAGAATCATCATGTTAGCTAGAAAGCACGAGAGATCCAAGGCTCAAGTGCATTCTACGGTTATTTACAATTCAGTCCACTACTACATAAAATATATATTACGACGTCTATTTTATCACGATTCTTTGAAAACTCATGGTGACATCTCTAAAATCAGACGCCATCAATTTAATTTATTTTTTAATTAAAAATAATTTATATATTATCACAGTTGAATAGAGAAATCGGGTGAAAATTTATAAAATTCATGGGTTCGAATATCAGCGCCAATAAATTTGCGATTTCTTTAATATTAGAGTGACATCTTTCTTTTTCATTTATTTTTAAAAAAAATATAAATCGGATTTTACTACGGTTGATTAACACAAATCTGGTGGTATGATTTACCTCTTTTTATTTTTAGTTTTATAATAACCCTTTCTTTTTTATTTATTTTTAATATGAAAATAATCAAGATGTCATTGCGGTTGATTAAACAACCTAGGTGATATTGTCCCTTCTATTTAGATCTTTTACTTCTTCATCACGTTTTTAGTACATACACTTTTCTCTACCATGCATGTACAATAAAATATCGATCTCGAATGTTGTTTTTGTTGTTTATGTTGTTGTTGTTGTTTATATTTATGTTGTTGTTGTTGTTGAATGTGTATGAGGCATATCTATATTCATGGTTTTATGTGGAAATAGTATTATAGAGTTAGATGAAAGAGTTGGATTTGATCAAAGTGGTTCTAGGAGAATAATATGTTGTTGTTATTTATGTTGTTGTTGTTGTTGTAGTTCATGTTGTCGTTGTTGTTGTAGTTTATGTTGTTGTTGTTGTTAAGGAACGAACCAGTGAACATAGACTTAGGTAAGAAAGACTTTGGTAAGAAAATGGGGTATAAGAATAGTATTATAGGGTTAGATGAAAGAGTTTGATTTGATCAAAGTGATTCTAGTTGAAGGTAATAGGTTCTTGAAATGTCTTCGAACATGTCTTCATGGTGATTATTCTAACTATATTAATCAAGGAGAATAATATGTTTAGTACTTATGTTGTTGTTGTTGTTGCTGCTGCTGTTGTTATTTTTGTTGAATGTTTAAGTTGTTGTTGTTGATGTTGTTGTTGTTTATGTTGTTATTGTTGAATATTTAAGTTGTTGTTGTTGTTTATGTTGTTGTTATTGTTGTTGTTAAGGAACAAACCAATGGACATAGACTTAGGTAAGAAAATGGCGTATGAGACACATTTTTATTCATGGTTATATCTTATTGTTGTTAAGGTACAAACCAATGAACATGGACTTATTTGTTGTTGATGGTGGACATAGTCCATTTTACCCTAGAGGTTTATTTGTTATTGTTTGTGAGAATGTTTAGTTGTGTTGTTTCATGGAATTTTAAGGATAATATATGTTGTTGTATGTTCTTGTTAAGATTGGTTTAATGTTATGGTGTTGTTTTTCCTTTGTTGTTGTTTTGAGCATAGATGGATTATTCATCTAGCAACGAAACTCATACAAATGAATCTCAAACTATAGAGGAAAAAATTAAAAGCAAACAAAGAGGTACTATAATGATGACTAAATTAACAAAAATCTGTAACTCGGGTAATAGATTGTTGATCGAGTTTAATAATGTAACTTGGACATGTTATGGTACAAATTATTTTCTTTTTAGGAGTTATGTCGCATTCCTTGGACGTAGAAAAGTGAATATTTTGATAGATGATTTGACCCAATTATCAAAATATGCGAAATAAAGCATGTGAACAGGCGTTATGGTAATGGTTTTAATTTACATGATTCAGTAGTATTTTTTATAATTACTAATACATACTTATTGATGTAATTGTAGTCAACTTTTGAGTTTACTTATGATGATACGTTTAAGAAAATGTGGATCACTTATGTTGGTGAGCATTTGAGGGGTTTAAAGTCATAGCTCACGCGTGCCTATATTACGAAACCCAGGCTTGATCTTGAGCACCAAATTGTGAAATATAATTATATTGGTAAAAAAAGTTTGAGAAAAGTTTGTCAAGTCTTGTAGTTTGCTGATTTCTTGATTAGTAGTAATCTTATTTTCTTATAATGTTATACTTATGCTTTATTATATACAACCATTCAAATTAATATGCTTAGTATGTTTATAACAGGTTAAAAGTGAATCAGGAAAGCTAAACAAGGAAAAAAAAACAAATACCCTCATAGATTGTCTCGCGGGAATTAGAGAAAACTTGAGAAAATGTTGATTAATGAAAAAAAAACAAATTGGACATGAGGACTCCATCAGTTTTGATCGCATCCCATATCCACCATCACGGCATGAGAAGTGGAAGAGGGCTCGATAAAGACAAACTGGAGAGTTCACTTCAGATGCCTCATGAGCAATCGCTGAGAAAATTGTAAGTAGATTTTTTTGTCAATTAGGATATTAAATGTATGATTTGTTGTGCGCATGATTTGTTATGTGTAATTTAAATCACTTTGGTAACCATATCTTTTTCATGTTGTGTAGGATTCGTTGATTGATATGGACAACCAAGGTTCTTTTGTTCCACAACCACAACATGGTATATTAGTATAAACAATCAAAATAAAGGAGCATGATGGACATGTATGTGGTGTTGGAGAAGGCATCAACCTGAGATTATTTTTTGGTACATCGAGAAAGAGTAAATAATTGTGAAAGAAGAGATGGATGAACCTGTTGATAAGAAGTTAGCAAATAAACATGAATAAAAAAAGAAAGAGTTGGAAGATAAATTAGTATTTTATTTACAGATAATTCTTTAAAAGTGATTGAATCATTCAAATCAATATGGTTAAAAGAGGAGAATAAAGATAGTTACTTAGCACCATTTATCAATTAGTAAGTAATTTTGAAATTGCAATTTCTCTATTATAGTTAGTTTCCAAATACTAACTATGCTCGTGTTCATTCAGTGGCCATTGACAATTGATCATCATCTCTCTTAGGATGAATATGGTAATTATGTTATGTTCCTTAGAAAAACTACTTGAACCAAAGATGAGGCGTTTTCTTACTATGTAAGTTTATATTTATTAGAATTTTAATTAGTAATATTTTCTTTGAATTTGTAATTAACTTAGCGTGTAATATGTTTAAATCCTTTTCAATTTACAGAGTTGTAGAGCAATCCCATATGTTGAATGGAGTTAGAAATAAAAACCCAGCATTTTGTACGTCTTTGGTAAGTGAATTACTTGTGACATTCATTTATCTATAGTTACATGTGTGGTTATATATTCAAGTAACATTTAAATTTGTAGACGAGGAAACCAAAAGGAGGATACGAGTGTGATTTTTTTGTCATGAAACACATGTTAAACATTTTCTTTGCCAACATTGTTGATTCTTGGGATCACATACACCCACACACGCACACATGCACACATGCACACACACCCACACGAGGGCACCCACACACACCCACACGCACACACATACACACACATGCACACATACACGCACAGGCGCACACGAAAGCACCCACGCACACATGCACACGCACACGGACACACACACACACTCATATATATATATATATATATATATATATATATATATATATATATATATATATATATATATATATATATATATATATATATATATATTAACGTTTAAGTTTATTGTTATTTCAAATCATGTGATCTTCAATTTTCTTTTTGTTTTCATATAGATGTTTAAGGACACTACACCATTCTCACTAAAAGACTTAAAGACGTTCGTACACATTGGACAATTTGCTTCAATGCGCTTTATAGGCCAGAGAGATCATATTGAGTTTGTAATATATGTTTGCAATATTTTTGGATTTGATGTAAATAATATTTAGGTTTGTTTTGTAGTATAATGAAGTCATATTTTGTTACGAAAATATGTGTATTTGTTGTTTCATATTATGTTGTAAAAAATATCGTATAAAATACAAGTACTAAAAAAATTGAGGAATATATGGAATAATAAAAAAATATTAAAAAAAAACAAAGTATTTCACCATGGTTGAAAAAATCAAACATGGTGAAAATGGGCACACCAATTATTATATACCATTATATGGCTGGGCGTCGAACCCATGAACTTTATATATTTCACCAATGTTGATTAAGATGACTGTGGTGATGTGTAGTGTGCTACATACACAACAACAGAAAATGACATTTACCTCGGCTTCACAGGCAAGGTAACCAAGGGCGTCATGAAAAGTGCACATTTTACATCTCGGTTTAAAAAAAATTGACAAGTATGTGGTGAATTCTCTAATGTACCCTTCATTTGATCTCTAGGGAGACCTTTTTGAAATTCTGAAATGCCAAAAACATATGTCCCCTTGATTTTGTCATTTCATCGACAGATATACCATATTTTAACCTTGTTTATCTCTGAAGAAGAAAAAGAAAAAGATTTGGATCTCTGAAGAAGAAACGAGAGCACTAAACACATAACATCTTCGTATTAAAGATGATATGTGTTTATAACTCTCGTTGTTTATGACTCTTTTGTTAATGGTTCTTCGTTTGGGTTTTGTTTGTGTTGTTTAGACAAATGAAACTGAAAGCTATAACCTAAAGTTATATATATATATATATATATATATATATATATATATATATATATATATATATATATATATATATATATATATATATATATATATATATATATATATATATATATATATATATATATATATATATATATATATATATATATATATATATATATATATATATATATATATATATATATATATATATATATATATATTCACCTCGGTTGAAAAGAAAATTGATGTGAAAAGTGACATATTTTTATATTAAAAATAAAATATTCAAGAAGGCGCCATTTTTAATGAGATTAAACATAAACTAAGACTGTTAGGATTCGAAGCATGTGTGTTGAATAAGTTTACCCATCTATTTTTAAAATAATCGATGGAATATATTGTGTATATTTATAAAAAGAAAAACAAGATGGTCCAGGAATTGTACCTTGGTTTTTTATAGGTATGTGAAATCGTTTTTATGAAATGTATTATCTGTAGTAGTGATAGATTATTATTATGGTCACACGTCAAGGTTGAAAAGCATCATACTTACTACCATTCCTACCTTACTACCGTTGATCAACCATAATGGTATTACTCTTCCAACCATTACGAAATATCCTTTTCATAGTAGTGCTCCTAACTATTAGAAAGTTAGTTATTTCTTCTATACTATATACAAAGAAGACGTGAATTCAGGTAATAAATTTCAAATTTAATTTTAATTCATTTTTCTTCATCACATGCTACCTTGAGCGTTGAAATTTTAATCTTGTAAGTCAGCCCCTTTCCACTACACTGAAAGTTCATATCCACCATTACTCTCGATCTTTTATCTTTTCTCTATTTCTAGGTACAGAACAGAAAAAATTATTAAATTTATTGTTTGTAAAATAGTTATATAGAAACTAAAAATCGAAGAATCAAAATATATTTAATTGTTAAACTGAAAACAAAATGTGAACTTTTTATTGAGACTCAAAACATATTTAACGTTATCTATATAATTTAGTACCCGAATGAAAAATATATATTTAATATCATAGATTTTTTAGAAAAAAATTTAAAATTTTTTTAATTGCATTTTGGTCTCCTTATTTAAATTGACTTACAAAGTTGTTAGTCCTCTTTTAAAACTCTTTAATTTTTTTCATTCAATTATATTTTATAATTAAAATGTAATATATTTTAAATAACATGAAATACAATATAACAATGTAAAATGATCTAAGTATAAATTTAAAAATCTAAAAATAATTATTTAGGTGAATGCAAATAGAGAATCAAATAGAAAATCTTAAATTCATATTGTATATCAATTATATTAATTAGTTTAAAATAACACACACATTGATAAAAAAAAATCAATAATAGTTAGTATAATAGGAAAAAAAAAACTAATGTTATTGTGAAAATAACAGTTAAATTTTTCACACAAATATTTTGCTCAAATGATATATTGGAGTTGGGAGTAGTAACAAAATCTTCCTTATTGGTAAATTTCAGATATAAACTTAACATTACAAAAACATAAAATGTGTTAAACAAAAAAAAACATAAAATGTGAAAATTATGACAGTAACTACAATAGAACTAGTAACAAAAAATTATAAACAGTAAATACAAAACAACTAGAAAACAAAAATAATAATAATTATCTATGATGTATCTATGACTATGAGGCAAATTAATTGATCTTATCTTCTTTTGCAATGGAGTTTTTACAGTGAGCAATTGCAGCTTGAATTGCAGCATGTAACTCTTCCATGGTACTATCATTTGTAGAAGATGAAGACGAAAGAGCAGCACCACCTTTTGCTAGCAATAATCCACTATTTGTTGGAGAAGTTCTCATGGAAGCTGGTGCTGAATATTCTCCTCTACTTCCTCTCACTTCTGGCTTATTTTTCCTCATTAAATTCCCTGAACGTGAATAAGCTTCTCCATGGAATCGATTCTTTTCTCTTTTTCTAAAAAAGTATTTCTTCAATGCTTGAATCATATCATAACCAATAACTTTCTTCTTATTGTTATTATTATGATTCTGCTGAGGCTTCTCTTTGTTACTGTTATTGTTTTCTCCTTTGTGGTGATTTCCTTTTGTTAATCCAAACAAAGAGAAGCTGTTGGATTTTGTGTTGGTGGAACTGGATTTGGTTTCTTCTTTTGTGATTCCTTTGATGATGTTGTTTGTGCTGTGAAATTCTCTGTTGCTGGTGTTGCAGCTTCCGGTGTCTTTTCTAAACTTTTCATTTTCTGTTATAGGGAGAGTGAAACTGTCGTTTGAGTTGGTGGAAAGGCGAGGCGAGGAAGGGAAATGGGAGAGGAGATGAAGTGGAAGTAAATGACCGTGGAAGAAAATGTCATCAGCTGGAGATAAGTCAAGTGCGAGTGAAGGTGGTGATGGTTTTGATTTGTCATGGATTGTAGTGGAGGAGTTAGAGTGGAGAGAAATTGTGAAGGAGAATTCATGAGTAGGTGAAGAAGAAGATGGTGAAGAAGAAGAAGGATGATGATTGTTTTTTTCTATGGTGTTTTGATGTTGTTGTGTTTCCATAACAGTTTGACAAGAGTTGATGAAGTGTTTGGTGGAAAGAGAGAGAGAGATGGAAAAGTGTTGTGATCTTTGTTTCACTTTGATGTATGGATGGAATGTTAAGAAAGGTTTTTAGGAGGGATAAGAGAAGCAAAAAAGAAGGAAAGAGTGTGAGTCATTGTCAAAACTATGTTTGAACTTTTTTTGATGCTTTTTTCATACATATAAGACATTATACATTAATTATTTTTGTGTGTATGTAATTACTCCATCCTCCCTTACAATTGGATAATGATATTTTTTTAATCATCAACAATTTTTCAAATGACTCTTTTTATCTCTTTCTCTCTCAAACGACTCTTTTTTTTATCTCTTTATCTCTTCATGCACAATTAGAGGCTTGTAAGCTAAACCCATGAATGAACCCATCAAATCCAAAATATTAATCTAATCCAACTAATTAAAGCATTTGATAATTAATATTATATGTATCACTTTCAATTCAATAAACTTATTTGCAGTAGTACTTTTGTATAATATTATATGTATCACTTTTAATTCATTATTTTTTATTTTATATAAGTCATCTCGTGTATATAGAAGTGGACGATGTCTTTAAAATTTTTACTATTCAAAGTTTTAGTTTAAAAGATGTTAGACGATAGACCTAGATCTATAGAGGGGATAAATAGATCCCGAGTTTTTGACAGAAATTAGTTTGAAAAACTTATGACGCGGAAACAAGTTACAAATATCCCGGATAAAATATCGTCTATACGAACTCGCTATCAAAAAGTTCGGATATATGTATTTAAGACAACAGTATGATAATGATTCACAAATCGATCAATAACAACTAATCACAACTACTTGAATTCAAAGTAAAATGGATAAGTCTATCTCCAATGATAACTCACACAAATACAAGTGAGACAATTTGTCGAACATTTAGTTACGATCAATAATGTTTGGAATTCTACGTGATTTTGTTATTCTAGAAATCCAATCACAACCAAATGGTTTGTGATCTACACAACAACACCAATTTCAAAGTGTGTTCAAAATTATGATCCAAGCATTATTGATCAAACAATCTATGTAATCGATAATTTTCAAACTGAAACTAAAAAAGAGATAGATAGAAAGAAAGAGAGTACACAGGATTTATTTATACAGTTCCCCAATCGACCTCGCTATGAGTACGTCTTCCCTCAGTTAGAATTAGAATTGAGATATTATATCATATCTTACTTTGCAAATGTGCGAATATAAGAGATGAAGAAATCTAATCCTACAAACCTATGTTTGATGTTGATTCTACCACCTTCAAAACCCTTGATCAAAGATTGATAAAGTAACCAACATTGCCGCTTCAATTCACCATTCTCATGCTACTTCTTTGAACGAAACCCCTTATTCTTCAAAGCTTTCACTAGGTCAAATTAATTCCAAGTGTACACTTGTTGAAACCTAAGATTTACGAATGCGATCCACCGTCCAATGCTACTACTTTTCCCAAGAACCTCTTGTTCTTCAAAGACTTCACTCGGTCGGATTTGGATTGCGTAATCTTGTCCAAATCTTCAAACCCTAACAATCTTAAAGGAAAACCCCACCTTGGTTTTCTTATTTGAAATCCTCAAAGTTCTCAACCCAATATCAATTGTACAAATAACCTAATTGGACGTTATCAACCTTAATCTAGATGACACCCAATCAAAAAATGATTAAATGTAGTTTGATTGTGTGTATGCATAGAAGAGAGATTGAAGATGATTGGAATGCTTTAAAATCCTGATTTTGTATAGGTTTTACTCACTATAAATCATACTAGACAATGATGCATGTATAAAGTATTTATATGCATGCATGTTTAGAGGCAAAAGGAATGAACAAGACATGAAAAAATTATGAACTTTTGAAAATTTTCGTCGCATAGGTCGACCTATGGAAGGCATGTGCCAACCTGTTCGACGCATATGCCGACCTGTATAAGATCATGCGTTGACCTGTGCATGCCATGCACTACCTATGTGTCGACCTGAAGAGGAGACACATGAGTCAGAACCTACAGGTTTCAATATTGCAGCATGAGTGTCATCCTTTGGAATGGATATGTCGACCTATGGAAGAAGGAAGGTTTTATGGCAGAATTTTTTTTCTATATGTCGACCTAAAATAAGCTTTGAGATAATGATATATGAAGTTTGAAAGCTTCATGCACAAGGAAGGTTTTATGAGATGCAATGTTGACCACTGTTGTTTCTTTAAGATCTATAAGTCCAATTATATTTCCTACTTTATGGCAATGGCATGTTGATAATAGATTTAAATATGGACGAGATCAGAAACTTGAGGATGTAGTTGTCAAAAGAGTTTCACAAGAAGGATTTAGATCCCGCAAAAGAGATTTTTGATATGTAAATCACAAGATATAAGCAAAGATGAGTTTTGTAGGCAAAATGCATCAATCGTACTTAGTAAAGATTTAAGGTTTAGTACGAGGACTTCCAATTGATTTTGGCAACTTTTAGCTTCAATGAGGAATATAACTGTCATATGATGCATAAGAATAGATAAGCAAGAATTGATTGGTTAACTCGCAAATTTGTTTATACGTTAAAAAAAATTCTGATAAGAGAACTAAAGTTTTGTTTATAGAAGCCATTCATAAGATATTCTATTAATTTATGTTATGTTGCCTTACTTTATGTTCTTCTATTATGTTAATGAACATAATGTCGATGAACGAACCAACCCAATATGGAAGATTGATGTCAAATAAACCAACATGATAGAATTTGACTCGAGGAAGCACCACTATTTGAGAACACACCAGTTGAATAACCAGTCTTATGGAAAATACGATCATGGAACTGGTCAATTTCAAAAGTTCATGTTTTGGAAAAGACACAATAATCAAATAATGAAATGGAATGGTGAGAATAAATGAAATCTCAATGTCAATTTTTTTAACATATATTTTTAAAAAATTTAATGTTTAAGTTAAAAAAAAACTAACCTAATTAAATATGAAAATATTAGTTGAAATAAAAAAATTATTTTAATATTAACTTAGCTATGACACGTCATCATTACCGTGTTAAAAAATGGAGTCAAAATCGCGAGACTAAATTAAAAAAAAAAAAAAAAGACAAAAGTTACAAAATTAAGTTTTTTTTTAAACTTATTTATGTATAGTTCAATTTTCTTTGGCCATTATGCCCATTGTTTACTAAAAGAAATAGATAAGTTAAAATTAGCCATAACTAATTAGTTGAAACACAATTATTGTATGTGGATTAGATTCTAATGTATATAGAAGCGTGAGATTAGGTCGTGTGTTAATTAAAAGTTTGGTGTTTTGTTATGTTGGGTCCATCTCTAGTCTAACAGCAATTGTTGTGCTGGTTTTGGAAATGAGCTCACAAAACTCCAAACTTGGCCACTAAAGTTAGACGCGATGGCATGGCGCATTCCACTCAATTTGTTTTGGATGTTTTTCAACCCCAATCAGTGAGAAGGTTTTTTGGAGAATGAAGTTTCCATCATTCCATGTGGTTTAGTACATTTACAAGAAGAATATGAAAATATGTACCTCAATTAATGCAAGCGTTTGTGTGGATCTAATTAAGCTAGCTAAAAATCTTTTCTTAATGCATGTTGTTATGCATCATGTAAATTTTTTAAAATGTCTTCAGTTTTCGGATATGTATTTCCGAACACATTCAAGATTCAATTAACGTTAAAATATTCTTGAGATATATCTCTAAAATATTTTAGAGGTTAAATCGTATCAGACCCTTCTCATTTCTCATTTCTTATTTTGCTTAAAATCAACTTCAAACACTCAACTTTTTTCTCATCACCAACTCAAAATTCAATCAACGAAGCTCAATGAACTTCAATCAACATTAGAGATCGTACCCATGTGTACCAATAAGAGACACATTAGAGAACTCGCCACAACTGTCAATAATCTCTAAGCAATCAAATGCAGAATCGTACCAAACAATATCATCATTAGTGAGAGACATAAGTCTCTGAGACCACCGTAGACATTGTTTGTTCTCTAAGAAGGCAGGTGTCTGAGACAAGTGCGAAATAAACCACTTGTACAGAAGAGGAATGCGACATATAATAGTTCCACCACCTTTAGAATTCCTTAAATGCAAAGAAAAATACGTGTTATCCAACAAAGTCGGAACATGATTTTCAATCAAGAATATTCTAATGGCGTTAACATCAACGAAGTTGTCAATGTTAGGGAACAAAGATAAACCATAGATGAGCAAGACAAAGATGGATTCAAAAGCGTCCATGCTAGCAACTTGAGCAAAAACAATAGCTCTACCAATGAGAAACTCGGAAGTTAACCCTAGAATCCCTCTTTTCTTCAGCATATTAGCATCAATCTCAGATTTCTTCAAATGAAGAGCCTCAGATATGACTTGAGACCTTGGAATCTCCTCTAATCCACTAAAAGGCACCTTATTTGACACGGGTATATCCAAGAGATGGACATACTCTTCCAACGTGGGAAAAAGCTGATAATCAGGAAAAGTGAGGTAATGATAAAAAGATCATCATAGAACTGGACCAAGATACTCAAGAGTCCTTCCACAACTTCAGTAGTCAGCACGAATAGAAGTTTTCCATGACATCGCTTGAAATCCAATGGATCTAATACAAAGGATGATAACTTCCCTAGATCTTTCAAGTCGGGACATCTGAAACTGTACTTCTTAGTGTTCCTTCGTCAACAATCCATGGTCTGCAAATATTTGCAAATACGACCTTAGTTTCTTGAAAATTTATTGATGTGATGAATGTTATAATGCGCATGTATGCATGAATGTAACAATCACACATAAGGAAAACACAAACAAAGGTCAAGGGATGGATCAAGTCATCATCAAGATCAATCATCCATTTTGGTGGATTATGGTTTTCACCTTATCAACACCAAAGTTCCATTAATTTTGACGATAACCGATCGGATCAACCGAGAATCAAAGGGTTTATTGTGAGTCACGAGTATGGAGTCGGGTTAAGAATCCACCCAAAAGAGTTTACTAAGGATAAAAAACCTGCAGAGCATGTTCTAAAAAAGTTCCCAGAGTCGTGATCCCATCTATCGGATACTACAGGTTAGGATGATTGACTCATCAACCCATAGTACTCTCAAGAGAAACTCGTCTGAATGCAGTGTCGTGTAACAACTGTTATCAAGTCTACATTTGAACAACCTTCGTACTACGTCTTAAATAGGCCAAGTTGGGTTAAAAGTTCTACGGTTCTCAACTTCTCGGACTCCCAGGTCAGAAAAAGTAATGTTCATCCACGACTTACTCGTGTGACATCAGTAATTCCAAGGGGGTCTCCACTGAGTAGATAGATCTCAAGCGAACTCGTTAAGGACTACTCCTCACGAGTCGAACATGACTATACCATCCTTCTATCTTAATTGCACTCAAGTTCGGGTTAGAACTTATCTCACCACTCAGAGATCACCAAGCACAACAGATAAAAAGTATCACACATACAATATATACAAACACACATCAAATATCAATAAATATAATACACACAAAAAGTAGGATAAACCCACTGAGTACTCATCCCCAGCAGAATCGCCACTTTCTTTATGTAGCGGTAAACTCATGACCATCGAGCTACTGGTTAACTCAACGTCAATAAAACAAGAGTCGTCACCGCGCTTTTATTGTTTCCAAAGGAAAAGGTAAAACTACGAACAAACCCCAAAGATAAGAAGTTTTCAAATCAAAACTAATAAAATATCGGAGATTACAGGTAAGGGGGTTAGTTACACAGAGGGAAGGTATTAACACCCAAAGTGTCCTAGGTACTCCTAGGGAGCCCTTTTTGTGTGTAAGTGTTTTTAGTTGAAAAATGATGTTTATTAAAAAATAGAATGGGGGGATGAGAAAAAGAATTTTATTATACTTTTGTGTTTGACAAGACCTTCGGTCTTATGCCTACATACCAACATAGAATGAGAGATCAAAACCCCGTAGTTCGTGGTAAAAATTTCAAAGATGGGTGGATTGATTTTAACAAAAGCTTAAATATCTCTTGTTATCAATGGGAGAATACTCAACCAAACATCCATCGATAATAAGTGCTTTACAACATTTAAGAGGGATGGCTCCAACTTGGATTCAATCAACAAGTATGCCACTAACCCATAATAAATGGAAAGACTTATAATCAATATATAATGGAATGGGAGAATTATATATCAACCAAAAATAACTCAAATCTAAATGCTCTCTTTTGAAAAGTTTAAAAGCAAAAGTCGCAAAATGGCCAAAAGGATTAGATTAGGTTGTTAGTTCTTTTTGTCTTTTTGAAAGCAAGTCAATATGATTAAGTTTATTCACAAGTTTGATTAAGAAAATGTTTTGAAAAATCAATGGCATAAATCCAAAGTTTATATTCATTAAAACAAGTCTAAGTTGAAAATACAAACAAAGAAGGTTTTGAAATGAGGGAGAGATTTTGAAATTAAAGAAGTGGGAGGAGATGAAGAGACTATCCTAGACAAAAATTTAAAAGTTTAGAGTTGAAAATATTTGACCAATGAGATGCAATCCACAAGACAAGAATGTCAGATAGAATCCCATTTCCTTTGGACTCTTAAGCAAGCAACAAGTATAATCATCCAAGCAATTAATGTGAAGACCAATGACATCAAATAAAGATAGCCAAAACATCCAAGCAAGTACTCCAAAAGTAAGCAGTCTTCAATGTCTTCAAATGTATCAGATGAATATTCCTTGTAGCAAACTCACAGAGACAATCTTCAGATACAAATAATAAGATCAAAATAACAACTTGAGCACAGAGACAAAGTAACTGATAAACCAAAGGACTTCTCAAGGCTTGTATCAGATGAATGGCATTGACCAAGATAACTCAGTCTCAAATAATGGCATTGTCCAAGTCCTTCAAAGCATGGGGATGTTGCCTACTCTAAGTCCAAAAGTTAAGATCAAATCAAGGGCAGAGGTTCTACAGTCCACCAACATATTTTTTTAGGGTTTTTGTGGTTATTAGGTATTTTAAAGTCCTACGACCACAAACAGAACAAAATCACAAACACACAATATATACAAGCACAAAGATATGGCTCAAGTGAGCAAAGTGAAAATAACTGAAACATAAACATCTTGCATGAAATGAAAATGGAAATGAATGATAAAGGTACTAAAATTTAAATTACATTAAGTAAATGACATTGAAAGTAATGCAATGATAATGATAAGTTAGTCAAATGTTAGTGAAGAAAACAATGGTTTAAGTCATTCTTTGGAGAACACTCAACCATCTACTCACAAGCATGAAGACATAAATCAAGACATCATCCATGAGAAGGGCTCCAACTTGGATAAATCGACAAGTATGCCACTAGCTCTCACCAATGGGAAAAAGGTTAAGTCTTAATACAATACCATGAGGAATGGGAGACTTACAATCTCACTTACAAAAATGATATGCCTTTGGGACAAATTTAGCTCTATGTTAAGCAATCGTAATTGAACTTATGTAGAAGTCACAACTATCTGAGATCGGGCAATAAAATATTGGTGTTAATGCATGCTAGAGATAATGGTACAAAGAACCAAACTCCTAAAGCATACCACATACAAAAACTAAAATGGGATGAACCTATCTCAATCAAGCTCATATTGATTCATCTGACACAAGGTCATTGATGAATCAACTAGCCTTTGATTATTTGAGAAGTCATTGATCAATGAAGGATTAGGGAAGAAAATGGATGAAGATGAAGAGATGGAGTGAAATAGAAAATTAAATCCCAAATTGATCAAGGGAGGAATCTTATTTGATCAATATTATCCATTCATTTTGAGGGATGAAGTTTACACTTCATCAACCCCCTAAATCCAATACTATTTATCAAATGGAAGTTCAAATCAACTATGATCAAGGTCAAACAGAAGATGAAACAACTTAAGGTCAACCAAATAGCTCAACATAATTTTTAAACAATTAATCAAATTAAAATCAATTTTTAAAGTGAAAAAATGCATTTTAAAAGGGGAAAATCTCAAACCCATTCAAATCACCAAATAAATGGCCATGGGATTTATCCTAGGTCAAACAAGGTCAAAGGACCTTGGACAAAAAATTTGAGAATTTTTGGAAAGTCATAAGTATTTAAAATTGATTAAAAAAAGTCAAAAAACAATAAATTCACATTAAATATCAAATCTGATCCAAAAAAAATATTTTAATTCAAAATATGGAAGATGAAATTATTTAAAGATATTTGGTGAAAGTCCCATATTTTTTGGATAAAAATTGAAATTAATATGAATTTACTAAGGAAATGGAAATTAAAATAATAAAATAGAAAATCAATTAAATAAAAAAAAAAACAAGGGCCATCAGATCTCCCTCATTAATTGAGGTGGTAGATCTGATGGCCAACATACGCTATCCACCGTGTTCCAAATTCAGTGAACATACATAAGTGGTAATCACAATGGATGGCTAAGATTAGAACATGGATCAAGGATCAGATGGCTTGGACATTACCAACACACCACCAGAACCCTAGCTCCGGTCATCTTCTTAGGTCACCCTTTCCGAACTGGCCAAGCTCAAATGTTCACCAAAATGAAAGATGCATACACTATTTTGAAGATAAAAATGCCAGGATCTCGAATCTGACCTCCATTTTCTCCAATTCTCACTATATGGAAAGATATGTGGAATTGAAAAATGAGGTTCCATAATTGAGTTGCTTCGATTTGACCTCAAAGCAACTCAATCTTGTTGCCTACATTGGTAGGACTTCGGCCAACCAAAAATTGATAAAAAATGAGAGAGAATCAAAGAAGAGAAGTTTGAAAAATTACATCTTCTGTTTGGAGTGATGAAACTCGATCTCAAGTCTAATTCACTTGGCCTTGCTTCTACTTGCTTGCAGGAGATGATTCAGATTAAAATGGATGTGAACCCTTGGATTTTTAGTTCACAAATAGAATTTGAACTAAAACTTGATTTCAAAGAAATCTTCATGGTTGTTCTATCAATGGAAGTTTGGGGATTGTTGATCAAAGCTTGGGCAAGGGTCCTCCTTATTCTGAAGCCAATGAGTTCATTAAATAGGCCAAGCAAAGTGATATTCATACCATTTCAAATTGAATCAAAAAATAGCAACTCAAGTGCATGGTTGCATGGGCATGCATTAAGGCCCAAATAATGATTAAAATAGGTCCAAATTCATGCACATTTGATGCTCAGATCACTTCATGAAGCCATGCAATGTTGGTTTAAAATTGAGTGCAAAAGTTTCCAAATAGGGCCATTTAAAATAACCATGCGCAACCCCTTCAATTCTTGTCCAAATGGGATGATCTTGGACTCTTTGGGCAACTAACATGAAAAGGAACAACTTTCGTGTTGAAACTTTTTCCATTTGGAGCTTGGATCATGATGAATTTGGTGTGGAAGTTATAGGAATCAAACATAGTTGAAAATTTTCTAAGTTAAAAGTCAAATGACCATTTTTCCCACCTTGAATAACTTTTGCTATGAGATTTAAATGACTTTAGTTCCTTCTTCAAAGTTGTATCTATTTCAACGTTATTCAATTTTCTCACAAATTTGACACCATTTGAATCTTGCATGAGGGAGTTATGGATTTTAGAAGTTGAGGAAAATTACTTGTTCAATGATGATGGCCCAAAATGACCTATAATGTTTCCTCTTAGTACATGCCCTTGCAAGTGAAGTTTGACCTTTTTCAAAGAAGAAAAGTTGGCGTAAGGGGTATTAGGGTCAAAATTGGGGTCTTACAATACCCTTTTAGGACAATTGTCCATTTTTGTACCAAGAGATGTTTGCCTTGATGCCAAACACTTAATTCCTTCTTTTTCAGCCACACCATATATAATGGTATGATGCCTATGACCCCCCACATATTGGTTCACGCTACCTTTTCTCTTAGGTTTCAAATACCATTTCTTTTATGGATTCTAATAATACCCTTACCTTTGGTTCCAAACCATACCATTAAATCACTTTTACCAAATTCTTCATTTCTTTGACTTTGGTTAATTTTACCTATCACTCAATTCATCTCCATGGACCATTAATCATTACCTTCATTCAATACCTACAACCATCATTCCTTTCATTTGATATACTCTCTCTTTGATCCAAATATACTATTTCTTTGAGCTCCATCCAGTGTTTGCCTTTGAACCGAGAGTTATTTGGCTTATTTCCAAACATTTAATTATGTTTGTTTTCGGCCCTTCCATATAGTGACACCATGTCTTAGGCCCCCCACATATGGTTCATGCCATTTTTCCTCTCTTGTTCAGATCTCATCCCCTTTTGGAGTCAAATAACATATCCTTTGTTTCATACCATATTTATTATCATTCTTCTTTTCATCTCCCACCATTGGTTCTATGAACTATGGAGCTCTGAATTCCTTATTGCACTATAAGAAAACGTAGGCATGATGACCCTAATCCTCTCCAAGAAATCTAATTATTTCTCCCCCTTTATCCTTTATCCTTTTGCGAATAATCTTTAGATAATACCCATTCGAGCATAGAACAATCAAAATGGTTCCCGTTTAGTACAACAGATGTTAGAGGTGTTAATACCTTCCCCTTGCATAACCGACTTTCTTACTCAGTTATCTCTTTCCCCCGGGTTTTATCGATGTTTTCCCTTTCCTTCAGAAATAAATAAATTTCGATGGTGACTCTATTGTATGTTCGAATGTGCGATGCATCAGGTATATTTCCGCTACCTCCAGTTATCATGTACGCCTACTTAGGTTTAAATTGTTACTTTGCCTTGAACCATAATTCCATATGCCATGTTAAATTCAATTTTTATTTGTTCATTTAGATTGTGGATTAATTGAATTAAATTGAAGATGCCATTTCAATTTAATGTGATGTATGCTTGTATGTCCATATTGCCTACCATGATCTCATCATCATTTTATCATCATGATCCATTTTAATTGAATTAACATTTTTCCTCTTAATTCCCATTTTAATTCATTTGTTAATCAATAATAATTCCATATGTTTGTGTGCACATGTCCATTGAAATTAAATTTGGATCCAAGTTATTATGACCTTTAACCCATTTCATTTTGCCTTGTATTGTGTGAGGATACCATGCCACTTGATTGTTTTAGGCATGGTACTTGGTTTGTGTAGCGGTAAATTCATGATCATCAAACTAGGGATAAGCTAGAGATCAAATAACAAGAGTCGCCACCGCGCTTTTATTGTTTCCAAGGGAAAACGGAAAAAGTACGAACAAAACCCAAAAATTAAGAAGTTTTCAAAACTAATAAAATGTCAGAGATTACAGGTAAGGGGGTTGGTTACACAGAGGGAAGGTGTTAGCACCCAAAGTGTCCTAGGTACTCCTAGGGAGCCCTTTTTGTGTGCATATGTACTTGGTATAAAGTGATGTTTACAAACAAATAGAACGGGGGGATGAGAAAAGAATTCATTAATTATATTTTTGTGTTTGACAAAACCTTCGGTCTTGCGCCTACGTACCAACATAAAAATGAGGGATCAAAACCTCGTAGTTCGTGATACAAATTTCAAAATGGATGCATTGCTTTTAACAAAAATAAAGTTTGAAAGGCACAAAGGCCTAAAAATGGCTTGAATGAGTTAGTTCTTTTTTGGATTTTTGAAAGTTTAAGTCAAGTATAGTTAAGTTTATTTACAAGTTTGATTTAAGAAAGTAAGTTTGAAAATGTAATGGCATAAGGCCAAAGTTTCTATCTTTTTTGCAAAAGTGGTAAAAGTTTAGAACAAAACAAGTTCAAACAAAGAAGGTTTTGAAAAAGGAGGGAGAGATTTTGAAATTAAAGAAATGGGGAGAAGATGAAGAGACTATCCTATGTACAAAATTAAAAGTTTAGAGTTGAAAAGATCTGACCAAGTGAGTACCAATCCAATAGACAAGAATTTCAATAGAAACCCAGAATTCCCTTGGACTTTTAGAATCAAGCAACACACAAATGCACAATTATATTATCTTGAAGAGAAAGGCATCAAATAAAGATGGTCACATCTAAGCTTATTCATTCCATGATCTTCTTCAAAGTAGCCCATGTAACATATGAATTCCACAAGTCACAGGTTCAAAATAACAGCTTCACAATGATCATGTTGCAGATGAACTTAGAGAGATCTTGAATGATGTATCAAATGAGGTTTCAAATTGCAAGCACTAGGTTTCTCAACAAGTTGGCATTGGCCAAGTCCTTTAGCATAGGAATGTTGCCTAAATTCTAAGTCAATTTGTCCAAGATCAAGCCAACAGTCCGCACAAAAGTTTTTTTAGGGTTTTTTGTTGTTATTATGTACATTAATGGTCAAAGACCACACAAACAAACAAAGTATACACAAAGAAAATATATCACACAATATGGTCCAAATGGACAAAGTGAAAATTGCATTAACATAAACAATTAGAATGATATGAATAATGACAAATGAAATAAAGCTAGAAGTAAATGACATTAAAATAAATGGCTTGAAATTAAAAGTTAGTAGTTAATAGGTTAGAAGTTAGTATTGTTTTGCTTTTGCTTTCTTAGACATTCTTTGGAGAACACTCAACCCACTTATCACAAGCATGAATCCTTGAACCAAAACATCTTCTGAAGGAAGGAAAGAATGCCAAGTTTCCACACAATACCATGAAAGAGGGGAGACTTACAATCTCACTAACTAGAATGCTATGCCTTTTATGTCACAAATTTAGCACTATGTTAAGCAATCGTAATTGGACTTATGTAGAAGTCACAACTATTTGAGGCCAGACAATAGAACTTTGGTGTTAATGCATGTTAGAGACATAATATTTATGAACTATGCTCATGAAACATACCACACACAAAAAGAATATGCAAAAGGTGTGGCCTAATCTCATCCATACTCATGTCAATTTTTCAATCAACTAGCTTTAGGACTTTGAGATATCATAGGCCAAATGAGATGAATGCATAAAGAAGGGGAATGAGATGAAGAGGGAGGGGAATAGATCAAAACACAAATTGGTCAAAGGAGGACCTTTACCAAATTAATATCATCCATTCATTTTGGGAGATGGAATGTACATTTCATCAATCCCCTAAATCCAATTATATTAACTTGACAAAGTCAAATCAACCTTGACCAAGGCCCAACAACAAGAGACAAACTCAAACAAGTCAATACAAATGGTTAACAAAATTATTTAGCATTTAATCAAATTAAAAATACTAAAATAAGGCATTTAAATTAAATATGGTTTATCCAATTCCTAAAACCTCATCAAAACACCAAAGAAATGGCCATGAGATTTATCATAGGTCAAACAAGGTCAAAGGACCTTGGAGAAAAAATTTCATAATTCTTGGACATTTAAAAATATTTTTAAACCACTAAAAACAAATGAAAAATCAATTAAATCATGAAAAATATTAATAATGATCCAAAAAAGGATTTTAATTCAGAATATGAAAGAGGAAAATATTTGAAAATATTTGGTGAAACTCTCATATTTTTTGGATCAATATTAAATTTAATATGAATTAATGAAAATAATGCAATAAAAATGAAAATTAAAATATCATAAAAAACGTGGGCCACTTGATCTCCCTCATTAATTGAGGTGGCAAATCAAGTGGTTGAGCGCGCGCGGTTCACCATGCACTTGAGTCAATTGTCCATACACGTGGTAATCAACATGTACGCTCGTGATTAAAACATTTCAGTTGGATCCTATGGTTGTGAGAGATGCCAACACATCGCCGGAGTTGTAGCTCCGGTCTTCTTCTCCGGTAGTCCACCTTCAACCATCACCAGAATAAAAAAGGAGGACATGATCTGAAAGAAAAAATGACGTAGAGCACGAATCTGACCTCAATTCATCCTAACTCCAAGTATATTGAGAGATACATAGAGTTGAAATTTGAGGTACATGAACTGAGTTGCTTCGATTTGGCCTCAAAGCAACTTAATCTTCTTGCCTACATTGGTAGGACTTCAGACAATCAAAGAATCAATAGAATTATAGAGAATTGAAGAGATCAATTTTTTTGGATAATACCTACAATGGAGGTCTGGATTCAACTTATCTTGCTCTTGCTCGTGCTTGATCTCACTCAAAATGCTTGCAGAAGAAGGATTGAATGCTCAAAAGGTTGTGGATCCCTGGAGTTTTGAATTTCAAAACAATGGAAATTCAAACTCAAATTCAAGTGAATTTATCAGGATTATCCTTTGAAATGTGAGGGTTAGAGGTAGGGGATCAAAGTTGGTGCCAATGTTTGTCCAATGCTGAGCATATGAGGCTCTATTTATAGCTGAAACCATTGTTTTTTGCACACTTGAAATCCACTTTCCAAATTTGGTATTGATGATGCATGGGTGCATGGGCGTGCATAGGCCCATAAAATCATTGCTCTAAGTCCACAAATGAGTCTGGGATAGTTTGAATTCAACTTGGATTGCAAGGAAAGTGTACATGAAGATTTGAAGTTTGATCCTTTTACCAAATGATGACACCATGTTCATGCCATGCAACCTATGCATTCCTTGTCCAAAATGAATGAATTTGAGCTCTATGGAAAGGTGAGATTAAGAAGAATAACTTTCATGTTCAACACTTTTCCATTTGGAGCTTGGAACTTGAAGAATTTTGAGGCGGAAGTTTGGAAATTTTAACATATTGAAATTTTTTCTAAGTGTCAAGCCATATGTCTCAATATTCCACCTTACTTAACTTTTTATGTGAGCTTCAAATGAGAAAAGTGTATTCATAAAAGTTGTATCTATCTAAAAGACATTCAAAATGGTCACCAATTTCATGTCATTTGGATTTGAAATGATAGAGTTATGCATTTTTGAAGTTCGGAAAAATCACTTGATCAATGGTATAGGTCAAAAGTGACCTATAACGTAACCTCATATCACATGCTCATAAAAGTTGAATTAGCTCTCACTCCAAACATCAAAGTTGAATTAGATACATTGATTTTGATTTTGAAACTTGGAAATCTTCCATCTCATAAAAATTTAGCAAGTTATGGCCTTGGGAAGTTGACTTTCAAATTAGGGTTTAGACAAAATGACCTATAATGTTTCAACATAGAAAATGATTTTCCAAGAAAAACTAGCTCTAGGTCTCAACATGAAAGTTGTTTGGAATGTCATTTAGAGTATGTTGTTTCTTGGAATAATTTTAATATGGTGAAAATTGTAGGAGATAGGGTCTAGGAAGACCTAGTTTTGATCAGATGAATTCATCTGGCCAACCACCATCAACCAACTTGCTACTCTTCAATTCTTTTGACTTTATAAGCTCACGGTAGACCATATATGCATAAGATGATGAATTTTGAAGTTTCCCTTGAGAAATTTGATCAATTGGTGAGATATCTTGTTGGAGAAGTTACTCAAGATACCCAGTCAAACTAGGGTTTCCAAGGTAAATCACCCTCAAACTCTTGAAGAAAACTTGATCAATATAACATGTAGAGAACAATGGGATTCATATATGATATTCATAACCATTATTGTATCAATTCATGGTTGTGCTCTTTGTCATAAAGGTCTCAAACCCTATATATTAGCTTGATAGATCAATGGAGATCATGCCCTACCTACAAAAGAGTTAGGGAAATACAAAGACATATTTTTGGTATTTTGGTTAGTGAAATGATAAAATACAAGTATGATACAATCAAAAAGTTCTTGGTGATCTCTCCCAAAAACAAACCTAATAAAAGAGGGGTAAGGAGGATGCCAAGGTGTGATCCCAATGCTAATGCGTATGATGAATTTTCATGAGGGATCTTAGGATCAAAATTGGGGTCTTACAGCTGCCCCTATTTAAGGACATTCTAACTGAGGAGGCGAAGGTTAAAATCTTCATGTCGACTCAGTAGAATGGGCTTAAATAACAACATATATAAAAAAAAATTGGTCCCTAAGAGACCTCATGATGCATATGACATGAATGCAAAAGTTAATGCTTTGTGGGGAAATATTGCCACAAAGGAAAAAGGAATCACAGAGACCAAAAATTCGTAGGAGTATAATGCATTCCATAAGGAAAACTCGCTGGGGAGACATATACTCTGGGGGGGAAAGGAGTTATTTGTAGGCCAAGCTATGAGTTAAAACTACTGGGGGACTCGAGGGATTCCATACGAAAATGGAAAAACTCAGTCGGGGAACTAACAACATCTGTAGGGGATACGAGTAAGTCAGGATAAAACTAAAGTACTTGAATCATGCAGGGAAAAGCAATTTCACTAAGGAAATGTGCACTCAACTCAACTGGGGAAGAAATAAACTTCACCACAGGAGGAGTAAAAATCTATTATCTACTACCTGTTACTGGGTAAGGAGATAATAAAGATTTGACAGAGAGTACATCCATCATCGGTTAGGATGAACATATCAAGGATGACTCACTGGGAACCAACAGAAGGCAATATTCATTACCGGTTACTGGGTAAGAATAGCCTTGCTGGGGAAAACTGCAGAAAAATAGGATTTACAACTACCAGTTACTTGGAAGAAGACCAAGGGTGAGAGTATCCGTCATCGGTTAGGATGAACATATCAAGGATAAACTCGACAGGGAAGAAAATCTGTCATCGGTTAGGATGAACATATCAAGGATAGACTTGCCTGGGATTCTCAAGGAGGATACCCGTTATCGATTAAGATGAACATATCAAGGGTAAACCAATTGAACAAAAAGTAGGAATTACATCTATCGAATGCTGGATAGAATACCGTCAAATAGAAAATCTGTCACCGGTTAGGATGAACATATCAAGGATAGACTCTGTGAGGAGATAAAAATAGGAATTACATCTATCAGTTACTGGATAGAATACCAAGAGAGAGAATCTGTAACTAGTTAAAGTGAACATATCAAGGATAAACTCTGCGGAGGGAACAAAAGCAGGATTTACAACTACCGATTACTGGGTAGAAGACCGCAAAGAGAAGGAAACCCGACATCGGTTAGGATGAACATATCAAGGATTAACTCTCTGGGGAACAAAAATAGGGATTACAACTACCTTTTTACTGGGTAGAATACCACAAAGAGAATATCCGTCATCGGTTAGGATGAAGATATCAAGGATAGACTCAAGCAGGGGAGAGAAACATATCCATCACCGGTTAGGGTGAACATATCAAGGATATACTTCCTCGAGAATCAGATCCACCGGGAACTCTACTGAGGAGAAAAATAAGGGTACTTTTGCCGGGTATTGGGCAAGAAGTAAAAAACTGCAAACTAAGAAGAATATTACCAGTTACTGGTAATAGACTCTCAGGGGACCAAAGCATCTATCTAGGTAAGAGCTAGAAAGAAAACGATCAATCAAGACTCAACCCAGTGAGGACATAACTCAAGGGGAGTAATTCCATCCAGATAATCAACTAGGGAGGACACTGAAATAACAATCATCCACGAGGAGACAAACTCAGTGGGGAAAAGGAGAAAGGTTAAAGTATTTCTGCTTAAGGGGCTGACACTCTACAATTGAAGGAGGACAGACACCAGATTTGGTATGGGGATAAAATACCGCCAAAACAGAGAATAAGAATCTCAAACAAATCAAATATTAAGATGCATGATATGCAATTATGAAATTATATGAATGTATATGTATATGTATATATGATGATTATGCTGACAAAACGATCACAAAGGATACAAAGGTGTCACAAAGAATTTGAACCATCGGTACAATCCTCGGTCAATCCACAAAATATGGAGACAACTGTCGGAGAACAGAGAGATCAACAATCAAAAGGCTTAACCCTAACTGGGGAAAGAGGAGATATGTTGAGGAAAGAACATCAAACCTGTGGGGAATTTTAGGTCAACACCATAAAATGGGAGACAACCCTACAGAGAACAATCATAACAAAAGCTGCTCAGAAACCAGGAGAAAAACTCTGACTGGGAGCAAGTCGACTGGCGATCGGCGGGGAAACCAATGAAATCTACTAGGGAAAATCAACCGTATCTGCTGAAAATTGACCACTGCTGAGGAAAGACACACTCCGTTGGGGAAGGCAGAAACTCTGTCGGGGACAACAACACACCGTAGGGTATCTGAATCAACCAACTCGGCTGAGGACAATGAACAAAGTTCTAATGGGGATCAAATAGTCCGTCAAGGAACTGAATCAACACCAATGTCTATGGATACCCGAAGGGTTAACTGCTTGGAGAACCTTCGATGTTTCGCACTTAAGAACTTGCTATTCATCAAAATGCTGTTGATATTTCTTTTAATTGCTTTAAAAAAATTCTTGCTTTTATATATTTAAGAAAAACTAATTTTGATTAAAAAATTAATTTTCAAAATGATCATAGTAAAATTTAAAACTATTGGCTGAAGTAAATAAGAGTAAAATCAATTGGATAAGAGCTCAACTTTATTTGATAGGATGGTAGTCTGTAAATGACAAGACTCCATAGATTTTTACAAAGTTGAAAATGGTTATTTACAATGGAAAAGGGTTACATTGAATACAAATGATCCTTAATCCTTCTACCAACTCTTGATATCCATTGTTCTCTTGACCGCTAATGGGGTGATGAATTGATGTCAACCCTCGTGCTCAATCAAATCTTCAAAACCTTGAAGATCAGCATAATGCAGTTACTTGCCATGATCCCTAATTTTTGCATAAGTTTCCCTAAGGTGGGGTGCTCAACGTATTGAGATTTTTTTCTGTTTTTATGTCTCTAATTTTTCCTGGATCGCCCTTTCAGGTTTTTAATCCACCGAGATGCTCCTTTTTTCCTAAGCCGCCCTTTCGGGTTTTCAACTTAGCGAGTTGTTCTTTTATTGTTTTAGGCGAAGTATTTCTTGACTGCATCTGCGTTCACAGGACGAGTGAACTCTTCACCATCCATAGTTGTAAGAATCAATGCGCCGCCTGAAAAGGCTCTCTTAACAACATATGGGCCTTCATAATTAGGAGTCCATTTTCCTCTAGAATTTGGCTTAAACGTCAAAATCTTCTTGAGCACAAGGTCACCTTCTCTGAACACACGAGGTCTGACCTTCTTATCAAAAGCTTTCTTCATCCTCTACTGATATAACTGACCATGACACATGGCAATCAGTCTTTTTTCTTCTATGAAATTCAGCTGATCAAACCTGGTCTGACACCATTCAGCCTCAGTCAACTTGGCTTCCATGAGCACACGCAATGAAGGAATCTCAACCTCTACGGGGAGCACTGCTTCCATACCATATACAAGAGAAAAAGGGGTTGCCCCTGTTGAAGTCCGGACCGATGTACAATACCCATGTAAAGCAAATGGGAGCATCTCTTGCCGATTCTTGTATGTGACAACCATCTTCTAAATAATCTTCTTGATATTCTAGTTTGCAGCTTCAACAGCCCCATTCATCTTGGGTCTGTAGGGAGAAGAATTATGATGTGCAATCTTGAAGTCTTTACAAAGAGCTTCCACCATATTATTATTCAAGTTCGATCCATTGTCAGTAATGATCTTGCTTGGCACACCATAACGGCATATGATCTAATTCTTAATAAACCTTATAATAACTTGCTTGGTTACATTTGTATACGATGCCGCTCCGACCCATTTGGTAAAGTAGTCAATTGCCACCAAAATGAAACGATGTCCATTCGAAGCTTTGGGTTCAATCATCCCAATCATATCAATTCCCCAAATGGAGAAGGGTCATGGGGAAGAGATAACATTCAATAGTGTTAGAGGAACATGAATCTTATCAGCATATATTTGACACTTGTGGCATTTCTTCACAAATTTGCAACAATCAGATTCCATAGTCAGCCAATAGTAACCGGCTCGCAACATCTTCTTCGCCATAACATGTCCATTAGAATGAGTACGAAAGGAACCTTCATGCATTTCGGTCATCAACCAGTATGCTTTGTGTCTATCCACGCATCTGAGCAAAACCATGTCGAAGTTTCTCTTGTATAGTATATCACCATTCAAGTAGAAATTTACGGCTAATCTTCTCAAAGTCTTCTTATCTTTCAAAGATACCCTAGGCGGGTAAATCTGACTTTGGAGGTAACATTTGATATCAAAGTACCACGGCTTCTCGTCTTTGATCTCTTTAACAACAAACACATGAGCTGGCCTACCAAGACGCATCATAGACAAATTGGGAACTTCATTCCAATACCTCACTGCAATCATTGACACCGATGTTGCAAGAGCATCTGCCATCCGGTTCTCATCTCGAGGGATATGATGAAACTCCACCTTTGTAAAGAAAGTTGAAATTCTCCTTGCATAATCTCTATATGGTATTAAACCGGGTTGATTTGTCTCCCATTCTCCTTTGATTTGATTCACAACTAAAGCCGAATCACCGAAGACATCTAAATACTTGATTATGAGATTCATGGCCTCTTCAAGCCCCATAATGTAAGCTTCATATTCTGTCATGTTGTTTGTACACTTGAAAGTCAATCTAGCTGTAAATGGTAGATGCGTGCCTTGAGGAGTAATAATCACTGCCCCAATGCTATTTCCATATTGATTAAAAGCTCCATCAAATACCATGCCCCAATGGGAACCAGGTTTTGGCCCTTCTTCAAGCAATGGTTCATCACAATCTTTCATTTTCAAGTACAAAATCTCTTCATCAGGAAAGTCATACTGCACTGACTGGTAATCTTCAATTGGTTGGTGAGCCAAATGGTCAGCCAAGATACTACCTTTGATTTCTTTCTGAGATCGGTATTAGATATCATACTCTGATAACAACATCTGCCAACGGGCAATCCTCCCAGTTAAAGCAGGCTTCTCAAATATATAATCGATTGGATCCATTTTGGATATCAACCAAGTGGTATGATTTAACATATACTGACGCAGACGCTTAGCAGCCCAAGCCAATGCGCAACAAGTCTTCTCAAGCATAGAATACCGAGTCTCACAGTCGGTGAACTTCTTACTGAGGTAGTAAATTGCAAATTCTTTCTTTCCAGTCTCATCTTGCTGACCAAGAACACAACCCATACTATCTTCTAGCACAGTCAAATACATGATCAACGGTCTTCCTTAACCAGGTGGAGACAAAATCAGAGGTTCAAGCAGATATTCTTTGATACTGTCAAAAGCTTTCTGGCAGTCTTCAGTCCAATCACAAGACTGATCTTTCCAAAGAAGCTTGAAAATAGGTGCACATGTGGTAGTCATGTATGAAATGAATTTGGAAATATAATTCAAGCGACCGAGAAAACCTCTGACTTGCTTCTCAGTTTTGGGCGCATGCATCTCTTGTATTGCTTTGACCTTGGCAGGATCAACTTTAATACCCTTCTCGCTAACAATAAAGCCGAACAACTTACCAGAACGAACACCAAATGTACACTTATTGGGATTCAAGCGGAGTTTATATTTCCTCAAACGCTGGAATAGCTTCAACAAATGCTCAACATGTTCCTCTTCATCAATCGATTTAGCAAACATGTCATTGACATATACTTCAATCTCTTTATGCATCATATCATGAAAAAGAGTAGTCATTGCTCTTTGGTAAGTTGCACCATCATTCTTTAGACCGAAAGGCATCACTCTATAACAGAATGTTCCCCAAGGTGTAATGAATGTGGTTTTCTCCATATCTTCGTGGGCCATTTTGATCTGATTATATCCGAAAAATTCGTCCATAAACGAAAAGACTTTGAATTTAGCAGTATTATCTACCAACATATCAATGTGTGGCAGAGGGAAATCATCTTTCGGACTGGCTTTATTCAAATCCCTATAGTCAACACACATGCGGACTTTTCCATCTTTCTTTGGCACATGCATAATATTGGCCACCCATTGCGGATACTCAGCGGTTACAAGGAAACCGACATCAATCTGCTTCTGCACTTCCTCTTTGATCGTTACAGCCATATCAGGATGAGTTCTTCTCAACTTCTGCTTGACTGGAGGGCATTTTGGCTTCAACGGCAATCTATGCTCCACAATCTTAGAATCCAATCCAGGCATGTCTTGATAGGACCAAGCAAACACATCTGAATACTCTCGAAGAAGATCAATCAACCCCTTCTTAACATCTGGATACAGTCAAGACCCAATCTTGACTTCCTTCACATCATCCTTAGAACCCAAGTTAACTAGCTCAATATGCTATTCGAACGGCTGAATGGTTTTTTCATCTTGTTCAAGAAGACGAGATAATTCATCACTCACTTCTACATCACTTTCCTCCTCGGCCTCAAACACTGGGAATTCAAAATTTGGAGAAAGAGAAGGATCATTGTATTCAATGGGGTTAGGAACCAATCTGCATAATGATTTGATATTTTGATTTTAGAGAAGTGAATTTGTGACCAAATATTATGCAGATGGACAATTATATTATTTATTTATGTTATTTGTGATTACCATTTTCATAATAAAGCAAAAAGTAAAAAACAAACATCATAGATGTGGATGAATAAAATTAATTTTATTGATGATCAATTTGAAAATGACTAAACAATGTTCACTTCTCCCTTAGGCATAGGAGAAGGATTTTAAAATATATAAAAGCAATTACTTAGATTGATGCAAAATAACAGGAATATCAACAGCAGTCCAATTGTTGCAAGCCTTTCCATGCGTCACAAAATTGGTGCAGTCTTCCTCTTCGTCATCCTCTAGCACAGCAGCTAAGTGTTGTTCATTGCCATGAATGAATCCTCCGCTACGGAAGCTAAGTTGCATATCTTCAGATCTAAAAGTTGATGAGCCTTTCTGGAACCCCAAATTGGTTCTGCCTTTGTTGTCGGAGACCTCTACCATGCGCCCCCACTGATCAATGTTGCCTTCTTCCACAATCTTCTGAGCATCTTTCAATAAGGACATGGGTGCCCCAACTCTCTTCTCAACAGCAATAGATAAGGCTTGGAACGGAGTTCCAACCTCATCCTCAGCTTCAACGTAAGAGAAAGATGACAAATGGCTAACCAACAACGCCTTCTCTCCTCCAACAATCACTAGCTTGTCATTCTTGACAAATTTGAGCTTCAAGTGCAAAGTGGAAGTAACAGCTCCCGCCTCATGAATCCATGGCCTCCCCAATAAGCAACTGTAGGCCGGGTGGATATCCATTACTTGAAAAGTAATATGAAAATCACTTGGACCTATGTTGACTGGAAGGTCCACTTCACCAATTACCGTCTTGCACAATCCATCAAAAGCCTTGACAATTACCCCACTATACCTCATGGGTGCTCCTTGATAAGATAGCTTTGACAAAGTTGACTTTGGAAGCACATTTAGTGACGAACCAGTGTCAACAAGCACGTTTGATAAAGCATCTTCTTTGCAATTCATCGAGATATGCAAAGCCAGATTATGGTTTATACCCTCCTCAGGGAGTTCTTCGTCGCAAAATCTGAGATTGTTGCAAGAAGTGATGTTAGCCACAATGTGATCAAACTGATCCACAGTAACATCATGTTCTACAAACTCTTGTTCAAGAACTCTTTGTAGTGCTTCTCTATGCGCTTCAGAATTCATCAGCAGAGACAACACTGACATTTTTGAGGGGGTTTGGAGCAGCTGCTCTACCACATTAAACTCGCTCCTTTTGATTAGTCGGAGTACCTCATCATCATCATTGGATTTCAAGTTGCTGGATTCACCAGATTTATCTTTTGAAACACCAATTGGATCTACATTAGGCACCTCCGCCTTCTTACCAACAATTGTTTTCTCTTTATCCTTTGGGAACACCGGCCCAAACACTCGACCACTGCAGGTCACCTTTGTAACATCAGCAATGCTCACCACTTAACTAGTCGTAGGTAACGGGACCTCTTGACCATCCTTCATAATTTTAGCATTATACTGATACGGCACAACTTTATCAGATGAATACGGGACTGGGCTCGTTAACGTATTACCAACGGCGATACTGATCTTCGACTGTTGCTGTTACTAGAGTCATACTGGATTACCAACCGCTCTTGTTGCTTGAAAACGGGCACTATGAAATTTACGTCGTCATCTACATGACGGGATTGAACAATTTGGATCATGCCTTCATCCATCAGTCTTTTGATGTCCCTTTTCACAACTTTACAACCCCTCGGGTTAACACTACAAACAGCATAACCATCATGGTCGTGCTCACATTCACTTACCAAACAAATGTCCTTGTGTATCTGCACCAAGGATCCTCGGATAAAATGCACATCAAAAACCTTGTACTCTCCAGGACAACCGTCCACCATATTCACTGAAGAGTTCCCATGAGCGCGCAAAGGGTTTATTTTCACATTTGACGCGCGGTCCTCGAAGGACACCATGCCACTCTTCATATGCTTCTGAACCTCATACTTCAATGGATAAAAAACTTCAATATCATGTTCGGGTGCTCCTTGATGAAAAGCACAGTGGAGTTCAGGTTTATACCACCAAGGAAGTGGTTCGGGGATTTGCGGTGGGTTTCTTGGTTGGATTAGGTTCTTGAGAACCAAGGAGGGATACAGCTCTGCATATGACATAGGAATCGGGTCAAAAGAGACCTTCTTCCTCTCAAAATTTTGTTGATGATGATTGTTGTTGGTATTGTAGTTGTTGTAGGTGTTTGTTCGTTGTTGCGGTTATTGTTGTTGACGTTTTTGTATTGGTGTTGTTTGTTGATTAGAAAATACTGGGATAACGGAAGATACTTGATGGTGATGATGTTGACGGCGTGTTGGATTCCTTCTGATCCGAGGCCTCCTCTGCCTCCCACTGATTACTGCATTCGTCTCACTATCTTTCTTCTATCTGAAACTACTACCATACCTCTTGCTTATTGATGCCTCATCTCTTGACAAACGTCCCTCACGGATTCCTTCCTCAAGCCTTATCCCCATGTTTACCATTTCGGTAAAGTCACTAGGGGCACTAGCAATCATACGTTCGTAGTAAAATGAACTCAGAGTTTTGAAGAAGATCTTTGTTATCTCTTTTTCCTCCAAAGGAGGAGTGATCTGGGTAGCCAACTCCCTCAATTGTTGCACATATTCTTTAAATGTCTCCTTATCTTTTTGAGACAGAGACCTCAGCTAGTATCTATCTGGCGCCATGTCCATATTATACTTATATTACTTGACAAAATCCTCTCCCAAGTCGTTGAAAGTGTGAATGCTAACATTGTCCAATCCAATGTACCAACGGAGCGCAGCGCCAGTCAAACTATCTTGGAAGTAGTGGATAAGCAATTGATCATTGTCGGTCTGAAGGGACATCTTGCGGGCATACATCACAAGATGACTGAGTGGACAAGAGTTCCCCTTATACTTTTCAAAGTCAGGCACTTTGAACTTCACCGGGATCTTGACGTTAGGCACTAAGCACAACTCAGCAACACTCTTTCCAAACAGATCTTTACCTCACAACATCTTAAATTCCTTGCGCAACTCAAGAAACTGATCTTTCATCTCGTCCATCTTCTCATAAACATCCAGACCCTCAGACGGTTCAGAGTGATAAATGGTGTCCTCTACGCGAGGCAAAGTGTGCACAACGGGAGGTGGCACAGACATGACCGAGCTAGATGCCGGCATGGAAGCAAAGGTAGGCGCAAAGCCTTATGGCACAAAATTGGACGGCATTCCCCACGGGAATTCGGCAGACATAGTTGGTGCAAAGTGGGCGGCAACAGCAGGCACGGTAGAGGTAGTCACTTCTGAAATAATAGTCCTCGCGGGAGGAGTTGCAGGCGTTGGAGAAGCTTGACTTTGGGCAGCAAGAACTGACTCCATCATGGCAGTCAGGCGGGCGATTTCGTTCTTCAGCTCTCTGTTCTCTTGCTCTATGTGCTCCATGATTTTCAGACGATTGGCTCGGGTATTGTACCGGGGAGTCAGCTTGGCTAAAGCACAGAAGAAATACCAATCAGACATCTGGCGAAAACCTACTTATGCAAATGATGCATGAAATGCAATGCTTGATTATTTTTTATTTTTGTTTTCAAGGAACTTACTATATCATTTGCAAATATATATATTTAAATGGCAATTTCAATAATTTGATATGACCAAAAACCTCTTTTTATTTATATAAATTGGAAGGATTACACTGAGTACAATTTCAGAAACCAAATGAAAAATACAAGAGTAAAGGAGACTAGTCATCCTAAGGATCCCTAACAACAATGTCAGAAGATCTGGCTGCAGGCGCGTACTTCCTTTGAACGTGACGGATCTCGATCTCAAAAGAAGCCTTCATCTGAGTCTTCTCGAGGACAAGCTGATCAACAATCTTCTTCCAAGCAATAGAAGGATGAGGCATGCTAGAAGATGGAACCTCTGGCTCCCTTTGTCTCTTCGTCACTCGGTCTTTAAGTAGCTCAATAAGTGCATCTTTGTCCTTAGACTCCAACTGCAACTCTTCATGCTTCTTGCTCAAAGCACGAAAACGCTCTTCCACATATCCTTCTCTTGCTTCATCTTGATAAGTGCGTCTTCCAACTCCTCTACATCTTGGTTAGGAAGAGTTAATGGCTCAACCACAACCATAGACATAGGTCTTTCACAAGGATAAGGCATCTTCAACTCCAACGCTCTCTTCTTCACCTAAAAAGTGTAAGCTTCTAAAGCTACACAATTGCACGGACCAAGCTCAGATCTTCATTTCCTATGCACATTATGCCAAGCATGCATAATCTTCTACTTCAAATGTTGGGGATCTTTACCCTCTTTATAGAAAAGACCTTCTAACAAAGTGTTATTAGGTTTGTCTCTCAAGGGGAACCTAAGTTGAGGACGAGCCAAAGCAGGGTTGTGGTGAATTCCTCCTTGTGTACCAATGAGAGGCACATTAGATAATTCACCACAACTATCAATAATCTCCAAACTGCTTAAAGATGGATCATAACAAACTATATCATCATTAGTGAGAGACATAAGTCTCTGAGACCACCATAGACATTGTTTGTTCTCCACAAAAGCAGGTGTCTGGGGAAAGTGCGAAATAAACCACTTGTACAGAAGAGGAATACAACAGACAATAGTTCCACCACCTTTAGAATTCCTTAGATGCAAAGAGAAATACATATCACCCAACAAAGTAGGCACAGGATAGCTTCAACAAAACTGTCAATGTTAGGGAAGAAAGCTAATCCATAAATGAGCAACACAAAGATAGCTTCAAAAGCATCCACACTACCGGCTTGAGCAAAAGCAGTAGCTTCTTTGATGAGGAAAACAAATGGCAACCCAAATAATCCTCCTTTCTTCACCCAATAAGACTCTATCTCAGACTTCTTCAAGTGAAGAGCTTCAACAATAATACTAGATCGAGGAAGCTCCTCCAATCCACTAAAAGGTACTCTACTAGAAACAGGTATCCCAAAAGATGAGAATACTCCTCCAAAGTAGGCACAAGCTGAAAATCTGGGAAAGTGAAACAACGGTAGAGAGGATCATAGAACTGCACTAGCACACTCAAGAGTCCTTCAACCATATCAGCAGACAAGATGGACAAAAGCTTCCCATGACGTTGTTTGAAGTCCGAGGGATCTAATACAAAAGATGCTAGCTTCCTTAACTCTTTCAAGTCGGGACATCATAAACTGTACTTCTTAGTGTTCCTTCGTCCATAATCCATGGTCTGAAAATATTTGCAAATGATACCTTAGTTCCTTGAAATTTTCGTGTGATGAATGTTATGATGTGCATGAATGCATGAATGCAACAATCACAAATAAGGGATCACACACAAGGCAATCAAACAAAGGTCAAGGGATGAATCAACAACTTGGCACACCATACCGGCATATAATCTGATACTTGATAAACCTTATAACAACTTGCTTGGTTACATTCACATATGATGCCGCTTCAACCCACTTTGTGAAATAGTCAATAGCCACTAGAATGAAACGATGTACGTTCGAAGCTTTGGGCTCAATCATGCCAATCATATCAATTGCCACATGGAGAAGGGCTATGGAGAGGAAATGACATTGAATAGTGTCGGAGGAACATGGATCTTATCCGCATAGATTTGACACTTGTGGCATTTCTTCACAAACTTGCAACAGTCAGATTCCATTGTCAGCCAATAGTAACATGCTCTCAACATCTTCTTAGCCATAGCGTGTCCATTGGTGTGAGTACCAAAGGAACCTTCATGGACTTCTGTCATCAATAAGTCAGCTTCGTGTCTATCCACGCATCTGAGCAGAACCATATCGAAGTTTCTCTTGTAAAGCATATCACCATTTAGGTAGAAGTTGCTGGCTAATCTCCTCAAAGTCTTCTTTTCTTTCAAAGATGCCCCAAATGGGTAAATCTGACTCTGGAGAGAACACTTGATATCAAAATACCACGGCTTCTCATCCTTGATCTCTTTAACAACAAACACATGAGCTGGCCTATCAAGACACATCACAGTCAAATTGGAAACTTTATTCCAATACTTCACCATAATTATTGAAGCCAACATTGCTAGAGCATCTGCCATCCAGTTTTCATCTCGAGGGATATGATGAAATTCAACCTTTGTAAAGAAAGTTAAAATCCTCCTCGCATAGTCTCTATATGGTATCAAACCGGGTTGATTTGATTCACGACCACAACTAAATCTCCATAAACGTCTAAATACTTGATTCTAAGATCAGTGGCTCTTCAAGCCCCATAATGCAAGCTTCATACTTAGCCATATTATTTGTACACTTGAAAGTCAATACAGTTGTAAATGGAAAATGAGTGCCTTGAGGAGTAATAATCACTGCCCAAATGCCATTACCATACTGATTAACAGCTCCATCAAATACCATGCCCCAACGGGAACCAGACTCTGGCCCTTCTTCAAGCGATGGTTTATCACAATCCTCCATTTTCAAGTACAAGATCTCTTCATCAGGAAATCATATTGCACTGACTGGTAATCTTCAATTGATTGGTGAGCCAAATGGTCAACCAAGATACTACCTTTGATCTCTTTCTGAGATCGGTATTCAATATCATACTCTGATAACAACATCTGCCAACGGGAAATCCTCCTAGTTAAAGCAGGTTTCTCGAAAATATACTTGATTGGATCCATTTTGGATATCAACCAAGATGTATGATTTAACATATATTGACGCAGATGCTTGGCAGCCCAAGCCAATGCGCAACAAGTCTTTTCAAGCATAAAATACCGAGTCTCACAGTCGATGCACTTCTTACTGAGGTAGTAGATAGCATATTCTTTCTTTCCAGATTCATCTTGCTGACCAAGAACACAACCCATACTTTCATCAAGCACAGTCAGATACATGACCAATGGTGTTCCTTCGACAGACGGAGACAGAATCGGAGGCTCAAACAGATACTCTTTGATACTGTCAAAAGCTTTCTGGCAGTCTTCGGTCCAATCACAAGACTGATCTTTCCGAAGAAACTTGAATATAGGCGCACATTTGGAATTCATATGCGAAATGAATCTTGAGATATAATTCAAGCGGCCGAGAAAACCTCTGACTTGCTTCTCAGTTTTGGGTGCAGGCATCTTGTATTGCTTTGACCTTGGCAGGATAAACTTCAATACCCTTCTCGCTGACAATAAAGCCCAACAATTTACCAGAACGAACACCAAAAGTAAACTTATTGGGATTCAAGCGGAGTTTATACTTCCTTAAATGCTGGAATAACTTCAACAAATGCTCGACATGCTATTTCTCATCACTGGATTTAGCAATCATATCATCAATATAGACTTCAATCTCTTTATGCATCATATCATGAAAAGAGTGGTCATCGCTCTATGGTAAGTTGCATCAGCATTCTTTAAACCTAAAGGCATCACTCTATAGCAGAATGTTCCCTAGGGTGTAATGAATGTGGTCTTCTCCATATCCTCGGGTGCCATTTTAATTTGATTATAACTGGAAAATCCTTCCATAAATGAAAAGAATTTGAATTTAGATGTATTGTCTACCAACATATCAATGTGTGGCATAGGAAAATCATCTTTCAGACTAACTTTGTTCAAATCTCTATAATCAACGCACATACGAACTTTTCCATCTTTCTTCGAAACAGGCATAATGTTGGCCACCCATTGCGGATACTCAGCAGTAACAAGGAAACCAACATCAATCTGCTTCTGCACTTCTTCTTTGATCTTCACTGCCATATCAGGATGAGTTCTCCTCAATTTCTTCTTGATTGACGGGCATTCTGACTTCAACGACAATCTATGCTCCACAATCTTTGAATCTAAACCAGACATGTCTTGATAGGACCAACCAAACGCATCTGAATATTGTCAAAGAAGATCAATCAATCCCTTCATAACCTCTGGACACAATCGAGATCCAATCTTGACTTCCTTCACATCATCTTCGGAACCCAAGTTGACTAACTTAATTTGTTCTTCGAATGACTGTATGGCTTTTTCCTCGTGCTCAAGTAGACGAGACAATTCATCAGACACTTCTTCATCACTTTCTTCCTCAGCCTCAAACACATGGAATTTAATGTTTGGAGAAGCAGTAGGATCATTGTATTCAATGGGTTTAGAAACCAACCTGCATAATGATTTGATATTTTGATTTTAGAGAAGTGAATTGTGACCAAATATTATGCAGATGGATAATTATTATTTATTTATTTATGTTTTTTGTGATTACCATTTTCAGAAAAGCAAAAAGTAAAAATAAAACATCATAGATGTGGATGAATAGAATTATATTTTATTAATGATCAATTTGAAAGATGACTGACAATGTTCACTTCTTCCTTAGGCATAGGAGAAGGATTTTCAAAAAAATAATAAAATAATTACTTAGAGCGATGAACAATAACAGGAACATCGACAGCGATCCAATTATTGCAAGCTTTTCCATGCGTCACAAAATTGGTACAATCTTCATCTTCATCATCCTCGATTATAGCAGCTGAGTGTTATTCATTACCATGGATGAACCCCCCGCTACGGAAACTAGGTTGCACACCTTCATCTTTAATCACTGACGACCCTTGCTGAAATCCCAAACCAGCACGATTCTTGTTCTCAGCTGTAAGACCCCAATTTTGGGCCCTAAGATCCCTCATGGCCCATATCATTCATATCATAACCTCAAGGATCAATGCATGCCTTTGCTTTCCTCTTAGTGGATGGATTGCCTTGTGGGTTTGTTTCTTGATCACCAAGCATACTTTGCATTTGTATATCTTTGCTTTCATATGTTTATCATTCAAAAAGTACAAAAATATTGTCAGTCTAACCTTGTTGCTTGCAGTGGAAGCAATCATCAGCAATTAGGTCAAGATCAGTCCACAGTCAGTCAAAGCAATGGATGATGGCCATTCTTACAGAATTTGGGCATCATGATCATTAATCACAAGTTCACACATCTTGAGACATCATTTGAAATCAAGTTCTCAAGGAATTAGGGTTTGGAATTCATCAGAAGGGGTTCAATCATTCAAAACCCTAGAAAAGTCAACAGACAGTCAAACTTGGTCAACAGTTGATTTAATCAAGATTTGATGGATAGAATTGATTTGAAGAAGTTCATTCATGCTTGTACAAGCCTCATCTATCATGTCAAACCTCATCATGGAAGAATTTGAAGCAAAATCAGAAATGTTCCAGAAATAGAAAGTGGACCTGTAATTTCAACTGCCAAAAATGGAAACTTCTTGATCCTCAACTTACATCATGATACGAGCTTCAAATGAATTTTTGCCCAACATGAAAGTTGAAGATCTTGTCTTCCCATTTTCAAAAAGTCCAAGAACATCAAAATCCCATGTGTGGTTGTCAAGATATGATCAATTCATTTTCATAAATTTTTGAACTTCAACAAGCCATAACTCTCAAACCATAAGGCCAAATTTGGTGGGGTTTTTTCCTACAAACCACATTTTTCATCCTCTTTCCAAAAATATAAATTTCATGACCTAAAACCTTGCCAATCAAAATGGCATTTTTGGACCAATTCCTTTAAAATTCAAAGTTTGACCAAACTTTGACTTTTTGATTTATGGACTTTTTCATCATTTTGCCAATTGGGAAATGTTTTAAACCATATTTGAAACTTGCTCAAAGCTTAAAACCATCATCATACCATCATTCCATCATCATTTTGGATAAAAATTCAAAATTGGCAAAAGGTGCAAATAGAAGTACATAAGGCAAAACCAGTACAACATGCTGCAGCATTCCATGTATAACCAAAAACAGCAAATATACTGTCCTTTTTGCAGCCTGTACCCAGCCCAATTCGTGTACAATTCACACCTCTCCTCCACTTGGCCAAACATTAGCAATTTTGCAAAATGGTTTAATTAAGTTAATTTTGGTTAGTACATGATTGGTTAATCTTAAACAGTCATATAAGAGATCATTTTCAGCACAAAACAACCCTAGAGCAGCCACACGAAACAGAAAAACACATCATTCTCCCATTGTGCATTTTGGCAAGAAAGAAATTTCTGAGAAAACCCTCCAAACCCTAAAGCCTCTCTTGCTTCCTTCACTCTTTAGACAATCTTTGGAAGCCATTTTGGACCTTATCCCTCAACTGTAAGCAGAGAAAGTTCATTGTTATTTGGCAAGCTCTTTCATGGCAGAAGTTGGTACAAGTTAGCTCGCGCCTCCTGGATCTAAAACAGCTTCATTTTCCTTCATTTCAAGACTAAAGGGACCTCTGTTGTGAGCCAAAGAAGCCAAACACCACTGCAGCTCGTTTTTCTTCCAAAACAAGTAAGTGCTCGACCCTCCCTTTTCATCAAACCATGCTATGCCATGCCTAATCCTTGCCATGATGAGTCTATTGCAACTTATGTCATGCTAAATGTTTGATTCTGTCGAGAGAAAATTGGATTTCATTCTTTTTGTGCAAATGAACTTTTGGTCGATTTGCATTACTGGGGTTGATTTAATGAATTTGGACTTGATATTCTTGTTGTTGGATGCTTAATGATGATGTTAGTATGTGTGATTTTGTTTTCTGAACATCTTGAATTTTCAAGCTCATGATGATGATGAGTACTGCTGTTGCATAATCCATGGTTCTGTCCAAAAATTCATGTGAGGTGTGTGTTTGTTTGTTGCTAAATGTTGTGACCTGAACACTAATGCCATGTTATTGTTTGATTTTGTTTGAAAGTTGTTGATTGAATGATTGAACACATGATGTTTGATGTTGTTAGTACCACGAAGACAATGAACTATGCTGATTGTGTGTGTTGCTGTTGTGATGCTACAAGTGCTAATGCTATGTCATTTATGTGTTGTTGCTCAAAACTTGTTTGGTTTGATGGTGATGAAACATGAACTTGATGTTTTGCTTGCTAAAGCCTGCTGCTGTTTTGAACATTGCCCTAAGATTTATGTGAAACATTTTGATGCTATTGTTTTGTGTTGTTTGATCTATTGATGGAGGATGATGAATGCTGCTTTTATTTAAGCCAAACACTTTATCCATAATTATGCTATGCCTGGTCAACTCACATGTTTTGATTGCTGTTTGTTAGATGTTGTATAAACATCATGAGTGTATTATCATGTGGTGTCCATGTTGCTGTTTGAGTTTTAATGAGCATGAAGCTAACCCTGCTGCAGTTTGTTTCAAACCTTAAACTGTCCAGGAATTCTACCTATTAGTTGGATAAATTGTTGCTGAATAATGTGTTGTGTGTTTTGGTCGAGCCATTTTGTGTTGCTGTTGGGGACTACATAAATGTGCCCTACTAATTAAATCTTGTCCTGTCCAGAATTTTGTTTGGATGTTGCATTGATATGTTGTTGAATGATGTTGCTACACCAATACAATGTTGTTGTGTGATACTTGGTCTAGTCTTGTTCTTGATGCTGTTCTTGATTAAGCCTGCTGCAGTGTTTGAAACTTTAGGCACATGCTCAGCAAAATCCATATGAAATATATATTGTATGCTGTTACCATTGAAATGTTGGTTTGATGATTACATGATGATGTTGAATACACTATGTTGCTGTGTGGTTTTGAAAAAACTCTCAGATTAATTTCTAGAAGTGCCTGCTGTTGTGTGCTGTTGTTGTTTTGACTGCATGAACCATGTTGAAAGCTATTGTTGCCTGCTAGTGTTGTTGTGTTTACTAATATGCTGTTGGCCAATGCTGTAAATTGATGATGAATACCTTGGCTGCAGTTTGAAGATGAATACCATATATGCTGCTGTTGTTGAAACACTAGTGACTTTCCAGCAAACTTGCCCTATTCACATACTGCTATTGTTGCCTGTTATTTTTGTTTGTATTTGCTGTTATGTTGAATTTCAACTGATTATGATTGATGACCATGCTATGTTAAACCCTTGCTGATGTATGTTTGGGCTAAGTCATTTTTGATGTTGGTGATAACATGTACTGCTATGCTGAGTTTCAATCGATTATGAATTGATTTCCATGTCCTGTGGCTGTGACAATGATAAACATTGCTTGCTGAATGTTATGCTACTACCATGCTGTGCTGTTGTTTGATGATTACATATTGATGATGAATACCATGCTGCTAACCATGCTGTTATGCCTTGCTGCAATTGCCCTGCTGTTTGTGAGTTTTGTTGGACTTCATTTTTGATCAATTGCATGAGGTTGTTGAGTTTATGCTGTTCATGTGTAGACATCATTCTGTCCAGGTTTTCTCCCTCGATTAGGTGTGTTTGTTGATGTTTAATATTGCATGATGAACTTATACTGATTACATGTTTATATGCTGTTACTTAATGCTTGTTCATAAAATTGACATGCTGTTGTTTGTTGCATTTGGACATGAGTGCTGGTTTATGGTACGATTATTGCTACATGTTGCTTTTGGTTTTAATTGATGAATGAAACATGATGATGAATACCAATGCTGTCAATTGCCCTGCTGTTTGAGAAACCTTTAAACTTGCTTGCAGCATCCACCGAATTGATATTTGGTTGTGTTGGTTGTGGATGTATGTTGCTGTTGTGGGATGGTTGTTTTGGTGTTTTGGAAGCTGAAACAAATGCCTTGCCATAGTTGAAACCTTAGGGTTTATGTTGCCCAGCAACTTGATTTTTGATTGGCTGTTGCTGTGGTGTGTACTGTTACATTGAGGGCCAACCAATCAGGTTATTTCGTTTGGCCCTCCAAAACACAGCCGTTTGGATTAGTGAGACAGAAATTACAACTATGCCACCGTTGACTCTCATTTGACCACCATACCATGCTATATGTTCATGTTTTATCTCATTTATTCACTCAACTTCCATAATTCATTTTAAATTCATTTCAACTCCAAAAATTGTGGGTTTTTTTTGCATTGAACTCATGAATGTGTCCTCTATTTTATGGTGAATTTTAATCAATTTTCCATTGGCTGGCTTTTCATTAATAATTATTTTCTTGACATGTGTGCATAAATGATACCCTTTGCCATTTCAATTGTGAAATTGTCATATTGCATCCAATGCCTTTGAGATTTTTTGTGGTGAAACTAGACACCTTGATCTTCATTTCCATATAAAGTTTGTGGATTTCCCATTTGTGGTTTGATAGATATGAATTTTTGAATTAGGGTGTGACAATTTGTGTCACACCAATGGTATGCAAATGTATGATTTTTGTTCACATGCTTCCTCTTATCCAAATGATCCCAAATTTTGCATGAATGATCCTTCACATGTCTAGTTTGTATGTGAATTTTCTTGGAATTAATCTTGCTGTTTTCCATTTGATTGAGAATTTTCTTCCAGGCTTGGTCATTTGTGGACTTTTTGTGCTATGCCTTGCCAAATCTTTTGTGAAATTCTCAAATCTTATTGTATGACCTTGAAATTTCATATGTGACAACTAGACACCTCAAGCTTTACATTGGTGTTAATCTCATTCATTTCTCTTCTGTTTTCAAATTGATATGATTTTTTGAAGTTGACCCATGCTTGTTGACTTTCACCATGCTTGCTTGAATTTGATTTGACTTCATGAATTTCATTGACTGCCTTCCTCTCATCCAAATGCCATGAAATTTTACATGTATACCATGTTAGATGTTAGGATTGAATGTGATTTATCTCATGATTTTTGGGATTGTTTGAGTTGACTTTTGAATGAAGTTTTTGCTGTTGACTTTTGTATGCCTCCTTTGCTATGCTTTGCATTCTTTTGCATATGAAATGACCTTGATGCATGGTGTAAGTTTGAATCCAATTGTATTTGCTTCTTACATGATTGGAGTTGACTTTGATTGAATATTGCTTGCTGCCTTGGCCTTTTTCTTTCATCTTTGACCCTAGGCTAGTCCTAGTGGTCTTCTGAGCTTACAATTGAGCTGTTGTTTCAGGTTGAGCACCCATGCTTTAAGGATCACTCCAATGTGCTTGATTTGAATTGTTTATCATGTGCTAACACTTGTTTTGTAGGTGACTCATATGCTTGAGTCTTTGTGCCTTGCACAATTGGTCCCACTGTGTGACTATTGGTTCATTTTCTTTTGCTTTTGATTGTTGACTTGTTTACTAATGAGTTTGACTTTTTCAGGTACTTTAGTTGCCTAAGTTCTTTGAACTTGATTGCTTGCTTTGCTTTATAGCATTTGCTTTGAGGTATAATTACTTCTTCTTCATGTAGTCTGGAGACCCGGTCTGTTATTTGACCGGGCAAATTGTCTGAAGTCCTCCTTAAGAGGCAATGCCTGTGTTTGTTTATATTTGTCCTAAGCAGGAAAAGTCCTCCAAGTAAGGCAATTGGTGGAAGGTAGGGATAAGCAATCTATCCCCCACTATTCAGTGTGTCCTCTCTTTGCTCCCAGTACCTGGTTGAAGCAATTAGATAAATACCCAAGATCTAATCGAGTCAATAATGTGGAGAGAGTTCCTACTTTCTGAACTCCCACACTTTCTTATATGCTCTCTCTGTTATGAGATTGAAGCAATGAGGCACACCCCTCATCTCCTTTTCATCTGCTTCACCTGAGCCCCTCAATGGCCAGGTTAAGAGCGACCTTTTACCCATTACAGTGGACTGTTAAAGTCAAACCCTCTTGTGTGAGCCCCCACTGTTTGGCTATAGAGTGTGCTGTTTGATATTCATTGATTGATTGATTGCTTCATGTGCACTTGTTTGCTTGTATGCTATGCATTTATCATCATCATCAATTGCCATTAATGCATGATCATCTCTTTTATCTTTATGATGCTATCATCTTCTGTTTATTTGTGGGTATGTGAGGTCGCAGTTATAAGTCCCTGTAAGTTGGCATCTGCTTTCCTGTGATCATATTGTTGCTTTTGTTCTTGTATGTGAGGATCCATTGTAAGTCCCTGTAATGTGGCATTGGATTTCCTAGGACCATACTGTGGAGTTAACCTAAGGCCAGATAGATTGGCAGTTGACTTTCATATTTCATCTTTGTTTTTCTTTTGAGGAGATTAGTGTAAGTCCATTGAGTGGCATCTGATATCCGTTTCTGTTTTAGGAGACTGGTGTAAATCCATCTATTGGTATCCGGTATCCGCTTTTTATTTCTTTGCCTGTGGAGATTGGTGTAAGACCATTGAGTGGCTTCTGACATCCCATTTCTGTTTTAGGAGATTGGTATAAGACCATTGATTGGCATCCGATATCCGCTTTTCTTTTGCTTTGTTTGTTTATTGCTATTCCAAAGGACACACTTGAATCATCTGCTATATGATTCCAAGAAGTGAACCTTCTAAGAAGTTTTACTATCCATCCTTCATCCATTCATCATTCATTACGTCTTAGAACCTTTTCACACTTTATCTTTCAAACTTGACATAAGTGTTGTGCAAACATCTTCATGTTTTCTAACTAAAAACCTGGACTCAAGTCCTTGACTTTTTCAAACTCCATTTCATAATACTTACCTGAATTAATCCTAATCATACCTTGACCTCATTTTCATAATCATAATCAGTAATTCCACTCATTCACTTGTTTTGGCTTTGTCCATTAATCTTTTCATACATGAGCTATAGGTTTGATTTATCTTAGTGGTTGATGTTAATCTCACCTTCTGTCTTTAGTGATTGAATTGTAAGTCTTCCTCGCCTATTATAGGGTTAACCCCTCTCTGGCCAGTTGAAGCTGTTCTCACATGGTGGACGTTGTTGTTTGTATAAGGTTGAGTTTTCTCCCGTGGATAACGTAAGACCTAGGGTTTGTGTTTAAAATTGAACCTAACCCACTTTTGGAAATCTTTTAGCCGAACTACGGCGTTCTGATCCTTACCTTTGATGGAAGGTACGTAGGCAACGGGTTCATCCGTTCGAACCCAATACCCAATAATAAATTGTATATTCTTTTCTCATCATCCCAATCATGTTTGCACAATGTTTATGTCATAACAAATAACAATCTTTTACAACAAGTGTGAAAAGGGCTCCCTAGGAGTACCTAGGACGTAGTGGGTGCCTAACACCTTCCCATTGCGTAATTTACCCCTTACCCAGACTCTCTGATCTTTTTATTAGTTTTCTACGTGTAAAACTTCTTAGGCTTTTGTTCGCTTTTTAGCCAGTCCTTTGGATAAATAAAAGTGCGGTGGCGACTCGAAATTTTTCATGTATCTCATAGCTTATGGTTTAATCGATAGATCATATAGCGACGAATACACCGCTACAGAAAAGTGGCGACTCTGCTGGGGAAAAAAACCAGAATCCCTGGTGGTATTGCCTACTTTTCACCCTTGTTGTGCTATATTGTTTATCTTTATCTGACATATTTTTTGTACAATTTGGGATGAATGTATTGATTGTAATGTGTGAATTGCTTGATATACATTTGCTTGTGTGCTTTGGTGATCTGTGAGATGAGTTCTATACCCGAACTCGAGTGCTCTTTAGGATAGGAGAATGGCATAGTCTTGTCGACTGGTGTGGAGTAGTCCTTAGCCAGTTGACTTGCGAGTCCATTCACTTGGTGGAGGTCATGTTGAATTAATAATGTCACACAAGTTATTTGTGGTTAGGCATTATTCTTTCAATCATGTTCCGCAGAAGCCAAGGATCTTAGTTTACCAAACCCATCTTGGCCTATTTTTTTAGGACCGTAGTGCGGAGGTCGTTCAGATGTCAGTTCTGATACGATTGTCACGCGATACTACACTCATAAGAGTTTCTCTTGAGAATATTCTTGGAATACGAGTATTCGTTCCTCCGATAATATTCGAAAGATGGAACGATGATTATGGGAACCTCTGATAGAACATGTCTGGCAGGTTTAAACCCTAGTACACTCCCTTTGGGTGATTCTTAACCAAGACCTCATGCTCGTGACTCTCAACAAACCCGTGATTCGTGGTTGAGTCGTTCAAACATTGTTAATATCAATGGATCCCGGATCAGGTGTAAAACCTAAAATCCATCAAAGCGGCTGGTTGATATTAGGAATGTTTGAACCGGTTCATGTACCGTTAATATCAATGGAACTTGGGTGTCGATAAGGTGAAAACCTATATCCACCAAAATGGATGATTGATATTAGGGATACATAGAGCTTTCCCACGACCTTTGTTTGGTGTGCTTTGTTTGATCCTTGAGTGTGTTTGTTGCATTCATGCATTCACGCATTCATCCGCATTCATGTCATCAAAAGAGAAAATTTTCAAGGAACTTAAAGGGTTATTTGCAAAATTTTCAGACATGGAAAGACCTAAAAGGCATACAAAGAAGTACAGCTTTAAGCAGCCCGATGTAAAAGAGTTAAGGAATCTGACATCGTATGTATTAGACCCCTTGGGTTTCAAAGCTCGATATGGGAAGCTTCTGCCGTTGCTGACTACTCAAGTGGACGAGGGATTGATGAGCACTCTGGCTCAGTTCTATGATCCGCTCTATCATTGCTTCTTATTTCCGGACTTCCAGTTATTGCCGACTTTGGAAGAATACTCTCACCTTATTGGGATTCCTATTCTGGATCAAGTGCCGTTCAGTGGCTTAGAGAGTATTCCATCTGCTCGAGAGATTTCCAGCTTGTTGCACATAGATGAAGATCTGATTAGAGCTAATCTGACTACCAAAGGCGGAATTCAGGGTTTTCCTTCCGAGTTCCTTATTGCTCAAGCCACTTTCTATGGGAAGGCCATGAGTGAGGATGCCTTTGAGGCTCTATTTGTATTGCTTATCTATGGATTGGTGCTGTTTCCCAACTTCGACAAGTTCGTCGACATGAATGCCATTAGGATCTTTTCAGTTCTTAATCCGGTTCCGACCTTGTTGGGTGATGCGTATGTCTCCTTGCACCTGAGGAATATGAAGAATGGAGGAGTCATTGTCTGCTGTCTACCCCTGCTGTACAAGTGGTTTATTTCGCACTTGCCGCAGACAGTCGCTTTCAAGGAGAACAAGGGATGTCTACGGTGGTCTCAGAGACTCATGTCTCTCACCAATGATGATATCACCTGGTATGATCGCGTGTATGATACCGTTCAGATCATCAATTCTTGTGGTGAATTCCCCAATGTGCCTCTTCTTGGTACATGTGGTGGGATTACCTACAATCCTACGCTTGCACGTCGTCAGCTTGGGTTCCCCCTAAAGGATAAACCCCATAACATTCTGTTAGAAGGTGTATTCTTTCAGGAGGGTAAAGATCCCCAAGGCCTGAAAGCCAGATTTGTCCGCGCTTGGCGCAATATTCGCATAAAGAGTAGGAATGAATTGGGTCCAAAGAACTGCATTGCTTTGGAACCCTATACCTCTTGGGTCAGACAGAGGGCTGCTACCTACCTGATGCCGTATGATCATCCAAGACCTACACTGTTGGATGTGGCTGGGCCTTCAACCCTCCCTACCCAACGTGTAGAGGAGTTGAGAGAAGAAGACCTTTCGCGTGCCTGGATCCGCGAGAGAGAGGAATTGCTGCAGCAGCTCAAGGAGAAGGATGATATGATTGAATTTCTCGAGCACCGAGTGATCGACGATCCGAACGACACTTGGACTTCTCTGCTTCCTCAGTCATCCAAATTCTGGAAAAGGAAGTATGATCAACTTGCAAAGGAGAAAGCTGATATGGAGGCTGCCTATGAGAGAGAGATCAAGAAGTTGTACACTTCTCGTCTTCCAGCATCCCGAGCTAATAGGGATCCATAGGATGTTATTTACCTTTTCTCTTTGTAATATTTAAGAGAATGCTGTACTTCTTTGTCTTAATATTTTGAATGAAATATTTTCCATGAGCAATCAAAAATGTTTAAAATTCAAAATATTGCAAATGTACCCTGAGGGTTCCTTGAAAATCAAAACATTTGCACAAGCATTTCATGCATCATTCCTGCATAAACAGGTACCCATTTTTTCTGGTCTTCCGGTTCTAACCTCTGCTCTTCATTTATTTTGAAGACAAGCTGACTCACCGGTATTATACGAGAGTCAACTCTGCAAGGATTATGGAGCAATTAGAACAAGAGAATCAGAGTTTGAGAGATGAAGTCGCCAGACTTGGCGCTCTGATGGAGCAACTTCTTGCTGCCCAGAATCAGCCTGCTCCTCAACAACCAGCAACTCCCGTTCAGCGGACGGTCATATCTGAAGTAGCTACTTCATCGGTGCCTGTCAGTGCCCATCAGCCGAATGCTATGCCTCCCGGTTTTCCTTGGGGGATGCCTCCTGGCTTCATGCCTGATCGGCCAGCTCCTACATTTGCACAAATGCCGGCATCTAGCCCGGTCCCTATTCCTGTTCCTCCTGTCGTGCATACCATGCCGAGGGTAGACGACACCATTTATCACTCTGAGGCATCTGAGGGCTCAGATGTTCATGAGAAAATGGATGCTATGAACGATCAATTCCTTGAGCTGAGAAAGGAATTGAGAACTCTCAGAGGCAAAGATCTCTTCGGCAAGTCAGCAGCCGAACTTTGTCTGGTTCCCGGTGTGAAGATACCAGTCAAATTCAAGGTCCCAGACTTTGAAAAGTATAAGGGGAACACTTGTCCTTTGGCACACTTGGTCATGTATGCCAGAAAGATGTCCACTCAGACAGACAACGATCAACTCTTGATCCACTACTTCCAAGACAGTTTGTCTGGTGCTGCTCTCCGTTGGTACATGAGTCTGGACAGTGCCAACATCCGCTCTTTCAATGACCTTGGCGAAGCTTTCGTCAAGCAATATAAATACAACGTTGACATGGCGCCTGACAGAGATCAACTCAGGTCTATGTCACAAAAGGACAAAGAGACGTTCAAGGAGTACGCCCAGAGATGGCGTGAGCTGGCAGCTCAGATCACTCCACCATTAGAAGAGAAAGAGATGACCAAGATCTTTCTGAAGACTCTTGGGTCATTCTATTATGAGAGAATGGTGGCCAGCGCTCCCTCTGATTTCACCGAGATGGTGAATATGGGGATGCGTCTTGAAGAAGGCGTCCGTGAAGGACGGTTGTCTAAAGATGATAGCTCTTCCTCTAAGCGTTATGGAGCGTTTAAGAGGAAAGAAGGCGAAGCGCATGCTGTGCAGTCTCAGCCCAAGCATCGAAGACCCTCTGTTCAGAGGAAGCCTGCACATCGTGCCAGACATCAGCATCAGGTGGCTAGTGTGGCTCCTGTATTCAAGGATAACGCTCAGCAATATCAGCATCAGCAGCAATATCCACAACCACAATACCAGCAACAACAGCGTCCACAGCAACAGGCTTACCAGCCTCGTGGAAGTACGACCAATCAAGCAAACATGAATTATGATAGGAAGAAGGTCAGTTTCGACCCTATTCCGATGACATATGCAGAGCTCTATCCCTCCTTGTTGGAGAGGAAGTTGGTTTCACCCAGGGATCCTCCTGCTATTCCTGCAAACCCGCAATGGTGGTACAAACCAGACCAGCATTGTGCCTACCATTCCGGTGCTCCGGGCCACAATGTAGAGAACTGTTTCCCGCTGAAGAATAAGGTTCAAGACCTCATGAGAAGCGGAATTCTGAGTTTTGAAGACTCTAACCCTAATGTCACCAGGAACCCATTGCCTTCGCATGGGAAATCTGTGAGTATGATCCAGGAAGACCTTGGGAAGTACAAGGTGAAGTATATCAGTCATATCCGGCAGTCATTGGTTGGATTACATAAGATGTTGTGTCAGCACAGCTATTTGAAGCATAACCATGACCAGTGTCGTGTCTGTTCTGTTAATCGCTTGGGTTGCGATCAGGTTCGCCGAGAACTCCAGATGATGTTGAATGAAGGTACCATTGAGATTCTCCAGAATCGCAATGTGGATGTAGTTGAGCCCGAAGTGAGTGTCATCTCCCCGGTGTTCAAATTGCCAGAGCCCGTTGTTATTCGGTATAATAGCAACAAACCGAAGGCTTCCCCCGCTTTGATTATCAAACCTGCCGGCCCTGTGCCCTATTCATCTGATAAAGCCGTACCTTTCCGGTACAATCCTGTTGCTGTCCAGGATGGGGTCGAGGTACCTTTGCCTTCTACTTCCGTGACCACTATCGCTGATGTTAGTGGATTGACCCGAAGCGGTCGTGTCTTTTCTGCGCCTGCTAAGGCTGTTGCTTCTGAATCTGTTGAGCGCCCTGTAGGGAATGCTGTGAATGTTCAGAATCCGGCACTTGATGTTGCCAAACCCTCCTCGTCTATACAAAAGACTCCCATTTCTTCAGTTGTTGGCCCGAGTGGCATTGTTGATGAAGAATCTGATGAGATGCTGAGGCTCATCAGAAAGAGTGAGTATAATATTGTAGACCAGCTTCTACACACGCCCTCCAAGATCTCCATTCTTTCTTTGTTGCTGAATTCAGAGCCTCATCGGGAATCTCTGCAGAAAGTCTTGGACCTGGCATACGTTGATCACGACGTCACCTTGGAACAATTTGATAGCATCGTTGCAAACATTACCGCTTGCAACACTCTAAGCTTTTGTGACGCTGATCTCCCTGAGGAGGGAAGAGACCACAACATGGCTTTACACATATCCATGAATTGCAAATCTGATGCAATGTCCAATGTATTGGTGGACACTGGATCGTCCTTGAATGTATTGCCAAAATCCACACTCTCTCGATTGTCGTATCAAGGTCCTCCTATGAGGCAGAGTGGGGTTGTTGTAAAAGCTTTTGATGGGTCGCGCAAGACCGTGATTGGGGAAGTTGATCTCCCAATCAAGATTGGACCAAGTGATTTCCAGATTACTTTCCAAGTAATGGATATTCACCCATCATACAGCTGTCTCTTGGGCAGACCATGGATTCACGAGGCTGGCGCCGTGACATCCACCCTACACCAAAAGTTGAAGTTTGTGAAAAACAAGAAATTGGTTGTAGTAGGGGGAGAAAAGGCTCTCCTGGTCAGTAATTTATCTTCTTTCTCGTACATTGATGCAGAGGATGAAGTTGGAACTCAGTTCCAAGCTTTATCTATTGATAAACCAATCGAGAAGAAGTCTCCTTCATTCACTTCCTACCGTGATGCTAAGCTGGCCATTGAATGTGGTGCAGTTGCTGGATTAGGGAAAGTGCTTGAACTTGAAGATAACCGATCCCGGGCTGGCATTGGCTATGGTTCTGGGGCATGCAACGAGCAAGGTCTGTTCACCAGTGGAGGATTCATCCATGCTGATCAGCCTGCAGAAGAGGAAGCTGTTGCTATCATTGAAGAAGAAGATGCAGAAGATTTGAACAATTTTGTTATTCCTGGTGGTGTCTGCCACAATTGGGTCGCTGTGGATGTTCCTACAGTTGTCCATAGATCAGAGTAATTGTTCACTTTTGTTTAAAACCCTTCTCCCATGCCAAAAGGAGAAGTGATGACATTGTTGGCAAAGCATATATACAATGATATTTTCATTCAATTTTTACATTGTCAAAACATTTGTTTTTCCTTTGTTTTCACTTTTTGCTTTTCTTTATGAAATCAGTGATCACAAAAAACATAAAAACAAAATAAAAGCTGTAAAAGCAACATTCTTTCATCTGCATAATGATTTGCTTGTTTAAATGCGGAATTTTTCTTAACCAAAATCATTATGCAGGTTGATCCTAAAACCCATTGAACATAATGATCCAACGCCATCTCCCAACTTTGAATTCCCTGTATTTGAGGCAGAAGAAGATGACGTTGAAGAGATTCCTGATGAGATCACCCGTCTCCTTGAGCACGAAGAGAAGATCATTCAGCCGCATCTCGAAGACTTGGAAACAGTCAACTTGGGATCTGAAGATTGTGAGCGCCTGGTGAAGATTGGGGCACTTCTTGAAGGGTCTGTTAAGGAAGATTTGATCAGCTTGCTACGAGAATATTCAGATATCTTTGCTTGGTCCTATGAAGACATGCCGGGTTTAGATACAGATATTGTGCAACATTTCCTGCCTTTGAAGCCTGAGTGCGTGCCTGTGAAGCAGAAGCTCAGAAGAACTCATCCAGATATGGCAGTGAAGATCAAAGAGGAAGTTCAGAAGCAAATTGATGCGGGGTTTCTGGTGACTTCGACATATCCTCTATGGGTGGCCAATATTGTGCCTGTTCCTAAGAAGGACGGAAAAGTCCGTATGTGCGTTGATTATAGAGATTTGAATAAAGCTAGCCCAAAGGATGATTTTCCTCTACCACACATTGACATGTTGGTAGACAATACAGCTAAATTCAAAGTCTTTTCCTTTATGGACGGATTTTCCGGATATAATCAAATCAAGATGGCACCAGAGGATATGGAGAAGACAACATTCATCACACCTTGGGGAACATTCTGTTATCGAGTGATGCCCTTCGGTTTGAAGAACGCCGGAGCCACGTATCAACGAGCTATGACTACCTTGTTTCATGATATGATGCACAAGGAGATAGAAGTCTATGTTGATGATATGATTGCTAAGTCCCGAACGGAAGTTGAGCATGTTGAGCATTTGTTGAAGCTTTTCCAGCGTTTGAGGAAGTTCAAACTTCGTCTAAATCCGAACAAATGTACTTTTGGAGTCCGTTCCGGCAAGTTGTTGGGTTTTGTGGTAAGTGAAAGAGGTATTGAGGTTGATCCTGCAAAGGTCAAAGCAATACAAGAGATGCCCGCACCCAAAACTGAGAAGCAAGTCCGAGGTTTTCTTGGCCGCTTGAACTACATTTCCAGATTTATATCCCACATGACTGCCACATGTGCGCCGATATTCAAGCTCCTCCGGAAAGATCAGTCTCATGATTGGACCGAGGATTGCCAGAAAGCTTTCGACAGTATCAAAGATTATCTGTCCGAACCTCCGATTTTGTCTCCGCCAGTAGAAGGAAGACCTCTGATTATGTACTTGACAGTTCTTGAAGACTCGATGGGTTGTGTACTCGGTCAACAAGATGAATCAGGGAAGAAGGAGTTTGCTATATACTACCTCAGTAAGAAGTTTACTGATTGTGAGTCTCGGTACTCTATGCTTGAAAAGACGTGCTGTGCTTTAGCTTGGGCAGCTAAGCGTTTGCGCCAGTACATGATAAATCATACAACTTGGTTGATATCCAGAATGGATCCAATTAAGTATATCTTCGAGAAGCCTGCTTTAACTGGGAGGATTGCCCGTTGGCAGATGTTATTGTCTGAGTATGATATCGAGTATCGAGCTCAGAAGGCTATCAAAGGTAGTATCTTGGCTGACCACTTAGCGCACCAGCCAATTGAAGATCATCAGTCTGTTCAGTATGACTTCCCTGACGAGGAAATTCTGTATTTGAAGATGAAAGATTGCGATGAGCCTACACTTGATGAAGGTCCAGAACCTGGTTCCAGATGGACGATGGTGTTTGATGGCGCTGTTAATCAATATGGAATTGGAATTGGGGCAGTAATTGTTAATCCCCAGGGATCGCACATTCCGTTTACAGCAAGGCTAACCTTCAAATGCACGAATAATATGGCGGAGTATGAAGCCTGTATTATGGGACTTGAAGAATGCATTGATTTGAGAATCAAATATCTTGATGTCTATGGTGATTCAGCTTTGGTTGTCAATCAGATCAAAGGTGAATGGGAGACAAATCAACCAGGTCTCATTCCATACAGAGATTATGCAAGGAGAATTTCAACTTTCTTCACAGAAGTTGAATTTTATCATATTCCTCGAGAGGATAATCGGATGGCAGATGCCCTTGCAACGCTTGCTTCCATGATTGTTGTCAGATGGTGGAATGATGTCCCCAATATTACTGTGATGCGCTTGGACAGACCCGCTCACATATTTGCAATTGAAGAAGTGAAAGATGACAAGCCTTGGTACTTTGATATCAAGAATTTCCTCCAGAACCAGGTCTACCCGCCTGGGGCATCTGTGAAAGATAGGAAAACTTTGAGAAGGTTGTCAGGCAGTTTCTACCTCAGTGGAGAAGTGCTGTACAAGAGAAATTTTGATATGGTTTTGCTCAGATGCGTGGATAGACACGAAGCAAACCTATTGATGACTGAGGTCCATGAGGGTTCATTTGGCACTCATTCCAATGGACATGCCATGGCTAAGAAAATGTTGAGAGCAGGCTACTATTGGCTGACAATGGAGTCTGACTGTTGCAAGTATGTGAAGAAATGTCACAAGTGTCAAATTTATGCGGATAAGATTCATATTCCTCCGACACTCCTGAATGTGATCTCATCACCATGGCCTTTCTCTATGTGGGGAATCGACATGATCGGCATGATTGAGCCGAAAGCGTCCAACGGACATCGCTTTATTCTCGTAGCAATTGACTACTTCACCAAATGGGTTGAAGCCGCGTCATACGCGAATGTAACCAGACAGGTGGTTGTGAAGTTTATCAAGAATCAGTTGATTTGCCGTTATGGTGTGCCAGAGAGGATCATTACTGATAATGGATCCAATCTGAATAACAAGATGATGGATGAGTTGTGCGCTGAATTTAAGATTGCACACCATAATTCCTCTCCTTACAGACCTAAGATGAATGGGGCTGTTGAAGCTGCTAACAAAAATATCAAGAGAATTATCCAGAAGATGACTGTCACGTACAAAGATTGGCATGAGATGCTGCCATTTGCTTTGCATGGATATCGTACGTCTGTACGCACTTCAACAGGGGCAACCCCTTTCTCTCTTGTTTATGGCATGGAAGCCGTTCTCCCAGTAGAGGTGGAGATCCCATCAATGCGAGTCTTGATGGAAGCCAAGTTGACTGATGCTGAATGGATTCAGAGTCGTTATGACCAACTGAATTTAATTGAAGAGAAGCGATTAACTGCCATGTGCCATGGTCAGTTATATCAGCAAAGAATGAAGAAAGCATTCGATAAGAAGGTCAAGCCTCGTGTGTTCCGAGAAGGTGACCTTGTGCTCAAGAAAGTTTTGTCTTTCGCGCCCGATTCCAGGGGCAAGTGGACTCCAAACTATGAAGGTCCATATGTTGTTAAGAGAGCCTTTTCAGGCGGAGCTTTGATGCTCACAACAATGGATGGGGAGGATTTCACTCGTCCTGTGAATTCAGATGCAGTTAAGAGATACTTTGCCTAAAAAAAGTATATGCAAAAAAAAAAAAAAAAAAAAAAAAAAAAAAAAAAAAAAAAAAAAAAATGAAAAAAAACAGAATAGCTCGCTAAGTTGAAAACCCGAAAGGGCGGCTTAGGCAAAAATGAGCGTCTCGGTGGAGAACCCGCAAGGGTAATTCAGGCAAAAATTAGAGACTTGAAAGAAGAATATATTTGCATCCCGCTAGATTGAGTACCTCACTCTGGGGCAATCTAGGCAAAAATTAGGGATTTGGCAAGTAACTGCATCCTGACAAGACTTTCTGGTTTATCAGTCGTCATTTCGTCAGAAGATTCTCGATTCGTCGTCAACTGAAGCTTCGGATACATCGAGATTCAAATTGGTAGAGAAAGGATCATTATGTTCAATGTAGCCCTCTTCCAATATATATCACTGATTTCAAATTTGTACAGATCCATGGAGTCTTGCCATTTGCAGACTACCATTCCATCAAATCAATTTGAGCTTTTTATCCAATTATTTGCACTCTTATTTGTTTTCAATTCAACAAATGTTTTGCATGTTTTTAATTGATAAAATGTCATTGTTTAAAATCAAATTTTTCAAAACTTTTGTTTTAAACAAAGTGAACATTCACAAGATTGAAAGGATACTCAAGAATATCTCAGTGCTCTCCCGAGGGTGGCATGATTCCCAACAGGTAATACATTTGTTCATATTCCTAGTTTAGTGGTATCTTCTTTCTTCAGATCTTTGTTGGGGTTGTTCCTCAAACAGAGTTGTTGTTGGGGCTGTTCCCCAGTACAGTTGCAAGAGTGTTGTTGAAGACTTCGTTCTCTCCAGCAGCAGTTTTTTCCCCAGCATGGGTGTTTTCTTTAGAAGTTTCGGTGGTTGATGGTTTATCATCTTGGTGCCCCGTCACTTTCTCCAGTGGGTCGTGCCCCAGACTTTATTTGCCTCCTCAGCGCAGTCATGAGTATAGCTGATTGATTAATACTCCCCTCGGAGTCACGAGTAGAGCTGTCATTAATATCCCCAACAGGGTTGCAAGTGGAGTTGTTACCGCTTTTCCCCATGCAGTGTACCAGTAGGATTTGTCTGTTTCCTCAGCATATTCGCTTTCTTTTGAAGACTCGGTAGGTCAGTGGTTTGATACCCGGTACTTTACCTTTTCCCCGGCAAAGTCGTCTGCGGAATCGTTGCTATCTCTCCATCAGAGTTTTATCTCTTCAGCGGAGCAGGATTTTTTTTTCCTACTCGTGGTTGATTGGGTTGGTATCCCAGTATTTCAATCATCTGTTCCTCAGCTTAGTCTGCAGAATGTTTTTCGTGGCAGTTTTGCCTGTTGAATACTCCTTCAATCCCAGTATGGTCGGATGATGGCTCTAGCCTCCAGTGAACGGATTGATTTCCTGACTGTTTGTGATCCCCAGTAGAATGGCTTGTATTGCAGAATCTACTTGTTGTGATCAGTTTGCTTTGTATATCCTCCCCAAGTGGAGTGGTTTGTTGCAGAATCTACTCGTTTGATCTGTCCTCCCTCAGTGGTTTGTTCCCAAGAGAGTAGCCGACAGTTTTCCCCAGTAGAATTGCTTATGCAGTAAGATTCTATTTGGATGATATCATTCTCCCTCAGTGGGTTATTCCCCAGTGGAGTTGTGTGGAGTTGCTTCTACAGCAGTTCGTGCTCGTGCAATGCACTTGTTGTTTCTCAGTTGACACTGGGATCCCCTGCAGATACTTTGGGACTTCTCTTGTTCCCCTACAGATTCGTCTTGGTGGCTGCTTTGCCCGTTGTGACTTTCTGTACCCTGATTGGGTTGTTTCCTGATATTTCTGGTTCTCGCTGTTTCTTCAGCAGCACCTGCAGATCTCTGCTCTTCAGCATGTGGATCTCCGCAGATTGACTCTCCAGCTGGTTTTTCCCCCTGGAAATATAATACCGGACGTTTGTTCCTGAACCTGTTTGTGTTAGAAATGTCTGTTTTGTCAGCATTCATCAAACATAAATCACGCATATCCATGCATATTCATAAACATTTAGATATTCATGTTGCATTTCTTGCCATATATCTTTTGTTTGTCGTGTCTCCTGCTTTGGTGATATAGATCTCTTTACAGATCTCCCCAAGCAGATGTCGGGTGTTTAAAATCTCTCCATATAGAGTCAACCCCATAAGCAGAAAATGTTGTCTTTCCTTCTGCAGTTCCCCACTGAGATATATCCTCGTGGATGACGGTTTCTTCCGTTTCCTCCCAACACATATATTGGGATGGATTTTCCTATTTGAGTTATATCCTCATTAGGACGTGTCTTTATTCAGTCTGTCTTTTCGGATCATTCCCGAATCGGCTATTTGTCAGATATCTTGTGATTCCCAGTGGGTTGTTCCCCAGCGGAATGTTTTTGGGCCTCTGCCTACAAACAGGTAGTTATAAGTCCTACTTTTCCTGGCTTTCTTAACAGAATTTATGGTTATACACCTTTTATTCTCCAGCCAGAGTTTTTGGTTTTCTACCTCATACCCGGTAGTTGTAAATCCTATTTTTCCTGCTCTTCAGCAGTTTGTGGTTTGTTATAACCCTATTTTGGTTTCCCGTGCGGATTTGTGATTTGTTCTATCCCCACGCGGAGTTGTTGGTCTTCTACCCCGTATTCGGTAGATGTAAACCCTAATTTTGTGGTTATCTTCATTCAAAATTTGATGATGATTTTCCTTTGCCCGTATAAGTTGCTCAGATCAGCACTTATATCTTTAGCAAATATTTTGCGGATAATTGCCGTATGCTAGCAATTTTATCCCCAGTGGGTCTTTTCACCGTATGCTAGTGACTTGTTCCCCGGATCATTGGTTGTTTACCAATGTATCCCCAGCTAATCCTTGTCGATAATTGCCGGATGCTTGCAATTTATCCTCAGCAGTTCGCCTTTCATTTACCCTTTTGTTGGTAATGTCTGTTGCTTCCTTTTGATTGGTTATCATTATATACCTAATTTGGTATCCCGATGCCTTTCTGTTCGGTTGATTTATCCTTTGTTGACCCAGTAACCGGTTGTGGATAGTCTTCCATGCGAGTATATTATTCACGGTCTGCCGGTAATGAATAGTATATCTCATGCGCTCTTCAGTCGAAGCCTTTTGTGTTTCCCCAGTCGAGTAAGATTCGTTAGTTCCTTTGTGGAGTCGAATATTCTTGTTGTTGGATAATTGCCGGATGCTTGCAATTTATCCCTTTGAGTTGTCCTTCGTTTACCCGTATGCTTGGTATCGATTGTCTCTCTTTTTGGTTAGTCACCTATTATATACCCAGTAACCGGTATCTCTGGTGTCTTTCCCTTTCGAGTGTATTATTCACGGTCTGCCGGTAATGAATAATATATCTCATGCGTTCTTTAGTTGGAATCCTTTGTTGATTTTCCCCAGCTGAGCAAGATTCGTATTCTTTGTAGAATCGAATAGCCATCCTTTAACCAGTTTGTGTTTCGGATGATGAGTGTTTTGGAAGTGAAATCCAATTCACGTTTTCGGTAGGTCACCTATTATATACCCGGTAACCGGTATCTCTGGTGTTTCTTACCATGCGAGTTTATTATCTACGTTCTGACGGTAATAGGTAATACATCTCATGCGAGTATCTTATCCACGGTCTGCCGGTAATGGATATTATATCTCATGCACTCTTCGGGTTTGTGTCCCCAGTTGAGTAAGATTCGTTTTCCCATTGTGGATTCGAATGTCCATCCTGTAAGTCGATTTGCTTTTTCAAGCCCTCCTTTCGGATGATGAGTGTTTTGGAAGTGAAAACCAATTCACGATTTCGGATTTTATCCTATAAACAACCCAGTAACCGGTTCAGGGTAATTTTCCTCTTGAGTATATTATTCACGGTCTGCCGGTAATGAATAATATGTCTCATCTGAGTATTCTATCCACGTTCTGACGGTAATGGATATTATATCTCGTGCGCTCTTGAGTCAATCTTTTGATTGTTTTCCCCTCAGAGTAAGATTCATTTTCCTTGTGGAATTGAATGTCCATCCTATAAACAAGTTTGCTTTTCTAGCTCTCTTCAGGATGATGAGTGTTTTGGAAGTGAAAACCAATTCACGTTTTGGTCGGTCACCTATTATATACCCAGTAACCGGTATCCTTGGTGTTCCCTCCTTTCTGCTCCCTATTATGACCTCGGTCCCCCTGTGGAGTCAGATTTTCCTGAGTTTGTTACCCGTATGCTTGGTAACATCTCATTTCTTTGTTACTTCCCCAGTGGAACTTTTTGTTGCTTCTCCCCAGTGAGTTCTCCTGTCTGTTTTTCTGTTTTTCTAATCAGAGTCGTGTCTTGTTCACGTTATGTCAGTTTTGTTTTTCCCCAGTTTGGAGTCGTGTATTGTCCACACATTTCTCTTTCTTTTTATTATCCCCATAGAGTCTTGTTAGAGTCTCTGTTCCTGGTGAGTGTACTACTCCGATGGATCGTCTCTTCTTCTGTGTGAATCATATTCCCCACAGAATTTGTGTCTTTTGCACGCATACATTTGCATCATGAGGTCTCTTAGGGACCAAAATTTGTCTCATTACTGTTATTTAAGTCCATTCTACCGCGTCGAGATGAAGATTTCTAAACTTCACTTCTCCGGCTAGAATGACCTTAAATAGGGGCATCTGTAAGACCCCAATTTTGGGCCCTAAGATCCCTCATGGCCCATATCATTCATATCATAACCTCAAGGATCAATGCATGCCTTTGCTTTCCTCTTAGTGGATGGATTGCCTTGTGGGTTTGTTTCTTGATCACCAAGCATACTTTGCATTTGTATATCTTTGCTTTCATATGTTTATCATTCAAAAAGTACAAAAATATTGTCAGTCTAACCTTGTTGCTTGCAGTGGAAGCAATCATCAGCAATTAGGTCAAGATCAGTCCACAGTCAGTCAAAGCAATGGATGATGGCCATTCTTACAGAATTTGGGCATCATGATCATTAATCACAAGTTCACACATCTTGAGACATCATTTGAAATCAAGTTCTCAAGGAATTAGGGTTTGGAATTCATCAGAAGGGGTTCAATCATTCAAAACCCTAGAAAAGTCAACAGACAGTCAAACTTGGTCAACAGTTGATTTAATCAAGATTTGATGGATAGAATTGATTTGAAGAAGTTCATTCATGCTTGTACAAGCCTCATCTATCATGTCAAACCTCATCATGGAAGAATTTGAAGCAAAATCAGAAATGTTCCAGAAATAGAAAGTGGACCTGTAATTTCAACTGCCAAAAATGGAAACTTCTTGATCCTCAACTTACATCATGATACGAGCTTCAAATGAATTTTTGCCCAACATGAAAGTTGAAGATCTTGTCTTCCCATTTTCAAAAAGTCCAAGAACATCAAAATCCCATGTGTGGTTGTCAAGATATGATCAATTCATTTTCATAAATTTTTGAACTTCAACAAGCCATAACTCTCAAACCATAAGGCCAAATTTGGTGGGGTTTTTTCCTACAAACCACATTTTTCATCCTCTTTCCAAAAATATAAATTTCATGACCTAAAACCTTGCCAATCAAAATGGCATTTTTGGACCAATTCCTTTAAAATTCAAAGTTTGACCAAACTTTGACTTTTTGATTTATGGACTTTTTCATCATTTTGCCAATTGGGAAATGTTTTAAACCATATTTGAAACTTGCTCAAAGCTTAAAACCATCATCATACCATCATTCCATCATCATTTTGGATAAAAATTCAAAATTGGCAAAAGGTGCAAATAGAAGTACATAAGGCAAAACCAGTACAACATGCTGCAGCATTCCATGTATAACCAAAAACAGCAAATATACTGTCCTTTTTGCAGCCTGTACCCAGCCCAATTCGTGTACAATTCACACCTCTCCTCCACTTGGCCAAACATTAGCAATTTTGCAAAATGGTTTAATTAAGTTAATTTTGGTTAGTACATGATTGGTTAATCTTAAACAGTCATATAAGAGATCATTTTCAGCACAAAACAACCCTAGAGCAGCCACACGAAACAGAAAAACACATCATTCTCCCATTGTGCATTTTGGCAAGAAAGAAATTTCTGAGAAAACCCTCCAAACCCTAAAGCCTCTCTTGCTTCCTTCACTCTTTAGACAATCTTTGGAAGCCATTTTGGACCTTATCCCTCAACTGTAAGCAGAGAAAGTTCATTGTTATTTGGCAAGCTCTTTCATGGCAGAAGTTGGTACAAGTTAGCTCGCGCCTCCTGGATCTAAAACAGCTTCATTTTCCTTCATTTCAAGACTAAAGGGACCTCTGTTGTGAGCCAAAGAAGCCAAACACCACTGCAGCTCGTTTTTCTTCCAAAACAAGTAAGTGCTCGACCCTCCCTTTTCATCAAACCATGCTATGCCATGCCTAATCCTTGCCATGATGAGTCTATTGCAACTTATGTCATGCTAAATGTTTGATTCTGTCGAGAGAAAATTGGATTTCATTCTTTTTGTGCAAATGAACTTTTGGTCGATTTGCATTACTGGGGTTGATTTAATGAATTTGGACTTGATATTCTTGTTGTTGGATGCTTAATGATGATGTTAGTATGTGTGATTTTGTTTTCTGAACATCTTGAATTTTCAAGCTCATGATGATGATGAGTACTGCTGTTGCATAATCCATGGTTCTGTCCAAAAATTCATGTGAGGTGTGTGTTTGTTTGTTGCTAAATGTTGTGACCTGAACACTAATGCCATGTTATTGTTTGATTTTGTTTGAAAGTTGTTGATTGAATGATTGAACACATGATGTTTGATGTTGTTAGTACCACGAAGACAATGAACTATGCTGATTGTGTGTGTTGCTGTTGTGATGCTACAAGTGCTAATGCTATGTCATTTATGTGTTGTTGCTCAAAACTTGTTTGGTTTGATGGTGATGAAACATGAACTTGATGTTTTGCTTGCTAAAGCCTGCTGCTGTTTTGAACATTGCCCTAAGATTTATGTGAAACATTTTGATGCTATTGTTTTGTGTTGTTTGATCTATTGATGGAGGATGATGAATGCTGCTTTTATTTAAGCCAAACACTTTATCCATAATTATGCTATGCCTGGTCAACTCACATGTTTTGATTGCTGTTTGTTAGATGTTGTATAAACATCATGAGTGTATTATCATGTGGTGTCCATGTTGCTGTTTGAGTTTTAATGAGCATGAAGCTAACCCTGCTGCAGTTTGTTTCAAACCTTAAACTGTCCAGGAATTCTACCTATTAGTTGGATAAATTGTTGCTGAATAATGTGTTGTGTGTTTTGGTCGAGCCATTTTGTGTTGCTGTTGGGGACTACATAAATGTGCCCTACTAATTAAATCTTGTCCTGTCCAGAATTTTGTTTGGATGTTGCATTGATATGTTGTTGAATGATGTTGCTACACCAATACAATGTTGTTGTGTGATACTTGGTCTAGTCTTGTTCTTGATGCTGTTCTTGATTAAGCCTGCTGCAGTGTTTGAAACTTTAGGCACATGCTCAGCAAAATCCATATGAAATATATATTGTATGCTGTTACCATTGAAATGTTGGTTTGATGATTACATGATGATGTTGAATACACTATGTTGCTGTGTGGTTTTGAAAAAACTCTCAGATTAATTTCTAGAAGTGCCTGCTGTTGTGTGCTGTTGTTGTTTTGACTGCATGAACCATGTTGAAAGCTATTGTTGCCTGCTAGTGTTGTTGTGTTTACTAATATGCTGTTGGCCAATGCTGTAAATTGATGATGAATACCTTGGCTGCAGTTTGAAGATGAATACCATATATGCTGCTGTTGTTGAAACACTAGTGACTTTCCAGCAAACTTGCCCTATTCACATACTGCTATTGTTGCCTGTTATTTTTGTTTGTATTTGCTGTTATGTTGAATTTCAACTGATTATGATTGATGACCATGCTATGTTAAACCCTTGCTGATGTATGTTTGGGCTAAGTCATTTTTGATGTTGGTGATAACATGTACTGCTATGCTGAGTTTCAATCGATTATGAATTGATTTCCATGTCCTGTGGCTGTGACAATGATAAACATTGCTTGCTGAATGTTATGCTACTACCATGCTGTGCTGTTGTTTGATGATTACATATTGATGATGAATACCATGCTGCTAACCATGCTGTTATGCCTTGCTGCAATTGCCCTGCTGTTTGTGAGTTTTGTTGGACTTCATTTTTGATCAATTGCATGAGGTTGTTGAGTTTATGCTGTTCATGTGTAGACATCATTCTGTCCAGGTTTTCTCCCTCGATTAGGTGTGTTTGTTGATGTTTAATATTGCATGATGAACTTATACTGATTACATGTTTATATGCTGTTACTTAATGCTTGTTCATAAAATTGACATGCTGTTGTTTGTTGCATTTGGACATGAGTGCTGGTTTATGGTACGATTATTGCTACATGTTGCTTTTGGTTTTAATTGATGAATGAAACATGATGATGAATACCAATGCTGTCAATTGCCCTGCTGTTTGAGAAACCTTTAAACTTGCTTGCAGCATCCACCGAATTGATATTTGGTTGTGTTGGTTGTGGATGTATGTTGCTGTTGTGGGATGGTTGTTTTGGTGTTTTGGAAGCTGAAACAAATGCCTTGCCATAGTTGAAACCTTAGGGTTTATGTTGCCCAGCAACTTGATTTTTGATTGGCTGTTGCTGTGGTGTGTACTGTTACATTGAGGGCCAACCAATCAGGTTATTTCGTTTGGCCCTCCAAAACACAGCCGTTTGGATTAGTGAGACAGAAATTACAACTATGCCACCGTTGACTCTCATTTGACCACCATACCATGCTATATGTTCATGTTTTATCTCATTTATTCACTCAACTTCCATAATTCATTTTAAATTCATTTCAACTCCAAAAATTGTGGGTTTTTTTTGCATTGAACTCATGAATGTGTCCTCTATTTTATGGTGAATTTTAATCAATTTTCCATTGGCTGGCTTTTCATTAATAATTATTTTCTTGACATGTGTGCATAAATGATACCCTTTGCCATTTCAATTGTGAAATTGTCATATTGCATCCAATGCCTTTGAGATTTTTTGTGGTGAAACTAGACACCTTGATCTTCATTTCCATATAAAGTTTGTGGATTTCCCATTTGTGGTTTGATAGATATGAATTTTTGAATTAGGGTGTGACAATTTGTGTCACACCAATGGTATGCAAATGTATGATTTTTGTTCACATGCTTCCTCTTATCCAAATGATCCCAAATTTTGCATGAATGATCCTTCACATGTCTAGTTTGTATGTGAATTTTCTTGGAATTAATCTTGCTGTTTTCCATTTGATTGAGAATTTTCTTCCAGGCTTGGTCATTTGTGGACTTTTTGTGCTATGCCTTGCCAAATCTTTTGTGAAATTCTCAAATCTTATTGTATGACCTTGAAATTTCATATGTGACAACTAGACACCTCAAGCTTTACATTGGTGTTAATCTCATTCATTTCTCTTCTGTTTTCAAATTGATATGATTTTTTGAAGTTGACCCATGCTTGTTGACTTTCACCATGCTTGCTTGAATTTGATTTGACTTCATGAATTTCATTGACTGCCTTCCTCTCATCCAAATGCCATGAAATTTTACATGTATACCATGTTAGATGTTAGGATTGAATGTGATTTATCTCATGATTTTTGGGATTGTTTGAGTTGACTTTTGAATGAAGTTTTTGCTGTTGACTTTTGTATGCCTCCTTTGCTATGCTTTGCATTCTTTTGCATATGAAATGACCTTGATGCATGGTGTAAGTTTGAATCCAATTGTATTTGCTTCTTACATGATTGGAGTTGACTTTGATTGAATATTGCTTGCTGCCTTGGCCTTTTTCTTTCATCTTTGACCCTAGGCTAGTCCTAGTGGTCTTCTGAGCTTACAATTGAGCTGTTGTTTCAGGTTGAGCACCCATGCTTTAAGGATCACTCCAATGTGCTTGATTTGAATTGTTTATCATGTGCTAACACTTGTTTTGTAGGTGACTCATATGCTTGAGTCTTTGTGCCTTGCACAATTGGTCCCACTGTGTGACTATTGGTTCATTTTCTTTTGCTTTTGATTGTTGACTTGTTTACTAATGAGTTTGACTTTTTCAGGTACTTTAGTTGCCTAAGTTCTTTGAACTTGATTGCTTGCTTTGCTTTATAGCATTTGCTTTGAGGTATAATTACTTCTTCTTCATGTAGTCTGGAGACCCGGTCTGTTATTTGACCGGGCAAATTGTCTGAAGTCCTCCTTAAGAGGCAATGCCTGTGTTTGTTTATATTTGTCCTAAGCAGGAAAAGTCCTCCAAGTAAGGCAATTGGTGGAAGGTAGGGATAAGCAATCTATCCCCCACTATTCAGTGTGTCCTCTCTTTGCTCCCAGTACCTGGTTGAAGCAATTAGATAAATACCCAAGATCTAATCGAGTCAATAATGTGGAGAGAGTTCCTACTTTCTGAACTCCCACACTTTCTTATATGCTCTCTCTGTTATGAGATTGAAGCAATGAGGCACACCCCTCATCTCCTTTTCATCTGCTTCACCTGAGCCCCTCAATGGCCAGGTTAAGAGCGACCTTTTACCCATTACAGTGGACTGTTAAAGTCAAACCCTCTTGTGTGAGCCCCCACTGTTTGGCTATAGAGTGTGCTGTTTGATATTCATTGATTGATTGATTGCTTCATGTGCACTTGTTTGCTTGTATGCTATGCATTTATCATCATCATCAATTGCCATTAATGCATGATCATCTCTTTTATCTTTATGATGCTATCATCTTCTGTTTATTTGTGGGTATGTGAGGTCGCAGTTATAAGTCCCTGTAAGTTGGCATCTGCTTTCCTGTGATCATATTGTTGCTTTTGTTCTTGTATGTGAGGATCCATTGTAAGTCCCTGTAATGTGGCATTGGATTTCCTAGGACCATACTGTGGAGTTAACCTAAGGCCAGATAGATTGGCAGTTGACTTTCATATTTCATCTTTGTTTTTCTTTTGAGGAGATTAGTGTAAGTCCATTGAGTGGCATCTGATATCCGTTTCTGTTTTAGGAGACTGGTGTAAATCCATCTATTGGTATCCGGTATCCGCTTTTTATTTCTTTGCCTGTGGAGATTGGTGTAAGACCATTGAGTGGCTTCTGACATCCCATTTCTGTTTTAGGAGATTGGTATAAGACCATTGATTGGCATCCGATATCCGCTTTTCTTTTGCTTTGTTTGTTTATTGCTATTCCAAAGGACACACTTGAATCATCTGCTATATGATTCCAAGAAGTGAACCTTCTAAGAAGTTTTACTATCCATCCTTCATCCATTCATCATTCATTACGTCTTAGAACCTTTTCACACTTTATCTTTCAAACTTGACATAAGTGTTGTGCAAACATCTTCATGTTTTCTAACTAAAAACCTGGACTCAAGTCCTTGACTTTTTCAAACTCCATTTCATAATACTTACCTGAATTAATCCTAATCATACCTTGACCTCATTTTCATAATCATAATCAGTAATTCCACTCATTCACTTGTTTTGGCTTTGTCCATTAATCTTTTCATACATGAGCTATAGGTTTGATTTATCTTAGTGGTTGATGTTAATCTCACCTTCTGTCTTTAGTGATTGAATTGTAAGTCTTCCTCGCCTATTATAGGGTTAACCCCTCTCTGGCCAGTTGAAGCTGTTCTCACATGGTGGACGTTGTTGTTTGTATAAGGTTGAGTTTTCTCCCGTGGATAACGTAAGACCTAGGGTTTGTGTTTAAAATTGAACCTAACCCACTTTTGGAAATCTTTTAGCCGAACTACGGCGTTCTGATCCTTACCTTTGATGGAAGGTACGTAGGCAACGGGTTCATCCGTTCGAACCCAATACCCAATAATAAATTGTATATTCTTTTCTCATCATCCCAATCATGTTTGCACAATGTTTATGTCATAACAAATAACAATCTTTTACAACAAGTGTGAAAAGGGCTCCCTAGGAGTACCTAGGACGTAGTGGGTGCCTAACACCTTCCCATTGCGTAATTTACCCCTTACCCAGACTCTCTGATCTTTTTATTAGTTTTCTACGTGTAAAACTTCTTAGGCTTTTGTTCGCTTTTTAGCCAGTCCTTTGGATAAATAAAAGTGCGGTGGCGACTCGAAATTTTTCATGTATCTCATAGCTTATGGTTTAATCGATAGATCATATAGCGACGAATACACCGCTACATCAGCGACCTCTACCATCCGGCCCCACTGATCAGAATTACCATCTTCAACAATCTTCTAAGCATCTTTAAAAGAGGACATAGGTGCCCCAACTTTCTTCTCTTCAGCAATAGGTAGAGCTTGGAACGGAGTTCCAATATCATCCTCAGCTTCCACATATGAGAAAGACGACAAATGACTCACTAACAGTGCTTTCTCCTCGCCCATAATGACGAGCTTACCATTCTTCACAAATTTCAATTTCTGATGTAGAGTGGATGTCACAGCTCCTGCTTCATGTATCCATGGCCTTCCTAACAAGCAACTATAGGCTGGGTTGATATCCATTACCTGAAAAGTAATTTGGAAATCACTCGGACCTATCTTCACTAGAAGGTCCACCTCACGAATAACTGTCTTGTGAGAACCATCAAAAGCCTTGATGATCACACCACTATATCTCATCAGAGCTCCTTGGTAGGATAATCTTGACAGAGTTGACTTGAGGAGTACATTCAAAGAAGAGTCGGTATCAACCAACACATTGGACCGTGCATCTTCCTTACAATTCATTGATATGTGCAATGCTTGGTTGTGATTCCTACCCTCCTAAGGGAGTTCTTCATTACAGAAGCTCAGATTATTGCAGGAAGTGATGTTAGCTACAATGTGGTCAAATTGATCCACAATTACATCATGTTCCACATAAGCTTGCTCCAATACCTTTTGTAATGCTTCTCTGTATGCTTTAGAATTCATGAGCAGAGACAACACTGAAATCTTGGAAGGAGTCTGGAGCAGCTGCTCCACCATATTGAATTCACTCTTCTTGATCAAATGAAGCACCTCATCATCATCGTTAGGCTTTAGCTTGCTGGATTCACCAGACTGACCTGCAGGAGCACTAACTGGATTTGCTACAGGTACTTCAACCTTCTTACCAAGATCCTCTACATCCTTCAGGAAAATAAGACCAAACACACAACCGCTACGAGTCATCTTCGTTATATCGGCAATGTTCACAAAATAATTAGTCGTAGGCAACGGGACCTCCTTACCATTCTCCACCATTGTTGCATTATACTGATAGGGAACATCTCTATCAGATGCATACGGGACTGGGCCCGCTAACCGTATCACTAACGACGATACCGATATGTTGACACTATTACTGTTGCTGCTATCGAACTGAATTACCACCCGCTGGCACTATCACATTGACATCATCTATATCCCTTGACTGTTTAATCTGGATTACATTCTCATCCATCAACTTCTGGGTATCTCTCTTGACAACCGAACACCCACGGGGGTTCACACTTCAGATTTCACAACTGTCGTGGTCGTGTTCACAATCACTAATCATACACATGGTCTTATGTATTTCTACCAAAGATCGACGAATACGTCGCACATCAAACACTCGGAAACTTCCCGGACAACCATCTACCATATTAATAGAGGGATTACCATGAGCAGGCAATGGGTTAGCTTTTACATTCGGCGCATGGTCCTCAAAGGACATCATCCCACTCTTTACTAGCTTCTGGACCTCATTTTCAACGGGTAGCAATTCTCGATATCATGACCAAGAGCCCCTTGATGAAAGGCATAGCGGAGTTCGGGCTTATACCACCATGGAAGTGGTTCTGGAATTTATGCGGGATTTCTTGGTTGGAGAAGGTTCTTGAGAACCAAAGATGGATATAACTCAGCATATGTTATAGGAATATGGTCAAAAGAGACCTTCTTCCTCTCGAAGTTCTATTGTTATTGTTGATTATTGTTGGTGTTGGTGTTGTAGTTGTTTGTTCTTTGTTGTGGTTGTTGTTGACGTTGTTATTGAACTGGTACTAATTGATTATTGGAAAATACTGGAATAACTGATGATACTTGATGACGATGACGTGGTTGCCGATTTCTTTTGACATGAGGCCTCCTCTGCCTCCCTGTTGACACTGCATTGGTTTCACCTTCCTTCTTCCTAGCGAAACTGTTACCATACTTCTCGCTCGAAGATAACTCTTCCTTAGACAAACGTCCCTCACGAACACCCTCTTCTAATCTCATCCCCATATTTACCATTTCGGTAAAATCACTAGGGGCACTAGCAATCATTCGTTCGTAATAAAACAAACTCAGGGTCTTGAGGAAAATCTTGGTCATCTCTTTTTCTTCCAATGGATGGGTTGATCTGAGCAGCAAGCTCTCTCCACATCTGGGCGTATCAGGCGCCATATCCATATTGTACTTGTACTGTTTCACAAAGGCTTCACCCAAATCATTAAATATGCGAACATTTGCACTATCCAATCCCATGTACCACCTTAGAGCGACACCAACCAGGCTGTCATGAAAGTAGTGAATCAATAGCTGATCATTATCAGTTTGCGTCTATATTTTCCTGGCATACATGACGAGATGGCTAAGCGGGCAAGTATTTCCCTTATACTTTTCAAAGTCAGGGACTTTGAACTTCATCGGGATCTTGATGTTTGGCACTAAGAAAAGTTCCGCAACACTCTTACCAAACAAATCTTTTCCCCTCAAGGTCTTCAACTCCTTTCACAACTCAAGGAATTGGTCTTTCCTCTCATCCATCTTCTCATAAACATTCGGACCCTCAGACGACTCAGAATGGTAGATGGTGTCCTCAACACGAGGCAGAGTGTGAACAACTGGAGGCGGCACGGACGTGACCGGGTTAGATGCCGGCATGGAAGCAAAAGTAGGAGCAAAACCTTCGGGTACAAAGTTCGGCGACATTCCCCATGGGAATCCGGTAGGCAAGGTTGGAGCAAACTAAGTGGCAGACACAGTTGAGGTAGCAACCTCTGAGATGACAGTCCTCTAAGGAGGAGGAGTTGCAGGCCTTGGAAAAGATTGAGTCTGAGCAGCTAGAACATACTCTATCATGGCAGTCAAGCAAGCAATCTTGTCCTTCAACTCTCGGTTCTCTTGTTCCAAGTGTTCCATGATTCTCAGATGATTGGCGCGAGTATTGTATCGATGAGTCAGCTTGGCTGAAGCACAGAAGAATAACCAATAAGACATTTGGCGGAAGAAAAACCTGTTTATGCAAATGATGCATGAAATGCAATGCTTTGATTGTTTTTATTTTTAAGGAACATATTATTTTATTTGCAAATATATAATTTGGAAGGATTACAATGAAATGCAATGCTTTGATTGACCATAAAAATCTCTTTTATTCATATAATTTGGAAGGATTACACTGAGTACAATTTCAAAAACCAAAATACAAATACAAGAGAAAAGGAAACTAATCATCCTAAGGATCCTCTAACAACAGTGTCAGATGATCTGGCTGCAGGCGCGTACTTCCTTCGAATGCGTCGGATCTCGGACTCAAAAGAAGTCTTCATCTGAGCCTTCTCAAGGACAAGCTGATCAACAATCTTCTTCCAAGCACCGGAAGGCTAAGGCATACTAGAGGAAGATGGACCTTCTGGTTCTCTCTATCTTTTCACTACTCGGTCTTTAAGAAGTTCAATAAGCACATCTTTGTCCTTAGACTCAAGCTATAACTCCTCATGCTTTTGGCTCAATGCATGGAACCTCTCTTCCCACATATCCTTCTCTTGCTTCATCTTGGCGAGTGGGTCTTCGAACTCCTCTATATATTGGTTAGGGAGAGTTGATGGCTCAACCACAACCATAAACATAGGTCTCTCACAAGCATAAGGCGTATTCAATTCCAAAGCTCTCCTCTTCACCCAAAGAGTGTAAGCTTCCAAAGTTACACAGTTGCGTGGACCAAGTTCGGATCTTCCTTTCCTATACACATTATGCCAAGCGTGAATCATCTTCTGCTTCAAAAGTTGGGGATCTTTACCCTCTTGATAAAAAATACCTTCTAACTGAATGTTATTATGTTTGTCTCTCAAGGGGAACCGAAGTTGACTACGAGCCAAAGCAGGGTTGTAGTTAATTCCTCCTTGTGTACTAATGAGAGGCACATTAGATAATTCACCACAAATATCAATAATATCCAAGCTGCTCAATGAAGAATCATACCAAACTATATCATCATTAGTGAGAGACATAAGTCTCTGTGACCACCGTAGACATTGTTTGTTCTCCACAAAAGCAGGCATTTGAGGCAAGTGTGAAATAAACCATTTGTACAGAAAGGGAACACAACACACAATAGTTCCGCCACCTTTAGAATTCCTCAAATGCAAAGAGAAGTACATATCACCCAATAAAGCAGGAACATGATTCCCAATCAAGAAGATTCTAATGGTGTTAACATCAACAAAATCGTCAATATTAGGGAACAAAACCAAACCATATATGAGCTACACAAGATAGCTTCAAAAGCATTCCACACTACCGGCTTGAGCAAAGGCAATAGCTATCCCAATAAGGAACTCAAAAGTCAACCCAAAGATTCCTCCTTTCTTCACCCAATGAGCCTCAATCTCAAACTTCTTTGAGTGAAGAGCTTCAGCTATGATATGAGATCTGGGAATCTCTTCCAATCCACTAAACCGCACTTTGTTAGAAACAGGTATTCCCAAGAGATGGGCATACTCCTCCAACGTAGGCACGAGCTGTTAATCGGAAAAAGTGAAGCAACGGTAGAAAGGATCATAAAATTGAACCAACACACTCAAAATTCCTTCGACCATATCAGCAGATAACACAAATAGAAGCTTCCTATGGTGTTGCTTAAAGTCCAAGGGATCTAATACAAAAGATGATATCTTCCTTAACTCTTTCAAATCTGGACATCTGAAACTTTACTTCTTAGTGTTCCTTTGTCCATAATCCATGGTCTGAAAATATTTGCAAATAAAATCTCAGTTCCTTGAAGCTATTTTTCGTATGATGAATGTTACGGTGCGCATGAATGCATGAATGCAACAATCACAAGTAAGGGATCACACACAAGGCAAACAAACAAAGGTCAAGGGATGAATCAAGTCATTGTCAAGACCAATCATCCAGTTTGGTGGATTATAGCTTTTACCTTATCAACACCCAAGTTCCATTGATATTGACAAGACTTGATTGGATCAACCAAGAATCAAGGGTTTGTTGTGAGTCACGAGCATGGAGTCGGGTTAAGAACCATCCTAAAGGAGTGTACTAAGGATTAAACCTGTAGATCATGTTCTAAAAAGTACCCAGAGTCTTAATTCCATCTATCGGGTATTATAGGTTAGGATGACTGACTCATCAACCCATAATATTCTCAAGAGAAACTCGTCTGTGTGTAGTATCGTGTGAAACCTGTTATCAGGTCTACACCTGAACAGTCTCCACACTACGTCCTAAATAGGCCAAGTTGTTAAGGACTACTCCACACAAGTCGAACATGACTATACCATCCTCTTATCTTAATTGCACTCAAGTTCGGGTTAGAACTTATCTCACCACTCAGAGATCACTAAGCACAACAAGCAGATTATATGGTCCAAGTTTCAGATCAAATCCAACAGTCCACACAAACATTTTTTAGGGTTTTTGTTGTTATTATGTACATTAAGGTCCTAAGACCACAAACACAAACAAAATACACAAACAAGTATATACAATCACAATATATTCAAATACATGGCTCAAGTGAGAAAAGTAAAAATGGCATTAAAATAAACAAGTTAAATGATATGAATAATGGCAAATGATAAAAGGGCTTGAATTTAAAGTGCATAAGGTAAATGACTTGAAATTAAAAGTTAGTCAAATGTTAGTTGATTAGATGTTAGCATTGTTTTTGCTTTTCAATTGTTTAAGTCATTCTTTGGAGAACACTCAACCCTATATTCACAAGCATGGATCCTTGAACCAAGACATCTTCCAAAGGAAGGAAAAAAAGGCCAAGTTTCCACACAATACCATGAAAGGGGGTAGACTTACAATCTCACTTACTAGAATGCTATGCTTTTGGGTCAAAATTTAATGCTATGTTAAGCAATCATAATTGGACTTATGTAGAAGTCACAACTATCTGAGGTCGGACACTAGAAATTTTAGTGTTAATTCATGTTAGAGATATGGTATAATGAACCATACTCCTAAAACATACCACACTTAAAAAAAGAAAATGGCAAAAGGATGGACCTAATCTCATCCATACTTGTGTTGGTTAATAAACCAACTAGCCTTAGGATATAGAGATATCATTGGTCAATGGAGTGGTTGGGATAGAACGGGATTGAAGATGAAGAGGGAGGGGAAATGAGACAAACACAAATTGGTCATGGGAGGAATTTTATCAAATTAAAATCATTCATTCATTTTGGGATATGAAATGTACATTTCATCAATTCCCTAAATCCAATGATTTTAATCCAACAAAGTCAAATCAACCTTGACCAAGGCCCAAACATAATAGTCAAACCTCACAAGTCAATAAAAATAGTTCAACACAATTTATTCACAATTAAAAATCAATTAAAAATTAATTAAAAATGCATTAAATTAAATTATGTTTGATCAAAAACCTAAAACCTCTTTAAAACACCAAATAAATGGACAAGAGATTTATCATAGGTCAAACAAGATCAAAGGACCTTGCAGAAAAAATTTCATTATTTTTGGAAAGTCAAAAGTATTCTTAAACAACTAAAAATATGCACAAAAACAATTAAATCATGAGAAATATTAATGTTGATCCAAAAAATAATTTTAATTCGAAAATGAAAGAGAAAAATATTTGAAAATATTTGGTGAAAGTCCCATATTTTTTGGATCAATATTAAAATTAATATGAATTAATGAAAATAAAGCAATTAAAATGAAAATAAAAAAATCAAAAAAATGTGGACCATCTGATCTCCCTCATTAATTTAGGTGGCAGATCAAATGGTCCAATGCACGCGTTCCATGTGGTCATTAGTCAACTTCACAACACACGTAATAATCACAACCAACGCTCAAGATTAAAACATTTTGAATGGATCATGTGGTTCAGAGACTTGCCAACACATCACCGGAGTCAGAGCTCTGGTCTTCTTCTCTGGTGGACCTCACCAGACTGGTCCACCTTCAACCATCACCAAAATGAAAAAGCAAGACATGGACTTTAAGAAAAAATGCTCAGGAGGTCGAATCTGGCCTCAATTTTGTCTAACTCCAAGTATATAGGAAGATACAGGAAGATGAATTTTGAGGATCATGATCTGAGTTGCTTTGATTTGACCTCTAAGCAACTCAATCTTGTTGCCTAAATTGGAAGGACTTCAGACAACCAAAAATCAACAAAACTAGTGGAGAAATAAGAGAGAATCGAAGAGTGGAAAAATCTAAAAAATCACCTTCAATGGAGCTTCATATTGGCATGATCTTGCTCTCAATTATGCTTGGCCTTACTTCAGATGCTTGATGGAATAAAAATGGATCAAGGAAATGGATGGACTCTTGGAGTTTCAATCTCAATAGTTGGAGATTTGAAACTCGATTTTCAAAGAAAATCTTCAAGCTTATCCTTTAATGGTGAGAGTTTAGGGTTGTTGAATCAAAGCTTACGCATGAGGTCCCTATTTCTAAGCAAGAGAGCTTCTATTTATAGGCCAATGAGACTGATATTTGCACACTTCCATTTTTGGTAAAACTTGAAAATCTCTCTTACATGATTGCATGGGCGTGTGATAGGCCAATCAAGTGATGCACTTAGGTCCAAAATTGATTGTAAGCCATGCTGAAATCATGTTGTCAAGCCATGCATTCGTGTATGAAAAGTGGAACTTGAAATTATCCAAATGGTTCTTCAACTTTAGACCATACGTAAGTCATTCATCCTTTGTCCAAATGAGATGATTTTGGACTTTTTAGAAAGGTTAGATCATGAGGAACAACTTTCATGTGTAACAATTTTTAATTTGAAACTTGGATAATGATGAATTTTGAGGTGGAAGTTTGGAAAATTAAACATATCAAAAAAAATCCTAAGTACCAAGCCATGTGTCCACTTCTTCCACCTTGACTAACTTTTTCAACGGGCTTCAAATGAGAAATGTTCCTTCATAAAAGTTGTAGCTCTTTCAAATCCATTCAATTTGGTCACAAATTTGAACTCATTTGGATTTATCATGAAGGAGTTATGCATTTTAGAAGTTGAGGAAAATCACTTGTTCAATGGTATTGGCCCAAAATGACCTATAATGTTTCCTCTTGGAACATGCATTTGCAAGTTGAATATGCACTTCCTCCAAACATAATAGTTAAAGTATACATCTTGAATTTGATCATACAATTTGAATGGATTTCATATCATACAAAATGAGCAAGTTATGGTCTTGGGAATTTGACCTCCAAATTAGGGTTTAAACAAAATTACCTATAATCTTTCACCATAAAGAATGACTTTCTAAGTAAAACTAGATCTTTACCTCAACATGAAAGTTGTTTGGAATGTCATTTAGAGTAACTTTTATCTTGTAATAATTTTTATATGATAAAAATTGTAGTTGACAGGGTCTAGGGAACCCCAGTTTTGACTTGTTGAATTCCTCTGGTCAACCACCATGAACCAACTTGCTAGCTTAATATTCTCTTGACTTTTGGGACTCATGGAGGATCATACATGAATAATATGATGAAATGTGAAGTATCCCTTGAAATATTTGATCAATTAATGAAGAAACTTATTGAAGAAGTCACACAAGATACCCAGATGAATTAGGGTTTCCAAGGCAAACAAGCTTCAAACTCTTGATGATTTCTTGATCAAAATAACATGTGAAGATAATGGGGATCCATATATGATACTTAGAGCCATATTAAACCATTTCTTGATTGATATCCTTTCATTGAGGGTTTTAAACCCTAAATATGAGCTTGATAGATCAAAGGTGAGCATACACACTACCTACTAAAGCAGTTAAACTATACAATGACATGGTTTTGGTATTTTGGTTAGTAAATAAAGAAAAACAAAGTATGATACAATCAAATGTTCTTGGTGATCTCTCCCAAATGCAAACCAAATGAATGAGGGGTAAGGAGGATGCCAAGGTGTGATCCCAATGCTAATGCATATGATGAGAATAGCATGAGGGATCTTAGGGTCAAAATTGGGGTCTTACAATTCCCATCGAGTACGATGGATGTGAGGCGTGCTAATAGCTTCCCCTTGCATAATCGACTTCCAAATTCTCTCTTTGTTGCAAATACCATTATCTTTTGGGGTTTTATCGCTATTTTCCCTTTCCTTTGGAAAAAATAAAATCCGGTGGCGACTATGTATTTATCGCGGCGCGACACCTTGGACAATCAAGAACCTTATATTTTTCAAAGTCGGGTTCTTTGAATTTAGGTGGAATCACCACATCAGGAACTAAGCACATGTCAAGAGCATCAACACCGGTCACATTGAACCCTGCTACAACCTTCAATCTCTCCTCGAGCATTTTGTATTTGTCGGCCATTTTAGGGTCCTCAATGATTCCCCTTGAATATGCCCCTAACTTTGGTGCATGAATCATATCCTCGTCTCTATATTGTGAAACCAATTCCACAAAGTTATCATTAGTTGGGGGATTGATGATTGGTATTTGCAAATCTTGGGGGTATTTTAATATTTATGGGAGGAGCACTAAGACCTTCAAGAGGTGGTAGGTTTGTCTCAAGCTGAGTTAAAACGACCTTGCCATTTTGGTGACCAGGTACGAACCCTAGAAGAGGGTTTCCATCTTCAGGGATGCCACTAGTTTCCATACGAGCAGTTTCTTTTGAGTTTTATTCTTCATCTTGCCTTGCTTTCAGATTATCCAGGGCGGCCATGATTTGGTCCATACTTCCTTTAACTTCATCGATGTTTCCCTTCATGGAGTTCACATATTCCCAAAGAGATGCTTGGTTTTTCTCAAGGTGTTCCATCATCTTCTTACGTTGAGCTCTTGTTTGATACAGAGGTTGGAAAGTCATCTTGCTCGTTCAAAGGTGTACAGAGACGCGGGAGAAAATTATTTTCTTTTCTTTTGTGAATGTTGATGTATGTATGAATGCATGAGTATATATGCAAAAATATTTTCACTTTTATTTAAAGGAATCTCAATCGTTTATTTATTGCAAGAAAAATAAGAGTTAATAATGGAAATCCAAATACTAATTTATTCCATAACTTAAAAATAATAGAAACAAAGCTTGTTCATAATTGACAAAAGGGAAACACATAGATTAAGAAAAATTATAAGGAATTATCTAACAACGTCTTTTTATTCTAGCCCTAAATTCATACACCATGTATCTGCATAGTCTGATGAAGTCATAAATCTCTTTTAGAGGTCTGAGTACGTCCATCATGGCTTATGCTGCCTTCAAGCTTCTAGGTTTCTCATCAATCAAGTCATTTGATAGTATGACTAATTTCACATATTCTTCTCTATGATGTTCGAGCTTCCCTTAAAGTTCCAGTATGATGGTTTTATCTTCTTAAATGGTCTCAAACATGGCTTGACTCTGATTCGTGATATAGGTTCCCCATTCCCTCATTTCTTCATATGCTTCATCTAGGACGTTCATTTGTATTTTGAGCTCTAATACTTCTTCATATGATTTACTCCACTCATATGAGCATCTTGAGAGTAGTCTTTTAGTTCCTACTTCGAAATTTTTCATCTAAGGAATGGGTTTTAACTTCCTGGAAGGATGTGGTGAGGCTTCAGACTTCTACTTCCAAACCTCGGACACGGGCTTCGAATCATTCCCTAATTTTTTTCTGCACCTTAGTGGAATTCATCCAAGTCTCCTTCCATTCATCGCTTTGATCCAAGCTTTATCTAACTCTCTCTTATGCGTCTTAAGGCTTGAATTGATAACCTTAAGCTCGGTGTATACTCGCACCTTCTCGTCTCCCTCCATTCTAGCTATTTCTTCACTCTTCTCGAGTTGCTCAATAGCTTGTGTCGCGACTGGAAGAATGACAAAGTCACCACCATCCTTTATTCGTTCCTAAGGAACATAAAATTAATGATAAAACCTATAAATTAAGGGTGAGATGCTAGTTTCAGGATTCGGTTAAGTAAGGGGAAGGTACTAGGCACCCCTTACTTCCATTGTACTCAATGAGATCCTCCTTCAATTATAGGGTTAGTTTAGGCTTGCAGATGTTTTCTTGATTATCGATTAATTGTTAGTTATTTGTATATTTATAGAGAGAATATTTTATCAAAATGGACAGGAGACCATAAAATATTTTTTTATTGTCGTACTCGCTAGAGTTTTACAACTTTATGCCTATGTACCTTCGCATTTGGTGAGGGATCAGAATACCGTAGTTCTTGTATAAAGCTATTGTTTGTGGGTTGTTTTTATCCGTTGAAAAGTTTTCACGCATCGGAGGCGGATAAATAATTGACTTTAAGAAAATGCCTCAATACACCAGCGTAGAGGACTTATAGTTTGAAGTGTGTTGAATTGATTTTATCCCTTAATTGTTTGGCAAAAAATATAATATTTAATTTATTTTAAATATTATAAATTGGTGATTATAATTGAATATTATATATAACCCCTATCCCTAATTTTATCCTTTAATTTTATCCCTTGAAAACCCTAAAATTTTGTCCCATGTGTTTATCCCTTGAAAATTAACCCATTTGATTGCAAAAAATATAAATTAACTTGATTAAGAAAATAAATTAAATACGGTGCAATATGATATATCCCTTGTCCCGATTTTATCCCTAATTTGTATCCACTATTTCTTGATTATATTAACCGTAATTAATCAAACATGACTATTTAAATAATTAATCGTAATAATCCCAATTTAAATACCCAACCCACGAATAAATAAATTAAGCTATGACATAAATTAAATTGTGAATGATTAAAAAATTTAGAAAAACCCTAATTATTAGTTTAATTGAATTAATCCTAAATATTAAATAGATAAACCATATTTAATATCTAATTAAATAATTAATCAATCATACTGTCTTGAAAGTCCGATTTTGGTTTGTAATTCGTAATTTGAATAAAAAAGGAATTTTTGGTTTGAATTTATTCACAAATTTTTTATTTCCCCTTATGCGCACCTTTGGGTTTTGGAATGGGGGAAGAAGATGATGGACTCGGGCCACTGCTGACCCGATTTAGTGGTTGGGTTATGATTTTAACCCAGCTGACCCTTGGGTCATCCAATTGATCCAAGTGAAAGGAGGCTCCGATTGGGCCCACTCAATTTAGACAAAATGGCCAGAGGATTGGAGTAGTTTCTTATCATGTGGCCTTACCCCTATCTCTTTCGAACCTGCATGATGTTTTCCATGCGCCGCAGCTTCGAAAGTATGTTCATGATCCTTCGCACGTAATCCAGATGGATGATGTGCAAGTTCGTGACAACCTGACTGTTGAAGTAACTCTTGTTCAGATCGCAGATCGAGAGGTTAAGCAACTGCGAGGCAAAGAGGTTACTTTAGTGAATGTCATTTGGGGAGGACCTGCTGGAGGTAGCATGACTTGGGAGCTGGAGAGCATGATGAAGGAATCCTACCCAGAGTTGTTTTCGCCATGTAATTTTCGAGGGCGAAATTCTTTTAAGTGGGGGAGATTTGTAACACCCCTAACTTATTTAATTGTTTTTATTTAATTAGAGCATTTTATGAATTATTTGATAATTTATTTTTGTGATGTTGATGTGTTTTTGGGTGTTTTATGATGTTTTAGAGTATTCGAGGGTATTTTAATAATTTAATAATTATTAAAATATTTGGTTGAGAGCGGTAGATTTTATTTAATTATTTAAAATAAAGATAAAAATTATTTGAGGTTTATAATAATAATTATTTAATTATTTAAATATAGTGTGACACCTTATGTTAAAAATATATTATTCTTTTAAAATCAAATAAATATTTTGTTTAAATATTAAACGTGTGACGTTTAATTGAATAATTATTTAATTTAAGATTTATTTTATTTTATTTATCAATTAAATTAATATTTCGTTTGGGATTAAATATTTGGGAATTAATCTTAACGTTGGATTAAACATAGTATATATCGTAAGGGAGTGTGTGAGAGTTAAGGTAAAATTAAGGTTTGAGGCATATCGCTAAAGGACGCATCTAAGTCTGGGGAGATCATTTTGGGAGCGATCGTGAGGCAGTGGTTTGGAGAGGGAGGAACATCAAGACCTTTTATGAGCTTCCGAACTCATCAATAAAGATAAGACAAATATTCTGGATGGGGTATGCAATAACTGATCCACCACATTGAATTCACTTACCTTAATCCACTTCTGCACTTCATCCTGATCAGACTTCTGGTTCATACCGCTAGACTGGCCATACTACACAACAGGAATTTCCACCTGAGTTTGCTTCCCCACCGAAGCATCTTCAATTCTTTTAGGATACGCAGAAGCAAATACTCGACCACTTCGGGTCAGACCACTTACATCAGCAATGTTCACAATAGAAGAAAAGGAAAGAATAAGGACTTGTTTTACATCTTCCAACATGGTAGCATTGTACTTGTAAGGAACAACTTTATCAGATCCATAGGGGATATGACCCGCCAGACGAATGTCCAAAGGAGAAACGACAGACTTTTGACCATTGTAGGCAATCACTACTAGTTCTGGGATATTGAAATGGGGAACTATGACATTCATCTCGTGCTAATCTTCATTTCTATCTCTCGTAATATGAATAAGATTTTGATCCAACATCTCTTGCAAATATCTCGTCACCACAACACATCCTTGAGGGTTTCTTGAACATATATGGCAAGAAGCATGATCGTGCTCATAATAACTCCACTTGTACAAAGTTGCGTGCATCTCAACCAAAGATCTTCTAATTAGATTGACATCAAAAACATGATACTTTCCAGGACATCCCTCGACCATATTCACAATTGCACTACCATGCTTAGGCAATAGATTAACTTTCACATTAGGACCAGAGTCTTCAAAAGACAAAATACCACTTTGCACTAGTCTTCTCACCTTAGCTTTCAAAGAAAAAGAGTTCTTAATATCATGATCGGGTGCTCCTTGATAGAATGCACAATGATGATCATGTTTATACCACAATGGAAGCTCTTTCGAAATAGTTTCCGGAGTTCTTGTTTGTACCAAATTCTTCTGTATCAAAACAGGAAATAATTCCGCATAGGACATCGGAATTGGATCATATTGTGTTGGTCTCTAGACACGGTTCTGTTGATTCTGTTGATGCGTACATTGTTGAAAACATGGTTGATAATATGGTGTTACTTGAACAATTGGAGCAGGATTAATAATCGGGGTAACTGACGCCACATACTGATGACGTTGACTGTTTCTCAGAGCTCTCATACGCTTCTCTTGCAAAATAGCAATAATATCATATTCCCTCTTCTTAGGCAAGCCATTCCCATACCTTCTGGAACTGTTAGATGAACCACTCTCTTTCAATCGTCCCTCACGGAAACCTTCTTCTAGTATCATTCCCATGTTAACCATCTCGATAAACTCACTGGGAGACCTTGCAACCATTATGTCATAGTAAAACGGACTCAAAGTCTTCAGAAACTACTTTGTCATATCTTTCTCTTCTAATGGAGGACTGATTTACCCGGAAATCTCACACTATCTTTGTGCATACTCTTTGAAAGTTTCCTTATCCTTTTGGGACATAGCACGGAATTGATCTCGTTCTAGCATCATATCAGTATTATACTTGTACTCACAAACAAAAGCTTCACCTAGATCGGTGAAAGTACGGATCTGAGTGCTATCAAGTCCCATGTACCACTTCAAAGCAGCATCAATCATACTGTCTTGAAAGTAATGAATCAACAATTGATGGTTATCAGTTAAAAAAATGGTAATTTTAATGCAATGTTTATGCAAAAATTTGAACTCAAAGTTTATTGATATGAATGGGTGAAATACAGCGAAAGAGTCATTGATAAGAACACAATTGTCATACCCCAAAATTTGCCCATTAATATTTCAAGACATTTTGCAAGGCATTCCGACTCATATATAACACTGATCTTGAAGAAACAAAGGCCCAGCTCACGGATGGCCCAATCCAGAAAATGGCTCAAACTGGCCTGTTCGCTACGCGCTCGCCTAGCGAAGCTGACAGACAACAAAAATTTCGGGCTTCATTCTGAGCCCAAAAAAAAAAAAAAAAAATTTTTAACTAATTAATTAATTAATTAATTAATTAATTAATTTATTAATTAAATAATTAAAATAAATAAATAAATAAAATATAACAAATTATTTTGGACTTGGGTCTCCCTCATTCCAAGCCCATTACCCACGAAATTAGTCTATAAATACTGAAGTTTCAGTAGGGGAGTTACACTTGGAGTTACACTGGGAGATTCACTGGGGAAAAAAAAAGAGGAGGAGAACAGAGAAGAACGAATAGAAGTTTTGGCATAGGAACCCTGCCTACCCGGAGAATTCAGAGTAAAGAAACCCTGAAGGCAGCCCATCTGCACCGAAGCCATCGCCGTCCAATTCCCGCTGCCTAACTTATTCCGATACTACAAGTGGTCAATCCCTTCAACCTTGAATTGGCAAACAGGTTTGCGTATCTCTATTGTTTATACTTTCAATTGGCCATATCTACATATATAATGCATCATGATTAAATGTTGATATATAATTTGCTTTCGTATGGGAATTTAAATATGCCTGAATACCCTGAATGTTTGATCATGTTATTCCTGTGATAAAATGCCATAAAATTCAAAGTTCCTAACGTGGGGCTGTTTTCAAATTCAAAATCCGTGGCCGCTCGCTAGCACCTCGCTAGGCGAGCCTGGGGCGAGTATTCGCCTGGCCTTCGCTAGGCGAGGCAGAGGCGAACGAGACAGTAGCTGACTTTTCTATTCTGTTTTTTTTTATGTTTTATCATAGCCATGCATTATTCATCCTATCCTATTTATTGTTGTGATATTTCTCCGGTGTAATCTTCGATTGCACCCTGATTTGGTGTTCTGACATGTTTCTTTTTTTTTGAGTTTCGTAAAGGTTCACATATCCCAGGAAAAGGTTATTGGCTAGGTATTCCACTTTATTTGTGGGATACCCTTGTGGAGTTTCACCCTAAATTAATTTTTAATGTATTAATTTCTAATGTATTAATTTTTTAATATATTATTTTTAATAATTTTAATGTGGAGTTTCATCCTAATTATATAATTAATTGTAAAAACTTTGCCTTTGAATAAGTGATCTTGGACCTCTCTTTGTTGCCTTACGATTACGATATTACGGTCATGTCCCGCGAACGTGGGGATACCCTTAGCAAAGACCCTTCGGTTAAATCATCATAAAATAAATTATAGTCCCTCGGATGTTGCCTTCGAATATACAACTTTGTCCCTCGATGACCCTCCGATGTTGCCTACGGTTAAAAGATGATAGTCCCTTCGAATGCTAAGATATCCTCGTAACTGTTGCCTTCAATGACCTATCGATGACCCTTAAACATCTAAAGGATAAAACTACTTATTTCTCAATAATAAGGACAGTTTTACCCTCATAAGGATAGGAAATGCTCATAAAGACCTTGGGTCGGTATAACTCTTAATTGTTGGCTCACAATCTAAAAACAATTTTCACACCTCACACCTTTCAAAATATCTTTAGAAAATCACCACTTGGTATATATTCATACTAGAATCATTACCGAGTTATATTTTTCTAAACAATTTCCAAAACTAAACGAGATAACTACTTTGTATATATTCATACAAGAATCATTACAAAGTTAAATTCGCTTTCCAAAAACAATTTTCCAAACAATTCACAAACACTTTTTTTTCAGACAAAAATAATATAAGTGATCGAGCAATTAAGAGCCCGTGGATAACCATGGATACAAAGGGTGCTAACACCTTCCCTTTGTATAACGTACCTCCCGAACCCAAAATCTAAATTAAGGTCTTTCCTGTTCTTTTCCACCTTTCCTTATTGGATAAAAGAAAAGTCGGTGGCGACTCTTGCTAACCGCGACATTGCGATAAAAAACACAAAAAGTCCAGTTCACCGTATGACAGAACTGGCGACTCTGCTGGGGACCCTAAATATTTAAAAAGAGAGGTTACCTTAAAAACAAGATCACTTATTCAATTTGTCTGATTTATTTTTAAGGGATTGCTTGGGTATGTTATGCTTGAGTGAAAGATCCTACACCCGGATCTAGTGTACCTTAGGTAAGTAGCAAGAGACCATCGCGACTGTCCGGCGTATACTGGAATGGTCAAAATGATGGCTACGGTTAATGTGGCACTTTGGATGTCCTGATGTTCCTCATGTTACTTGAGGAAATATTTGGCATTCGCGTGGTGTCATAAAAGCATTAACCAGACCTTTAGAAGCCTAATTGACTCATCCTGGCCATTAGAAAGTAGTGAGATAACTGGCTTCGGTTCCGACTGGAGTTGGTTGAGACTCGATACTACACTCTTTGAGATTGGACTTTAGGGAAGCTTCGGTCAACCACTTGGTGTTGCACTGAAGTGGACTTAAGGAAAGGTCAATGATTTGAGATCCTTCTAGAACCCGGTTACTATTCTAAGACAGGTTGAACCAACCAAACTTCAGTGGGGAGGGTATTTACCTATGGAACTCACGCAAGCCTTAAAACCTAGGAATGATTGTTGTGTGACTTGCTTGTGCTTGTTATTTATCTAACAACATGACATCATAACAACATAACATCATAACATCATGGCATTGTACTAACCATTTCAAGGATTTAGGGATTTAACTCTGCTAAAAAAAAAAAACAAAAAAAAACAAAAAAAAAAGCAAAAACAAAAGAGAAAAGAAAAAAAAAAGCTCTTTTTGTTAGTTTATGCAAAGTTAAATCCCGAAAGTCCTTGAAAACATTTCATACATTGCATTGCATCGCATAACAGGTATTCTAAAGGATCAGTGTTCTCACGATTTTCCTATCAAACAGATTCCAGCAGATTCAAACAGATTGAACAATGGCTCTCGAACAAACTGTCAAAGATCTCCAGGCCCAGAATGCTCAATTCCAGGAAATGATGCTGAGCTTATCTAAGGGGCAGGAAGAACTGAAAGCTCTTTTGATGGAGAAGAAGAAGGACCAGAAACCTGTGGGTTACATCAACCCGGGGAGAAGGCTTAAGGGACAGGTTACAGGAGTCAAGATTAGAATTCCGAAGGATTCAGAAGAAGAGACCGAGAATGATTCGGAAGATGAGAATCCTAATCTCGTCAATTCTGAGGACGACGATGAAGATTATGAACATGAACAGTACTCTCCGAAGGATGATAAGTACAAGTTGCTGGAAGAACGTATGCTAGCTATGGAGGGGCAGAAAGTGCCCGGTCTGGATTTCGAAAACTTGGGTCTGGTCTCTGATGTGGTCATTCCCCGCAAATTCAAGGTTCCCATTTTCACTAAGTATGATGGTGCCTCTTGTCCTCAGATGCATCTAAGGGCTTATGTGAGAAAGATTCAGCCGCACACTACTGATAAGAAACTGTGGATCCATTTCTTCCAAGAGAGTCTGTCTGGCACACAGTTAGAGTGGTATTATCAGCTTGAGAGCTCTAACATCCGCACATGGACTGATTTAGCAACAGCTTTCTACAAGCACTACCAGTATAATTCTGAGTTAGCGCCTACTCGGCTACAGCTACAAAATATGACTATGGGCTCTAAAGAAAGTTTCAAAGAATATGCTCAAAAGTGGAGAGATTTGGCTGGCAGAGTCAAACCCCCTATGACTGATCGAGAGTTAGTGGACATGTTCATGGGTACACTGACTGGCCCATTCTACAACCATCTACTGGGAAGTTCCTCGTCAGGTTTCACTGAACTTATCTTGACAGGTGAACGGGTTGAAAGCGGCATTCGAAGTGGAAAGATACAGGCAGCTACTTCTGCAAGCACCAAAAAGTCCTATCAGGGAAAGAATGAATCAAATGCTGTGTACAGTGAGAGGAAGCATAACAAGAAGAATCGTGACCATACTGTTGGGGCAGTTACAATTGCCGCACCGCCATCTCAGAACTTCCAACACAGACAAGACAGGTCGAGAAGACAGTTTACCAAGATCAATATGACTTTAACCCAAGCACTGCAGAGTATGTTAAAGGCCAATTTGATTACCCTCAGAGGCCCTCCTGCAAATCCCAACACTACTTCTCCTCGTTATAATCCCAACGCCAGGTGTGCCTATCACTCCGATAGCCCCGGGCATGATACGAATGATTGCTGGTTGTTGAAGAACAAGATTCAGGATATGATCGACGCTGGAGAAATTGAATTTGATCCTCCGGCGACCCCCAATGTCATCACAGCACCTATGCCTAATCATGACCAGAATGTTAATGTTGTGGACGACAATTCTCACGTTACTGACGTTGCTGATTTAGCATCTCCTCTCCTGATCGTTAAGAAGAATTTATTGCAAGCTGGTTTATTTCCAGGTTGTGCTGAAGATTGCGATCTCTGTGTACTCCGACCCAATGATTGTTTGAAGTTGAAGAACGGCATTCAACGGCTGATGGATGATCGTACAATTCTATTTGAAAGGGTTCCTAAGGTGGACAACTCTATTGAAGAGGTATCTGTGATTGCTAGGTCCAAAGCTCCAGTGAAGATTACCGCTACTAGAGTGCCTGTGAAGATTACCGCTGAGCCCAAAGTGGCTCCCCTGATTATTACCGCACCTGGCCCCGTGCCATATTCCTCCAGCAAAGCTATTCCGTGGAACTATGGAGGCGACGTTTACATCCATGGCATAAAGCAAGTTGGTAGTTCTGCTAATCCTAATGATATTGTGGGGACTAGTAAAGTTACTCGAAGTGGAAGGATCTACTCCCCAGAAATCTCACCTCCCGCTCCCGAAATTCGAGGAAAAAGACCAGTCAATCCTCCTCAGTCAGAGACATCGGTCGAAGTTACTTCTGAAGATGTTGCCAAACAGGAAATGGAAGAGATGCTGAAAATCATCCGTAAGAGCGATTTTGATGTAGTGGAACAATTGGGGCATACTCCGTCTAAAATCTCAATGTTGTCCTTGTTATTATCCTCTGAATCCCATGCCAATGCATTGATGAAATTCTTGAAGACCGCTCATGTGCCTCAAGAAACATCCGTCGATCAATTCGAACATTATGTTGCTAATTTGACTGTTGACAATGGCCTAGGCTTTTCCGATGCTGACCTGACGCCAGCAGGAAAGAATCACAATAAAGCTCTGCATATCTCCATCGAGTGTGAGGGGATCACCCTGGCTCACGTGTTGATCGACAACGGCTCTTCCTTGAATGTGCTCCCGAAAGCTGTACTCGATAAATTTGACTACAAAGGCATTGAACTGAAACCTAGTGATGTTGTGGTGCGTGCTTACGATGGTGCGAAGAGTGTTGTCTATGGTGAAGTGGTTCTCCCTATCAAGATAGGACCTCAAGTCTTCAACACTACCTTTCACGTGATGGACATTCGTCCCGCCTACTCCTGCTTGTTGGGGCGCCCTTGGATCCATGGGGCAGGTGCGGTAGCTTCGTCGCTTCATCAAAAGCTGAAGTATCCAATAGCAGGCATGGTTGTCACTGTATGTGGAGAAGAAGAGTATATTGTCAGTAGTGTGCAAGCCTTCAAATACGTCGAGATGGATGGTGAATTCTTTGAGACTCCTTCTCAGTCATTTGAAGTGGTTCCTCCACCCAGTCCTGTCCTTAAGCCAACTCCCCTTGTGCCCAAGGTTGTTCGTGCTCCCCCTGTCATGATCTCTCTGAAAGATGCTCAAGCCGCGATTGAAAATGGTGATCGTGCTGGTTGGGGTCAACTGATCAATGTACCGTACAAGTCTGATAAAGCTGGCCTGGGGTTTAACTCTGGAAAGATAGTCAAAAATCAGATTAATGCTATGGAAGATGCTGATAGTGATTGCGACTTGGATAGCTGGATTTTCCCAACAATTGGTGACGGACTCAACAATTGGAAGACTGAAGACATTATCCCGATTTCCTTTAGTCAGGAGTAATTGTTATTGTTTATTCTAGAATTGCAAATTTTAATTTTCTTTTACAATCAAACTTCTTAAAGCATTGTGTCTATGCCCGAGGCACAATAGCTAATTTGTTAAGGGTTTTGTCATTTTCATAAGCATATTTATATTCAATAAATCAATGGACGTTTTGCATTCAAATATTGCGCTCTTTGTCTTTCCTATTATCTTTCAAACGAGCTATGTTTTCTTACACACACGCACGTAACGAATTGCAGATCCCTATCCACTCTGGATCCTGTTGATAATAGTTCTACTACTGTTCATTATGACTTTGAAAATCCGATCTACCGAGCCGAAGATGGAAGTGAGGAAGATTGTGAAGTACCTGAAGAACTTGCCAGAATGTTACTACAAGAAGAAAGGACTATACAGCCGCATGAGGAGTCAGTTGAGACTGTAAATCTGGGTACCGAGGTGGACAAGAGAGAAGTCAAAATAGGAGCAGGCTTGGAAATCAGTGTCAAAAGAAGATTGATTCAAATGCTACATGACTATGTGGAGATTTTTGCTTGGTCTTACGAAGACATGCCAGGGCTGGATACCGATATAGTAGTGCATCGTTTGCCGACGAAGGAAGATTGTCGTCCTGTTAAGCAAAAGGTTCGTCGCATGCGTCCTGAAATGTCCGAGAAAATCAAGGCCGAAGTCATGAAACAATTCGATGCTGGTTTTCTGGCGGTTACTTCTTATCCTCAATGGGTTGCTAATGTGGTACCAGTGCCAAAGAAGGATGGTAAGGTGCGAATGTGTGTGGATTACAGAGATTTGAATAGAGCGAGTCCCAAGGATGATTTCCCACTGCCACACATTGATGTTCTGGTAGACAACACCGCTCAACACAAGGTATTCTCCTTCATGGATGGATTCTCGGGTTATAACCAGATCAAAATGGCACCTGAGGACATGGAGAAGACTACGTTTGTGACGCAATGGGGCACCTTCTGTTATAAAGTAATGCCGTTTGGTTTAAAGAACGCAGGAGCAACGTACCAGCGTGCTATGGTGGTTTTGTTCCATGACATGATCCATCATGAAATAGAAGTATATGTGGACGATATGATAGCCAGGTCTCATACTGAAGAAGAACATCTCGATCATTTATACAAACTGTTTGAGAGGCTGAAGAAATACAAGTTGAGATTGAACCCGAACAAATGCACCTTTGGAGTAAGATCTGGTAAACTCTTGGGCTTTATTGTCAGTGGTAAAGGTATTGAGGTCGACCCAGCCAAGGTGAGAGCTATTCAAGAGATGCCAGTTCCCCGTACGGATAAAGAAGTCAGAGGTTTCTTGGGACGTTTGAATTACATTGCCCGATTTATTTCCCATTTGACCGCTACTTGCAAACCCATCTTCAAGTTACTGAGAAAAAATCAAGAGATGATATGGAATGATGAATGTCAAGAAGCTTTCGACAAAATCAAGAAGTACCTCCAAGAACCTCCAATTCTGGTGCCACCAGTTGAGGGAAGACCTCTAATCATGTATTTAACCGTTTTAGAAAACTCAATGGGGTGCGTGTTGGGACAACATGACGAGTCCGGTCGAAAAGAGTATGCCATATACTACCTTAGCAAAAAGTTTACCGACTGTGAAACAAGATACTCACTGCTCGAGAAAACTTGCTGTGCTTTGGCCTGGGCTGCTCGCCGACTAAGACAGTATATGTTGAATCACACCACTTTGTTGATTTCTAAGATGGATCCTATCAAATACATATTTGAGAAACCCGCCCTCTCCGGAAGAATAGCAAGATGGCAGATGATTTTAACAGAGTATGATATCCAGTATACCACCCAAAAAGCAATCAAAGGAAGCGTGCTAGCTGATCATTTGGCTCATCAGGCCGTGAATGATTATCAGTCTATGAATTTTGAGTTCCCAGATGAGGATGTCATGCTTGTTACTGATTATGAAGAACCTGGACCGAATGAAGGACCCGAAGTGGGATCCCGATGGACTATGGTTTTTGATGGATCGTCTAACGCATTGGGCAACGGTATTGGCGTCGTGATCATTTCCCCCAAGGGTGGCCATACGCCTTTCACCGCTAGACTATGTTTTGAGTGTACCAACAATATGGCTGAGTATGAAGCATGTATTTTGGGACTCAGAGCTGCTATAGACCTGAGAATCAAGTTTTTGAGGGTGTATGGAGACTCAGCCTTAGTAATCAGTCAGGTCAAAGGAGAATGGGACACTAAACATCCGAACCTCATCCCCTATCGAGAGCAGGTGTTGACATTAATCCCATACTTTGAAGAGATCACATTCGAACATATTCCCCGAGAGGAGAACCAGTTGGCAGACGCATTGGCTACCATGTCATCTATGTTCAGAGTCAGATGGGACAATGAAGCTCCCCGGATTACCATTGAACGACTAGACGAACCAGCATATTGTTATGAACTTAACGCTGATGAAGTAGAAGAGAAGCCTTGGTTCCACGAGATAAAAAGATATTTAGAAGCTCAGGAATACCCTGAAGGGACATCCATCAATGACAGGAAATTTCTGAGGAAGTTCTCCGCTAAATTCTTTTTGAGTAATGGAATATTGTACAAACGTAACCATGATTCGACTTTGCTTCGCTGTGTGGATAGAAAGGAATCAGAGAAGATTATGGAAGACATGCACGACGGTATCTTTGGGACTCATTCTAGTGGACATACAATGGCCAAGAAGATTCTGAGGTCAGGGTATTATTGGTCTACCATGGAAACTGATTGCCACCATCACTCCAGAACTTGTCATAAGTGCCAGATCTATGCGGATAAAGTACATGTGCCTCCTGCTCCATTAAACGTGTTGACCGCGCCGTGGCCCTTTGCAATGTGGGGCATTGATATGATTGGCGAGATTAAACCTACCGCCTCTAATGGACATCGTTTCATCCTTGTTGCTATTGATTACTTCACAAAGTGGGTGGAGGCAGCCTCATTTGCTTCTGTTACTAAGAATGTGGTGGCACGATTCATCAAGAACAGCCTCATCTGCCGATACGGCGTCCCTGAGAGAATTATCACTGACAATGGCACTAATTTGAACAACAAGATGATTACTGAACTCTGCACGCAGTTCAAAATAAAACACCATAACTCTTCTCCGTACCGGCCAAAGATGAACGGCGCTGTAGAAGCGGCTAATAAGAATATTAAGAAGATTATACAAAAGATGACGGTAACATACAAAGACTGGCATGAGATGTTACCATTTGCTCTTCATGGTTATCGTACTTCCGTGCGAACTTCGACAGGGGCAACTCCTTTCTCTTTAGTCTACGGAATGGAAGCCGTTTTACCAGTGGAAGTTCAGATTCCCTCTCTAAGGATCATGAAAGAGGCGGGCTTAGACGAGGACGAATGGATTCAGACTCGACTCGATCAGATAAATTTGATGGATGAGAAGAGACTTGCGGCTGTATGTCACGGGCAGATATATCAGAAGCGCATGACCAGGGCATTCAACAAAAAGGTCAAGAGACAAGTGTATCAAATTGGCGACTTGGTAATCAAACGCATCATCCTACCACAAACTGACCCCAGAGGCAAATGGACTCCCACATACGAAGGGCCATTTGTAGTTAAGAAGGTATTCTCAGGTGGAGCCATGATACTCGCTACAATGGATGGTGAAGACTTCCCACATCCCGTGAACGCGGACATAGTTAAAAAATACTACGCATAAAAGAGACCCGCTAGATCGACGTATCTAGGCAAAAGTAAGGGCATCCCGGCGAACCAAAAGGGTTCGGGCAAAAATTAGGGATATATAAAAAAAATGTACACCCGGCAAGTCGAAAACCTGAAAAGGCGGCTTGGGCAAAAAAGGGTATCCTGGTGGACTGAAAACCTGAAAAGGCGGTCCAGGCAAAAATTAGGGATTAAAGCGTATGACTATGTCCCGTTCTCAGTCAACTTTCATCCAAGTTCGAGGGACTGACCAAGCCAATCACTTCTATCCGACAGCAAGGGATGAGATGCTCGAAGACATAATGACAGTAGTAGGCTTAAAATCAATAGGACTTCTTCCACATAGCTTTCTCTTTGTTTTCGACAATTTCCTCTTACTAGGATTTCTGTCTCCTTGTACACAAATTTCCTGTTTATAGGCCTCCTTTCAAAATCAATACAACCCTCTTTCAAAAAAAAAGATGCTTTTGTTTTTACTTTTCTGTTTTGGTTGCGTAAATGTCCATTGATATGTGCATTTGAATATGACTGATGTTTACCAAAAATACATGCATAGAATAGCAATAGCAATTACTACCCGACTTCAGGATCAAGGAAAAGGTCTAATCATGCTTCCAATGAATCCGCTACCAATTCTCTTCCCCAGCAAGCCTGTTTTTTTTTTTCCTCAGAAAATGGCAGTATCCCCAGGCACAGCCAGTTACTCCCCAACAGAGGTCGGCGTCACCAGACAGATTGATCATCTCATCCATCCCCAGCCAGGCTCTGTTGAATATTTCCACCATCAGACAGAAATCAAGCATCCCCAGCCGAGAAAGGGTCATCGACACAAATGTCTCAAATCAGTAGATGGGGATTTATTTTCCCCAGTAGAGTCCCCAAGCAGAACTTCTCATACGCATAACTCATTCATTACATCCTTTCACAGCATACGCATGCATACAACATTCACATTTATTTTAGCATAACACGAAACATCTCATGCATCATGACATAGCATGAAGCTAACTTTTTCTTTGCAGGTTAATTATCCTCCTGATATAGTCAAAGTAGAAGGTTCATTCAGACAGACACCTTTATCAATCACATTCAAGATTCAGATACATATTTCAAATACAGTTCATGGGAACATTCATTCTGACAACACTTCGATATCCTCCTAACGATGGTATCTCTAAGCCCATCCCAGACATTTATTGCAAGTACAACATATACAGGTTATCAGATACAGCCTAACGTACGGTTCATTCTGATTCAGCCCAACATATGACTTCTTCAGCAACTCCAATACGGTCTAACGTACGACCCATTTGGACCTTCAAATCCTCAGATGCTGCCTAGCGTACGGTACATTCAGGGGTGTAGTCTAGCGTACGACTACTTTCTTTTTCAGATGCAGCCTAACGGACGGCTCATTCTACAACTCGGATACGATCTAACGTACGATCCATTCTGAGCTTCAACAACCCCAACGCGGTCTAACGTACGACCCGTTTGGATCTTACAACCCTCAGATGCTACCTAACGTACGGTACATTTCTGAAGTGTAGTCTGGCGTACGACTACCGCTTTCATCATCAGATGCGGCCTAACAGACGACTCATTCTGCGACGGTCTAACGTACGACCCGTTCGGATGTCCATCCCCTCAGATGCTACCTAACATACGGTACATTTCTGAAGTGTAGTCTAACGTACGACTACCCCTTTCATCATCAGATCCTACCTAACATACGGTACATTTCTGAAGTGTAGTCTAACGTACGACTACCCCTTTCGTCATCAGATTCAGCCTAACGTACGGCTCATTCTGCAACTCAGATACGATCTAGCGTATGGTCCATTCTGATCCTTTATCCCCAACAGCATATGACACACTCCGACTCCCCAGCGAAGTCGGCAGCCTAATGGATGACTCATTATACGGTCTAACGTACGACCCAGTGTGGCACCCATGTCTTCAAATTGGCCTAATATACGGCGCGATCTGAAGCTTTCGTCATCAAACCTCCCGGATGACATCTTTAAGCCCATCTCCATCAAGACCAACTGTCGATTCTCAAGTGCAAATTTTTGGGGCATTCTAGTGTTCAATAATCTTCCACCTCCAGACCACGAATGGCGTATACACCATTCTAACTCTCTCGGTCCAAGAATATTGAACAGGGGCAGCTGTCATACCCCAAAATTTGCCCATTAATATTTCAAGACATTTTGCAAGGCATTCCGACTCATATATAACACTGATCTTGAAGAAACAAAGGCCCAGCTCACGGATGGCCCAATCCAGAAAATGGCCCAAACTGGCCTGTTCGCTACGCGCTCGCCTAGCGAAGCTGACAGACAACAAAAATTTCAGGCTTCATTCTGAGCCCAAAAAAAAAAAAAAAAAAAAAAAAAAATTTAACTAATTAATTAATTAATTAATTAATTAATTAATTAATTAAATAATTAAAATAAATAAATAAATAAAATATAACAAATTATTTTGGACTTGGGTCTCCCTCATTCCAAGCCCATTACCCACGAAATTAGTCTATAAATACTGAAGTTTCAGTAGGGGAGTTACACTTGGAGTTACACTGGGAGATTCACTGGGGAAAAAAAAAGAGGAGGAGAACAGAGAAGAACGAATAGAAGTTTTGGCATAGGAACCCTGCCTACCCGGAGAATTCAGAGTAAAGAAACCCTGAAGGCAGCCCATCTGCACCGAAGCCATCGCCGTCCAATTCCCGCTGCCTAACTTATTCCGATACTACAAGTGGTCAATCCCTTCAACCTTGAATTGGCAAACAGGTTTGCGTATCTCTATTGTTTATACTTTCAATTGGCCATATCTACATATATAATGCATCATGATTAAATGTTGATATATAATTTGCTTTCGTATGGGAATTTAAATATGCCTGAATACCCTGAATGTTTGATCATGTTATTCCTGTGATAAAATGCCATAAAATTCAAAGTTCCTAACGTGGGGCTGTTTTCAAATTCAAAATCCGTGGCCGCTCGCTAGCACCTCGCTAGGCGAGCCTGGGGCGAGTATTCGCCTGGCCTTCGCTAGGCGAGGCAGAGGCGAACGAGACAGTAGCTGACTTTTCTATTCTGTTTTTTTTTTATGTTTTATCATAGCCATGCATTATTCATCCTATCCTATTTATTGTTGTGATATTTCTCCGGTGTAATCTTCGATTGCACCCTGATTTGGTGTTCTGACATGTTTCTTTTTTTTTGAGTTTCGTAAAGGTTCACATATCCCAGGAAAAGGTTATTGGCTAGGTATTCCACTTTATTTGTGGGATACCCTTGTGGAGTTTCACCCTAAATTAATTTTTAATGTATTAATTTCTAATGTATTAATTTTTTAATATATTATTTTTAATAATTTTAATGTGGAGTTTCATCCTAATTATATAATTAATTGTAAAAACTTTGCCTTTGAATAAGTGATCTTGGACCTCTCTTTGTTGCCTTACGATTACGATATTACGGTCATGTCCCGCGAACGTGGGGATACCCTTAGCAAAGACCCTTCGGTTAAATCATCATAAAATAAATTATAGTCCCTCGGATGTTGCCTTCGAATATACAACTTTGTCCCTCGATGACCCTCCGATGTTGCCTACGGTTAAAAGATGATAGTCCCTTCGAATGCTAAGATATCCTCGTAACTGTTGCCTTCAATGACCTATCGATGACCCTTAAACATCCAAAGGATAAAACTACTTATTTCTCAATAATAAGGACAGTTTTACCCTCATAAGGATAGGAAATGCTCATAAAGACCTTGGGTCGGTATAACTCTTAATTGTTGGCTCACAATCTAAAAACAATTTTCACACCTCACACCTTTCAAAATATCTTTAGAAAATCACCACTTGGTATATATTCATACTAGAATCATTACCGAGTTATATTTTTCTAAACAATTTCCAAAACTAAACGAGATAACTACTTTGTATATATTCATACAAGAATCATTACAAAGTTAAATTCGCTTTCCAAAAACAATTTTCCAAACAATTCACAAACACTTTTTTTTCAGACAAAAATAATATAAGTGATCGAGCAATTAAGAGCCCATGGATAACCATGGATACAAAGGGTGCTAACACCTTCCCTTTGTATAACGTACCTCCCGAACCCAAAATCTAAATTAAGGTCTTTCCTGTTCTTTTCCACCTTTCCTTATTGGATAAAAGAAAAGTCGGTGGCGACTCTTGCTAACCGCGACATTGCGATAAAAAACACAAAAAGTCCAGTTCACCGTATGACAACAATGGTGATCAAGTCATTCACAGTATGCAAGTTGGTGCCATCAAATGATTAACAAAAATCGTTTGGAGTCAAGTTAACACAACTTTGTTATAGTATGCTTTTAAAATACCATGTCTCAATTAGGTCTTTTAAGGGTTGTAATGTGGCCTGGTTCACGGTTTTTTTGAAACAAAAGGATATAAGGCTCAAAATTTATTTTTACCCACCCCTTCTTCTTGATGATCTCCAGTTCCGATATTCAGTTAATTCAATACATGCATTCGACTTCGAAGGTGCGGAAGTGAAAATGAGGATTCAAGGTGAGATTTTCTTGAAATGGCAGTCACCTTATTCTGTTTTTAGTTGAGGATTTAATGACCTCTTTTGATTTATTTTCTTCATCCCTGATTTTGCCTGGACCACTTCTTTGAAGCTTTCGGTCCATCGGGATGCCCTAACTTTTTCCTAAGTCATTTTGTGGTATTTGACTTAGCGAGTTTTTTTTCTATTATTATTCTTTTTAAAGGTGTTGACTGCCACATTATTGGTGGATGAGGATCAACCAACACTAATTTTAGCTTTTCTTAGCTTCTTTGACACTTCAACATGTGCGCGAAGGATAACATGTGGTTGAACCTCATTGAAGGGTGTACATATGGACGATTTTTTTTGAAAAATCGAATGCATGATCAAACTATCTGAACACAACTACCCTGCCCCAAGTTAAGATTAAGGGTTTTAGATCCAAAATAAACACCAACTTCTAGGCTCAAAGTGGTTGACTAGGGATTAACTCCTTATCTCTTCAGTGTTTGGGGATTTGAAACAATGCCTTCCATCATCGACAAGGTTTTACTCAAAAGCATACCACAACAATTTCAAGTGTTTCGTTTTCATCACCCTCCTTCCAATCTTTGTTAACACAACGGTTTGATAAACAGAAGTGAATGAGAGGAGTATTTTTGCTTTTAACATAAATGAAAATCGAGTGAATACGAATGGATTAATTCAAAAGATGCATAAACATTTCATTAATCTTACCAATTCAAAGAAAACAACAATGCTTAAAAGCAATTAACAATCAATATGCAAGGAAACTACAAAAGAAATGCTGAGACAGCCAAATGATTGCCAGCTTTAGGGAATTGACTTCTTCAAACTTGAAGGTTGGGATCAACAAGCTTTTTGACATTGGCATGATGATCTTCAAATTCTTTTCCTTCAATCTCATCATTGAACGCAACCCTCTTGGATCCACTACTCACTTCTACTTTTCTTTCATTGGTATGGGTCGTGACATTGGAAATCCAAGGCGGTATCTCAATGCTCTTACCAGGAAACAATGATAGCTCATTAGCCACATCCCTGACATCTTCCTTGTGGTACAAAACCTTAAGGGGTTTCAAGGGTCCTTTCCCTTTCTCATTACCTGGCCCAAAAATCAAAAGGCATATACCTGAGCTTTCCTCCTTGAGTGTTGGTGACCTAGTGTAAATCAATCTTTCCAGCTTGAACTTAAAACTCTTGCATTCCTCGATGGAGTGTCCCATTGTTCCAGTATGGTATTGGCACTTGATCTTCGGGTGATCTTCTTCAAAGACTAAGCTCTTTTTGTTAATCAACTCTCGTACCGAGGCTTTCAGCGCTAAGCAAGAATCTAGGTCATGTCCCACTACCCTTTTATGGAATTCACATGTTGCATTTGGATTATACCATGGCAGGTATGGTGACACAGGTGTGAGAGCTCGAGGGGTCACCAAAGCATTCTGGATCAGTTGTGGGTAGAGCTTGCTATATGGCACCGGAATCGGATCATTGTGATTTTTGTTCCTCTTGTTCTGATTCTGATTTTTGTTCTGAACCTGACTTCAGTGATTTTGAGGAGGAATAGCCAGAGGATGTTGATGATGACGTCTTGGGGGAGGGCCATATGCCGGTAGATGAGGAGCTTCCACATGGAATTTCCCTTTACTTGAGGTAACACTAAATGGACGTGGAGTAGTAGCTCTCTTTGTTGCAGCAGTGTATATTGGGTGACCCTCTTTTCTCAACAAGACTTGCAGGGTTTCCAAGACCCATCTTATTTGGCTCTTCAAAAAGATTAAGTTCCTCCTTCAGTGCTTCTTGGCTTTTCCTTAGCTCGTCCATCATCTCCTGAGACATGGTTCTTCGTTCTAAACGCGTGTCAGGAATCACTTTGCTTATCATGGACAAAGGATGGATGAGTTTTTTTTTGTATTTTGTCTGGAAAATGTCATGCATTATGATGAGATGCAGATGCAAGGGAATGTGAATGAATGCAATGCAAGCCATGCATATTTGTTTTTTTTCTCAATACACGGGTTCAAAAGTCTGAGGTACTGATGAATCAGATTGCCCTCCAAGAATAGGTTCTCACCGGGTATGGTCTAGGGTTACAAAGGTTCCTAGAGTCATAGATCCATTAGACTGTTTGCTACCTGCGGCAACTTACTTGTCGGGCATCAACTCCATCCAAAGAATCTACTCTAAGTGAGGTTCTGGCATCGATCCAACGAGAAATCCATCTCGCGGTCCCACACTACGCAACCATCTTTCCTAATTGGACACATGATTAAGGTTCTACAAATGGTCCTTAGAGTCATGGATCCTTATGAAAATATCGAAGCTTACGGCAACTTACTTGCCGAGCGACAACATCCTCTCAAGAATCTACTATAAGTAAGGTTCTCGTACCGACCCAACGAGAAATACATCTCATGGACCCGCACTACTCAACCTCGTCGTATCTTATGTTTTTACTCGAGACTCGGGTAAAAAGTCTTTCCCACAAGGTTTGCAATCAGAGTATCCAAGTATCAAACCATAATCGAACCAATACAACAAATTCATATCAATATGACAATAGAGATAGTAAAAACAATAAAGAAAAGTCACATAGGTAAACAAACAAAGGCACACAAACGACCGAACTAGGCTTGACTAACTTAGGGATTGTTCTCCCCAGTAAAGTCGCCATCTGTCGCACCTCGAAAAATGGGGATACGACTTTATGCGAAGCGCAATCGCACGCTCGCAAGGATGGACTGAACATAGTCGCCACCGAACTTTATTTATTCCCAAAATGGGAAAGGGAAAATATCGATAAAACCCCTAAAAGAAAGGATAAGATATGGTCATCGCAACCAATATCAGGGTTCGGGAGTCGATTATGCAAGGGGAAGGTATTAACACCCCTCAGTCCGTTGTACTCAACGGGAACCATTAGGTTAGTTGTGTGCGTTAGTGTTAGTTTATGTTAGTCTTCTCAAGTTATAATGAGAGAGAGAATAATAGGATCAAAAGAAAAGAGAAGAAATGTTTTTGGATTTTTGACGAAGGACTAAACCTAAGTTTTTTATTAGTGGGCCTGACAAGATTTACAAATCCTGCTCCTATGTATCTCAAAAGAGAAATCAAGGCTTACGTAGTTCTGGGTAGAAAAATGTTTGTTTGTTGGTCGATTTTAGCGAAGGCTATACTGTATTAATCGACGAAAACATTGTTTTACCCAAAACAGATGAGGAGTGGACACATACCACACATCGAACAGATTTATAAATCTACATTCGGAAAAGCGTCACTTATCTCGACTCAATAATCGTGGCCGAAACATTGTTTTGCATCGCCTTAAGACAATATATCTTTCATTTATGAAAAAGGTTCTTTGATTAGTCGCACGACGGCGAAAAAGAGTTTGATTGGTTGGATGTATTTTGAGTGATGGCGAGAACTTGGATGAGCGAGATATCCATCTCGAATCCTAGCCTCAGGAGTGCACGGTATACACCATGTTCCATTTCCATCTTTATTAACAAAAGTGTTTAATAAAGATTAAGTATTTTAAGGTTTGATTGAGAGAGGGTTTGAAGAAACCGCTTTGGCAATTTTAGACGATGGCGAGAGTTAAGATAGGCGAGGCATCCGCCTCGAATCTTATTCTCAGGAGTGCACGGTATACACCATGTTCCATTTCCAACTTTATTGAAAGAAAGTATTAAGGTGGGAATTAGGTATTTTGAAGTTTGAAAGATGAGTACTTGTGACTTGCAAGCTCTTACAACTTGGGTCTAACACTCGGGACTACGTCTGGACATTCCACCCAGGCAGCCTGTTTCTTTCCAATATTGCTAAGAAAAATAGTTCGAATATTTACGAGTGTTTTTGAGGGAAGACGAATATTTGTGGCTTGCAAGCTCTTACAGCTTGAGCCCAATATTCGGGATTATATCTGGATATTCCATCCAGGATAATCTTTTTCTTCAAGTTTTATTAAGAAGGTGATTTGAGATATTTACGGATATTTTGGTGAGAAGACGAATATTTATGGCTTACAAGCTCTTACAGCTTGAGCCTAATATTCGGGATTATAACTGGGTATTCCACCCAGGATAATCTTTTTCTTCACATTTAAAATAAAAAGATACGTTTGAATAGATGGATTAATGTGAAGGTTTGAGGTGTTGGTCAATTAAATTGATATGGCATATGAGTTCATGGAGAATATGTCCAAAAGTAAACTGGACGAAATAAACAAATTATTCACAACACATTAAAAAATTAAACCAGACTAAATGGTAAGATAAATAGTAAGAATATTATAAATTTTTTAAATAGAATAGTAAGTATAAAAATTAAACAAATAAAGATATGTTATTCCCAAGTATCGAACCCCTCCCACTAAAGAGAGCGAAATTGCTCTCTCTCCACTAAGCCACTCATGGTTATTTGTTATCTTAATAATAATTTGAATATGTAAACCAGAATAGATTTAAAATTAAAATTAAAAATAACACTAAAATAAGATAGTCTGTTGGACTACCAATTAACGATGGAAGAACCCAAAAAAATATAAACCCTAGCCGCCTGGCTGTTGGGTTTCCAAAGGATTATGGATTGGGAACACTAAACAACATACCAAAAATTAAAGGAAATGCCAAGGGAAACCAACGGTCATTAACTCTTAAATAGATCTTAATTGCCTTTTTTAAAATAAAAGGAAATAGGAAGAGTTGGGGATGCGAAATGAAGCTTCACCCAGAAACGCGTTCATCACCTTCAAGAACAACAATCCCATTCTCTCAAACTCTCGTTCTCGCTCAATCTCTCATCAACCGCGGACGCTCATACTCTCTAATCTCACTATTCATCAACCTCATGCCACCTCACAATCTCTCATCAAACTCGCGTCACCTCTCAATCTCACTCTAAACACGAAAAATCCAAAGCTTTAAGGAGAAACAAATAAGGAGGCTCACCTTCGGCGGTGACGACGGCGACGGTGAAGCTTAAATCTTCCTTCTTCGCCTCTTCAATCCAGGTTTTTTCTACCGTTTTTGGGATTAGGGTTTTGTGGTCTCCTCTGATTCTCCCCTCTCACCTTTTATACCCAGCAAATTAGGGTTTCGGGTTGGCCTATGTAGATCAAAAAGGGTCTCTGCGAACTCCTTTCGGTGCTCAAAATTTTGGTCTGCCTCTTTGATGCTTATTCTGGAATGGTAATGTGAACCGTGTACCTTCTTCCTCTACTTTGTCTCAATTCTGTTTTGGGCTGTTGTCGTGTACGCGAAAAACAACCGGCGGGAAAAGACACAGAGCCGCCACCGTGCGTTATTTATCCCAAAGGAGGGAAAGGAAACGCTCGAAGTAAACCTGAAAAGGAATTGGTCTTACGACCAGAGATTGCAAGGATCGGGAGTCGGTTACGCAAGGGGAAGGTATTAGCACCCCCTCACGTCCGTCTTACTCGACGGGATCCACGCTCAGAAAGAATAGAAGAAGGTTGCTGAATAACTGCTCAAAAACTGCACAAACACTGGAACGAAACACAGGTGAAGGAGAACGGAGGAATGGGACTCGGCAGGATGTCGCATCCTGGGCCTACGTAGTTTGTCAGACACAAACATCAGAGTCGATGTAGTTCGGGATATGGGAAGCATGCTCGCTAGGACATCGCATCCTATGCATACGTATCTTCTCTAACCAGAGTAAGAATCAGAGCACTCGTAGCTCGGCTAACGCACGCCGAAACAAAACGCTAAACCAAAGACGCTGAGACGTCAGAGCAAACACACAACTGGAAACAGACTGCCAATGGCTGGTCTTACATCTGACTTCGAACAAACAAACGCAAACGAGGAAACGGAATGCCAATCGCTGGGCTTACATCCGACTCCCAACAAACAACAACAAATGGGAAACCGAATGCCAATCGCTGGACTTACATCAGACTCCAGACAAACGCACACGAAAAGAAGAAGGGTCTCGATTGCAACTACGGCAAGAGAAAAGGAAGGTCTCAATTGCAACGAGGGCGAGAGAAAAGGAATGTCTCAATCGCAACGAGGGCGAGAGACAAGGATTAAATGTTAGTCGTCAGTCAAACTCGACAAGACATCGCATCTCGTGCCTACGTATCTCATCTGGACATGAGAATCAGAGTTGTCGTAGTTTGACTAAACTATTTATGTTTGTTTTTTGTTTTTTAGATGAACGACGTTACTACGCAATCTATCGGATGCTCGACCTTTGGAGACTTACTCACCTGTAGTAGAAGGAGTTAACGTGTCCTTAAGAGAAGATCAAGTTGGTTTGTGTTTTAGGAATGCTCACGCAAGAAAGGAAGTCCTAGACGAAGGAACCGTGCTACCTTAATTGACATGCAAACGAGAGACTACACGAAGTCTAGCAATCCTATGGGGATACAATCGCACCACACACAAACATATAACATGAAGTAAACACACCAACAAGGGGCTCAAACATCAAGGATGAGGCTTTAGTCAAGGGGTCATATCAACCTCGACAAACAAGCTGGGCTTTAGTCAAGGGGTCATATCAACCTCGACAAACAAGCCAACTGTAGGGTATGAAGGCTCTTAACCACTGACATCGACCGTCAGGGTGAGCAGATGAAAGGTAATGAGGATTGGACCGCATAGCTCTTAACCCGAGCCTGGGTGAGCTTCAATCAATGAAAACGTGGGGATCCAGAATGTGGGACCCTACTCCACTTGACTGACTCTATATACAAGATCTGGGGGACGTGTCCAAGAGCATCAGCACGTAGTGCGAGCTTAATGAACGACTCAAACGATTAGCAGGGGACTAACTGCTAGTCCCTTCTATCTGCCAATTGCCTCTTCACTTAGGAGGACTTGAAGTACATGGCACAAAAGTAAACAAACACAGTCATTGCCTCTTAAGGAGGACTTCAGCCAAATGCCTGCCAAAAGAAACGACAGGGCTTCCAGACTACATGGAGTTAGAAAATGGTTACCTAGGTGGTATACCAACCACAAGCAAAGCACAGCTCAAGCAATGAGCTAAAGCTACAAAAGTACCTGTAAGAAAGTTAAACAAGTCAATATTCACATTCAGACAAACCAAACAGTTAATCAACAATGTTACAACCAATATGCACACAAGGCAAGTCAACAACTCAAGTGAGTTCATCACCAAGAGACCTACAACATAACAAAGGTTAGTGGACAAAGCAAATTTGCATCTCAAATCATAAGATTGCATCAACCACTAGAGCTAATAGCTTGAACCTGAAATACAAAGCTCAAAATATGAGTACAAACCACTAGTACCAAGACTAGGGTCAAAGGCAAAGCAAAAAGTCAAAACAGCAGCCAATATTCAACATGAAGCACATCTATTCAAGTAATAACATGTCCTAAAAAGGACCAAGTCTAAAGCATAAAGCAAGGTCATCACATGAGCAAGATATGGCAAAGGAAAATACAAAGCTCACAATTGGACATCAAGAATCAAAATTCCATATTAAAACAGAAATGAATCAAACAATCATGAAACTTTTTATGTGCACACAACATGTCAAACACAATCATCATGCCAAAAATTAGAACCAACAGAGCTCAATTGACCTAGAAATGAAAATGAACAAGTATGACATCAAATTGTGTGACACATATTGTCACACCATACATTCATGTGTCCAAAACAGAAATGAAAAATGCTAAAAATGCACAACCAAGCCTAAAAAATGATGCAACATGTTAGGAACCAGCATATCAAATTTCAAATCAATTGGCCAATGTATGAGCATTTCACAATAGAATTGGTACAACATGTCACATTTGCATACATGTTCAAAGAAGCCAACACAATTAAAATTCCAGAAATGATAAAATCATGAAATGAATACCACAAAATAATAGACATCCAGATGAACATGTGGCAAAAAATCTCATTCAATTTGGAGTTGTTTTCAATTTGTTATGAATTTGAGAAAATAAAAATGAAATAATGTGCAATCCATGTGAAAATGAAATGGAAAATGAAAAGAAAATAAAATTGGAATTATGAAAATGTACACACATGAGGATCGAACAGGGGACGCATAGGTTCAAGCGCTTCAGCATTCAAAACACAGTCGTTTGGTTAAGTGGAGGAATTAAAATGAAAAAAAAGAAACGCGCTCGCTGGGAATCGAACAGGCAAGGCAAGGGTGAAGGGCGCATGCACAGTGGAAATCACACGCTGAACCAGTAAAGCCCTAACACTGTTCATGCACGGCCAGGGACGGTTGTTTCCACCATCTTCTTCGTGAAGACGGTGGCGCTACAGTGCGTCTTCATCCATTTTTTTTCCAGAATTACAACATATATACATCCCTGGAACCGTCACGATGAGTAGAACACAAATCTAACATTATTTAATCCTAACAGTCCATGGATCGTGCGAATCGATTGAAAACATTATCATGCATCAAACTTCCAATCAACATAACTCAAGCAATATTCATCCATTTTCCACGAAATTTATATCAGTGTAATCAGCATGAAATACTCTACACAATCATGGCAATAGAATGGCAAATTAAGAGGTTCGAATTTCCAACCTCTTGAAGAGCAGTCAATGGAAACGGTGGATTCAAGGCCTAGCAATCTCCAGATTCACTCCTATATTGATGTTATGAAGCTTTGTGTGTGAATTGAAGCTTGGAAATGCTTGGATCTTGATCAATTTGCAACTTCCATCTTCATGTTCTTGAGCTTTATGTGCTTGATCTTGGCTCGAATTCTTCAATCCAGCACTCAATTCCTACTATATGATGATCCAGGAACAAGATTATGCAATAAAAATCATGTGTTATATGAAGAATTTTTGAATTTGGATTGAGAGAAAAATTGGAGGGAAAAATGTGATCTAGATCTAGAATGTGTTAGAATGAAATTTATGTTATGATTAAGCCTTTATACCACCTCCTAATCACCCTCAAATGATAATTAGGCAATGGTTAATGAAAAAGTAGTGAGAATGAGGTGCATGGCAAAATTAGCAAAAACACCCTTGCATGGTGAAAGCATACGTGAACAGTGCCATGTGAGGGCTCAAATTCACTTAAAATCATCTCATGCACATGTTGGAATTGGAATTTTGTTCATATGATGCACCAAATTTGAATTTGGTATTTTCCCTCCAAAAATCACATGCATGGCCAAATGATCAAGTGATATTATTTCATGCAATGCAATGATGGATTTGGAAAATATAGGTCATGACATGCAATTTGCAAAAAGAGTGGCCTAAATTGGAGTTTTAAATCAAAAGTTATGGCACTTTGAAGTTTCATGTACACTTGGTGATCATTTGCTCATAACTCCTCAACCATTCATCAAATGCTCATGATCTTGGACTTTTTGGAAATGGGGGAGAAAGATCTTCAACTTTCATGTTGTCCAAAATTTCATTTGAAGCTTCTTTGATGTAGGAAAGTCAAGTTGAATGTGGTCCAAAAACTTGCCATTTTTGGAAACTTGAAATTACAGGTCACTTTCCATTTTGGGAAACTTTTGATCTGACTTCAAAATCTTCAAGGTAGGTGTTTGACATGATGAATAAGACTCTTTTGGACATGAATGAAGTGTCTCAAACCATTTCTCCACCTCCTAGCCCTCAGTTGACTTTTATGGGCCCCAGATGACCTGGACATGCACTGATGACTTTGAGCCTCTAACACTTGGTCAAGTTGCTTCAAAATGAACCTTGGCTCATATAAGCTCTTTAGAACACTCATGTGGCCTTCAACTCAAGGAGAACCTTGGCTTCTCTTTGCACAGATGAATTCTCTTGATGCCAGTTCTTGTTGGTAAGATGCAATGCAATGTGTAATGTTAATGACCTAAAAAAATGAAATGAATGCATGAATGGGGGGTGCAAATTTAAGGCGCTACAGCTGTTTGTTAACTTTTACCGTCTTACCGAGTTGATGTATTTTTACTGCAGTGAATTTCTTCATTGGTAGCAGCGACCACTCCATTGGGACAAAAGCTTGTAAAGTTAATTTCTTCATTGATGTATTTTCTACTGTAGTGACTTGTTGTAAAAAAAAAGGTTTGTACTTTCTGGTTCACTTATTCATCTGTGGAGTAAGCAGTTTGGATTTGGGGAATAATTCTTTAGCTCATTTGTTTTTATTGATCCTTTTTGCTATTGCAGATTGAACGTGATGCTTCAATTTAGGTTTGATGATGGTTTGATCCTATGAAGTGTAGGTTGCATTTCCATTGTGTTGCTCACGATTTGTGCACCTTGCTTATGGCATGCTGTAGGTTGCTTGCAGCTGTTTGAAGAATGTGTTATGCAGGGATAATATTTAGAACAAGTTTGAGTTGATCTTGCAGCAGAAAAGGCCTGCTATGGTCTGTTATTGTTGTTGTTGCAGTGTAATTAGCTTGAACTGCTAGTAATTGAATTATTTGTTGTATGGTATGTTGTTGATTTCTGAATGCCATGGAAGTTTGAGTTGGGTTGATGGTGATTATGGTTTATTGGTGGCTTACTGCAATATCATTTCGCAGGTTGTTGTTAGTGGCCTTGACAACAAAATATTTAGACGATATAACGTCCATTGTTGCAGGTGTGAAATTAGAAGTGTTGAATTGAGTTAGAGTGAGGTGCGGTGGATTGAAGATTGAAGTTGAGTGGAATTGGAAAGTTCTGTTATTTAGAGTATGGAAATGGAATTAGTTAGGTTTTTGAACTGAGTTCTCATATTGGTTATGAATTGCTCATTATTTGCAGGTATGCTTGAAGTTCTTTCCATTGGTTGCTTGGCTTGGATATGGTTTGTTAGAGTGTATGATGGATCCTTTGACTCGAGTGCTTGTGGGATTGAAATTCAATGGTTGTCTTGGAGTTTGCTTCGAGCTCATAGAATTGGATATTGGTGCTGACTTGGAATTGAAGCTTGTAGGTCACATGTGGAATTTTGCTTATGTTGCAATGGTTTAATGTATGGTTTATGTAGATATGTATGTTGCAATTTGGTTCATGGTTATGTAATGACCTAGATATGAATGTATGGTTGAATATGATTTTGAATGTATGGTATTAATGAATGAATGAAAATTTGGTTGAAACTTGATTTGATTTGAATTTGGTTAAATGGTATGTAATTTTGAAATATAATGAATTTGTGATTGTAATTTGAACTTGGTTGAAGTGTTTGTAAAAATGTAATAAGAATGGCGAGACCTTGGTTTATGAAATGAATGTTTGGTTATAAAAATGGATATGGATTTTTAGAAATAATCCAAGACTAATCTAAATGTCAATTTAAAATAAATAAAAACCAATAAAACCAATTAACATCAAATTAATCTATAATTTGTTCAAATTACTTTGATATCAATTCTAACATTTATTTGAAAATTAAAATCAATTAGAGTTTGAATCATTAGTAAAAACACAATTAAGATTAAATTGAAATTTGGAATTAGACTTAATTTGAAATTAAAATCAAAAGTCAAATAATTATAATTCCTTTTATAATCAAAAGCACCATGATAAAAAAACCTAGATAATGACCAATGTTTATCAAAATCGAGACAATATGGATTTGGGAATGGACAGTTGACTTTGGTCAACTAATTGACCAGAAAGTCAATGATTGACCTCAGACGTGAATTAGTGTTTATACTAAAATGAATGCATGATGCATAGTGGATGAATGCAGATGGATCTAAAATCGAGGTATGACAGTTACCATTAGAGATATTGACTAAATCTAAGGTAAACCATACAAGTCGAGTCGCCACCGCACTTCCATTTATCCAAAGGAATGGTTAGAAAGCGAACAAAAACCTAAAAGTTTTATCGAATCAAAAACTAGTAAAAATGTCAGAGATCGGGGTAAGGGGGTTGGTTATGCAATGGGAAGGTTTTAAGCACCCAAAACATCCTAGGTACTCCTAGGGAGCCCTTTTCATACTCGTTGTAAGGTTGGTGTTTTTGTGAAAATTTATTTGTGCAAACATGATTGAAAAGATGAGAAGAGAATATACAAGTTTATTTACATTTTTGTGTTTGGATAGATAAACCCATTGCCTACGTAGCATCTTTAAAAGATTAGGATCAAAACCTCGTAGTTCAGGGTAAAAATCTCAAAATGAGTTGGTGAATTGATTGATCCAAAAGCCTTAAGGTCTTTTGTTATCCAAGGGAGAAAACTCAACCTAAAACCACAAATCCACCATGTGAGGATAGCTTCAACATGCTAGTGAGGGGTTAACCCTATAATAAGCATGGAAGACTCATTGTCCATCACTAAGGATATAGGTGAGTATTACATCTACCTCAAGGATAACTCAAACCTAATAGCTAAAGGTTATGGAAAATTTGATTAAGAAAGTGGCCATTGAAACCACAAAAAGGTATTTGAATGAGTGGTATTTACCAATGAAAAGCATTTACAAAATATGGGCAAAGCTGATTTAGAAGTTCAATTCAAAATAAGTATTAAGAAAAGAAAGTTTAAAAATCAAAAGCATAAGGCTTAGGTTTCTAATGTTGAAAACAAGTGTTAAATGTTTGCACAAAAGTTTTGGCTTGGGTTAGAGTGGAGAGAAGAAGAAGAATGGCTAAGGTCCAAGGCATACAAGAGATAAGGGACAAGAAGCAAAACCACAAATGGAGTTCCTTTCTTGAGATCATATTGATGATCCAAGTAGCTCCCATCCTTTGGAATAAGCATACAGATAAGCATAAACTCAAGCAATCAACAATCAAATGAACTCTTGGAAGATCCCTTTCTCTTAGAAGCTCATGGCAATGGTTCCTCAATTTGGATCAAGTTGGAATCCCTAGCACAAGAACACACACATCAAAAGGTTCTATTAACAATCAAAGAATGGACAAGAGAGAGTTTAGAATATGGTCCTTTCAATGTTCATCTTCAAGCTTTAAGCATTCTAAAGGTATGAGGCCTAGTTGCTCTTTGACATTTAAGCACTCTAAAGGCATGAGGCCTAGTTGCTCTTCAAACTCCATTAGCTTGGGTAAAGGTCCTAAAGTCTAAGTCCATTTTTTCCAATTCTTTGCATTTGGTCAACAACAATCAAACAAACACAAGCACAAAAGATATATATACAATTATATGCTCAAGTGAGCAAAAGGCAAATTGCATTAACATAAACATGTGCTCAAGTGAGCAAAGGAAAAAGCAAATGGATAATATGTACAAGAATAGTAAATTGCATAAATGTAAAGTGAAAAAAGTAAAGGTTAATGGTTAATAGTTAGTGTTAGTAGTTAGTGTGCCATAAGGCAAATTTAGCGCTATGTTAAGCAATCGTAATTGGACTTATGTAGAAGTCACAACTATCTGAGGCCGGTCAATAATAATGTAGGCAACAACACAAGTTAGAAGTCTTGATTAGTGAACCAAGTTCCAACAACTTGCCATGCCAAAAGAAAAAGAGAATTGATCTTGTATTGGTTTAAGTCTTTTGCATGATTTAGGTAGCAACTTATCCTTAATGCAAAGCCATTCACTTGATCATTTGATCAAGATGAATTAGATTTGAATCAAGGAAGATTAAACCTCCCTAATCAATGCTAACTTATCAACCTTCAACTCATTGATCAAAAAGAAAAAAAGAAAAAAAGAAGAAGAAGAAGGAGATGAATAATGGAAAATGGAGATGAAAAGAATAAATGACATGAAATGAAATAGAATGTACCAATCAACAAGTGTTGACCAATGACATTGAGGATCATGGTCAAACAAACAAAAACAGAAATGAGATGAAGATTGGAAGTCAAGAGAATAAACAAAATATTTTTGGCATTTTTAATATTTAAAATAAACTTGAATTAAAATATTAAAGAAAGGTCAAACTTCAAAATCAACTCAAATCAACCTTAAAAGGTCCAAGTGATTTATCCTAAGTTCAACAAGGTCAAACAAAGTGAAATTCTAGTTATCAGACTTTAGATGTCACACGGGTTGTTATGACATCCAATTCTGCACAGACAGGAATTATGCAGAACTTAAACGTAAATGCAGTAAATAACACAAGTAATTGTTTACCCAGTTCAGTCCAACATGACCTACATCTGGGGGCTACCAAGCCAGGGAGGAAATCCACTATTAGTAGTATCAATTCAAAGCTAAACTCACCCGTTTACAACTTATCACTTAATCCCTACCCAATGCAATTTCAATCTTACACTAAGATCAGAGTTCCTACTCACTCCCCCTCAATCACCTCAGTGATTACTACCTTTAATCAATATTAAAGACAATTTGAAGTCACACTTCAAACAACTCTTGATTGTGCTTCACAACTTTAATCAAGATACACAACACTCACGCTTAAAAGCTTTGAGCGACACAACACTTACAACTCAATGAACACCCTATGCCACAGCAATCATCTACTTGATAATGGATTGGCTTACAAGATACGTCTAATACAAGACTCACAAAAATACAGCAGTGAAGTATGATGGACACACAAAATCTTCACGCCTCAAAATCCCTGAAACTGAATGAAGGAACGCCTTCCTTTTATATTGCAGTACCTGGGCTTTTGCACCTATATTCTCCTGAATTTAAGGTCACGTGAGTTCCCATAAATTCAACATTTAGGTTACTAACAAATAGGCTATTTGTTAGGTTCATTAAATGTAGCTTGGTTGTTGATTTCCTGGATTTTCTCTCAGCTGTTGAATCCCTGAAGAATAGCCTGAGAAAAAGCTGAAATAGAAAACTAAACAACCTACAATATAGCATATGCTGTCAGGAATGAATGTCACGACATTCAGCTTGACATCAAGGTCCATATGCTGAGTCTGTTTTTCCAGAAAACAGACTGTACAATTTTGCTGACCTGTACATGATCAAAATGACCATACTACAGTAACAGCTTACATTAATAAATGTTAAAGTGTCCAATTTAACATTTACACATTTGGCCTTAAGTTAGTTCTGTTATTCTCTTGAAGAACAGACTAAGTAACATGCTGAAGTATAGCAGAACACCACTCTGTCTAATGTTCAGTAGCTGCTGTCAATGATGAATGTCATAACATCCAGTTTGACATTCAGTCAGTAGGCCTTATGCCAGGTCTGGTCTTTCCTTGATAACCAAACTGGAAATAAATACTAAGTTCTAACAGAACACCAGCTGTTCTATTCCTTAGTATCTGCTGACAGGTATGAATGTCACAACATCCAGTTTGACATTCAATAAATCCTGTGTTAGCTAATCCTGCAGTAACTACTCAAGTGTGTCATGACTTCAGTCAAGACATCAGAGTACAGTTAGATATTCTAACCTACAATGTAGTCACACATACATACCATGTCATGACATCAGTCAAGACATTAGTAACCAGCTAGTGTTTTACCATATAATGCAGCCAATTAAGCACCTACAAACTCCCCCTTTGGAAATTTTTTGGCTAAATCACTTTGATCCCCATAACAGAGTTCATAGCAGCGGAATCACACACCTAGCAGGAAATAAGCCTAGCTAATACACTCAGAGTGGCAGCACACTCACACACATGGAAGTTAAATAAAAAACTTCACAAAGCAGCACACATACAGAAGTTAAATCTAAAATCTAAACTTCAACACACAGCAGCTGCAGGGGAGGGAATCTGTCACGAGAGTCTGTTGTAGAGACCCACTCTGTTTGTCAGGGGTGGTGGTTATTACTCCCCCTTTTTGTCAAAAATGTTGCCAAAGCCAACAACAAAACCAGAGAACAATGACAGAGTTACAGACTTGATTTTACGCCACAGTTTCAACCAAGTTAGCATCCACTTGATCTTGCTTCACAGCTTTGATCAAGTAATCACTCACTTTTGCTTTACAGTAGGTACCACCATATCAGATGCCATGATTTTGTTTCTGACATCCAGAACCACTCCTGCATGAACAACATCCTTGAACTCCTGCAGGTACATTGGCCTTCTCACGGTAGGGTGTCTCCTTACCCTCTTGTAGCCACACTTGTTGCAAGTAGCATAGCTATGATCTGTTGACCAATCAGAGCATAGTACCAATTGTTTAATAGGCAGAGATATTAAACAATACATCCCAAACATTAGTGGTTGCTATAAGGTCTCAGAGAGACATATTCCCAGTTTGCTCCTTAAGTTTTCAAACTGAGTAGCATCCAGAGCCTTTGTAAATATGTCAGCCAGTTGAAGGTCCGTGGCTACATGTTCCAAAGTGATCACCTTGTCTTCCACCAGATTTCTGATGAAGTGGTGCCTAATGTCAATATGTTTGGTCCTGCTGTGTTGGATGGGATTCTTGGAGATATTGATGGCACTGAGATTATCACAGAACAATGTCATGACATTTTGAGTGACATTGTACTCAGTGAGCATCTGTTTCATCCAAACCAGTTGGGAACAACTGCTTCCAGCAGCTATGTATTCAGCCTCTGCAGTGGACAGAGAAACACAATTCTGCTTCTTGTTGAACCAAGATATGAGATTGTCTCCTAAGAAGAAACATCCACCTGATGTGCTTTTTCTGTCATCAGCACTCCCATCCCAGTCAGCATCACAGTACCCAGATAGGACAGGATCAGACCCATGTGAATACAGCATCCCATAGTCACAAGTCCCATTGATGTACTTGAGAATCCTTTTGACTTGATTCAAGTGGCTCACCTTAGGCTCTGCTTGGTATCTAGCACAAACTCCAACTGCATAAGAAATGTCAGGTCTACTTGCAGTTAGGTAAAGTAGGCTTCCTATCATGCTTCTATACAAGCATTGATCAACACCAGGCCCTCCTTCATCTTTGGTTAACTTCAGATGAGTAGGCGCAGGAGTCCTCTTGTGCCTAGCATTATCCATACCAAACTTCTTAACTATGTTCTTGGCATACTTGCTTTGGGAGAGAAACATAGAGTCTTCCATTTGGTTTACTTGCATTCCAAGGAAATAGGTCAGTTCTCCAACTAGACTCATTTCAAACTCGGATTGCATCTGGTGATCAAATTGTTGAACCATTTGTTCTGACATTCCCCCAAAGACTATATCATCCACATAGATTTGAGCAATCATGATTTTACCGTCTTCATCCCTCACAAATAAGGTTTTGTCTATTCCACCTTTTCTGTATCCATTTGAGGTCAGAAATTCGGTCAACCTTTCATACCATGCTCTAGGTGCTTGTTTCAACCCATACAAGGCTTTCCTCAACTTGTATACATGCTTAGGTTGGTTGGGATCACAGAACCCTTTAGGTTGTTCCACAAAGACTTCTTCATTCAAGTAGCCATTCAAGAATGCACTCTTCACATCCATTTGGAATAGTTTAAACTTCAGGATGCATGCTACCCCTAACAGCAATCTGATGGACTCAAGCCTAGCCACAGGAGCAAATGTCTCATCAAAATCTACCCCTTCAACTTGAGTGTATCCTTGAGCTACTAGTCTTGCTTTATTCCTAGTAATTACTCCTTTCTCATCAGATTTGTTTTTGTAGATCCACTTGGTACCAATGATGTTGGTCCCTTCAGGCCTTGGAACTAGCTCCCATACTTCATTCCTTTTGAACTGCTCAAGTTCCTCTTGCATGGCAATGATCCAGTATTTGTCAGTCAGGGCTTCTTTCACGTTCTTTGGTTCAACCTTGGATACAAAGCAGGAATTTGAGCTTATTCCCCGTGACCTGGTAGTCACACCACTATTGGGATCCCCTATGATAAGATCCTTAGGGTGGTCTTTCTGAATTCTGATAGATGGCACTTTGGTGGTTGCATCTGCCTCACATTCAAGAGGAGGTTCCTCTACTTCTTCAGACTTGACTGGAAAGTCAGTTGAACTGTCAAGGAATGTTTCAACATCCTCCATGACATCGGTTCCTTCCTCTTTATCGTCCACAATAACATTTATGGATTCCATCAGGACATTGGTCCTGTAGTTGAACACTCTGTAGGCTCTGCTGTTAGTGGAGTATCCCAGAAATATGCCCTCATCACTTTTGGGATCTAGCTTCCTTCTCTGTTCACGATCTGTGAGAATGTAACATTTACTTCCAAAGATATGAAAGTACTTCACAGTGGGTTTTCTGCCTTTCCATATTTCATACAGAGTGGAGGAGGTTCCTTTTCTCAAGGTGACTCTGTTGTGAACATAGCACGCGGTATTCATTGCTTCAGCCCAAAAGTGCATGGGGACCTTCTTTGCATGAATCATTGCCCTGGCAGATTCTTGAATAGTTCTATTTTTTCTCTCAACTATTCCATTCTGCTGAGGGGTTATAGGGGAGGAGAACTCATGACTTATTCCTTCAGAAGAGCAAAACTCATCAAACTTGGAATTCTTGAACTCCGTACCATGATCACTTCTAATCCGGACCACACAACTGTCCTTTTCCCTTTGAAGTCTTATGCACAGGTCTTTGAAGACATCAAACGTATCTGACTTCTCTCTGATGAAGCTTATCCACGTGTATCTGGAATGGTCATCAACCACCACGTAGGCATATTTCTTCCCACCAAGGCTTTCAACCTGCATGGGTCTCATTAAATCCATGTGCAGCAGTTCCAGAACTCTGGAGGTTGTGGGATGTCCCAGCTTCGGATGTGACATCTTGGTTTGCTTGCCCACCTGGCATTCACCACAGATTCTTCCTTCATCAATGGGCAGCTTTGGGATCCCTCTGATTGCTTCCTTGGATATAATCTTCTTCATTCCCCGTAAGTGGAGATGTCCAAGACGTCTATGCCACACCTTCACCTCCTGTTCTTCCTTGGTTGAGGAGCATATTGTTGAAAAGTTAGAGACTTTAGGTTCCCACAGATAACAGTTATCTTTGGACCTGGTTCCTCTCATAACTTCCTGATTGTCACCATTAGTCACAATGCATAGCTCCTTAGTAAACTGAACATGAAACCCTTGATCACACAGCTGACTTATGCTGATGAGGTTTGCAGTTAGTCCTCTTACTAACAGCATATTATTCAGTTTTGGAACTCCAGAGCAGTCCAGCTTACCCACACCTTTTATTTTACCTTTGGCACCATCACCAAAGGTCACATAGCTGGTAGTGTGAGGTTGAATATCCACCAGTAGATTTTCCATACCAGTCATATGTCTTGAGCATCCACTGTCAAAGTACCAGTCTTCTCTGGTAGAAGCCCTTAGAGCAGTGTGTGCTATCCTAGCATACCATTGTTGCTTCTTGATGGGAACATAGAGCTTATATGGTTTATGCTTAGGCCTGACATGTGAGGCTTGGTTAGGGAAACCATGAATCCAGTAGCAGAAGGCTTTTATATGACCAAGCCTACCACAGTGGTGACACCTCCACTCCTGGTATTTCCTCTTCTGATGATCATTCATCCTAGTTCCTCGATGTTGAGACATTGGCTTTGACTTCCGCTTGAACTTCTGAACTTTAGCCTTTGGGCGTTTGTGTTCAGCTGAGGTTCTTTTCCCAAATCCTAGGCCAGATTTGGTTCCAGACTGCTGTCCCACCTTTAGAATCTCTTCCAAGGTGTCAGTTCCCTTATTCATCATTCTGATGGATTTAGTCATCTGATTCAGCTTGGAGGTCAGCAGGGCTATCTCACCATTTAGACCCTCTATGACAGACAGTTGCTTCTGTCTCTCATCTTCCAGTTCCTTGATGAGTTTCTTCTGCTTTTCTCCTTGTGCACGCACTTCTGCACTGGTGGTACACAACTTCTTATAGGCTGCAGCATGTTCTTCAAAGGTCAGTTCATCTGCACTTGATTCATCATCAGAGGCACAAACACTGGTTAGTGCAGTGACATGTTTGGCAGATTCTCCTTCAGATTCACTTTCAGAATCTCCTTCAGACCATGTGATAGTTAGCCCCTTCTTTTGCATCTTGAGATAAGTAGGACATTCAGCTCTGACGTGTCCATACCCTTCACAACCATGACACTGGATTCCCTTGCCTTGGTTGAACTTTTCTTCAGAAGTTGATCTTTTCCTGATGTCAGACGGGATGTTCTTGACATTAGGTCTCCCTCTTTGATCAATCTTCTTCACGAACTTGTTGAACTGTCTCCCAAGCATGGCTAAAGCTTCTGATATACTTTCATCACCTTCAGTATATCCTGCTTCTGACTCCTCTTCAGCATTAGAAACAAAAGTTATGCTTTTGTTCTTCTTTTCAGCATTCTCACACAAGCCCATTTCAAAGGTTTGGAGAGAACCAATGAGCTCATCCACCTTCATATTGCAGATGTCCTGCGCCTCCTCTATGGCTGTGACCTTCATAGCAAATCTCTTAGGCAAGGACCTGAGAATCTTTCTTACAAGTTTCTCTTCATCCATTTTCTCACCTAGTCTACCAGAGGTGTTTGCAATTTCAAGAATATTCATGTGAAAGTCATGAATAGTCTCATCCTCTTTCATCCTCAGATTTTCAAACTTGGTGGTCAGCATCTGAAGTTTGGACATCTTCACCTTGGAAGTACCTTCATGAGTTACCTTGAGGGTATCCCAAACTTCCTTAGCTAGTTCACAGTGGTGCACCAGCCTGAAGATGTTCTTACTGATTCCATTGAACAATGCATTCAGGGCCTTGGAATTTCCAAGAGCTAATGCCTCTTGCTCCTTGTCCCACTCTTCTTCAGGAATCTGCACACTGACTCCATCTTCACCTGTCCTCATTGGATGTTCCCATCCTTTGTTGACAGCTCTCCAGACTTTGCTGTCTAGAGACCTTAAGAAGGCTATCATACGAGGCTTCCAGTCATCATAATTAGAGCCATCCAACATGGGTGGTCTATTTGAGTGTCCTATATCCTTGTCCATGGTACTAGAAAGTAACTTCCCTAGATCTCACCCAGAAATTCACAGGCAGGGTGCCTGCTCTGATGCCAATTGAAATTCTAGTTATCAGACTTTAGATGTCACACGGGTTGTTATGACATCCAATTCTGCACTGACAGGAATTATGCAGAACTTAAACGTAAGTGCAGTAAATAACACAAGTAATTGTTTACCCAGTTCAGTCCAACATGATCTACATCTGGGGGCTACCAAGCCAGGGAGGAAATCCACTATTAGTAGTATCAATTCAAAGCTAAACTCACCCGTTTACAACTTATCACTTAATCCCTACCCAATGCAATTTCAATCTTACACTAAGATCAGAGTTCCTACTCACTCCCCCTCAATCACCTCAGTGATTACTACCTTTAATCAATATTAAAGACAATTTGAAGTCACACTTCAAACAACTCTTGATTGTGCTTCACAGCTTTAATCAAGATACACAACACTCACGCTTAAAAGCTTTGAGCGACACAACACTTACAACTCAATGAACACCCTATGCCACAGCAATCATCTACTTGATAATGGCTTGGCTTACAAGATATGTCTAATACAAGACTCACAAAAATACAACAGTGAAGTATGATGGAAACACAAAATCTTCACGCCTCAAAATCCCTGAAACTGAATGAAGGAACGCCTTCCTTTTATATTGCAGTACCTGGGCTTTTGCACCTGTATTCTCCTGAATTTAAGGTCACGCGAGTTCTTATAAATTCAACATTTAGGTTACTAACAAATAGGCTATTTGTTAGGTTCATTAAATGTAGCTTGGTTGTTGATTTCCTGGATTTTCTCTCAGCTGTTGAATCCCTGAAGAATAGCCTGAGAAAAAGCTGAAACAGAAAACTGAACAACCTACAATATAGCATATGCTGTCAGGAATGAATGTCACGACATTCAGCTTGACATCAAGGTCCATATGCTGAGTCTGTTTTTCCAGAAAACAGACTGTACAATTTTGCTGACCTGTACATGATCAAAATGACCATACTACAGTAACAGCTTACATTAATAAATGTTAAAGTGTCCAATTTAACATTTACACATTTGGCCTTAAGTTAGTTCTGTTATTCTCTTGAAGAACAGACTAAGTAACATGCTGAAGTATAGCAGAACACCACTCTGTCTAATGTTCAGTAGCTGCTGTCAATGATGAATGTCATAACATCCAGTTTGACATTCAGTCAGTAGGCCTTATGCCAGGTCTGGTCTTTCCTTGATAACCAGATTGGAAATAAATACTAAGTTCTAACAGAACACCAGCTGTTCTATTCCTTAGTATCTGCTGACAGGTATGAATGTCACAGCATCCAGTTTGACATTCAATAAATCCTGTGTTAGCTAATCCTGCAGTAACTACTCAAGTGTGTCATGACTTCAGTCAAGACATCAGAGTACAGTTAGATATTCTAACCTACAATGTAGTCACACATACATACCATGTCATGACATCAGTCAAGACATTAGTAACCAGCTAGTGTTTTACCATATAATGCAGCCAATTAAGCACCTACACAAAGTTTGACAAAATATTTCAGCATTTTTAAAAGTCAGAAACTATTTTTAATCAATTAAAAATGAATAAAAATAACCTAATTGAACTAAAATCTCAAATAAATCTCAAATCAATTAATAAATTGACGAGAATATTTTTCATAGATCCATCATCATTCAAATAGGTTAGGAAAATATTTTTGTATTTTTTGAATATCAAAAACTATTTAAAATGAATTAAAAATAACCAGAAAAGAGAAAGTTCACAAAAAATATTAAATGACAAGATAAAAAAAATAAAAATTATTTTTAGAAACTAGAATTTAAATGGAGAAGAATGCAATTGGTCCCATATTTTTTGGAATTAAAATGAAGAAGTTATGAATTTTTTAAATTAAAGGAAATAAAAGAAATAAAAATCAGAAATTAGAAAAAGAGAAAAAGAGAAAAAACCAGGAGCGTCTGATCAAGTCTCATTAATTGACGTGGCTGATCAAACGCTCCACTTGCGCGCGCTCACAGTAGACTTGAGTCAATGAGAAACACGTGGTATTTAAAAAAGTCATAAGATCCAACCGTGGAGATTAGATCCGGAGATGCCATCACACGATCCATAATCCATCTGGCAAAGGGACGGTGGCCAGAGCCACCGTCTTCTCCGGTGAGCATGAAGATTCCGGCCAAAGTTACAGGCAATAAAAACTTAACCAAATGAAGCAATCCTCATATCATTGGAAAGCTGGGGTGATGTACATCACCCCTGTACCATTGGTTTTCCTTCTAGATCTCCATGGGAAGAGAAATCAGAAGAGGAAAATAATGGAGTTCAAACTGAACTTGATGATTTTGCAAAATTAAAAGCACAATTCAAATGCCTTTAGTGAGAGGACTTCAGACAACACAATAGCCAGGAAAATGGATCAAAGATTAATGAGTTTCGAGGAAAAAACCAGTTGATGATCACCTTTGAATTGGGAAGATTTGAGCTACCTTCCTTGCTTCCTTTAGCCAAACAGAACTTCTATGGACTGGATGATGAAGGTCTAAGAACTTTAGATCTAAAGATTCAACCAAATTCAGTTGAATTTCAGATCTGAAAATTTATGAAATGTGAACTAGTTCCTTTGGTAATGGCTATGGATTCAGTTGTGCAGCATATCAGGCGCCTTTAGGGTGATGAGTTATGAAGCATAGCATGTCTATTTATAGCTGAATTGGAGGCAAGGCAAGGAAAAACTCGTGTGCATGGCAAGTGGATATTCTTTGCATGGGCTTGCATGATCATGTAGAAGGCCCAAATTCAATTGCATTTGCATGCTGATGACCAAACAGCTTGAAATGGACGTGCAGATGGCAATGCAATGGCTTGTGCAATGAGTTTCAACCAAGTTTCCATAATTGAGCCTAAAACTTCACCTCTTCGAAAGTGCCACATAGAAAATCCAAACATAAGCATATGGGTAATGGTTGGAAAGGTCTTGACATAAGGAACAAATGTTATGTTGAGAAAAAAACTCATTTGAAATGTGGAAATTTATGAAAACAGGCCATGAAGTTCATAGTGCAAAACATGCCTTTGAGAATTTTGTCAAATTGAACCAACTTCAAGCCCTTCTATTTGATGATGCAAGCCTTAAATTGAAAAACCTCAAACATAAAAGTTGTAGAGATTTTCAATACAATAAATATGGACTTAAATATTACATAATTTGGATTTTTGATGAAGACGTAATGGGCACTTGAAGTTGGACTTTTTTGCCTTTCAATGCATTTGGTCCAAAGTGACCTATAATTTTTTGCATTATCACATGTATTTAGTTTGAGATTTTGAAATTTTATTCAACATAACATTTGAAGTAGACATCTTAAGCTTTCCAGTTAATTTGATCCCACCTAAAAATCATAAAAAATGAATGAGTTATGTCCTTGGGAAGTTGACCCAAAATTAGGGTTTCAGTCAAAATGACCTATAATGTCTTGGAATGGGAGATGACCTTCCAAGCTTCAAATAAATTTTTGATGAACATGAAAGTTTTTCATATTTTCCTTAAGAACATTTTTGTATTTGGGATCATCTCCATTTGAACAACACATAAAAAGTTAGGTCTCAGTGCACTTCAAAATAGTCAGATGAATTGAGTGATCAACTTTCCAAGTCCACAACCCATATCTTGATGAATTGATGATTGAGGACACTCAAATGAGTTCAAATATGCATGAAATGATGAATTATAGGACTTCCCTTGATTGTATTTGACCATGGGCTGAGGTTGCTTCACTAGCAAGGCATTATAGGTGATCAGATGAATTAGGGTTTCCTTGAGGAACAAACCTCAAACCCTTTGATTTGCTTTGATCAAAATGATTAATTGAGATACTAGGGAGGAATATTTGATGGATGAGAGCTTTAGGAACCATTACCATGTTTTCTTTCATCTTCTCATGACCATATCTTTGCACAAAGGATCTCCTAGAAGCTTTTGACCTTGTGATTGCTCAAGCTACAAACAAAAGATGTTAGTGAAATCTTTTTGTGCTTTTGGTTAGTATATAAAATGAGAAAAGCAATAATATATAATTCAAGCACACTTGGTGATCTCAAACCACTCACAAGAGGTCCCACCCAAAGGCAAAGGGAACCAAGATGCTCATGATCCTTGAGGCTTTGCAAATGCAATGTTATGATGCCATGAGGGATCTTAGGGCCAAAATTGGGGTCTTAAAAATACCAGGAAATATCTTTTATGTTCAAGGACATGATCCTCTAGGACCACTTCAAATTGTCTTTGTCTTTAATGAAAGGACCTTTGCTGGGTAGATGCGAAATAAACTAGCTATATAGCAAAGGGGTACAACATACGATGGTTCCCTTCTTCTTCTGAGTCCTCACATGGATGGAGTAGTAAGTATCAGCAAGAAGAATATGAATAGGATTCTGAGTTAAGAAGATATGAATAACAACCTGATCCACAAATTCTTCCATGTTCGGAAACAGTATAATCCCATAGATAAGTAGAGCTAGAATGGCATTGAAAGCCATCCAACTCTCAACATCGATCAAGGTAGTAGCTTTATCCATGAGAAACTTTGAGGTAAAGCCATGAATTCCACCCTTAGGTTTTGGGTTCAACTCCACTTCCTTCTTCCCTATGTGGAGGGCTTCAGCAAGAACTTGGTACTTAGGGAGTTCCTTAGTGCAGACATAAGACACTCGGTTCTTGATCCCAATACCCAAAATATGTGAATATTCTTCCAGTGTGGGTTCCAACTAATAATCTTGGAAAGTAAAACATCTCAACGGAGGGTCGTAGAATTGCACCAGAGTGTGCATATTAGTGGTATTGACTTCAGTGTTCAAGATTCCTAGGAGGTTGCTGTAAGACCCCAATTTTGTCCCTAAAATCCCTCATGGCATCATAACATTGCATTTGGCATTGCCTCAAGGATCATTAGCATCTTGGTTCCCTTTGCCTTTGGGTGGGACCTCCTGTGAGGTGGTTTGAGATCACCAAGCATGCTTGAATTGTATATCATTTTCTTTTCTCATTTTTGTTTACTAACCCAAATCACAAAAATATGTCACTAACATCTTTTGTTTTGTAGCTTGAGCAATCACAAGGTCCAAAGCTTCAAGGAGATCATTAGTACAAAGACATTGGTCAAGAGGAGATGATAGCAAGCATGGTAATGGTTACCAAAGCTCTCATCCATCAAATATGCCTCCCTAGCATTTCAATTCATCATTTTTTGATCAAAGCAAGTCAAAGGGCTTGAGGTCTTGTTCTTCAAGAAAATCCTAATTCATCTGTGCACCATAATGCCTTGCTCCTGAAGCAACCTCAGCCCATGATCAAATACAATCAAGGGAAGTCCTTTAACTCTTCATTTCATTCATATTTGAACTTATTTGAGTGTCCTCAATCATAAATTCCTCAAGATATGAGTGATGGACTTGAGAAGTTGATCAGTCAATTCATCTAACTATTTTGAAATGCACTGAGACCTAATGTTTTATGTGTTGGTCAAATGGAGATGGTTCCAAAAGCAAATATGTTCTTAAGGACAATATGAACAACTTTCATGATCATCCAAAATTAATTTGAAGCTTGGAAGGCCATCTGTCATTCCAATACATTATAGGTCATTTTGACTGAAACCCTAATTTTAGGTCAACTTCCCAAAGACATAACTCATTCATTTTTTATGATTTTGAAATGGGATAAAATGCATTGGAAATATTAATATGTCTACTTCAAATGTTATGTTGAACAAAATTTCAAAATCTCAAAGGAAATACATGTGATAATGCAAGACATTATAGGTCCTTTTTGACCAAATGCATTGAAAGTTAAAAAAGTCCAACTTCAAGTGCCCATAACTTCTTCATCAAAAATCCAAATGATGAAAAATTTAAGTCCATTGTGATTTCTTTGAAAAAATCTACAACTTTTATGTTGTAGATTTTTTCATTTGAGGCTTGCATCATCAAAACAGAAGGGCTTGAAAGTTGGCCAAATTTAGAAACCTTGCATTGACATGTTTTGTACATCACACTTTAAACTCAAATTTCATAAATTTCCACACTTCAAATGAGTTTTTGTCCAACATAACATTTGTTTCTTATACAAAGACCTTTCCAACCATTACCCACATGCTTATGTTTGGATTTTCTAAATGGTATTTTCGAAGAGGTGAATGTTTAGGTCAAAATTATGGAATGCACATGAAATCTTGTTGCACAAACCAATTCAGAGCAAATTACACGTCCAAACCTTTGGCATTGGAGTTCAGCTTGCAATCGGCATTGTTTTTGGGCCTTGTGCATGATCATGCAAGCCCATGCAAGTGGTATCCATATTCATGCACACAAATCATTTAATCATTCCCTTGCCTTTCCCTCTATAAATAGAGACCCTATGCCATTCAAATTGGAGACCTGATTCAACCTGAATTGCTGCAGAAATCAAAACTCAACCTCTCACCAAAGAAGCAATTTCATTTTTCTCAAATTTTTCAGATCTAAAATTCAACTTCATCTGGTTGAATTCTTAGATCTAATGCTTCTAAACCTCCATCATTCATCTCATTGAACTTCTGTTTTGGTAAAGCAAGCAAGGAATCGAGCTTAAGTTACCAGAATTCAAGCTTACACTTCTACTGGTATTTTCTTCGAATCTCATCATCCATTGACCTATTTGCTTGGATCTTGTGTTGGCTGAAGTCCTCTCAATAAAGGCATCATGATTATGCATTCAATTTTTGAAATCCATTAAGTTCATGATGAACACCAGATTTTTCAATCTCTGATTTCTCACACCATGGAAATCTAGAGTTAAAATGGATGGTACAGGGCTTCATCATTGCCAGATCAATTCCGGTGGCTTCATCAATGCCAGATCAATTCCTGGCCGTGTGATCTCTTTTCCAGATCTAATCTGGACCTTCCATCGTTATGACTTTTTATATTGCCTCGTGTGTCTCAGTTGACTAAGGCATAGGATACACGCGCGCTGAGAGCCCTTGGATTTGCCAAGTCATTTAATGAAATGAATCCAACGCGTGTGCTTTTTTCTATTTTCTGATTTAATCCATTTTATTTTCTTAATTCCATTTTATTTCAAAAAATCATATCTCTCTCATTTTAATTCCAAAAATTATGGGACCAATTGCATTAGTCTCCAAATAATTTCTAGTTTCTATTTCTGATTTTTAATATTTTTTATTTTGTCATTTGATATTTTTTGTGAATTTTCTCTTTTCTGGTTATTTTTAATTCATTTTAAATAGTTTTTGATATTCAAAAAATACAAAAATATTTTCCTAACCTATTTGAATGATGATGGATCTATGAAAAATATTCTCATCAATTTTCAAATTGATTTGAGATTTATTTGAGATTTTAGTTCAATTAGATTATTTTTATTCATTTTTAATTGATTAAAAATAGTTTCTGACTTTTAAAAATGCTGAAATTTTTTGTCAAACTTTGTTTGACCTTGTTGAACTTGGGATAAATTACTTGGACCTTTCAAGGTTGATTTGATGTAATTTTGAAGTTTGACCTTTCCATTATTTTAATTCAAGTTTAATTTTAAATATTAAAAAAATGCCAAAAATAGTTTATTTATTTCTTGACTCCCAATCTTCATCTCACTTCTGTTTTTGATTGTTTGACCTTGACTTTCAATGTTAATGGTCAACATATGAGGATTGGTACATTGTATTTCATTTAATGCACTTTAATTTTGCCATTTCCATTTCTCTTATCCATCTTCTCCTTCTTCTTCTTCTACTTCTTTTCTTCTTGATCAATGAGTTGAAGGTTGATAAGTTAGCATTGGTTAGGGAGATTTAATCTTCCTTGATTCAAATCTAATTCATCTTGATCAATTGATCAAGTGAATGACTTTGCATTAAGGATATGTTGTCTTCTAAATCATGCAAAAGGCTTAAACCAATACAAGATCAATTCTCATTCTCTTTTTGGCATGGCAAGTTGTTGGAACTTGGTTCTCTAATCAAGACTTCTAACTTGTGTTGTTGCCTATATTATTATTGACCGGCCTCAGATAGTTGTGACTTCTACATAAGTCCAATTATGATTGCTTAACATAGCGTTAAATTTGCCTTATGGCACACTAACTACTAACACTAACTATTGACAATTAACATTTACTTTATGCAATTTACTTTTATGCAATTTACTATTCTTGCACATATTATCCATTTGCTTTTCTCTTTGCTCACTTGAGCACATGTTTATGTTAATGTCATTTGCCTTTTGCTCACTTAAGCACATAATTGTGTATATATTATTGTGCTTGTGTTTTGTTTTGACTGTTGTGGACCAAATGTAAAGAAATGGACTTAGTTTCTAGGATTTTCCATATGCAAAGAAATGGAGAATTGGACTTAGATTCTAGGACCTTCCTTATGCAAAATTGGAGTAAAAGGATCTTAATGATGAAGATGGATTAGAAGACCCAAATCTCTAAACTCACTCTTGTCCATTCTTGTTTTACTTCATGGAACTTTTGATGTGTGTGCTTTTGTGCTAGGAGTTAACATTTGAGCTTAATTGGAGGACCATTGCCATGTTCATCCAAGTGGAAGATACAAGATACATTGAGGATCTCTTAAGCGACTTATTTGATTGCTTATGCTTTGTGGTTGCTTATTCCAAAGGATGGGAGCTACTTGGATCATCAATATGATCTCAAGAGAGGGACTCCATTGTGGTTTTGATTCTTCATCCCTTCTCTTTTTGTTACTTAGGACTTAGCCCTTCTTCTTCTTCTCTCCACTCTAACCCAAGCCAAAACTCTTTGTGCAAACATTTAACCATTGTTTTTTAAACATTAGAAACCTAAGCCTTATGCTTTTGATTTTCAAACTTTCTTTTCATAACACTTATTTTGAATTGAACTTTTAAGTCAACTTTGACCATTTTTGTATATACTTCTAATTGGTAAATATAACCCATTCAAATGTCTTTTGTGGTTCCAATGGCCACTTTCTTAATCAAAATCTTTCATAACCTTTAGCTATTAGGTTTGAGTTATCCTTGTGGTAGATGTAATACTCACCTATATCCTTAGTGATGGACAATGAGTCTTCCATGCTTATTATAGGGTTACCCCTCACTAGCATGTTGAAGCTATCCTCACATGGTGGATTTGTGGTTTGGCTGAGTTTTCTCCCTTTGATAACAAAAGACCTTAAGGCTTTTGGACCAATCAATTCACCAACTTTTTTTGAGATTTTTACCCCGAACTACGAGGTTTTGATCCTAATCTTTTTTAAGATGGTACGTAGGCAATGGGTTTATCCATCCAAACACAAAAATGTAAATAACTTGTACATTCTCCTCTCATCTCTTCAATCATGTTTGCACAAACAATTTTTTTTCACAAAAACAACAACTTTCACAACAAGTATGAAAAGGGATCCCTAGGAGTACCTAGGATGTTTTGGGTGCCTAACACCTTCCCATTGCATAACCAACCCCCTTACCCAGATCTCTGTTCCTTTTACTTAGTTTTTGTTAAAACTATTAGGTTTTTGTTCGCTTTCTAACCATTCCTTTGGATAAATAGAAGTGCGGTGGCGACTCAACTTGTATGATTTACCTTGGATTTAGTCAATATCTCTAATGGTAACGAATACCCCGCTACAGAAAAGTGGCGACTCTGCTGGGGAACTCATTTGCCTAGTGGGTTTTGCCAACTTTTCATGCTTGTTGTATTGTATTGTCTTGTGACATATTTTTGTGCAATTTGGGATTACTGTATTGTATGTAATGATTGATTTGCTTGATATTAATTCCTTGTATGCTTGGTGATCTTTGTGAGATGAGTTCTATACCCGGACTCGAGTGCACTTAAGATAGGAGAATGGCGTAGTCTTGTTGACTTGTGTGGAGTTATTCCTTAGCAAGTTGACTTGCAAGTCCATTCACTTGGTGGAGGTCATGTTGGGATCAATAATGTCACACAAGTAAGTTGTGGTTAGACATTACTCTTTCCAATATAGACCTTAGAAGCCAAGGACCTTAGTTTACCAAGCCCATCTTGGCCTATTCTTAGGATGTAGTGCGAAAGTTATTCAAATGTAGGATATGATACGATTGTTACGCGATACTACACTCGTAAGAGTCTCTCTTGAGAATATTTTTGGAATATGAGTAGTCGTTTCTCCGATGATATCCAAAAGATGGGATGATGACTATGGAAACCTCTTGTAGAACATGTTTGGCAGGTTTAAACCATAGTACACTCCCCTTGGGTGGTTCTTAACCTAAACTCCATGCTCGTGACTTACAACAAACCCTTGATTCATGGTTGATCCGTTCATGTATCCTTAATATCAATGGAACTTAGGTGTTGATAAGGTGTAAGCCATAATCCACCAAAATGGATGATTGATATTAAGGATAACATGATCCATCCCATGACCTTTGTTTGGTGTGCTTTGCTTGATCCTTGAGTGTGATTGTTGCATTCATGCATCCATGCACTCATTTGCATCCATATCATCAATAATGAAGAAAATTTTCAAGGAACTTAAAGGGTTTATTTGCAAAAATTTTAGACATGGAAAGAGAAAGAAGGAATACAAAGAAGTACAACTTCAGACAGCCAGATTTGAAAGAGTTAAGGAATCTGACATCCTATGTATTAGATCCTTTGGGTTTCAAAGCTCGTTTTGGGAAGCTTCTTCCTCTTTTGACTACTCAGGTGGATGAAGGGTTGATGAGTGTATTGGTGCAGTTTTATGATCCCTTGTACCGTTGCTTCACGTTTCCCGATTTCCAACTTTTGCCTACGCTTGAGGAGTATGCTTACCTTGTGGGTATACCTATTCTAGACCAGTTGCCCTTCAGTGGCTTGGAGAGTATTCCTACTTCTCAAGAGATAGCTGACATGTTACACATAGATGAATCTCTGGTTGTTGCTCATATGACTACGAAAGGTGGAATTCAAGGTCTCCCTTCTGAGTTCCTCATTGCTCAAGCTATTGTATATGGGAAGGCCATGAGTGAGGATGCCTTTGAAGCCATATTTGTACTTCTCATCTATGGATTGGTATTGTTCCCCAACATCGACAAGTTTGTGGATGTGAACGCTATTAGGATCTTTTCTACTCTTAATCTCGTTCTGACTCTGTTGGGTGATACCTATTTCTCTTTGCATATGAGGAATGCAAAGGGTGGTGGCGCCATTGAGTGTTGTTTGCCTCTGTTGTATAAGTGGTTTATTTCTCACTTACCGCAGACGGTCGCCTTCAAGGAGAACAAGGGATGTCTACGGTGGTCTACGAGACTTATGTCTCTCACTAATGATGATATCTCTTGGTATAACCGTGTGTATGATGGTGTGCAGATTATCGACTCTTGTGGTGAATTCTCCAATGTACCTCTTCTTGGTACATGTGGTGGGATTAACTACAACCCTGTTTTAGCACGTCGTCAGCTTGGGTTCCCCCTAAAGGATAAACCTAATAACATTCTGTTAGAGGGTGTGTTCTTTCAGGAGGGTAAAGATCCCCAATGCTTGAAGGGCAGAATGTTACGCGCTTGGCACAAGATTCATAGGAAAGGAAGGAAAGAGTTGGGTCCTAAGAATTGTGTTGCTAGGGAGCCTTACACTGCTTGGGTTAGGAAGAGAGCTTCTGAGTATCTCATGCCTTACGAGTATCCGAGACCTACACCTTTGGTTATGGTTGGGCCTTCAACCCTCCCTAACCAAGGAGTAGAGGAGTTGAGAGACGAAGACCGATCACGTGCTTGGATCCGTGAAAGGGAAGAGTTACTTCAGCAGATCAGAGAGAAGGATGCTTTGATAGAGTTCCTCTAACATCAGGTTATTGATGATCTTGATGATGCATGGACTTCTCTACTTCCTCAGTCTTCCAAGTTTTGGAAGAGGAAGTATGATCGACTCGCCAAGGAGAAGGCGGATATGGAGGCATCCTATGAGAGGGAGGTGAAGAGACTTCGTGCATCCTATATTCCTGTGTCCCGAGCTTTAGATGATTGTTTCTAGGGATCCATAGGATGATTATTTTCCTTTTCTCTTGTATATGATTGACAATGATGTACTTCTTTTCCCTGATATTATTTTATGAAATATTTCCATATGTGATAAATGTTTAATATTTCCAAAATTTGCAAATATAACCCTAGAGTTCCTTTGAAATAAAAACAAATCATATGCACAGACATTGCATGCATCATGTGCATAAGCAGGTTTTGTTCCCGGCTTTTAATCCTGTGGTCTAACTCTGTGTTCTTCATTTATTTTGAAGACAAGCTGACTCACTGGTATTACACCAGAGCCAACATTTCGAGACTGATGGATCACCTAGAACAAGAGAACCGTGAGCTGAAAGAGGAAGTGGCCAGACTGAGTGCCTTGATGGAATCATTCTTGGCTGCCCAGAGCCAGTCCTCTCCGACGCCTTCAACTCCTCCCCAGAGGACAGTCATCTCTGAGATTGCCTCCTCAATTGTGCCTGCAGCCAGTGCATATTTTGCTCCAGCGGCCATGCCAGCCGGATTCCCGTGGGGGATGCCTCCTAATTTTATGCCTTAGGGTCCTGCTCCAACTTTTGCTTCCATGTCGGCATCTAACCCGGTCCTTGCTGTTCCTCCACCTGTCGTGCATACTATACCCAGAGTAGACGACACCATCTATCATTCTGAGCCATCTGAAGGCCCAGATGTCTATGAGAAGATGGACGCTATGAATGATCAATTTCTTGAGCTTCGCAAGGAATTGAAAACTCTTAGAGGAAAGGATCTTTTCGGCAAGTCTGTTGCCGAACTGTGCTTGGTCCCCAATGTGAAGGTCCCTGTGAAATTCAAGGTCCCTGACTTTGAAAAATACAAGGGAAATACTTGTCCTCTCAGCCACCTGGTCATGTATGCCAAGAAAATGTCTACTCAGACCGACAACGATCAGTTACTCATCCACTACTTTCAGGACAGTCTGTCCGGTGCCGCCCTGCGTTGGTATATGGGTTTAGACAGCGCGAACATTCGATCCTTCAACGATCTTGGCGAGGCCTTCGTCAAGCAGTACAAGTACAATATGGATATGGCTCCCGATAGGGATCAATTGAGGGCCATGTCCCATAAGGACAAGGAAACATTTAAAGAATACGCCCAGAGGTGGCGAGAGTTGGCAGCACAGATCGTGCCTCCGCTAGAAGAGAAGGAAATGACCAAGATCTTTCTGAAGACCTTGAGTTCATTCTATTATGAGCGGATGATCGCTAGCGCTCCTTCTGACTTCACCGAGATGGTGAATATGGGGATGCATCTAGAAGAAGGGGTTAGAGAAGGACGTCTAACCAGAGAAGAAGGCTCTTCTGCCAAACGTTATGGGGCGTTTGCAAAGAAGAAAGATGGAGAGGCACATGCCGTGACTTCCCATGTGAAACCAAGAAGACCCTCAGTGAGGAGGAAGACCGTGCGTCTCGCCGGTAACCATCACCAAGTGGGTCATATAGCACCTGTTTTCAGAGACAATAAACAGTATCAGCAACACAGCAACAATCAGCAACCACATCTGCAATATCAGCAACAACAGCACCGTCCGCAACAGCAGGCCTACCAGCCTCGAAACAATAATCAAACCAGCACAAGTTACGAGAGGAAAAGGGTCACTTTCGATCCTATTCCGATGACGTATGCAAAATTATATCCCTCCTTGATAGAGACGAAGTTGATTACTCCGAGAGACCCACCGGCTATACCTGCTAACCCCCAGTGGTGGTATAAGCCCGAGTTACATTGTGTCTACCATTCTGGTGCTCCCGGCCACGACGTGGAGAATTGTTACCCTTTGAAGACCAAGGTTCAAGACCTTGTGAGGTGTGGCATTCTGTGTTTCGAGGACGTAGGTCCTAATGTGAAGAAGAACCCATTGCCCGAGCATGGGAAATCTGTCAACATGGTCCAGGGCTACCCTGGCAAGTATAAAGTCAAATACGTCAGTCATATTCGACAGTCCCTTGTCGAAATGCATCATCTGCTATGTGATTACAGTCATTATGAGCACGACCATGATAGATGCCGAGTATGCTCTGTTAACCGATTAGGTTGTCGCCAGGTGCGCAAGGATATTCAGGAAATGCTGGATGAAGGAGTCATTGAGATTCTTTAGAATAGGAATGTTGACGAAGATGAGCCTGAGGTCAACGTAATTTCCCCAGTATTCCGGATGCCCGAGCCTGTTAGCATCAAGTATGATGGTAGCAAGCAGAAGGCTTCTCCTGTTCTTATCATTAAGCCTGCTGGTCCGATACCGTACTCTTCCGAAAAAGCAATTCCTTTTTGTTACAACGCTGTTGCTGTAGAAGATGGGAAAGAAGTGTCCTTACCATCTTCCTCTGTTGTTAATATCGCGGATGTTAGTGGTTTGACCCGCAGCGGTCGTGTGTTTTCAGCACCTCCCAAGCCCCAGGCTAATGCTGATTTTGTTGAACGCCCGATTGGGAATGCTGTGAGCACCCCGAATCCGGAACCTGTTGTTAAGCCCTCCTCTACATTGATAACTCCTACTTCTGTTGGCCCAAGCGGCAATGTGAAAGAAGACTGTGATGAGATGCTGAGGCTCATCAAGAAAAGTAAGTACAATGTGGTAGACCAACTTCTACAAACACCATCCAAGATATCAGTGTTATCTTTGCTCTTGAATTCAGAACCACATAGAGAGGCACTGCAGAAGGTATTGGATGTGGCATATGTAGATCATGATGTCACAGTAGAACAATTCGATAGCATTGTTACAAACATTACTGCTTGTAAGAATTTGAGTTTTTGTGACTCTGATCTCCTTGAGGAGGGAAGAGACCACAACTTGGCTTTACACATATCTATGAACTGCAGAGACGACGCCATGTCCAATGTGCTGGTGGACACTGGGTCATCACTAAACGTATTGCCGAAATACACTCTCTCGAAGCTGTCATATCAAGGGCCTCCCATAAGGCAGAGTGAAGTAGTTGTGAAGGCCTTCGATGGGACGCGTAAAATTGTGATTGGGGAAGTTGACCTCCCAATCAAAATTGGACCAAGTGATTTCTAAATTACCTTCTAGGTTATGGGCATTCACCCATCGTATAGCTGTCTCTTAGGCAGACCATGGATTCACGAGGCGGGCGCCGTGACATCCACCCTACACCAGAAACTGAAATTTGTGAAAAATAAGAAGCTGGTAGTGGTGGAGGGAGAAAAGGCTCTCCTGGTCAGCCACTTGTCTTCCTTCTCATATATAGATGCTGAGGGTGAAGTTGGAACTCCTTTCCAAGCTTTATCTATTGCTGAGCCTATTGAGAAGAGAGCTCCTTCATTTGTTTCCTATAAAGATGCAAAATTGGCCATTGAGTGTGGTGCAACTGCTGGTTTAGGGAAAATGATTGAGCTAGAAGACAACAAGTGCCGGGCTGGAATAGGTTATTCCTCTGGGGTGTTCTACGAGAAAGGGTTGTTCAAGAGTGAAGGGTTCATCCACACCGGTCAGGATGAAGAAGCTGCTGCTGTCTTGGAAGAAGATACAGAGGATTCTGGCAATTTCATCATCCCTGGAGGGGTCTGCAACAATTGGGTCGTTGTGGATGTTCCTACAGTTATCCATAAATCAACGTAATGATCATTTTGTTTAAAAAACCCTTCTCCCATGCCAAAAGGAGGAGTGATTACATTGTTGGCGCATAAATACAATGATATTTTCATTCAATAAATTCATGTTAAATGTTTGTTTTTCCAATGATTTTCCCTTTTCGTTTTTTGCATGAAATTGGTGATCACATAAAACCTAAAAAATAAAATAAAATCAATCTTTTCATCTGCATAATGATTTGCCTTGTTTGAATTCTAAAGCTTTTCATATCCAAAATCATTATGCAGGTTGATCAAACCCATTGAACATAATGACCCAACACCATCTCCCAATTTTGAGTTCCCTGTATTTGAGGCGGAAGAAGATGATGTTGAAGAGATTCCTGACGAGATTACTCGTCTACTTGAGCATGAAGAAAAGATCATTCAGCCGCATCTTGAGAATCTGGAAACAGTCAACTTGGGGTCTGAGGATTGTGTTCGTGAAGTGAAGATTGGGGAACTCCTTGAAGAATCTGTTAAGAAAGGGTTGATTGAATTGCTACGAGAATACGTTGATGTCTTTGCATGGTCATATGAAGACATGCCAGGTCTAGATACAGATATTATGCAACATTTCTTACCTTTAAAGCCTGAGTGCGTGCCTATGAAGCAGAAGCTCAAAAGAACTCATCCTGATATGGCAGTGAAAATCAAAGAAGAAGTTCAGAAGCGAATTGATGCGGGGTTTCTGATGACTTCTACATATCCTCAATGGGTGGCCAATATTGTGCCCGTGCCTAAGAAAGATGGAAAAGTCTGGATGTGTGTGGACTATAGAGACTTGAATAAAGCTAGTCCGAAAGATGATTTTCCTCTACCACACATTGATATGTTGGTAGATAATACAACTAAATTCAATGTCTTCTCATTTATGGATGGATTTTCCGGATATAACCAGATCAAGATGGCACCCGAGGATATGGAGAAGACAGCATTCATCACACCTTAGGGAACATTCTGTTATCGAGTGATGCCCTTCGGTTTGAAGAACGCCGGAGCCACGTATCAACGAGCTATGACCACCTTGTTTCATGATATGATGCACAAGGAGATTGAGGTATATGTTGACGATATGATTGCTAAGTCAAGAACGGAAGTTGAACATGTAGAGCATTTGTTGAAGCTTTTCCAGCGCTTGAGGAAGTACAAGCTTCGTCTGAATCCCAACAAGTGTACATTTGGAGTCTGTTCCGGCAAGTTATTGGGCTTTATTGTTAGTGAAAGAGGTATTGAGGTTGATCCTGCAAAGGTCAAAGCAATACAAGAGATGCCTGCGCCCAAAACTGAGAAGCAAGTCCGAGGTTTTCTTGGCCGCTTGAATTATATTTCCAGATTCATATCCCACATCACTGCCACATGTGCGCCGATATTCAAGCTCCTCCGGAAAGATCAGTCTCATGATTGGACCGAGGATTTCCAGAAAGCTTTCGACAGTATTAAAGAGTATCTGTCTGAACCTCCGATTCTGTCTCCGCCTGCAGAAGGAAGACCTTTGATCATGTATCTGACTGTTCTTGAAGACTCAATAGGTTGTGTCCTTGGTCAGCAGGACAAATCAGGGAAGAAGGAGTACGCTATTTACTACCTGAGTAAGAAGTTCACTGATTGTGAGTCTCGATACTTAATGCTTGAGAAGACATGTTGTGTGTTGGCTTGGGCTGCTAAGCGCTTACACCAGTATATGTTGAATCATACGACTTGGTTGATATCCAGAATGGATCCAATCAAGTACATCTTCGAGAAGCCTGCTTTAACTGGGAGGATTGCCCGTTGGCAGATGTTGTTATCTGAGTATGATATTGAGTATCGAGCTCAGAAGGCTATTAAAGGTAGTATCTTGGCTGACCACTTGGCACATCAGCCTATTGAAGATTATTAGTCAGTTCAGTATGACTTCCCAGATGAGGAGATTCTGTATTTGAAAATGAAAGATTATGATGAGCCTACACTCGATGAAGGGCCAGAGCCTAGTTCTAAATGGAGTATGGTAATTGATGGAGCTGTAAATCAGTATGGAAATGGTATTGGGGCAGTGGTTATTACTCCTCAGGGCACACATATTCCTTTTACAGCAAGGCTAACTTTCAAATGCAAGAATAATATGGCTGAGTATGAGGCCTGTATTATGGGTTTAGAAGAGTGTATTGATCTAAGGATCAAGCATCTTGATGTATATGGAGATTCGACCCTCGTTGTTAATTAGATTAAGAATGAATGGGAAACGAATCAGCCTGGTCTCATTCCATATAGAGATTATGCGAGGAGGATTTCAACGTTCTTTACTGAGGTTGACTTCCATCATATTCCTCGAGTCGAGAATCGGATGGCAGATGCTCTTGCTACACTTGCTTCAATGATTGTGGTAAAACTTTGGAATGAAGTCCCCAATATCACTGTGATGCGGTTGGACAGACCAGCTCATGTATTTACAGTAGAAGAAGCGAAAGATGATAAGCCATGGTATTATGACATCAAGTGTTTCCTTCAGAACCAGGTTTACCCGCCTGGGGCATCTGTGAAAGATAGGAAGACTTTGAGGAGATTGTCAGGCAGTTTCTACCTCAATGGCGAAGTGCTTTATAAGAGAAATTTTGACATGGTTCTGGTCAGATGCGTGGACAGACACGAAGCAGACCTGCTAATGACTGAGGTCCATGAAGGTTCGTTTCGTACTCATTCCAATGGACATGCCATGGCTAGAAAGATGTTGAGAGAAGGCTAATATTGGCTGATAATGGAGTCTGACTGCTGCAAATACGTGAAGAAATGCCATAAGTGTCAGATTTACACGGATAAGATTCATATTCCTCCGACACTTCTGAATGTGATTTCGTCACCATGGCCCTTCTCCATGTGGGGAATTGACATGATTGGCATGATAGAGCCGAAAGCGTCCAACGGGCACAGATTCATTCTCGTAACAATTAATTACTTCACCAAATGGGTTGAAGCGGGATCATATACAGATGTGACCAGGCAAGTGGTAGTGAAGTTTATCAAGAATCAGCTTATATGCCGTTATGGTGTGCCAGATAAGATCATTACTGATAATGGATCTAACTTGAATAACAAAATGATGAAAGAGTTTTGTAATGAGTTCAAGATGGCACACCATAATTCTTCTCCTTACAGACCCAAGATGAACGGGGTTGTTGAAGTTGCTAATAAGAATATAAAGAGGATTATCCAGAAGATGGTTGTCACGTATAAGGATTGGCATGAGATGTTGCCATTTGCTTTGCATGGATATCGTACATCTGTCCGCACTTCAACAGGGGCAACCCCTTTTTCTCTCATTTATGTCATGGAGGTTGTACTCCCAGTAGAGGTGGAGATCCCATCAATGAGAGTCTTGATGGAAGCCAAGTTGACTGATGCTGAATGGGTTCAGAGTCGTTATGACCAGCTGAATTTGATAGAAGAGAAGAGATTGACTGCCATGTGCCATGGTTAGTTATATCAGCAAAGAATGAAGAAAGATTTTGATAAGAAGGTCAAGCCTCGTGTGTTCCGAGAAGGTGACCTTGTGCTCAAGAAAGTCTTGTCTTTCACGCCCGATTCCAGGGGCAAGTGGACTTCAAACTATGAAGGTTCATATGTTGTTAAGAGAGCCTTTTCAGGCGGTGCTTTGATACTTACAACTATGGATGGGGAGGATTTCACTCGTCCTGTAAATTCAAATGCAGTCAAGAAATACTTCGCCTAGAAATAAAAACAGAATAGCTCGCTAAGTTGAAAACCCGAAAGGCAGCTTAGGAAAAAATGAACGTCTTGGTGGATTGAAAACCCGAAAGGGCGATCCAGGCAAAAGTTAGAGACAAAAAAAATGAATATTTGTATCCCGCTAGATTGAGTACCCCACCCTGGGGCAATCTAGGCAAAAATTAGGGATTTGGCAAGTAACTGCATCCTGACAAGACTTTGTTCTACAACTGTCACCCGTCAGAGATTCTTGCTCATTCATCATCAACCAAAGCTTCAAATACATCAAATTCAGAATTGGTGGAGAAATGGTCATTATGTTCAATGTAGCCCTTTTCCAATATATATATCACCAATTTCAAACTTGTAAAGATCTATGGAGTCTTGCCATTTGCAGACTACCATTCCATCAAATAAATTTGAGCCTTTTATCCAATTATTTGCACTCTTATTTGTTTTTATTCAACAAACGTTTTGCATGCTTTTAATTGAGAAAATATCATTGTTTTGAAAAATGATTTTTTCATAACTTGTTTTTAAACAAGGTGAACATTCACAATGATGAAAAGGATACTTAGGAGATCCTCAGTGCTCTCCCAAGGATGGTATGATCTCCAACAGGGTAAGACATTTGTTCATATTCCTGGCATGACTGTATTTTCTTCCTCCGGAGCTCTGAGTGGTATGCTTGTTGAGATATTCACCACTCTCCCCTTCAGCGGGGTAGCAACCTTTTCTCCTCAGCAGATGTGATCTCCTTGGTGGGTACGGTACTTGGTGGTTGATCCCCTGAATCCATTTATCCCTCGGATAGATTCCCCAGTAGAGTTGCTTATGTGGCAAATTCTACCTGTGCAATTAACACTTTTCCCCAGCTGTGATTGATGATTCATCCCCTGCGGAGGTCTTTGCTCCCTGGTATCTCTGATTCCCAGCAGATTGGATACTCTCTGGCGATCTGGCTTTCTCTCTTGAGATGTAGTACTGGATGTTTGTATTCCTGTGAAGCCTATTTGTGTTAGAAATGTCTGTTTGTCAGCATTCATCATACATTAACCACACGCACATGTGTCGCAACACGAAAAACAACCGGCGGAAAAAAAAACAAAACAAACAGAGTCGCCACTGTGCGTTATTTATCCCAAAGAAGGGAAAAGAAACACTCGAAGTAAACCTGGAAAGGAATGGTCTTACGACCGGAGATTACAAGGTACGGGAGTCGGTTACGCAAGGGGAAGGTATTAGCACCCCTCACGTCCGTCGTACTCGACGGGATCCACGCTCAAAGAATAGAATAAGGTTGTTGAATAACTGCTCAAAAGTATGCACACACACTGGAATAAAACACAGATGGAAGAAGACGGAAGCGGACTCGGCAGGATGTCGCATCCTAGGCCTACGTAGTTTGTCAAAAACAAACATCAGAGTCGACGTAGTTCGGGGAAAAGGGAAAAGGGCTCGCTAGTATATCGCATCCTATGCCTACGTATCTCATCTGGAATGAGAATCAGAGCTACCGTAGTTCGGCTAACGCACGCCGAAACAAAACACACACAAAGACGCTGAGACGTCAAAAGAAACACCCAACTGGAAATGGAATGCCAATCGCTGGGCTTACATCCAACTCCACAAAAGAAACACAAACAGGAAACCGAAGGCCAATCGTTGGGCTTACATCAGACTCCACAAAACAAACAAACACACACAGGAAACCGAATGCCAATCGTTGGACTTACATCAGACTCCAAGCACACCACAAATAGGAAACCGAATGTCAAACATTGGGCTTACATCAGACTCCAAGCACACCACAAATAGGAAACGGAATGCCAATCGCTGGTCTTACATCCAACTCCTAACACACACAAAAAGGTTATCAAACAAACAAGCTAATAGGGAGTCTGGAACTCGAGCCTAATAGCTGTCAAGCAAACACACACAAAAAAGAAAAGGTTTCCCGGAGAGATCTCGCACGATCTCCTGCCTACGTACCTCATATGGTATGAGGATCAGGGCGACGTAGTTCCCCTTAACAGGGGAGAAACTTCTATCCTAACCAGAGACTAGGGAGATAACAACTAAAAGGGAGACTACGACTCGAGCCTAGAAGTTGTCATACAAATGATCCCTATATTGAAGTCTCTAACAAGAGTTTGACTCACACAGGCAGTGAGTCAACTCAAGTCTACCTCTACGTACGTTCAACTTCCTCGAAAGTTGATCATACGACTCCTACAGAAAGGAGGTGAGAAGCAAAAGTAGATAAATAAGCATAGGTGAACAGGTATCACACGCTATATGCAAACAAGTGGCTCATGCAAGGCTGGGCTTTAGTCGAGGGGTCATATCACCTCGACAAACAAGCCAACTGGAAAGGGTGTCTGAGGCTCTTAACCACTGACATTGACTGTCAGGGTGAGCAGATGAAATGGGAGATGAGGGTTAGACCTCATAGCTCTTAACCCGGGCCTGGGTGAGCTCAAGACAAAGAAGCTGTGAGAGTCCAGAATGTGGGACTCTATTCCACATGACTGACAGAACAAGATTTTGGGTGTTTATTCAAAATGCATCAGCACGTAGTGCGAGCAAAATGAATGACTCAACTGAATAGCAGGGGATGGATTGCACATCCCTTTTATCTTCCAATGCCTCTTCTCTTAGGAGGTCTTTGAAATACATGGCACAATCATAAACAACCAAAAACATTGCCTCTTAAGGAGGGCTTCAGACAGGTGCCTGCCAAAAGAAAGGGCAGGTCTACCAAACTACATGGAGTTCAAGAAGTTACCTAAGTGGTATGCCAACCACAAGCAAAGCAAAGCAACTCAAATAATGAGTTAAAGCGGCTAAAGCACCTGTAAGAAAATCTAAACCATCAGTATTCTATTCAGACAAACAACCAACAGTTAACAGATAACAACAGACAAACAATCCCAATATGTACAACATGTAAGCCATAAGGGGAAAACACTCAAGTGATTCACCAAAGGACCTACAAAATAACCAAATGTTAGCAAACAAAAGCAAAATAGCAAAGCTCAAATGATGATGCAACATCAACCATGGAGATGAATGCTTGAACCTGAAACTCAAAGCTCAAATGTGAGTACAAACCCCTAGGGAAAAGCCTAGGGTCAAAGGTGAATCAAAAAGTCAAAACAGAACTTGATATTCAACAAGAAGCATCTACAATCAAGCAAGAACATGTCCTAAAAAGGACTAAGTCAAAAGCATCAAGCCAAGTCAACTCATGAGCAAGCTACGCCAAAGACAATTTCAAAGCACACAAATGATCAACAAGAATCAAAATCCCATATTAAAACAGAAATGACTCAAACAATTCTGGAAATTTTTATGAGCATACAACATGTCAAGTACAATCATCATGCCAAAAATTGGAAACAGAGGAGCTCATTTGATCTAGAAATGAAAATGCACAAGTATGACATCACATTGTGTGACACACATTGTCACACCAAAAGTTTATGTGCATAAAACATAGATGGAACATGAGAAAAATACCAAACCAAGCCTCAAATGTCAAGCCTCATGTTAGGAATCATCACACAAAATTTCATGGCAATTGGATCATTATTGAGCATTTCATGATAGAAAGAATGAAGCAATGTCACAAAAGCATACATGTTCAATTAGTCTACACAATTAAAATTCCAGCCAGGCACAATTCCAGAAATCCACATCAAAAAATAGAAGACATTCATATGAACATTTTGCAAAAAGTTTGGAATTAATTGGATGTGTTTTCAAATTGATATGAATTTTTAAAGTTTGGAAAAAATATTGAATTAATATTGAACCAAACATGATAAATGGAGGGAAAAGTGGAAATGGTGGATTAATTTGAAAATTGGCAACGGCTGGAATCGAAGCGAGGGAGCGCTTCATGGAAAAACGGCATCGTTTTGGATTAAATGGGGAAAATGAAAAAAAATAGAAGCGCTCGCGTGGTATCGAACCGTGTACAAGGCAGTGACGGGCGCTGGAACAGGGAACCCTAACCGCTGAACCAGGGAGGCCGCGCTACAGTGGTTTGCGGTGGAAAACATCGTCTTCTTCGTGAAGACGGTGGCTGTTACTGTAGCAAGCTCCAAAAAAAATTCCAGAATTATGTAAAAATTATACCGTTCAAAAGCTCTCTTCGTGTAGGATACAAATCCAGCATTATTTCACATTAAATCATCACAAACAAAGCAAATCGAATCAAAACATATTCACATACAAAATTTCAAACATGCATAACTCAATCAATTCTCAACCAAATTTCACAAAATCTAGATCAGAATTTTCAGCGTGAGGAGATCTATCTAAACATGGCAAAAGATTTGAGAATTATGAGGTTCGAAAAACCTACCTCTTGAAGAACAGTCTCTTAAATCAGCAGCTTCAAGGCCTGGCAAGTGTGTAGATCTACTCCTGAGCACTTGTTATGAAGCTTTATGAAGAAATTGAGGCTTGGAGAGGTTTAGATCTAGCTCAAATAACAGTTTCCATCTTCACCTTCATGTGCTTGCTATGCTTGATTTCTGCTCGAATCTTCCAAACCAAAGCTTGATCTACACTAAATGAAGATCAGAGAACAAGAATATGGAAGAAAATCAAAGGCTTATGTGGAAGAAATTGAATTTTCAAATTGGAGAAATTTTGGAGGGAACTTGAATTTAGATCTAAAAATGGTAAAAAAACCCAGAAATTCTGTTAGGGTTTGCCTTATATACTCAGTCCTAATCACATCCTAATTAGAATTAAGCATGGTTAATGCAAAAATTAGTAAGAATGAGGTGCATGGCAAAATAAGCAAAAACACCTTATGCATGGCAAGGCTCACGTGAACAGTAACATATCAATGATCAAATCCACTTAAAAACACTTCATGCACATGTTGGCAATGGTAATTTGTTCCCATGATGCACTAAATTCAAATTTGCAAATTTCCCTCCAAAATGGTCATGAATGTGCAAATGATTATATGATGAAATTTCATGCAATGCCATGAATGATTTGGAAAATATATGTCATGAGGAGCAAAGTGCAAAAAGAGGCACTCAATTTGGAGTTATGAGCCAAAAGTTATGGCCTTTTGAAGTTTCAAGCACACTTGGCAATGATTTGATCATATCTCCTCAACCATTCATCATAAATTCATGATCCCTGACTTTTTGGAAATGGGAGAGAGAGATGTTCAACTTTCATGTTGGACAAAACTTCATTTGAAGCTTCTTTGATGATGTAAGATCAAGTTGAATTTGAACCAAAACCTTTCCATTTTTGGAAACTTTCAATTACATGTCACTTTCCATTTTTGGAAACTTTTGATCTGACCTCAAATTCTTCAAGATATGTATTTGACATGACAAATAAGCCTCTTTGGGATATGAATGAGATGTTGAAACTCATTTCTCCACCTCATAGCCCTCATTTGACTTGCAGTTGACTTCTATGGGCCCTAGATGATTTGAACATGCTCTGATCAGCCTGAGCCTCAACCACTTGATGAAATGGCTCCAAAATAAAACCCTAGCTTGTACAAGCTCAATAAAATCACATGATGATCTCCTTCTCAAGAAAGACCTCATCTCCTTGAGAATCCCTGATTGGAATAGAAGTCATTGATTAGGGTTTACGAGAGGTCAAAACCCTAATCCAAAGGAACTGGAGCATACACAATGAACCCCTTGAGGATGACATAACCATGATGATGATGATGTACCCTTGCAAACAAGATAATGCTCAACCTCCTTGAAGAACCAAGAAAACCCTAATTGAATCACAAACCCCCAGATGGTTAGTGATCAATCCATGAGAACCTCAGGCTTGAATCTCTTAACCTCTCTATCTTCTGAGAAAGACTAACGAGAATGACCTGTTTATTTTCTCATGATATGCAAAGATGCAATGCCTAATGTCCTAAAACGTGAAATGAAATATGCTAAGCTAGTCCCAAGAAGAGGAGGGAAAATTTTGAGATGTTACAGCTGCCCCTATTCAATCCACTGTGAACCTGTCGATATGAACAACCTCGGCTTTCAGATGATTAGGGTGAAGAGTGATTGAATACCAAGAACAGACGAACAATTTGCGCTTTGATGGGAAATAATTAACAATGCCTGTCAGAATCGGCAAAGAAGTGATCTTAACAGAAAAAATCCGTCTGGTACGGTAACAGTCGACCTGAACACCGAAACAGAATGCTGACCTGGATACCAAAATAAATGGTAACATAGGAATACCCATGGCCTGAATGCCGCATCCGCTGGGGATCATTATTATATTTTTTTGCTTTTTCTTGAACCCCGAACAAATATTTTCTTTCGCGCGGATGAACCCGGATCACCGCATTTGAACCCCGACAACTTCATAGTACTCTTGTTTGCCAAATAATGGACCCCATTTTTCATTTGAACCCCAGTCGCCTGACGATAACTCGCGATCGCCGTTGTGAACCCCGCTCTCCAGAAAACACCCCGTGTCTCCCTTCCTCCATTTGGACCCCGTTCTCCAGAAAATGCCCAGCACTTCCCTCTCTCCATTTGAACCCCGTTCTCCATTTTCTTGTGATAATTCCGCTGGCAACGCCGGAAATAACACCAACACACCACTCTGATGGCGACATATCAGAGGGTACACCTTCTCAACAGGAAGGTAGCATGTGCATTTCTTCCTCAGAAGATACCCATAACGACCTCTGTTGGCCTCAACCAAAGTCTAAGGTGACACATGATCCGAAGACAATCCTAAGGACCTTATCCCGGATATAATCTTCAACTCCAATCTCCATTTGAACCCCATTCTCCAGAAAATGCCGCAACACTTCCTTTTCTCCATTCGAAATGTACTTTCACGCTGATCGCGTAACGTTCTCTGATCTTCATTTCCATCTCCGCCCGATGGAAAATTTTCCTCCAATATCGCACTACTGGGGAACATTATTGCTCCAACGTCATGATGCTAAACTCCTCAGAGTAACATCTTCACCATCCGGCGAAATCAATTCTCAAACGGTAACCACGGCTTGAGTAACTGATGCTTGCAATGTTGATGCTGATCTTCCAACGAAACCACTTCTCAAACGGTAACCACGGCCTGAGACTAGTTTATGCTTGCAATGCTTATGCATGAATTTTTTTTCAGCGTCATGCTCCATAACCATGGAAATTCTACGCAATTTATTATGCAATATGCTATGATCTCCTAAATGATGAATGCATAAAAAGTATCCCCTCAAGGGACTCTTCTGGGGAACTCGAGGCACTCTGCTGAGGAACTCGATAACACTCCAATCTCCACCCTGCTGGGGGATAGCACTACTGCTAGGGAAAGGACCACCCTCACCAGGGATAACTCCCACTGAACCCGATCCGCTTGGGGACTTCGCTGGGGAAAAAACCACCAACGCACTCTGCGGGGAAAACAACAATCTTCGACTTGTTGGGGATAAAACAATCCCGACACTGCTTGGGGAAACTGCCACCTTCACTCCTGGCTATCAAGGAAACACCGATATTGAACCCGCTGGGGAGATAACAATCCCGACCCTGCTAGGGGAATTAAGGAATATCCGGCACGGCACACCCGTCGACTCGTCGAACCCTAGTATTCACCATCCAACTCCAGTGTCAGCTTTCCACTTTTGAGAGCTCCCAGACTCGCCTGGACTTTTCTGATTCATCACCTTGTATTCTCGACTTCTTCGTACTCAACGGAGATCGAACTCCTTGGATTCGTACAAACTTTCCAGTCCTCAGACTTTGAAGAGTCTTCTTGATTAATCCTCCAGGTTCGTCGCACGTTTCTTGCTGTCTTTTCACCATTCTTCAACGCCTTGTCCCCCGATTGGACTCCACGGGGATCCTTTGTCAAAAAGGCTTCACATCACAACCTGCAAGTGAGTGAAAATATCTAACAGCACCTGCAAAAGAGATCGTTAGATAAAAACGTGCCCCAGGCGTGCCAAGATTTCAACACTTGGGTCACTCAACCTTCCGAACAAGATTTCAGGTTTTCAATCTTATAAACATGCATTGGAAGGGATCTCCATGTCTCAAAATGCAAAGATTCTTTATCAAAATAAACAGATGTTTTTGCAATCAAAGCGGTAATGAAAACAAAAACAAAATTATTTGACTGAATATGCATTTTATTGATTGAAAAAAGTGTGGCTCGTGAATGAGCAATACAAAAGAAGCAATCCCTGAAAAGAGGTAATTGCGCACAAAAGGAAAATCTATCCTAATGGCAATGTGAAACCGTGATTTCATCGAGTTCCAACTCGGTTACACCCCATATGTCCTCAAGACTCTCCGTGCTTTCTGCCTTCTGAACAAGACAATTCCGACTGATCCCTGCTGGGGATTATCCATGTGTCTTAACCAAAGCACAAACGATAATGCTAGACGCAGTTGTTCGTTTCAATCCCTCTTTTGCCTGGACCGCCCTTTCGGGTTTTCAGTCCACCGGGATACCCTTTTTTGCCCAAGCCGCCCTTGTGGGGTTTTCGACTTGCCGGGTGTACAATTTTTTCTCTTCTTATCCCTAATTTTTGCCCGAACCTTTTTTCATTTTTTTCTGGTTCGCCGGGATGCCCATTTTTGCCTGGACTATTTTATTCTTTTCGTCCAGCGGGTCTCTTATACGAAGTATTTTTTAACTGCGTCCGCATTCACAATGGATGGGAAATCCTAGCCATCCATGGTCGTCAACAACAAGGCTCCGCCAGAGAAAACCTTCTTGACCACGAATGGACCTTCATAATTGGGTGTCCACTTGCCCCTACGATCGTTCTGAGGAGGAAGGATCCTTTTCAACACCAAATCCCCCACATGATATACCCGAGGTCGTACCTTTCGGTCAAAAGCATGCTTCATCCGCTGTTGGTATAACTGCCCATGACAAATGGCCGCCAACCTCTTTTCCTCAATTAGGCTCAACTCTTCGTACCGAGTCCTTACCCATTCAGCCTCTTGTAATTGCACGTCCATCAGGACTCTCAATGACGGAATCTGAACCTCAACCGGTAGCACCACTTCCATTCCATACACGAGTGAGAAAGGCGTTGCCCCAGTAGATGTGCGCACCGAGGTTCGATACCCATGCAATGCAAATGGCAACATCTCGTGCCAATCCTTATAGGTCACGACCATCTTCTGCACAATCTTCTTAATATTCTTATTAGCTGCCTCGACCGCCCCATTCATCTTCGGACAATAAGGAGAAGAATTGTGATGCTCGATCTTGAATTCCCGACACAGTTCTGCCATCATCTTATTGTTCAGATTAGAACCATTATCAGTAATGATTCTCTCGGGAACACCATATCTGCAAATGATGTCTCTCTTCAGGAACCTAGCCACGACCTGCTTCGTCACATTAGCATAAGAGGCTGCTTCCACCCACTTGGTGAAGTAATCAATAGCCACTAATATGAACCGGTGCCCATTCGAAGCCGTAGGCTCAATCTTCCCAATTATATCAATGCCCCACATAGCAAACGGCCACGGAGACGACATTAGACTCAACGGATTTGGAGGCACGTGCATCTTGTCAGCATAAATCTGGCATTTATGACACTTCCGCACGAAATTGAAACATTGGGCCTCCATTGTCATCCAATAATATCCAGCTCTTAACAGCTTCTTCGCCATTGCATTCCCACTGGCATGGGTACCAAACGACCCCTCGTGAACCTCCTTCATCAATTGGCTTGCTTCTTTATCATCAACACATTTGAGCAAACCCCAATCGAAATTCCGCTTGTACAGAACCCCATCCTTATTCAGATAGAACACCATGGCCAATCTCCTCATAGTCTTTCGGTCCTTTTTAGATGCTCCCTCAGGATACTCTTGGGTCTCCATATAGCGCTTGATATCATAATACCACGGCTTTTCATCATCAGGCGCTGTGTCGACAACAAACACATAAGTCGGTCTATCCAGACGTCCCACCTCAACACTGGGGAACTGATTCCACCACTGCACCTTAATCAAGGCAGCCAGAGTAGCCAAAGCATCTGCTAACGGATTCTCTTCTCTCGGCACATGATGCAATTCTACCTTGGTAAAAAACGTCAACAATCTCCTCGTATAATCCCGGTATGGAATTAAATGAGATTGATGCGTATACCATTTTCCGTTAACCTGATTCACAACTAAAGTCGAATCTCCATATATAACAAGGTTCTTGATCCGCAAATCAATCGCCTCTTCAATCCCCAAGATACAAGCTTCGTATTCAGCCACGTTGTTGGTGCACTCAAATGTTAGCCGGGAAGCAAAAGGAATGTGGGATCCCTGCGGCGTAACCAAAACAGCACCAACTCCACTACCATTCACGTTAACGGCCCCATCAAACATCAAAATCCATTCGGATTCAGGGTCAGGCCCCTCCTCCGGGATAGGTTCCTCACAATCTTTCGATTTGAGAAACATGATGTCCTCATCAGGGAATTCAAACTTCATCGGTTGATAATCCTCAATGGGTTGCTGGGCGAGGTAATCAGACAATACACTCCCCTTGATTGCCTTCTGAGAGGTATATTGAATATCATATTCAGTCAAAATCATTTGCCATCTCGCAACCCGTCCGGTCAATGCTAGCTTCTCAAAAATATACTTGATCGGATCCATCTTGGAAATCAACAAAGTGGTATGAACCAGCATATACTGTCTCAGCCGGCGAGCAGCCCATACCAAAGCACAACAAGTTTTCTCGAGCAGTGAATATCTTGTTTCACAGTCGGTAAACTTTTTGCTAAGGTAGTAAATCGCATGCTCTTTTCGACCAGACTCGTCATGCTGCCCCAATACACACCCCATGGACCCCTCGAGGACCGTCAAGTACAGAATTAACGGTCGTCCCTCCACAGGAGGCATCAGAATCGGAGGCTCCTGCAAATATTCTTTTATTTTTTCAAATGCCGCTTGGCAATCATTATTCCACCTGACCGTTTGATCTTTTCTCAACAACTTGAATATAGGTTCACACGTGGCCGTTAGATGAGATATGAACCGTGAAATGTAGTTCAATCTACCTAAGAAACCACGAACCTCTTTCTCTGTTCTCGGTTCAGGCATTTCTCGTATTGCTTTTACTTTAGCAGGATCAACCTCGATTCCTCTTTCGCTCACAATAAACCCCAGCAACTTACCGGACCACACTACGAAAGTGCATTTATTCGGATTCAACCTCAGTCTGAATTGTCTCAACCGGTCAAACAACTTGGCCAGATCTACCAAATGCCCCTCTTCTGTCTGGGACTTTGCTATCATGTCATCAACATAACATTCAATTTCATGATGAATCATATCATGAAACAAAGTCACCATGGCCCTCTGATAGGTAGCACCAGCGTTCTTGAGACCGAATGGCATCACCTTATAGCAGAAAGTGCCCCATAGTGTGATGAACGTTGTTTTCTCCATATCATCTGGCGACATTTTAATTTGATTATAGCCAGAAAATCCATCCATGAAGGAAAACACCGAGAATTGAGTTGTATTATCTATCAACACATCGATGTGAGGTAATGGGAAATCATCCTTCGGGCTAGCTCTGTTCAAATCCCGGTAGTCCACACACATTCTCACCTTCCCATCTTTCTTCGGCACCGACACAATGTTTGCGACCCAAGGCGGATAATTGGTAACAGCGAGGAAACCAGCATCCAACTGCTTATGTACCTCCTCTTTAATTTTCATGGCCATCTCGGGTCGAGTTCTGCGCAACTTCATCTTCACTGGAGGACAATCTGCTCTCAATGGTAGCTTGTGCACCACGATATTAGTATCCAACCTTGGCATATCTTGATAAGACCAGGCAAAGATATCAACATATTCTTTCAACAGCGCTACCATTCTGCTCTTGACATTTTCCTCCAATGCGGCCCCGATTTTCACTTCTTTCCTGACCTCCTCGGTACCCAGATTCACAATTTCAACTTGCTCCTCATGCGGCTGAATCACCTTCTCCTCTTGTTTTAACAACCTGGCTAATTCCTCCGGCAGTTCAAAATCTTCTACGCCTTCTTCTTCGGCATGATAGATCGGATTGTCGAAGTCATATGAGGGTGTAACAGGATTGTTATCAGTGAGATCCGGAGAATGATCGCATCTGCATGAATGTTGATTCATGCATTGCTTTAGAAATGGAGCAAAGCAAATTAAAAGGAAAATGAAAACAAACATTGCCATTTTTATTTTTGTTTTTAAACTGCAAAAATAAACGAAAAACAGGGAACACCGCTTTTAATGAAAAAACATCCTTTTATTTATGATGCAAATATTGCAAAATGAAACATGATGGGGCCCTTACAATGAACCATTACATTTCAGGCAAAACGTATGGCTTTCATGCAGACAGAATTGAAAAACAGGAAATATTACTCTTCACGTAGAGTGACAGTGATGATCTTTTCGGCCTTCCAGTTCTGGATCTCCATCCCTGATACGCACGGTTTTATCCATTGATCTAGCTCACAATCACTGTCGACCTCTTCACCCACCGCACAGATGCGATCTGGATCCAGCATTCCAGCACTGGTGAACGTGAAAGGCTGACGACGACCTCTGCCTTGCCCAGACGAGCCTCGGCCCGACTGATAACCAACCCCAAATCTGTCTTCCTTGGCGGCGATGTCAATCATCTTTCCCCAACCTGGGGCTTCTCCGCTCTTCACCACCTCGGCAGCCTGCTTAAACAAAGAAATGGACGGCTTCTTCTCTTCTTTAGCAAAAACAACATTCTCCACCTTAATGGTTTCAAATGCTTGACTTGGTGTTTCCCATATTTCACCGTCCATTTCCACGTACTTGAACGATGATAGGTGGCTGACGAAGATATCTTCCTCCCCACAAACGGTGACGACCTACCCTTCCCAGATATACTCCAGTTTTTGGTGCAAAGTCGAAGTCATTGTCCCAGCAGCGTGTATCCATGGGCGACCCAACAAGCAACTGTATGCCAGCTAGATATCCATGACATGAAACACAGACTTAAACACCTCGGGCCCGATCTTCACAGGGTGCTCCACTTCCCCAAACACAGCCCGCTTCGAACCATCAAAGGCTCTAACTATCAAGTCCGTGGGCCTCAAGATCAACCCTTCACAATCCAGCTTCGCCAGGGCCTTCTTAGGCAACACATTGAGTGATGAGTCGGCATCCACCAACACGTGCGAAAGCACCGCTCCTTTACACTCCATCGTAATGTGTAATGCCCTATTATGATTACGCCCATCCACCGTCAGATCAAGATCAGTGAAACCCAGCCCATGGCTGGCATTGACATTGGACACCACTGTCTCCAACTAATTAATCGTTATCTCCTGAGGAACATAAGCTCTCTTCAGTATTTTCAACAAAGCCTCTCTATGCCCCTCGGAGCTCAACAACAATAACAGGATTGAAATCTTGGATGGGGTCTGCTGCAAGTGGTCAACAAGCTTATACTCTGACTTCTTGATGATCCTCAAAAATTCTTCAGCTTCATCATCAAGTTCTCTTTCCGACCCACCAGGCGTCGGTGTCACTACAGGACCACCCTCATTTACCACCTACTTCCCTCGTGCCCTGGCTAAAGCCTCGGCCTTATCTTTCTTTTCTCTCTCTCCATCCCCACTCCTCAAAGTGTCTGGTGCAAACAGCCTTCCACTACGAGTGAAACCACTGGGTCCGACATTATCCACCTTTGAAACGGTGGTTTCACCTGCAGTCTGATCCTCCTGCTTTTCCCCATTACAGTATACTTCTCCACCATAATCCCATGGCACAGCATCGTCGTTGTCATAAGGAATAGGCCCAGGTACCGTGATGGTAACCGGAGCCGCATCTGCCAGCGCTGACAAATCAATCGGATCAAAGTAAATGGTTATGATGGAGACGTCCTCCCTTTCCAAACCAACCTTTTCAAATCTGAGGCTTCCTTCATCCATCATCTTCTGGACAGCCTCCCTCAATACAACACACCCATTGGTGGCAACGGTGCAAGCAACACAACAATCATCACACCCCGGGAAGACCCCATTCCTCAACAATTGTCTCTTGACCTCAGCCAATGGAGTCTTTAACCGGTTCACCTCCGTCACCCAGATTCGGCCCTTATCCTCAGAAATTTCATTCACCCCCATTTGGCCATGCGCGGGCATGGGATTAGCGTTAACATTTGGAGATGGTGCAAAGTTGATTGCCTTAGAATCCACCAGGTCCTGGACAACATGCTTAAAAGCTTTACAATTTTCCACATTGTGTCCAGGGGCACCAGAGTGAAATTCACATTTAGCAATCTCATCAAAACTGGCCGGCCTCTGGTCAGGTCTCAACGGAGCCAACGTTCTCAGCTGAACCAACCCCAAATCTTTTAACTTCTTTAGCAAGAATGAGTAGGTCACAGGTGGTCTATCAAATTGACGATCATTCATTCGCCCTCTCACCTGATACCCGGCCCTCTGCGGTCTCTGTTGAAATGGTTGTCGTTGTTGTGGTTGTTGTTGTTGCTGTTGTTGATTATCAGCAGAAATGGTTACCGCAACAGTGTGCTGGTAGTAACGATCCCTACTTTGTCCTCTTTGGGCATACACAACACTTGTATCACCCTCCTTCTTACATTGGCCATTACCAAAGGGCTTCTTCGATCCAGACGACGAAGTGTTACCCTGTATCTTCCCCAGCTTCAACCAACTCTCTATTCTTTCCCCAGCCACTACAATATCAGCAAAGTTGGTAACCGGGCATCCCACCATTCTTTCTGCAAACGTCCCCTGAAGGGTACCCATAAACAGATCAGACATTTCCCGGTCTACCAATGAAGGTTGGACTCTGGCCGCCAACTCTCTCCATCTCTGCGCATATTCTTTAAACCCTTCACTAGGCTTCTAAGACATACCCTGCAACTGGGTACGGCTAGGAGCCATGTCAGCATTAAATTGGTATTGTTTAAAGAATGCATCCCCGAGATCCTGCCAACTCTTGATATCCGAAGACTTCAGCTTGGTATACCACTCCAAAGACCCACCAGACAGACTGTCCTAGAAGAAGTACATCCAAAGCTTCTGGTCCATTGTATAAGCAGAAATCTTTCGGACAAAAGCCTGGAGATGAGTTTCCGGGCAAGAACTCCCATTATATTTATCAAACGCAGGCGCTTTAAACTTCTGTGGGATCACAATCCCCTCAACTAGCCCCATGTTCGACATGTTGACAACCCCCGGAGTAGCATAGCTTTCTAGAGCCCTGATTTTCTCCGCCAACACCTGAATCTCTTTGTTTGGTGGTTGGACACCGTATTGGCCAAACTGTTCATTCAGCATGGAGAACTGGTCTTCCTCTCTATCCTCCTCGGCCCCAAAGAAAGGAGGAAACAAACTATCCTTCAGATTGTTGCCCACCGGACCTGGTCCACCGCCTGTAGCAGCACCAAAACCACCACCATTATTGATCCCCACCCCAGCAATAGTCTTCTTTCTGAGATCTCCTCCATCCCTAGAACCACCCAGACCATTGTTGGCCATACCCTCCTGATTATTACCACTGTTGGCAGCCGAAGCCCGCTTGAGCTTTTCCACCTTATCAGCCAGTGCTTTCTGCCCCAAGGCAAGCCCTTGCATAACATTTATCAGCTCACCCATTTTCTCCTTCAACTCGAGAATATATGCGTTGGGTAGATCCATCAGCTTGGATTTGTTACGCCTGGTAGGGTATCTGTGTGGACGTGCTACGTGCAAAGGAATGATTCTACGTGCGCGAGCAATGATTCCTGAAACAATCAAGCACATTAGAAACCGACACCTGCAAAATAGAAGACAAGTTATTATGATTTATGCATGGATGCAATGTCTATCCATATGAGGAATACTCTGTCTTTCGATCCTGGTTTCATCGAGACAGATAATAATCCGGCAGCAATATTTTGATATCAATCATCTGATTTCACCATACAGAGCAGAAAATTATGATTTAGCAAAGATATCACCCAACAATGTGTGTGTGATGTGAGTGTGCACAGAGAAGCAAATAAAGATTGAAGATCAATCACTGAATGAAAATAACCACTGTATCTCAAAAGCGCACTACACGTGCAAGAGTCATACATCAAGCTGATACAAATCAAGTTACAATCCTCCAGAATCAGAAAGAAAATACAAGCAAGTGAATTCCGTCAACAGGCCTGACAGTAATCCAACACCCTAACAACAAAAGTCTACACTGAAGAAGGTCCCACAGACAGCTCCGCATCATCAACCATCCTAGTAAACTTCACGGCGAACCTGAGCTCAGTGTTCTCCTGCTGCAATCTCCCCACCTCCTTCTGGTGAATCTTCATCTGTCGGAAATAATGATCCCTCTCAGCAAGATAATGATCTCTCTCAGCAATAACCTTCACGTTCTCTTCTTCCTTAATCTTCAGCTTTGCTTCCCACTCGGCGATAAGGACTTTGACTTTGGCTTCCCTCTGAGTCTTCACAAGGACCTGTCTCCCCTTCTCATCTTCAATGACTCTCAAAGCTCTAGCCAACTTCTCCTTGGTGATGTCGTGCTCCTTCGTAGATGACTCTAAAGCTTGGCTGATCTTGCGGTAATAGGCAGTGTCTATCTCAAAGCGCTTTACCTCGATGGCATGTCTCTTATCCTGGTCTTCTATTTTCCCTTTGATTTCTTTATTAGCCATCTGAATTCTAGCAACACTCATCTCCACCTCAATCTTCTCTGCTTGCAGCTGATCTCTGGCCTTCTTCATCTCAAGGAACTCTTCCATGCTGACAGAAGAACATGGCCCCTCAATCAAAGGACACCAAGGATCACCCCCAGGAAATGGTAGATGTGTGAGCTCAATCCTTTTCCTGAGCCAATCATCAAATGGAGGAAAAGACCTTCTATTAACCTTGCCAAAAGGAACCTTGCCCTTCCTTTGAATGTCACGCCACTCATCAGACACTTGCCTCAACTTTGGCTGATTACCCTCAATTGGGAAGTAGAAAGACTCTTGAATCTCTCTCCCAAGGGGAGGACCCTCCACAGCAAACCCCATTTGTCTCCTAAGAAGCACCGAGTTGTAATTAATGCAACCTTGAACTCCTATAAGAGGCACATTGGGAAGACTCCCACAACTGTAAATGAAATCTCGTCCAACCATACCATTGTGAGTCCAAGCTATGTCCTTGGCTCGCAAACCCATCAACCTGATTGACCATTTGACAGTAGGATCAAGAAAGACAAAAGCACCTCTGGAAGGCAAATATCCCATGAACCATTTGTACAATAGTTGAGCACAACACCTGATCAATCCCCCTCGCTGCTTCTCGTTCCGATTATGGACCGAGTAATAGACATCTCCAACCAGGGTAGGAATGGGATTCCTCTGCATAAACAACCTGATGGCATTAATGTCCACAAAGTTCTTCTGATTAGGAAACAGGATGATTCCATAAATGCTTATAGCAAGCAAAGCACAAACGGTCCTCCAATTACCCACAACAGCATGCTCCTTGGCTTTAACCTCCAAGAAACTCAGATGAAAACCGGGCAACTTTCCCTTCTCCTTCAAACCCCCCTTAGTCACTTCTGTGCTCAAATAAAGAGCACGAGAAATCTCAGCAACATTAGGTTCCCCCTTAGTGACATAGAAAGGAATCTGGTCTCTGATCTGAATACCCAGGATGCTGGCATAGTCCTCCATCAAAGGCCCCAACAGGTAATCCGGGAACACAAAGCATCTCAAGCCCGGGTCATAGAACTGGAGAAGAGTATGGATGGCACTCCTATCTGTATCTGTGAGCCTGAAAACCAACTTCAGAATACCCCCATAAGTCTCACGGAACATCCCCACACGGTCAGGTGTAATCAATGCTATCATATCTCTCAACACACCAATCTCTGGGTCGAAGAAACTGTAGACAACATCGTCTTTCAGGCCGGTCCTCATGTCTGGAACAAAGAAGTCTCTCAACCAGGATTTCAATCAAGAATGTCCCCTACATATGGATAAACATGTGTTAGATGCGAATAAATGCAAAATGAGAATGATGCTGATGTATGAATGCAATGCATTGTGCCATCCTCCAAGTCATCTGAACATCCACTGCACTGAGTTACGGCCTCTGAACTGATCACAACCATCTGAGATACTGAGTAACCATAAATCCCACTTGAGAGTTCCGAAATAAACGGAACCAGAGGATATATCACCATCATCACCAGAAAATCATCGATCTGATAACAACAAAATCATCTGTATCCACCCAGGGAATCCTGAAATAAACGGATCCCCACTGATAAATACCACGGACAGAACTCCGGCGTCTCAGAAATAAATCCATAAATCCGACTTATAAATAGAACTCTGATCGACAACTGAACCATTAGTCACCATCAAAGTCACCATCAAAACATGCATCTGTAAGATCAACCCTCCCCTCACAGATGAATTCTAACAAGGTCATCCTAAGGCGGATAATGGTCTCGACAATCGGGCAAAGATACTCAACGGGTTTGCCCTTTCGGGTGTGTCGCTGCAGCTCTCATAAGACCGTCTAAACCAAAGATCCGGGAAAGAACGGTCGCCGAAGTCAACAGCTCAGATGAAGTGACTCAACCAAAGTGGATACTCCACAAAGGAAGAGCTCCCTCAAAAGAACCTCGTCCGGCTTGTGGTATGTCACGTCGCCCAAAACATGTTGACCTAACATGAGAGGCAACATCAGACCACGCTAATCCTAGGTGTATACTCGGGCCTGGGTTTTAGCCCCACTCAGAACACCCACCCCAAATCAGAGGAACCAACCTATACAAAATCCAGCATAATGATAATATGATGCATGCAAACATATATGCAAATAATCACAGTATAATAATCATAAATGTAATAAATAGAACAGTAAAAGCAACCAACACTATCCTAAAGAACGCTAGGATTGACTCGCTTAGGGAAGATGGACCAGCAAGAGGTCAACTTCTATGTCCCCAGCAGAGTCGCCAGTTGTCGCAACGCGAAAAACAACCGGCGGAAAAAAAACAAAACAAACAGAGCCGCCACCGTGTGTTATTTATCCCAAAGAAGGGAAAGGAAACGCTCGAAGTAAACCTGGAAAGGAATGGTCTTACGACCGGAGATTACAAGGTACGGGAGTCGGTTACGCAAGGGGAAGGTATTAGCACCCCTCACGTCCGTCGTACTCGACAGGATCCACGCTCAAAGAATAGAATAAGGTTGCTGAATAACTGCTCAAAAGAATGCACACACACTGGAATAAAACACAGATGGAAGAAGACGGAAGCGGACTCGGCAGGATGTCGCATCTTGGGCCTACGTAGTTTGTCAAAAACAAACATCAGAGTCGACGTAGTTCGGGGAAATGGGAAAAGGGCTCGCTAGGATATCGCATCCTATGCCTACGTATCTCATCTGGAATGAGAATCAGAGCTACCGTAGTTCGGCTAACGCACGCCGAAACAAAACACACACAAAGACGCTGAGACGTCAAAAGAAACACACAACTGGAAACGGAATGCCAATCACTGGGCTTACATCCAACTCCACAAAAGAAACACAAACAGGAAACCGAAGGCCAATCGCTGGGCTTACATCAGACTCCACAAAACAAACAAACACACACAGGAAACCGAATGCTAATCGCTGGACTTACATCAGACTCCAAGCACACCACAAATAGGAAACCGAATGCTAATCGCTGAGCTTACATCAGACTCCAAGCACACCACAAATAGGAAACAAAATGCCAATCGCTGGTCTTACATCCAACTCCTAACACACACAAAAAGGTTATCAAACAAACAAGCTAATAGGGAGTCTGGAACTCAAGCCTAATAGCTGTCAAGCAAACACACACAAAAAAGAAAAGGTTGCCCGGAGAGATCTCGCACGATCTCTTGCCTACGTACCTCATCTGGTATGAGGTTCAGGGCGACGTAGTTCCCCTTAACAGGGGAGAAACTTCTATCCTAACCAGAGACTAGGGAGATAACAACTAAAAGGGAGATTACGACTTGAGCCTAGAAGTTGTCATACAAATGATCCCTATATTGAAGTCTCTAACAAGAGTTTGACTCACACAGGCAGTGAGTCAACTCAAGTCTACCTCTACGTACGTTCAACTTCCTCGAAAGTTGATCATACGACTCCTACAGAAAGGAGGTGAGAAGCAAAAGTAGATAAACAAGCATAGGTGAACAGGTATCACACGCTATATGCAAACAAGTGGCTCATGCAAGGCTGGGCTTTAGTCGAGGGGTCATATCAACCTCGACAACCAAGCCAACTGGAAAGGGTGTCTGAGGCTCTTAACCACTGACAATGACTGTCAGGGTGAGCAGATGAAATGGGAGATGAGGGTTAGACCTCATAGCTCTTAACCCGGTCCTGGGTGAGCTCAAGACAAAGAAGGTGTGGGAGTCCAGAATGTGGGACTCTATTCCACATGACTGACACAACAAGATTTTGGGTATTTATTCAAAATGCATCATCACGTAGTGCGAGCAAAATGAATGACTCAACTAAATAGCAGGGGATGGATTGCACATCCCTTTTATCTGCCAATGCCTCTTCTCTTAGGAGGTCTTTGAAATACATGGCACAATCATAAACAACCAAAAACATTGCCTCTTAAGGAGGGCTTTAGACAGGTGCCTGGCAAAAGAAAGGGCAGGTCTTCCAGACTACATGGAGTTCAAGAAGTTACCTAAGTGGTATGGCAACCACAAGCAAAGCAAAGCAACTCAAATAATGAGTTAAAGCGGCTAAAGCACCTGTAAGAAAATCTAAACCATCAGTATTCTATTCAGACAAACAACCAACAGTTAACAGATAACAACAGACAAACAATCCCAATATGTACAACATGTAAGCCATAAGAGGCAAACACTCAAGTGATTCACCAAAGGACCTACAAAATAACCAAATGTTAGCAAACAAAAGCAAAATAGCAAAGCTCAAATGATGATGCAACATCAACCATGGAGATGAATGCTTGAACCTGAAATTCAAAGCTCAAATGTGAGTACAAACCCCTAGGGCAAAGCCTAGGGTCAAAGGTGAATCAAAAAGTCAAAAAATAACTTGATATTCAACAAGAAGCATCTACAATCAAGCAAGAACATGTCCTAAAAAGGACTAAGTCAAAAGCATCAAGCCAAGTCAACTCATGAGCAAGCTACGGCAAAGACAATTTCAAAGCACACAAATGATCAACAAGAATCAAAATCCCATATTAAAACAGAAATGACTCAAACAATTCTGGAAATTTTTATGAGCATACAACATGTCAAGTACAATCATCATGCCAAAAATTGGAAACAGAGGAGCTCATTTGATCTAGAAATGAAAATGCACAAGTATGACATCACATTGTGTGACACACATTGTCACACCAAAAGTTTATGTGCATAAAACAGAGATGGAACATGAGAAAAATACCAAACCAAGCCTTAAATGTCAAGCGTCATGTTAGGAATCATCACACAAAATTTCATGGCAATTGGATCATTATTGAGCATTTCATGATAGAAATAATGAAGCAATGTCACAAAATCATACATGTTCAATTAGTCTAACACAATTAAAATTCCAGCCAGGCACAATTCCAGAAATCTACATCAAAAAATAGAAGACATTCATATGAACATTTTGCAAAAAGTTGGGAATTAATTGGATGTGTTTTCAAATTGATATGAATTTTTGAAGTTTGGAAAAAATATTGAATTAATATTGAACCAAACATGATAAATGGAGGGAAAAGTGGAAATGGTGGATTAATTTGAAAATTGGCAACGGCTGGAATCGAAGCGAGGGAGCGCTTCATGGCAAAACTGCATCGTTTTGGATTAAATGGGGAAAATGAAAAAAAATAGAAGCGCTCGCGTGGTATCGAACCGTGTACAAGGCAGTGACGGGCGCTGGAACAGGGAACCCTAACCGCTGAACCAGGGAGGCCGCGCTACAGTGGTTTGCGGTGGAAAACACTGTCTTCTTCGTGAAGACGGTGGCTGTTACTGTAGCAAGCTCCAAAAAAAATTCCAGAATTACGTAAAAATTATACCGTTCAAAAGCTCTCTTCGTGTAGGATACAAATCCAGCATTATTTCACATTAAATCATCATGAACAAAGCAAATCGAATCAAAACATATTCACATACAAAATTTCAAACATGCATAACTCAATCAATTCTCAACCAAATTTCACAAAATCTAGATCAGAATTTTCAGCGTGAGGAGATCTATCTAAACATGGCAAAAGATTTGAGAATTATGAGGTTCTAAAAACCTACCTCTTGAAGAACAGTCTCTTAAATCAGCAGCTTCAAGGCCTGGCAAGTGTGTAGATCTACTCCTGAGCACTTGTTATGAAGCTTTATGAAGAAATTGAGGCTTGGAGAGGTTTAGATCTAGCTCAAATAACAGTTTCCATCTTCACCTTCATGTGCTTGCTATGCTTGATTTCTGCTCGAATCTTCCAAACCAAAGCTTGATCTACACTAAATGAAGATCAGAGAACAAGAATATGGAAGAAAATCAAAGGCTTATGTGGAAGAAATTGAAGTTTCAAATTGGAGAAATTTTGGAGGGAACTTGAATTTAGATCTAGAAATGGTGAAAAAACCCAGAAATTCTGTTAGGGTTTGCCTTATATACTCAGTCCTAATCACATCCTAATTAGAATTAAGTATGGTTAATGCAAAAATTAGTAAGAATGAGGTGCATGGCAAAATTAGCAAAAACACCTTATGCATGGCAAGGCTCACGTGAACAGTAACATATCAATGATCAAATCCACTTAAAAACACTTCATGCACATGTTGGCAATGGTAATTTGTTCCCATGATGCACTAAATTCGAATTTGCAAATTTCCCTCCAAAATGGTCATGAATGTGCAAATGATTATATGATGAAATTTCATGCAATGCCATGAATGATTTGGAAAATATATGTCATGAGGAGCAAAGTGCAAAAAGAGGCACTCAATTTGGAGTTATGAGCCAAAAGTTATGGCCTTTTGAAGTTTCAAGCACACTTGGCAATGATTTGATCATATCTCCTCAACCATTCATCATAAATTCATGATCCCTGACTTTTTGGAAATGGGAGAGATAGATATTCCACTTTCATGTTGGAAAAAACTTCATTTAAAGCTTCTTTGATGATGTAAGATCAAGTTGAATTTGAACCAAAACATTTCCATTTTTGGAAACTTTCAATTACAGGTCACTTTCCATTTATGGAAACTTTTGATCTGACCTCAAATTCTTCAAGATATGTATTTGACATGACAAATAAGCCTCTTTGGGACATGAATGATATGTTGAAACTCATTTCTCCACCTCATAGCCCTCATTTGACTTGCAGTTGACTTCTATGGGCCCTAGATGATTTGAACATGCTCTGATCAGCCTGAGCCTCAACCACTTGATGAAATGGCTCCAAAATGAAACCCTAGCTTGTACAAGCTCAATAAAATCACATAATGATCTCCTTCTCAAGAAATACCTCATCTCCTTGAGAATCCCTGATTGGAATAGAAGTCATTGATTAGGGTTTACCAGAGGTCAAAACCCTAATCCAAAGGAACTGGAGCATACACAATGAACCCCTTGAGGATGACATAACCATGATGATGATGATGTAACCTTGAAAACAAGATAATGCTCAACCTCCTTGAAGAACCAAGAAAACCCTAATTGAATCACAAACCCCCAGATGGTTAGTGATCAATCCATGAGACCCTCAGGCTTGAATCTTTTAACCTCTCTATCTTCTGAGAATGACTTAGGAGAATGACCTGTTTATTTTCTCATGATATGCAAAGACGCAATGCCTAATGTCCTAAAACATGAAATGCAATATGCTAAGCTAGTCCCAAGAAGAGGAGGGAAAATTTTGAGATGTTACAACGTGTGCATATAATTTTCGAACATTTGGATATTCATATTGCATTTCTTGCCATATATCTTTTGTTTGTTATCCTCTGCTAGTTGGTAATATATTTCCAAGCATATGTCGGTGTCTGATCCCTCAATGTAGAGTCAGCCCCTTAAGCAGAAAGTGTTTATCTTTCCTTCCGCATTCCCCACTGAGTTATATCCTCGTGGACAATGGTTGTTTTCGCTTCCTCCCAACACATATATTGGGGTGGGTTCCCCTATTGAGTTATATCCTCACTAGGACAAGTCTTGATTCAGTTTGCCTCTTTGGTTTGATCCTAAATTGGCCTCTTGTGGTTGTTTCCTTTGTTTCCCCGTGGTATAAATGAATAATTGCTCAGTAATCAGTAATCATTCATCTTATCCCCGGCAGAATCTGTAATTTTCTACCCATATACCGGTAGTTGTCAACCCTATTTTCTCCCCTTTGCAGAGTTAACCTTTTTATTCATCCTAAGTTGATGACGGTTACTTTTCCATTGTTTTCTACCCAGTATCTGGTAGATGTAATCCCCTCCTTGATGGTTATCATTATCCAATATGCGGTGATGATATTCCTTTCTCTTGGATAATTGCTCTGATTAGACAATTTATCCTCAGCAAGCCTTCTTTCATTTACCGGTTGCCGGTAATGTTTGTTGCTCCCCTTGATTGGTCATCATTATATACCTAGTTTTGGTATCCCGATGCCTTTCTCTTCTCGGTCGATTTATCCTTTATTAACCCAGTAACCGGTTGTGGATAATCTTCCATGCGAGTGTATTATCTACGTTTTGACGGTAATAGATAATATATCTCATGCACTCTTTGGTAGAAGCTTTTGTTCTTCCCCAGTCGAGTAAGATTCGTATCCCTGTTTTGGAATCGAATGTCCATCCCTTAATCGAGTTTGCTTTTTGCCCTCTTTTTGGATGATGAGTGTTTTGGGAATATTCCCCAATTCACGCTTTGGTTGGTCACCTATTATATGCCCAGTAACCGGCATCCCTGGTGTTCCTTCCTTCTGCTCCCTACTATGACTTTTTGTCCCCTGTGGAGTCAGATTTTCCTGAGTCGAAATATACCCTTTTAGGTCTTCCTCAGATGATTTGGTTGATTGATATCTCTCACCCTTATACCGGTATTAGATATTCATTCTTTCTGAGCATGTTGTTCTCTCACCCTTATACCAGTGTTCAGATCACACGTCTCTTTGAGCTTATTACCCAGTAACCGGTAATACCTCATCCCGTTGCTTCCCTAGGAGAGTCCTTTTTGGATATCCCTAGTGAGGTCCCTTAGTGGATTATCCTCACCTGAGTCCGGATTTTTATCCGAAGTATCCATTGTGGATAATGTTGTTGTGTTGGCATATTCCCTAACACATGCACCTTCGAGTCAGCTCGAGTCTTTCCATTGGATTTACTTCCCTTTGGAATTCTGTTCCCCAAGTTTTGAGTCGTGACTTGCTCACGCGTTTTCACCCTTTACTCCCCCAGAGTCTCTGTCTCCCTAGTGAGTGTATTACTCCTTTGGATTTTTAGCCTCTCCGGGTTTTTCTTTTCTTCTTTGTGGACACATATCCCCACAGAGTTTGTACTATTTGCATGCATACATTTGCATCATGAGGTCTCTTAGGGACCAAAATTCGTCTCTTTGTTATTATTTAAGCCCATTCTACCCCGTCGAGACGAAGATTTTAACCTTCACTTCTCCGACTAGAATGACCTTAAATAGGGGCATCTGTAAGACCCCAATTTTGTCCCTAAGATCCCTCATAGCATCATAACATTGCATTTGGCATTGCCTCAAGGATCATTAGCATCTTGGTTCCCTTTGCCTTTGGGTGGGACCTCCTGTGAGGTGGTTTGAGATCACCAAGCATGCTTGAATTGTATATCATTTTCTTTTCTCATTTTTGTTTACTAACCAAAAGCACAAAATATGTCACTAACATCTTTTGTTTTGTAGCTTGAGCAATCACAAGGTCCAAAGCTTCGAGGAGATCATTAGTACAAAGACATTGGTCAAGAGGAGATGATAACAAGCATGGTAATGGTTCCCAAAGCTCTCATCCATCAAATATGCCTCCCTAGCATTTCAATTCATCATTTTTTGATCAAAGCAAGTCAAAGGGCTTGAGGTCTTGTTCTTCAAGAAAATCCTAATTCATCTGTGCACCATAATGCCTTGCTCCTGAAGCAACCTCAGTCCATGATCAAATACAATCAAGGGAAGTCCTTTATCTCTTCATTTCATGCATATTTGAACTTATTTGAGTGTCCTCAATCATCAATTCCCCAAGATATGAGTCATGGACTTGAGAAGTTGATCAGTCAATTCATCTGACTATTTTGAAATGCACTGAGACCTAACTTTTTATGTGTTGGTCAAATGGAGATGGTTCCAAAAGCAAAAACGTTCTTAAGGATAATATGAACAACTTTCATGTTCATCAAAAATTCATTTGAAGCTTGGAAGGCCATCTGTCATTCCAATACATTATAGGTCATTTTGACTGAAACCCTAATTTTGGGTCAACTTCCCAAGGACATAACTCATTCATTGTTTATGATTTTGAGGTGGGATAAAATGCATTGGAAAGCTTAAGATGTATAATTAAAATGTTATGTTGAACAAAATTTCAAAATCTCAAAGGAAATACATGTGATAATGCAAGACATTATAGGTCCTTTTTGACCAAATGCATTGAAAGTCAAAAAAGTCCAACTTCAAGTGCCCATAACTTATTCATCAAAAATCCAAATGATTAAAATTTTAAGTCCATTTTGATTTCCTTGAAAAGATCTACAACTTTAATGTTGGAGAGGTTTTCATTTGAGGCTTGCATCAACAAAACAGAAGGGCTTGAAAGTTGGCCAAATTTAGAAACCTTGCATTGACATGTTTTGCACATCACACTTTAAACTCAAATTTCATAAATTTCCACACTTCAAATGAGTTTTTGTCCAACATAAAATTTGTTCCTTATACAAAGAGCTTTCCAACCATTACCCACATGCCTATGTTTGGATTTTCTAAATGGTATTTTCGAAGAGGTGAATGTTTAGGTCAAAATTATGGAATGCACATGAAATCTTGTTGCACAAGCCAATTCAGAGCAAATTACACGTCCAAACCTTTGGCATTGGAGTTCAGCTTGCAATTGGCATTGTTTTTGGGCCTTGTGCATGATCTTGCAAGTGGTATCCAAATTCATGCACACGGATCATTTCATCATTCCCTTGCCTTTCCCTCTATAAATAGAGACCCTATGCCATTCAAATTGGAGACCTGATTCAACCTGAATTGCTGCAGAAATCAAAACTCAACCTCTCACCAAAGAAGCAATTTAATTTTTCTCAAATTTTTCAGATCTAAAATTCAACTTCATCTGGTTTAATTCTTAGATCTAATGCTTCTAAACCTCCATCGTTCATCTCATTGAACTTCTGTTTTGGTAAAGCAAGCAAGGAATCGAGCTTAAATTACCAGATTTCAAGCTTACACTTCAACTGGTATTTTCTTCGAATCTCATCATCCATTGACCTATTTGCTTGGATCTTGTGTTGGCTGAAGTCCTCTCAATAGAGGCATCATGATTATGCATTCAATTTTTGAAATCCATTAAGTTCATGATGAACACCAGATTTTTCAATCTCTGATTTCTCACACCATGGAAATCTAGAACGAAAATGGATGGTACAGGGATGATGTACATCATCCAAGCTTTCTAAAGATGTATAGATCGTGCATTTTCATTAAGGTTTGGATCTCTGCAATTTTCGCCGGAAAATCCAACCTCACCGGAGAAGACGGTGGCTCCGATGGCTTCATCATTGCCAGATCAATTCCTGGCCGTGTGATCTCTTTTCCAGATCTAATATGGACCTTCCATCGTTATGACTTTTTATATTGCCTCGTGTGTCTCAGTTGACTAAGGCATAGGATACACGCGCGCTGAGAGCCCTTGGATTTGCCAAGTCATTTTCTATTTTCTGGTTATTTTTAATTCATTTTAAATAGTTTTTGATATTCAAAAAATTCAAAAATATTTTCCTAATCTATTTGAATGATGATGGATCTATGAAAAATATTCTCATCAATTTTCAAATTGATTTGAGATTTATTTGAGATTTTAGTTCAATTAGGTTATTTTTATTCATTTTTAATTGATTAAAAATAGTTTCTGACTTTTAAAAATGCTGAAATTTTTTGTCAAACTTTGTTTGACCTTGTTGAACTTGGGATAAATTACTTGGACCTTTCAAGGTTGATTTGAAGTAATTTTGAAGTTTGACCTTTCCATTATTTTAATTCAAGTTTAATTTTAAATATTAAAAAAATGCCAAAAATAGTTTATTTATTTCTTGACTCCCAATCTTCATCTCACTTCTGTTTTTGATTGTTTGACCTTGACTTTCAATGTTAATGGTCAACATATGAGGATTGGTACATTGTATTTCATTTAATGCACTTTAATTTTGCCATTTCCATTTCTCTTATCCATCTTCTCCTTCTTCTTCTTCTACTTCTTTTCTTCTTGATCAATGAGTTGAAGGTTGATAAGTTAGCATTGGTTAGGGAGATTTAATCTTCCTTGATTCAAATCTAATTCATCTTGATCAATTGATCAAGTGAATGACTTTGCATTAAGGATATGTTGTCTTCTAAATCATGCAAAAGGCTTAAACCAATACAAGATCAATTCTCATTCTCTTTTTGGCATGGCAAGTTGTTGGAACTTGGTTCTCTAATCAAGACTTCTAACTTGTGTTGTTGCCTATATTATTATTGACCGGCCTCAGATAGTTGTGACTTCTACATAAGTCCAATTATGATTGCTTAACATAGCGTTAAATTTGCCTTATGGCACACTAACTACTAACACTAACTATTGACAATTAACATTTACTTTATGCAATTTACTTTTATGCAATTTACTATTCTTGCACATATTATCCATTTGCTTTTCTCTTTGCTCACTTGAGCACATGTTTATGTTAATGTCATTTGCCTTTTGCTCACTTAAGCACATAATTGTGTATATATTATTGTGCTTGTGTTTTGTTTTGACTGTTGTGGACCAAATGTAAAGAAATGGACTTAGTTTCTAGGATTTTCCATATGCAAAGAAATGGAGAATTGGACTTAGATTCTAGGACCTTCCTTATGCAAAATTGGAGTAAAAGGATCTTAATGATGAAGATGGATTAGAAGACCCAAATCTCTAAACTCACTCTTGTCCATTCTTGTTTTACTTCATGGAACTTTTGATGTGTGTGCTTTTGTGCTAGGAGTTAACATTTGAGCTTAATTGGAGGACCATTGCCATGTTCATCCAAGTGGAAGATACAATATACATTGAGGATCTCTTAAGAGATTTATTTGATTGCTTATGCTTTGTGGTTGCTTATTCCAAAGGATGGGAGCTACTTGGATCATCAATATGATCTCAAGAGAGGGACTCCATTGTGGTTTTGATTCTTCATCCCTTCTCTTTTTGTTACTTAGGACTTAGCCCTTCTTCTTCTTCTCTCCACTTTAACCCAAGCCAAAACTCTTTGTGCAAACATTTAACCATTGTTTTTTAAACATTAGAAACCTAAGCCTTATGCTTTTGATTTTCAAACTTTCTTTTCATAACACTTATTTTGAATTGAACTTTTAAGTCAACTTTGACCATTTTTGTATATACTTCTAATTGGTAAATATAACCCATTCAAATGTCTTTTGTGGTTCCAATGGCCACTTTCTTAATCAAAATCTTTCATAACCTTTAGCTATTAGGTTTGAGTTATCCTTGTGGTAGATGTAATACTCACCTATATCCTTAGTGATGGACAATGAGTCTTCCATGCTTATTATAAGGTTAACCCCTCACTAGCATGTTGAAGCTATCCTCACACGGTGGATTTGTGGTTTGGATGAGTTTTCTCCCTTTGATAACAAAAGACCTTAAGGCTTTTGGACCAATCAATTCACCAACTTTTTTTGAGATTTTTACCCCGAACTACGAGGTTTTGATCCTAATCTTTTTTAAGATGGTAAGTAGGCAATGGTTTTATCCATCCAAACACAAAAATGTAAATAACTTGTACATTCTCCTCTCATCTCTTTAATCATGTTTGCACAAACAAATTTTTTTCACAAAAACAACAACCTTCACAACAAGTATGAAAAGGGCTCCCTAGGAGTACCTAGGATGTTTTGGGTGCCTAACACCTTCCCATTGCATAACCAACCCCCTTACCCAGATCTCTGTTCCTTTTACTTAGTTTTTGTTAAAACTATTAGGTTTTTGTTCGCTTTCTAACCATTCCTTTGGATAAATAGAAGTGCGGTGGCGACTCAACTTGTATGATTTACCTTGGATTTAGTCAATATCTCTAATGGTAACGAATACCCCGCTACAGTTGCCATAAGATTTCTTGAATTCATCTTATTTCCAAGAATTGGACGTGCCTCTAATCCTCTCAGAACAATCAACTGAGGTTCCACAAACTTGTAACTATGAGTTCTCTTTCTCTCGGAAGTCATGCTTCGTCTCGGATGCTTAGTCAACAAACTGGGCTCTTGGATTCCTGGAAAAGAAATGCATATGCAAAATTGTTTATCATGATGCATGATGGAATGATATATATCACGTAGATTTAAAACTCTGATAAATTTTGAATAATATGTATATGCCATTTGCTGTAAGTTCAAAGGTTCGAAGTAATATGAGTATCAAGTTAGGTAGAGTCTATGGTTTACTGCAAGAAAAACCCATATCCCCATCACAGGTATGGAATATGCTCCAAGGTGGTCCCTAGAAGGTCTCCCAGAGTCATTGACTCGAAATGAAAATACCATGTCGTAGTGAATGCTCACAAGGATAAAAGTACTTCCAAGTGAATCAAGTTTGGGTGTGGTTCTCGTGACAACCCAAGGCGTGAAACGCAAGTGTACACGACTATCCACGAGTCTATCCTATGGGTATATTAAGCTCGGGTGTAGAGCTTCACTCATATAGTATCAATCACATCCTCACAATAACATATATAGATATCCAGTGTAACTAAAAATGTAGAAATGTAAAGCAGTAAAGCTAATGATAAATAATATGAAGCGAGTAAAGCATAAAGATAAACACCTAAAAATAATGAAAACAACCTAAACTAGGTTTGACTCCTTTTAGCGACTAGGAAGTACTCCAAGCAAGCGAAGCATCCCAAGCAGAGTCGCCAACTGAAGCTAGCGGAAATACCCCCGAACGCATCGCACGCTCGAACATACAATAGATTCGCCATAGAACTTTATTTATTCCCGAAGGAAAGGGAGAACATCGATAAAACTCGGGGAAAGATATATGTTGGGTAAGGAAGTCAGTTATGCAAGGGGAAGGTATTAGCACCCCTTACATCCACGATACTCCATGGGAACCATTTTGATTGTTCTCGCTCGAATAGGTGTTTTATCTAAAGATTACTCGCAAAAGAATGAGGAAAAAGGAAAGAAATAGATAAAGTGCTCGGTGAGGATTGGTGCCCTCATGTGCAGAGAAAATCAGAACAATCGTAGTTCGTGGAACTAGTGGTAGGAGATGAAAAGAAGCATGAAAACAGTATGGTTGAACCAAAGGATTGTATTTTGAACTCCAACAAGGGGTGAAAACGTGAACCGAAGAGTAAACTGGCTTTTACCGGTACGTGGGCTAGCATGGGTGCCGCTATAGGGTAAGGCCAAAAATTCGAAGAAATAAGTGTTTGGGAATGATCCAAACAACTTTTGGTTCACAAGGTTACGCAAGAGGAGCACAAAGAGGTAGTGTATTTGGCTCAAAGATAACTGGTATATCATATGGAGTGATCGAAGGTAGAATACGAATGCACCATGGAGATGAATGGAATGAAGTGGCCAAAGTCATAGAAATGAAGATTTGCTAACAAGTGACTGAATAAGTGTAGTTTGAAACCGAAGGTCAAGGTATGTTGGAATCCATAGGAGAAATGGGATTTGTACCATAGAGGGAAGCAACACTAAACGATATGTGGACTAGCATGGCTGCCACTATCTTATATTTAGTCAAAAAAGAAGGAATTACAGGTCTGGGTATAAGCCAAACAACTCTAGGGACAAATGCAGACTGTTGTTATGTCGTCCTAAAAGGGTGTATATGGAATTCCAAAGAAAGTGTATTTCTGATCTCAAAGAAATAGTATGTCACTGAAGTGAACGGTTCAATGATCGAAGGTAGATAATGGATCATGAGAGATATGAATGATGCCCTAAGGCGGAATAAGAAGTAATTAGGAGTATGATGCCCAATGATTCGCATCCTCGTGCATATGTATTCTCATTGTGCAATGGAAAAATCAGAGCAATCGTAGTTCGTGGAACTACGGAAACAAAGATGGAGATAAGTGATGAAAAGTATAACTTGTATCAACAGAATGGTATAAAGGGAACCCACAAATGGAAGGAACTTGGAACCAAAGATTAAAACTGGCATTTAACGATACGTGGGCTAGCATGGCTCCCGCTATAGGGTAAGCCCAAAAACAAGATGAATTAAATGTCTAGGTACGATCCAAACAACGTTTTATTCACAAGATGGATTTCCGCTATATCGTCCTAAAAGGGTATATAAGGGGTCTAAAAGAAAGTATTGTTGAGTACAAGGAACAATATATCACTGGCTGGCGAACAAACAGTTCGAGATCAAAGAAGAAAAGTATCTCGGATCCATGAAAGAGATAGACTCTGAATCATAGAGTAAATCAGCATCTTAGCCAAAAAAGAATGAACTAAATATTTGGGGACGATCCAAACAACTCTCAATTCATGAGGCGGATTGTCGTTATATCGTCCTAAAGGGATGTACAAGGAGTCCAAGGAGAAGTATACTTGATCTCAAAAAGATGGTCTTGATTGAATGAATGAAGAATGATTGATCCATAAATAGGGTAGCTCGCAAAGATTCTACATTCTCCTACCTACGTATCCTTATAGTGCAATAAGGAAGTCAGAGCTTTCGTAGTTCAGCCCACTAGGACTGAAAGCAAGGTGGTTGATGAGGCAAAATAATAGGATTGATTGAAATGAAGAGACTTGATAGTTATTTGGTAAGAACAACACTAAAGTCTATGAGTAAAGGTGGATACGATGAGCAACGGGACAAACGTCTCGCACCCAAAGATATCCAGAATAAGGGTAGGAAAGCTCTAGTCTCATTGCTTCTTTACTACTTAAGGCTCGTGACGTGTACTTCTCATCCTAACTTTCAAGTTGATGGAGGAGAATATTTGTTATAGTTTCTTATAATGATGATGAAGACTTTATCAACCGCTTGATTAGAATTGCACTAAAGTCTATGAATGTAGGTGAATACAATGAGCAACTGGGTCAAGCATCCCGTACCCAAAGGTATTCAGAATGGGGGTAGGAATTCTCCAGACCCACTCATTCTCCATTGCTTAAGGACCGTGTTGTACAACTTGAATCATGATTGATAGGTTATTGATGTAGTCTTTTGCTTGTTGCATGTTACTTTGTGAAGAGAGAGAGAGAGAGAGAGAGAGAGAGAGAGATAGAGACTTGCCAATCGTATGATTTGAATTGTGCTAAAGTCTATGAATAGAGGTGAATACGATGAATGACTGGGTCATTCGTCCCATACCCAAAGATATTCAGAACAGGGGTAGGAATTCTTCAGTCTCATTCCTTCTCTATTACTTAAAGCTCATGCCACATAATTCTATCTTTGATTTGACAAGCTCTTGAAGATGCCACCTTTGATTAGCCTTATATTATCCGCTGCTTGGTATGACTGAGGATGCCTTGATTGAAGATCTGACTTGAGGCTTCGAGCTCCATAGCTTAGAGAAAAAGTCTTATTAAGTGACCAATGGTCTTTTGGTCACTCGATTTAGACTGTGGGATTATACAAGATCAAATGATTTAATTGATCAAAACTACTTTTGATCAATTTAAATCGGAGGGTTTAATTTAGTTTGAAAACTAGGTTAGAACCTAATCTAATGGTAAGAGTTTAATCAAACTAACCTAAGGGTACATGTTATAATTAATCATGGCTTGATTAAAATATATGTCAAATATCTAAATCTAAAGGGAGCATGTAATTCAAGGTCAAAAAGCCAAAATAACCCATAAGGGGTAAAATGGTCAATTCACAAAAACATTAAATTGTGAACACAAAATTAATTCCAATTAAAGTCTAATTAGAACAACTACAAAATAATTAACTCCTAAGTTCTAAAGTTAACCCAATTTTCAATTATTTACTAAATTTTAAAATTGACTAAAATCTAATTATATTAATTTCTAATCTAAGTAAAACCATATTAAAATGCAATTAAAAACTATACAAAAACTCCAATTAATTCCTAAATCCTAATTAAATCTAATTACCTAATTATACCTAATTTTAATATCTAAAAACAATTAATAAATGGCAAAAAATAAAATATTAAAAGAAAGGAAAATAAAATGCAAAGAAAATCCACAAATGGGCCAGGGGGTGTTAAACATGAAACTAGTGGTGTGATGTGGTTCAGGCGCATGGGCCTGATCCTGCAAGCCCAAATGGAAATGGCTATGGCCAAGGGGTGCAGACCTTGATACAAGGGTGCCAAGAGCACAATCGCGTGGACTTTCAACTACAAGCCCAAAGATGTAAGTCTGAACTAGGAGGAGGTGTGCAAGCTGAAAGAGGTGATGGTGAGTAAAATGAACTAAGCCCATTCAGCAAGGCCCATCACAAGCAGGCCATGTAATGAACACATGTGATAGAAATGGGATATTCAGCAAGTCAAACAATTAGCATGTGGCCAAAAGATCAAAATGAATTGACCAAAATTTGAAATATGTGCCATTCACTTGGCCGACCTCAGCTCCTCTGAACTGGAGCCCCACCGCGCCGACCGTCACTCCGGGAGGTGGTGGCCACCAAAACTAGCAATGAAGCTATCAAAATGTTCCTCTCTTCATGCCCTATCTGAATCCGTGGTCAATTTCACGAAATTGAACCTCTAAGTCCTTAACTGAATCCCCTCAAACCGAGAACCCTAACACATTCAAACCTCAATTAAATTCAGAAATTTATGATTCGAAGCCCCAGGGATGAGGGATTTGAGTACTCTCATTTCCCTTTACATACCGATAACCAAGAAAAGAAGAATGAAGGATTTGGGGACTTACCGTGACCGAAGGAGGATGAAAATGATGACGAACCAGTGAACTTTCTACTTCCAGGTAACAATTCTGACTCCTTCTTCTTCCTTGGAATATTCTTTCTATCTCTTCTTCTTATTTTGGATTCAACACTAAGTGAATTAGTGCTCTGGTATCGATTGAGAGGAGTTTAGCACATCAAAATTGAAGCTCTAATGGTGAGCTTCAATAGCTTTAGGAAATGTGTGTGTGGTGAGGGTGAGAGAGAATAATTAGAGAAGATTGCAATGATTTGAGAGTGATGATGCCAAGCCCTTGTGAAATGATGATGGAGATGAAATATATAGGAGCTAGGTTTGGAAATGATGTGGTTTAGATTCAGGTTTGGAATCTATTAGGAGTTGGTTTGGAGTTAGTTGAGATGAACTTAGTGAGTTTAATCAGTTAACTCTCTGAGTTGGAAGTTAGTTGGTGCAATTTAAGTTGGTTAATTTTTTAGTTCATTGGTTAGATTCCATTAGTGACTGGATGTGACAGGTTATACCTTAAGTGGAATTGGCCTTGCAGCTTGATTGATGACCTGTTGAACAGGTTCCTTTTTCAATGCCAACTTGGTTAGTGAATTGGATTAGGCAAATGTTATGTTTTTTACTGCTATGCCTTGCTTGGTATTGGAATGCAAGCCCATACATGTTTAGGTCTATACTGTTTTGCATATACTTGTTTTGATTTCCTTTGAACTGCATTGGATTGTTGTGGCTTGTTTAGACATTGTGTTATGCATTTTGTGGTGCAGGACTTGTATTCAGTTTGGTACATGGCATTGCAGAATTGGTGGTATGAACTAGGGTGTCATGTTATGATCAATGCGCATTGCTGCAACACAAGCAAATTCACTACAAGTCCACTGTGCTGATTTGTGAAACTGTTGCTGGAATGGCTTGATGACAGGCTTTGGTGGCTTGGCTTGATGCAAGTTTCACAATGTTGCAGGATGGTTGCATTTGGCACTGATACAAGTATGAGCCATGGTTTTTGTTGAAAGGATTTATGTTGAACTGTTGTGTATATGTTGTAGTCTGCAGATTTTGTTGGTTCATTGTTGTATTGCATTAGTTTGCTCCTGGCATGGATGTTAGATAACCCATTTTAGGTCATAAATATGCATTGCCTTCATGTCTTGCATCCTACAACATGAAGTCATTGTATTGGTGGGAATGCATTGCATACTTTATGGCTACATATTTCTGTCCTGGCTTTGCAACAAGACATCCTATTCTCCAGCTTGGTTCAGCTTAGTGCAGCATAACATATAGTGTGATATTGTTGTTTGTAAAATCAAGATTGAAATGGCATTGCAGACTTTGAAACAATGTTGTTGACTTATGATGCCTTGCAAATTTTGAAGCTATGTTGATATGTATCTCATGGTGTGCAACTGGTGTTGAGGTCCTTTTGTGGGATTTGATAAAATGGTATGTATTCATTGCAAGGATCCTACAAGTCTGGCTTGAGCTTGAAACAGGTTTGTGATAGGATGACCTGATGCAGTCCAGTTGTGGCTTTTGCACTGCAGGTTTTGACACACTATTTATGATCCATGATGCATTTCAGGTTTGATTTCGACAAACTTGGCAATGATGATATTTCCTACTAGTTATGACCTTGGATTGTAAAGTTGTTCTTGGTTCTATTACATTATTAGTGAACTAATATGTTTGGCAGTTTGTTGGCGTATTCCATGGCAGGTTCATGGATGGATTTGTGTGGTGGATTATTATGGTGTTTCTTTGTCCTAATTTTGTTTGAGATCCATGACAGTGTACCAATTGGTTTTACAGGCTTGGTTCTGGTTGCTACAGCCTTCATCTGGCTTGTGCATTATTTGTCATGGTAAGTTCAAGACCAAATCCATACGCATTGTCTTACCAATTAGTCAATGTAGGTGTAATATTTGATTATGTGATTATGATACTTGTATGTGGTGAATGTAGGACCATGTTTAGTAATGTGACGATATGGTTGGAAGTGCAACAAAGTCCAAGTCATGGCATGGTGTACATGTCTTTAGAAATGGGCCAAGTTACTTGGAAATGAAGAAACAAGGCAAAAGCACATCAAACATGACTTTTGGATGATGAATCAAGGAAAAGTGGCTTAGGTTAGGTCTTAGGTGGTAAAAAAAGTGAAATTCTGGTATCAGATATGAGATGTCGAAGGTAATGTCGCGACACTAATATCTGAGTAATGCAAACTGGATAAAGATAAAGAATAGTAATGCAATAGACACAGGCAATTGTTAACCCAGTTCGGTCCAACTCACCTACATCTGGGGGCTACCAAGCCAGGAAGGAAATCCACTAAATAGAATCAGTTCAAAGACTCTCCGTACACTTCAACAAGTTACAGTCTTTCTCACCTAATCTCTACCCATACGACTTCTACCTAAGTACTCTTAGATATGAGAACCCATTCACTTCCCTTCAATCACACCTGTGATTTTAAACAACAATTCCTTGTGAAAAGAAGACACTTTTCAATAACACACACTTGATCTTGCTTAACAACTTTAATCAAGTAGAAACACTCTCTATCTTGCTTAACAACTTTGATCAAGTAGACACACACTTGATCTTGCTTAACAACTTTGATCAAGTAGACACACACTCTTGCTTACAAGCTTAGAGTGACAATTTACAACCCACAAATCAGACCAATTCAATCATCTATGGATGAATTGAATGGCTTACAAGTCTCACGACTAAACAAGACACAAACCCTTGCTTTCTCTCAGTATTTCGCTCTGTATTGGTTGTGTCACAAATCAGGTTTTCCATGTCCTATTTATAGAAGTATTCAGCTGGGCTTGGACATCTTGAAAACCCTAAAACTATTTTCCAATTAAATCTTCTCATGACAGTTGGTTAGATCTCCTTGGAAAATAAATAAATCAGGTTGTAATTAATGATTGAATGCGCCTGCAAATCAGATCTTCAATCATACATAGATTACCATTAAATGCGCAATCACAAAACACATAACATTCACCCTGAATGTTCTGTGTACAGGATGTCATGACATCGGGTCTGACATCCTGGAACAATCCTGCATAATTCCATTTATAACTTCCAGCAGGTACCTAATATCAGATGCCATGACATTGTGTATGACATTCTGAAACAATCCTGCATAATTATATTTTTTAAACTCCACCAGGTACACAGATATCTTAAGTTAAGACATCACATGAAACATCTTGTGAACACTCTTTGTTTTACCAAAATTGCTGCCAACACTTAGAACCAACAAACTCCCCCTTTGGCAAATTTTGGCTAAAACATATATCTGTCCTTTTTGTTCACAAGAAAAACACATCAGCAGTTAAACAACAATTTAAGCAGCAGCAGAAGAAAACAAACAGAATTACTAGCTATAGTAGCAACTAGTAAACACACACAAATGCACAAGGGTACTACTTCTCCCCCTAAATCTGTGCAACACAAAATGCACAAGAGTACTACTTCTCCCCCTAAATCTGTGCAATATAAACATCTCCTTTAATAATAACAGCACCTGTAACCACAACACCTATAACAATCAGAATATCATTCTGACATCTGCTTCAACATCACCTGTGCCCAATATCAGACAACTCCTCCAACATCAGCTGCACAGAACATGAGACATCTCCCCTAACATCACAGAACAGAACAACATTCTGTTTTACATCAAACACATCTCCTTCAACAGTAGTTGTTCATCTGTTCAGCTACACCAGCACATACATCTCCACACAACTCCACAAATTTAACTGCTCCACATAAACACTTCTCCCCCTTTTTAGTCAAAATTGACCAAAGGTGACCAATTAGACAAAATAAATGTCAATCAGCCTAGCAGAGAATGTCACAACAGATGTTATAACATATAAAATGTTAAGACATAAATGTTAGGAGATACACACCATAATTATACACAACTGTAATAGCTGAGATAATTAGAAATCCATGGAACTCATTAAGAGCCCAAATATTACATAAAGGCATCAATAAGGACTACCACAAATTACACACATTTCAACAGATAAAAACAAATTCTTCAGCATCAAAACAGCACACACAACAGCCACACCAACCCAGTCTTCATCACAGCACACAGTCTTCATTTCAAGGGGAACTTCACTAACCATTCTGAGGAAGTAACATCTTCTTTTTACAACCACCTTGCAAAACTCCTTGCTATTTTGTAAGAACTATCCTCTGGGATATTAACCACAAACTCCTTTGATTGCTATAGATTCCATGAATACAAATCCCCAATTTCCCTCTTAAACATTCAAATTGATTGGCACCCAAAGCTTTTGTGAATATGTCAGCTAATTGATTTTCAGTAGTAACATGCTCCAGTGCTATGATCTTCTCTTCCACAAGTTCTCTAATGAAGTGATAACGAATATCAATGTGCTTTGTCCTGCTGTGCTGAATAGGATTTTTGGAAATATTTATAGCACTCAGGTTATCACAGTATAATGTCATGACTTCTTGTGTGACATTGTATTCAGACAACATTTGTTTCATCCAGACCAGTTGAGAACAACTACTCCCAACTGCTATGTATTCAACTTCAGCAGTGGATAGAGATACACATTTCTGTTTCTTGCTAAACCATGATATCAGATTGTTCCCCAAGAAGAAACATCCTCCTGATGTGCTCTTCCTATCATCAGCACTTCCAACCCAGTCAGCATCACAGTAACCAGTCAGCATAGATCCAGATCCATGAGTATATAACATCCCATAGTCACTGGTGCCATTGACATATTTCAGTATTCTCTTCACTTGGTTTATGTGACTGACTTTTGGTTCAGCTTGATATCTAGCACAAACACCAACAGCAAATGCAATGTCAGGCCTGCTTGCTGTGAGATATAGCAGACTACCTATCATGCTTCTGTATAGACTTTGATCTACACTGACACCATCTTCATCTTTGGAGATTTTCACATGTGTAGGAGCAGGTGTCCTTTTATGGCTTGCATTCTCCATGCCAAACTTCTTAACAATGTTCTTGGCATACTTGCTTTGAGATAGAAAGATAGAGTCTTCCATCTGCTTGACTTGTAGCCCAAGAAAGTAGGTCAGTTCTCCAACAAGGCTCATCTCAAACTCAGACTGCATTTATCTAACAAAATGTTCAACCATTTGATCCGACATCCCACCAAACACAATGTCATCTACATATATTTGTGCCACCATGAGCTTCCCTCCTTCATTCTTCACGAATAGAGTTTTTTCAATACCTTCTTTCCTGTATCCATTGTTAGAGAGGAACACTATGAGTCTCTCATACCAAGCCCTGGGAGCTTGCTTCAACCCATAGAGGGCTTTCTTCAATTTGTATACATGATGTGGAAGATTTGGATCTGTGAATCCTTTAGGCTGTTCAACATATACTTCCTCATTTAAGTAGCCATTCAAGAAGGCATTTTTCACATCCATTTGGAACAGTTTGAATTTCAGAATACATACCACTCCAAGCAATAATCTAATGGACTCAAGGCGAGCTACAGGAGCAAATGTTTCATCAAAGTCCACTCCTTCAACTTGAGTATATCCTTGTGCTACTAATCCTTCTTTGTTTTTAGTGACAACCCCTTGTTCATCAGATTTATTCTTATATACCCACTTTGTACCTATGGCATTTACTCCTTCAGGTCTAGGTACCAGTTCCCATACTTCATTCCTCTTGAATTGACCTAACTCCTCCTGCATGGCATTAATACAGAACTCATCAGTCAAGGCTTCCTTGACATTCCTAGGTTCAATCTTTGATACAAAGCAGCCATGTGAGATTACTTCCCTTGCTCTAGTAGTGACCCCTTTATTTGGATCTCCTATAATGAGATCTTTGGGATGATCCTTCTGAATTCTGATAGAGGGTCCCTTGTTGATTTTGTCATCTTCAGGTTCAGCTTGGGGAGGTTCACTTTCCTTATTTTTATCTGAGAAGTCAGTTGAGGAATCATTCAGAGATATCTCGACATCGTCTGTGACACTAGTCTGTTGGTCATCAACATTAATAGATTCCGTCAATACATTAGTTCTGGAATTAAAGACTCTGTAAGCTCTACTGTTTGTTGAATAGCCCAGAAATATTCCCTCATCACTTTTGGGATCCATCTTCCTTCTTTGTTCACGATCAGCCAAGATATAGCATTTGCTACCAAATACATGGAAATATTTGACTGTAGGTCTTCTTCCTTTCCAGACTTCATATAGGGTTGTAGGAGTCCCTATCTTCAATGTCACTCTGTTGTGAACATAGCAGGTTGTGTTCATGGCTTCATCCCAAAAATGGTAGGGTAATTTCTTAGCATGAATCATAGCTCTGGCTGATTCTTGAAGAGTTCTATTTTTTCTTTCCACCACACCATTTTGCTGGGGAGTAATGGGAGATGAGAACTCATGATGAATTCCTTCTGAAGAACAAAATTCAGTAAATTTGCTATTCTCAAATTCCTTCCCATGATCACTTCTAATTTTGATAACATGACTTTCCTTTTCTCTTTGTAGTTTTAGACAAAGCTCCTTGAAGACTTCAAGAACATCAGATTTTTCTCTTATAAAATTGATCCAAGTGTATTTGGAAAAATCATCCACCACCACATATGCATACTTCTTCCCACCAAGGCTTTCTACTTGCATGGGTCCCATCAAGTCCATATGGAGGAGTTCCAAAACTTTGGTAGTGGTGTCATGTCTGAGCTTCTGGTGTGACATCCTTGTCTGTTTTCCAATCTGACATTCTCCACAGATTTTTCCTTCATCAATCTTTAAGTTGGGAATTCCTCTAACAGCTTCAACATATATGATCCTCTTCATACCTTTAAGATGCAGATGGCCCAATCTTTGATGCCATATCTTCACTTCTTCCTCTTTGGCCAAGGTACACATTGAAGAGTAACTAGTTTCTTGAGAACTCCACATGTAGCAGTTGTCTTTAGACCTAACTCCTTTCATGATCACTTCATTTTCCTTGTTAGTAATCAGACACTCAGTTCTAGTGAAGTTTACATTCAAACCTTGATCACACAGTTGACTGATGCTTATTAGATTAGCAGTTAATCCCTTAACAAGTAGGACATTGTCAAGGTCAAGAACTCCAGGGCAGTCGAGCTTACCAATTCCCTTGATTTCACCCTTTGCTCCATCATCAAAGGTAACATAACTTGTGGCATGGGGATGAATGTCAGTTAGCAGGTTTTTGTTTCCAGTCATGTGTCTGGAACAACCACTGTCAAAATACCAATCTTCTTTGGCTGAAACTCTAAAGGAAGTGTAAGACCCCAATTTTGGCCCTAAGATCCCTCATGGCATCATAACATTGCATTTGCAAAGCCTCAAGGATCATAAGCATCTAGGTTCCCTTTACCTTTGGGTGGGACCTCTTGTGAGTGGTTTGAGATCACCAAGCATGCTTGAATTGTATATTATTGTTTTTCTCATTCTTTTATTCACTAACCAAAAGCACAAAAATATGTCACTAACATTTCTTGTTTGTAGTTTGAGCAGTCACAAGGTCAAAAGCTTCTAGGTGATCCTTTGTGCAAAGATATGGCCAAGACAGGATGAAAGCAAGCATGGCAATGGTTCCCAAAACTCTCATCCATCAAATATGCCTCCCTAGCATCTTAATTCATCATTTTGATCAGAGCAAATCAAAGGGGCTTGAGGTTTGTTTCTCAAGGAAGCCCTAATTCATCTGTGTACCAAGTGTGCCTTGCTCATGAAGCAACCTCAGCCCATGGTTAAATGCAATCAAGGGAAGTTCTTTAATTCATCATTTCATGCATATTTGATCTTATTTTAGTTTCCTCAATTATCAATTCATCAAGATATGAGTTGTGGACTTGAAAAGTTGATTAGTCAATTCATCTGACTATTTTGAAATGCACTAAGACCTAACTTTTTATGGGTTGGTCAAATGGAGATGATCCCAAGAGAAAAAGTGTTCTTAAGGACAATATGAACAACTTTCATGTTCATCAAAATTGTATTTGAAGCTTGGAAGATCATCATCCATTCCAAGACATTATAGGTCATTTTGACTGAAACCCTAATTTTGGGTCAACTTCCCAAGAACATAACTCATTCATGATTTATGATTTTGGGGTGGAACCAAATTAATTGGAAAGATTATTGTGCCTACTCCAAATGTTATGTTTAGTAAAATTTCAAAATCGCAAAAGAAATACATGTGATAATGCAAAACATTATAGGTCACTTTGGGCCAAATGCATTGAAATGTAAAAAAGGTCCAACTTCAAGTGCCCATAACTTCTTCATAAAAAATCCAAATTATGCAAAATTTAAGTCCATCTTGATTGTCTTGAAAATATATACAACTTTTATGTTGGAGGTTTTTCCATTTGAAGCTTTCATAATCCAAACAGAAAGGGTTGAAGTTGGTTCATTTTGACAAAATTCTCAAAGGCATGTTTTACACTATGAACTTCATGGTCTGTTTTCATAAATTTCCACACTTCAAATGAGTTTTTGTTCAATCATAACACTTGTTCCTTATATTAAGACCTTTCCAACCATTACCCACATGCTTATGTTTGGATTTTCTAATTGGCATTTTCGAAGAGGTGAATATTTAGGCATAATTATGGAATTCATGATGAAGCTTCATGCACAAGTAAATACCATTCAAATGCACGTCCAAACTTACTTTAAATGAGCTCAGCTTTAATTTCCATCAGCTTTTGGGCCTCACATGCGCCTGTACAGGCCCATGCATGGAGGACCCAAAGCTTCATGCACACGAGTTTTTCCTCACTTGGCATCAGCTCCATCTATAAATAGAATGCATTGCTTCATTGGATTGGTAACCCAAGGGCGCCCGAAATGCTGCAAGAGTGAACTCCCAACCATACCAAAGGAACTAAATCCATTTTCTTCAAAAAATCCAGATCTGAAATTCAATTGAATTTGGTTGAATCTTCAGATCTAAAGTTCCTAAACCTTCATCATCTGATCCATTGAAGTTCTGTTTTGCAAAAGGAACCAAGGAAAGGGACTCAAAGCTTCACAATTCAAAGGTGTGCATCAACTGGTTTTTTCTTCGAAACTCCTTATTCTTTGATCTGTTGGCCTTGATATTGTGTTGTCTGAAGTCCTCTCTATAGAGGCATCATTGCTGTATGCTTAATTTTTAAAATCAAGCAAGTTCATGATGAACACCATCATGCTTCCATCTCTGATTTCTCTCTTAATAGGAATCTAGAGTGGAAGTGAGTGGTATAGGAGTGATGTACATCACTTCCTCTTTCGATTGATGCCTTGATCGTCCATTTTGGTGAGCATTTGAACCTCTGTGTTTTTTTGCCCTCGCCGGAGCTCACCAGAGAAGACGGTGGCGCTGGCCACCGTCCCTGTTGCCAGATCACATATGGATCGTCTGATCATTTTTCCAGATCTAATTGTGGCCATCAATTGTTATGACTTATTTTAATGCCTCGTGTGTCTCATTGACTAAGGCCTTTGGTGAGCGCGCGCATGTGGAGTGTTTGATCCTCCATGTCAAAGGATTGCTTAACATAGCGCTAAATTTGCCTTATGGTACACTAACTACTAACATTATTATTGACCGGCCTCAGATAGTTGTGACTTCTACATAAGTCCAATTACGATTGCTTAACATAGCGCTAAATTTGCCTTATGGTACACTAACTACTAACATTAACCATTAACCATTAACCTTTACCTTTTGCACTTAACATTTATGCAATTTACTATTCTTGTACATATTATTCATTTGCTTTTTCCTTTGCTCATTGGAGCACATGTTTATGTTAATGCAATTTGCCTTTTGCTCACTTGAGCACATAATTGTGCATATATACTATTGTGCTTGTGTGTTGTTTTGATTGTTGTGGTCCAAATGCAAAAATGGACAAATGGACTTAGACTTTGGGACCTTCCCCAAGCTAATGGAGTTTGAAGAGCAACTAGGCCTCATGCCTTTAGAGTGCTTAAAATGTGAAAGAGCAACTAGGCCTCATGCCTTTAGAATGCTTAAAACTTGAAGATGAACTTTGAAAGGATTAAATTCTAAACTCCCTCTTGTCCATTTTTTGATTGCATTATGGAAATTTTTAATGTGTGTGTTCTTGTGCTAGGGATTCCAACATTGAGCCAAATTGAGGAACCATTGCCATGAGTTTCTAAGAGAGAGAGAGAGATCTAAAAGCCATTGGAAGATTCCTAGGAGCTTGTTGTGGTTGTGTGCTTGCTTGCTTGAGTATTTGCTTATCTTGCTTATTCCAAAGGATGGGAGCTACTTGGATCATCAATATGATCTCAAGAGAGGAACTCCAATAGTGGTCTTGCTTCTTTTCCCTTACCTCTTGTATGTTTAGGACTCTAGCCATTCTTCTTCTTCCCTCCACTCTAACCCAAGCCAAAACTTTTGTGCAAACATCTAACACTTGTTTTCAACATTAGAAACCTAAGCCAAATGCTTTTGATTTTCAAACTTTCTTTTCATAACACTTATTTTGAATTGAATCTTTAATCCACTTTAACCATATTGTGTAAATACTTCTCATTGGTAAATATAACCCATTCAAATGTCTTTTTTGTGGTTTCAATGGCCACTTTCTTAATCAAATTTTTCATAACCTTTAGCTGTTAGGTTTGAGTTATCCTTGAGGTAGATATAATGCTTACCTATATCCTTAGTGATGGACAATGAGTCTTCCATGCTTATTATAGGGTTAACCCCTCACTAGCATGTTGAAGATATCCTCACATGGTGGATTTGTGGTTTTAAGCTGAGTTTTCTCCCTTGGATAACAAAAGACCTTAAGGTTTTTGGACCAATCAATTCACCAACTCATTTTGAGATTTTTACCCCGAACTACGAGGTTTTGATCCTAATCTTTTTTAAGATGGTACGTAGGCAATGGGTTTATCCATCCGAACACAAAAAGTAAATAAACTTGTATATTCTCTTCTCATCTCTTCAATCATGTTTGCACAAATAAATTTTCACAAAATACCAACCTTACAACAAGAATGAAAAGGGCTCCCTAGGAGTACCTATGATGTTTTGGGTGCTTAAAACCTTCCCATTGCATAACCAACCCCCTTACCCAGATCTCTGACATTTTTACTAGTTTTTGATTCGATAAAACTTTTAGGTTTTTGTTCGCTTTCTAACCATCCCTTTGGATAAATAGAAGTGCGGTGGCGACTCGACTTATATGGTTTACCTTGGATTTAGTTAATATCTCTAATGGTAACGAATACCCCGCTACAGGAAGTATGAGCTATTAGACTTGTAACATTTGTCTTAGGAACCCATTGCTTCTTGTTGATAGGCCTGTGATGTTTGGGTCTTGGTTGATATTGAGTTTGATGATGAATAGGGCTAGGATAACCATATAGCTTATAGCAGAAGGGCTTCAGGTGGCCAAATTTTCCACAGTAATGGCATCTCCATCTTTGATGTTTCCCTTTCTGTTGTCTTCCCTTCTGATGTTGTGACATATGATGTGACATCTCAGGTTTGCTTTTAATATGGCTGCACTTAGGTTTGGATTTTGGTTTGCAACCAGTGTAGCTGCACTCAGCCTTAGATTCATTGAATCCAATGCCATATTTATCTCTTGTTATTTGACCAGTCTAAAGAATCTTGTCTAAGATGTCAGATCCATTGTTAAGCATTCTTACATACTTGGTCATCTCATCTAGTTTGGAATTCAAGAGTACAGCTTCAGTCTTCAACTTGGAGATGGTTTCCACATATTCTCCCTTTTCATTTTCCAGTTGAGCTGTCACTTTCTTCTGGCTTTCAACTTGTCTACACACTTCTGCACTTTTGTGACACAACTCTTTGTAGGTAGTGGCCATCTCTTCAAAGGTTACTTCATCATCACTTGACTATTCATCAGAACCTCATCTTCCTGTCAATGCAGTCACATGATTTGCAGCTTCTTCTGTTTCACTTCCATCAGACCAAGAGGCAGCAAGACTCCTCTTTTGTTTCTTGAGGTAGGTCCCACATTCAGTTTTATTATGACCATACCCATCACATTCATAGCACTGAACTTCTTTTCCTTCTTTGGGCTTTTGTTCAGACCTTGTTCTTCTTCCAAAACTGTTGGATTTACTGATGTCAGTTGCGATGTTCTTGACATTGGCCTTAGATCTTACATCTATCTTTTTCATAAGTCTGTTGAACTGTCTTCCCAGCATTGCTACCTCATTTGCCAGATCTTCATCAATATCTTGACCACCTTCCTCATCTTCCCTTTCAGTGTTTGACATGAAGGTTATGCTCTTGGCTTTCTTTTCAGATCCATCACATATTCCCATCTCAAATGTTTGGAGGGATCCAATTAGCTCATCAACTCTAATATTTGAGATGTCTTAAGATTCTTCTATGGTTGTCACTTTCATAGCAAATCTCTTAAAGAGTGACCTGAGTATTTTCCTTACTAACTTTTCATCTGACATCTTCTCTCCCAGAGCTTCAGAGGCATTGGCAATTTCAAGGATACTCATGTGAAATTCATGAATATTTGCATCTTCTTTCATCCTTAAGTTTTCAAACTTGGTGGTGAGCAGCTGTAGTCTAGACATTTTCACTCTAGAGGTGCCTTCATGCGTGGTTTTGAGAATGTCCCAAGCATCTTTAGCCACTTCACAGTTGTTTACCAATCTGAAGATGTTCTTGTCTACTCCATTGAAGATGGCATTCAATGCTTTAGAATTTCCAAGGGCTAGGTCATCCTCCTCCTTGGTCCATTGTTCTTCAGGCTTCTTATCAGTAGTGGCTTCTCCTTCCTTAGTAACTACTGGATGTTCCCAGCCTGTTAACACAGCCTTCCAAGCCTAATTATCAAGAGATTTTAGGAAAGCTACCATTCGAGGTTTCCAATAGTCATAGTTAGATCCATCCAAAATTGGTGGCCTGTGAACAGATCCTCCATCTCTCTCCATAGTACCAAAAAGTATTGTCCATAGATCTCACCCAGAACCAGAGCAGGATGCCTGCTCTGATACCAATTAAATTCTGGTATCAGATATGAGATGTCGAAGGTAATGTCGCGACACTAATATCTGAGTAATGCAAATTAGATAAAGATAAAGAATAGTAATGCAATAGACCCAAGCAATTGTTAACCTAGTTCGGTCCAACTCACCTACATCTGGGGGCTACCAAGCCAGGAAGGAAATCCACTAAATAGAATCAGTTCAAAGACTCTCCATACACTTCAACAAGTTACAGTCTTTCTCACCTAATCTCTATCTGTGCGACTTCTACCTAAGCACTCTTAGATATGAGAACCCCCTCACTTCCCTTCAATCACACCTGTGATTTTAAACAACAATTCCTTGTGAAAAGAAGACACTTTTCAATAACACACACTTGATCTTGCTTAACAACTTTAATCAAGTAGACACACTCTTGATCTTGCTTAACAGCTTTGATCAAGTAGACACACACTTGATCTTGCTTAACAACTTTGATCAAGTAGACACACAATCTTGCTTACAAGCTTAGAGTGACAATTTACAACCCACAAATCAGACTAATTCAATCATCTATGGATGAATTGAAAGGCTTACAAGTCTCACGACTAAACAAGACACAAACCCTTGCTTTCTCTCAATATTTCGCTCTGTATTGGTTGTGCCACAAATCAGGTTTTCCATGTCCTATTTAGAGAAGCATTCAGCTGGGCTTGGACATCTTGAAAACCCTAAAACTATTTTCCAATTAAATCTTCTCATGACAGCTGGTTAGATCTCCTTGGAAAATAAATAAATCAGGTTGTAATTAATGATTGAATGCGCCTGCAATCAGATCTTCAATCATACATAGATTTCCATTAAATGCACAATCACAAAACACATAACATTCACCCTGAATATTCTGTGTACAGGATGTCATGACATCGGGTCTGACATCCTGGAACAATCCTGCATAATTCCATTTATAATTTCCAACAGGTACCTAATATCAGATGCCATGACATTGTGTATGACATTCTGAAACAATCCTGCATAATTATATTTTTTAAACTCCACCAGGTACACAGATATCTTAAGTTAAGACATCACATGCAACATCTTGTGAACACTCTTTGTTTTACCAAAATTGCTGCCGACACTTAGAACCAACAAAAAGGATGAGTTGACTTTTGTCAAATTTGACCAAAAAGTCAACTGTTGACCAAAGTCAACACTTTGTCAAAGTTGTTAAAATGTGTATTTCTTCATTTAATGATTTATGTAATGGAATGTAGTGGATTTAAAATGGATTAAAATTGTTTTCTAAATTGGTTTTGTTTTTGTACATGTATGCTTGATTTTGAAATGAAATGAACATGACTTGACTTGTAAATGGAATGAACATATTAACATGGTTTATGAACAAATATATGACTTGATGAAATAAGGCTAAGGCTTGAATGAAACACCAACCATGAATCAATAGGCATAACTTCCAACTAGATTGTAACACAATAGGTTTTAGTTGCTTGGATAAACAAGGTCATGAATACACCAGCAATCAATGGACAAAACAACAAGACATTGAGACTAAGATGGATTGGATTCAAACCCAATGACAAGATGAAACCAAACCAAGATTGGACCATACACTTGAGGTGATCAGATGAAATGGCATGGGTGGAGCCAAGCATGGAAGCTATGGAACCATAGGCTTGAGCCAAGATAAAAGGTTATGGGGGACAAGGATCAAGGTGGTACCAATCAATCAATAGGTGAAAAGTGGATGAAATTAGGGTTATTGATATCACCAGATGCAAAGTCAAGCCACAAAGTCCATCAGGACCAATCCCTCGTTGATTAGGGTTTCCATGGGGCCTATTTCCCCAACAACCTCTTGGATCAAACCAGATGCTTCAACAACAAATCTTCCAATGTATGAGCCCTCACTAGGGTTTTGATGGCCAAGACAAGGCCCTAGGGAATCTCCATAGGATCCATCATCATATCATCAAGAATTAGGGTTTTTAGGACCCTTGAGGATAGCTTATATAGAACCTTGTTGAATTCATGCCTCCACCATCAAGCAATTAGGGTTTTACATCCCCTATGCTTTAATGAAAGTCCAAGTCACACCTTTGAAGTTATTCCACATGCAAACCCTAGCTCCACAAGCCAATAATTTTAAATCTATGGTTATCCACTAATGGAATGTATGATGCATATGAATGAATTGTTAATGTATGCAACTAACGCCCAAGTCAAATGGTTGGATGGAAAGATGAAAAAATGGAGGGAAAATTTTAGGGTACAACAGCTTGGTTTACCCCAACACCACAACACCATAAATCCCATTGGACTTGGCCCAATCAAGAACTCCTCAGCGAAAGGATCCCCGGTAAAAGACAAAACATCAGAAGATCTAGTTTCCGATATTAAGAAGTCAGTCTCTTCTCCCCAAGATAATTCCTAACCAAATCATCATTGGCATTCCTAATGAATTATCCCCCTCAAAGCCCAATCATACTTGTCATAACTTGCAAACCTTACATATTGCACACACCCAACAGCCGAAACATACATCGGCATCCCACATACATAACATTGCATCATAATTATCCTATATGATTCATTCTCAAATCTTACTCGATTAATTCCTTAAAATTTCGAATGTCCCAACTATTGTTAGGGTTTTGTCCTTGTCAGATTTTGGAATTTCCTAGCCGTTAGGGATTTTCCCCAGTAAAGTCAATTTTCATTCCCAATTTTTCTCCCCAAGTAGAGTCAGGTATTCCAATCGTTGCTAGGAATCGTCACTGAACTACTTTTTCTTCTCGGGTTCTACCTCAAAAGAGTCTAGTATTTTATTCGTTGCTAAGAATCGTCATTAAACTTCTCTCCTATGTAGAGTCGGTCATCCCAACCGTCGTTAAGAATCATCACTAAATTTTCATTTATCCCCAACCAAAGTCGGGTATTCTTAGCCTTCGCTAGGATTCATCACTGAATTTCTTTCCCGGGGCAAGAGTCATCTTTGAACTTGTTCCCTAACCGAGTCAGATATTCATAGTCATTGGTAAGAATCATCATTGAATTTGTTTCCCCAGCATAAGTCAGCTATTCTAGTCTTTGCTAAAAGTCTTCTTTGAATTCTCCATCCTCATACAGAGTAAGGTATTGTAGCAGTTGCTAAGAATCGTCACTGAAATGTTTGATCTCACCAACAGATGTCAGGTATTCCAGTGTTACTATAAATCATCATTGAACTTCTGGTTTCCTCAGTAGAGTTAGGTATTCTAGCCGTAGCTAAGAATCGCCAATGTACCCTCTAAAATTATCTTCAAATAGAGTAAGGTATTTCTAGCCTTTGTTAGGAATCATCGCTGAGCCATTTGATTTTTTATCCTCAGTCGAGTTAGGTATTCAAGCCGTTTCTAGGAATTTTCGCTGAACGACTTCTTTTTCCCCAGAGTCAGGTATTCCAGTCGTTGCTAGGAATCGTCACTGAACCTCTTTTCTCCCTATAGAGTTAGGTATTTCATCCATCGCTAGAAATCATTGTTGAATATAGAATTCCCCATTAGAGTTAGGTGTTCCAGCCATTGCTAGGAATCACCATTATCTTTCTCCACAGCCGTTGCAAGGGGCACTCACCTTTTTCTTTACAAGAATTCTCATTCCCCAGTGGAGTTTATTCCCTACCCTTCTTATTGGAGTTTAGTCACCGCACTTTTCTCTTTGAAGAGATACTTATATTTCATACATCGCATTGCATGCATAATCATCATAACCATATTCATTTCCCCAACAATTGGTCTCATATCAAGATCATTTACCATCCTATAAACACTTTCCCACATATAATCCCTAACAAATCATAACACTCTCATCCCCAGCAGAGAAAATCTCTGATACTCCTTTTAGTATTTAATCCTTTCTCACCTTGAAGGTATTGGACACCATTGATATCCATACATTCAGGTTCGAGAAGATTAAATAGGGACAACTGTCATACCCTCAAATTTACCCTACGTCCATATTAAACGAACATCACTTCATTTTGGTAGCCATAGACTATTTCACTAAATGGGTGGAAGTAGTCTCGTAAGCCAACGTCAGAAGACAAGTGGTGGCCTGATTCATAAGGAAATAAATCATCTGCCACTATGGGGTCCCCAACAAGATCATTACTGATAATGGATCTAACCTCAATAACAAGATGATTAAAAAGCTTTGCCAAAGTTTCAAGATCGAGCATCACAATTCATCATCTTATAGGCCCAAGATGAACGATGTTGTTGAAGCAGCCAACAAAAATATCAAGAAAATCGTGCAGCAAATGGTAGAAACCTATAAAGATTGGCATTAAATGCTCCCATTCGTGTTACATGGATACCGTACCTCCATACATACGTCCACTAGGGAAAGCCCCTTCTCTCTTGTGTATGGAATGGATGCAGTCCTGCCAGTTGAAGTAGAAATCCTTCCTTAAGGATTTTGACCGACGTTAAGCTTGACGAAGCCGAGTGGGTGCAATCCCGGATTGGCCAGCTGAACCTCGTTGATCATAAGCATCTGGAATTCGTATGTCAAGGCTAGTTATACGAAAGCACATCAAGTAGGCTCATGACAAGAAGATATTTCCTCGTAACCTCAAAGATGGAGACCTACTCTTGAAGAAGATTATACTGATTCATACTAACCCTAGGTGAAAATGGATGCGGAATTACGAAGGCCCGTATGTTGTAAGAAAGGTCTTCTCTAGAGGAGCCTTAATCCTTGCAATTAAGGATGGTGAAGATCTTCTGTCCCCCGTGAACGCGGTCGTAGTCAAGAAATACTACACATGAAGAAAAAAAAAGAACCTGATAAGTTGAAAATCTGAAAGGGCGACTTATGCTAAAATGAGTATCCCGGTGGACTGAAAACCCGAAAGGGAGGTCTAGGCAAAAATTAGGCATTCATAAAAGCGAGAGGCTGCATTCCATGAAGAATCTTCTACACTCCTCGGTGAGTCAATCCAATCATTTTCCTTCTGAAGCAAGATATAAGGACCTTCAAGGGCATAAGGATTATAGCAGAGTTAGAACCTGGTGGAAATCCGAGTTATTTCCATTGCCATTATAGTTTTTCAATTTCTTTTTGCAATCACCTCTTTTAGGAATTACTTCCTTGTATAAATCACCCATTCTTGGGATCATGTTATCAATAAAAATTGATTCCATCATATGTGCTCAATACTTTTACTTTTCCTATTTTGTTTTTGAAGAGTGACTTTTCTTTAATTGACATTACGATAGAACATTTCGGGTAAAAATAAACCTTTGACTAAAAAGAAAATAAAACAAAATTTTAAGGGAATGCATCAAAAATACTTCTCTTTCAAAAGTATCTAAAGGTAACCAAAGTCCAGAATGCTTGGTATACCTTAACACCACAACGCCACAAATCCCATTGCAGTTGGCCCAATCAGGAACTCCTCAGCAAAAAGATCCCTAGTAAAAGAAAAGACATCAGAAGATCTAGTTTCTGATATCTGAAACTCAGTCTCTTCTCCCCAAGTAAATTCCAAGCCATATCATCATTGGCATTCCTAACGAATTATCCCCCGCAAAACCCAATCATATTTGGCATAACTTGCAAACCTTGCAAATTACATACCCCCAACAACCCAAACATACATTGACATCTGACATACATAACATTGCATCATAAGTATCCTCTATGATTCATACTCAAATCTTACTCGATTATTTCCTTAAAATTTCGACTGTCCCAGTTGTTACTAGAATTTTTTCCCTGTCATATTTTAGAACTTCCTATCCATTGTTACGGATTTTCCCTAGTAAATTCAATTTTCATTCCCAATTTTTCTCCCCAAGTAGAGTCAGGTATTCTAGACGTTGCTAGGAATCGTCACTGAACGTATTTTTCCTCTCAGGTTCTACCCCGAAGGACTCAGGTATTCTAGCCATTGCTACGAATCGTCACTGAACTTTCTTCCCTGCAGAGTCAGATATCCCATTTGTCGCTGGGAATCATCACTAAATTTTCATTTATCCCCATCCAAAGTCAGGTATTCTTAGCCTTCGCTAGGAATCATTGTTGAGTTTCTTTCCTAGGGGAAGAGTCATATTTGAACTTGTTCCCCAGCCGAGTCAGATATTCATAATTGTTGCTAAGAATCATCATTGAATTTATTTCCCCAGCATAAGTCAGGTATTCTAGCCTTTGATAAGAATCTTTTTTGAACTTTCAATCATCCTCAGACAGAGTCAGGTATTCCAGCAGTTGCTAAGAATGGTCATGAACTGTTTGATCTCGCCAACAGATGTCAGGTATTCCAGTCGTTGCTATAAATCATCATTGAACTTCTAGTTTCCTCAGCAGAGCCAGGTATTCTAGTCAATTTTAATAATTGTCATTGTACCCTCTTAAATTATCTTCAAATAGAGTCAGTTATTTCTAGCCTTTGTTAGGAATCATCGTTGCGCTATTTGATTTGTTATCCTCAGTCGAGTCGTGTATTCCAGCCATTGCTAAGAATCGTTGCTGAAAGACTTTTTTCCCCCAGAGTTAGGTATTCCAGTCGTTGCTAGGAATCGTCACTGAACCTCTTTTCTCCCCACAAAGTCAGGTATTTTAGCCAATGCTAGAAATCATCACTAAATCTAGAATTCCTCATTAGAGTTAGATGTTCCAGCCATTGCTAGGAATCATCATTATCTTTCTCCCCTGCCGTTTCAAGGGGAATTCACCTTTTCTTTACAATAATTCTCATTCCTCAGCAGAGTTTCTTCCCTACCTTTCTTCTTGAAGTTTAGTCACCGCATTTTCCTCTTTGAAGAGATACTTATGTTGCATACATCAAATTGCATGCATAATCATCATAACCATATTCATTTCCCCGACACTTGGTCTCATATCAAGATCATTTACCATTATGTAAACACTTTCCCACATATAATCCCCAACCAATCATAACACTCTCATCCCCATCAGGTAAAATTTTCGGTTACTCCTTTTAATATTCAATCCTCTCCCACCTTGAATGCATTGGAAGCTATTTCCATCCATACATTCAGGTCCAAGAAGATTAAATAGGGGCTTCTATCATACCCTTAAATTTACCCTACCTCCACATCACCCTGTTTAATCCTAATTCATGAGCATTCATACCACACATGTCATCTCATATGCATTTTGTACTTAATGATCCACAATATCCCACAAACCAAAGGCATATGGTTCATTTGTGAAGCTCAAGACCCTCGGATCATGTTTGGGTGTGCCCAAGCCACCTTAACCCTAATCTCTATCATCAAGCATCCAATAAACTTGGAGGATCATTTAAGTCATCTCACTCACTCCCCAAACCTAATTTGGATATTGAGTCCCCTTTAAAGATACATCAAGATTCATCTGGTCACCCAAGGACCCTAACCTTAGCTCTTGACCCTCATTGGCTTGTACAAGTCATGGTTAACCTTGAATCTTGACCATGTCATTGAGGACCCCCCAAATCCAAAGTTTGTTCATACCCCAAACCTTTGAAACATCTCAATATATCCCTTGCATCAGCAAACCCTAATTTGTCTGACCATGGTTCTTGATGAAACATGTGATTCAAGAAACCCTAATTTGGGAATCCCTTTATTATTGGCCTTATTTCATTTTTTCAACCTATCACCCCACCACTCGTTCAACATCAATTCAAGTCATTTTCAAACATAATTCATCATTCAAACACTCATTCCATTCATGTTGCAAGTACTTGGTTTGGTCATGGACCTTGGACTTTTAATGCCTTAGTTTTACCCATGAACTTAACCTAAAATCATACCACAAAGTACCAAACCTCATTTTATATCATGATATGATCACATGAGCTTCAAACATCCACCATTGTGCCTTGAAAATCAAGAAACCATAAAGTCACATTTTTAGGTCATGTTGGTTGGTCACATTTTGGCAAGAATGACATATAATTTGGTCCAAAGTCCATAACTTTTTCATCTTAAAATATTTTCAAGATCTTTTTGAGTCAAATGTCCTAATGGAGTTCTTCTTTAACTATATTTCAAGTTCCAGGACCTAATTCAGTGACCAAGGACCTCAATTTTTGCGTTGGCCAAGTTGGTCCAATGTGCCTAACATGCCCTAAAACATGACCAAGACCACCACTTTACCACAATTCCATTTCCAAACCACAACTCCTTTTGACTTGCTTCTTTTTGCATCTAAACAAGGACATCGCAAGGATCATTTGGCACAAGTTTCATGAAAAATGCACTAGTCAATTTCATTTGGCCTTGGTTCAAAAATTGGAAATCATCATGATGCACAAACCATACCAAGTCAGCCAGAACTTGCAATTTGATCCACCAAGTCCTAAAACCATTTCAATCTGGTTTCTTTTGAACCCTAACATATTACATATCATAGTATTACATGTTTGGAAGTCAACTTGGAAGGAAAGAGTTCACAAATGAAGCAACCCGAGCCATGTGCAAAATTCTATTTTCCACCAAAATGGAAAAAAGCAAAAGCCATAGCAGCGCTGATTCAAGCCTCTTGGTTCATCTTTTTTATGTTAGAATGAAAACATATTGAGTGGAGGGGGAAACCAAGTCATAACACAGCCACACTTGTCCAACAAGTTTCAAGCATGAGCATGTTTTGAGCCTCACACCTTTCTGAAGCAAACCACTTCCTTATTCCCTCCAAACCACTTCATCACCTTCCCTATAAATAGCAGAAGGTGTCTCACTCAGAATACAAGATTGAAAATCCAAATACACTTTACTGCAAAATCGATTTACATCTTCAAAAAAACATAGAATTCATTTCTGAGTTTCAAAGCTTTTCAGTTCAAACTAACCATGCAAAATCCATCCCTGAACATCACTGAAACTTTTCCAAACCTTAACTCACCTTACCAACACCTCACCTGAGTTGCACCAACTCACCGAAGTTCATACCTGAAACCGATTCCGATCAGGTAGTTTCACTCACCCCTTCACTCAAATAAGTTACCATTCAACTCGAAATCACCCACTGATCATTAACCCCGTGTTTTAAGTTCTGATTAACCATTATCCATCATTTAATTTTTGATTTAGGTCAAGTGTGTTCATCTGAGTTTCTGGAAAATACTTCACTTAGAGCCAATCAATGGCTCATGAGTGTGGAGGTTGATTCGTTTATGTGTATAGAAGTTGTTTCCATGATCAAATCCAGTAAAAAACAAGTGTTTAGAGGTTTTAATTTTGGATGGTTGAAGGTTGAATATGATGTTCGTCGCGCATGGTTTTTCTGATTCGAATTCAAAAATATGTGTTGTCTGATTCCTATTGGTCCTTGCACGCGTGCATTCCATTTATTTCTTTGACTTAATGTTTTATTTAATAAGCGTGCATTCTAATCACAAGTGGGCGCTTGGCCCATTGGATGAGGGGGTTGATTCCCTATGCCCCCAAGGTCAGGGGTTCAACCCCCAGTGCGTTCATTATGTCTCTCTTTTATTTCTTTCACTTTTATTTTTTAATTTTATCCCATTTACTTTCCATTTTATTTTATTTTTTCTATCACTTATATTTATTTTTGTGAAAATATTTCCAATATAGACTCATGTTATTTTTGCCTCAACTATTTTATTATGCTTTGTTTCATTTTATTTGAGTAATTTCTCATTGACTTATGAGTGCTTGAACCTTAGTGGCTAATGAAGTTGATGTTGTCATTATATTAGATTGATTAGGGTTGATTGAACCTTCTATGCTTCAAACCTATTAATGGATGATCAATAGATCATTCCCGATACTTTGGGGAATAGATAGGTTACCTCTATATTAACCAAACTTGGATCATTTGACATATAGATGAAGCTTTGTTCATGTACATACTAACTTGTGGTTCCTTTTATTCCATTTTATCTCCATTGTTATACTAACCCACCAACCCTTATTGTTAACTTTTTCATATTGTATATTGATCTTTCTAACTTATCTAACCTAATCATTTAATCAAAATATTAACTTTTAACCCTTGAGTTAGTATAGTCTTTCTTTTGTCAAGCTATTGATAGAGGGACTTGGGGTTTGCATAACTTTCATTTTTATAAATCTGTTGTAAGTTGATCATTCGACCATCTTCAACACTTTGCATCAGTGATAAGTTATCCCCCGATACGCCATATTTTGAATCTTTTGACCTAAGGATAAATAATCTTCAAGTGTTGAACTTATTAATAATACTAACTACACTTAAACTTTACCAACTTTGATTACCACTAACCTTTTTCATGACTTTATCATTGTTACTTTTTTATTTACTTTTATGTTGTTACTTTGTAATTTATATTCAACTACTCATCATATTCATTGTTAAACTCATCATGAATGTTTATTATCGTCATTTATCTTTATTGTCATTATCATGCTCCGATTTTATCCGAGTATTTTAAATTCATCTGATACATGTCCATTTGTCGAGTTTTATATTTTTATCCATATGCATTTTTATCATAAAAAAAGTCATAATAATCATGCATATATGCATTGTAGTAAAATAGTCAATATAAAGTCAACATTTTACATGTTGAAGAAATTGACTAAAATTGCATTTTTTTTCATTATGCATATTGAGAAAAAAAATCATGATCATTTGACTTATCATCAAAATATCCATTTGAATTTTATTAATCATTTTCATGCATCATAAAGTAAAAATCAATGTTTCTAGAAGGTCCATTATATCTATCATTTATTACATTATTATTCCATGCATATATTACATTATTATTCCATCCATATATTATATCATTATTCAATATTTAATTAAATAAGTTTCCATAAGGCACTTACACTCTTTCCATAATTCCTAAACTATTCTTTCTAGAGCCTATAAATAAACCGCATTCCATTCACAAATAAAACCATCAATCATTCACAAAAACTAAGCCAAAAGTCTCTTCATTTTGTTTCAAGTCGCTTATTTCTTTTTAATAAATAGGTAGACTCTTATGCTTATTCTTTATTTAATTTTATTGCATTTTTACTCTTGCTTTACTTATTTAGTACCTTAATCATCACCATTTTGCATGGAAAACTCAATTGATTTTAAATCAAGGGTTGAAAAGTGTTCATGAACCTCCATAAGCAAAAGTGATTTATTGTTTTTTAAATAACTCTTATGTTTGTTCTTTATTTAATTATATTGTATTTTTACTCTTATTTTATTTATTTACTACCTTAATAATCACCATTTTGTATGGAAACTCAATTGATTTCAAAATCAAAAGCTTAAAGTGTTCTTGAACCTCCATGAACAAAAAGGGTCAAATGAAAATTGATGTTTGTTTTACATAAATAATGTATTCAATAACTTCCCAACATCATCCCGAGCATGAATCTATAGTTCGTTTGTCATGAGAATGGATAAAATGGTCAAATCAAGCAAATGTATATTGTTGTAACTTTGTTGATTTTTAAAATTTTTTGTTGTTTATTTGCTGATTTTGAATATATCATTATATTCGTGAGAGTAGATAAATTTTCATTATTTATTTGCTTAATTTTGTGAAAAATTGAGAAAGTTATGGTGTTTTTACGTTTTCGTTGGAACTCATTTTCTTCCATTTTTGTTGCTACGAGAATAGTAACCAAATATGGTGTTGGAGAAGATGAAGTCTCTCTCACACCTTCTAATTGCTCAATTCAACCTTGTGAAGCTCCCTTCTTTGTGCCTAGAGCATTTTCCTAACTACACCCCCAATTTTCAGTCTATTTTTGTCTTTTGTATATATATTGTATTTATTCTTTTATTATTATTGCTTTATTTATTTTAGTTTTTTCTTTTATTTCCTTTAGTTTTTTTAATTCTTTTACCTCTTGCATTGGTAGTGTGCCACCTCCCTTTTATTATTTCTTTTACCTTTTTATTGCTTTATTTTTTTAGTTTATTTTATTGTATTTTTAGTTGATGCATAATTGTTAATCCAAAAAGACAAAATGGCCTTTCAAATTAATCTTTCAAAAATACTAAGATAAAAGGTATTTGATCAATATCAAGTACATTTTTCAAAATTCCACTAAATTTTTTTTCTTTAATAAGCACCTCATATTATTTCAAACCATTTCATAAACCATTTTTACTAATGCGATAAAACACTCGATCAACATCAAATTTCTCTTCCATTTCTCAACTCGTTAAATTTTTTTCCTAAACAAATACGAAAGAAATGGGTCCTTGGAATCTCGCATTCCTTTAATCCTTGATGATTTCTCTCAAGGCATGCGTTTTGGGTTAGCTTTTCATTCACTCTTTCCGCTTCTAAAATACCTAATTAGTTGGACGAAAAGAGGGATCGTAGGAGTCTAGCATTCCGGTGGAACCTTTGAACAATCTTTTGAATGTTCATTGTCCATCAAATAATTTTATGAATGCATTGAATGAAAAAGGTATCGTTGGAGTCTAGCATTCTGACAATACTCTGATTCATTGGTTCCAAGGCTCACGTCTTGTTCTTACCGAATATTCGTCATTCTCCTAAAAATTATACAACACATCAACTTTAACTTATTCTCTTGCCCTATGTGATCGAAAACCTTTCATAATAGGGCATTTTTATAATCCCTTCTAACGCATACAAACGTACGCTTAAGCATCCGCCTCTAGTAAGAAAACCATGCTTTACCATTATAATGCAATCTAGACACGTAATCACTATAACACAACTATAATCAAACTGTTTTCTCGCCCCCGTGTGATTGAAAAACTTTTCATAAATGAACACCGTTTAGTCCTTTCTAACATGGATACAAACTAGCGCTTAAGCCTCCACTGAGAGTAGACAAGCCAATGTTTAATCGTTAGAATGCGACCTAAACACTCGTCCTCTAAAAACAATGAACCAACACTCTTGGCTACCCCAAACTACGAATGCTTTGACTTTCTTATTGCACTATAAGGATACATAGGCACGAGATTGCGAGATCTTGGCGAGCACACTAATAAAAAAACTCCCTTTTTCCCCTTTTGAGGTTTCCTTTCATTTCTCTTTTCAATCTTTTATTCACTCGAAGAAAACAAATAACATTCAAATCGTAAGTTTTAACTAAAAGGTTCTCGTTGAGTACAACGGATGTGAGAGGTTCTAATACCTTCCCCTTGCGTAATCGACTCCCGAACCCGAATGTGATTGCGACGACCATTTCCCATTTTTAAAGGTTTTATCAACATTTTCCTATTCCTTTATTGGAACAAATAAAGTTCGATGGTGACTCTGTTTGAATCATTTTTTCCGCAACCATCGCGAGGGGTCGTATTTTTCGAGATGCGACAGCTGGCGACTCAGCTGAGAAAATAATTGCACCAAGCAAGAGAGTGTCAAGCCTAACTTAGTTGACTTTATGATAAATATTGACTTTGCTTAATTGTTTTCTTTATGCTTGTTTTCTTATTTGTTTGCTTTATGCTTTCTTTTTCATTATATGCTTTATGATCTTGTTTGTTTATAGATCTGGGATGATATCATGAGTGAAGCTCGACACACGAGCTTTGGAAAAAGAAGAGGGAACACCTAAGTTTAGAATTGGAAGTTGTATAGTGCTAGTCTCCAAGGACCACTCCTTGTGAGCCTAGCATGAAGTCTTCCCATATAGTAGACCTTTTCGTAGATCTCGTTGTAAAATAGTTAGCCTGTTGTACGACTTGATTCATGAAGGGTCCATGACTCTAGGAACCACTTTTAGAACCAGTGTCCATCTTGGTGGTTGTATAGTGCTAGACTCCGATGACCACTTCTCGTGTGCCTAGCATGAGAACCCAAGCCAGAATAGACCTTTCATTCCTCTCATCATAAAACAGCTAGCCTGTTGCAGGATGTTCATACGATTTGCGTCCATGACTCTGGGAACCTTATCCAAAACCTCAAAGCCAACCCTGTGAGTGGTTTATGGGTAGAAAGCGTAAAATTACCCATTGTAGGGAGCCTACCTAGTATGTTGTTCTATGATACTCATGTTATTTTGGACCCTAACTATACCTACATTACAATTTCTTTGCATACCAAAATACAAAATTCATGCATTCGCATTTCATCAACATGAATTGCATATCATTTTCATAAACCAAAAAAATAAGCCCACCTTTTGTCCATAACCAATAGGATAACTTTTTGGTACTCGTATTGAACCTTGAGAGCTACTAAAACACAAGTGAGTGCTTAGAGCAAAATCAAGTTGAGCTTAGAAAGGATATGAACAACATGAAAGGCAAGATACACCAGATGTTGGAAGTTATGCTAGCTAAGTCAAAGAACAATCATGCAGTCAACTTCTGCCATATCTGATTCAGAGCTCGCTGGTGGAGCCCAAGTCTCTCAGGCCGTTGCCGGAACCATACCTTCCTGGATATGATTCCGAGGTACAATGTGGATATCATGTTGAACCAATAGGGCATTCAACTGAGGTCTGCAATGCTTTCAAGGCCAAGGTCCAATAGTTGATCGACATATATTTTCCAGAAGGAAACCTGTTGGTGCACGTCAACCTCTCATATGAATGAGTTTGAAGACTTCGGGGGAGCATATCCTAAAGCCAGTGGTTCAGACATGAAGATATCCGCAACATTGGCAATCATTGGACTGATTTCTTTTCATTTGCATTTGTAATTTCTTTGTTGTTAAAAGCTACTTGTGTTTAAACATTGTTGTTTTTAATGGTAATATTAATGAAGTAATGATGCATGTTTTAAATCAATTATGTCGTATTCACTCATTTTTCTTCTCTTATATCAAAAACAAAAATACATCTGTGTTTCTCCCATTCATCTTTCTTTATCATAAATGTTATTTTAGAAAATATTTGAGGGAGGATGACGATAACAAAATACCCATAATTGTTGATTGTATGCTTTCGGATAAAATCTTGCTGATGATGTACAGGAATTGTTTCAAATCCCCAAATATTGGAGAGATAAGGAGTTAATCCCTAGTTAACAATTTTGAGCCTAGAAGTAGGTGTTTCTTTCAGATCTATAAACCTTTACGCTTAACCCGGGGTAGGGTAGTGTTCAGTTAATATGACTACGTGGTTGAATTACAAGAGAATACATCCCATATGAGGATCAACCATATTATATTCTTCGAACACATCTGAAGTGTCGAAAGCACCATGAAAAAATCCAAAGGTTATGTCGGTTGTTCTTCAATGACCAATGACTTGGCAATCAGGGCCCTTCAGCAAAGAAAAAAATCAAGAAAAAAGCTCGCTAAGTCTGTAAGACCCCAATTTTGACCCTAAGATCCCTCATGATATCTCATCATATGCATTAGCTTGGGATCACACCTTGGCATCCTCCTTACCCCTCATTCATTGGCTTTGCATTGGGAGAGATCACCAAGCATAATTTGATTGTATCATACTTTGCTTTTCATTATTCACTAACCAAAAGACCAAAAATATGTCAATGTATAGTTTGTTGCTTTTGTAGGTAGTGTGTATGTTCACCTATGCTCTATCAAGCTCATATCTAGGGTTTAAGACCCTCAATGCGAGGAGTTTAATCAAGAATTGGTTCACATTGACTCTAATCATCATATATGGATCCCCATGATCTTCACATGTTATTTTGATCAAGAAATCATCAAGAGTTTGGAGTTTGTTTGTCTTGGAAACCCTAATTCACCTGGGTATCTTGTGTGACTTCTTCAATAAGTTTCTTCAACCATTGATAAAATATTTCAAGGGATACTTCACATTACACCAGATTATGCATATATTATCCTCCATGAGTCCCAAAAGTCAAGAGAATGTCAAGCTAGCAAGACGGTTCATGGTGGTTAACTAGAGAAAGTCAACTGGTCAAAACTGGGGTTCCCTAGACCCTATCTCCTATAATTTTTGTCATATAAAAATGATTCCAAGCAACTTTCATGTTGAAGTATAGAGCTAGTTTTTCTTGTAAAGTCATTTTTTATGGTGAACGATTATAGGTCATTTTTTCTGAACCCTAGTTTGGAGGTCAACTTCCCAAGACTATAACTTGCTCCATTTATATGAGATGAAAGCCATTCAAATTTAATGATCAAATTAAAGATGTCTAATTCAACTTTGGTGTTTGGAGGAAGTGCAAATTTAACTTGCAAATGCATATGCCAAGAGGAAACATTATAGGTCACTTTGGACTAATACCATTGAACAAGTGATTTTCCTCAACTTCTAAAATGCATAACTCCTTCATGCCAAATCCAAATGAATTCAAATTTGTGACCAAATTTAATAGGTTTTAAAGATATACAACTTTTATGGAGAAACGTTTCTCATTTGAAGCCCATAGAAAAAGTTATTCAAGGTGGGAGAAGTGAACATTTGACTTGGGACTTAGAAAATTTTCAAATATGTTTGATTTCCAAAACTTACACCTCTAAATTGATCATGACCCAAGCTTCAAATGAAACGGTGTTCAACATGAAAGTTGTTCCCCTTGATCTCACCTTTCCAAAAAGTCCAAGATCATCTCATTTGGCCAAAGTATGAGGTGCTTGCGCATGGGTGTAAGTTAAGGGACCATTTGGATAATTTCAACTTCCATTTTTCACACACATTTGCAAAAACTTGTAAAAACTCATATTGTTCTTATTATCCTTGTTGTTCAGGACTGTTGGAAATAAGAGAATCATTAAGAGAGGATTGTTCTCTTAGTGGACTTAGTGAAAAATCCAAGAGGTTTGTTCTTGGTATTCTTGTTAGGGTATGTATAGAAAGACTAGGCAGTATTTTCCATAAGATATAACTATAATAAAATCTCTTACATGTGGTAAGGGGACTGGACTACTCTCTGATTGTAAGGGGAACCAGTATAAGTCTTGGTGTTCTTTACTTTATTCACTTTACCATTTCATTGCATAACCAAACCAGAAAAGAAAGAACAAGTTTTTCATAAAACCGGAAAAAAAAAATCAAAGAACCTAATACACCCCCCCTCTTAGGCGCATACTCAACTTACATTTGACATCAGAGTAGGTTATTGGTAACTTTCTCCTCATATCCAAAAGATGGCTTCCGCAAGCGCAAACCCGATTTTCAAAGACGGCGGTAGTAGCAACGAACCCCCTCTATTTTCTGGAGAATATTTTGACTTCTGGAAAATCCGCATGAAAGCACATTTAGAAGCACAAGAAGATGGTATATGGGAAACCGTTGAAAGTGGTACACATAATCCTACTAGTGGGGTCAATGGTGTTGGCAATCCTAAGGTTAAAAGCTCATATGATGAAGACGATAAGAAAAGAATACTCAATCAAAAGAAAGCTATCAATATTCTTCAAAGTGAATTAAGTATGGATGATTTCTTCTGCATATGTCAATGTGAATCGGCTAAAGAAACATGGGAAACTTTGGTGGAGACTCACGAAAGAACCGCTGAAGTTAAAAGATCTAGATTAAACACATGGAGTCAAGAACATGAAATGTTCATAATGCTTTCCGGAGAATCCATTGTTGCATTGCAGGAGAGATTCATCCATTTAACGAATCATTTGATTGCATTTGGAAAGACCTTTACAAATGATGATCTTAACCTTAAAGTGCTTAGACCACTGGCAAGAGAATGGAAACTGAAAGTAATGGCCATATCTGAGAAGAAGAGTCTCTCAACCATGACATCCATATCATTGTTTGTAAAACTTCAAGAACACGAATCGGAACTTTGAAGACTTGAACAACATGAAAATCAAGAAAAAAAGTCCAAAGGTATCACTCTAAAAGTCGAGTCAAAAGAAGAACGAACAAATGATGATCCTGAAGAATATGAGAATTTTATGCTTCTTGTTAAAAGACTCGGTAAGTTCTTTGGTAAAAATGATAAATCATTTAACTATGCAAATAGAAAGAAATCTTTCGGGAAACGGGAGGCTTCCATATCTACACAAGATGCCACATGCTATGAATGTGGAAAGCAAGGTCATATAAAGTCAGATTGTCCGAAACTATCCAAGAAAGGTGGATTTAAAGGAAAGAAGGAATTTAAGAATAAAAAGGTGTATGTTGCATGGGAATATAATGAGATAAGTTCTTCATCTGAATCGAAAAGCGGCGAATTTGCAAATCTAGCATTGATGACTTCAGACCACTCCGATGATGAAAAAGACGAGGTTAGTAACAATTTTTATCTTTATTATAGTGATGCACAAGGTGCTATAAATGAACTTCTTGAAGAATGAAAAATTCTGTATAAAACAATATCATCTCGAAAGAAACAAATTTCATCTCTAGAAGAAAAAGTCGTGAAAATGGAAAAAGATGTCAATGATGAAAAACAAAAGATGATTAGTGAATAATAGAATTTTGTATGTAAAAATTGTGAGTCACTTTCATTTCAAATTGTCCAACTAAAAAGAGTTTTAGAAAGATGTGAGAAAGGACAATTTGGGTTGGAAGATGTTCTTAGCCATCAAAGATATTCAAATGACGAAAGTGATCTTGGTTACTCAAAATTTTCTAAACCAAGTTCTAACCAAACCATTTTTGTTAAGGCTAGTGAACAATCTACAAAAGAGAAAGTGACCAAAGCAAAAGTTGTTCATCACTATCCTAAAAGGAAAATATTTTCTAAAAAGAAATCTTATGTTCCTAGATATAGAAGCAATTTTAAACCTACTTGTTTTTATTGTGGAATAGTTGGCCATGCACCTAATGCATGATATGTTAGAAACTTTAGCATAGCAAGTGGGCATTACGTGTGGATAAATAAAGGAACTAATTATGAAGGACCAGAGCAATTTGGGTATCTAAAAAAACTTAATTTGTTTTGTAGGTATGCTTGAAAACCACATCAAATCTTTGGTATCTTGATAGTGGTAAATCTATCATTAACGGCCAAAGGTTATGTCACTTATAGTGATAACAACAAAGGGAGAGTTATTGTATAGGCAAAGTTGGAGTACCACCTTTCACATCCATTGAAGATGTCCTTTATGTCGAAGGACTAAAGCACAATCTTCTAAGTATTAGCCAACTTTGTGACAAAGGCTTCAAAATCAAGTTCACCAAGGATGAGTGCTTGATTGTAGATGAAGTCACACATGAGGTAAAACTCAAAGGCACGAGAGTTAGTAATATATTTATGACTTCCCTTGATGATTTGTCTTTGAAGGTAAAATTTCTTATGGTGAACAACAATGACGCATGGCTATGGCATAAGAGAATTGCTCACATTCATATGGAACACTTGAATAAACTAGTCAAGCATGATCTTGTCATTGGATTGCCTAAGATGAAGTTTTTCAAAGATAGATTATGTGATGTATGTGAAAAGGGAAATCAAACCAAATCAACTTTAAAACCTAAGAATGTGGTGTCCACTTCAAGGCCACTACAATTGCTGCATATGGACTTATTTGGTCCATCAAGAACAAGAAACTTCTGAGGTAATGTATACGCTTCAGTTATTGTTGATGATTTCTCTAGATATACTTGGACATTTTTCTTAGTACAGAAAAGTGATGCATTCAAGGCGTTCAAGAAGTATGTAAGGCAAATCCAAAATGAGAAACCACTAAAAATTGCATCCATAAGAAGTGACCATGGCGGAGAATTTCAAAATGCCTCTTTCAAATAATTTTGCGAAGAACATGGAATCTTTCACAATTTCTCGGCATCAAGGACTCCTCAACAAAATGGAGTGGTGGAGAGAAAGAATAGGTCACTCGTGGAACTTGCAAGGACAATGCTTAACGACTCGAATCTTCTAAAATATTTTTGGGCGGATGCGGTAAGCATGGCATGTTATGTAAGTAATAGAGTTATTATAAGACCTATTTTGAAAAAGACTTCTTATGGACTTTACAAAGAAAGGAAACCAAGCATTGCTCATTTTCACATCTTTGGATGCAAATGCTTTGTCTTAAACAATGACAAAGACAACCTTGGTAAGTTTGATGAAAAGTCAGATGAAGGTATTTTTCTTGGTTATTATCTCTCTAGAAAAGCATATAGAATTTATAATAAACGAACTTTAAGTATTAAAGAATCTATGCATGTTTCTTTCGATGAAACTAACCCTCTCAAGGAGGATGTTGTTTGTATGATGATGATGATATTATAGATGTTCCTCAAGAAGATGCTTCCAAAGGCATCAATGATAATCAAACAGAACATCATGAAGAACCAATTCAAAAAGAATCAAATGATAATGACCTACCTAAAGAATGAAGAACTCATAGAGATCATCCAATTGATAAAGTCATTGGTGATATTAGTCAAGGCGTTGCAACAATATTAAATCTCAAAGATGCATGCTTGAATATGGAATTTGTTTCACAAATTAAACCTTCCAAAGTTGTTGAATCCTTAGGAGACGACTGTAAGACCCCAATTTTGACCCTAAGATCCCTCATGAAATTTCATCATAAGCATTAGCATTGGGATCATACCTTGGTATCCTCCTTACCCCTCCTTCATTGGGTTTGTTTTAGGAGAGATCACCAAGCACTTTGTGATTATATCATACTTGTATTTTATCGTTTCACTAACCAAAATACCAAAAACATAACTTTGCATTTGCCTAACTCTTTTGTAAGTAGGGCATCATCTCATTGATTCATCAAGATCACATCCAGGGTCTAAGACCCTCATGAACAAAGAGTAAAACCAAGAATTGATTCGAGAATGGTTATGAACATCATATATGAGTCCCAATGATCTCTACATGTTATATTGATCAAGTTTGCTTCAAGAGTTTGAGGGGGATTTGCCTTGGAAACCCTAGTTTCACTAGGTATCTTGAGTAACTTCTCCAACAAGCTATCTCACTTATCGATCAATTTTCTCAAGGTACACTTCAAAATTCATCATCTTATGCATATATGATCTTCCATGAGCCAAGAAAGTCAAGAGAATTGGAAATTAGCAAGTTGGTTGATCGTGGTTGGCTGGATGAATTCATCTGATCAAAACTAGGTCTCCCTAGACCCTATCTCCTACACTTTTCACCATATGAAAATGATTCCAAGAGAAAACTTACTCTAAATGACATTATAAATAACTTTAATGTTGAGACCTAGAGCTATTTTTGCTTGGAAAATCATTTTCTATGTTAAAACATTATAGGTCATTTTGTCTAAACACTAATTTGAAAGTCAACTTCCCAAGGCCATAACTTGCTCAATTTTTATGAGATTAAAGATTTACAAGTTGCACAATCAAATTCAATGTGTCTAATTCAACTTTGATGTTTTGAGTGAGAGAAAATTCAACTTCTTTGAACATGTGATATGAGGCTACATTATAGGTCACTTTTGACCTATACCATTATTCAAGTGATTTTTACAAACTTCAAAAATGCATAACTCTACCATTTCAAATCCAAATGACATGAAATTTGTGACCATTTTGAAGGTATCTGAGAGAGATACAAATTTTATGAAGACAATTTTCTCATTTGAACCTCCTATAAAAAGTGAAGCAAGGTGGAAAATTGAGACATATGGCTTGACACTTAGAAAAAAATTTATATGTCAAATTTTTCCAAACTTCCACCTCAAATATCTCCAAGTTCCAAGCTCCAAATGAAAAGGTTTCCAACATGAAACTTGTTCCTCTTGATCTCACCTTTCCAAAGAGCTAAAATTCATGCATTTTGGACGAGAAATGCATAGGCTGCGCATGGCTTAAACAGGCTGATATCATTTGGCATGGATCAAACTTCAAATGGCAATGCTCAATTGCCTTGCAATCCAATCCATCTCCAAAACATCTGAACTTCATTTTGGACTTTCAAACAATCATTTCATGGGCCTATGCACGCCCATGCACCATGCTTGCATCATTTTGCCAAATTTGGAAAGTTGAAAGAGTGTGCAAATATCATTTGAATTCTCTATAAATTGAAGCCCTTATGCTCAGAAATCACAGACACCTTGCACATGCTTTGAATCCCCATTGAAAACCTTGCACTTTGAGAGGATAACCCTGATAAATTCATTTGAATTTGAGCTTGAATCTCCACTATTTTGGATTTCAATTCTCCAGGATACCATTGCTTCTAAGCCTTTCCATTCCTCTTTTGAAAGCAATTGAAGTGAAGCAAAGCACGATTCAGATCAAGATCTAGCAAGCTCAGACCTCCATTGAAGGTAGTTTGCAGAAAATTGGATCTCTTCGATTCTCCTTGATTCTTGCTCAATTCCATTGATTCCTGCGTTGTCTAAAGTCCTACCAATGTAGGCAAGGTGTTTGAGTTGCTTTGAGGCTAAATCGAAGCAACTCAGATCATGAACCTCATTTTTCAATTCCACATATCTCTCAATATAGTTGGAATTGGAAGAAATGAAGGTGATATTCGTGCTCAATGACGTTTTCTCTTTAGAATCAATGCCCTGTTTGAAATTTTGGTGATGGTTCACGTTGACCAGTCCGGTGAAGCTCACCGGAGAAGACAATCGGAGCTCTGCCTCCGGCGGTGATGTGTCTTTGGTCTAAACTGTATGATCCAACCTCCACGTTTTAATTTTAGCCGTGCATTGTGATTACTCATGTTACAGCACTGTTGACTAAGGCATTGGTGGAACGCGCATTGTGGATCATCAGATTTGCCACCACAATTAATGAGGGAGATCTGATGGTCCACGATTTTTTGTAATTTTTGATTTTTCATTTAATTCCATTATTTTCAATAATTCATAATAAATTTAATATTGATCCAAAAAAATATGGGACTTTCACCAAAAAATTTCAAAGATTTTTCTCTTTCATATTCTGAATTAAAATTATTTTTTGGATTATTATTAATATTTTTCATGAATTAATTGATTTTTCATTTGTTTTTAATTGTTTAAAAATATTTTTAAGTGTCCAAAAATTATGAGATTTTTTATGCAAGGTCCTTTGACCTTGTTTGACCTATGATAAATCACATGGCCATTTATTTTGTGTTTTGATGTGATTTTAGGATTTGGACAAAACATATTTGAATTTAATGCATTATTTTAATATTTTTAATTGAATAAATGCCATTTAAATTGTGTTGACCATTTGGATTGACTTATTTGAGTTTCTCATTTGTCGTTGGGCCTTGGTCAAGGTTGATTTGACCTTGTCAAATTAATATTATTGGATTTAGGGGATTGATGGAATGTACATTCCATCTCCCAAAATGAATGAATAATATTAATTTGGTAAAAGTCCTCCTTTGACCAATTTGTGATCTCATTCATCCCCCTCCCTCTTCATCTAATTCCCCTTCTTCATCCATTCATTTCAATTGGCGAATGACATCTTAAAGTCCTAATGCTAGTTGATTGAAAGATTAACATGAGTATGAATGAGATTAGGCCACACCTTTTGCATATTTTTTGTGTGTGGTATGTTTAATGAGCATAGTTCTTAATACTATGTCTCAAACATGCATTAACACCAAAAGTTAATGCCCGGCCTCAAATAGTTGTGACTTCTACATAAGTCCAATTACGATTGCTTAACATAGCGTTAAATTTGTGACACAAAAGGCATAAGACTTCTAGTTAGTGAGATTGTAAGTCTCCCCTCTTCCATGGTATTGTATGGAAACTTGGTTTTCTTTCCTTCCTTTGGAAGATGTTTTGGTTCAAGGATCCATGCTTGTGGCAAGTGGGTTGAGTGTTCTCCAAAGAATGTCTTAAAATGAAAAGCAAAACAAAGCTAACTATTAACTTACTAACCATTAACTTTTACTTTCAAGTTTTTATTTTTTATGCAATTTACTTTTAGTATTCTATTATCATTTGTCATTGTACATATCATTCTAATTGTTTATGTTTATGCAATTTTCACTTTGTCCACTTGGACCATATTGTGTGATATATTTTGTTGCTTTGTTTGTTTGATTGGTCTTTGACCACTAATGCACATAATAATAACAAAAACCCTAAAAGACGTTTTGAGTGGACTGTTGTTTTGATCTCCCCAATTGGACTTAGAGTTTAGGCAACATTCCTTTGCTAATGGACTTGGCCAATGCCAATTTGTTGAAGAACTAAGAACTTGCAAGTTTAAATTCATCTGATACACCATTCTAGATCTCTCCAGATTCATCTACAACCTTGATCATTGTTAAGTTGTTATGTTGAACCTGTAATTTGTGGAATTCATCTGCTACATAGGCTACTTTGAAGAGGATCATTGGAGTGGATAAGCTTGGATGAGGCCATCTTTATTTGATGCCTTTGCTCTTCAAGATTGATATAATTGTGCATTTGTGTGTTGCTTGATTCTAAAAAAGTCCAAGGGAATTCAGGGTTTCTATTGACATACTTGTATACTGGATTGCTCCCAATTTGGTCAGATCTTTTCAACTTTAAACCTTTAAATTTCTTGTATCTAAGGTAGTCTCTTCATCTTCTCCCCATTTCTTAAATTTCAAAATCTCTCCCTCCATTTTCAAAATCTTCTTTGTGTGAACTATTTTTGTTCTAAACTTAGACCACTTTTACAAAAAGGTAGAAACTTTGGCCTTATGCCGTTGCATTTTCAAACTTATTTTCTTAAATCAAACTTGTAAATAAACTTAATCATACTTGACTTAAACTTTCAAAATTGGCAAAAAGAACTAATCCATTTAAACCATTTTAGGCCTTTGTGCCTCTCAAGCTTAAATTTTGTTAAAACCAACATACTCACTTTGAAATTTATAGCACGAACTACGAGGTTTTGATCCCTCGTTTATATGTTCGCACGTAGCCACGAGATCGAAGGTCTTGTCAAACACAAAAATATAATTAATCAATTCTTTTCTCATCCTCCCATTCCATTTGTTTGTAAACATCATTTTATACAAAAATACATATGCATACAAAAAGGGCTCCCTAGGAGTACCTAGGACACTTTGGGTGCTAACACCTTCCCTCTGTGTAACCAACCCCCTTACTTGTGATCTCTGATTTTTATTATTTTTTATTTGAAAACTTCTTACTATTTGGGTTTTGTTCGCATTTTTTCCGTTTTCCCTTGGAAACAATAAAGTTGCGGTGGCGAATCTTGTTGATTGATCTTTAGCTTGTCAATAGCTTAATGATCATGAATTTCCCGCTACAGAAATTAAGTGGCGACTCTGCTAGGGAGTAGTCTCTAGTGGGTTTAACCTACTTTTTGTGTGAATATATTTGTATATGTGATGTTTGTATATATGTATGTGTGATATAATCTACTTGTTGTGCTGGGTGATCACTGAGTGGTGAGATAAGTTCTAACCCGAACTTGAGTGCAATTAAGATAGGAGGATGGTATAGTCATGTTCGACTTGTATTGAATAGTCCTTAACAAGTTGGCTTGAGATCCATCTTCTCAGTGGAGACTCCTTTGGATTTGGAAATGTCACACAAGTATTTATGGTTAGGCATGACTATTTCTAACTAGGTCTGAGAAGCTGAGGACCTTAGAACACCTAACCCATCTTGGCCTATTTAGGACGTAGTGCGGAAACTGTTCAGGTGTAGACTTGATAACAGTTGTTACGCGATACTACACTCAGACGAGTTTCTCTTGAGAATATTATGGGTCGATGAGTCAGTCATCTTAACCTATAATATCCGATAGATGGAATTAAGACTCTGGAAACTTTTTAGAACATGATCTATAGGTTTTATCCTTAGTTCATTCCTTTGGGATGGTTCTTACCCAGACTCTATGCTCGTGACTTGCAACAAACCCTTGATTCTTGGTTGATCCAATCAAGTCTTGTCAATATCAATGGACTTGGGTGTTGATAAAGTGAAAACCATAATCCACCAAAATGGATGATTGATCTTGACAATAACTTGATTCATCCCTTGACCTTTGTTTGCCTTGTGTGTGATCCCTTACTTGTGATTGTTGCATCCATGCATTTCATGCGCATCATAACATTCATCACACGAAATTTCAAGGAACTAAGGTATCATTTGCAAATATTTTCAGACCATGGATTGTGGACGAAGGAAGACTAAGAAGTACAATTTTAGATGTCCCGACTTGAAAGAGTTAAGGAAGCTAGCATATTTTGTATTAGATCCCTTGGACTTCAAACAACGTCATGGGAAGCTTCTGTCCATTTTGTCTGCTAATGTAGTGGAAGGATTGTTGAGTGTGTTGGTACAATTCTATGATCCTCTTTACCATTGTTTCACTTTCCCAGATTTTCAGCTTGTGCCTACATTGGAGGAGTATTCTCATATTTTGGGGATACATGTTTCTAATAGAGTGCCTTTTAGTGGATTGGAGGAGATTCCCCGATCTAGTATTATTGTTGAAGCTCTTCACTTGAAGAAGTCTGAGATAGAGGCTCATTGGGGGAAGAAAGGAGGATTGTTTGGGTTGCCATCTAATTTCCTCATCAAGGAAGCTACCACTTTTTCTCAAGCTGGTAGTGTGGACGCTTTTGAAGCTATCTTTGTGTTGCTCATCTATGGGTTAGCTTTGTTCCCTAACATTGACGGTTTTGTTGATGTTAGTGCCATTAGACTTTTCTTGATTGGGAATCCTGTGCCTACTTTGTTGGGTGGTATGTATTTATCTTTGCATCTAAGGAACTCTAAGTTTGGTGGAACGATTGTCTGTTGTACTCCTCTTCTATACAAGTGGTTTATTTCGCACTTGCCTCAGACACATGCTTTTGTGGAGAACAAACAATGTCTAAGGTGGTCTCAGAGACTTATGTCTCTCACTAATGATGATATAGTTTGGTATGATCCGTCCTAAGCAGTTTGGAGATTATTGATAGTTGTGGTGAATTCTCTAATGTGCCTCTCATTGGTACACAAGGGGGAATTAGCTACAACCTTGCTTTGGCTCGTCGTCAACTTGGGTTCCCCTTGAGAGACAAGCCTAATAACATGTTATTAGAAGGTCTTTTCTATCAAGAGGGTAAAGATCCCTAACATTTGAACCAGAAGATTGTGCATGCTTGGCATAATGTGCATAGGAAAGGAAGATTAGAGCTTGGTCCGTGCAATTGTGTAGCTTTGGAAGCTTACACTCTTTGGGAGTAGAAGAGAGCTATGGAGTTGAAGATGCCTTATCCTTGCGAAAGACCTATGTCTATGGTTGTGGTTGAGCCATTAACTCTCCCTAACCAAGATATAGAGGAGTTGGAGGACACGCTCATCAAGATGAAGCAAGAGAAGGATATGTGGGAAGAGCGTTTCCATGCTTTTAGCAAGAAGCATGAAGAGTTGCAGTTGGAGTCTAAGGACAAAGATGCACTGATTGAGCTACTTGAAGACCGATTGACAAAGAGACAGAGAGAGCCAGAGGTTTCATCTTCTAGCATGTCTCAGCCTTCTGTTGCTTCGAAGAAGATTGTTGACCAGCTTGTCCTCGAGAAGACTCAGATGAAGGCTTCTTTTGAGACTGAGATTTGTCGCATTCGAAGGAAGTACGCACCTTCAGCCAGATCTTCTGACACTGTTATAAGGGATCCTTAGGATGACTAGTCTCCTTTTCTCTGGTATCTTTTATTTTGGTTTCTGAAATTATACTCAGTGTAATCTTTCCAATTTATATAAATGAAAAGAGATTTTTGGTCATATCAAATTATTGTAATTGCCATTTCAAATTTTTATATTTGCAAAATGATATAGTAAGTTCCTTGGAAATAAAAAAAAAGCAAGCATTGCATTTCATGCATCATTTGTATAAACAGGTTTTTGCCAGGTGTCTAATCAGTGTTCTTCTATGCTTTAGCCAAGCTGACTCACCGGTACAACACTCGAGTCAATCATTCAAAGATCATGAAACACCTTAAGCAAGAGAACCACGACTTGAAAGAGGAGATTTCCCGACTGACTTCCATGATGGAGTCAGTTCTTGCTGCCCAAAGTCAAGCTTCTCCAACTCCTGCAACTCCTCCCACAAGGACCGTCACCTCTGAAGTGGTAACTTCTACAGTGCCTGCTGCCACCGCCCACTTCGCTCCGAATCTACCTGCTGGTTTCCCTTGGGGAATGCCCCCGAATTTTGTGCCAGAGGGTTTCACTCCCACTTTTGCTTCCATGCCGGCATCTAGCCCGATCATGTCTGTGCCACCTCCCGTTGTGCACACTTTTCCGCGTGTAGAAGACACCATCAATCATTCTGAGCCATCTGAGGGCCCGGACGTCTATGAGAAGATGGATGAGATGAAGGACCAATTCCTTGAGTTGTGCAAGGATCTGAAAATGCTGAGAGGCAAAGATCTGTTTGGGAAGAGTGTTGTTGAACTGTGCTTAGTGCCCAATGTCAAGATCCCTGTTAATTTCAAAGTGCCTGACTTTGAGAAGTATAAGGGAAACTCGTGTGCACTCAGTCATCTTGTGATGTATGCCCGCAAGATATCAACCCAGACAGATAATGATCAACTACTTATTCATTATTTCCAGGATAGCCTGACAGGTGATGCGCTCTGGTGGTATATGGGGTTAGATAGTGCAAGCATCCGCACTTTTAATGATCTAGGAGAGGATTTCGTGAAATATTATAATTACAACGTGGATATGGCGCCAGATAGGGACCAGTTGAGGTCCATGTCTCAGAAAGAAAAGGATACATTTAAAGAGTACGCCCAGCGTTGGAGGGAGTTGGCTGCCCAGATTACTCCTTCTTTTGAGGAGAAGGAGATGACAAAGATCTTTCTCAAAACCCTGAGTTCATTTTACTATGAATGCATGATTGCCAGTGCCCCCAGTGATTTTACCGAGATGGTAAACATAGGGATGAGACTTTAAGAAGGGGTCCGTGAAGCACAATTGTCGAAGGAAGAGGCGTCAACTAGCAAGAAGTATGGGAGCAATTTTAGCGAGAGTAAGGAAAATGAAACAAATGCAGTAAGTAGTGGGACGCAGAGGAGGCCTCAAGCAAGAAGGAATTACCACCCCGTCAACATCATCATCATCAAGTGTCTTCTATTATTCCAGTGTTTTCAAATCAACCAGCAACACCAATTCAACAACAACAACATCAGTATCAAAATCAATGTCAACAACAACAACTGCAACAAAGAACAAACACCTACAACAACAACAATTCCAACAACAATCATCACCAGTAACAGAACTTCGAGAGGAAAAAGTTCTCTTTCGACCCCATTCCTATGTCATATGCTGAGTTGTACCCATCTTTAGTCCTCAAGAATTTGATCCAACCGAGGAATCCGCCACAGATACTAGAACCACTTCCATGGTGGTATAAGCCTGAACTTCGATGTGCTTTTCACCAGGGTACACCTGGCCACGATATTGAGAACTGTTATCCACTGAAATATGAGGTGCAAAAGCTTATGAAGAGTGGCATAGTGTCTTTTGAAGATCGCGCGCCTAATGTGAAAGCTAATCCCTTGCCCGCTCATGGGAATACCTCAGTGAATATGGTGGACGGCTATCCAGGCAAGTATAAAGTGTTTTATATGCATTTCATTCGTGGATCCTTGGTGCAGATACACAAGGACATCTGTATGGTGAGTGAATGTGAACATGATCACGAAGGTTGTGGTATTTGTAGTGTGAACCCAAGGGGGTGTGTTGTCGTGAAAAGGGATATCCAGCGTCTGATGGATGAAGGCATCATCCAGATTTGTCAATCCCGTCATGAGGACGACGATGTTAATATCATTTTTCCCATTTTCAAGCAACCAGAGCGGTTGGTGATGCAATATGATAGCAGCAAGAACGTCAGCAATAGATCAGTTTCTCCGTTGGTAATACAGTTAGCGAGCCCAGTCCCGTATGCATCTGATAAGGCTGTACCGTATCAATACAATGCTACGATGATAGAGAAAGGTCAAGAGGTCCCGTTGCCTACGACCAGTTCAGTAGTAAGCATTGCAGATGTTACGAAGGTGACTCGCAGTGGTCGAGTTTTTGGGCCAGTTGTCCCAAGGAATAAGGAAGAATTGATTGTTGGTAAGAAGGCGGAGGTGCCTAGTATAGATCCTGTGGGCTGTTCAAGAGATAAGTCTGGTGCACCCAGCAATTTGAAAACCAATAGTGATGATGATGAAGTACTCCGATTGATCAAGAGGAGTGAATTCAACGTGGTTGAGCAGTTGCTCCAAACCCCCTCTAAGATTTCCGGGTTGTCTCTGCTTTTAAATTCTGAAGCGCATAGAGAAGCACTCCAGAGAGTTCTTGAACAGGCATACGTGGAGCAAGATGTTACTATAGCTTAATTTGATCATATTGTAGCTAACATCACTTCATGCAACAATTTGAGTTTGTGTGATGAAGAACTCCCTAAGGAGGGAAGAAATCACAATCTGGATTTGCATATTTCATTGAATTGCAAAGAAGATGCTTTGTCAAATGTGGTAGTTGACACTGGGTCGTCACTCAATGTGCTTCCAAAGTCGACATTGTCAAAGTTATCTTATCAAGGAGCTTCCATGAGGTACAGTGGAGTAATTGTCAAAGCCTTCGATGGCTCTCGCAAGACTGTCATTGGAGAAGTGGACCTTCCAGTCAAGATAGGTCTGAGTGATTTTCAGATTACTTTCTAGGTAATGGATATTCACCCGGCCTACAGCTGTTTATTGGGAAGGCCATGGATTCATGAAGCAGGGGCTGTTACTTCCACTCTGCATCAGAAGCTCAAGTTTGTCAAGAATGGCAAGTTGGTAATTGTGGGAGGTGAGAAATCACTGTTGGTCAGCCATCTGTCATCTTTTTCATATGTGGAAGCTGAGGATGAGGTTGGAACGTTGTTCCAAGCCTTATCTATTGCTGCTGAGAAGATAATTGGGGCACCTGTGTCCTCTCTGAAAGATGCACAGAAGATTGTTAAAGAAGGTCCTATTGATCAGTGGGGGCGTGGTAGAGGTCGTCGAGAACAAGGGAAGAACTAGTTTGGGGTTCCAAAAGGGCTCGTCAACTGTTAGATCAGAAGAGATGCAACTCAGTTTCCATAGCGGAGGGTTCATTCATAGGAATGAACAACACTTAGCTGTTGTGGTAGAGGACAATAAAGAGGAAGATTGCACCAACTATGTGACGCATGGACAGACATGCAACAATTGGACTGCTGTTGATATTCCTGTTATTTTGCATCGATCTAAGTAATTGCTTTTATATTTTAAAAATCAGTCTCCTGTGCCTAAGGGAGAAGTGGACATTATTGGGCATTTTAAATTGATCATCAATAAAATTAATTTTATTCACCCACATCTTTGATGTTTTATTTTTACTTTTTGCTTATTTCTGAAAATGGTAATCACAAAAACATAAATAAACAATATAATTGTCCATCTGCATAATATTTGGTCACAAATTCACTTCTCTAAAATCAAAATATCAAATCATTATGCAGGTTGGTTCCTAACCCCATTGAATACAATAATCCTTCTCCTTCTCCAAATTTTGAATTCCCCGTGTTTGAAGCCGGGGAGGAAAGTGATGTAGAAGTGAGTGATGAATTATCTTGTCTTCTTGAGAAAGAGGAGAAGATTACTCAGCCATTTGAAGAGCAGATTGAGCTAGTCAACTTGGGTTATGAAGATGATGTGAAAGAAGTCAAGATTGGGTCTTGACTGTGTCCAGATGCTAAGAAGGGGTTGATTGATCTTCTTCGAGAGTATTCAGATGTGTTTGCTTGGTCCTATCAAGATATTCCTGGGTTGGATTCTGATATTGTGGAGCATAGATTACCGTTAAACCAGAATGCCCGCCAGTCAAGCAGAAGTTGAGAAGAACACATCCTGATATGGAAAGAAAGAATTTGCAATTTACTACCTTAATAAGAAATTCACCGACTGTGAGACTCGGTATTCAATGCTTGAGAAGAGTTATTGCGGATTGGCTTGGGATGTTAAGCGTCTGCGTCAGTATATGTTGAATCATACCACTTGGTTGATATCCAAAATGGATCCAATCAAGTATATATTTGAGAAGCCTGCTTTAACTGGGAGAATTGCCCGTTGACAGATGTTGTTATCAGAGTATGATATTGAATACCGATCTCAAAAAACGATCAAAGGTAGTATCTTGGCTGACCATTTGGCTCACCAACCAATTGAAGATTACCAGTTAGTGCAGTATGATTTTCCTGATGAAGAGATTTTGTACTTGAAAATGAAAGATTGTGATGAACCATTGCTAGAAGAAGGGCCAGAACCTGGTTCCCGTTGGGGCATGGTATTTGATGAAGCTGTTAATCAATATGGAAATGGCATGGGGGCAGTGATTATTACTCCTCAAGGCACGCATCTACCATTTACATCTAGATTGACTTTCAAGTGTACAAACAACATGGCAGAATATGAAGCTTACATTATGGGGCTTGAAGAGGCCATGAATCTCAGAATCAAGTATTTGGATGTCTTCGGTGATTCGTCTTTGGTTATGAATCAAATCAAAGGTGAGTGGGAGACGAATCAACCCGGTTTAATATCGTATAGAGATTATGCGAGGAGGATTTCAACTTTCTTTACAAAGGTTGAGTTTCATCATATCCCTTGAGATGAGAACCGGATGGCAGATGCTCTTGTGACGTTGGCGTCAATGATTGTAGTGAAGTATTAGAATGAAGTTCCCAATTTATCTGTGATGCGTCTTGATAGGCCAGCTCATGTGTTTGCTGTTGAAGAAGTCAAAGACGAGAAGCCGTGGTATTATGACATCAAATGTTTCCTCCAAAGTCAGATTTACCCGCCTGGATGAAGAAAGCTTTTGATAAGAAGGTCAAACCTCGTGTGTTCATAGAAGGTGACCTTGTGCTCAAGAAGATTTTATCGTTCAAGCCAGATTCCAGAGGAAAATGGACTCCCAATTATTAAGGCTCATATGTTGTTAAGAGAGCCTTTTCAGGCGATGCATTGATTCTTACAACTATGGATGGTGAAGAGTTCACTCGTCTAGTGAACACAGATGCAGTCAAGAAATACTTCGCCTAAAAAGAAAAGAATAACTCGCTAAGTTGAAAACCTGAAAGGGAGGCTTAGGCAAAAAATGAGCGTCTTGGTGGATTGAAAACCCGAAAGGGAGATCGAGGCAAAAATTAGAGACATAAAAACAGAAAATAATTTCCCGATAAGTTGAGTACCCCACCTTGGGGAAACTTATGCAAAAATTAGGGATTATGGCAAGCAACTGCATTCTGCTGATCTTCATTGACTTTGAAGACTTGTTTGAGCACGAGGGTTGACATCGGTTCATCTTTAGCAGCGGTCAAGAGCACAGTGGATAGCAAGATTTGATAGAAGGATTAAGGATCATTTGTATTCAATGTAACCCTTTGCCATGCAAATTACCATTTTCAACTTTGTAAAATCTATGGAGTCTTGTCATTTACAGACTACCATCCTATTAAATAAAGTTGAGCTTTTACCCAATTGTTTCTACTCTTATTTACTTCAGCCAATAGTTTTAAATTTTTATTATGATCATTTTGAAATAAATTTTTTAAATCAAAACCAAATTTTCTTAAATATATAAAAGCAAAAACTTTTCCAAAGCAAGTAACAGTAATATCAACAACATTTCTGTGAAAAGCAAGTTCTTAAGTGTGAAGCATCTGAGGTTTCCCAAGTAGTAACTCTTCGGGTATCTCTAGGCATCAGTGTTGATTCATTTCCTCGGTGGAGGGTTGTTGTCCTCATCTAGCGGATTCGATTCCCCGGTGGAGTGTTTGATACACCAGTGGAATGTATTTTTCTGTTCCCCAGCTGAGTTGATTGATTCAAATCCCTAGCAGTGTGTCCTTGTCCCTAACAGAGCTTCGGCCTTCCCAACGGATTTCGTTTTTCCTCAGCAGGTATATCGTCATCAGAAGATGTTTGATCTCTCCCCAGTAGTTTGCTTTGGTTTCCCCACCAATTGTGGCGTCTCTACTCCCAATCAGAGTTCCCCCGGGTTTTTGAGCAGCTTTTTATTTCATCCCCAGTAGGGTTGTCTCCCATTTTATGGTATTGACCTAAAATCCCCTACGGTTGGATGTGTTTTCTCCTCAGCATATATCCTCCTTCCCCAGCTAGGGTTTGAACTTTTGAGATGTTGATCTCTTTGTTCTCCAGCAGTTTGTCTCCATGATTTTTTTGTGGATTGGGCGAGGATTGTACCGGTGGTTCAATTTCTTTGCGACACCTCTGTATCCTTCGTGTTCGTTTTGTCAGCATAATCACCACATATACATATATATATATATATATATATATATATATATATATATATATATATATATATATATATAAATATATATATATATATATATATATATATACATATCCATTCGTATGAATTCATGATTTGCATATCATACATCTTCATATTTGTTTGGTTTGAGATTTTTATTCTCTGTTATGGCGGTACTTTATCACCATACCAAAATCTGGATTCTGTCCTTGTTCAATTGTAGAGTATCAGCCCCTAAGCAGAAAAGACTTTAACCTTTCTCTATTTCCCCACTAATTTGTTTCCTCGTGGATGATTATTATTTCAGTTTCCTCTCCGGTAAATTTTCCGGATGGAATTACTCCCCTTGAGTTATGTCCTTATTGGGTTGAGCCTTGATTGATCGTTTTCTTTCTAGCTCTTACCTAGATGGATGTTTTGGTCCCCCTAAGAGTCTATTACCCAGTAACTGGTGATATTCTTCTTAGTTTATGGTTTGTTACTTCTTACCCAATACCCGGCAAAAGTACCCCTTTTCTCCCTAGTGGAGTCTCCGGAAGTATATCCTTGATATGTTCATCCTAACCGGTGACGGATATCTTTCCTTCCCTCGCAGGAGTCTATCCTTGATATGTTCACTTTAACCAGTGACGGGTATTCTCTTCTTTGGTATTTTACCCGGTAAAAAGGTAGTTGTAATCCCTATTTTGTTTCCCCGGAGAGTTAATCCTTGATATGTTCATCTTAATCGATGACGGGTTTTCTTCTCCCTTTTTTGGTCTTCTACCCAGTAACTGGTAGTTGTAAATCCTATTGTTCTTCTTTAGCATAGTCAATCCTTGATATGTTCACTTTAACCAGTGACAGATTTTCTCTTCTTTGGTATTCTATCCAGTAACTGATAGATGTAATCCCTATTTTTCTCCCCATTCAGAGTCTATCCTTGATATGTTCATCTTAACTAGTGACGGATCTTCTCTTTGATTGTTCTTCTACCCAGTAACCGGTAGTTGTAAATCATATTTTGTCCCCTCGTAGAGTTTAATCCTTGATATGTTCATCCTATGGATTCCCCCTGAGTCTTTCCATTTTGTACGGATTCCCTCGGGTCCCCCGGTAGTTTTAAGTCGTAGCTTGGCCTACGCATAACTCCCTTTATCCCCCTAGAGTCTCTATCTCCCCAGTGAGTTTTCCTTATGGAATGCAGAGTGCTCCTGCGGATTTTCGGCCCCTCTGATTTCTTTTTCCTCGGCGGCAATATTTCCCCATAAAGCATTAACTTTTGCATTCATATCATATACATCATGAGGTCTCTTAGGGACCAAAATTTGTTTCTCTATGTTTTTATTTAAGCCTATTCTACTGAGTCGAGCCGAAGATTTTAACCTTCACCTCCTCAGTTAGAATGTCCTTAAATAGGGGCAGTTGTAAGACCCCAATTTTGATCCTAAGATCCCTCACGCATTTCATCATAAACATTAGCATTGGGATCATACCTTGGCATCCTCCTTACCCCTTGTTTATTGGGTTTGCTTTGGGTGAGATCAGCAAGCACTTTGTGATTGTATCATACTTGTATTTTTATCATTTCACTGACCAAAATACCAAAAATATGTCTTTGTATCTATCTAACTCTTTTTGTAGGTAGAGGACATGATTTCCTTAATTCATTGATCACATCTAGGGTTTAAGACCCTCATGAACAAAGAGCACCATCAAGAATTGCTTCAAGAATGGTTATGAGCATCATGTATGAGTCCCAATTTTTTCTACATGTTATATTGATCAAGTTTGCTTCAAGAGTTTGAGGGTGATTTGCCTTGGAAACCCTAGTTTGACTAGGTATCTTGTGTAACTTCTCCAAAAAGCTATCTCATCAATTGATCAAATTTCTCAAGGGACACTTAAAATTTCATCATATTATGCATATATGATCTACCATGAGCCAATAAAGTCAAGAGAATTGGAAATTAGCAAGTTGGTTGATGGTGATTGGCCAGATGAATTCATCTGATCAAAACTGGGTCTCCCTAGACCCTATCTCCTACAATTTTCACCATATGAAAATGATTCCAAGCGCAAACGTACTCTAAATGACATTATAAACAACTTTCATGTTGAGACCTAGAGCTATTTTTGCTTGGAAAATCATTTTCTATGTTGAAACATTATAGGTCATTTTGTCTAAACCCTAATTTGAAAGTCAACTTCGCAAGGCCATAACTTGCTCAATTTTTATGAGATGAAAGATTTCCAAGTTGAACAATCAAATTCATTGTGTCTAATTCAACTTTGATGTTTGGAGTGTGAGATAATTCAACTTCTTTGCACATGTGATATGAGGCTACATTATAGGTCACTTTTGACCTATACCATTGATCAAGTGATTTTGCCAAACTTCAAAAATGCATAACTCTATCATTTCAAATCCAAATGACATTCAATTGGTGACCATTTTGAAGTTATTTGAGAGAGATATAACTTTTATGAATACACTTTTCTCATTTGAAGCTCCCATAAAAAGTTAAGCAAGGTGGAATATTGTGACATATGGCTTGACACTTAGAAAATTTTCAATATGTCGAATTTTTCCAAATTTCCACCTCAAATATCTCAAAGTTCCAAGCTCCAAATGAAAAAGTGTTCAACATCAAACTTGTTCCTCTTGATCTCACCTTCCCAAAGAGCTAAAATTCATGCATTTTGGATGAGAAATGCATAGGTTGCACATGACTTGAACAGGATGGTATCATGTGTCATGGATCCAACTTCAAGTATCAATGCTCAATTGCCTTGCATTCCAAGCTTGCTTCAACATATCTGAACTTCAAATTTGGACTTACAACAATCATTTGATGGGTCTATGCACGCCCATGCAGCTGCTTACCTCATTTTGCCAATTTTGGAAACTTGAATGGAGTGTGCAATTAACACTTGAATTCTCTATAAATTGAAGCTTAATTGCTCATAATCAGACACACGCTGCGCCAACTTTGATTCCCCACAGAAAACCTTTCACATTGAGAGGATAGACCTGAAAAATTCTGTTGAATTTGAGCTTGAATCTCCACTGTTTTGGAATTCAATTCTCCAGGAGTCCTTTGATTCTAAGTCATTCCATTCCTCTTCTGCAAGCTATTGGAGTGAAGCAAAGCAAGATTCAGATAAAGATCTAGCAAGTTTAGACCTCCATTGAAGGTATTTTGCAAAAAATTTGATCGCTTCGACTCTCCTTGTTTCTTGCTCAATTCTCTTGATTATTGTGTTGGTTGAAGTCCTACCAATGTAGGCAAGGTGTTTGAGTTGTTTTGATGATGAATCGAAGCAACTCAGATCATTAACCTCATTTTTCAATTCCATATATCTCTTAATATAGTTGGAATTGGAAGAAATGGAGGTGATATTCTTGCTCAATGATGTTTTCTCTTTAAAATCATGTCCCTGTTTGAAATTTTGGTGATGGTTGATGATGACCAGTCCGGCGAGGCTCGCCAGAGAAGACAACCGGAGCTCTGGCTCCGCTGATGATACGGTTGAGGTCTAGACCCTGAGATCCAATTCCTGCGTTCTAATCTTGATCGTGCATTGTGATTAAAAAGTTTGCCACGCAGTTGACTAGCGCCTTGCTGGAACGCGCGTTGTGGATCATCAGATCTGCCACCTCAATTAATGAGGGAGATCTGATGGTCCACGTATTTTTGTAATTTCTGATTTTTCATTTAATTCCATTATTTTCAATAATTCATAATAAATTTAATATTGATCAAAAAAATATGGGACTTTCACCAAAAAAATCCAAATATTTTTCTCTTTCATATTCTGAATTAAAATTATTTGTTGGATCATTATTAATATTTTTTCATGAATTAACTGATTTTTCATTTGTTTTTTATTGTTTAAAAATATTTTTAAGTGTCCAAAAATTATGAAATCTTTTATCCAAGGTCCTTTGACCATGTTTGACCTACGATAAATCACATGGCCATTTATTTGGTGTTTTGATGTGATTTTAGGATTTGGACAAAACATATTTGAATTTAATGCATTATTTTAATATTTTTAATTGAATAAATGTCATTTAAATTGTGTTGACCATTTGGATTGACTTATTTGAGTTTCTCATTTGTCGTTGGGCCTTGGTCAAGGTTGATTTGACTTTGTCAAATTAATATTATTGGATTTAGGGGATTGATGGAATGTACATTCCATCTCCCAAAATGAATGAATAATATTAATTTGGTAAAAGTCCTCCTTTGACCAATTTGTGATCTCATTCATCCCCCTCCCTCTTCATCTAATTCCCCTTCTTCATCCATTCATTTCAATTGGCCAATGACATCTTAAAGTCCTAATGCTAGTTGATTGAAAGATTAACATGAATATGGATGAGATTAGGCCACACCTTTTGCATTTTTTTTGTGTGGTATGTTTAATGAACATAGTTCTTAATACTATGTCTCCAACATGCATTAACACCAAAAGTTTATTGCCCGACCTAAAATAGTTGTGACTTCTACATAAGTCCAATTACGATTGCTTAACATAGCGCTAAATTTGTGACACAAAAGGCATAAGCATTCTAGTTAGTGAGATGGTAAGTCTCCCCTCTTCCATGGTATTGTGTGGAAACTTGGCCTTCTTTCCTTCCTTTGGAAGATATTTTGCTTCAAGGAACAATGCTTGTGGCAAGTGGGTTGAGTGTTCTCCAAAGAATGTCTTAAAATGAAAAGCAAAACAAAGCTAACTATTAACTTACTAACCATTAACTTTTACTTTCAAGTTTTTATTTTATATGCAATTTACTTTTAGTATTCTATTATCATTTGCCATTGTACATATCATTCTAATTGTTTATGTTTATCTAATTTTCACTTTGTCCACTTGGACCATATTGTGTGATATATTTTGTTGCTTTGTTTGTTTGATTGGTCTTTGACCACTAATGCACATAATAATAACAAAAACCCTAAAAGACTGTTTGAGTGGACTGTTGTTTTGATCTCCCCAATTGGACTTAGAGTTTAGGCAACATTCCTTTGCTAATGGACTTGGCCAATGCCAATTTGTTGAAGAACTAAGAACTTGCAAGTTTGAATTCATCTGATACACCATTCTAGATCTCTCCAGATTCATCTGCAACCTTGATCATTGTTAAGCTATTATGTTGAACCTGTAATTTGTGGATTTCATCTGCTACATAGGCTACTTTGAAGAGGATCATTGGAGTGGATAAGCTTGGATGAGGCCATCTTTATTTGATGCCTTTGCTCTTCAAGATTGATATAATTGTTCATTTGTGTGTTGCTTGATTCTAAAAAAGTCCAAGGGAATTCTGGGTTTCTATTGACATACTTGTCTATTGGATTGCTCCCAATTTGGTCAGATCTTTTCAACTTTAAACCTTTAAATTTTTTGTATCTAGGGTAGTCTCTTCATCTTCTCCCCATTTCTTTAATTTCAAAATCTCTCCCTCCATTTTCAAAATCTTCTTTGTGGAACTATTTTTGTTCTAAACTTAGACCACTTTTACAAAACGGTAGAAACTTTGGCCTTATGCCGTTGCATTTTCAAACTTATTTTCTTAAATCAAACTTGTAAATAAACTTAATCATACTTGACTTAAACTTTCAAAAATGCCAAAAAGAACTAACCCTCTCAAAACATTTTAGGCCTTTGTGCCTCTCAAGCTTAAATTTTGTTAAAACCAACATACTCACTTTGAAATTTATAGCACGAACTACGAGGTTTTGATCCCTCATTTATAAGTTGGTACGTAGGCACGAGACCGAAGGTCTTGTCAAACACAAAAATATAATTAATCAATTCTTTTCTCATCCTCCCATTCCAGTTGTTTGTAAACATCACTTTGTCCAAAAATACATATGCACACAAAAAGAGCTTCCTAAGAGTACCTAGGACACTTTGGGTGCTAACACCTTCCCTCTGTGTAACCAACCCCCTTACTTGTGATCTCTTATTTTTATTAGTTTTTATTTGAAAACTTCTTACAATTTGGTTTTTGTTCGCATTTTTTCCCTTTTCCCTTGGAAACAATAAAATCGCGGTGGCGACTCTTGTTAATTGATCTTTTGCTTGTCAATAGCTTAATGATCATGAATTTCCCGCTACACTACCTAGTAATCGGTAGTTGTAAATCCTGCTTTGTCCCCTCGCAGAGTTAATCTTTGATATGTTCATTCTAACCGGTGACGGATTCTCTCTCCGACGAGTTTCTATCTAGTTTTCGATAGATATAATTCCCTTCTTGTTCAGTTGGTATATCCTTGATATGTTCATCCTAACCGATGATGTGTATCCTCCTTGACATCCCCAGGAAAGTCTATCCTTGATATTTTCATCTTAACCGGTGACGAATTTTCTTCCCTGTCGAGTTTATCCTTGATATGCTCATCCTAACCGATGACGGATACTCTCACCTTTGGTCTTCTGCCCAGTAACTGGTAGTTGTAAATCCTATTTTCTGCAGTTTTCCCCAACAAGGCTATTCTTACCCAGTAATCGGTAATGAATACTTCCTCCTGGCGGTTCTCAGCGAGTCATCCTTGATATGTTCATCCTAACCGATGACAGATGTTCTCCCTGTCAGATCTTTATTATCTCCTTACCCAGTAACAGATAGTAGATAATAGATTTCTGCTCCTCCTGTGTTGAAATTTTATTTTCTCCCCAGTTGAGTTGAGTGTGTTTTCCTTATTGAAATCGTGTTTCTCCCCTGCACGAGTCGAATGTTTCAGTGTTATCATGACTTATTCATATCCTCTACAAATGTTTTTGTTTCCCCGACTGAGTCTTTCCATTTTGTATGGAATTCCTCTAGTCTCCCAGCAGTTTTAAGTCGTAGCCTGGCCTACACATAAGTCCCTTTTATCCCCTCAGAGCATATGTCTCCCCAGCGAGTTTTCCTTATGGAATGCATTATACTCCTGCGGATTTTCGGTCTCTCTAATTTCTTTTCCTTTGTGACAACATTTCCCAATAAAGCATTAACTTTTGCATTCACATCATGAGGTCTCTTAGGGACCAAAATTCGTTTCTCTATGTTGTTATTTAAGCCCATTCTACTGAGTCGACATGAAGATTTTAACCTTTGCCTCCTCAGTTAGAATGTCCTTAAATAGGGGCAGCTGTAAGACCCCAATTTTGACCCTAACATCCCTTATGAAATTTCATCATAAGCATTAGCATTGGGATCATACCTTGGCATCCTCCTTACCCCTCCTTCATTGGGTTTGTTTTAAGAGAGATCACCAAGCACTTTGTGATTATATCATACTTGTATTTTATCATTTCACTAACCAAAATACCAAAAATATGTCTTTGCATTTTCCTAACTCTTTTGTAGGTAGGGCATCATCTCATTGATTCATCAAGTTCACATCTAGGGTTTAAGACCCTCATGAACAAAGAGTACAACCAAGAGTTGATTCGAGAATGGTTATGAACATCATATATGATTCCCAATGATCTCTACATGTTATATTGATCAAGTTTTCTTCAAGAGTTTGAGGGGGATTTGCCTTGGAAACCCTAATTTCACTGGGTATCTTGAGTAACTTCTCCAACAAGCTATCTCACTTATCGATCAATTTTCTTAAGGGACACTTCCAAATTCATAATCTTATGCATATATGATCTACCATGAGCCAAGAAAGTCAAGAGAATTGTAAATTAGCAAGTTGGTTGATGGTGGTTGGCCAGATGAATTCATCTGATCAAAGTTGGGTCTCCTGAGACCCTATCTCCTACAATTTTCACCATATGAAAATGATTCCAAGAGAAAACTTACTATAAGTGACATTATAAACAACTTTCATGTTGAGACCTAGAGCTAGTTTTGCTTGGAAAATCATTTTCTATGTTGAAACCTCAAATATCTAAACCCTAATTTTGTCTAAACCCTAATTTGAAAGTCAACTTCCCAAGGCCATAACTTGCTCAATTTTTATGAGATGAAATATTTCCAAGTTGCACAATCAAATTCAATGTGTCTACTTAAACTTTGATGTTTGGAGTGAGACATAATTCAACTTCTTTGAACATGTGAAATGAGGCTACATTATAGGTCACTTTTGACCTATACCATTGATCAAGTGATTTTTCCAAACTTCAAAAACTCATAACTCTATAATTTCAAATCCAAATTACATGAAATTGTTGACCATTTTGAAGGCCTTTGAGAGAGATACAACTCTGATGAATACACTTTTCTCATTTGAAGCTCCTATAAAAAGTTAAGCAAGATGGAATATTGAGACATATGGCTTGACACTTAGAAAAAATTTGATATGTCAAATTTTACCAAACTTCCACCTCAAATATCTCAAAGTTCCAAGCTCTAAATGAAAAAGTGTCCAACATTAAACTTGTTCCTCTTGATCTCACCTTTCCAAAGAGCTAAAGTTCATGCATTTTGGATAAGAAATGCATAGGCTACGCATGGCTTAAACAGGCTGATATCATTTGGCATGGATCAAACTTCAAATGACATTGCTCAATTGCCTTGCAATCCAATCCATCTCCAAAACATCTGAACTTCATTTTGGACTTTCAAACAATCATTTCATGGGCCTATGCGCGCCCATGCACCATGCTTGCATCATTTTGCCAAATTTGGAAAGTTGAAAGAGTGTGCAAATATCATTTGAATTCTCTATAAATTGAAGCCCTTATGTTCAGAAATCACAGACACCTTGCGCCAACTTTGAATCCCCATTGAAAACCCTGCACTTTGAGAGGATAACCCTGATAAATTCATTTGAATTTGAGCTTGAATATCCATTGTTTTGGAATTCAATTCTCCAGGAATCCATTGCTTCTAAGCCTTTCCGTTCCTCTTCTGAAAGCAATTGAAGTGAAGCAAAGCACGATTCAGATCAAGATCTAGCAAGCTCAGACCTCCATTGAAGGTAGTTTGCAGAAAATTGGATCTCTTCGATTTTCCTTGATTCTTGCTCAATTCCATTGATTCCTGTGTTGTCTAAAGTCCTACCAATGTAGGCAAGGTGTTTGAGTTGCTTTGAGGCTAAATCGAAGCAACTCAGATCATGAACCTCATTTTTCAATTCCACATATCTCTCAATATAGTTGGAATTGGAAGAAATGGAGGTGATATTTGTTCTCAATGATGTTTTCTCTTTAAAATCATGTCCCTGTTTGAAATTTTGGTGATGGTTCATGTTGACCAGTCCGGTGAAACTCACCGGAGAAGACAACCGGAACTCTGGCTCCGGTGATGATGTGTCTTTGGTCTAAACCGTATGATCCAACCTCCACGTTTTAATCTTAGCCGTGCATTGTGATTACTCATGTTACAGCGATGTTGACTAAGGCATTGGTGGAAGGCGCGTTGTAGATCATCAGATCTGCCACCTCAATTAATGAGGGAGATCTGATGGTCCACGTATTTTAGCATTTTCTAAATTTCCATTTAATTCCATTTTCTTCAATAATTCATAATAAATTTAATATTTATCCAAAAAATATGGGACTTTCACTAAAAAAAATCATTTTTTTTCTCTTTCGTTATCTGAATTAAAATTATTTTTTGGATCATTATTAATATTTTTCATGAATTAATTTATTTCTCATTTGTTTTTAATTGTTTAAAAATATCTTTAAGTGTCCAAAAATTATGAAATTTTTTATACAAGGTACTTTGACCTTGTTTGACCTATGATAAATCTCATGGTCATTTATTTGGTGTTTTGATGAGATTTTAGGATTTCGACAAAACATATTTGAAGTTAATGCATTATTTTAATATTTTTAATTGAATAAATGCCATTTTAATTATGTTGACCATTTGGATTGACTTATTTGAGTTTCTCATTTGTTGTTGGGCCTTGGTCAAGGTTGATTTGACTTTGTAAAGTTAATATTATTGGATTTAGGGGATTGATGGAATGTACATTCCATCTCCCAAAATGAATGAATAATATTAATTTGGTAAAAGTCCTCCTTTGACCAATTTGTGATCTCATTCATCCCTTTCCCTCTTCATCTAATTCCCCTTCTTCATCCTTTCATTTTCAATTGGCCAATGACATCTCAAAGTCCTAATGCTAGTTGATTGAAATATTAACATGAGTATGGATGAGATTAGGCCACATCTTTTGCATATTTTTGTGTGTGGTATGTTTAATGAGCATAGTTCTTAATATTATGTCTCCAACATGCATTAACACCAAAAGTTTATTGCCCGGTCTCAAATAGTTGTGACTTCTACATAAGTCCAATTACGATTGCTTAACATAACGCTAAATTTGTGACATAAAAGGCATAAGCATTCTTGTTAGTGAGATTGTAAGTCTCCCATCTTCCATGGTATTGTGTGGAGACTTGGCCTTCTTTCCTTCCTTTGGAAGAGGTTTTGGTTCAAGGATCCATGCTTGTGGCAATTGGGTTGAGTGTTCTCCAAAGAATGTCTTGAAATCAAAAGCAAAACGAAACTAACTACTAACTTACTAACCATTAACTTTTACTTTCAAGCCTTTACTTTAATGCAATTTATTTTTAGTATTCTATTATCATTTGCCATTATACATATCATTCTAATTGTTTATTTTAATGTAATTTTCACTTTGCCCACTTGGACAATATTGTGTGATATACTTTGTTGCTTTGTTTGTTTGATTGGTCTTTGACCATTAAAGTACATAATAATAACAAAAACCCTAAAAGACATTTGAGTGGACTGTTGGTTTGATTTTGCCCAATTGGACTTAGAACTTAGGCAAAATTCCTTTGCTAATGGACTTGGCCAATGCCAATTTGTTGAAGAACCAAGAACTTGCAAGTTTGAATTCATCTGATACATCATTCAAGATCTCTCCAGATTCATCTACAACATTGATCATTGTTAAGCTGTTATGTTGAACCTGTGACTTGTGGAGTTCATCTGCTACATAGGCTCTTTTGAAGAAGATCATTGAAGTGGATCAGCTTGGATGAGGCCATCTTTATTTGATGTGTTTGCTCTTCAAGACTGATATAATTGTGCATTTGTGTGTTTCTTAATTCAAAAATTCCAAGGGAATTTTGGGTTTCTATTGACATACATGTCTTTTGGATTACTCCCATTTGGTCAGATATTTTCAACTCTAAACTTTTAAATTTTTGTGCATAGGATAGTCTCTTCATCTTCTCCCCATTTCTTTAATTTCAAAATCTCTCCCTCCATTTTTAAAATCTTCTTTGTGTGAACTATTTTTGTTCTGAACTTTGACTACTTTTGCAAAAGGTAGAAACTTTGGCCTTATGCCATTGCATTTTCAAACTTATTTTCTTAATTTAAACTTGTAAATAAACTTAATTATACTTGACTTAAACCTTCAAAAAAGCCAAAAAGAACTAACTCATTCAAAATCCTTTTAGGCCTTTGTGCCTTTCAAGCTTAATTTTTGTTAAAACCAACATATTCACTTTGAAATTTCTAGCCCGAACTACAAGGTTTTGATCCCTCATTTTTATGTTGGTACGTAGGCACAAGACCGAAGGTCTTGTCAAACACAAAAATATAATTAATGAATTCTTTTCTCATCCCCCCATTCTATTTGTTTGTAAACATCATTTTGTACAAAATACATATGCACACAAAAAGGGCTCCCTAGGAGTACCTAGGACACTTTGGGTGCAAACACCTTCCCTCTGTGTAACCAACCCCCTTACCTGTGATCTCTGACTTTCATTAGTTTTTATTTGAAAACTTTTTACTATTTGGGTTTTGTTCGTACTTTTTTCCTTTTCCCCTGGAAACAATAAAAGCGCGGTGGTGACTCTTGTTAATTGATCTTTAGCTTGTCAATAGCTTAATGATCATGAATTTCCCGCTACAACGACCAATGGATAGTTTCTATGCAAGAAGAGTTAAAACAATTTTAAAGGAATCAAGTTTGAGAACTTGTCCATAGACCGAGTGGTAAACACATCATAGGTACCAGATGGGTGTTTAAGAACAAGCTTAATGAGAATGGTATAATTGTTCGAAACAAATCAAGGTTGGTGGCCCAAGGATACAATCAAGAGGAAGGAATTGATTTTGAAGAAACATCCGCTCCGGTTGCAAGGTTAGAAGCTATTCATTTATTACTTTCTTATGCGTGTTCATTAAATTTTCAGTTATTCCAAATGGATGTCAAGAGCGCATTCTTGAATGGCTACATCAATGAAGAAGTCTATGTCAAACAATCCCCAAGCTTTGAAGACTTCAAGAATTCTTCACATGTCTTCAAGTTAAGGAAAGCTCTTTATGGACTAAAGCAAACACCAAGACCATGGTATAATCGTCTCGGAAACTTTCTTTGTGAAAAGGGATTTGAAAATGGTAAAGTTGACAAGACCTTGTTTATTAAGAAAATAAAAGGTAACACTTTATTGGTTCAAGTCTACGTTGACGACATCATATTTGGCTCAACAAACAAAGAAATGTGTGAAGAATTGACATTGATGATGCAAGGAGAATTTGATATGTCCATGATGGGTAAGATGAACTATTTTCTTGGACTCCAAATTAAGCAACTAAAGGATGGCATCTTCTTCAACCAAGCAAAATGCTGCAAAGAGTTATTGAAAATATTTGACATGGATAGTTGCAAGGCAATGTCTACTCCAATGGGATCCGGAAGTTGTGTTGATCAAGATGAATGAGGTGTGTCGATTGATATCACAAAGTAGCGAGGTATGATTGGTTCCTTACTATATTTGACGACAAGCCTTCCTGATATAATGTTTATTATGTGTCTTTGTGCGCTTTTTCAAGCCAATCCAAAGGAATCGCATCTCACCACTGTTAAAAGGATCATGAAGTATCTCAAAGGAATAATGAATGTCGGCCTATGGTATCCAAAAGGTAGTATGTGTGATTTAGTTGGATATTCTGACTCGGATTATGCAGGTTGCAAGACTGATAGAAAAAGTACAAGTGGAACATGTCACATCCTAGGAAATGCATTAGTTTCTTGGGCATGTAATAAAAAAGCATGTGTTTCTCTTAGCACCGCAAAAGCAGAATACATAGCAGCAGGAAGTTTTTGTGCTCATATTCTATGGCTAAAGCAACAACTGAGTGATTTCAGACTAAATCTCAAATGCATACCACTTTGATGCGGCAACACAAGTGCAATTAATATAACAAAGAATCCAGTCATGCACTCTCGTACAAAACATATATACATTCGACATCACTTCTTGTGTGATCATGTGCTCAAAGGCAATGTTGAAGTCTCATTCATGGATATGCATAATCAGTTTACTGACATATTCACAAAACCTCTCCCGAAGGAATCATTTTACAAAATTCGAAGGAAACTTGGTATTTTAGATGATTGTGACATTTGATTCTTCAAAATTAATCAGTACAAATACTAAGGTACACTCTCTCATTACCTCAAACTTTTATTTTTAGTGTACGTATGTGTTTTCTTACATGAGTTTAAAGAAAAATAATTATGTGTGCCTTTATAATGGTTGTATGACTTGTTTGCTTCACATAAAGTTGACTAAGGATATGTAATAACATGTGTAATTGTTGATATCTGAAAATTCACTGCATGCTGATCCTGGTGAAATCACTTTTTTTTCTTTAAGGTAATTGACTACCACTTTTGGATGTAATCGATTACATCCCTGATTACGTGATTCACTTTTGTTTATGTACATAGTGTAACCGATTACACATGATTCACTACTATCTAAGTTCTTATTATTATTACTCTATCACTTTCCAATATTTTCTTGTTCTGAACCCATTCACTCTTCATCTACCCTAAACCTTCAAACGTCTCCTCTTTAATTTATCTCCATCACTTAAACTTAAACTCCATTAAAACCCCACTCATAAACCTCTCGATATTTTCACTTTCTCTTACCCAAACTCCATTCCAAATTCCTTACAAACTCCTTCCAAACCCCAATCCAATTTTTTTTCCAAAATACCCTAACTCTTTAAGCTCCATGGCACCCTCAAGGAAAGATAATGGAAAATCCAAAGTTGATGAAGGTAGATCAGAACCTCAAGGAGTTGCTCAAAATGCACCATCTCTCAAAACCATAAGACTTACTTTTGATTTTCGGAATTGGTCTCTTATGCCGGTGAAATATGGTAATCTCTCCTCATTCCCTTCTCATAGTTTTGAATTTCCTGGGCTTCTGAGATGGCAAGGAGTATACTCTATGGTTTCTGATTATGGAAATTTATATCCGGATTTAGTTAAAGATTTTTATGCAAATTGGTTATTATTCCTGGTGATAATGATGTCCTAACCCCTAAGGTTAAGAATACTGATATTATCTTGGATTTAGAAGCTTTTGGAAAGTGTTTGGGAATTCCTTATGTTGGTCAAGCATTTCACCATGGGCTGGTCCCGGAATGGGAAGGTTATAGTAAGATGGACTATTTCTTTCATATCTGTCGTGTTCCTCAGCAAGCTTTTCTTGGCAAGAAGAATTTCTCGGTTACTTTTGTTTTCAAAGAACTTGACTATAAGCGATAGGATGCTTTAGTACTTGATTTCTTATGTTTTGATGTCGAAACACTCAAATCATTCTCAAATTGGTGATTTGGAGTTACAACTGATGTATGCTATTAAAAATAAGATTCAGGTTAATTGGGCATACACTATCATGTACCACATGAAGCACCAACAATCCTTAATTGTGGATTACCCTATGTTAGGCTAATTACTAAAATTTTGGAAGGTTGTGGTATTGATCTGAAAAGGGAACCAAAGAAGAAGATGACTGCTAAAGAATGTGAGATCAATGCTTCAATGTCGGTTAGGAATACCAGTATCTTTTTGGACATGGATGCCATGTATAAGTATAGAGATGAATCCTCAACCAATTCAGATTCTCCTCCACCGACTCCAGAAGGCGGATACTCAAATGAAGTCCTCTACAACAAAATCTGCTCAGTTGAATCTACCATGATGCGTAATTATCGTAAGCAGAAATTTGAAATGGCTTCTATTAAGAGAGTTTTGGAAAACCTTACCAAATCCCAAAACCTGGAGATGAGTGATGAGTAGGAAAGTGGTGAAGATCAAGAAGACGATGAAGAGGATATGGGAATGTCATATAGTGACTAACGTGTTTTAAAAACAATTATTATGTTTTATTACTTGTTTCTTTTGTTATGGTGAATTTTTTCTCTTTAAAAATTAGGTTTTGATTATTATGTATGAGCAATTTGGTTTTGTATTAAGTTATGTGTGTTTTGGTTGTTTTGTTATCTGTGCATGTGTTCATATTATTTGATTTATCATCATACAACATATATGTTGTTTATTGTTTCAGCTTTCCCATCCTTTTTGCTAATGACAAAGGGGGAGAAGATATATTTTTTATTGTTGTATGTTGTATGTATCTCTAACAATGCAGCTATCAAATCACTTTAAAAATTCCCTCAATCTTGGATCAAGGGGGAGTTTTCAATTGTTAGGGAAAGCAATATTGGATAAAACTTTCAATAAAGAGTTGTCATCATCAAAAAGGGGGAGAATGTGAAGACAAACTTCTCAAAGTGTTTTGACAAAGACATGCTCTACAAGAAAATATGCATTACAAAAAAATGGCTCAAGACTCAAGCTCAAGCACAAGCTTCACTTTTAAAAAGCATTTCAAAGTCTCGAAGATTGCTATTGATTTGATCAAAGTATTAAGGTATCAAGTTATCAACCTTCCTATGTTCATTTAAGTGGTCTAGGTTTTCATACATACATATCATGGTTATTTAGGCCTCTGAAACATTTTCCATTGGGCATTACAATTCAGTTTCAATGCATTTTGCCTTTCTGTTTTTGTGGTAATCGATTACAAGGCTTAAGCTAATCGATTACCAGCTATAAGTGTTGCCTTCTGTGACTATTTTTACAACAGGTAATCAATTACATAATTTAGATAATCGATTACAGGGTTTAATTTTTCAAAAAATTTAAACGTTGGCTCAGGTGTAACCGATTACACCATATTGGGTAATCGATTACCACTGAACCAGTGGCAGAAAGAAATGAATTCTTTCATGGAAACTCTTTCTGAAATGTGTTCTTGAAGCATGGCATCCTTTCATGTATCATAACCATTTAGAGAGGTGTCTAAGGGTTATATATAACACATTTCTACAAAATTGGAAGACACGTCCTTTACACAAACATTTTCAAACAATCTTTTTCTTCAACTTTTCAAATTCTCTCAAGTGTTCTTGATTAAATTTTCTGGTGAATCTTTTTACACAAAAAATTTCATACACATTTATATAGTTTCATCCATATCATCATTAGAGCATTTGCATGTCATAAAGAAGATTGATTACTTTAAAGGAGAAGATCAATCAATAGATTGATACATTATTTCATCTTCCAAAAACTTGTAAAAACTCATATTGTTCTTATTATTCTTGTTTTCTAGGACAATTGGAAACAAGAGAGTCATTAAGAGAGGATTGTTCTCTTAGTGGACTTAGTGAAAAATTCAAGAGGATGGTTCTTGGTATTCTTGTTAGAGTCTGTTTAGAAAGACTAAGTTGTCTTGTCCATAAGATCTAACTATAATAAAATCTCTTACATGTGGTAAGGCGACTTGACTACTCTCGGATTGTGAGCGGAACCAATATACGTCTTGGTGTTCTTTACTTTCTGTATTTTACCGTTTCATTGCATAACCAAACCAGAAAAGAAAGAATAAGTTTTTCATAAAACCGAAAAAAGTTTTCAAAGAACCTAATTCACCCCCCTCTTAGGTGCATACTAAACTTATAGGCATGAAAATCGTCAACAAAAACAAGACAAGATTTAGTGACCACTATACCAAAATCAAAGGGTCACCAATATCCATAAAACGAAATAAGGTGACTACCATTTCAAGAGACCTTAAATCATCATCTTTATCATTACACCTTCAAAGCTCTCTTAAAATACGAATGTGTATGTTGAATTAACTGAGCATATGATTGGAGTTTATCAAGAAGAAGGGTGGGTACAAAAACAATTTTGAGGCTCATATCCTTTGTTTCGATAACCATAAGCCAGGCCATGTTACAACCCTTAAAGGACCTAATTAAAGTACGATTTATTTTGAAAGCATTCTATAGAAAGGTTGTGTAAACTGACTCCTAAATATTTTCTAATCTTCTAGATTGATGTCATTATTCTCATTGTACCTTTCACTCTTTAAATTGCTAAAACAACATTGCATTTGGACTCATGGTCCACTCGTCACACACTATCACATCATTCCAATAAATGATTCTTTTCAAAACTTGCATGAGCATCACATTAAAATTACCAGTTATGAATGAACAATTTTAATTACAATTCAGCATTTGACATCAAGAAAATTTCAACAAAGAGAAATCAGATAAACTTGATCATTTACGATAATCAAGACTACTTAATAACCCATGAATCAGGGGCATGCAATCCAAAACATTAAGTTGATCATAGGAAGGTGTAAGACCCCAATTTTGACCCTAGGATCCCTCATGTTACCTCATAATATGCATTAGCATTGGGATCACACCTTAGCATCCTCCTTGCCCCTCATTCATTGGTTTTGCATTGGGAGAGATCACCAAGCTCCATGTGATTGTATCATACTTTGTATTTTATCATTTTTACTAACCAAAATACTAAAAATATGTCTTTGCATTTGTCTAACTCTTTTGTAGGTAGGACACATGATCACCTTTGATCTATCAAGTTCACATCTAGGGTTTAAGACCCTCATTGCTAAGAGCTAAACCAAGGAATGATCCACAAAGGCTATAGGCATCATACATGAGTCCCCATGGTTTCTACATGTCATCTTGATCAAGAATTCTTCAAGAGTTTGGAGTTGGTTTGCCTTGGAAACCCTAGTTCATCTAGGTATCTTGAGTAACTTCTTCAACAAGATTATTCACCCATTGATTAAATACTTCAAGGGACACTTCAAATTTCACCATCTTATGCATATATGATCTCCCATGAGTCCAAAAAGTCAATAAAATGGCAAGTCAACAAGATGGTTGAAGGTGTTTGGCCAGATGAATTCATCTGATCAAAACTGGGTCTCCCTAGACCCTATCTCCTACAATTTTCATCATATGAAAATGATTCCAAGATCAAAGTTACCCTAAAGTCCATTCCAAACAACTTTGATGTTGAGGTCTAGAGCTAGTTTTTCTTGGAAACACATTTTTTATGTTGAAACATTATTGGTCATTTTGTCTAAACCCTAATTTGAAAGTCAACTTACCAAGGCCATAACTTGCTCAATTTTTATGATATGAAAGACTTCCAAGTTGCACAATAAAATTCAAGGTGCCTACTTCAACTTTTTAGTTTGGAGTGAGATATAATTCAACTTTTATAAGCATGTGATATAAGGATACATTATAGGTCTTTTTGGACCAATACCATTGAACAAGTGATTTTCCTCAAATTCAAAAATGCATAACTCATTCATACCAAATCCAAATGATGTCAAATTTGTGACCATTTTGAATTTTTTTGAAACAGGTACAATTTTTATGAAGACACTTTTCTCATTTTGAGCTCACATAAAACGTTAGCCAAGGTGGAATAATTGAACATATGGCTTGACACTTAGAAAATATTTCGACATGTTGAAATTTCCAAACTTTCACGACAAGATTCACCATGATACAAGTTCCAAATGGAAAAGTGTTCAACATAAGAGTTCTTCCTCTTTATCTGACCTTTCCAAAGAGTCTAAATTCATGCATTTTGGGCAAAGTTTGAGGGGTTTGCGCATAGCTTGAATAGGGTTGTATCAGTCTAATTGAGATGCTTAATGGTCCTGCACATGCCCATGCACGTGTGCCATTCACATTGTCAAATTTGGAAGCAATTTCAAGTGTGCAAATAACACTTACCATTTGCTATAAATAGAGGTCCAACGCTTTAGTTTGAAGGACCCTTCGCGCCAGCTTTGCCTCCAACCATTGAAACCCTCACAATTCAAAGGAAAACCTAATAAATTTCAATTGAAATTTGAGTTTGAATCTCACTGTTTGGAGATTCAAAAACTCCAAGATCCAAAGCTTTGCACCATTCTTAATCCACTTCTTCAAGCTCCATAAGCAAGATCAAGCACGAATTGAAGTAAGAGAGATTCATTTCTACGCGGCATTGAAGGTATTTTTCCAGACTTTTCTTCTCTTCGATTCTCTCTCAATTCTCATCAATTCTCTTGGATCCTTGGTTGTCTGAAGTCCTACCAATGTAGGCAAAAAGATTGAGTTGCTTTGAGGTCAAATCGAAGCAACTCAGTTCATACACCTCAAAATTCAACTTCATGTATCTTTTAATATACTGGTGATATTCGTGATCTACGCCTTTTTTTCTTTAAGATCATGTCCTCTTTTTTCATTTATGTTATGGGGATGAAAGGACCAGTCCGGCTAGGGTCATCAGAGAAGATGACTGGCACTTGGCTCCGGCGATGCGTTGGATGTGTTCTTAGCCATTCGATTGATTGAAAATGTTTTAATCAGGGATGTTGCTTGTGATTCCCCAACGTGTGTAGGGCTGACTAGCGTGTACACATTTTTTTGATTATCTGAATTTTTATTTTATTTCTCTTATTTTCATTAATTTATATTAAATTTAATATTGATCTAAAAAAATATGAGAGTTTCACCAAAAAAAATTAAATAAAATCCTTTTCCATTTTCTGAATTAAAATTATTTTTTGGACCATTATTAATATTTTTCATGATTTAATTGATTTTTGTGGATATTTTAATTGTTTAAAAATACTTTTAGGTTTCCAAAAATTCTGAAATTTTTTCTCCAAGGTCCTTTGACCTTGTTTGACCTATGATAAATGTCATGGCCATCTCTTTGGTGTTTTGATGAGGTTTTAAGAAATTGACCAACCATATTTAAATTAATGCATTATTTTTATTATATTTAATTGATTAAATGCCAAATTAATTGTGTAGAGCCATTTTAATTGACTTTGTGAGTTTGACTTGTGTTGTTGGGCCTTGGTCAAGGTTGATTTGACTTTGCTAGGTTAAGATCATTGGATTTAGGGGATTGATGGAATGTATATTCCATCTCCCAAAATGAATGAATGATCTTAACTTGGTAAAAGTCCTCCTTTGTCCAATTTGTGTTTGATCCATTCCCCCTACCTCTTCATCTCATTCTCATTCTTTATGCATTCGAGTCATGGACCTATAATGTCTCTTTATCCTAAGGCTAGTTGATTGCAAAATCAACATAAGTATGGATGAGATTAGGTCCCCCATTTTGCATATTCTTTTTGTGTGTGGTATGTTTCATGAGCATAGTTCATCATACTATATCTCTAACATGCATTAAGACCAAAATTCCATTGCTCAGACTCAAATAGTTATGACTTCTACATGAGTCCAATTAAGATTGCTTAACATAGCGCTAAATTTTGACACAAAAGGCATAGCATTCTAGTTAGTGAGATTGTAAGTCTCCCCTCTTTCACGGTATTGTATGGAAACTTGGCCTTTTTTCCTTCCTTTGGAAGATGTCTTGGTCCAAGGATTCATGCTTGTGATAAGTGGGTTGAGTGTTCTCCAAAGAATGACTTAAAGCAAAAGCAAAGAAAAAGCAACAACTTCTAACTCACTAACAACTAATATTTAATTTCAAGTCATTTACTTTTAATGCACTTTAATTTCTTAAGCTTTATTCATTTTCCATAATTCATACCATCCAAGTTGTTTATGTTAATGTCATTTTCACTTTGTCCACTTGGACCATATTTTGTGACATGTTGTGATTGTGTATATTGTGATTGTTTGTGTGGTCTTTGACCATTAATGTACATAATAATAACAAAAACCCTAAAAGATATCTTGTGTGGGCTACTGTAACACCTCAAAATTTGCCCTCCTCTCTTGGGACTAGCTTAGCATATTGCATTTCATTTTGTAGGTCCTTAGTCATTGCATCTTTGCATATCATGTGGAAACAATAAGCAAGTCATCCTCCTAAGTCTTGCTCAGAAGATAAAGAGGTTAAAAGATTCAAGCTTGAGGGTCTCATGAATTGATCACTAGCCACCTAAGGGTTTGTGCTTCAATTAGGGTTTCTTGGTTCCTCAAGGAGATTGATCATTATCTTGGTTGAAGTGGTGCATCACCATCATCATGGTCTTATCATCACCAAGAGGTTCATTGTGCCTGATCATGTGCCTTGGGATTAGGGTTTTGACCTCTGGTCAACCCTAATCAATTGTATTATACCAGTCAGGGTTTTGCAAGGAGATGAGGTCTTTCATGAGATGGGGATCATTATATGTGTTTTAATGAGCTTGTGTAAGCTAGGGTTTCATTTTGGATCCATTTAATCAAGAGGTTGAGGCTCAAATTCATCTGTGCATGACCAAGTCATCTATCAACTAAAAAAGTCAACCACAAGTCAACTGTTGGATTTGGAGGTGGGAAGTGGTTAGAAATACTTCATTCATGTTCAAACAAGTCTCATTTGACATTTCAAACATCAACATTGAAGAAAATAAAGTTAGGACAAAACTTTCCAAAAATAGAAAGTGACTTATAATTCAAATTTGCCAAAATGGAAAGGTTTTCTCCTCAAGATTACATCATCAAAAATGCTTCAAATGAAATTTTGTTGAACATGAAAGTTGTAGATCTTGTTCTCCCATTTCCAAAAAGTCCAAGATCATGAATTTCTCATGTGTGGTTGAAGAGATATGATCAAATCTTGGTCAAATGAACATGGAACTTCAAAGGGGCATAACTTTCAAACCATAAGTCCAATTCATGTGGCTCTTTTTGCAACATTCTTGTTTCAACTTCTAGTTTCCAAAATTGGCATTACATTGCATGCATTCCATTCACATAAATATTTGCATTTTCAATTGACTTTTGGAGGGAAAATTAAAATTTAAAAATAATGCATTGTTTTCACATTTTAACATTTCCATTGGTCTTAAAACATCATTTTGAGTAAAAATACAAGGCAAAAACGTGCACTATTCACATGCCATGCCATGCATAAGGTGAAAAAACAATTTTTGCAAAACACCTCCAAATTAACCATTTTTCATTAGCATTTGATTAGAATTTAATTAATCATGATTAGTGAAGCATATAAATAGAAAATCATAACAGAATTTTCACATTTCCCAATTCTAAATCTAGAATTTTCAAAGTCTCTCAAAATTCTCTCTCATTTTTTCTTCACAATTCTTCAATCCAATTGCATTTTCCTTGCCAAATTCATCATCTAGTATCATTGTGGAGCAAGATTGAAGCTAGAATCACAGCAATTCGTGTAGTTTGAAGCATGTCCATAGCTTGAGGTCATCAATGGTGGAATCAAAATTTTGTTGAATCAAGTGCAATCAAGCCTCAAGCATTCATCCATACACTCATACAAGCTTGCTAGAACACATTGGAAGCATTGCAAGGCGCTGGAACACGTGAATCCAAGAACTGCACTTCAAGAGGTCACTTTTTCGATCTCTTTAATTCATGAAATTGTTGATATGTTCTTGTAGATCTTTTAATGGTGAGAATTATGCAATTTGAATCGAGTGATTTGGTGAAATATTCATGAAGTTACATGCGTTTAAAGTTTTGATGATGAAACTTAAATCCTTCGATTCTTGCATGTTGTGTTGTTTCGTGTTAAATTAATGGTGGATTATTGTTATGTGATGAAAGATCTACCAATTCATGTGCTTAATTTGAAAAACTAAGAAAATTATTCATGTTGATGATGAACACGCACTGTTCATGCGTTGCGTTTGGGAAGAAGATGATACAGTGGCTTTGGCAACGGTTTTTCGTGTTCCAAACCGTTCCCTTAGATGAACGCAGGAGCTATGGCCACGCTTTGGTTCAGGGGAAAACCGTTCCCTTAGAGAGGCGCTAGGGTTAAACGTGATTGGCTGCATGGAATCCCCATGCAGCGCGCCAAAAGCCTCATTTCAAAAGTGCAGGCGGTTCGAATCTTGGCTAGGGATGTTTCACATTGTTTCATTTCATTTCTTTCCACATGTTCATACTTGCTCCTTCGTGTTTTTTTCATTTTTTTTCTCACTTCATAAAATCATAACAAATTAAATAATGGTCCAAAAAATATGGTTGTTTTTTCATTGTGTCACATTTTGTGTCTAGAATTTTATGGATATTTTTTCACAAATTATGCCTGGCTGGAAATTTATTTGCCCTGGGGTTCTTGTACATGTGTGCATTTTGGATATTTCTTTGCTATATCATTTGTGAAATGCTCAATTCTTATCCAATGCTCATGAAATTTGACATGCTTAAACTAGACATCTTGCTGGACATTTTGGTGTTGAGTTTGCATTTTTATCAATTGCCATTGCTGAGTTATGATTTTTCTAAGATAGGTGTGACAATTTGTGTCACACCTTGAGATGTTCAACTTGATGAATGCCTTTTCCATGCCAAATAAACTCCAAATTCTCTGATTTTTTGTATGGTGCTTGATATGCATGTTTTGGATGCTCATGATTTTTTGTGGAATTTTTGGATTGATTTCTGATTTGATTGATATTTTTCTCCCTGGATTGCCATTTGTGAACTTTTGAATAGTCATGATTTTCAATGATTTGTGAAATGCTTGTGCTTTATCCTATGGATGTGAAATTTTTCACATTGATTCTAGACATGTTTAAGGTTGTTTTGGCTTTGGTTTGAAGTTTTTATCATTTGCCAATTCTGTTTTAGGCTTGTGCTAAGTTGATGTACCAAATTGTGCCCATTTGTGCTTGGTTTTGATTGCCTTGACTTGATGAATTTGATTACCATGCTTAATCATGTCCAAATGCTCTAATTTTTTGTGTGATGATCATGTTATGTGTTCTGTTTACTCATGATTTTTACCAAAATTAATTGAATCATTTTTTATTTAATGTGCATTTGTTCATTCTGTTGTCTCAATGTGATCACAATATGCATACCTTGCCATATTTTGTTCATGAAATGAATTTGGTAATTGATATTGATGTGATATCTTTTGGATGATGTTCTTGATGGATTGAACTTGATTCATGTCAATTTTCATGTTCTGTTTTGAATTTTTTCTCCCTCTTTGACCCTAGGTCTTGGCCTAGTGGTTTGTCTCATCTTTGAGCTTTGATTTCAGGTCGAACATCCAGGTTATATGGTTCATGATGCAACCTCACTTGAGCATTTGATGCTTGCTTTTGACTACTAACATTGTGTGTTTTGTAGGATTGTTAACTCATTTGAGCTTGAGTTGTGGCTTATGCCTTTGCTTATTGGGTTTGACTGTTGATATTCATGTTATCTGTTTGTCTGTACAGTTTAACTGACTTGTGTGATGTTTCTACAGGTACATAAGTTGCTTAAGTTCATTTTGAACTTGCTTTTGCTTGGTTGCTTAACCATATAGGTATAACCCTCTGACTTCATGTAGTCTGGAAGACCTGTCATGTTACTTGGGCAGGCACCTGTCTGAAGTCCTCCTTAAGAGGCAATGCTTGTGAATGTTTATTTTTGTGCCAAGCAGGAAAAGTCCTTTGATAAGGCAATTGGCAGATAAAAGAGATGTGAAATCCATCTCCTATTATTCAGTGTGTCATCCACTTTGCTCACACACCTTATGTTGATGCATTGTGGATATTAACCCAAGATCTCTGTTGAGTCAGTCATATGTGGAGAAGAGTTCCAACTTTCTGAACTCCCACACTTTCATTTGTCTAAAGCTCTCCCAGGCCAGGGATAAGAGCTGTGAGGTCTTACCCTCACTTCCCATTTAATCTGCTTCACCCTAACTCTCAATGTTAGGGTTAAGAGCTAACTACACCCGATTCCAGTTGGCTTGTGTTTCACAGCCTAACCTTATGTGAGCCCACTTTGTTTGTATATAGTGTGTGCTAATTGTGTGTATGCTTGCTTTGCTTTGCCTATTTAGGATAGCTTGCTGCCTGTGCAAGTTAGATAGAAACCTCAACCTAGGACCATGATGGATTACATGATAACTATTAGGCTCGAGTCAGTCTCCCTTCTAGTTTGTCTTTTCCCAGTCTCTGGTTAGGAGAAAGTTTCTCCCCTGTTAAGGGCAACTACGTTGCCCTGATCCTCATTCCAGATGAGGTACGTAGGCAGGAGGTCGTACGAGATCTCTCCGGGCACCCTTTTTCTTTTTGTGTGTGTTTGTCTGACAGTTACTAGGCTCGAGTGTCAGACTCCTTAGTAACTTGTTATGTGTTATCCTTCTTGTGTGTGTTAGGAGATGGATGTAAGCCCAGCGATTGGCATTCCGTATCCTATTGTTGTGTGCTTGGAGTCCGATATAAGTCCAGCAATTGGCATTTGGTTTCCAGTGTGGGTTTGTTTGGTTCGGAGTCTGATGTAAGTCCAGTGATTGGCATTCGGTTTCCATGTTTGCCTGTTTGCGTGTGTTTTATTTCGGCGTGCGTGAGCCGAACTACGGTAGCTCTGATTCTCATTCCAGATGAGATACGTAGGCATAGGATGCGATATCCTAGCGAGCCCTTTCCTCTTATTCCACCTGTGTTGTTTCCAGTGTGTGTGTGCATTCTTTTGAGCAGTGTTTTAGCAACCTTTCTTCTATCCTTTTGAGCGTGGATCCCGTCGAGTACGACGGATGCGTAGGGGTGCTAATACCTTCCCTTCGCATAACCGACTCCCGATCCCATCTCTCTTTGGTCGCGAGACCATGTCTTTTCCAGGTTTACTTTGAGCGTTTCCTTTCCCTCTTTTGGGATAAATAACGCACGGTGGCGGCTCTGTTTGTTTTGTTTTTGCCCGCCGGTTGTTTTTCGCGGATGCGACAGCTGGTGACTCTGCTGGGGACTATAGAAGTTGACCTCCTGTTGGTCCATCTTCCCTAAGCGAGTCTCTCCTAGTGCTCTTTAGGACAGTTTAGGTTGCTTGTGTTGCTCTATTTATTGCATTTATGATTATTATGTTGTGTATATATTTGCATAAATGTTTGCATGCATCATATTATCATTGTGTTGTCTTCTGTACAGGTGGTTCCTCTGATTTGGGGTGGGTGTTCTGAGTGGGGCTAAAACCCAGGCCCGAGTATACACCTAGGATTAGTGTGGTCTCACGTTTCCTCACTTGCTTTATCAGCATGATGTTGCGACGTGACATACCACAAGCCGGACGAGGTTCTTCTGAGGGAGCTCTTCCTTAGTGGGGTGTTCCACTTTGGTTGGGTTATCTCTTTAGAGCTGTTGACTTCGGTGACCGATCTTTCCCGGATCTTTGGTTTAGACGATCTTAAGAGAGCTGCAACGGCACACCCAAAAGGGCAAACCCATTGAGTATCTTTGCCCGATTGTCGAGGCCATTATCCGCCTTAGGATGACCTGATTAGAATTCATCTGTGAGGGGAGGGTTGATTCTTACAGATGCATGTTCTGATGGTGACTTTGATGGTGACTAATGGTTCAGTTGTTGATCAGAGTCCTATTTATAAGTCGGATTTATGGATTTATTTCCGAGACGCCGGAGTTCTGTCTGCGGTATTTATCAGTGGGGATCCGTTTATTTCAGGATTCCCTGGGCTGGTTCAGAGGGTCTTATGGTTATCTGTTCAGAGAATCTCTGGTGATGATGCTGATGTATCTTTCAGTTCCGTTTATTTCGGAACCCCAAGTCGGATTTGTGGTTACATATTCCTTCAGATGGTTGTGATCAGTTCAGAGGCCGTAACTCAGTGCAGTAAATGATCAGATGACTTGGAGGATGGCACCGTGCATTGCATTCACGCATCAGCATCATCCACATTTTGCATTCATCGGCATCTAACTCATGTCTATCCATACTCAGGGTACATTCTCGATTGAGATTCTGGTTGAGAGACATCCAGATGTCAGAATATTATTATCGAATTTTTTATCCGTCTTGATGAAGCCAGAATCGAAGGAAAGAGTGTTCCTCATATGGATAAACATTGCATTCATGCGTGAGTCATAATAACCTGTCTTCTATTTTGCAGGTGTCAGTTTCTAACATGTTTGGGTTTACTCAGGAATCATTGCTCGCGCATGCCGAATCATTCCCTTGCACACAACCCGTCCGCATAGATACTTTACCAGACGCAACACACCCAAATTGATGGATACTTCCAACACAGACATTCTCGAGCTGAAAGAGAAAATGGGAGAGCTGGTCAATATTATGCAAGGGTTCTCCTTGGGGCAGAAGGCGTTGGTTGAGAAAGTGGAAAAGCTCGAGCGGGCTTCGGCTGCCAACAGTGGTAACAACCTTGAGGGGGTCTCCAACAGTGGTCTTGGTGGTTCTAGGGATGGTGGTGATCCCAGGAGGAAGGCTGCTGATGATGTGGTAATCAATAATGCTGGAGGCTTTGGTTTCGCTGCAGGTGGTGGACCAGGTCCGATGGGCAATAATATGAAGGATAGTTTGTTCCCTCCTTTCCTTAAAGCCTTGGAAGATAAAGAAGCGGATCAGTTATCCATGCTGAATGAGCAATTTGGTCAGTACAGTGTCCCGCCGCCAAATAAAGAGATTCAGGTGCTAGCAGAGAAGATCAGGGCTCTGGAAAGTCATGCTACTCCAGGGTTTGTTAATATGTCAAATATTGGGCTGGTTGAGGGGATTGTGATCCCACAAAAGTTCAAAGCGCCTGTGTTTGATAAATACAATGGGAGTTCTTGCCCGGAAACTCATCTCCAGGCCTTTGTCCGGAAAATTTCTGCCTATACAACGGATCAGAAGCTCTGGATGTACTTCTTCCAAGATAGTCTGTCTGGAGGATCCCTGGAGTGGTACACCAAGCTGAAGTCTTCTGACATTAAGAGCTGGCAAGATCTTGGAGATGCATTCTTTAAACAGTACCAGTTCAATGCTGACATGGCTCCTAGCCGTACTCAGTTGCAGGGTATGTCTCAGAAGCCGAATGAGGGGTTTAAAGAATATACCCAAAGATGGAGGGAGTTGGCTGCCAGAGTTCAACCTCCGCTGGTGGATCGGGAGATGTCTGATCTGTTCATGGGTACCCTGCAGGGGGTTTTTGCTGAAAGGATGGTGGGTTGTCCCGTCACTGGCTTTGAAGACATTGTGGTGGCAGGGGAGAGAATTGAAAGTTGGCTGAGAATGGGGAAAATACAGGGAAATGCTCCGTCATCTGGAGTAAAGAAGCCATTTGAGAATGGTCAGCGCAAAAATGAGGGTGAATCAAGTGTTGTGTGTGACCAGAGAGGACACGGTAGGGATCGTTACTACCAGCACACTGCTGCGGTAACCACCCCTGCTGGTAATCAGTCAGTATGACAGCAACAGAGAGCACAGAGAGTCGGGTACCAAGTGAGGGGAAAAGGGATTGATCGTCAGTTCGATAAGCCGCCCGTGACATATGCTGTTCTGTTTAAGAAGTTGATGGATCTTGGGTTAGTTCAGCCAAGGACGATGGCTCCGGTAAGATCAGATCAGAGGCCTCCTAACTATGATGAGAACGCCGAGTGTGAATTCCATTCTGGTACACCAGGGCATAACATTGACGGCTGTAGAGCTTTTAAGCATGTTGTCCAGGACCTGGTAGACTCCAAGGCCATCAATTTTGCACCATCTCCGAATGTTAATGCTAATCCCATGTCGGTGCATGGTCAGGCGTTGGTGGGTGCAATTGCTGAAGATTCGGATCACGCCTGTGCGGTAGGTGAAGGGACTGACAGTGACTGCGAGTTTGATGGTTGGATAAAACCGTGCGTACCAGGGATGGAAGTCCAGAACTGAAAGGCCTAAAAAGATCATCACTGTCACTCATCCTGAAGAGTAATATTTTCTGTTTTTCAATTCTGTTTGCATGAAAGCCATACGTTTTGCCCGAAACGTAATGGTCCATTGTAAGGGCCATCTCATGTTTCATTTTGCAACATTTTGCATCATTAATAAATGGATGTTTTTCACATTAAAAGCGGTGTTCCCTGTTTTTCACTTATTTTTGCAGTTTAAAAATAAATAAAAATGGCAATGTTTGTTTTCATTTTTCCCTTTTTTGATTTGACTTGTTCCAACTTCGAAAAATAATTCTCCGGATCTCGTTGATAACAATTCGGTTACACCTCTATATGACTTCGACAATCCGATCTATCATGCCGAAGAAGAAGGCGAAGAAGATTGTGATCTGCTGGAAGATTAACCAGGTTGTTGAAACAAGAGGAGAAGGTGATTCAACCGCACGAGGAGCGAGTTGGGATTGTTAATCCAGGCACCGCCGAGGTCGGAGAGGAAGTGAAAGTTGGTTCCGCCCTGGAGGCGAGTGTCAAGAGCGAAGATGATGCCATTCGGTCTCAAGAACGCCGGTGCCAAGTATCAGAGAGCCATGGTGACTTTGTTTCATGGTATGATTCATCATGAGACCGAATGCTATGTTGACGACATGATAGCAAAGTCCCAAACAGAAGAGGGGCATCCGGTAGATTTGGCCAAGCTGAGTGGACCAGTTGAGACAATTCAAACTGAGGTTGAATTCAAATAAGTGCACTTTCAGAGTGCGGTCCGGTAAGCTGCTGGGGTTCATTGTAAGAGAGGAATCGAGGTTGATCCTGCTAAAAAAAAAAGTAATACAAGAAATGCCTGAACCGAAAACAGAAAAAAGAGGTTCGTGGTCTCCTAGGTAGATTGAACGACATTTCACGGTTCACATCTCATCTAACAGCCACGTGTGAACCCATTCAAGCCGTGAAAAAAAATCAAACGGTCAGGTGAAATAATGATTGCCAAGGGGCATTGAAAAATAAAAGAATAAGTTGCAGGAGCCTCCGATTCTGTTGCCTCCCTGTGGAGGGAGACCATAAACCATGTACTTGACGGCCCTCGAGGGGTCTATGAGGTGTGTACTGGGGCAGCATGGCGAGTCTGATCGAAAAGAGCATGCAATTTACCTTAGCAAAGAGTTTATCGACTGTGAAACAATACATTCACTGCTCGAGAAAACTTGCTGTACTTTGGCATAGGCTGCTCGCCGACTGAGACAGTATATGCTGGTTCATACCACTTTGTGGATTTCCAAGATGGATCCAATCAAGTATACGTTTGAGAAGTCAGCATTGACCGGACGGGTTGCGAGATGGTAAAAAATGATTCTGACTGATTTGCGATATTCAGTATACCTCTCAGAAGGCAATCAAGGGGAGTGTATTGTCCGATTACATCGCCCTGCAACCCATTGAGGATTATCAATCAAGGAAGTTTGAGTCCCTGATGAGGACATCTCGAGGTGCTCAAATCGAAAGATTGTGAGGAACCGATCCCGGAGGAGGGGCCTGACCCTGAATCCGAACGGATTTTGATGTCTGATGGGGGGAGGTTAAGGTGGATGAGTTAGTGCCGCTTCGGTTACACCAAAGGGATCCCACATTCCTTTTGTTGCCCGGATAACATTTGAATGCACCAGCAAGGGTGGCTGAGTACGAAGCTTGTATCCTAGGTATCGAACCTCGGTGCGTACGTCTATTGGGGCAACGCCTTTCTCGCTCGTATATGGAATGGAAGTCGTATTACCGGTTGAGGTTCAAATTCCCTCTTTGAGAGTCCTGATGGACGTGAACTGCGAGAGGCGGAACGGGTAAGGACCCGGTATGAGGAGTTGAGCCTGATTGAGGAAAAGAGGCTGGCAGCCATCTGTCATGGGCAGTTGTACCAGCAGCGGATGAAGCGTGCTTTTGACCAAAAGGTGCGACCTCGTGTGTATCACGTAGGTGATATGGTGCTGAAAAGGATCCTTCCTCCTCAGAATGATCGTAGGGGCAAATGGACACCCAATTATGAAGGTCCATTCGTGGTCAAGAAGGTTTTCTCTGACATAGCCTTGTTGTTAACGACCATGGATGGCGAAGATTTTCCATCCCCTGTGAATGCGGACGCAGTTAAAAAATACTTCGTTTAAGAGACCCGCTGGACGAAAAGAATAAAATAGTCCAGGCAAAAATGGGCATCCCGGCGAACCAGGAAAAAATGAAAAGGTTCGGGCAAAAATTAGGGATAAAAAGAAAAACTGTACACCCGGCAAGTCGAAAACCTGAAAAGGAGGCTTGGGCAAAAAAGGGTATCCCGGTGGACTGAAAACCCGAAAGGGCGGTCCAGGCAAAAGAGGGATTGAAACGAACAACTGCGTCTGGCATGATCGTTTGCGCTTTGGTTAAGGCATCAAGATAATCCACGGCAGGGAGCAGTCGGAAGCGTCTTGTTCGGAAGGCGGAGAAAGCAAGGAGAGTCTGAGGACATACGGGGTGTAACCGAGTTGGAACTCGATGAGATCACGGGTTTCACATTGCCATTAGGATAGATTTTCCTTTTGTGCGCAATTACCTCTTTTCAGGAATTGCTTCCTTTCTATCGCTCAATTTGAGCCACACTTTTTCAATCAATAAACTGTATATTCAGTCAAATAATTTTTGTTTTTGTTTTCATTACCGCTTTGATTGCAAAAACATCCAGTTATTTTTGATAAAGAATCTTTGCATTTTAAGACATACAGATCCCTTCCAATGCATGTTTATAAGATTGAAAGCTTGAAATCTTATTCGGAAGGTTGAGCGACCCAAGTGTTGAAATCTTGACACGCCTGGGGCACGGTTTTATCTAACGATCTCTTTTGCAGGTACTGTTAGGTATCCTCACTCACTTGCAGGTTGTGGTGTGAGGCTTTTGACGAAAGATCCCCGAGGAGTCCAATCAGGGACGAATGAATTGAAGAATGGTGAAAAGACGACGGAAAGACGTACGGCGATCCTTGAGAATTAATCAAGAAGACTATTCAAAGTCTAAGATTGGAAAGTCTGTATGAATCTAAGGAGCTCGTTCTCCGTAGAGTACGGAGCAGTCGGGAATACAAGGTGATGAATCAGAAAAGTCCAGACGAGTCTGGGAGTTCTCAAAATTGGAAAGCTGACATTAGGATTTGGATGTTGAATACCAGGGTTCGGCGAATCGACGGGTGTTTAGTACCAGATTTTCCTGGTTTCCCCAAGCAGGGTTGGGATTGTTACCTCCCCCGGCAGATTCAAGGTCCGAGTCTTCCCTAGCAGGGTCGGGATGGTTATCTCCCCGGCCGGTTTTAGATCGGTGTTTCCTCAGCAGCCAGGCCCGAAGGTTTCTATTTCCCCAACGGAGGTATCTATTGGTAGTGGTTTCTCCAAGCAAATTCGAGCTTGCAAATTCCCCAGCAAGTCAGAGATTGTTGGTTTCCCCACATAGTGAGTTGGTGGTTTTTTCCCCAGCGATGTCCCCAAGCGGATCGGATGCAGAGGAGGTTATTCCTGGTAAGGGTGGCCTATTTCCCAGCAGCAGTGTTATTCCCCAGCAGGGTGGAGATGGGAAGTGTTGGCGAGTTCCTCAGCAGAGTGCCTTAAGCTCCCCAGAAGAGTCCCTTGAGGGGGATATCTTTTATGCATGCATCATGTAGATAAGCATAGCATATTGCATAATAAATTGCGTAGCATTTCCATAATTATGGAGCATTGCGCTAAAAATCATCATGCATCATCATTGCAAGCATCAGCTAGTCTCAAGCCGTGGTTACCGTTTGAGATTTGGTTTCGCCAGTGGGTGAAGATGCTACTCAAGCCGTGGTTACCGTTTGAGAAGTGGTTTCGCTGGTTGGAAGATCAACATCAGCATTGCAAGCATAAGTTAACCCCAAGCCGTGGCTACCATCCAAGAATGGGTTTTGCCAGTCAGTGAAGATGATACTCTGAGGAGTTTGGCATTGTGATGTTGGGTCAACGGTATTCCCCAGTAGCGCGATACTGGAGGAAGATTTCTGTCGTGCGAGACGGAAGTTTGAAGATGTTACTCTGAGGAGTTTAGCATTGTGATTTTGGAGCAACAGTATTTCCCAGTTAGTCCCCGGCAAGCGTCTGCCTGGTTTTGACATATGTGGATGTCATCCTTGCGATACCAGTAAGTGTCGTGTCGATCCCCGTAATGTCTGTTTTCTTTGGTGTCAGTAAACATCATTGTTCGATGTCAAGTAAACGTCGCGTTCCCTCCCAATCATTGGTCAATGTCTGGTCGAGTTTTCTTTGGTGTCAAGTAAACATCATTGTTCGATGTCAAGTAAACGTCGCGTTCCCTCCCAGTCATTGGTCAATGTCTGGTCGAGTTTTCTTTGGTGTCAAGTAAACATCATTGTTAGATGTCAAGTAAACGTCGAGTTCCCTCCCAGTCATTGGTCAATGTCTGGTCGAGTTTTCTTTGGTGTCAAGTAAACATCATTGTTCGATGTCAAGTAAACGTCGAGTTCCCTCCCAGTCATTGGTCAATGTCTGGTCGAGTTTTCTTTGGTGTCAAGTAAACATCATTGTTCGATGTCAGTAAACGTCGAGTTCCCTCCCAGTCATTGGTCAATGTCTGGTCGAGTTTTCTTTGGTGTCAGTAAACATCATTGTTCGATGTCAGTAAATGTCGAGTTCCCTCCCAGTCATTGGTCAATGTCTGGTCGAGTTTTCTTTGGTGTCAGTAAACATCATTGTTCGATGTCAGTAAATGTCGAGTTCCCTCCCAGTCATTGGTCAATGCCTGGTCGAGTTTTCTCTGGTGTCAGTAAACATCATTGTTCGATGTCAGTAAACGTCGAGTTCCATCCCAGTCATTGGTCAATGTCTGGTCGAGTTTTCTTTGGTGTCAGTAAACATCCTTGTTCGATGTCAGTAGACGTCGAGTTCCTTCCCAGTCATCAGTCAATGTCTGGTCGAGTGTCCTCTGATATGTCGCCATCGGAGTGGTGTTTTGGTGTTATTTCCGGTGTTGCCAGCGGGATTATCACAAGAAAATGGAGAACGGGGTTCAAATGGAGAGAAGGAGATGCTGGGCATTTTCTGGAAAACGGGGTCCAAATGGAGAAAGGGAGACACGGGGTGTTTTCTGGAGAGCGGGGTTCACAATGGCGATCGCGAGTTATCGTCAGGCGACCGGGGTTCAAAATGGAGAGCGGGGTTCATTATTTGGCAAGCAAGACTACTATGAAGTTGTCGGGGTTCAACCGCGGTGATCCGGGATCATTCGCGCAAAAGAAAATGTTCGTTCGGGGTTCAAGAAAACTAAAAAGAGGAAATCATCAGAAAGTTTCGGGGTTCAAGAAAAGTAAAAAAGAAAAGAAGTAATAATAATCCCCAGCGGATGTGGTGTTCCGGCCATGGTTATCCCTGTGTTACCATTTATTTTGGTATACAGGTCAAGTTTCTATTTCGGTATTCAGGCTGACTTTCTCCGTAGCAGACAGATTCTTCTTCCTTTGAGATTGCTTCTTTGCCGATTCTGACAGGCATTGTTAATTATTTCCCAATCAGAGTCCAAATTGTTCGTCTGTTCTTAGTATTCAATCACTTTTCATCCTGATCATCTGAAAGTCGAGGCTATTCATATCGAACAGGTTCACAGTGGATTGAATAGGGGCAGCTGTAACACCTCAAAATTTGCCCTCCTCTCTTGGGACTAGCTTAGCATATTGCATTTCATTTTGTAGGTCCTTAGTCATTGCATCTTTGCATATCATGTGGAAACAATAAGCAAGTCATCCTCCTAAGTCTTGCTCAGAAGATAAAGAGGTTAAAAGATTCAAGCTTGAGGGTCTCATGAATTGATCACTAGCCACCTGAGGGTTTGTGCTTCAATTAGGGTTTCTTGGTTCCTCAAGGAGATTGATCATTATCTTGGTTGAAGTGGTGCATCACCATCATCATGGTCTTATCATCACCAAGAGGTTCATTGTGCCTGATCATGTGCCTTGGGATTAGGGTTTTGACCTCTGGTCAACCCTAATCAATTGTATTATACCAGTCAGGGTTTTGCAAGGAGATGAGGTCTTTCATGAGATGGGGATCATTATATGTGTTTTAATGAGCTTGTGTAAGCTAGGGTTTCATTTTGGAGCCATTTAATCAAGAGGTTGAGGCTCAAATTCATCTGTGCATGACCAAGTCATCTATCAACTGAAAAAGTCAACCACAAGTCAACTGTTGGATTTGTAGGTGGGAAGTGGTTAGAAATACTTCATTCATGTTCAAACAAGTCTCATTTGACATTTCAAACATCAACATTGAAGAAAATAAAGTCAGGACAAAACTTTCCAAAAATAGAAAGTGACTTATAATTCAAATTTGCCAAAAATGGAAAGGTTTTCTCCTCAAGATTACATCATCAAAAATGCTTCAAATGAAATTTTGTTGAACATGAAAGTTGTAGATCTTGTTCTCCCATTTCCAAAAAGTCCAAGATCATGAATTTCTCATGTGTGGTTGAAGAGATATGGTCAAATCTTGGTCAAATGAACATGGAACTTCAAAGGGGCATAACTTTCAAACCATAAGTCCAATTCATGTGGCTCTTTTTGCAACATTCTTGTTTCAACTTCTAGTTTCCAAAATTGGCATTACATTGCATGCATTCCATTCACATAAATATTTGCATTTTCAATTGACTTTTGGAGGGAAAATTAAAATTTAAAAATAATGCATTGTTTTCACATTTTAACATTTCCATTGGTCTTAAAACATCATTTTGAGTAAAAAATACAAGGCAAAAACGTGCACTATTCACATGCCATGCCATGCATAAGGTGAAAAAACACTTTTTGCAAAACACCTCCAAATTAACCATTTTTCATTAGCATTTGATTAGAATTTAATTAATCATGATTAGTGAAGCATATATTTAGAAAATCATAACAGAATTTTCACATTTCCCAATTCTAGATCTAGAATTTTCAAAGTCTCTCAAAATTCTCTCTCATTTTTTCTTCACAATTCTTCAATCCAATTGCATTTTCCTTGCCAAATTCATCATCTAGTATCATTGTGGAGCAAGATTGAAGCTAGAATCACAGCAATTCGTGTAGTTTGAAGCATGTCCATAGCTTGAGGTCATCAATGGTGGAATCAAAATTTTGTTGAATCAAGTGCAATCAAGCCTCAAGCATTCATCCATACACTCATACAAGCTTGCTAGAACACATTGGAAGCATTGCAAGGCGCTGGAACACGTGAATCCAAGAACTGCACTTCAAGAGGTCACTTTTTCGATCTCTTTAATTCATGAAATTGTTGATATGTTCTTGTAGATCTTTTAATGGTGAGAATTATGCAATTTGAATCGAGTGATTTGGTGAAATATTCATGAAGTTACATGCGTTTAAAGTTTTGATGATGAAACTTAAATCCTTCGATTCTTGCATGTTGTGTTGTTTCGTGTTAAATTAATGGTGGATTATTGTTATGTGATGAAAGATCTACCAATTCATGTGCTTAATTTGAAAAACTAAGAAAATTATTCATGTTGATGATGAACACGCACTGTTCATGCGTTGCGTTTGGGAAGAAGATGATACAGTGGCTTTGGCAACGGTTTTTCGTGTTCCAAACCGTTCCCTTAGATGAACGCAGGAGCTATGGCCACGCTTTGGTTCAGGGGAAAACCGTTCCCTTAGAGAGGCGCTAGGGTTAAACGTGATTGGCTGCATGGAATCCCCATGCAGCGCGCCAAAAGCCTCATTTCAAAAGTGCAGGCGGTTCGAATCTTGGCTAGGGATGTTTCACATTGTTTCATTTCATTTCTTTCCACATGTTCATACTTGCTCCTTCGTGTTTTTTTCATTTTTTTTCTCACTTCATAAAATCATAACAAATTAAATAATGGTCCAAAAAATATGGTTGTTTTTTCATTGTGTCACATTTTGTGTCTAGAATTTTATGGATATTTTTTCACAAATTATGCCTGGCTGGAAATTTATTTGCCCTGGGGTTCTTGTACATGTGTGCATTTTGGATATTTCTTTGCTATATCATTTGTGAAATGCTCAATTCTTATCCAATGCTCATGAAATTTGACATGCTTAAACTAGACATCTTGCTGGACATTTTGGTGTTGAGTTTGCATTTTTATCAATTGCCATTGCTGAGTTATGATTTTTCTAAGATAGGTGTGACAATTTGTGTCACACCTTGAGATGTTCAACTTGATGAATGCCTTTTCCATGCCAAATAAACTCCAAATTCTCTGATTTTTTGTATGGTGCTTGATATGCATGTTTTGGATGCTCATGATTTTTTGTGGAATTTTTGGATTGATTTCTGATTTGATTGATATTTTTCTCCCTGGATTGCCATTTGTGAACTTTTGAATAGTCATGATTTTCAATGATTTGTGAAATGCTTGTGCTTTATCCTATGGATGTGAAATTTTTCACATTGATTCTAGACATGTTTAAGGTTGTTTTGGCTTTGGTTTGAAGTTTTTATCATTTGCCAATTCTGTTTTAGGCTTGTGCTAAGTTGATGTACCAAATTGTGCCCATTTGTGCTTGGTTTTGATTGCCTTGACTTGATGAATTTGATTACCATGCTTAATCATGTCCAAATGCTCTAATTTTTTGTGTGATGATCATGTTGTGTGTTCTGTTTACTCATGATTTTTCCCAAAATTAATTGAATCATTTTTTATTTAATGTGCATTTGTTCATTCTGTTGTCTCAATGTGATCACAATATGCTTACCTTGCCATATTTTGTTCATGAAATGAATTTGGTAATTGATATTGATGTGATATCTTTTGGATGATGTTCTTGATGGATTAAAGTTGATTCATGTCAATTTTCATGTTCTGTTTTGAATTTTTTCTCCCTCTTTGACCCTAGGCCTTGGCCTAGTGGTTTGTCTCATCTTTGAGCTTTAATTTCAGGTCGAACATCCAGGTTATATGGTTCATGATGCAACCTCACTTGAGCATTTGATGCTTGCTTTTGACTACTAACATTGTGTGTTTTGTAGGACTGTTAACTCATTTGAGCTTGAGTTGCGGCTTATGCCTTTGCTTATTGGGTTTGACTGTTGATATTCATGTTATCTGTTTGTCTGTACAGTTTAACTGACTTGTGTGATGTTTCTACAGGTACATAAGTTGCTTAAGTTCATTTTGAACTTGCTTTTGCTTGGTTGCTTAACCATATAGGTATAACCCTCTGACTTCATGTAGTCTGGAAGACCTGTCCTGTTACTTGGGCAGGCACCTGTCTGAAGTCCTCCTTAAGAGGCAATGCTTGTGAATGTTTATTTTTGTGCCAAGCAGGAAAAGTCCTTTGATAAGGCAATTGGCAGATAAAAGAGATGTGCAATCCATCTCCTGTTATTCAGTGTGTCATCCACTTTGCTCACACACCTTGTGTTGATGCATTGTGGATATTAACCCAAGATCTCTGTTGAGTCAGTCATATGTGGAGAAGAGTTCCAACTTTCTGAACTCCCACACTTTCATTTGTCTAAAGCTCTCCCAGGCCAGGGATAAGAGCTGTGAGGTCTTACCCTCACTTCCCATTTCATCTACTTCACCCTAATTCTCAATGTTAGGGTTAAGAGCTAACTACACCCGATTCCAGTTGGCTTGTGTTTCACAGCCTAACCCTGTGTGAGCCCACTTTGTTTGTATATAGTGTGTGCTAATTGTGTATATGCTTGCTTTGCTTTGCCTGTTTAGGATAGCTTGCTGCCTGTGCAAGTTAGATAGAAACCTCAACCTAGGACCATGATGGATTACATGATAACTATTAGGCTCGAGTCAGTCTCCCTTCTAGTTTGTCATTTCCCAGTCTCTGGTTAGGAGAAAGTTTCTCCCCTGTTAAGGGGAACTACGTTGCCCTGATCCTCATTCCAGATGAGGTACGTAGACAGGAGGTCGTACGAGATCTCTCCGGGCACCCTTTTTCTTTTTGTGTGTGTTTGTCTGACAGTTACTAGGCTCGAGTGCCAGACTCCTTAGTAACTTGTTATGTGTTATCCTTCTTGTGTGTGTTAGGAGATGGATGTAAGCCGAGCGATTGGCATTCCGTATCCTATTGTTGTGTGCTTGGAGTCCGATATAAGTCCAGCAATTGGCATTTGGTTTCCAGTGTGGGTTTGTTTGGTTCGTAGTCCTATGTAAGTCCAGCGATTGGCATTCGGTTTCCATGTTTGCCTGTTTGCGTGTGTTTTATTTCGGCGTGCGTGAGCCGAACTACGGTAGCTCTGATTCTCATTCCATATGAGATACGTAGGCATAGGATGCGATATCCTAGCGAGCCCTTTCCTCTTATTCCACCTGTGTTGTTTCCAGTGTGTGTGTGCATTCTTTTGAGCAGTGTTTTAGCAACCTTTCTTCTATCCTTTTGAGCGTAGGGGTGCTAATACCTTCCCTTCGCATAACCGACTCCCGATCCTATCTCTCTTTGGTCGCGAGACCATGTCTTTTCCAGGTTTACTTCGAGCATTTCCTTTCCCTCTTTGGGATAAATAACGCACGGTGGCGGCTCTGTTTGTTTTGTTTTTGCCCGCCGGTTATTTTTCGCGGAGGCGACAGCTGTTAGTTTGATCTGAGACAATTGGACTTAGAATTTAGGCAAGACTCCCTTTGCAAAGGACTTGGTCAATGCCAACTTTCATGAAACCAAATGCTTGTGGATTGAAACTTCATCTGATACAAAATTGAAGGTCCGTTTGAGTTCATCTGCAACATGATCATTATAAAGTTGTTATTTTGAACCTATGACTTATGCCATCCTTTGAAGTCATCTGTTACATGGGTAAAACTTGAAGAAGATCATGGAGTTGTCAAGCTTGGATGTGGCTATCTTTATTTGATGCCTTGCTGTTTGTATATTGATTGTTGTGTGATTCTAAAGTCCAAGGGAAATTTGGGTTTCTATATGACATTCTTGTCTATTGGATTACAGCCCATTTTTCAGATCTTTTCAACTCTTAACTTTTAAATTTATGCTTAGGATTAGTCTCTCCATCTCCTCCCCGTTTCTTTAATTTCAAAATCTCTCCCTCCTTTTAAAAATCTTCTTTGCTTGTGCTTGTTTTTTTCTAAACTTTGACCATTTTGCACGCTAGAAACTTTGGCCTTATGCCATTGCATTTTTAAACTCATTTTCTTAAATCAAACTTTGTAAATGAACTTAACCATACTTGACTTAAAATTTCAAAAGCGAAAAAGAACCAACACTCATTTAAATCATTTTTAGGCCCTTGTGCCTTTCAAACTTAAATTTTTGTTAAAAGCAATGCATCCACTTTGAAATTGTTACCACGAACTACAAGGTTTTATCCCTCATTTTTATGTTGGTACGTAGGCACAAGTCTGAAGGTCTTGTCAAACACAAAAATATAATTAATAAATTCTTTTCTCATCCCCCCCATTCTATTTGTTTGCAAACATCATTTTATATAAAAACACATATGCACATGAAAAAGGGCTCCCTAGGAGTACCTAGGACACTTTGGGTGCTAACACCTTCCCTCTGTGTAACCAACCCCCTTACCTGTAATCTCTGGAATTTTATTAGTTTTGATTTGAAAACTTCTTATTTTTGGGTTTTGTTCGTAATTTTCCCTTTTCCCTTGGAAACAATAAAAGCGCAGTGGCGACTCTTGTTATGTTGACATCTAGCTTATCCATAGCTTGATGATCATGAATTTACCACTACAGAAGGTTATTCCAAAAATTGACCAGTCTAAAGCAAATCTCCAAACATCTGTTGGTCAGAGGGCAAATTTGGTGTTGAGGTTCTGTTGACCCAGGGAAAATACATTCAATATTCAGTTAGTGTGAGTTAAGTCGCTTCAACGCTCATACCGGTGCAAGCTACCTCAAAACCACGTCAAATCCAACCACTCCAAGAGTCGGTTAATTAGGGACAAATCCTTTCATTCTGGGGAAGGCTGTCTCAAACCATCATCCTGGTATGATTACTTCCCAAAGCATCCTTTTAAGTAAAACTTCTACAAAGCCCAACCAACTGGGGCAAGATGAGCCACATACGAGCAATCCTCTCCATATCTTCAAGTTACTCAAGCAATTTATGTTGTGTCTCAACTGCCAATTTCGAGACAAGTGTCGGGGAATCATGTTATCACCCCATCCAATAACCTTTGCCTTCCAGTAGAAGCCTTGATGCAAAGAGCCTTCTCTTCCATTACCCGCACAGGGGCATTTTCGGAAACTTTCCCATCATTGCATAAATCATTATCATTCATTATTCATGTCGCTTCGCTCAAGCATAAAGCCATTCATATCATATCATTCATCGAGCGTAACCCCACAACATGAATCTGACATTAAAAAACCTTGTAAAACAAGATTTGACATCAAAGCCAACACCGCTTGGCAATTCAAAGTCCAGTTCCGGTCTGGTAAATCATTTCAAAGTCCAATTCATGACTGGAAAATATATTTTTAACCAGTTCCTGTCTAGAGAACCATTTGAAGACCAGTTCCCGTTTGGAAAACCATTTCAAAGTCCAATTCATTGGCAGATCCTTTTCAAGTCCAGTTCCCGTCTGGCAAACCATTTCAAAGTCCAAATTCATTGGCAAACCATTTCCAAACTCCAGATCTCGTCTGAAAGTTCGATAAAAGCCCAATTCCTATCTGGAAAATCATTATCAAAGCCTAGTTCCCGTCTGGCACACCATTTCCAAAGGCCAGTTCTCGTATGGCAGTTCATTTCAAAGCCTAGTTCACGTAGGGAAAATCATTTACGAAATATTAGTTCCCGTCTGGTCACCTATTTTGATACCAGTTCCCGTATGGTATTCTATCTTCCGTAACCAGTTCTCGTCTGGTAGCTTACTTTTAAAGTCAGTTCCCGTATGACAAACAAAAAAACAAAGTCAGTTCCCGTATGAAAAACAAAAACAAAGGCAGTTCCCGTCTGGAATTTTAATCCTTTTCACTAGTTTTCGTATGGTAACTTCTCCTTTAAGTCCAGTTCTCGTCTGGAAGTTTAATCTGTTTCACCAGTTTTCATCTGGAAGTTCACCTTCAAAGTCCAAGATCATTGGCGGTCAAGAATAAAACCCTACATAAGCCCAATTACCCATTTGCATTCCCACATGCACCACATGCATATCATTCTTGCTGAAATAAGGATCGTATCAATCGTCATCATACTTATGCATATCATTCCCTCCAAAACAGGAATCTTCATTAAAATAAACAAAAAAATGATTCGAATTCCTATATGTACATCTAAAAATCCCCAACAATTGCATACTTGCATATATCTCATGCATCATTCCATGCATGGTACTTCCACCCATGTCATACAAAACATCAAACATAACATAATTCAAGATCCAGGGTCAATCATATGTATCATGGACATTCAGTATTTCTCTAAATAGAGTTATTACCCTGCTCTAGTATCCTTGAAGAGTCTTAGATATAATTGAGGTATCATTCCCTATGATGGAATATCTCGATTATATCATGTAAGATGTTGCTTTGACGATTCAAAGAATCTCATTTATATGTTTGAGATACTGCTTCATTTATCTGAAGAATCTCATTTATTTTAGAGATACTGCTCTAGTATTCCCGAAGAGTCTTAGTTATAATTGAGGTATCATTTCCCCTTGTTTGGAATATCTCGATTAGATCATATAAGATGTTGCTTCGTGTATTTAGAGAATATCATTTATCTGTTTGAGATACTGCTTCATTAATTTGAAGAATCTCATATATTGCCTGAGATACTACTTTATTAATTCGGAGAATCTCATAAGCTCTTATTTAACTACTCTAGTATCCTCGAAGAATCTTAAATATGACTGAGATATCATTCCCTTGTTGGAATATCTCGATTGTATCATGTAAGATACTGCTTCGTTGATCCTCAGGGAATCTTGTGTGTTCAGTTCAAGACAATGTTCTGCTAATTTTCAGAAAATCTTAGATATGATTGAGGTATCATTCCCTTGTTGGAATATCTTGATTATGTCATCCAAGATATTGTTCTGACGATTCTCAGAAAGTATTGTTGTTTAATTTACCTTATGATAACCTTTCTCATTATATTTCTCATTGCATTTTCTTTCCATATTTCTTCCTTGCATCTCGAAGGACAAAATCCAGGTCTTTTCGTATTTAATTATCTTCCACCATGAATGTACGAAGACCGTTGTCATTCATACTTTCTGGTCCAAGTTAATTAAATAGGGGCAACTGTCATACCCCAATTTTGTCTGGGTATTTTAAATTCATCTGATACATGTCCATTTGTCGAGTTTTTCATTTTTATCCATATGCATTTTTATCATAAAAAAAGTCACAATAATCATGCATATATGCATTATAGTAAAATAGTCAATATTTTACATATCGAAGAAATTAACTAAAATTACATTTTTTTTATTATGCATATTGAAAAAAATAAATTCATGATCATTTGATTTATCATTAAAATATCCATTTGAATTTTATTATTCATTTTCATGCATCATAAAATAAAAATCAATGTTTTTAGAAGTTCCAGAATATCTCTCATTTATTACATCATTATTCCATGCATATATTACATTATTATTCCATGCATATATTACATCATTATGCACTATTTAATTAAATAAGTTTATATAAGACACTCACACTCTTTGCATAATTGCTAAACTATCCTTTATAGAGCCTATAAATAAACCGCATTCCATTCACAAATGACACCACCAATCATTCACAAAAACTAAGCAAAAACTTTCTTCATTTTCTTGCAAGCCACTTCTTTCTTTTTATCAAATAGGTAGATTCTTATGCTTGTTCTTTATTTAATTCTATTATATTTTTACTCTTGCTTTATTTATTTAGTACATTAATCATCACCATTTTGCATGGAAACTCAATTGATTTTAAATAAAGAGTTGAAAAGTGTTCTTGAACCTCCATAAGCAAAAGTTATTTGTTGTTTTTTAAATAACTCTTGTGCTTGTTTTTTATTTAGTTATATTGTATTTTTACTCTTACTTTATTAATTTACTATCTTAATAATCACCATTTTGTATGAAAACTCAATTGATTTTAAAATCAAGAGTTTAAAGTGTTCTTGAACCTCCATGAACAAAAAGGGTCAAATGAAAATTGATGTTTGTTTTATATAAATAATATATTCAATAACTTCCCAACATCACTCCGAGCACGAATCCATAGTTCGTTTGTCATTAGGGTGGATAAAATGGTCAAATCAAGCAAATGTATGTTGCTACATTTTGTTGATTTTAGAAATTTTATGTTGTTTATTTTCTAATTTTGAATATACCATTATGTTCGTGAGATCGAGTAGATAAATTTTCATTACTTATTTGCTTAATTTCATGAAAAATTGAGAAAGTTATGGTGCTTTTACGTTTTCGTTGAAACTCAATTTCTTCCATTTTTGCTGCTACGGATAGTAACCAAATAGGGGGTTGGAGAAGATGAAGTCTCCCTCACATCTCCTAATTGCTCAATGCATCCTTGTCATCCTTTCTTCTTTGGGCCTAGAGCATTTTCTTAGTTACTCCCCCAATTTTTTGTCTATTTTTGTCTTTTGTATATATATTTTATTTATTATATTATTATTATTGCTTTATTTATTTATTTTTGTTCTTTCTTTTATTTCGTATAGTTTTTTTCAATTCTTTTACCTCTTATGTTTATTCTCTTTTATTATTTTTTTACCTTTTTATTGCTTTATTTTTTAGTTTATTTTATTGTACTTTTAGTTCATGCATAATTGTTAATCCAAAAAGACAAAATGACCTTTAAAATTAATCATTCAAAAATACTAAGATAAAAGGAATTTGATCAACATCAAGTACATTTTTCAAAATCTCACTAAACTTTTTTTCTTTAATAAGCACCTCATATCATTTCAAACCATTTTCACTAATGTGATAAAACACTCGATCAACATCGAATTTCTCTTCCACTTTCTCAACTCGTTAAACTTTTTTCCTAAACAAATTCGAAAGAAATGGGTCCTTGGAATCTTGCATTCCTTGAATCCTTGATGATTGCTCTCAAGGCACACGTCTTGGGTTAGCTTTTCATTCACTCTTTTCATTTCTAAAATGCCTAATTACTTGGACGAAAAGAGGGGTCATTGGAGTCTAGCATTCTGGTGGAATCTTTGAACAATCTTTTGAATGTTCATTGTCCATCAAACAATTTTATGAATACATTGAATGAAAAAGGTATCGTTGGAGTATAGAATTCCGACAATACCCTGATTCATTGGTTCCAAGGCTCACGTCTTATTCTTACCGAATATTCATCATTCTCCTAAAGATTATACAACACATCAACTTTAACTTATTCTCTCGCCCCCGTGTGATCGAAAACCTTTCATAATAAAACATTTATCTAATCCCTTCTAACGCGTACAAACTTGCGCTTAAGCCTCCTTCGCGGGTAAGCAAACCATGTTTTACCGTTATAATGCGATCTAGACACGTGTTCACTATAACACAACTTTTACCAAACTCTTTGCTCTCCCCCGTGCGATTGAAAACATTTTCATAAATGGACAATGTTTAGTCCTTTCTAATGCGAATATAAACTAGCACTTAAGCCTCCACCGAGAGTAGACAAGTCAATGTTTAACTATTAGAATGCGACATAAACACTCGTCCTCTAAAAACAATCAACCAACACTCTTGACTACCCCGAATTATGAATGTTATGACTTTCTTATTGCACTATAAGGATACGTAGGCACGAGATTGCGAGATCTTGGCGAGCACACTAATAAAAAAACTCCCATTTTCCCCTTTTGAAGTTTACTTTCATTTCTCTTTTCAATTTTTTATTCACTCGAACTAAACAAATAACATTCAGATAACATTCAAATAACAAGTTTTAACTAAAAAGTTCTCGTTGAGTACAACGGACGTGAGGGGTGTTAATACCTTCCCCTTGCGTAACAGACCCCCGAACCCAAATATGGTTGCGAGGACCATTTTCAGTTTTTAAAGGTATTATCGATATTTTCCTATTCCTTCATCGGAATAAATAAAGTTTGGTGACGACTCTGTTCGAATCATTTTTTTCACGACCATCGCGAGGGATCGTGTTTTTCGAGACGCGACAGTCATCATACATTAAAAACAACAAAAACATGATAAAATGATAAGACCAAAAAATATTCTTTCCACTTAATCAACTTGGACATAGAGGATCTCATTTAGGACCTTTGCTTGGAGGACCTTGTCATACTTTGTGATACTTTGCATGTAACTTTGGAGTTCATATCTAACTTGTATACTGGTTGTAAGAATGGCATCATGGCACCATCCTAATGGGACATGTTTGTAACACCATTATCCTTTGTTTAGCTTAGGTCAATTTTGCACACACAAGGCTTTTTCTTGGGCTATCTTACAATGAAACCCTTTACTTTCTTGTCGGTTACTTTGTATATCCGTTACATCACCCAATTTCATAATCAAATAAACAAACCTTTGATCCAACGTCAAGCGACATTTTCCTAATCAAATTCAAAATACATTAAAACTACGATTAGTATTGTGCGCCATGAACCTTAAATGGTAGAGAATGAGTAAGAATGGAGCTTTTCTACCCTTATTGTGATTATTTTAGACACAAGAGGGTTGGCTTGTTTGTCTGGAATTTTAACCTCCACCTATAGACTTTAGTGTAATCTAATCACAAACACTTTTTCATAAAACCTTATTCGATGTAAAAACAATTCAACCCATCAAACTCATTTTTGTGCCTTAGGGCACAACTCCGAAAACCCTTTTCTCAAAGGTAAAATCAACCAACACACAAACATTTTCTACTCCAAATTATGGAGCTCTGATTCCTCATCACTCGATGAGTGATATGTAGGCATAAGGGCCAGAATGCTTGGCGAGCACAATAATGAAAAGCCCAAAATCCTCTCTTTCACACTCATTTTTGCAAATAAGAATAAATAGAAATAAGCAGATAAATACCCACATAAGTAGACAACCCAAATGGTTCCCATGGAGTACCATGGATATGAGGGGTGTTAATACCTTCCCCTTGCATAATCGGCTTTCGAGCCCATGTCTCGGTTGCGAGACCGGTTCTTTATCCATACCTTTGCACTTCTGGTGCGCACCTTTACTTTTCGAGGTTTTTATCGATTATTTCACCTCTCATATCCAATAGAGGAATCCAAAATAAAATTCGGTGGCAACTCTTCTAATTTTCCTCCCTTATTCTCCTTTGAGGGTATGAGGCATTCTTTTGTTCAGTCTTGGTTCGTCACTCCCGCTGAAAAATCACGATTGAGACACGCTTTCAACGCTGTTTTTGCTTTGATCATATATGGGATTGTGTTGTTCCCGAATATGGAAGACTTTGTGGATCTGGATTCTGTCTATCTTTTCATGGCCAAGAATCATGTTCCTACTCTTCTTACCGATACTTACTACTCTATCCACGTGAGGAATCAAAAGAGGAAAGGAACCATCGTGTGTTATATTCCCCTGCTGTATAGATGGTTTATTTCACATCTACCCAACAAGGGTCCTATCATCGACAACAAGGGAAATCTTAAATGGTCCCAAAGGATCATGTCTCTTACAGATGAAGATATATCCTGGTGTTCTAGAAGGTACGACAACGTCAAGATCATCCTCAATTATGGTAATTTCCCTAATGTACCCCTCTTATGTATAAAAGGTAGAATTAACTATAACCCGAGATTTCCACGATGTCAGTTGGGTTACCTAATGTTGGACGAACCAGACTCCGAGTAGTTAGAGTAGTTTGTCTTATATGAAGGGGTTGACAACTCAGAGTTCCAAACGGGATTATCAGAGAATGGGGAGAAATCCTTCGCCAAGGAAGGGTTGAGTTGGGAAAAAAGAGTTGCATTGCGAAGTAAGCCTAAAAATAGTGGATTAAGGAGAGCGTCCGAGAATATTTGTTTCCATTTCCACCCGAGCCATCCATGAGCATCAAACCTTTTGAGCCTGTTGTTGTTCCTATTTTAGAGGTTGATGAACTCAAGGAAATTATCAGGGTGTTGGAAAGGGAGAATGTTGATCTCCTATCTAACATTGGTAAACTCACTTGGGATAGAGAGAACTTGAAGTTAAACCTTAACCAGAAAAGGGAACAAGCAGTTAAGATCGCCAAAGAGATTCAGGAAGAACAATATAAAAGGAGGAAAGTAGGTTAAGCCTTGAAGGGTACTATATGAATTCCTTTATGTTAATAAGAAGAAACTTGCTGAAGCATAGTATAAAGTCTGCAAGACAGAGATTAACTGCCAAGATCAGCTTAAGAAACTTCAAGACCAGTTGGAGACTTTTAAGAAAGAGTTGAAAGAAGAACGAAGTCGTGCTAAGCATCTAGAAGTTTCTCTTTTTCAGCACCAAATTGACTTGGACTAGAGGTTTGAAGAAATTCGGGAGCTAAAGGGTCAAGCTCACAAGAATCTTGAAGACGCCAACTTGCTCAACCAAGAGGTCACTCATTAGGAGAGACATAACTGTCATCTTCATGTTCGGTTGGATCATAAGGACTCCTTCCTGCAAGATCTTCAAAAACAATTAACAATACGATTAGGATTGTATGCTACAAGCCTTAAGCAACGGAGAAGGGATGAGAGTGGAGAACTTATATCCTCATTCTGAATATCTTTAGGTGCAGGACAAATGACCCAGTTGCACATTGTATTCATCTCCATTCATAGACTTTAGTATGACTCAAATCATGACTCTCTTTTCAGAATAAAAGAAAACTCACCTAATCAAACTCAGTTTTTCTTTTAGGCTTCATTTTCAGTTTAAAAACTTTTCTGAAAGGACGTGTTACTTCCGTTCTACCGTGAACGAAGCTTAAGCCTCCATGTGTGACCGTACAAGAAATGTTTAACTGCTAGAGTGAGATATGAGTTAATCCATTCTATCACAAACAAACAGATGCTTAAGTCTCCCATGCTCGAGCATATGAGCAAGTTGACAGTAGAATGCAAATGTTAATACTGTTAATTAAAAATAACTAACTCATCTATCTTAGTTCCATGAACTACGGAGCTCTGGCACAATTGCCTAAATCCTTGGCGAGCACATTAATTATTAACCCCTTTTCCCCTTTTTCGTGAGTAATCTTTAAATAGTAACACTCGTTCTTGCAAAGAACATTCAAAAAAGTCCATGTTGAGTACAACGGATGTGAGGGATGCTAATATCTTCCCCTTGTATAAATGACTTCCTTACCTTTTCTCTTTCCCTGGGTTTTATCGATGTTTTCCTTTTCCTTCGGGAATAAATAAAGTTCGATGGAGACTCTATTGTAACTTTGAGCGTGCGAAGCGCTCAGGTATATTTCATGTAGCTTCAGTAGGTGATGGAATTCTTTCAGTTTTTAGTCATCCCCGTGATGTAGGTGTTCAGATTCTCTATATTTGATTCTCTTACCTTGATTTAGAGAGTTTTCCTTCTGTTGGATTCCATTTTCCCTTAGAACTCTTAGCAATAATTGATTAAGATTCACTATAATGAATGGATGAAAAAACAAATTTAATGACATGATGATGTGATTGTCTTAAGGTTTAAGGATAGGTAGGTGAGATAACATGAAAACAAGACCTAGTTAAGGAAGTCTTCCTATAATTGGGTGGTTCTAAGTTCATACTACCATATCCCCTGACATGAAGGATCTAAGATCTGGGATAAAGAGTCTCAGAGTCATGAACTATACCCAGAGTTTCACCATGATAAGGGTCTAGCCCTACCAAGGTGATCCTTCGAGATATGTCTCATCTAGGCGGGACCTTGGTATAGACCCTAGCAGATTTATAATATAAGTTCACCCTGAGTGAAACGGGTTCTAGGTAAAAGTTTCCATAATCATAAACCACATACAAATCATTAGCACTGTGAGGGGCTAGCCCTACAATGAATACAACTTTGGGGGTCTACTTTGAGTGTAGCCCTCGTACCCCTGAGAGATGTGACATCTCACCGGTTAGTACAACAAGTTTATGTCCTAGCTAAGTTTTTCCTCCAAGCTTGGGTTTTAGCTTCACACAAATAATAAAGCTCACATGATATATACAAAATAAAATAAAACATAAATAATAAAATCAAGAAAAATTAATAAACAAAAGCAAACAAAATAAACACAAACAGACAAGCTCTAGAACTAGAGGGTAGGGTGGACTCTCTTTAGGGAACGTCTTCCCTATCATAGTTGTCAGTTGTCGAGGCGGGAAAAATCACAGAGTCACCACCATATTTTATTCATTCCTAAGGAATAGGGGAAATAATGATAAAACCCTAAAAAAGGATAATACAATCATCGCAACCGAATATGGATTCAGGAGTCGGTTAAGTGAGGGGAAGGTGTTAGGCACCCCTCACTTCTGTTGTACTCAAAGGGAACCTCCTCCAGCCTAGGGTTAAGTTTGTTTGCAAATGTTTTCCTAATTGTTTATTTCTACTTTCTTAATGCTTTAGTTATTTATTTACAAGGAATGGTAAAATGGGGAAAAAAGATAGTTTTAGGTTAGGGGACTCGTTTTGGTTTCGCAACCTTGTGCCTACGTAATTCTCATCGAGTGATGAGAAAAGTTAGAGTCTACGTAGTTTAGCTAAAAAAGATATGTGTGTTGGTTGATTTTATAGAATAATGTTAAAGTTGTTCTTGCGTTTAAACTTGACTTGTATTGCTTGCACGATGGAGGCTTAAGCACTTGTTTTTGTTTCGCGTTGAACGTAACTTAGACTATCCTTTTATGGAATTATTTTTGAATGGTACACAAGGGCACAAAAATGGTTTAAAGGGTGGTATTGCTTTTAGCTTAATTTGATACTGAGGATAGTGAATATGCACCTATATTTTGCAAAAAAGTATTATTTAATTTAACTTAAGAAAATAATTTGATGATGGACATAAAATAAGAATTATTAGTAATTTAAAAGGTTTTTATTTATGCAAAATATTGTTTTTTTATACATATTAAGAAATAATCATCCGTTTGAGAAGATAAAATCTATTGTTATGATTTATCCTAACTTAAATGTACCGAGAAAAATATTTTACATATACATTATCTAATTTTTAAAGGAATATGAATTTTATTTAAGAAAAAACTAGTATCCCTTGTTTTTTAATTAAATAACTAACTACGTTAATTAATTTTAATATTTTAATTAAGGGATAAACAAAGTTAATTAAATGAATTAGTCCAGTTAAACCTAACTAAGAGTTACTTAAACTAATAAAGTAATAAAATTAAATAAAAGAGAATGGAAACAAAAATAAAAATAAAATAGGAGGGGTGTAGAACTAGTTAAGGTGCATTGAGCTAAAGGAAAGGAGGTGCTAAAAGAGATAGGACAAGGCCCACTAGTTTGAAAGTCCAAGGCGCTGGTTAGAGCCCACATGAGGGAGAGTCAAAGGTTAACTCTCCTTTGGGAGTTGGATCGATTGACTAGGCAACCAACCTGATCATATGAGGAGTGTTTGATTGGCTTACTAATTTGGGTATGCATAATGGATGGACGAGATTAATAGTCGAAACAAGGACCATAGTATGCGCGTGTGTGGGAGATGAGTCAAAGTACACTCATCTGATGGTACCAGATGCATCCATGTGTGGCTGGATGAGGGACACAAGGAGGGAGTATAAAAATGAACTCTCTTCAAAGTTCATCCATTTCTCCCATTTCTTTCTCTCTCTTACTTCCCTCTTCTCTCCACTCTCTCTACTTCTCTCTCTCATCTCTCCCTATGAACCTTCTCTGGACACCTTTCACCATACTCCGACCACCTCACTTGACCCCCAAATCGCCTTGCAAACCAAGGTTTCTGATGAAGGTTCATCGGACCCTTCAAACCCTCATCAACCTAACCCATAACCCTTTAGAACCCTAGGATACACTAAGAACCATAAACCCAAATGGAAGAACCCTAAGAACCCTAACCTTCTACAAGAACCCTAACTTCAAACCAGAATAACCTTAACCTCAATCCAGAAGAAACTGTAACCTTAATCCAAACCTACAATAACCTAAACCCCCATCATATCTTCATCGTATTCATCATGATGAAGATGAATCTTCATCCTCAACCTAACCCAAATTCTAACCTACCCCACCCAGATTAACACCAAACTATCCCTAAAACATAAATCAAATACCCTTGATCTCCAATCCAAACCCAATAACATCAAAATCAAACAACAATTTCTAACCCTAATTCTTCACAACCCTTCGGTCTAAACCCAAACAACACATAGATCGAATCCTTAAAAAATCCAGCTACCCTTAATCACATGCTAACCATAAATCAAGCAAAACATCACAATAAAACAAAACCCTAAATTAAACATGTAAGGCGGTAAACATAAGTATAATGAGGGTAACGAACCTACAGAGATGAGGGTTTCTCGGGTGAAGGTAAAAGTTATTTGTCTTTTAATTATTGTTCTTTCTTTTCCTTTTTCTTTTCCGTTTGAATCTCTTATGACTCCCTATTCTTCTTCTCCTTTGATTACAAGGTAATTCTTGGGATCTTGACTGTTGGGATGGATGGAGTTTGGTTTTAAAAGTTTGCTTTTAGTGTTGTTGTTCTTCAGTGTGGAGAACAACGACTTAGGATAATATTTTGTGAATCGTCATTCCCTGATTTTGAATTTTGTCCTTTTATTTATAGTGAAAATCACGGTTAGAGTCTTAATGTTAGATTGATTTGTTTTAGAAAATTTTTCCTTTTATTTGTACTGTTTTTAGAATGTTCGAATTAGGATTTTTGTAATTTTGGAAGCCCCAATTGTAACCGAAAATCAATGTATGGAGAGATTGAATTTGTGTTAATTGTTAGATTTTAATCCATTTCTGAAGCATTGTGCACACGTTTAGGATTTCTGCAATTTTGGACTTTTGGGTTTTGTTGACTTAGACCTAGGGTTGACCTAGATCAGGTGTTTGACCAGATTCATCCTCTTTGAAAAATAACTAAAAGATAAAACCTAAAAAAATGACACTAATAATATAAAAATAATATTAATAATATTTACTACCACTAATCTAATAAAACCGAAATAATAATGATAATAATAATACTTATTAATTTTATAATAAAAGATATCACTTAATAATATTTTGACTTAATACTATTTTGACTTAATAATCTACTCTAATTAACGAATAATTAATAATAAAAAAATTAGTACTCTGGATAATAATATCTAAATACTAATAATACTTGATAATAATAATAATAATATAATTAATAAAAATAATATAACCAAATAAATTCTAATAGTACTAATAAAATATTTTTTAGTAGTAATAATGATAAATATTAAACAATACTCTAATAATTTGATACTAATAATATATTCTAATTAACTAATAAATTTAAATAATAAAATTAACAATCTATATAATAATAATATCTAATATTTTTTCAAGAAACAATATCAAATAATAAGAGTAATACTAAATTAATAAAAGATCAAAAATAGAAATACTATCCATAGAATTTATGCCTTTATTTTTACTTTAATTGTAATAATAATAATAGTATTCCTCATTATTTCTCATTTTACTTTAAATCATTTAAAATAATTACTTATTGTAATTATTTCTAATTCCTCTGGTACCCCACCAATTCCCCCCACCCCACCCACACACACACCTATAATTCAACAAATATCACACCACATACTAATTTATTTAAATAAAAATCTAAATAATTTGATTAAATAAATTAATCCAATTCCGGGGTGTTACAACTCTCCCTCACTTAAAGAATTTTTGTCCTAAAAAATTACCTGAAGGAAACAGAGTCAGATCTGAATCTCTCATCTGGCTCTCCGGCTCCCAAGTAATGTTTCCACCCGATAGTCCTCCCCACGCTACCTTCACTAAGGTAATCTCCTTACCACACAATTGATTCACTTCGCGATCCTCTATCCGCATGGACGATGCCTCAATAGTCAGGTTTTCTCTTAACTGTAACATCATCCACTTGGATCAAATGAGATGGATCCAGAATGTATATCCTCAATTGAGACACATGAAACACATCATGAAGATTAGATAGCAATGACGGCAAGGAGATCTGATAGTCCACTTCTCTTATCCTATGCAAGATCTGGTATGGACCAACAAAACACAACGTGAACTTTAGAGACTTCAAAGGTTGACCAACACTAGTTACCAAAGTAACTTACAAAAACACATGATCTCCCTCTTGTAACTCAAGTGCTTTCCTCCTCTTATCACAGTAACTCTTATGGCGACTCTACGAAGCTTTCATCTTCTCTTGGATCATCTCGATCTTCTAGATGTTTGCTGAATGATCTCATGTCCAAGCACATCACTCTCACCATATTCATACCAACACAAACCTGTCATATACCTTCTTCCATACAACGCCTGAAGTAGTATCATTCCAATACTTTAATGGAAACTATTATTGTAAGTAAACTCAATTATCAACAAGTAGTTATCCCAAGCACCTCCTTGTTTTAGCACACAAGCCCTTAATAGATCCTCCAAGGATTAGATAGTCTTCTCCGTCTGGCTATCCGTCTGCGGATGATAAGCGGAAATCGACTTTAGTTTAATACCAAACACTTCATGCAAACTCTGCTAAAACCTCGATGTAAACCTCAGATCTTTATCTGAAACAATGCTTGATGGAATACCATGCAATCTAATGATCTTCTCAATATACAACTCGACTAACTTCTACAAAGGATAATTGATCTTAATCGGAACGAAGTGAGACGATTAAGCTAGTTTATCAACAATAACCCAAATGGAATCAACTCCCTTTGTCGTCTTTGGCAAACTTGTCACAAAATCCGCGGAAATACTATCCCATTTCCACTCAGGAATTATCAACGGTCGCATCAGACCCAACAACTTCTGATGTTCTATCTTCGATTTATGATAAGTCAAACAAGCATAAACAAACTCAGTTACTTCCTTCTTCATTCATGTCCACCAAAACATTTTCTTCAAGTCTTGATACATTTTAGTGGCAGTCGGGTGAATACTCAAGCCATTTCTATGGCCTTCCTAAAGAATGCTCTTCTTAAGCTCTGACACATCTGTTACACAAACCCTATCTCTGAACCTCATCACACCATTCTCATCGATTATGAAGTCACCTCCCTTACCTTGATTGATTAACACATGCCGACCAACCAATCCCTCGTCAATCTTTTGAATTTCTCTTATCTCTCAGAGGACACCACTGGCCAACTTCAACATACCTAACTTCACACTATTATGAGTTTCTTCACATCCCAAACTCATGTCTCTGAATCGATCAATAAATTCTAACTCTCTAACCATCAGTATCGACATATGCAATAACTTCATACACAATGCATAAGTCAATAACTTCATACTATAGCTGCCAACTCTAGATCATGCGTAGGTTAATTCCTATCATGAACCCACAACTGTCTAGAACCGTAAGCTACCACATGACCATTCTACATCAACACACCACATAGACTCATCTTAAAAGCATCACAATACACTACAAAGGACTCACTTGGACTCAATAAAATTAAAACTGGAACAGACGTCAACTTCCTCTTGAGTTCTTAAGAAAACTCTTCACAATGGACATCCCACACGTAGGTTTAACCTTTTCGATCCAACTGCGTTAAATTTAGTGCTAACTTCTAAATTCCTATCATAAACCTCCTATAGTAACTAGCCAAACCAAGAAAACTTCTTATCTTTGTAACAGACTTTGAAGTTTCCCACTGCAACACAACATCCATCTTCAATGGATCAACAAAATACCACCACTAGAAATCAAGTGACCAAGGAAACTCACTTCTTTCAACTAGAACTCACACTTGGACAACTTTGCATATAACTTCTTCTCTTACAAAGTCTGCAAAGTAACCCTCATATGTTCCGCATGCTCTTCATGAGACTTCGAATATATCAAAGTTTCATAAATGAACACAACCACAAATAGATCTAAGTACATATGGAATATTTTATTTACGTACTCCATTAAAACTCCAGGCATATTAGTGTAACACCTCAAAATTTGCCCTCCACTCTTGGGACTAGCTTAACATATTGCATTGCATTTCTTAGGTCATTAGTCATTTGCATATTTGCACATCACGTGGCCACAACAAACAAGTCATCCTCCTAGGTCTTGATCAGAAGATAAGAGGTTGAGATTCAAGCTGAGGGTTTCATTGAACTGATCATTAACCATCTGAGGATGTGTGATTCAAATTAGGGTTTCTTGGTTCTCAAGGAGGATTGAGCTTTATCTTGGTTGAAATGATACATCATCATCATCATGGTTTTGTCATCACCAAGAGATTCCTTATGCTTGATCATATTCCTTGAGATTAGGGTTTTGACCTCTGGTCAACCCTAATCAGTTGTATTGTGCCAATCAGGGCTTGATAAGGAGATGAGGTTTTCAATGGATATGGGGATCATCATATGGTTATATTGAGCTTATGGAAGCTAGGGTTTCATGGTTGAGCCATTTCATCAGGAGTTTGAGGCTCAAGTTCATCTATGCCTGGCCAATTCATCTATCAGTCAGAAAAAGTCAACTGTGGTCAACTGTGCCTGAATTCATGGATTTGGAGGTGGGAGAGGGTTAGAGACACTTCATTCATGTCTAAACAAGTTTAGTTTGACATTTCAAAGATCAAGAAGGAAGAAAATAAAGTCAGATGAAAACTTTCCAAAAATAGAAAGTGACTTGTAATTGAAAATTGCCAAAAATGGAAAGTTTTTCTCCTCAAAATTACGTGTCCAAAAATGTTTCAAATGAAATTTTGTTCAACATGAAAGTTGTATATCTTGCTCTCACCTTTCCAAAAAGTCCAAGAACATGAATTTCTCATTTGTGGTTGGCAAGTTATGGATTGATCATTGTCCAAAAATGTTGAATTTCAAAGTGGCATAACTTTTGATTCACAAGGCCAAATGGAGTGAGGTTTCTTTGAGCAAAATTCTTTTGATGTCCTCTATCCAAAACAAGCATTGCATTTCATGAAAACTCATCACATAAAAAGTGCATTTTTCAAGTGGACTTAATTTGAATTTTGGAGGGAAAAAGGTGTTTTTGAGAAATAAGCCTTGTTTTCACATGATTCCACTTGCAATAGCTCACAAATACCATTTGAAACTTGCTCAAACCAGAAATTGGCACTGTTACATTGGATTTGCATAAGTGAGGGTGGATTGGCTAATTACCATTTAGCATAAAAGTGCATTTTCACTAATCACTCATATTTGGCTAAACTTGATTAACAAAATGGATTAGTGCATCATATAAATGGTTAATCATAACAGAAAATCAGATTAACATTCATTCATCTCAGATCTAGATCCAAAATTTCACAATTCTCTCAACTTTTCATCTTCATTTTTCTGCAAATTCTCCAAGAACCTAGCCAAGATCTTCTTTGATTCATCACCTACAATCATTGTAGAAGCTTTTGCAAGCAAGGATTCTTCACATTCAAGCAAAATCAAGGACTGTTACAAGAAGGTGCATCCATGGCAAATCGAATTTCTGAGCAAATCAAGCACTATTGAGCCAAGGCATTGCATCCATTCACTTCTACAAACATCATTGATCATCTGTTTTTGCTTTTGGAAGCTTAAAGCGCGCGATTCACAACTGGCATCAAATTAAGGTCAGTTTTCGAATTCAATGATTCACGAAATTGATTGATGATTTGGATAGATCTTGCTTCGTAGGATGATCTGCAATTTGTTTCACTAAATTTGGTTGAGAAATGAGAGAGTTATGTGAATTGGAAGTTTCATGCATGTTTATGTTTTGATTCGATTCTCTTTAATTAGCAAGAATTAGGTCAAAATAATTATGGATTCATGATGTACGTAGTGATACCTTTCCATTGATATAAAGTTTGTGCAATTTGGTGAACATTTGTTCTTGGACCTATGAACACGTGAAGAACGCGTATGAACATGAGAGAATTTTCCAGAAAAATAGTGTTTGATCCAAAATAAGCGCTACTGTTCATGGTTAAGGTGTTTGTGCGCGCGCTGAGGTTCAAATGCGGACATGCTTCGATTCCGTGCTCGTGCAATCCACTTTTGGCTTTTGTATTTTACTTCCACATGTTCACATGTTTCACATGCCTTATTTCACTTTTTTTTATTTTTTTCATGACATTAGAAAATCCATATCTCATTCAATTTTTGTCCAAATAATGTGAGATTTTTTTCACCATGATCCTTGTAATCTCTAGTTTTTTTGGTGATTTTTGTGGAAATTATGCACGTGTGGTTTTTGGAATGGCCTAGGGTTTGTATGAACATGTGTTTGCTTGCACCTTGCTGGATGTTTTGATCATGAAATGATGATGCTTAATTGGAAATTCTAGAAATTTTACATGTGTGTTCTAGACTCATTCCTTGTCATTTTGGTATATAGTTTGTGATTTTTGAGTTCCTGGATTGTGAGATATGATCATTTGAATCTAGGTGTGACAATTTGTGTCACACCATTTCTTGTCCTATTTCCTGATTTTATTTGACATGCCATATGAACTTGGATTGAGCTGAATTTTTGCATGTTGATACTTCTGGATGTTAGGTTCACATGTGAATTTTTCTGGAATTTTTGTATGTGTTTCCAATTTGATTGAGAATTTCCTTTCTGTTTGACCAAATGTGGAGTTTTTGTGAGTCATGATTTTAAATGTTTTGTGAAATTCTTGATATGTATTGGATGGACTTGAAATTTTGTGGAGTGATTATAGACACATTGAAGTTTTTCATAGTTTTGGTTTGGTGCATTTATCATGTTCCTACACTGTTTTATGCTTGCTTGAAGTTGATACATGAAATTGTGCCTTGTTTGGACTTGTATGAGCATGACTTGACTTGATGAATTTAATTGACTTTCTTCCCATTGTCCAATTAACTTGAAATTTGGTGTGATTGACATGTTATGGATTATGTTTAGCCATGAATTTTTTGGAGATTTATTGAATTGTTTTGGATGAAGTTTGGATTGATGCATTCTGTTTGGTCCGATGAGCTTCTAGATTGCATGTTTTGCACTATTTCTTTCATGAAATGATCTTGGTGAATGATATGAGCATGAGACCAATTGGACATGATTCTAAATTGATTGAACTTGATTTTTGACAATTTTCATGTTCTGTTTTGAAATATTGATCCTCCTTTGACCCTAGGCTTTGTCCTAGGGGTTTGCTTCTCATGGTTGAGTTGTGTTTTCAGGACAAAAGGCAAATGGAATGGAGGAATTAATGCACTTGGTTTGAGTTGCTCATTTGAATGATGTTGATTAACATTAATTTTGTTTTGTAGGTGGTGTCTAATTCATTTGTGTTGAGCATTGGCTTATGCTTTGCTTGATGCATTGCTTGTGTACAGTTAACTGTGTGACTTTTAACTTGTCTGTTTAACTGTTTGAGCTGTGTACTGATCATGCTAGATTGATTTCAGGTACCTTAGTTGCTATAGTTCCTTGAGAACTTGCTTTTGCTGTGGCTTGGTTGTTTAAACCAATTGAGGTAGAATTTCTTTTCTCCATGTAGTCTGGAAGACCTGGCCTGTTACTTGGCCAGGCACCTGTCTGAAGTCCTCCTTAAGAGGCAATGATTGTGCTTGTTTATCTTTGTCCCCAAGCAGGAAAAGACCTTGAATAAGGAAATTGGTAGACACAAGAGATGTGTAGTCCACCTCCTGCTAATCTGTTGAGTCGTCCCTTGGCTCACATTACATGTTGATGCCTTGAGGATACTAACCCAAGATCCATGTACAGTTGTACAGTTGAGTCAGTGTCATAAGTGTAGAAGGGTTCCCACTTTCTGGACCCACACTTCCTTTGTCTGAAGCTCTCCCTGGCCAGGGATAAGAGCTGTGAGGCACACCCCTCACTCCCATTTCATCTGGCTTCACCCTGACTCTCAATGTCAGGGTTAAGAGCTAACATCACCCGGATACAGTTGACCTGCTTTGGCAGTCTAACCCTTGTTTGAGCCACCTCTGTTTGGATATAGTGTGTGCTATTTGTGATTGTTTGCTTTGATTGCTTTGCCTGTTTAGGATTAGCTTGTTGCCTGTGCAAGTTAGGATAGAAACCATAACTTAGGGATGATATGCATGATAACATCTAGGCTCGAGTCCAGCTCCCTAGTAGTGTGTCTCCCTTTGTATCTGGTTAGAATTTCTTTCCCGTTCAGGGGAACTACGTTGCCCTGATCCTCATACCAGATGAGGTACGTAGGCAGGAGGTCGCACGAGATCTCTCCGGGCACCCTTTTTGTTTTTCACCCTTTTTCTTTTTGTGTGTGTTTGCTTGACAGTTGCTAGGCTCGAGTTCCCGAATCCTTAGTAACTTGTTGCTTGTTTCTTCTTGTGTGTGTAGGAGACGGATGTAAGTCCAGCCATTGGCATTCCGTATCCTTTTGTTATGTGCTTGGAGTCCGGTATAAGTCCATCAAGTGGCATCTGGTTTCCAGTGTGGGTTTGTTTGGTTCGGAAGCTGATGTAAGTCCAGCGATTGGCGTTCGGGTTCCATGTTTGCCTTTTTGTGCGTGTGTTTTGTTTCGGCGTGCGTGAGCCGAACTACGGCAGCTCTGATTCTCGTTCCAGACGAGATACGTAGGCATAGGATGCGATGTCCTAGCGAGCCCTCTCCCCTCTTCCTCCACCTGTGTTGTCTTCAGTGTGTGTGTGTGATGTTTGTTTTAGCAACCTTAACCTATCTTTTGAGCGTGGATCCCGTCGAGTACGACGGACGTGAGGGGTGCTAATACCTTCCCCTTGCGTAACCGACTCCTGATCCCATTCTCTTTGGTCGCGAGACCATGCTTTTCCCAGGTTTACTTCGAGCGTTTCCTTTCCCTTTTTTGGGATAAATAACGCACGGTGGCGGCTCTGTGTTGTTTTTGTTTTAGCCCGCCGGTTGTTTTTCGCGGATGCAACAGCTGGCGACTCTGCTGGGGAATATGAAGTTGACCTCTTGTTGGTCCATCTTCCCTAAGCGAGTCAGTCCTAGCGCTCTCTAGGATAGGGTTTGGTTGCTTTTGCTGTTTCATTTATTGCATTCATTTATTTATTGTTTGCATTTATTGTTTGCATTTATGATTGCATTCATTCATATTCATCTGTTCATTTGGCTGTGTTGTGTTGTCTCTCTGTTGGGGTGGGAGTTACTCGAGGTAAAAGGCCCAATACCCAGGCTATGAGTGAAATCTAGGAAACCTAGGAATAGAGTGATTCATGGGAAGCGGGTGGTATGCGCCACTTAGCGGAACATTGACATCACGAGCAGTTCAGACCCTGATGGGATATTATCGTTACATACTTCGGGTGTGTATATGATGATATTCTGTGAAAGGTTATTTATGCTGCGTTTCTCTCGACCTTACCCTGGCCTAGATGACACCCGTGAGTGGGGAGGGAATGATCTTTATTACAGGTACAGATGGTGACTTTGATGGTGACTTTTGGTTCCGTTGATCAGAGTCCTATTTATAAGTCGGATTTATGGGCATTTATTTATGAGACGCCGGAGTTCCGTCCGTGTTATTTATCAGTGGGGATCCGTTTATTTCAGGATTCCCCGGGCCGATTCAGAGATTGTTGTGGGTATCAGATCAGTGAATTTCTGATGATGATGGTGATGTATCATTCTGTTCCGTTTATTTCGGAACCCCAAGTTGGATTTGTGGTTACATTTTCCTTCAGATGGGTGTGATCAGTTCAGAGGCCGTAACTCAGCGCGATAAATGTTCAGATGACTTGGAGGATGGCACAATGCATTGCATTCATACATCTGCATCATTCTCATTTTGCATTCATCTGTATCAAACCTATGCCTAGCCATATGGGGAGTATTACTGATTAAGAATCTGGTTGAGAGACATCCGGATGTCAGAATGTTATTGATGAAATATTGTCCGTCTCGATGAAACCAGAATCAAAGGACGGAATCTTCCTCATATGGATAGACGTTGCATTCATGCATGTTAACCTGTTTGCTGTTTTGTAGGTATCAGTATCTAACCGGTGCGCACAGCTTTTCCGCCCAGATACCCTCCCAGACTCAGCAAATCTGAACTGATGGATCCACCCAACGCCGATATTCTCGAACTGAAAGAGATGATGAGGGAGTTGTTCAAAGTCGTGCAGGGGCTCGCCTTGGGGAAGAAAGCGATCGCCGAGAAGGTGGAGAGGATTGAAAAGTGGCTGAGAATGGGTGAAACCCAGGGAGATGCTCTGTCGTCTGGAGTAAAGAAGCCCTCTGGCAGTATTCAGCACAAGAAGGAGGTTAAGTCAAGTGATGGGCATGCCAAAAGGGGTAAAGATCGTTATCACCCGTATGCTGCTGCATTGACTATTCCTGCTGGTAATTCATCTGTACTACAGCAGCGGCGGTCACCTCAATTGAGAACACAAAGAGCTGGGGGCCAAGTGAGAAGAAGGACGACAGACCGTCATTTCAATAGGCCGCCTGTGACTTACGCCTCGCTGTTTAAAAGGTTGAAGGATATTAGGTTGGTGCAGCCGAGGATATTGGTTCCAGGGAAACCGGATCAGAGGGTTGCCAGTTATGATGAGAATGTCAGGTGCGAGTTCCATGCTGGCGCACCCGGACATCATGTTAAGGATTGCAAAGCTTTTAAGCATGTGATCCAAGACTTGGTGGATTCTCTGGCAATCACCTTTGCACCGACGACAGATGATAGTGCTAACCCCATGATAAGGCATGGTCCTGTAAAAGTGAAAATGATGTCGAAGGACAAGAAAGGGATAGAGGTGAATGAGGAGGATCAATTAAAAATGCCAATGTCTGTGGTCCCAAAACGTCAGACGAAAAATGGAGCTTTCCCTCGGGTCGATGATTGTTGTGCAGCCCTCGCTACAAAAGGGTGTGTAGTAATTGGGGAATTGGTCCAGGGAATGATGAAAGTGGAAATGGACGATGTGAGATGTAAAGCACCCAGTCTGGCAGTTGAAACCGTCAAGGTGGAAAATGCCATTGGTGTTGAGAAAGAGAAAAAGCCGTCCATTTCTTCTTACAAGCAGGCAGTGGAAGTGGTGAGAAATGGAGGGATCCCAGGTTGGGGAAAGATCATAGGCATTGTGGTAAAGGCGGATATGTTTGGGGTTGGCTATCAGGAAGGCCAAGACTCGTCTGAGCAAAACAGAGGACGTCGTCCACCGTTCGCATTTGTCAGTGCTGGAGTGCTGGATCCAGGTCACGCCTGTACAGTGGATGGAGAGATTGACAGTGACCGCGAGCTGGAGTCGTGGATAAAATCGTGTGTACCAGGGAACTGGAAGGCTAAAAAGATCAGCATTGTCACTCATCCTGAAGAGTAATATTTCTGTTTCTCAATACTGTTTGCATGAAAGCCTTATGTGTTGCCTGACACATAATGGTTCATTGTAAGGGCCACCTCATGTTTCATTTTGCAACATTCTGCATCATAAATAAATGGATGTTTTTCAATTAAAAGCGGTGTTCCCTATTTTTAATTTATTTTTGCAGTTTAAAAAACAAATAAAAAATGGCAATGTTTATTTTCATTTTTCTTTCCTTGCGTTTTGTCTCGTTCTGACTTCGAAAAATAATTCTCCTGATCTCATTGATAACAATCCTGTTACACCCTCATATGACTTCGACAATCCGATCTATCGTGCCAAAGAAGAAGGCGAAGAAGATTGTGATCTGCTGGAACTAGCCAGGGTGTTGAAACAAGAGGAGAAGGTGATTCAGCTACACGAAGGGCAAGTTGAGCTTGTTAACCTGTATACTGCCGAGGTCAGAAAGGAAGTGAAAATTGGGAGCCGCTTCAGAGGCAAGTCGAGAGCAGAATGGTAGCCCTGTGGAAAGAGCATGTGGATACATTAGCCCGGTTGTGTCACGATATGCCAGGAGAGGAGACTGTCCTCTAGAGAAGCAGAACGCCGGTGCTACTTATCAGAGAGCCATGGTGACTTTGTTTCATGATATGATTCATCATGAAATTGAATGCTATGTTGATGACATGATAGCAAAGTCCCAAATAGAAGAGGGGTATCTGGCAGATCTGGCCAAGCTAGGTGAACTAGTTGAAACGATTCAAACTGAGGTTGAACCAGAGTAAGTGCACTTTCAGAGTGCGGGCCGGTAAGCTGTTGGGGTTCATTGTAAGAGAGGAATCGAGGTTGATCCTGTAAAAAAAATGCCTGAACCGAGAACAAAGAAAGAGGTTCGTGGTTTATTAGGTAGATTGAACTACATATCGTGGTTCACATCTCCTCTAACAGCCATGTGTGAATCTATACTCAAGCTGTTGAAAACGGATCAAACGGTCAGGTGAAATAATGATTGCCAAGGGGCATTGAAAAATAAAAGAATGAGTTGCAGGAGCCTCCGATTCTGTTGCCTCCCTATGGAGAGAGACTGTTAATCTGGTACTTGACGGTCCTCGAGGGGTCTATGAGGTGTATTGGGTCAGCATGACGAGTCTGGTCGAAAAGAGCATGCAATTTACCTTAGCAAAAAGTTTATCGACTGTGAAACAATACATTCACTGCTCGAGAAAACTTGATGTACTTTGGCATAGGCTGCTCGTCGACCGAGACAGTGTATGCTGGTTCATACCACTTTGTGGATTTCAAGATGGATCTGATCAAGTACGTATCTGAGAAGCCAGCAGTGACCGGACGGGTTGCAAAAGGGCAATTGATTTTGACTGATATGATATTCAGTATACCTCCCAGGAAGCAATCAAGGGGAGTGTATTGTCTGATTACCTCGCCCAGCAACCTATTGAGGATTATCAACCGAGGAAGTTTGAATTCCCTGATGAGGACATCTCGAGGTGCTCGAATCGAAAGATTGTGAGGAACCGATCCCGGAGGAGGGGCCTGACCCCGAATCCGAACGGATTCTGATGTCTGATGGGGCCATTAACATGAATGGAAACGGAGTTGGTGCTGCTTTGCTTATGCCAAAGAGATCCCCACATTCCTTGTGCTGCCTGACTAGCATTTGAATGCACCGACGGTGTGATTGAGTAGGAAGCTTGTATCCTAGGTATTGTACGTCGGTACGTACATCTACTGGGGCAACGCTGTTCTCACTCATGTATGGAATGGAAGCAGTGTTACCAGTTGAGGTTCAAATCCCCTCTTTGAGAGTCCTGATGGACGTAAAATAGCAAGAGGCTGAATGGGTAAGAACTCGGTACGAAGAGTTAAGCCTGGTTGAGGAAAAGAGGCTGGCAGCCATCTGTCATGGGCAGTTATACCAGCAGCGGATGAAGTGTGCTTTTGACCGAAAGGTACGACCTCGGGTATATCACGTGGGTGATATGGTGCTGAAAAGGATCTTTCCTCCTCAAAACGATCGTAGGGGCAAGTGGACACCCAATTATGAAGGTCCATTCGTGGTCAAGAAGGTTTTCTCTGGCGGAGCCTTGTTGTTAACGACCATGGATGGCGAGGACTTTCCATCCCCTGTGAATGCGGACGCAGTAAAAAAATACTTCGTATAAAGAGACCCGTTGGACGAAAAGAATAAAATAGTCCAGGCAAAAAAGGGCATCCTGGCGAACCAAGGAAAAAAGAGAAAAGGTTCGGGCAAAAATTAGGGATAAGAAAGAAAAATGTACACCCGGCTGTCGCAACCTGAAAAATGGAATGCGAAAAAAAACACAACCGGCGAAAGAAAAAGACAGAAGAGTCGCCACCGTGCGTTATTCATCCCAAAGGAGGGAAAGGAAACGCTCGAAGTAAACCTGAAAAAAGGAAAGGACAAGACAGGGTCTCGCAACCAAATCTTGGGTTCGGGAGTCGGTTATGCGAAGGGAAGGTATTAGCACCCCTACGCATCCGTAGTACTCTACGGGATCCACTTTTGTGTTTTTTTGTCTAAAGGGTATGGGTTTATCTTGTGCTGTTTGCCAAAAAAAAAGGGTTAAATGAAAATGACTCGCGCGGATGTCGCATCCACTGCATACGTATCTCATCTGATATGAGAATCAGAGTCTTCGTAGCTCGGCTGACCTATGGGTTGGGGGGATGTGTGCTCGCTAAGACATCGCGTCTTATGCCTACGTATCTCATCTGGCCTGAGAATCAGAGCAAAACGTAGTTCGGCTAACTACGGGGTTATGGATTGGGTTTTGGACGAACGACGTCACTACGCAATCTACCGGATGCTCGACCTTTGGAGACTTACTCGCCTGTAGTGGAAGGAGTTAACGTGTTGCTTTGGGTTTTAGGGTTTGGGATGCTCGAGGGCAAAAAGGCAGTCCTTGACGAAGGAACCGCGCTACCTGCAGGGATATGAATACAAAACACAAAACATGTATCTCAAAGTAAAATGCCACCAAGGGGCTTAAACGTTGCCTCCTATCGAGGTCTTCCAGCTAGGAAAGCAGTAAAATGCGGGAAAATGTAAAAGTACCACGCAGATAAAGATCCGAAGTAACAGCAATTAGAGGAATGGGAAACCCTGAGATCCTTCCAAGCTAACATCATCAAAGAAAGTGAGTCAGTACAGGTAATCGGAATGAACCTCCAGGGGTTATCCCACAAATAAAGTGGGAAACCACGCAAGTTATCCCTGCAAAAGTCATGTGAGCCCTCACAAAAACTCAACAAAAGGGTTAGTGAAACACCATAAGCATTTTTTTCATGAATAACAGTATGGTTTCAGAAACCTCAAACCCTGTGGCATACACTCAAAAATTAAACGGTTAAACATTCAAGGCATTGTTTATACATTCATATACATATTAAACCCATGGGCGAAAAACCTAATGAAATTCATCCATCATACCTCATACATTCAGAGTATTCAACTTCAAAGCAAAAGGTAATGGGAATAAAGGCAAACCTGATTGGAGGGCTTGATTGAAATTGAGTTGCACCCGTGAGGTTTACAAAACAATTTTCAGGGTTTATGTGAGGCAGAGGTGATTCTGTGTAGTTGAGTTTCCTTCGGGGTTTGGAGGCTGCTCTGAACTCCGTTAGGTCTTCTCTCACTATCTTTTTCCTCAGGGTTTTGTTCCAAGGAAACCTCAGAGTATTTTGCTTCTCTTCAAAATCCCCCTTTGTTCTGTGTTCTCTCAAGTGAAGCCTTGGTATTTATAGACTGAATTCCATGGTTTTGTGGGCTCAAATGAGAGAGACCCAAGTCCAAAAAATTTTATTATATTTTATTTATTTAATTATTTAATTAATTAATTAAAAAAAAATTTATTATTTTTTTTTGAAAAAATTATTTATTTTTTTTTTCGTTTTTTTTTTTTTTTTTTGGATCTAATTCTGATTGACATGATGAAATGCAATATGAAATGCTAAATGAATGCATGAATGAGGAGGGCAAATTTTGGGGTGTTACAGCTGCCCCTATTCAATCATCAGCTAATCTGAGTAGGATGAAAGCGAACAGCTTATCAGACAAACGGGGTGAGCTGTGATTGATACCAAAGATAGACCGAAAATTTGTGCTCCGAGAATACCACAAAAACGCGGAAATACACCGCGCTGTTTATCTTTCTTCCGATCCTCTGGCTTAATCTGGAGTTTCGATCCTCTGGCTGAACCTATACTCAATTTAGTCCTCTGGTCAGATATTAATCTTGATCCTCGGGCTGGATACGATTTTGATCTTCTGGCTAGATCTTCTTCGATCTTCTGGCTAGATCTGGAGTTTCGATCCTCTGGCTGAACCTATACTCAATTTAGTCCTCTGGTTGGATATTAACTTTTGTTCCTCGGGCTGGATACGATTTTGATCTTCTGGCTAGATCTTCTTCGATCTTCTGGCTAGATCTCCTTCGTTTCGATTCTCTGGCTGAATCTATTTCCTTTGATTCTCTTGCTGAATCCATTTTCGGTCTTCGGGCTAGACCTGACTTTGATCTTCTGGCTAGATCTGGAGTGTCGATCCTCTGGCTGAATCTATTTCCGGTCTTCGGGCTAGACCTGACTTCGATCTTCTGGCTAGATCTGGATTGTTTTGATGATAAATTCCCATCATTAGAATCCCGCATCTGAGGCATGCGCTGGTTGACCCTCTTTTGAAATCTACACCCAACCTTCATATTAGATATGCAGCTTCGAGAATATTCCACTTTTGGGCTTCGTACATATTCTTCGGGCTAGAACATGTTGTAACGACTCCTCAATTAGACTTGCTGGGGAATAAAGCTTGTAGGCGACTTCACTGGGGAATCTTCAAATTGAGCCTCAGGCTGACTCTTGGGAAAACGATTCTCAGGCTGAATCTTCAAAAATGACCCTCATGCTGGATCACGGGAAAACGATTCTCAGGCTAAATCTTCAAAAATTGACCCTCATGCTGGATCACGGGAAAACGATTCTCAGGCTGAATCTTCAAAATGACCCTCAGGCTGGATCACTAGAAAACGATTCTCAGGCTGAATCTTCAAAAACGACCCTCAGGCTGGACCACTCACGCTTGATCCTCTGGCTGGATCTCATGACCTTGGTTGTAAAGTAATTCTTCAGTCTGCTTGGAAGAACTTGTTTATCAGCTTATGTGTATGCTTGATATGATATGCATGCAAATGCAAATGCTATGCATGGTGTAAAAGAAAAAAAAGAAATCTGCTAGGGGAAGCAAACTCCGGTAGGGAATAGATCATTGTATCAATCCTTGAATGCTCTGTGGGGAATGATCCGTCTGCCGGGACCAATGAGCCACCAAAAATAAATTGGCCGCTTGAAAAGTTGACCTTGCGGGAGGAGTATCAACTATGGAAACTTTGTTCGGCGAGGCTCTGTGAGGAGAGTCTGTGGGGAAAACACTTCCTGGGGAAATGTCGTAGGAAACGACCTTTGCTGGGGATATGAACTTGCTAATCACCCTCAAGCTGGGGATTAACAAATCTGTTAAAAATAATCTGCTGGGGATGAGATGAACACTGGGAACGCCACCCTCTCATCTGTTGGTTATGCAACCACTCCGCTGTTGCTAGGAAGATACAGTCTGACACTGTCAACTCCGCTGGGGATATACAGTCTGGATACTGTCAACTCTACTGGGGATAGACAGTCTGGATACTGTCAATTCTGTTGGGGAACATGCTCTGCTGAGGAGAGACTTTGTCAACCGCTTAGGGATGAGGATTCATGACTTGGCATCCGGTTCCTGTGACCTGCAACCAAAAATACACGTATGCCTCGGGGGAATTACTCGGTTTGAATTCACCGTCCGGGATAAAGCACATTCAAAGCAATTTTAAATGTTTTCCTGTGCAAATCATCTGCAAAAGCCACCATTATGTTCATATGCAATATGTTTTATCAAGAATTCGGACATTTTTGCAAACAAACTGATAAATGAAAAATAAAGAGGCTCTTTAACTGAATTATTCGACTCTTACTGGGGAGAAAATTTGTGCCAGGAATAGGCGAGGGTATCAGGAAGCTGATCCCTGAAAAGAGGTGATCGCTATAAAAAGAGAACTATCCTAATGGCAATGTGGAAACGGGGTCCCACTGAGTTTCGACTCTGCTATGGCTCGTATGTCCTCAAGACGCTCTGCTCATCTTTCTTTCTGAAGTGGATGATTAGTCGATCTTTAACCTTCGAAGATTGCCGGATTGAATGAAACGGTGATATAACACTGATGAACTCAGATCACAGTCATTCGCTTATTCCCTAACTTTTGCGTGGACCGCCCTTTTGGGTTTTCAATCCACCGGGATACCCTTTTTTGCCTGAGCCGCCCTTTCGGGTTTTCGACTCACCGGGTGTACATTTTTTTTTTATATCCCTAATTTTTGCCCGAACCTCTTCATTCCTTTTTTTTGGTTCATCGGGATGCCCCTTTTTTGCCTGGACTATTCTTTTTACTGTCCAACGGGTCTATTTTATGCGAAGTATTTTTTTTTTAACTGTGTCTGAGTTAATAGGGGACGGGAATCCTTCGCCCTCCATGGTTGTTAGCGTCAAAGCTCCGCTATAGAAAATCCTTTTAACCACGTACGGACCCTCATAGTTCGGTGTCCATTTGCCCCTGTGATCTGTGTTGGGAGGAAGAAATATTTTGAGTACCAATTCACCGACTTGATACCCCCGAGGGCGTACTTTCTGACCAAATGCTTTCTTCATTCGTCTCTGACCGAGATACGTCAATTCTGGGTACGTAGTTCCAGCATAGCACCATTTCCCGTTGGTTTGATTGATGACCAAAGCTGAGTCCCCGTATACATCCAGGGATTTAATCTGTATTTTGACGGCTTCCTCAAGTCTTAGGATACAGGCTTCATATTCGGCTTCATTGTTGGTGCAGGGAAAAGTTATTCTGGCACCAAATGGCATATGAACCCCCTTCCGGTGTGATCAACACTATACCAACTCCGCGACCATTGACGTGGACCGCCCCATCAAACATCATAACCCATTTGGATTCAGGGTCAGGCCCCTCCTCCGGGAGTGGTTCCTCTCAATCTTTCGATTTGAGAAACATGATGTCCTCATCAGGAAAGTCAAACCTCATAGGTTGGTAATCATCAATCGGTTGCTCTGCAAGATAGTCTGACAAGACACTTCCCTTGATGGCTTTTTGTGAAGTGTATTGGATGTCATACTCTGTCAGTATCATTTGTCACCTAGTAACCTTTCCGGTAAGTGATGGATTTTCAAAAATATACTTGACTGGATCCATTTTTGATATCAATAGAGTCGTGTGAGTTAACATATACTGTCTTAGTCGGCGAGCAGCCCATGCCAAAGCACAGCAAGTTTTCTCGAGCAATGAGTATCTTTGTTCATAGTCGGTAAACTTTTGCTAAGGTAGTATATTGCATGCTCTTTTCGACCTGACTCGTCATGCTGACCGAGCACACAACCCATCGACCTTTCTAACACAGTCAAGTACATGATCAACGGTCTTTCCTCTCGGCCTGTAGACTGGCCTCAATCTTGATTTCTTTCTTGTCGTCTTCGGTACCAACGTTGACGGTCTCAATCACCTCCTGATAAGGTGTAATAGCTCGGTCCTCCTGTTTCAACAATCTGGCTAACCCTTCAGGCAATTCACAAACTTCCTCAGCCCCTTCTTCGGCTTGATAGATAGGATTGTCGAAGTCATACTTGGCCATAGCAGTGTCGTTAGCAGTGAGATCCGGGTGGTCGGCTCTGCATGATGGAGGATCATGCTTTACCTTAGAATGAGAGATTTTTTTTTTTGAAAGAAAGGAAAAACGAAAAAAGAAATATTGCCATTTTTTTTTGTAAAAAGTAAAAACTGAAAGAAAGAGAACACAAAATTGTTTGCAAAAGCCGTCCTTTATTGATGATAAAAATAATTGCAAAACGTAACTAAATGGATGGCCCTACAAATGAGTCATTACACCTTGGGCAAAGTGTAAGACTTTATTATGCATGTAATAAAAGGAAAACAATAAAGATCACTCTTTCAGTAGAGTAACCCGGACGGTTTTTTCAGACGACCAATTGTCGAGCTTTTCTCCCGGGACACACGGGCGAATCCAGCTATCTAAGTCACAGTCGCTGTCAGCCTTGTCTTCATCTGCAGCATTGACGATGTGGGGAGAAACCAAACCCCTGCTGGAGAGAGTACCGGTTTCATTCTTCTGAGATCCCGGAGCATACCCCAATCCAAACTTGTCTTCTTTGATGACTGGCTCTACAAATTTGCCCCAGCCTTGGGCATTACCAGCTTTGACCACTTCGATAGCATTAATCCCCTGCCCGCCGTGAGCCGGCATCGGGTTCTGGATAACATTAGGCACCGGAGCAAAATTGATAGCCTGGGCATCTCTCAGATCTTGTACCTTTAACTGGAGAGCCTTGCAATTATCTGTAGTATGGCCAGGTGCGTTGGAGTGAAAAGCACATCTGGCATTGACATCATAACCTCTAGGCAAATTATTGGGATCGATTGGTGGGGCCAGAGTTCTCAATGTAACCAGATTCATGTCAATCAGCTTGGGAAGTAATACTGAATAAGGCATTGGGATTGGCTCGATGACCCGGTCCGTCTGCCTTGGACGTTGTTGATAGTGTCTCTGCTGACCCGGATTACCTCCTTGTTGTTGATTGTTGTACCTGGGTTGTTGTTGCGGATGATATTGCGGTTGAGGAACAGGTGTTGGAATGGTGACTGCGACCACTTGATCTTGATAATAAGTAGGGCGTCCTCTGCCCCTGCCTTTGCCGGCATACACAACGCTTGCCTCGCCTTCTTTTCTTCGCTGACCGTCACCAGCAAATGGTCTCTTGGGACCTGATGAGTTGGAAGCACTATTGTCTTGAATTCGGCCCATCTTCAATAGACTCTCGATTCTTTCTCCAGCAATTACTATCTCTGCAAAGCTGATTGACGGGCAAGCAGCCAATCTCTCAATATAATTGCCTTGAAGAGTGTTCATGAACATGTCCGCCATCTCCCTTTCAGACATAGGGGGTTGGATGGACGCAGCAATCTGTCTCCAACGCTGAGCATACTCTCTAAAGGTTTCCTTAGCAGTCTGAGGCATACCTTGCAACAAGGTCCGATTTGGAGCCATGTCCAAGTTGTATTGATATTGCTTGATAAAAGCCTCTGCCAAGTCTTTCCAGCTCTTGATGGTAGTACGAGACAAATGAGAATACCATTCACGAGAAGCTCCAGTTAGACTGTCTTCAAAATAGTACATCCACAGCTTTTCATCTTCCGTGTGAGCTCCCAACCTTCCCAGATAAGATTGGAGATGAGTGCGTGGGCAAGAAGCCCCGTTGCATTTCTCAAAAGTAGGGGGTTTGAACTTGTGAGGAATCCTTACTCCCTGAACCAGACCAAGATTTGTGACATCAAAGCCTAAGGAATTTTGAGACTCCAAAGATTTGAGCTTCTCAGCAAGCTCATCCATACGGCGAGTGGTCTCGAGGGCCTCGTCGTGCAAAGAAAATTGATCATACTGACAATCTTCAGTAACGGGGTGCCCGTTAATCCGAATTCCTTGATTCACATTGTACCTTCCGCCAATACCATTTCCAACATTCCCCGTGTTGCCAACATTACCCGGGTTTCCATCAACATTTGCGTTACCCGCGTTTCCAGTGTTCACAGGGTTATCAGCGTTCCCAGGGTTACCAGGGTTACCAGGGTTCCCAGGGCTACCAGGGTTCCCAGGGTTACCAGGGTTCCCCTCAGCACTTGGTATTTCCACCTCTGGATCGGGCCTCGGTTGCTCAACCAATTCCCTCAGCTTTTCCTAACCTGCTGCCATACCAGTCATCAATGTCATGAACTGATCCATCCTTTCACGCATATCAGCCAGCTCTTTCTGTACTTGGTCCATCGCTAGTCGTGGACGGTTTTCCTTTGTCGGGTATCTGTGAACTCGCTTGGGACCAATAACTGCCTGATACAGGGAACAAACATTAGACACTGCGGTGACACCTGCAAAACAGACAAGGGTTAATATGCATGGTATGCGATGCACTGCTTGTTCAGTTTTAAGGCACCCCCGTTTTGAAAGGGAATACCCTGCAAATGAATAAGCATGAGATGTTGGATGCAAATATGCAGATGATGTTATGCAATGCAAAGGCATGTCAATCAGAATTGATGGATCCGCTTGAACATCTGTCAGGTTGCACTGTCTGGAGAGAAATTAAGAGCACACCAAACAAAGGTCATGAGATGGATCATGTTATCCTTAATATCAACCACCCATTTTGGTGGATTATGGTTTACACCTTATCAACACCCGAGTTTCATTGATATTAAGGATACCTGATCGGATTAACCATGAATCAAGGGTTTGTTGCAAGTCACGAGCATGGAGTTTAGGTTAAGAACCACCCAAAAGGAGTGTACTAAGGTTTAAACCTGCCAAACATGTTCTACAAAAGGTTCCCATATTCATAATCCCATCTTTCGGATATTATCAGAGGAACGACTACTCGTATTCCAACAATATTCTCAAGAGAGACTCTTATGAGTGTAGTATCGCGTAACAATCGTATCAAATCTCACACTTGAACGACTTTCGCACTACGTCCTACGAATAGGCCAAGATGGGTTTGGTAAACTAAGGTCCTTGGCTTCTTAGGTCTATATTGGAACAAGTAATGTCTAACCACAACTTACTTATGTAACATTATTGATCTCAACATGACCTCCACCAAGTGAATGGTCCTTGGCTGGCTAAGGAATACTCCACACAAGTTGACAGGACTATGCCATTCTCCTATCTCAAGTGCACTCGAGTTCGGGTATAGAACTCATCTCACAAAGATCACCAAGCAGCCATAGCCAGCCAACAGATACAGCAATGATATGTACACAATGCAATAAGGTAAAGCAGGTAAATAAATAACTGTACAAAAGCATGAACACCCAATAAACAAGAAATCACACAAGCTAGGAGGGACTCACTTAGGGAAGATGGACCAGCAAGAGGTCAACTTCTATATGTCCCCAGCAGAGTCGCCAGCTGTCGCAACCTGAAAAATGGAATGCGAAAAAAAACACAACCGGCGAAAGAAAAAGACAGAAGAGTCGCCACCGTGCGTTATTCATCCCAAAGGAGGGAAAGGAAACGCTCGAAGTAAACCTGAAAAAAGGAAAGGACAAGACAGGGTCTCGCAACCAAATCTTGGGTTCGGGAGTCGGTTATGCGAAGGGAAGGTATTAGCACCCCTACGCATTCGTAGTACTCTACGGGATCCACTTTTGTGTTTTTTTTGTCTAAAGGGTGTGGGTTTATCTTGAGCTGTTTTCCAAAAAAAAAGGGTTAAATGAAAATGACTCGCGCGGATGTCGCATCCACTGCATACGTATCTCATCTGAATATGAGAATCAGAGTCTTCGTAGCTCGGCTGACCTATGGGTTGGGGGGATGTGTGCTCGCTAAGACATCGCGTCTTATGCCTACGTATCTCATCTGGCCTGAGAATCAGAGCAAAACGTAGTTCGGCTAACTACGGGGTTATGGATTGGGTTTTGGACGAACGACATCACTACGCAATCTACCGGATGCTCGACCTTTGGAGACTTACTCGCCTGTAGTGGAAGGAGTTAACGTGTTGCTTTGGATTTTAGGGTTTGGGATGCTCGAGGGCAAAAAGGCAGTCCTTGACGAAGGAACCGCGCTACCTGCAGGGATATGAATACAAAACACAAAACATGTATCTCAAAGTAAAATGCCACCAAGGGGCTCAAACGTTGCCTCCTATCGAGGTCTTCCAGCTAGGAAAGCAGTAAAATGCGGGAAAAATGTAAAAGTACCACGCGGATAAAGATCCGAAGTAACAGCAATTAGAGGAATGGGAAACCCTGAGATCCTTCCAAGCTAACATCATCAAAGAAAGTGGGTCAGTACAGGTAATCGGAATGAACCTCCAGGGGTTATCCCACAAATAAAGTGGGAAACCACGCAAGTTATCCCTGCAAAAGTCATGTGAGCCCTCACAAAAACTCAACAAAAGGGTTAGTGAAACACCATAAGCATTTTTTTCATGAATAACAGTATGGTTTCAGAAACCTCAAACCCTGTGGCATACACTCAAAAATTAAACGGTTAAACATTCAAGGCATTGTTTATACATTCATATACATATTAAACCCATGGGCGAAAAACCTAATGAAATTCATCCATCATACCTCATACATTCAGAGTATTCAACTTCAAAGCAAAAGGTAATGGGAATAAAGGCAAACCTGATTGGAGGGCTTGATTGAAATTGAGTTGCACCCGTGAGGTTTACAAAATAATCTTCAGGGTTTATGTGAGGCAGAGGTGATTCTGTGTAGTTGAGTTTCCTTCGGGGTTTGGAGGCTGCTCTGAACTCCGTTAGGTCTTCTCTCACTATCTTTTTCCTCAGGGTTTTGTTCCAAGGAAACCTCAGAGTATTTTGCTTCTCTTCAAAATCCCCCTTTGTTCTGTGTTCTCTCAAGTGAAGCCTTGGTATTTATAGACTGAATTCCATGGTTTTGTGGGCTCAAATGAGAGACCCAAGTCCAAAAATTTTTATTATATTTTATTTATTTAATTATTTAATTAATTAATTAATTAATTAAAAAAAAAAATTATTATTTTTTTTTTGAAAAAATTATCTTCTTTTTTTTTCGTTTTTTTTTTTTTTTGGATCTAATTCTGATTGACATGATGAAATGCAATATGAAATGCTAAATGAATGCATGAATGAGGAGGGCAAATTTTGGGGTGTTACACCGGCAAGTCGAAAACCTGAAAAGGCGGCTTGGGCAAAAAAGGGTATCCCGGTGGACTGAAAACCTGAAAGGGCGGTCCAGGCAAAAGAGGGATTGAAACAAACAACTGCGTCCAGCATGATCGTTTGCGCTTTGGTTAAGGCACATGGATAATACCCGGTAGGGATCAATCAGAAACGTCTTGTTCAGAAGGCAGAAAGCACGGAGAGCCTGAGGACATATGGGGTGTAACCGAGTTGGAACTCGATGAGATCACGGGTTTCACATTGCCATTAGGATAGATTTTTCCTTTTGTGCGCAATTACCTCTTTTCAGGAATTGCTTCCTTTGTATTGCTCAATTTGAGCCACACTTTTTCAATCAATAAAATGCATATTCAGTCAAATAATTTTGTTTTTCATTACCGCTTTGATTGTGAAAACATCCAATTGTTTGTGATAAAGAATTGTGCATTTTAAGACATACAGGTCCCTTCCAATGCGTGCATATAAGATTGAAGACTTGAAATCTTATTCGGAAGGTTGAGTGACCCAAGTGTTGAAATCTTGACACGCCTGGGGCACGGTTTTATCTAATGATCTCTTTTGCAGGAACTGTTAGGTATCTTTCCCTCACTTGTAGGTTGTGATGTGGAAGCTTTTGACGAACAGTCCCCACGGAGTCCAGTCAGGGACAAATGGAGGAAGAAATGGTGAAAGGACGACGGAAGGACGTACGACGATCCTGGATATTAATCAAGAAGACTCTTCAAAGTCTGAAGATTGGAAAGTCTGTATAAATCCCAGGAGTTCGCTCTCCGTCGAGCGCGAAGCAGTTGGGAATACAAGATGATGGAGCAGAAAAGGTCCAGACGAGTCTGGGAGTTCTCAAAATTGGAAAGCTGACAATGGATTTGAATGATGGATGACATGATTCGACGAGTCGACGGGTGTTCAGAACCAGAATTTCCTTATCTCTCCAAGCAGAGTCGTGAGGACTAATTCCCCAGCAGATTCAAGGTTTGTGACTTCCCTAGCAGGGTCAAGATGGTTATCTCCCAGCAGGTTTTAGATCAACGCTTCCCCAGTCGCCAGGCCTGAAGGTTGCAATTTCCCCAGCGGAAGTATCTGTGTGCGGTGGTTTCTCAAGCAGAGTCGGGATTGATATCCCCAGCAAGTCAAAGACTGGTGTATCCCCACAGAGTGCAAAGGAGGTTTTTCCCCAGCAAGGGTTGCCTATTTCCCAGTAGCAGTGTTATTCCCCAGCAGGGTGGAGTTAAAGCAATGGCGAGTTCCTCAGCAGAGCGCCTCGCGCTTCTCAGAAGAGTCCCTTGAGGGGGATACTTTTATGCATTCATCATGTAGATAAGCATAGCATACTGCATAATAAATCGCGTAGCATTTCCATGATTATGGAGCATTACACTGAAAAAAGTCATGCATCATTGCAAGCATAGGCTAGTCTCAAGCCGTGGTTACCGTTTGAGATATGGTTTTGACAGTGGGTGGAGATGTTACTCAAGTCGTGGTTACCGTTTGAGGGGTGGTTTCACTAGTGGGAAAATCATCAGCATTGCAAGTATCAGTTACTCGAGCCGTGGTTACTGCTTGAGATTTGGTTTGGTCGGATGGTGAAGATGTTACTCTGAGGAGTTTAGCATCATGACGTCAGGTCAACGGTATTCCCCAGTAGTGCGATACTGGAGGAGATTTCTGTCGTACGAGATAGAAATTTGGAGGTGTTACTCTGAGGAGTTTAGCATCATGACGTCAGGTCAGCAAAGTTCCCCAGTAGTGCGATACTGGAGGAAACTTTTCCGTCGGACAGAGATGGAAATGAAGATCACGGTCAGCGCGACTCGAGCCGTGGTTACCGCTTGAGGTTTGGTTTCGCCGAATGGTGAAGGTGTCACTCCGAGGAGTTCAGCATCGTGATTTTGGAGCAACAGTATTTCCCAGATAGTCCCCGGCAAGCGTCTACCTGGTTTTGACATATGTGGATGTCATCCTGGCGATACCAGTAAGTGTCGTGTCGATCCCCGTAAGGTCGAGTTTTCTTTGGTGTCAAGTAAACATCATTGTTCGATGTCCAGTAAACGTCGAGTTTCCTCCCAGTCATCAGTAAGTGTCTGGTCGAGTTTCCTTTGGTGTCAAGTAAACATCATTGTTCGATGTCCAGTAAACGTCGAGTTTCCTCCCAGTCATCAGTAAGTGTCTGGTCGAGTTTTCTTTGGTGTCAAGTAAACATCATTGTTCGATGTCCAGTAAACGTCGAGTTTCCTCCCGGTCATTGGTTAATGTCTGGTCGAGCTTTCTTTGGTGTCAAGTAAACATCATTGTTCGATGTCCAGTAAACGTCGAGTTTCCTCCCAGTCATCAGTAAGTGTCTGGTCGAGTTTTCTTTGGTGTCAGTAAACATCATTGTTCGATGTCCAGTAAATGTCGAGTTTCTTCCCAGTCATTAGTCAGTGTCTGGTTGAAAGTGTTACTCTGAGGAGTTTAGCATCATGACGTCAGATCAGCAATGTTCCCCAGTAGTGCGATACTGGAGGAAGTTTTCCGTCGGACGGAGATGGAAATGAAATCAAAGGACGTTACGCGATCAGCGCGACAATCGGGGTTCAAATGGAGAAAGGGAAATGTTGAGGCATTTTCTGGAGATCGGGGTTCAAATGGAGAAAGGGAAATGTTGAGGCATTTTCTGGAGATCGGGGTTCAAATGGAGAAAGGGAAATGTTGAGGCATTTTCTGGAGATCGGGGTTCAATTGGAGTAAAGGAAGTGTTGAGGCATTTTCTGGAGATCGGGGTTCAAATAGAGATTGGAGTTGAAGATTATATCCGGGATGAGGTCCGCAGGATTATCTTCTATTCATGTGTCACCTTAGACTTTGGCTGAGGCCAATGGAGGTCGTTATGGGTGTCTTCTGAGGAAGAGATGCACATGTTACCTTCCTTTTGTGAAGGTATACCCTCTGATATGTCGCCATCAGAGTGGTGTTTTGGTGTTATTTCCGACGTTGCCAGCGGAATTATCACGAGAGAGTGGAGAGTGGGGTTCAAATGGAGAAAAGGAAGTGTTGAGGCATTTTCTGGAGAGCGGGGTTCAAATGGAGATAGGGAAATGTTGAGGCATTTTCTGGAGAATGGGGTTCACAATGGCGATCACAAGTTATCGTCAGGCGACTGGGGTTCAAATGAAGAATGGGGTTCATTATTTTGGCAAATAAGATGTCGGGGTTCAAATACAGTGATCCGGGATCATTTGCGCGAAAGAAAATTTCGGGGTTCAAGAAAATGAAAAAAAGAAGAGCAATCAAGAGAAAATTTTCGGGGTTCAAAAAAAGCATTAAAAAGAGGATAATCCCCAGCGGATAAGTGGTGATCAGGCCATGGTTATTCCGGTGTTACCATTTATTTTGGTATCCAGGTCGACATTTTGTTTCGATGATCAGGCCGACTTTCTCCGTACCAGACGGATTCTTCCTTCGAGATTGCTTCTTTGCCGATTCTGACAAGCATTGTTAATTATTTTCCCATCAGAGTACAAATTGTTCGTCTATTCTTGGTATTCAATCACTCTTCATCCTGATCATCTGAAAGCCGAGGCTATTCATATCGACAGGTTCACAGTGGATTGAATAGGGGCAGCTGTAACACCTCAAAATTTGCCCTCCTCTCTTGGGACTAGCTTAACATATTGCATTGCATTTCTTAGGTCATTAGTCATTTGCATATTTGCACATCATGTGGCCACAACAAACAAGTCATCCTCCTAGGTCTTGATCAGAAGATAAGAGGTTGAGATTCAAGCTGAGGGTTTCATTGAACTGATCATTAACCATCTGAGGATGTGTGATTCAAATTAGGGTTTCTTGGTTCTCAAGGAGGATTGAGCTTTATCTTGGTTGAAATGATACATCATCATCATCATGGTTTTGTCATCACCAAGAGATTCCTTATGCTTGATCATATTCCTTGAGATTAGGGTTTTGACCTTTGGTCAACCCTAATCAGTTGTATTGTGCCAATCAGGGCTTGATAAGGAGATGAGGTTTTCAATGGATATGGAGATCATCATGTGGTTATATTGATCTTATGGAAGCTAGGGTTTCATGGTTGAGCCATTTCATCAGGAGTTTGAGGCTCAAGTTCATCTATGCCTGGCCAATTCATCTATCAGTCAGAAAAAGTCAACTGTGGTCAACTATGCCTGAATTCATGGATTTGGAGGTGGGAGAGGGTTAGAGACGCTTCATTCATGTCTAAACAAGTTTCGTTTGACATTTCAAAGATCAAGAATGAAGAAAATAAAGTCAGATGAAAACTTTCCAAAAATAGAAAGTGACTTGTAATTGAAAATTGCCAAAAATGGAAAGTTTTTCTCCTCAAAATTACGTGTCCAAAAATGTTTCAAATGAAATTTTGTTCAACATGAAAGTTGTAGATCTTGCTCTCACCTTTCCAAAAAGTCCAAGAACATGAATTTCTCATTTGTGGTTGGAAAGTTATGGATTGATCATTGTCCAAAAAAGTTGAATTTCAAAGTGGCATAACTTTTAATTCACAAGGCCAAATGGAGTGAGGTTTCTTTGAGCAAAATTCTTTTGATGTCCTCTATCCAAAACAAGCATTGCATTTCATGAAAACTCATCACATAAAAAGTGCATTTTTCAAGTGGACTTAATTTGAATTTTGGAGGGAAAAAGGTGTTTTTGAGAAATAAGCCTTGTTTTCACATGATTCCACTTGCAATAGCTCACAAATACCATTTGAAACTTGCTCAAACCAGAAATTGGCACTGTTACATTGGATTTGCATAAGTGAGGGTGGATTGGCTAATTACCATTTAGCATAAAAGTGCATTTTCACTAATCACTCACATTTGGCTAAACTTGATTAACAAAATGGATTAGTGCATCATATAAATGGTTAATCATAACAGAAAATCAGATTAACATTCATTCATCTCAGATCTAGATCCAAAATTGCACAATTCTCTCAACTTTTCATCTTCATTTTTCTGCAAATTCTCCAAGAACCTAGCCAAGATCTTCTTTGATTCATCACCTACAATCATTGTAGAAGCTTTTGCAAGCAAGGATTCTTCACATTCAAGCAAAATCAAGGACTGTTACAAGAAGGTGCATCCATGGCAAATCGAATTTCTGAGCAAATCAAGCACTATTGAGCCAAGGCATTGCATCCATTCACTTCTACAAACATCATTGATCATCTATTTTTGCTTTTGGAAGCTTAAAGCGCGCGATTCACAACTGGCATCATATTAAGGTCAGTTTTCGAATTCAATGATTCACGAAATTGATTGATGATTTGGATAGATCTTGCTTCGTAGGATGATCTGCAAGTTGTTTCACTAAATTTGGTTGAGAAATGAGAGAGTTATGTGAATTGGAAGTTTCATGCATGTTTATGTTTTGATTCGATTCTCTTTAATTAGCAAGAATTAGGTCAAAATAATTATGGATTCATGATGTACGTAGTGATACCTTTCCATTGATATAAAGTTTGTGCAATTTGGTGAACATTTGTTCTTGGACCTATGAACACGTGAAGAACGCGTATGAACATGAGAAAATTTTCCAGAAAAATAGTGTTTGATCCAAAATAAGCGCTACTGTTCATGGTTAAGGTGTTTGTGCGCGCGCTGAGGTTCAAATGCGGACATGCTTCGATTCCGTGCTCATGCAATCCACTTTTGGCTTTTGTATTTTACTTCCACATGTTCACATGTTTCACATGCCTTATTTCACTTTTTTTTATTTTTTTCATGACATTAGAAAATCCATATCTCATTCAATTTTTGTCCAAATAATGTGAGATTTATTTCACCATGATCCTTGTAATCTCTAGTTTTTTTGGTGATTTTTGTGGAAATTATGCACGTGTGGTTTTTGGAATGGCCTAGGGTTTGTATGAACATGTGTTTGCTTGCACCTTGCTGGATGTTTTGATCATTAAATGATGATGCTTAATTGGAAATTCTTGAAATTTTACATGTGTGTTCTAGACTCATTCCTGGTCATTTTGGTATATAGTTTGTGATTTTTGAGTTCCTGGATTGTGAGATATGATCATTTGAATCTAGGTGTGACAATTTGTGTCACACCATTTCTTGTCCTATTTCCTGATTTTATTTGACATGCCATATGAACTTGGATTGAGCTGAATTTTTGCATGTTGATACTTCTGGATGTTAGGTTCACATGTGAATTTTTCTGGAATTTTTGTATGTGTTTCCAATTTGATTGAGAATTTCCTTTCTGTTTGACCAAATGTGGAGTTTTTGTGAGTCATGATTTTAAATGTTTTGTGAAATTCTTGATATGTATTGGATGGACTTGAAATTTTGTGGAGTGATTATAGACACATTGAAGTTTTTCATAGTTTTGGTTTGGTGCATTTATCATGTTCCTACACTGTTTTATGCTTGCTTGAAGTTGATACATGAAATTGTGCCTTGTTTGGACTTGTATGAGCATGACTTGACTTGATGAATTTAATTGACTTTCTTCCCATTGTCCAATTAACTTGAAATTTGGTGTGATTGACATGTTATGGATTATGTTTAGCCATGAATTTTTTGGAGATTTATTGAATTGTTTTGGATGAAGTTTGGATTGATGCATTCTGTTTGGTCCGATGAGCTTCTAGATTGCATGTTTTGCACTATTTCTTTCATGAAATGATCTTGGTGAATGATATGAGCATGAGACCAATTGGACATGATTCTAAATTGATTGAACTTGATTTTTGACAATTTTCATGTTCTGTTTTGAAATATTGATCCTCCTTTGACCCTAGGCTTTGTCCTAGGGGTTTGCTTCTCATGGTTGAGTTGTGTTTTCAGGACAAAAGGCAAATGGAATGGAGGAATTAATGCACTTGGTTTGAGTTGATCATTTGAATGATGTTGATTAACATTAATTTTGTTTTGTAGGTGGTGTCTAATTCATTTGTGTTGAGCATTGGCTTATGCTTTGCTTGATGCATTGCTTGTGTACAGTTAACTGTGTGACTTTTAACTTGTCTGTTTAACTGTTTGACCTGTGTACTTATCATGCTAGATTGATTTCAGGTACCTTAGTTGCTATAGTTCCTTGAGAACTTGCTTTTGCTGTGGCTTGGTTGTTTAAACCAATTGAGGTAGAATTTCTTTTCTCCATGTAGTCTGGAAGACCTGGCCTGTTACTTGGCCAGGCACCTGTCTGAAGTCCTCCTTAAGAGGCAATGATTGTGCTTGTTTATCTTTGTCCCCAAGCAGGAAAAGACCTTGAATAAGGCAATTCGCAGACACAAGAGATGTGTAGTCCACCTCCTGCTAATCTGTTGAGTCGTCCCTTGGCTCACATTACATGTTGATGCCTTGAGGATACTAACCCAAGATCCATGTACAGTTGTACAGTTGAGTCAGTGTCATAAGTGTAGAAGGGTTCCCACTTTATGGACCCACACTTCCTTTGTCTGAAGCTCTCCCTGGCCAGGGATAAGAGCTGTGAGGCACACCCCTCACTCCCATTTCATCTGGCTTCACCCTGACTCTCAATGTCAGGGTTAAGAGCTAACATCACCCGGATACAGTTGACCTGCTTTGGCAGTCTAACCCTTGTTTGAGCCACCTCTGTTTGGATATAGTGTGTGCTATTTGTGATTGTTTGCTTTGATTGCTTTGCCTGTTTAGGATTAGCTTGCTGCCTGTGCAAGTTAGGATAGAAACCATAACTTAGGGATGATATGCATGATAACATTTAGGCTCGAGTCCAGCTCCCTAGTAGTGTGTCTCCCTTTGTATCTGGTTAGAATTTCTTTCCCGTTCAGGGGAACTACGTTGCCCTGATCCTCATACCAGATGAGGTACGTAGGCAGGAGGTCGCACGAGATCTCTCTGGGCACCCTTTTTGTTTTTCACCCTTTTTCTTTTTGTGTGTGTTTGCTTGACAGTTGCTAGGCTCGAGTTCCCAACTCCTTAGTAACTTGTTCCTTGTTTCTTCTTGTGTGTGTAGGAGACGGATGTAAGCCCAGCCATTGGCATTCCGTATCCTTTTGTTGTGTGCTTGGAGTCCGGTATAAGTCCATCAAGTGGCATATGGTTTCCAGTGTGGGTTTGTTTGGTTCGGAAGCTGATGTAAGTCCAGCGATTGGCGTTCGGGTTCCATGTTTGCCTTTTTGTGCGTGTGTTTTGTTTCGGCGTGCGTGAGCCGAACTACGGCAGCTCTGATTCTCGTTCCAGACGAGATACGTAGGCATAGGATGCGATGTCCTAGCGAGCCCTCTCCCCTCTTCCTCCACCTGTGTTGTCTTCGGTGTGTGTGTGTGATGTTTGTTTTAGCAACCTTAACCTATCTTTTGAGCGTGGATCCCGTCGAGTACGACGGACGTGAGGGGTGCTAATACCTTCCCCTTGCGTAACCGACTCCCGATCCCATTCTCTTTGGTCGCGAGACCATGCTTTTCCCAGGTTTACTTCGAGCGTTTCCTTTCCCTTTTTTGGGATAAATAACGCACGGTGGCGGCTCTGTGTTGTTTTGTTTTAGCCCGCCGGTTGTTTTTCACGGATGCGACAATTAGTCGCACCAAACGACATCATTGAATACTCATAGGGACCATTTCTCGTCCTAAATGCAGTCTTCAGAATATCTTTTGGTTTCACAGGAATCTAATGATAACCTGAACACAAATCAATCTTACTAAACACGTATAAACCAACCAACTGATCCATAAAATTTTCAATCTTCATGAGTGGATACTTATTCTTAATCGTCACTTTATTCAGTTGTCGATAATCAATATACAATCTCATGCTACCATCTTTCTTCTTCACCAATAACATCGGTGCTCCTCATGTAGAAACACTCGGTTGAACAAACATTTTCTCAAGTAACTCTTCTAATTGCTTCTTCATCTCGCTTAGCTCTAAAGCATACATTCTATAAGGAGCCATCGACACCAGACGAGTACCAGTTACTAAGTATATGGAGAACTCAACCTCACGCTCCGGCATCAAATCAATGATGTCATCAGGAAACACTTCTAGAAAATCAGACACCACTAGTAATTCCTCAATCATAACTTTACTTTCAACCTTCACAGAAGCTAATATCATAAACATGTCAGCCTCATCCTTCACAAACTCGTCCACTTGCTTAGAAGACACAAACAACTAATCACTGACATCAAACTCTTGAAATGACATTGACTTGTCAAAGTAGTTGATATGAACATGCTTGAAGTTCAACCAGTGCATTCCAAGGATAACATCAAGTTTATTCAACAGTATACATACTAAGTCTATCCCAAAACTCTTACCATAACTAGTCAGCGAACAATTCAAACTAACCCACAAAGTGGTTACTGGACCTAGATTTGGGGTATCAACAATCATACTTCTAACCATATAATACAACTTCAAACCTAACCTCTCATATAAATCAAGCGAAACAAAAGAATGTGTTGCACCCATGTCAATAATACCAATCAACAGAATACCATTAATAAAACATGTACCTCGACTCGATCTGTCTGAGCTAGTAGTCTGTGACTAAGACAAAGCAAGAACTTTCCCTCTGAACTAAACCTCATTTGGCTTCTGACAATTAGTACTAATGTGACCCTATTCACCGCAGTTATGACAAGTCAGCACAACAATCTTGCAATGTGCAATATAATGACTTGTCTTTCCCCATTTGAAGCACCTCAAAACGTTATTCTTGCATTCATTAGTATGGTGGCCCGACTCGCCACACTTGAAACACTTGATAAAAGTTGAATTCTCTCCCCCACTTGGCTTCTTCCCATTTGGAGCATAATACGGTTTCCCACGATACTAATTCTTCCCTTTCTTCTCACTAAGACACTTATAATGAACAGAACGAGCCTTGTTATTCTCATCATATATCCTACACTTATTCACCAAAATAGGAAATCATTGAATCTCCTAATAACCCATACCTTTCTTGATCTCAGGATGCCGTCTTCTTTCAAACTTGATGCACATCGACCCCTCAGCAGCCGCACAATTATAGTATAGACAAAACTTCACCAACTCTTCGAACTTAGCGGCATACTCAGCAACAATCATATTTCTCTGCTTTAGTTCGAGGAACTTAATTTATTTCTTACTGAGTATATCCTCAGGAATGTACTTTTCTAGGAAATAAACTTTGAACACATCCTAAGTAACGTCTGTATCAATAGCCTTCAACCTCTGACGTGCATTATCCCACCAACTTTACCCTCCTCTGACAACATTTGAGTACCGGAATGCACCTTCTGAACTTCAGTGCAAGCCATCACTCAAAAAATCTTCTCAATCTCTCTGACTCAACCATGTGCACCCTCTAGATCATATCTTCCCTTGAAAGTCGGTGACTTGTTTTTATAAAATTTGTCCAGCCCACATAACTCCTCATCAACATGTTTTTGTTGACCCTGTAGTTCCTGAGCTATAACCTCCAATGCATCAACAATTGACCGATCGTTTCTTTCAGCCATAATGCACACCAATAAATGTACATCAGAAGAAACAATGCATCGAAATTATTCACACACTCATCGCATACAAGGGAATAAATAACATGTCAAAAATCTGGTCGGATGGACCGACTTGCTCGGATACCATTATGTAACACCCTAAAATTTTAACCTTAATTAAAAATATTTACATGACAATTTAAGCTTGTAAGACCCCAATTTTGACCCTCAGATCCCTCATGCCATCTCATAGCTTTACATTGGCATTTGGATCACACCTTGGTATTCTTCTTACCTATCATTCATTGGGTTTTCATTGGGAGAGATCACCAAGCATATTTGATTTTATCATACTTTATTTTTATTTGTTTACTAACCAAAATACAAAAATATGTCTAGTATAGCTTTGTTTCTTTTGTAGGTAGTGTGTGTGTCCATCTGTGCCTCACCAAGCCCACAACTAGGGTTTGAGACCCTCAATGCAAGAGATCAAGAAATAAAAGGTACAAATTGGTTCTAAACATCATATATGGATCCCCATGTTATTTATTATTCATTTTTTATCAAGAGTTCATCAAGAGTTTGAAGCTTGTTGGTCAAGGAATCCCTAATCCATCTGGGTATCTTGTGTGTCTTCCTCAACAAGTTTCTTAAACATTTGGTCAAAGATATCAAGGTATAATTCATTTTACCTTATCATAAGAACATATGATCCTCCATTATCCCCTAAGATCAAAGGAACTTCAAGTGTTCAAGTTGATTCAAGGAAGTTGACTAGAAAAGTCAACTAGTCAAATCTAGGGTTTCCTAGACCCTATCTCCTACAATTTTTGTCATATGAATATTATTACAAGATAAAAGTTACTCTTTATGACATTCCAAACATCTTTCGTGTTGTCCTCAAGATCTAATTTTTCTTGGAAAGTCATTTTTTATGGTGAAAGATTATAGGTCATTTTGTTTGTGCCTTAGATAGAAGGCCAGCTTCCAAGAACTATAACTTCCTCATTTTTTATGATATGAATATGATCCAAGTTTCATGATTAATTTCAAGATGTCTTCTTCAAATTTTATTCTTTTATAAATATCAACTTCTACTTTCAAAGTCATGTACCATGAGGAAACATTATAGGTCCATTTTGGTCCTCATCATTGAACAAACAAATTTCCTCAACTTCTAAAATCCATAACTCCATCATACAAACTCTAAATGGTACCAAGTTTGTGGTCAACTTTAATATAATTTAAAGGGATACAACATTGTATAAGAATACAAGTTCATTTGAAGCTCACATCAAAAGTTATTCAAGGTGGAAAGAGGGTTCATTTGGCTTATAACTTCGAAAAATTTCTAAGTATGTTTGATACCTCCATATTCAATGCAAAATTTCTCCATTTTCCAAGCTTCAAATTGAAAAAGTCACAACATCAAAGTTGTTCCTTATGATGATATCTTCCCGTAAAGTCCAAGATTACATCATTTGGATGAGAAATGAGGGACTTTCACATGAGTTTTATCCATGGCTTGTTTTGGCAAGTTTTGAACTCCAAACATTGAACAACTTTGCATGGCCTTATGTGATGACTTCAACAACATTCTTGCAAGATTTGGAGTGTATTTCAATCATAAATTGGGCTTGTACATGCACCCATGCACCAAGGATTACTCATTTTGATTCAAATTTGAAATGTGCACTTATCATTTCCTTGGCCTATAAATCAATGCACATTTGCTCAAAATTGAAAGAGAACACTGCCCAAGCTTTTCTAGCCTTTACCATAGCCTCACTCTATAGAATTCTTTGAAGATTTCTTTTGAAATTAAGTTTTTGTTCAACTCTAGATTGTGAAAAGAAACTCCAAAGGTCCATTCCCTTTTCCATTCCATTAAGGTTCTGCAAGCAAGAGGAAGAGAAAGCATGAAGCATTGCATCAAGAACCAAGCTCAGAAGCTGCTCACAAAAGGTGAATTTCTCAAAACTTACTCTCTTTGATTCTCCCTCTACACTCTAGATCTGAACTGAATTTTGTGTTGGCTGAAGTCCTACCAATGTAGGCAACATGACTGAGTTGTTTTGAGCTCGATTCGAAGTAACTCAGGTTGGACACATCGATTTTCATCTTCACTTTTCTGGTTATAAAGTGAGAGATGGAACAAATGGAGGGCAGATTCGTGATCCTTACAATTTTTCTTTTAAAATGATGTATAATCCATGAATTTTTAGTCAAGTTTGATCTTGACGGTTCAGTGACCCTCACCAGAGAAGATGACCTCTGGTGGTGGCGTGACATTGCTCCCACCTTTGGATCTATCTTTCATCTTCTAATCCTGACCTTTGGTTGTGATTACCACGCGTGTGTTTGTGTTGACTGAGGCTTATGTGGAACGCATGTTTGTGACCATCAGATATGCCACCTCAATTAATGAGGGAGATCTCATGGCTCTTGTTTATTTGTTTTATTTTATTTTTCTAAAATGATTTTTAAATAGCCTTTTCTACCAAAATTCACTATAAATTCATTTTTGATCCAAAAATTATGGGACCAACGCCAAAAATTCACAAATATTTTCTTCTTCCCATTTATGATTTAAAATTAATTTTTGAATTAAGTTTGATATTTTTGGTAAATTTTGTGATTTTTAACTTATTTTAATTAGTTTTTAATTAGTTTTTAATTACTTATGACTTTTGAAAAATGCCAAAAAAATAGTCAGTGGTCCTTTGACCTTACTTGACCAATGATAAATCCCTTGGCCATTTATTTGGTGTTTTGAAGGGGTTTTAGGTTTTTAACCTTTGAAAATTATTTTTTCTTCATTTAAAAAATGTTTTAAAATTGTTTAATTGATTTAATGCTTTGTTGAGCTTTTGTATTGACTTTATGTTGACCTTGCTTCTGTTTGGCCTTGGTCTTGGTTGAATTGGACCTTGACTTGGTCAATACCATTGGATTTAAGAGGTTGATGAAGTTTAAAACTTCATCCCTCAAGATGAATGAATGATATTTATCAAGTGAGGTTCATCCCTTGACGAATTTGGGATCCTCTTCATTTCATCTCTCCATTTTCATCTCATTTCTTCCCCAATCATTTCGTGGCCAATGACTTCTCATGGATCATTAGATAGTTAATTCATCAATGACCTTGTGTCATATGAATCAACATGAGCTTGATTGAGATAGGCCCATCCTCTCTTATTTTTGTGTGTGGTATGGTCTAGGAGTTTGGTCTTGGATACCTTGTCTCTAGCATGAACTAACACCAACATTATTATTGACCGGCCTCAGATAGGTATGGCTTCTACATAAGCCTACTTATGATTGCTTAACATAGCGCTAAATTTGCCTCAAGGCACAAACTAACATACTAACTTAACAACTAACATTTAATTTTCTTGTCATTTACTTTAATTCAATTTAAATTCTTACACTTTATCATTCCTTGTCATTTACATTCATGCAAATTGTTTATGCTTCAGTCATTTTCTATTTGCCCACTTGGGCCTATGTTTATGCTTCAGTTATTTTCATTTTGCTCACTTGAGTCGTTATATTTTGTGCTTGTGATATATTTGTGCTTGTATTTTGTTTGTGGTCTTAGGACCTTAAAGCACTTAATAAAAACAAAAACAAAAAAAAATACATTAGTGGACTGTTTGATCTTTGTCTATGACTTGATTTGGACCTATGGACTTAGAGTAGGCAATATCCCTGAGCTATGGAAGAAAACTTGGCCAATGCCATTAACTTGAGACCAAAATATAGCCAGTGTCATTCATCTGATACAAGCTTGAGAGACTCCCTTAGGTTTATCTGATACACTTTTCTCTTTGTTTGAATTGTTATTTTGATCTTATTGTTATTATTTGATGTTTTCTCTTTGAGTATGTTTCAAGGAATTTCTCATCTGATACACATAAGAGACATTGAAGATTGCTTGATTTGGAGTGCTAGCTTGGATGTTTGGTTATCTTTATTTGATACCACTGGATTTCTTATTAATTGCTTGGATGATTATGGCTTTGTTGTTTGCTTGACAATCCAAAGGAAATGGGTTTCTATCTGATACTATTGTCTTTTGGATGCTTCCCATGGGTTAGATCTTTTCAACTCAAAACTCTTAATCTTGTCTAGGATAGTCTCTTCATCTCCACCACTTTCTTCTTTAATTTCAAAATCTCCTTCTCATTTCCAAAACTTCTTTGCTTGTTTTTTTTTTCAACTTGGACTTATTTTAATAAGTAGAAACTTTGGCCTTATGCCATTGATTTTCAAACTGTTTTCTTAATCAAACTTGTAAAAAGACTTAATCATATTGACTTTATTTTCAAAAAGACCAAAAAGAACTAACAACTCCATCTAATCATTTTGGCCACTTAGTGCCTTTTTTCCTTTTAAACTTTTCAAAAAGAAAGCATTTAGATTTGAGGTATCCTTTATTGAGATATAATTCTCCCATTCCATGATATGTTGAGTATAAGACTTTCCATTTACTAGGGGTTAGTGGAATACTTGTTGATTTAATCCAAGTTGGAGCGCTCTCTCTTAAATATTGTAAAGCCCTCATTATCGGTGAATATTTGGTTGAGTATTCTCCCATTGATAATAAAAGATTTTTAAGCTTTTGTTAAAATTAATCCACCCATCTTTGAAATTTTTACCACGAACTACGAGGCTTTTATCCCTCATTTATATTAGTACGTAGGCATAAGACCAAAAGTCTTATCAAACAAAAAATGTAAATAATGAATTCTTTTCTCATCCCCTCATTCTATTTTTAAAACAAACATCTTTTTCAACCAAAACAAGTGCACACAAAAAGGGCTCCCTAGGAGTATCTAGGACACTTTGGGTGCTAATACCTTCCCTCTATGTAACCAACCCCCTTACCTGTAATCTCTGACATTTTATTAGTTTTGATTTAAAAACTTCTTATCTTGGTGTTTTTTCGTACTTTCTCCATTTTCCTTTGGAAATAATAAAAGCGCGATGGCAAATCTGGTTTTATTGACGTTGAGTTAACCAATAGCTCAATAGTCATGAATTTACCACTACAAAGGTATCACCAACGACAATCCTTCGAAACATATCAAATCATTTGAAACTACACAGCAGAAAAACATTTCATAGAAACTTCATAAATAAAGTAATAAACTTCAAAACGACGAAATCAACATCAACTCACAAAAACATAACAACTCATGTGCCCGGTGTTACACGATCAGAACACTAAAAACCACTAATTTATAATAAAGCGATAATAAATAAAATCAAGAGTATCTTCCATGCAAAACAATAATGCTCACTCCTAGTTATCTATAAGATGTCCATGATGGACAACATGAAGCAAATAGGTGAGGAACAATATTAAATATGAACAATGTTAAGAATGTGAAGGTAGATAATCATACAACATAACACATATTCAATACACAATCAACATCACTAATATCTCACACCCAATAACAAACGACATACACATATATATGATATGCGACTCACGACACAACATGACACTTATGCATGTGGTACCATTATGAACAACACAGGTCCATCTTGCTCCTGAATCCCCACCATAGGACCAAAAGACACCAAATTGCTACTATCACCATAAGTAAAATTTTAGCAATTCCCATCTAGAACTAGCTACTTGCTCCTGAATCCACAACATCGGATCAGAACACACCAAAACTGGACTGAAGCTTGAACACCATGATACATGACATACACTCATATAGTGAACATATGTCTACACATCAATCATCTCACCAAGCACTACCACAAGGTAGCTTTGCGCGTTATCTTTCCAACCCCTTCAAACGACACCTCATTTGGACTTACGGAACTAAAGTTATGACCAAAGTCGTCGGGCAATGCAACATAGTTCAAAATAGATTTTTTCAAAAATTGGCCTAAGTTAATCGTTTGACATGGGATGTAAGTCGATTGACATCAAAAACATTGACATTCTGACTTTTTCAAAAGTCATATTTAGAGGCCGCACAATTGATTAATTCATAATGACAATCGTTTGTCATAGTCATTTCTTTTTCAAAAATTTAATGTGTGCAATCGATTCGCATATAGTGTCAATAGATTGACACTGTCTTTTTTTCCAAAAAAATCTAGTTTTTTCACATGATCTTCATCCCTCTCCTTCACTAACCCTCATCCATCATTCCAACTTATATTTTCCAGATTTAATTAACCCAAAATATGAATTTAACAGTACACCATGTTATCACAACAACCAAACATCTCATAATACATTTATCAATCATGATTTATGGAAATTTGTCATTCAATTAAATCATGAATTTCACCAACATCCATACTCATGATCAAATCTTCATACATTCAACTTTGGAAGAAAATTACATATGCATAAACATGATGATTTATACATGAATTCAGTCACAACCAATCAAATAATCAACATAATTAATCGACAATTTCAGATTTGAACACAACAACAACACATCCAAAACAAAATTATACAAGCCTAATGAGTAAGAACGTCTCTTCTCTATCCTATAATGCAATAAATTCATAGTGAAAGTCTTTTCTCCCCTCTTACTTTAGGTTCCTTGCAAAAACTCATATTTTGGATCAATGTTTTTTCTCCTTCTTCAAGCCCTAGTCTTGTCTTCCCTATTTCTTCCAAAAAAATCTATTTTTATGTACTAATCCCAAAAACTCTCCACTACCTCCTCCTCTTTATTAGAAACTTAATTCTCCTTAATTAATGGAGTAGTTTGACAATTTGTCTCAAATATGAGTTATTTTGAAAAGAAAAAAAAAATTATTTTGGTAAAAAAATTGCCTTCTTCTCTATTACAATTTATATAAAATTTTGAATTTAAATTTGGGTCACTATATTTTTCTCCGCAAATGTTTAAATTATTATGTATTGGTCACATTCATCAATAATAAAAAATAAAAAATAAAAAACTTTTAATTTTGTTATTTTAATTAATTGATTTTTAAAAATATAAGTTAAATACCAACAGAGAAACTCCATTACAATAGGATAACGAAATAGTATATAATCTGAGCCTAAAAGATATCATAAAATAACTCACCACGATATCCTTAAAAACAAATCCTAGTTGAACGTATATACAAAGCAGGATAAGTTATAATCCCATAATAAATGAAAATAATATATATATATATATATATATATATATATATATATATATATATATATATATATATATATATATATATATATATATATATATTTTGAAAGGAGAAAAGAAGAGTGGGACTGTGGGAGGACCATGATTCACCGTCCAGCTGTTGGGAATTATTGACTTGACCCATTCATTGATGAGCACAAAAAGCTCAAACAAACAAAAGGACCAATGTCGTTTAGGGAAGGAATGTCATGTGACTGTGAGCCCCCAAAATATATATATTATTCCCTAATTTATAAAAAAGGTTTGTTTTTAAAATTTATTAAATAATTAATATATGTGATCTATAATCTTCACTATATATATATATATATATATATATATATATATATATATATATATATATATATATATATATATATATATATATATATAATTCGACGTAGGATTGGACAATTAATTATTTTGTATTAATTTTGTCTAAAATTTAAAATACGATGCGGTTTTATTCTAAAGATTTCATTTTGATTGATAAAATTTTAATTTTTTATGGATTCAATTAAGTCGGTTTGATTGATATATCGAATCGATTTAATATTTAGTGAGTTAAACTCATAAAAATGACTCATATTTTTTATACAGTTTACAAATACTCATTTTTTATTTATTTTTCAGTAATCAAAATTTAAAATAGCAGAAGAAACATTTTTTTGTCATTAAAAAAATATTATTAGTTAATAACATTGATAATATTATTTGACATTAATTTACTCATTATTATATTTTGAACCATAAATTAAATAAAATTCAAATTTTATATTGCATGTAGTATGCTTGTGAATATATACAATAACACTATTAAATTGTAAAAATAATAATAATTTAAGAATCTTATTTTTATAATGAGTTGGTTGATAATAATAAGTAAATCAAATAAATATTAATTGAATTTGATTTTTCTAAAATAATTCAATACTAAAATAAAAAAATTGTATCAACCTAGTGTCGAACTCAACACGACCTTTATCCGTATGTATTAAGTGGTGTGAAGATGGAAATAGACCCACACACACGTGCATAAGAAGGTGGAGTATTTGCTCCAAATACCCCAAATTTGAAAAAAAATTCCTGATATGCCCTGTTTTGAAAAAAAAATCCCAGATTGCCCCCTTTTTCTCTTGGGCCTCGTCACTTGAAGTGACGAGGGGGTGCTGAACGAAAATATGCCTCAAGGGCTCGGCATATGGATTGACGAGGGAGTGAACCAAAATTTATGGCCTCATGGGCTCGTCACTTGAAGTGACGAGCTGCTAAGGAAATTCTTTTTTTTTTGTTTTTAATTTTAAATAGTATATTAAATTGTAATTATAAGTAATATAATTGTTTTTTAAATATTAATTCTATATTTAATTAATATAATTGATTTAATTAAAAATAATAATAATTTATTTATAAAAAAATATTTAAAATAAATAATAAATAATTTATTTTTGAAATATTATTAATAAAAGTGAATAATTTTTAGAATATTAATAATAGAAATAGTTGGTGTTTTATATATTAATAATAAAATTGTTATTTTTCCCTCCATATTGTAAATCTTTTTTTGGGAATGATATTTTTCCCGCCAAAAAGTTTTTGTGTTTTTACTGTCTCGGCCAATGATTTGCCGAGTATTCACTTATTAATTTTTGTATAAGTAGCAGAACTGGTAGAAATGAAAGTCACACCACCAAATCCTTTCTTTAGTTCATAATGTCTGTTTGTGGTCTTGTATTTTATGGACACGGTGAAAAAATGAGTGTTTGCCTTGATCCGCAATGGAATTTCAGAACACTGATTTCTGCCATCCACACTGGCTTCCGACAGTTGGGCGGGCGTCGTATGAAGGTGAGGAAAGTAGAGTATCGTTGTCCATACATAACGTTGACTGATGCAAGCCCCGATGGTACGTACATGTATTACCTGGATCGTATAGAAAATGATGAAGATGTCCAATGTATGTTTTCGGCACATAGTGGTGAAGTTAATAGAGGAGTTGAAGGTCCACTTGTGTTGGTTGTTGTTGTTGATTAGTTTTTTAATTACCACTTGTGTTGATTGTTGTTGTTGTTTAGTTAATGTGGTCGTACTTTGTAACCAGAAGCCTTTGATTATCAAATGTATTTCATAAATGTTTGTTCCCAAAAGACATTAGAAATACAAAATGGTTTATATATATTATGTGCATAGTAGTTAATAAATAAATAAATAAACATAGTCATCTGAACGAATATTTAAAACAACAAGATAATCATCTGGAAGGTCGTTGGGATGATCCTGCAACATTAGGACATTTCCTACGCATATGTCCTATTTCGCGACAAATTCCACACCTTCTCTTCTCCTTCTCAACGTCGTCCATCTCGGTTCTAATCCTGGTGCTGTTTGGGCGCCCTTTCTTCCTCCTTCTCATAGAGTCGTTGTGGCAAAGAGTATATCCTTCATATTGTGGCCAATTCTCCTCATGGGGAAGTCCTAGGAAACTCTCCTGATAGACCTTGAAGACGTTACGAATTTTGAAGACGTCTGGAATGTGAATGGAATAGTCCTGGCGTATGCTCGAACATGCCGCGATTACATGAGAGCAAGGTAAGTGAAATGCCTGAAATTTCCCACAGTCACAGTGTTGTTTCCTTAGATCAACGCTGAACGTTCCGGTTGGTCGACCGTCGTTATGATTAATCTTCTCTTGGACCATGAAATAAAATCTCTCTCGGTCGAACTGCATGACGTTATGCGTGTTAGCTTTGATGACTTCCTCAGCCATCCCCTTGTTGCAGTTATCAGTGAAAACCTGCCCAGAGGCTAACATTTTTGTCCACTGATGGCCTCTTCTACCAAATAGTGATCCTAAACGATAGTACGTAGATTTGACCAACGCAGTGATTGGAAGGTTCCGGGTTTCTTTCAACACGGCGTTCATTGCTTCTGCTAGGTTAGTTGTCATGTGACCCCAGCGTTGCCCTCCGTCAAATGCCCTTGCCCACTTCTCGCGAGGGATGTTGTCTATCCATGATAAAGCGTTGTTGTTTGTTCTTCGGATTTCCCCCCGGTAGTAGTTAAATGTTGCCTCTGTTAATGCATAACCCATGTTAACAACCATTTTCCGCAGATCCTTGTCTTTAATCTCCCGCATGAAGTTTTGCGCGATATGTCTGATGCAATAGACGTGTGATGAAGGAGGAAACTGCCATCCATTTTCCGGGTTGTTGTACGCACTCTTTATGGATTCATGCCTGTCTGATATTAGGCATAGGTTTGCTTGGGGGGTAACATGCATTCTCAAATTCTTAAGAAAGAAACTCCAGGCTTCCTTTGTTTCACTTTCAACCAATGCGAACGCTATCGGAAATATGTTTCCGTTCCCATCCTGTGCCACAGCCATCAGCAGAGTCCCTCTGTACTTGTCATACAACCAAGTTCCATCTACCTGCACAATTGGTTTACAATACGCGAAGCCACGTATACATGGTCTAAACGCCCAAAACAGACGATGAAATATCCTTTGGTCACCCAAGTATGAACCATCATTTGAAATCACAGGTAGGGTTTGTAATTCTATAATGGTACCTGGAAGATATGTTTTCATTACCAGTATCCACTGCGGAAGATCGTTGTAAGATGTCTCCCAATTTCCATAGAGCGACTCAATCGCCTTACACTTTGCAATCCATGCCTTTTTGTATGATATGATATACCGGTATTTCTCAACAACATGAGCAATGATAACCTTCACCTTAAGAGAAGCGTCCCGATTTACAAGCTCCATTATGCTCTTGCTAATCATCTCTGAACTGAGTTTTGTATGGTCTTGTGACATGGAAGTTGTTGTGCACGTATGAGGCCCATTAGACTTACCAACTCTCCACCTTGAGTTGCCCTTGCGCAAAGAGACCCTGCATTTGAAATTGCATGTTGCATTTCTACATTTGATGACAAAACGTACACTGTCAGATTTAACCATAGAGAAATCTAGACTACGTTTTATATGCCATTGTCGCAACGCCAGAAGACACTCTTCCTTATCTTCATACTCTATGCCCTCCTCAATTTCGTCAGAGTTGTGAGTTGGTACGGAACTGCCGAAAACGGAGCTTGGTTCGGCATCATCCAAACTTATATTTTGCATGTGCGCAGGTGGATTGTACAAACTAATTGGTTGCACTCTTAGTGCAACAGCCGGTGTGTCTAATATTTCCTCATTGCCATCGTCATCGCTAACACCGAAAAGATCTTCAAATCGAACCTCCTCAAGATCATCCTCACTATTCTCGCCCACCTCTTCATTTGGTATGAAAGGTTCATTATTTTGAGTCGGCTCTTCGTCAATGGCTTGACTCATTCCATAGTCGTGTGACTGTACAGATTGCGTTGGATAGAAGTGAGACGGTTGTTCCTCAACATTGCCAATCGGTTGTTCTTCGGGAATATCAACTAGACGAACATATATGTCAATGCTGGGTAATTGAGATAATGTTACCTGACATTGAAACATCGACCTGACATCTTCGTCGGTCTTAATCGGTGTCATTATGTGAAAGACGGTATTACCATCTCCATTAAATAATGGTTGACGATAAATGATGTCTTCCACATGACGTTGCAACTTCTTTTCAATACGGTCTTTTAAATGGAAATAGTCGGAGTTGATGTGGATCTTGAACCTAGTTACATTCGTATTGCAAAATGAGAATCCCTCATTTGAACATGTGAAAAGTGATCCTTCGGAATGGATAGAAACAACTAAGTTTCTTTGAGCCATGGATGTGTAAATTTCTTTGATTTTGTGTAATTGTAAGTTGAGGATTTGAGTTGATGAATGTAAATGAGGTAGTAGTAGTATTTATAGGAAACCTCAATTTGATTTGGTATACATAATAAAACAAAAACCAACTCACATGCTGAGAGAGTGTATAGGCGTGGCTTTGAATTGCATGTGATACCTCGCCATTCCATGTGACGAGTCAATGAAGACCACTGCATGCACTCGCCATTCCATTTGGCGAGTTGATGAAGAAGTAGTCAGAACTCGTCAATCAAAGTGACGAGGACTAGGTACACAAATTTTTCAAAATTTTTTCCTTCTGCATGGGAATCTCATAGGGGAATCCGATTCCATTTTTTGCATGCATGCCATATATTTACATGCAAGGGTCTAATCCCTACTTTTACTACATTTTCTCCATTCAATAGTCTAATCATACATTTACTATATTTATTACTACATTTTTTTATTATTATTTAACCCATATAAATATCCAATACTTCTACATTTCTTACTCACCAATATCCAATACTACATTTTCTATTACACACATTTTCACCAATTTCTATTACTCTCTTCAATTACTACACTTCCTTTCAAGATGTCTTTCCTATGGATGGGCGAATCACACCGTGGAACGGCGGCAAACATTGCCGAATACGTAAGTCTCATTGAAATATTCATTTTTATTATCGTTTTTTACTATCGTTTTTTATTTTCGTTCTTTAATAGACCAAATATTCATTACTGTTATTTATTTTAATTTCAGCAAGATGGAAATTTTCGGGTTCATTCGCATTCACATATTCAACCAAGTGCGGTTATTATACCGTACTTGGAGCTAGCTGGTTTTGCGAATGTGGCAAAAATTACAAGTCTAAAAGTAGACTCTAAACTCATTGTGGCGTTGTTAGAGAGATGGAGACCGGAGACACATACATTTCATTTACCAACCGGTGAATGTACCATCACATTAGAGGATGTGAGCATGTTATTCGGTCTCCGAATCCATGGAAAAGCTGTCAATGGGCCAACAAACGTAACAAATGACGTTTACATGGAATATTTGGGAATCCAACCAACCGCCTCGGATAAAAATGGGGCTTCTATCAAAATTGTTTGGCTAGAAGCAGTATTAACGCAACTAAAAAATAACCCTAACCCGTCCGAGGCAGAAAATATTTTACATGCAAAAATTTATATTTTACTTTTAATTGCTACTTTTTTAATGCCAGATAAAAGTCACAATTTGTTGCATTCTTCTTGGATACCTTTAGTAGGAGACCTTGAAAAATGTAATTCATACAGTTGGGGTTCTGCTTGTTTGGCTACATTATATAGACATATGTGCAAGGCGGCCCATAGAGGAGTAAAGAGCATAGGAGGATGTGTGGTATTACTATCTGTATGGGCATTCACACGCATACCCTTGATAGCCCCAGTTAGTAACGTGGTTCCATCATTTCCTTATGCATTAAGGTAACGATTTACTTTTAAATCCAATTTAAATTTATTCAAATTATTTATACATCACTTTAACGTATTTTTGTATTTTTTTTTAATATGCAAGATGGTGCAAACGAGGTATGAATTATCGAACTAATCCTCGACATCATTTACAAGGGTACCGTGTTGCAATAGAACACATGGAAGAAAAAGATGTAAGAATGATTATTTATAATATTTAACTTATTTAAATTTATTATATACATTCTAATATTTATTATAATATTAAACTTATTTAAATTTATTGTATACATTCTATTATTAATTACAATATTAAAGTTATTTATTTTTTACATTCTAATAGTTATATTTCTTTTAACAGTTTATTTGGAGGCCGTACATACAATATCCAGTGCCTGATTATAATGACAGCCGAGTCTGGAGTGCAACAACATACATCGTATGTTTCTATACCGTTGAGATGCATCAGACGGATCGAGTCAAACTCCAATTTGGATTTGAACAACAAATACCGTCTCCGCCAAGATGTCTAAGTGAACACCATAACATGACTATGGTCAAAGCTTGGGACACGCATTGGCAAGAATTAAATAAAGAAGAGCTGAAAGAATGGAAAAGAAGAAGGCATTTGGTGTTACAAGGAAACTCGGTCAATGGTGAGTCTAAGCCGGATAGACAATACATGAATTGGTTTTTATCAATTCCTTTTATGCACGTTGCTCCGACACAATTTTTGGATGATCCCCGTCAACGTGTAGCTTCCGCAACCCAACACACAACCCAACACACAACATCACCCCCACAACAACATAACCAACCATCCTCCTCAGCTCAACCAACATACCAACAACATAACCAACCATCCTCCTCAGCTCAACCAACATACCAACACATCCAGACCACCCAACAACACACCTTTTATTCCACCTCAACCCAACACCATAATCCCCAAACTCCATTACCTCCAACACACTACTTTTACAACCAACAATATCAACAACAACCCAACCTACGCCCACCCATACAATACACTCCAATTCCTCAACCCAACTTCGAATACTCAAACCCTCATTCTCAACCCCAACCTTCTAACACCACATACGCACGTCCCACTCCCACATACAACCCTGATGATGTGTATTATCCTTCTATCCAACACACCCCACCCCAAACCTACACACAAACCACACATTCACTACCCAACTTTGAGCTCACCGATGACCATTTAATGAGTATGCCTTCTTTTGGCGTTCAAGAACTCGACGTTATGGATATGCCTCCTAACACATCACAACAACGTCAAAGTCAACAACAACAACAAAACGCCCTTGATGAATTGTCTTCCGACTCATCTCCGTCTCCTGCAAGACAAAGACAAGAAGACTTGGGCAAAGGAAAACGAAAAAAAGTTGGCACTAGATGTGGAACAGGCGGTCATTATAGATAAAATGTATTGCTTCCATTGTATCAATAAAATGTATTTCTTCCATTATATCAATAAAATGTATTTGCTTTCATTATATCAATTAATCATTTTTATTATTAATATTTCAAAATTAATAATATCACAATTTTTTAATTATCAATAAAAAACATAATTATTTTCAATTTATTTAAATCAATTAAAAATTATCACAATTAAATCAATATTAAAGAATTAAATAATAAACTATTTAATAAACTATTCAATATTAAAGAATTAAAGAATTAAAAAAATTATATTAATTATTATTATTCAATTAAAGAATTAAAGAATTAAAAAAAACTATTCAATTAAAAACCATTCAATATTAAACAATTAAAGAATTAAAAAAACTTATATTAATTATTATTAGTATTTAATAAACTATTTAAAATATTAAAGAATTAAAGAATTAAAAAAAATATTAATTATTATTTTTCAATTAAAGAATTAAAGAATTAAAGAATTAAAATAAACTATTAAATTAAAGAAATAAACTAAATAATTACAGAATTAAAAAAATTTGCTTTCTGCACATGCTCGTCACTTGAAGTGACGAGCCCATGAAACCAAACAAGTTTCGTTTACCCCCTCGTCATTCCATTTGGCGAGAGCATACTGCAGAAAAGCTTTTAGCACCCCCTCGTCACTTGGAGTGACGAGGCCAAACTTAAAAAGGGGGTACTCTGGGAATATTTTTTCAAAATGGGGTATAGTGGGAAAAAAAATGAAAATGGGAATATTTAAGAATCTTATTTTTATAATGAGTTGGTTGATAATAATAAGTAAATCAAATAAATATTAATTGAATTTGATTTTTCTAAAATAATTCAATACTAAAATAAAAAAATTGTATCAACCTAGTGTCGAACTCAACACGACCTTTATCCGTATGTATTAAGTGGTGTGAAGATGGAAATAAACCCACACACACGTGCATAAGAAGGTGGTCCATTCTAAAGGAATTTTGTATATGCATGGTAAAGGTCAACATCTTAATCATGGAGCCATTATTAATATTTGGTTGGAATGAATCATCCTCAACACCTTCACTGCTTAAATATATAATATTAACAATAATTATATAAAGTTTTCATCTTTTGCTTTTCGTGACACAAGAGAGAACGTGGCATAAAACAAATGTTTCACGATCCTACAACATAGAGATCCTTTTCTTTGACAAAATGCTTTTCTACCTTTTATATTAGCCATTCAATATTCTCGATCAATCCTTTCCCCTAAAACATGGATAGTCATACGACAAACATTTAGAAAAGGTGTTCACATTTAAACCGAACCGAAGTGAAATGTAAATTCATATAAACCATTTAAAATCACACTAAATTTAATATTACAAAATCAATTTCAATGTGATATTCAGAAACTATATATATATATATATATATATATATATATTAAAAGCAAATTTTGCAATCAATAGACCAAATTTATCTTTCTTTTAAGCTCTTTACCTAGAGGATTTTGGTCTAGTCTCATCTCACTTTTGTGTCCTTCTTTTCTTATTATATATGCATAATCTTATTTAAAATAAAATAAAAGTTATATATATATATATATATATATATATATATATATATATATATATATATATATATATATATATATATATATATATATATATATATATATATGAAATATGCCTTAAAATCTTATGTAATATAGAAAAAAATATTTTGAGATTGATAAAAAAATTTGAAATCAACTTGGAAGTCGATGAGGACGAAATAGCACAGAGTGAGGCTTGCAGTGGAGCTGGCGTTGTAGGAGGTTGGCGGTGGCACGATTGCGGATCTAGGTTTGTCGAGCGGTCTATTAGAGCTTGGGTCCATTTTTCTCGATTCACATGTATTGGACTTCGTTGTTTTATTTCGTGGATCAGTTCGCTAATGAGTTAAGTTTTTGGCTTGTTACGAATCTTTTGGGTTTCAGCCGTTATTAATATGTAACTCTTGCATGTTTACTATCACGGCCTACAGAACTTTAAAGTTGAAGATCGAGAGAATGGTTTGGAAATCTTCGTAGTAATCTTAGAGATACAAGCGTAAATTCCTAAGAGTGTGTTCTTGGAATTTGGGAAACCCTTGGAGATATTTAATGGGGATTAGGAAACACTTCTAAACACCTTGGACTTGTATTATTCATATATAGAAAGTTGGAGAGATTAGGAAGCACTTTGGTAGAAAATATTTTTTGTTCTTAGGAACTTGGGTGACTATTTTTTTTTGTAACTCATTTGTAATCTTTTGTAACAACTATTCTAAGTATAATTCATTGAAGAACAATTCTCTCTCTCTCTCTCTCTCTCTCTCTCTCTCTCTCTCTCTCTCTCTATCTATCTATCTCTCTATCTCTATCTCTATCTCTATCTCTATCTATCTATCTATCTATCTATCTCTATCTCTCTCTCTCTGAGTAGATCGTTTGATCGAACTGGGTAAATAAACTATTATGATTATTGTCTTTGCAACTCAAATGCAATCTTGCTAAAAACATATTTTTTTCCAATCTGAAACTCATGCTAACCCGCTTATATATCTGATATAATAAAAAAGGAAACAAAACTTGAAAGGACAAGATATACTTCAATATGTCTTGCTCTCCAAGCAACCAGTTCGAGACCAAATGTCTCACGGACTGTGGAACATTTGGCTTGACATCTGACCATGCAAAATAATTATGAATCTTACACAAATCATATAAAATCTTTTACTTGATAAAATCATAATTCCAACTTCTTAAGGAAAGGGTTCAGAATAAATCTCTTGATTCAATCAAATTCAATCTCGTTTCCTTTAAATCAAAGAGAACTTAATCAATCCAATCTTTAATTGGAAATAAAAGGAAACAAATCTCCTTTAAATAAAACATCTCCAAATCTTTTAATAGATGTAAATTTAAATCTCTTTTTTAAACCATATTCAATTAAGATATTCTTCAAATAAATATATGATTTCATCAAAACTTTTTTCAAACTGATTTGGATTAAAAAGCTTCTTTCTAAACATAATTTTAGAGACTTTTTGATGAATTAAAACTAACCAAATCTTGAATAAAATATGAAGTGAATCAAAACTAATATTTGTAGTACACGCGTCAAGATATCAGACAACATGTTCCAGACATTTTGCTCAACAAGTTACTTACAACCAAATATTTTTTTCAAGCAACTTCAACAAAAACTTGGACTGAATAACCCTGAACAAACTCTTGTAATGACCTTTGGAAACAAACACATAACCAAATGAGCCAATATGTGCTCAACAAATTTCGCGACATCTTGCTTTCCATTTTTCCTATAAAAATAAGTCAATCAAAATGTAATAACCCTTGGTCTTTTCTTGATTTTGATCTTTGTTTTGATCTTGGTATTCTTAGAGAGTTTTATCCAGAATACCCGCATAACCAAAAAAAATATGCATTGATAGATTTGGGGTTAGTTTCATCAAAGATAACATGGACTGACTCATCTAATGTGATAATTCGTTATTTAAAAATTCTAAATGTTTTATTAAAAATGGAATATCTTAAGAATAAATCTTCTTCCACTCTAGAATCGAATTTTAAAGTTTATCCTTCCCATTATTAAGGACAAAAAACTTACATCTAAAAACATGGAGGTGAGAAATATTTGACTTCTTTCCTTTATATATTTCATAGGGCTTTAATTTTAGAATTGACCTTATCAATATATGATTCCTTACATGGAAAGAAATGCTTACTGCATCAACCTAACAAGTATTTAGAAAGGTTGGTTTTGTTGAGTATCATCATTGCTAGCTCTTCAGAGACCTATTTTTCTGTTCCACTATCTCCATTTTGTTTGGAGTTCATGGAGTAGATAAAATATGTTCTATGTCATTCACAATACAAAAGTTCTCAAATTCTGCATTTTGAAATTCACTTTTGTGATCACTTCAGACAGATTTAATGCTTAAGCCTTTTTTTCATTTTGGATCATTTTGGATAATTTAATAAAAGGAAACAAATGTTTTTTTATGTGATAAGAAAAACGCCCAATTATAGCGAGAAAAATCATTGACTATAACAAGGGCATATTAATTCTTGCTAAAACTCATGGTTATGGATTAGACAAAAAGATCCATATGCAAGAGTTGTAAAGAATTATTTGTAGAAATAATATTTTTAGATTTAAAGGTTCCTTTTACTTGTTTACCCTTTTGACACTCATCACACAACCGATTCTTTTCAAAATGTAAGTTTGACAAAGTGATTTCTAATTCTTTGCGGACCAATTTTTTTAAATGGTCCATGTGCATGTCTTATTCACTTATGATATGGTCATGATTCATTCTCTTTACTTAAAAGACAAACATCATTTTAAGTTAATTTATTAAAATTAATAGTGTAAGTATTTCTACTTCTTAAACTGATAAAAAAAGTTTGATTATTTTTCAATTTTTACAATCCTGCATACAGGCGAATCAAATGTTACTTTGTTACCTTTGTCATGTAACTGACTAATACTTAACAAGTTATATTTTAAACCTTTAACCAAAATGACATCCTCAATCTTTGGATTAGGATACTTACAAACTATGATAGAACCTATAATATTTTCTTTTAAGTAGTAAAGATAGAAAATAATGTTCTATCTCCAATCATATGCTTTCGATAGCCACCATCAAAATACCATTTAACATTTGAGACTATAAAGCATAAATGCATTATGAACTTAATATTTTATTTCATGTATCCAAATTATTTTGGATCCTCTAACGTTAGTGTAAAGTGGATAAGTTATTGGAGTCCAATTTGAGTTATGATTATAAAACTAAGGAGAAGAAGAAATATTTTTCATGTTATTTTCATGGTTTTTCTTATAGAGATGAGATAAGAACAAGTATGTTTGATGTTAATCTTATGGTTACTTCTAAAAAAAACCATTATGACCATTTTTTTCCATAATATTTACATTTCATCATATTATATTAAGAGGTCTTATTGCAGGACCAATACTACTAAAAGACTTAGAATTGTTTTTAGGTTAATAACTTAGACCAAATTTATTATAGGTTTTTATTTGATTAGCTAGAATGAGATTCATGTTGTTTCCCCTTTTGTAAATTTATCAAATGTTATACGCAAATCATTGACTTTTTTTAAAAATATTTTGTTTTTCCCACTCGATTGATTTACCAAAGTTTTTCATAAGATGATGAATAGAGTTATGAATTAGAAGAGTTTGTTTTTCTCTAAGATAATTTAACTAACAAGTTTTTTATTCTCCTTTTCAAGAGGGGGTATAGTTTACTTAGAGGATAAATAGTTTATTTTAATTTTCTTGTCTAATCATCTTTTTGTTTTACAGACGAGGAAGATTTCGTAATTAAAAAAATGAAAAGTTAAAATATTTACCTTGTTGTCTTTGTGTTCTTTTTGTCAGAAGGTGGGTTCTGGATTCTTCCTCTTTTTATGATTTATGGGAGGAGTCCATATCATTATCATTCCATTCTATGTAAGTCTTATTCGTTTCTTTTTTAGGCCTTTTATATTTTTCAACTTATTTCAGGTTTTGAAGGCAATTTTCCTTTATGTGACATTTCTTTCTGTACTAGAAGCATGTTGGCACAAATAAATATCTTTCTTCATTTTTATATTGAAAATCTTCTGGTTTCTCTTTGTTCCTTATGAACATTTTAAACATGTGGACTAATGTATTCATGTCTTCATCATTTTCCGAAATTATAGTGACTTTAGTATTCTAATTGTAATTTAGACATCTAAGGACTTTGTTAATTAAATCTTCATTTTAAAAGTTTTATCCAGAGCTCTTAAGTGATTTATAATGTGAATGTACTATTTTTACAAATCCTTAATATTTTCTTAAAGTTTCATTATAAATAGCTCGTATTCATCCTAGCATTTTTTATACCTTTTTTGAACCTTTATGGCTAATTTGAAGATTGTACCACATTTCCTTTGCAGTATTAAAGTGAGAAATATAAAAAATCAATACGAAAATCAATAGTTATAATAGTTTTATCTTTCCAAGTGTACTACACCTTTTCTTTTTTCTATTCGGTCTAATTATTCTAGGTTTGTTTCCCACTACACTATTAACTTAATTTTTGGGAACATATGGGTCATTCTTAATAAGAGCTTGTTTATCATAATTCATCCCCTATATAAAGCTTTTCATATTCTCTTTCTTATAAGCATATCCCTCTCCGATAAAGTATTGGATTTTGTTTAGTAAATCATTGAAGTTATCCTACATTCTCGTCTGATTAGTTTTATAACAAGAGTTAAATTCTAATGCCACTTGTTGATCAATACTTCAAACACAAGAGGGAGATTGAATTGCGTTAAATGAGTTTTCTAAACTTTATACAAAAAGATTGATTTTAACTAGCTCAATTTTAAGAAGATAGATGAAGCGGAGATTTAAGTGGAGAAGATAAATTACAAGAAAGTAGTAGGAAAGAGTAAGAGTCATGCATATCAAAATTTATACTAGTGTGGCCTTAAATGATGTGGCATCTGATGTGCTTTCTGTGTGGTAGCTTATCCACGGGTGTATGGACTTTATCAAAGTAATATAAAAGATATCAAACTCACGTAGACTTTATAGTCAACTTAACCGCTATCTACTATTGCTATGTAAATTTAAGTCTAATCGAATTTATTTGTTTTGAGAAGGAAATTTAAAACAAGAAAATAAAAGTTGGCTAATAAGAATAATGATAAAAGTGAGACCGAAATGTAATTTGAGTCGCACCTCTAGGACTCAATAAATTCTTTGGCATTTATTTTGGTTCTTAAAATATTTTTCGAAAGAAAATACCAACTTAAAAATACTGTTCACTTTCGTACAGCCCGTGTTATGTTTCAAAACCTAAAATACTTTGTTGTCACTCACTCAATTTACAATTTGGAAACAATTTTTGAAAATCAATAAATCCTAATTAATCACTAAAGCGTTGTGGCTGTTTTTAGAAAATTAAATCCATTTTTTACGTCCGAGCATGGGTCTCACACTATCGCGTTGTTGACCAGTATCTATGTGTTTTTGCTTTCACGCAAAACCTTTTTTATTTTAAAACGAAAAATTGAAACCAGAAAAACAAATTATTTGTTATTGTGGATGAAACAAGTGGTAGAAGATTTGAAGATAGTGTGTGAAAGTCGTATGAAATTGATTGGCATTTTATTAAAGAAAAGTTTAATAGATTAATATCCTATATTCTTTCAAGGTATGAGCTGACATGTGTTAACAAAAATTTACCAACTAAATAATTCAACCAACTTAGTTCCAAATTTAGAATAATTGATATTTATTGACCCATTTAGAAAGGAGTGTTGTAAATTTTATAATACAAATAATAATCATTTATATAATTTATAATATTAGTCTGAAACTCATTCAACAAAATCTAATGAATTTGTTTTTCTTCCTATTTAAATAAAATTATTTCAACTTTTAATATATCAACATCTTATATATAATATATAGTATAGCTTGAGTTTCAAAATCTTGTCATAAAATATCGCATGACTTGCGCTTGGCCAGGACCTATTTACTTTGAATGCATGTGCCAGCCATGTGTATGACGTGTATAACTCCAAGACAGCAGCACATACGGTAGAATCATGGAAAAACACACAAGATAACATAATGTTTCTATGATGAAAAGAATCATGACTTATAAAAAATAAGGCAAAAGAGTGGTTGCAGCACTAGTGGCACCTTTATAGAAACAACTCCACACTACTGTTCCTGAATATGCATCTAACAGATTCTAAAAGACAATGAAACTGGACTGTTAAGAATCACTTCACTATTTCTAGAGAAAGAGGGGAGGGGTTTTAATTCCTTACTATTATTTCTATTACAAAATGTTAATATTCTATTGGTAAAAGGAACTAACAACAATGAATACAATAACTCATTCAGAAGGCTCAACATACGTCTAATCTACTATTGTGTTTGTGGAATTGGTCTATGATATCTAGATAAACTTCCTATGGCGTAATACAACAAGGGTACTTCCTCATGATTCGAAAAGATCCATATACAACAATGAACAGATATACATCCAGAAACAACAAAAAAGATAAGAAAAATAATGAATAGCCTCCGACGTCCTATTGCGCATTCCATCTTTTAACAGAACTTTTCGCCACTCTTGTTGGGTGGTTCATATTCAACTCTTCGATTCACATAAATCCTCTAACAGGCTGCTATTGTTAGTCTCTCCTGTCTCTGATGCATTGAAAAACACATGAAAATCCGTATGAACAATCTGAGAAGATTTCAAAATGAATCCATATTCTGAGAAACCCCCGAGGTAATAAAGGGAGTCACAGTTGTTTCGAAATTTGACCTTGGCGTTATATGAACAATCTTTGTCACTCTCAAAATGCATATGTACATGATAATTCATTAGTCACTTCCACTTCTATGTCTATCTGAAAGCAATAGATTAAGGGAGGGAATTAAATTATGGACTCGAATAACTCAAGGCATCAATGGATATAAATGAGGAAGAGTTTATCAAAAACCTGATGTACGTTTCCCTTCCATGGCTTCTTTCTTTTCTTGGCAACTTGAGCATAGGAAAGGTCCATCCCAGGGGCGCGGTTTGCCTTGGTTAGGCGCACCCTCATGTACTGAAATACCCTCCCCAGGTTTAATCTCTACTTGACATACTGCACACATGAATAACTTGAACATGTTGCAGAGTGGATATTTTGTTTCAAACCTGCAGTGACAAAGATGTTTCCATGTCAAGAGAGACAACTAGAGAGCCGGCTGCAAACATTAATGACACAAAAAACAAATCCAAACCTTTCTGAAAGCATGGCAGATCCTTCCTCGTATAGTTCCCGTACCATATCTGGCTCAATGTATTCTTTTTCAATATATGAAGATGGCTCAGAGGACTTTTTGCGAAAAATGGCCTTCAACATTCCTTTTACCGGTCTTTTTTGTGTTGGTGCCGAAGTATGTGGCTTCTCCTGGGGTAATATATCAACCACGATGCAGGTTGTGTCATCCCTAAGTCCCTTTGCTTGCAAAGATTCCTGCAGAAAGAAAAGGACATGAATAAACCGTAGAAATAAACTAACCCACAAAGTGACAAGGTGAAATTAGAACATTCAAAAACTATTCAAAAGATGTCTGTTGAGCATACTTTTACAATATGTGGTGCTGCAGCCTCCGCTGACATGCCACGACAACAATCAAGGACCGTTTCTGCAGATAGAGCATCCCAGACTCCATCACTGCAGATAATAAGTCTTCCCCCAGAAGTGGAAATCTGTATAAACCAAAACAAGAGGGGTACACAAGTGATTAGAACAATCAAGACAAAAAAAATGTCTTGCGAATCCCTTACGGGAAAATGGTTTAAAAGTATTTAGTACAGCTACTTTGTTTTCCATTAAAATACTTCCATTTTTATTTCATCAAATTACTGTTCAAGGGTATTCATTAAATTTTTGGAAAACAAAAGGACTTTCAGCAATAAAGCAAGAAAAATTATTTTGACTTCTAAAAGGAAGTAGTTAAATCTTATGAAAAACCAGTTGCTCTTCTTAAAAGGTTAGAAAAAACATGCTGTAAAGAAACTATATGTGCCTGTGATAGAGATTAAAACAATATAAAAATAAACTAGATAGAGTTATTATATACAATAAAGTAAAAATCAGAAACAACACATGCCCAACATTGCTGCATGTGCAAGGGATAGCATTGACCAACCTTTACTTGCTTTACATATGGTACAGGGACAATAAATTCACCAACATCCATATCACCAATGGATCGAGAAAGACACAGGCCACCAGGCCAACATCTCAACGGGCCAACCTATGCAAACCATTAACCTAGTCAGGCAAATAAATTTGACACAAATACAAACCACTGCTAAAAAATACTAATGAATCACAAAGGAGATAATCTAAATATTATCAAATACAGACAGTAGAATACAACAACATCAAAAGCATAAAACGTTTTCTTAACGTATAGTAAAATTTAATGACCAAGACCTATGTGATAGTACTTTTAAGTGAAAAGACACGATTCTATGACTAGCAGCATAGTAGCATCAATTATCTTGCCTAACCTAATTTCCTTCTGAATCACTTTTTTACGTAGTTTATATCTTTTAAAGCATCTTATGCAACAGAATAAGAAATACTATTTACAAAAGGCATCAAATCCAGATAATAATAGATCAAGTTTAATGGAAATGTACCTCTGCACCTCCACCTGTATTTAGCCGACCAACTTCACCCCCACTAGAAGTGATGCGTGCTCTCCTGATTAAAGAAAGGGAAAGGATGAGACTTCACTACAATGTAATGGAGCAATTCCAGACAGTTGTTCATAAAAACATTCCTGTAAAAACTTACTCCTCTTCATTGGTGTCTAGTCGATGATCTGCTGACAAGTAATGAATCCCACCTTCAGAAGGTTCAAGTATGCAACGGGAATCACCAACTGATGCAACTGTTATAACCCATCCTTCTATAATCACAAAGGTTACGGTTGTTCCTGATGTTTTTGCTGTACAATTGAAGATAATATATGCATGTCAACAAACACCTCAAGAAGAAAATAAGGATGAAAATTTTATAATTCAGAGGTACAAGAATTATCAATCATGGCTCAGTTGGTATGTTAAGCTCAAGCTGCAGAAAATGCAAATCTCTACTTTTTTTTACATGCGCAATTAGATTGATAAAAAAGAACACTTCGAATAGTAGTGTACCAACAGAGATTAGAAAATTATAATCAAGGTTAAAATACTTCCGTTCAGTATGCATCAGCTGTTTTTTGTCCCTTTATTCTTTTAACTTTTTGACTCTGAGAATTAGGAATAAATTACTTTGATAATATTATGTTATTCATATGAAGCCATTCTATTCAGTATTCAGTAGGCAAGAACAAACAACATGTAATTACTCATACCTTTATGTTGAAAATCTTTATCAGTTTTTACAAAGCCAGCAACCAAAGCCCTCGGCAATGCTGCTACCCACTCATCTCTGTTGAGATCTGGAGGAATGGCACTTAAGACGTTGTTCAGAAGATTCTCCTTGGCATAAATAGCAGCAGCAGATCCATTGTGTCCATCAAATAGCTGTAAATTTTCTGCATCAGAATATGCAAATGCAAAAAGGAAAACAAAAATCGAAACCAAGTAAAGAAAAATATGGTATCGCTGGGCTACCACTATTCTTGATATCCAACTAATAAAAATGAATTAGGATGAAAACAAAGTTCATTTGCTTTTCAAATACACCCAAACAGAAAGCATTCATAAAACAAAACTATAACATGAAAACCATTGCTTGAAGAGGGTTGTTAGGCACTGAGCAAATAAGTCAGCAATATGGTCCTCCATGTAGATAGAGGAATAATATTCAATTTGCTAAACTATTTCCTGCTTAAACATGCCATGAACTATAAGGCAAAGTTTGTTATGAATTGGCCCAACACAGGAATTGTTGGCACCCAGCAGGTTTCGAACCTGAGACCTTAAGAGAAGCACACTCTCAGGAACCCGAGCATTCACCAACAGGCCAACCCTTTGTTACTCAACAACAAGTTTGACCGATTCACACAGATTTTGACAAAAGAAAACTATGCTTTGGAGCGTCATCAAAATCATAGTGCCCGTGTGCCACCGTGATTTTACCAAACTCAGCCAATCCCAACATTCACAACATAGTTCAGCTGCTTTTTTTCACCCAAATCATTTACTTTTCTCAATCATCATGTCATGCAAAGATCATATGCAAAATAATACCAAAAAACACATTGACATTTGAAGCCTCTCAATAACATAAATATTCAATACAATACAATCCATCAAATTATAATTGAAAAAGCAAAAACATACCCCAAAAACAGAATAGGTAGAAACCCCATCTGCAACGACTCTTTGTCGTTCGGTCTTTATCAACGTGAAATCCTCTCCTTTCTTGTTCTCGCTAGCTTGGCTATACACAACAACCAAATCCGATTTCTCGATTTTCTCGTTCACCAATTCCCGCTTCAAGAGCACTGCAAGAGGAACGGTATGGTGCCCGTGTTGGTGATGGTGTTCTTTCCGACCAGACATTGTTCCCTCTAATCAACCTCAATTTCTTCAAATACACACAACCAATATCAAACACAACAACAATCTCTGCTTCAATTTTATAATCCTCCACTCTTGGTAGGTTACAACAAAAATCCTAAATTAGAAAAACAAATCAACCATCACAAACATTAATTAACTAGCATTATGTAAAAATAGATCGCAATGTAGAATGCAATCGAGAAAGATGATTAAGTAAATTAAAACACGGTTATGGCAATTAATTAATCGGTTAGTTAGTTAAATGAAATGAAAGAGAATTACTCGAAAATGGAAGAAAAAGTGAGTCCCAATCAGGCGCGAAAGTATTGGGATACGTTGAAATGCAGTTGTCGAAAAACGTGGATCCCGGCGTTCTGCAAAACTCGCATCGTAGAGAGAGAGAGAGAGAGAGGGAGAGAGAGAGATGAATGAATCAATGAACGAAAGAGAAAACCGTTCTTTTCTTCCTGCCCCAAAAAACGTAAATAAAGTAAGAGAATGAGTTGGCCAAAACGCAGCGTTTCGTAGCTCGGCGCAAGCTATTTTTTGAAGGCAGCAAGTTACCGTAGGGCCCGGTCAATATCAATGTTTTTATTATTATTTATACTAATTTTTTTTTAAACGTTAATTCATTTTGTGATGATCAAGTGTATGGAGAAATACTGAAACGAACATTAAACACTTTTTTAATAGACTATGTAAAAACTACAGTGGTGGTAACATCGGATATCTAAATTGGCCAACAATGAGAGAATCAATTGGTCCTACATTTTCCTTTTTGGTTTTTCCTTATCCATACAACGAGGTGATTGGCTCATCATCTAAGATACTAGTAAATTGTTAGAAAAAAGTGACTATGCACTTTTTTTTTTCAACTTTAAAAAAATAACTTTTCTTTTGTATTTTTGAAATAAAATTTATAAAATTGTTTTTTAAAATATTACAATTCTTTTAGTCAAAAAAAATTAAAATTCTTTTGTATTTGATTTTTTTAATTAAAAGACTAATTTTAAAATCGTATGAATTATTGATCTTAAAAGATAGTTGAAATCGTAATTTTCTTAAAAAATTATATTTTTAAAATATTTTTTATGAAAAATTATTTAAAATATTTTAAATTAAATAAATTTTTAAAAATTTTAATATCTAATAAATTTTAGTAAAAGAATAAAATATTTAAAATAATTATTCAAATTAAATTTTCGTTCAAAATTTTTTATATATTTTAATTTTCTTACACAAAATTATATTACATCATAAATAAACATTTAAAAAAAATCAAAGGGCCTATGTTAATGACAGTTTGGGTTGGATTAACTTTATTGGCAGTTTATTAGTAGTAATTTATTATTATTATTCCGACCAAAACCTAGTTGATTTGGAGTACCCGCCGCAATCATCGGTTATTGCCTAAGACAAACGAGTGCCGTGCCGCTTTCATATGGGCGCGTCCACACACAGCGGGGATAATCAGTCCCAGCGTGTAGAGATGTTTGTATGGCAAAATTATTATAAATGTTTTTGAACATTTAATGTTCTTTCCTTTATTCATTCCATTTATATTCATGAATACTTATCCACATAATAAATAGTATTTAATTTTAATTTGATATAAAATGTTAAGTGTTATCAAAAACAATTATACAAGTATAATATACTATATAGAATACATAAGAATTTTTGTCAAAATGCAAAGTTGGGACTAAATTTTTCTTGGATCGAGATGAACAAGCTTTGGCATTTGGTTCAAGATGAGTTTAAATCTTTTGTCATTTTTATAATAAACTGGACCCCTCATTGTCACTACAATTGAGAGAGATGTTGGACCAACTAATGACAATTAAGTGAATCCATAGTTTTAATTTTCAGACAAATTATCCTCCTTTGAGTGTATTTTTTTAATTCTAGGATATTGAGTGTATTTTAAGGTGTTTCAATCCTACAATTTGAAGGTGTTATGAACACATGAAACAAATAAATATTTGATTCAAGTCAAATTCAATAATATAATATATCAACAACAATTTATCAATATAAATTAAAAAAGGGTTAAATACACTTTACCCCCCTGTAATGTTAGCGAGTTTAGGGTTACCCCCCTGGTAAAGTTATTTTTTCAATACCTCCCTTATGTTATGTAGATTCCTTCATAGAACCCCCTTAATATCCAGGTGGCATGGAATCTTGGTTTTTTATTTCAGACGTGGCTTTTTAATTTTTTTATTTTCACATGTGAATATCCAGCCTGGCATAAATTAGAAATTAGGGTTCTATGAAGGAAATCCATCCCTATCCCAAATCCATCCCTCTCTTCATCTTCGTGAAATCCATCCCTCTCTTCATCTTCGTGACGAGAAAGAGAGGATACTGGAAAAATATAATCATCTTTTCATAGAGGAAGGACCAAGACCAACCAGGAAAGGTGGAAGGAAATCGAGTGCAAAAAAGAATAAAGAGCAGTCTAATGAATCTAAAAAGGACTCTGAGGAAAAGTAGTGGTAAGGTAGTATCATATACTTGATTAAACTGTTAAAGTTGTTTGGTCGGTTGGTTCTCAATCCTACCGGTTTCGTTACAAAATATTACATGACAAATTTCAGGGCTGAGCTGCAAGACAGAACTATGTTTCGTTATAGAAGAAAAATTCATTTCTGTTTCTGGATAGAGAATTGATTCCAATTTTTTGTTTTCACCTGCTGAATTTTATAAGATAGAGCCTGAGGCTGTTTATTTTTTTGACTGCAGGACGTGAATCCTTAAATCAAGCTTCCATGATTTTCAGCAGGATGTAGATTTAATTGTTATATTGGTTTTAACAGCATGAGCCAATTTTGGGCAGAGGATAATACAAACATTTGTTTCGTTTTTTCCCGAGCTTGTAATAGAAGCAAAACACCATGCACCCGATCCATATGTACGTATCAAGGACAGTATACTTGAAATTTGACTATTCATCAAGTGTTCAATGTGCAGAATGTTACTTGTCTTATGGGCAGAACAAGAACTTCATTAACTGATATTACAGATTAAGTGTATTCTTTGATACCTTAGGTTGTACTCTATGGTGATGTTATAGACCAAAGTTTCTTTGCTCAATTATTATGCAGGTTATGCATGTAGATTTACAATTCAATGTTCCAAACCAAATCTCAACAGCAAAGCTGTTCCAAGTTTGTTAGACAGTTTATAGCTCTTGAAAACAAGTATGTTAGCTATTGTGTGTGAACATTTACTCACTTAATATTCATTGCAAATAAACAGTTTCACATCCTAGGTATGTTTATCTTTAAAAAAAATCTTCTTGGGAAGGCACTAATCCATATTCCAATTATTATTGTAGAGAGAAACATTAAAAAGTAAAATAAAAATTGAACATATCATTATCACTTGTTCTTTAGTGGATAAATAATAATGGAAGGTATTTCAAACATATATAACTGCTTCCTTATTTTTAACTGTAAAATATTCTTCTTTGAAACCGGACTGTAAAACTGTTATTTGACCATTTAAGAATAATATTGAACTAGGAGCAGAGGACATGAATAGCTTGTGACTTGGTAAATCTCAAAACAATACAACATTAGATCACATAATTAGCAAATTAATGTTCAGCTTGTTGAACCAGGTCATCATCGTCCCACTCGTCACGATAAGTCTCAGGTCGCGTGAGCCTATTCTTAGATGTAGCGACATACATTTGCTTTCTCCATTCTTCCATAGCAGGAACACCACACTGATCTGCAATCCAGTTGTTGTAGTCCCACTGCAATATTACACATTCCCAAAGATATCAATTTTCCATTGAAGGATAACTAATTACATCTTCTTGCAATGTTTCATGCTTAGATGCATTTTAGAAACAAAGTCAAGGTTTAAAAAAACAGTGCATAAGAATTAGATACACTTATACCATACAAGAAGAAACAAACTAACAAAAAGTTTATAAAACAGCAAAGTAGTAAGGCACCTGAGCGAGTTAAGCTGAATGTATTCAATTTCCATTTGGTTGCAAAGTCAACCTAGTGTCTGTTCAATATTGTCAGTTAAAACTACATATCTCATATCCAAAGTCAACCTAGTTTCTCTTTATTTTTCTTTCTGTTCATTCTTTCCTTTCCATTTTCTGTAAAGCAACAAACCACTAGGGTGATGTTTAACCAAAGGCACTGATGTTCACTGCAAAATATCTTTGTCCATTACATCAATTAGTGTCATTCATTTATACTGCTTTGGTCTATCAGTATTGAAGTAAATATCATACTAATAGGATTTAGACAGACATTTCTAGCTCATAAATCATGTCATGAAGACATCCTGTAACGAAAAAAATTTCTCTCCTGTCATGAACATTTTGTTTATGTGAACTTAAACGATCGAACCGCCTGCAAATTTCAAGTGGAAGCTGAATGAATTTCATGAAAAAACAAATAGAATCCACTTCAATCAACTATGGTGCATAATTGCATAAACTAAATGCCAGAATGAATGTCTTTGACCATCAAAAACTTTGTTCTGTCAAATATGAAAAGAAGTTAACCTTCTGAATCTTGGAAGCATACTTGTCTGTTTCCTCATCTCCATACTGCATGTAGTCAACAAGATAAGAATCATTACTAATCAACATTTAGCTCTAGACTCAAACATCAAACACGAACATAGACACTGTAGTATATCCAACAGTACCTGTCCTGTTACTGTATACAGTTAGTCTTATTACATGCAATGTAATGCAGCAGTTTTAGATGAAATTTTAGCAGCCACACCAGGTGGTTTTTTCCAGCTTCTGTCTAAACCACTAACCTGTTATTATATATTCAACGAAATCGGTGGGAAAATTAAGAATCAGCTGAAATCGAAACAGAGAAAACCAGTAAACAATAGTTTTGAATACGATCAAGAAATGAAAACCAGAGTGTCAGCAAATTCTTCAACTTTGCCAAACGATTCCATCTTAGTGAAATCCGGTCCTACTCCCGTGATCACAACGCTCACTGAAGCAGCATATCGATAGTTAGTAACTAGTTTTATAACGCATACATTGCACGAAGAGAGAGAGGGATGGATAGGGATGGATTTCACGAAGATGAAGAGAGGGATGTATTTGGGATAGGGATGGATTTCATTCATAGAACCCTAATTTCTAATTTATGCCATGCTGGATATTCACATGTGAAAATAAAAAAATTAAAAAGCCACGTCTGAAATAAAAAACCAAGATTCCATGCCACCTGGATATTAAGGGGGTTCTATGAAGGAATCTACATAACATAAGGGAGGTATTGAAAAAATAACTTTACCAGGGGGGTAACCCTAAACTCGCTAACATTACAGGGGGGTAAAGTGTATTTAACCCATTAAAAAATATTGATTACATACAAATAAGATTATGAAAGCCACCTTATTTATTTCATTACATTTAATCATGCATGTTTTCATCAAATATTTTAGACTAATCAAGTTTAAACAAAGTTGATCGAGGCAACGTCTAATTAGATCGGTTCCAAGGACCGATATTGAGAATATGATTCTCACATCATCATCAATTTTTAGAAGTTAGATATTGGTGAACCAAACACATTCGTCTAAGTTGATTGAAGAACGACGACACTCAATACTTACCACTTTTCTTGTGTTGTGGTTGTTGAGACGGCGATTTAGTTGGTCGTTCAAATCAAACAGTGTAACATTGAAATTTATCCTAAACAAATATGATGAGTCCCTTTGACGTAGTAAATTGCGACCAGTTTAGAGTTTATTTTGATTGGGTATGGGTAAGAGTTTAATGTTTTGCGTTGTGACTTACAATGAACAAAACACGTCAAATTATAAACGATTTTATGCATTATAGTCGACAAAAACTATTAATGTGATTTAAACCATACATTAGAAAATTATATATTCTTAAGGTTCATTCTATAATTCGAACTAATATCTGACTTCTTTTACTGAGGTTCAGATTCTATAACCTACACGTGTAAAATACCCCATCGGTGTATGTTTTGGGCAGGATAAAAGCCCCAAAGAAGCAATACCCAAATTAATGCCAATTCACTCTACATGACCCAAGATATAAAAGATGTCTCACTTAAATGCAAGGTACACTTTCTGATCTCCGATTTTCACTATACTCGTCGTGAATCTTGAATTGACTTGGCGTTAGAGTGTTAACCTTGCAGGTCCACCTTGTAACACCCCGATAAAATAAGGCTAATTATTTTATTTGAATTAATATAATATTTATTAATTTAATTAATTAATTGGAAATATTATTGGATTAGTATTATTATTATTATTATTTTGGAAAATATATAAGTTGGAAGTAAGAGAAAGAGTCTGATTGTGGGGGGAACAGAAAAGTGTTACGTGAAAGAGCAGAAGCATCGTGAAAGTGGAAAAGAGGCAAAAGGGAAGAGCAAGAGCAGAGGTTGAAGAACGGAAAGGATTGAAGCTCAAAGATTTGCCGGATTATCTCAGGTAAGGGGTCTGAATCTTATTAAACGATAATATGCGAGCAATTTCATGTATATGTTGGATTGTTGATGGATTTTGAGGATGTTAGGGGAATTGGGAAAGTTGGGGTTTTGATGGAAAATCACGTTGGATGAAACTGTGTTTAGACTGTAATTGAATATATGTTTAGGTTAGTTATGAATTTCCGAACGTATAGCTTTTTACGGAAGTTGAATCGGAGGTCCGGAAGTCCTCCAACGGCGGAAAATGCGGGGAACTCTGCATTCTGCCTTGTGTTAGCGCAGGGACTGCTGTTTTGTCTGCGTTAACCGGTTAACCCAGGGCGTTAACCGGTTAACACTGTTATATTTTGTGAAATGTGCTGTTTTGCCTGCGTTAACCGGTTAACCCAGGGCGTTAACCGGTTAACACTGTTGCGTTTTGCCAGAAAATGTATTTTTCCTGCGTTAACCGGTTAACCCAGGGCGTTAACCGGTTAACACTGTTGCAGTGTGTAAAAATTGTTAGATTTTATGTTGTGAACCCAATTGTGAGTGGCCTATTGTAGTTAATTATGATGAGTAATTTTGTTGAGTTGTATGCCGTGCTATTAATGATGATAATACCATGACTATATGATGTTGTTGTTGCTATGTTGATTATGATGCATGTTTGGTGTGCATGCATTCATGAAAGGCCGATGCCTAGTGATGAACGGACTGAGTTCCAATGATGTTGTTGACTCCGGGCTTGTTGAGAGGCTTGGTTCCTTGCGGGGAACTCGGATTCTATGGTGATGAATCTGGGAGTGGTGATCCTGTAGTTGGTCACAAAATGGGTATACCGAGTCGTGTTGAGTCATGCATGGGTGTGTGCATTGCATTTGATGTGTTGTTTTGTTGATGTTCATGAGTTTGTTGATTATGATGATGATTATGAGCTGTGTTGGCATATGTGAAATATGTAATTATGTTTATATTCTGTCGTTATATTATTATCTAATAATGTAATTCTCACCCCTTCTGCATGTGTTTATGTTCATCTATGATGAGCAATGTGCAGATAAAGCGGAGTAGCTATTGTTGAGGTTTGAAGAATAAGTGTAGAGTTATTCTACAGAGTCGAGTCAAATGCTCTGGTCATGTGACACCGGGGATTATGGGATTCGATAGATAAATTATATTATTATTTACGTTGTTTATGATGACTATTATGTTGAGATGTTTTGTTGAGATGATGTTGAACATTATTATGAACGGTTATATGACGAACGTTAATATTTTGTTGTTGTCCGCTGCGAAGTTTTAATAAATTACATAATATGTTTTATGTTGTGATGCAATAATTGTTATGTTGTAAGAAATGTAAACTCTTCTACATGTTGTACTCTGATAATTTATTTAAATATGTCGTTTGGGTAGAAGGGTGTTACATTAGTGGTATCAGAGCATTGTCAGTCCAGTCGAGTCATAATGTGAGGTTTTCCCTGTTGGTCGATTAGTGTAAATGACACTGTCAATATTTAACGGTTGTGGTTGTGTTGTGCAGAGTATGGCTGGAGAAAATGACCGTGCGATTGCTGAGGCTTTGGCTGCTATGGCGCAGGCTATGCAGGCACAGCAGAATCCGCCGGTCGACGAGTTTAAGAATTTGGGAAGGTTTCTGAAGAATAACCCTCCTACATTCAAAGGGCGCTATGATCCAGATGGTGCTCAGATTTGGCTGAAGGAAATTGAGAAGATTTTCCGAGTGATGACGTGTACTGAAGCACAGAAGGTGCAGTTTGGTACGCATATGTTATCTGAAGAGGCTGAAAACTGGTGGGATAACACTCGCCAGAGAATTGAAGTACCAGGTGCTGAGATGACTTGGGAAAGGTTCAAGACGGCCTTTCTGGAGAAATATTTTCCTGCTGATGTGCGATGTAAGAAGGAGATGGAATTTCTAGAACTGAAGCAGGGTAACATGTCTGTTGCTGATTACGCTTCGAAGTTTGAGGAGCTGGTGCAGTATTGTCCTCATTATAATAATGCTGATGCTGAGGGATCCAAGTGTGTCAAGTTTGAGAACGGGTTGCGTCCCGAGATCAAACAAGGCATTGGTTACCAGGAGATTCGTAGGTTTCCTACACTGGTTAATAAGTGCAGGATATTCGATGAAGATAGCAAGGCTAGGACTGCTCACTACAAGAGTCTTAGTGAGAAGAAGAATAAGGATCGTGGTAGTCCTTATGTATCTCCGAATGGTAAAGGTAAGCAGAAAATGGTAGATGAGAAGAAGCCAAGTGGGGGAGGATCTTCCATAGCTGGTAAATGTTTCAAGTGTGGCGAGCCAGGCCACCGTGCTGATAGCTGTACCAAGAAAGTGCTGAGATGTTTCCGATGCGGTCAGGCTGGTCATAGAGTTACTGAATGTAAGGATGCTGGCCCGACATGTTTTAATTGTGGCGAGAAAGGCCATATCAGTTCGCAGTGCTCGAAACCGAAGAAGGCGGCTACTGCAGCTCATACTACTGGTAGGGTGTTTGCTCTGAGTGGGGCTGAAGCTCCTAAAGAAGATAATCTGATTAAAGGTACTTGCTTGATTAATAATGTTGAATTGCTTGCTATTGTTGACACTGGTGCTACTCATTCGTTTATTTCATATGAGTGTGCAACTAGGATTGGTGTGATTATGTCGTCCCTAGGCGGAAGTATGGTGATAGATACTCCTGCTAATGGTTCTGTGAAAACTTCTGTTGTCTGTCGAGGTTGTCAATTGACGATCTTCGAGAGAGAGTTCGTGGTGGATTTGGTGTGCTTACCCTTGCACCAAATTGATATTATTCTGGGAATGAATTGGCTAGAATTCTATGGCGTGTTTATCAACTGCTATAGGAAGACGGTGCGGTTTTCTGAAGTTGGTGAGAATGATGAGGCAAGATTTCTATCTGCTAGGCAGGTGGGGGATTTTGTGAAAGATGAAGCTCAGATATTCGCTTTATTTGCGTCTCTGCAAGCGGATAAGAAAGTGGTGAGTGTAGAGTTGCCTGTTGTTTGTGAATTTCAGGATATGTTTCCGGAGGATGTAAGTGATTTACCTCCAGAACGTGAAGTCGAATTTGCCATTGACTTAGTACCAGGTACGAGTCCAGTGTCGATGTCTCCTTATAGAATGTCGGCAACTGAATTAGTTGAATTGAAGAAGCAACTTGAAGAATTGCTTGAGAAGAAGTTTGTACGTCCAAGTGTTTCTCCTTGGGGTGCGCCAGTATTGTTGGTGAAGAAGAAGGAAGGTACGATGAGGTTGTGTGTCGATTATCGGCAGTTGAATAAGGTGACTATCAAGAATCGGTATCCATTGCCGAGGATTGATGATTTGATGGACCAGTTGATTGGAGCTCATGTTTTCAGTAAGATTGATTTGCGGTCGGGTTATCATCAGATCCGAGTGAAGTCAGATGATATTGCGAAGACTGCTTTCCGTACGAGGTATGGTCATTATGAATACACTGTGATGCCGTTCGGTGTGTCTAATGCTCCAGGTGTGTTTATGGAATATATGAATCGTATATTTCATCCGTACCTTGATAATTTTGTTGTGGTGTTCATAGATGATATATTGATATATTCTCAGACGGAAGAAGAGCATGCAGGACATCTGAGAATTGTTTTACAGGTGTTAAGAGAAAGGAAATTGTATGCAAAGTTATCTAAATGTGAGTTCTGGTTGAAGGAAGTGAGTTTCCTTGGCCATGTGATTTCGAGTGGTGGGATTTCTGTTGATCCTGCTAAAGTGGATGCTGTATTACAGTGGGAGACTCCGAAGTCTGCTACTGAGATACGCAGTTTTCTGGGGTTAGCTGGTTATTACCGCAGATTTATTGAGGGCTTCTCTAAGTTGGCATTGCCGTTGACGCAGTTGACTAAGAAGGGTCAAGTGTATGTGTGGGACGCAGCTTGTGAAGCGAGTTTTGTTGAGTTGAAGAGGCGGTTGACCAGTGCTCCAGTGTTGATCTTGCCTAATCCTGGTGAGTCCTTCGTTGTTTATTGTGATGCTTCTTTGATGGGTCTGGGTGGTGTTTTGATGCAGAATGGTAAGGTTGTAGCTTATGCTTCTAGACAGTTGAGAGTTCATGAGAGGAATTATCCTACGCATGATCTAGAACTTGCAGCCGTTGTATTTGTGTTGAAAATGTGGAGGCATTATCTGTATGGTTCCAGATTCGAAGTGTTCAGTGATCACAAGAGTCTGAAGTATCTGTTTGATCAGAAAGAGTTAAATATGAGGCAGAGAAGGTGGTTAGAATTACTGAAGGATTTTGACTTTGAATTGAGTTATCATCCCGGTAAAGCTAATGTAGTTGCAGATGCGCTGAGTAGAAAGTCTCTACATATGTCTATGATGATGGTTCGGGAGCTTGAGTTAATTGAACAGTTCCGTGATATGAGTTTGGGTTGTGAAGTTTCCGCTGATAGTGTAAAGTTGGGTATGCTGAAGTTGACTAGTGGAATTCTGGAAGATATTCGGAATGGTCAGCAAGTTGATGTCGCTCTAGTTGATCATATTACTATGGTTAACCAGGGTAATGGTGGTAATTTTGAGATTGATGAGAATGGCATCCTGCGATTTAAAGGTAGAGTTTGTGTTCCTGAGGTGTCTGAATTGAAAAAGAGTATTCTTGAAGAGGGCCATAGGAGTGGGTTGAGTATCCATCCAGGTGCAACTAAAATGTATCAAGATTTGAAGAAGTTGTTTTGGTGGGTTGGTATGAAAAGAGATGTTGCTAAGTTTGTGTATGCCTGTTTGACTTGTCAGAAGTCAAAGATTGAACATCAGAAACCGGCAGGTATGATGCAACCTTTGAGGATTCCTGAATGGAAGTGGGATAGCATTTCCATGGATTTTGTGACGGGATTGCCGAGGACGGTGAAAGGTAATGATTCTATTTGGGTGATTGTGGATCGATTGACTAAGTCGGCGCATTTCTTGCCGATGAAGATTAATCACTCTTTGGAGAAGTTGGCAGAGTTGTATATTGAGGAGATAGTGAGGCTGCATGGTATTCCATCCAGTATTGTGTCTGACAGAGATCCCAGATTTACTTCTAGATTTTGGGAAAGTTTGCAGAAAGCGTTGGGGACTAAGTTGAGGTTGAGTTCAGCTTATCATCCTCAGACTGATGGTCAGACTGAAAGAACTATCCAATCCTTGGAGGATTTGTTGAGAGCTTGTGTGTTGGAGCAGAGTGGTTCTTGGGATAGTTATTTGCCGTTGGTGGAATTTACTTATAATAATAGTTTTCATGCTAGTATCGGTATGGCTCCATATGAAGCATTGTATGGTAGGAGGTGTAGAACTCCATTGTGTTGGTATGAATCAGGTGAGAGTGTTGTACTCGGACCTGAGATTGTGCAGCAGACGACTGAAAAGGTTAAGATGATTCAGGAGAAAATGAAGATTTCTCAGAGTCGTCAGAAGAGTTATCATGATAATAGGAGAAAGGCACTTGAGTTCCAAGAGGGAGATCATGTGTTCTTGAGAGTTACTCCGACGACAGGTGTGGGTAGAGCTTTAAAGTCTAAAAAGCTTACTCCGAGGTTTGTGGGTCCGTATCAGATTTTGAAGAGAGTTGGGGAAGTGGCGTATCGGATAGCTTTACCGCCGTCGCTTTCTAACCTGCATGATGTGTTTCATGTATCTCAGTTGAGAAAATATATTGCGGATCCTTCGCATGTTGTTCAGTTGGATGATATCCAGGTGAGGGATAATTTGACCGTTGAGGTGTTGCCAATTCGGATAGATGACCGAGAAGAGAAGACCCTGAGAGGTAAGAAGATTGCTCTAGTGAAAGTTGTTTGGGGAGGTCCAGCTGGTGAGAGCTTGACTTGGGAGCGTGAAGATCAGATGAAGGAGTCGTATCCGACTCTATTTGCTTGAGGTATGTTTTCGAGGACGAAAACTTCTAAAGTGGGGGAGAGTTGTAACACCCCGATAAAATAAGGCTAATTATTTTATTTGAATTAATATAATATTTATTAATTTAATTAATTAATTGGAAATATTATTGGATTAGTATTATTATTATTATTATTTTGGAAAATATATAAGTTGGAAGTAAGAGAAAGAGTCTGATTGTGGGGGGAACAGAAAAGTGTTACGTGAAAGAGCAGAAGCATCGTGAAAGTGGAAAAGAGGCAAAAGGGAAGAGCAAGAGCAGAGGTTGAAGAACGGAAAGGATTGAAGCTCAAAGATTTGCCGGATTATCTCAGGTAAGGGGTCTGAATCTTATTAAACGATAATATGCGAGCAATTTCATGTATATGTTGGATTGTTGATGGATTTTGAGGATGTTAGGGGAATTGGGAAAGTTGGGGTTTTGATGGAAAATCACGTTGGATGAAACTGTGTTTAGACTGTAATTGAATATATGTTTAGGTTAGTTATGAATTTCCGAACGTATAGCTTTTTACGGAAGTTGAATCGGAGGTCCGGAAGTCCTCCAACGGCGGAAAATGCGGGGAACTCTGCATTCTGCCTTGTGTTAGCGCAGGGACTGCTGTTTTGTCTGCGTTAACCGGTTAACCCAGGGCGTTAACCGGTTAACACTGTTATATTTTGTGAAATGTGCTGTTTTGCCTGCGTTAACCGGTTAACCCAGGGCGTTAACCGGTTAACACTATTGCGTTTTGCCAGAAAATGTATTTTTCCTGCGTTAACCGGTTAACCCAGGGCGTTAACCGGTTAACACTGTTGCAGTGTGTAAAAATTGTTAGATTTTATGTTGTGAACCCAATTGTGAGTGGCCTATTGTAGTTAATTATGATGAGTAATTTTGTTGAGTTGTATGCCGTGCTATTAATGATGATAATACCATGACTATATGATGTTGTTGTTGCTATGTTGATTATGATGCATGTTTGGTGTGCATGCATTCATGAAAGGCCGATGCCTAGTGATGAACGGACTGAGTTCCAATGATGTTGTTGACTCCGGGCTTGTTGAGAGGCTTGGTTCCTTGCGGGGAACTCGGATTCTATGGTGATGAATCTGGGAGTGGTGATCCTGTAGTTGGTCACAAAATGGGTATACCGAGTCGTGTTGAGTCATGCATGGGTGTGTGCATTGCATTTGATGTGTTGTTTTGTTGATGTTCATGAGTTTGTTGATTATGATGATGATTATGAGCTGTGTTGGCATATGTGAAATATGTAATTATGTTTATATTCTATCGTTATATTATTATCTAATAATGTAATTCTCACCCCTTCTGCATGTGTTTATGTTCATCTATGATGAGCAATGTGCAGATAAAGCGGAGTAGCTATTGTTGAGGTTTGAAGAATAAGTGTAGAGTTATTCTACAGAGTCGAGTCAAATGCTCTGGTCATGTGACACCGGGGATTATGGGATTCGATAGATAAATTATATTATTATTTACGTTGTTTATGATGACTATTATGTTGAGATGTTTTGTTGAGATGATGTTGAACATTATTATGAACGGTTATATGACGAACGTTAATATTTTGTTGTTGTCCGCTGCGAAGTTTTAATAAATTACATAATATGTTTTATGTTGTGATGCGATAATTGTTATGTTGTAAGAAATGTAAACTCTTCTACATGTTGTACTCTGATAATTTATTTAAATATGTCGTTTGGGTAGAAGGGTGTTACACACCTCGCATCGTCGGTATTGGAGATCATCGCAACCGGTTCAGGATTCTTGTTCTTCAATCTACACCTAAATTATGGCTGCAGTATAGAACATTGGTGTTGTCTGTGGGAATTGACTTCTGATTCCCGCGAAAATTCCACAAATTGATCATTCTAGATCCAAACTCATATTTGCATTCTATATCTAAACTCAGATTTGCATTCTAGATCGAAACTCATATTTGCACCAGGATCTCGGAGAGATGAAGGCAGTGTTGGTGTAAGCCCTAGAGGCCAATACTTTTGGTACTTGTATCGAATTATTTATTAATAATAAAAGGTTTTTTCTTTATTATGTTTGTTTAATAAAGTCCCTAGAATAGCTAGTCTGTTTAATGTATCAAGTATGACTTAATCATGAGATCACATTAAACATAAGGACATTATTCTTAAAGTATCTGTAGTCGAGCTTTATTGTGAAGTGGGATGACATTAAAGCATTAAGACTATTATGTATATAGACTGATGATCACATCTCATGGATCATGGATAAGGAGTTATCAAGTCTTAAACATAGGTATGAATATTAAGAGTAATATTTATACCGGATTGACCCGCTATGAGAATACTATATAGAAAGTTATGCAAAGTGTCATAAGTTATTCTCATGGTGATAATGGTGTATACCACTCTTCGACCTGAAACCACTATGGACCCTAGATGTAGAGTCGAGTGCTTTATTGCTGATCAAACGTTGTCCATAACTGGATAACCATAAAGACAGTTGATGGGTACTCCACGAAGCATGCTGAGGGACATGAGTGACCTAGATGGAATTTGCCCATCCTACATAACAGGATAAATGTCTATGGGCCCAATATTGAACTGGACAAGGATGACACGGTCTATGCCTTGTGTTCAATATAGACATAAGGGCAAAAGGATAATTATACACATAAGTATTATCACAGAAGGAATTGTCATATCACATGACATTTTCGTGTCTTGGGTAGCAGTGATATGTTGCTAGATACCGCTCACTATTTATTATGTTAAATACATGATTTAATATAATTACCAATGCCGCAAAAACCTACAGGGTCACACACAAAGGACGGATTGATGAGAGATAGAGTAACTAAGGAACACCGTAAGGTACGGTGCCCTTAAGTGAATTGTAGAACATCGTAAAGGTACGGTGTACTTAAGTAGAATACGAAATATGGTAAGGTACCATGGGCTTAAGTGATTTTGGGCATATTATAAGATATGGGCCAAAATACACTTAAGTGGGCTTTTTAGCTTGAAGCCCACACAAGTGGTTCTATAAATAGAACCCTTGTGCAGAAGTATTCATTGCGGTTGCATTATTTTCGTTTTCCTCTCTCTCTTTCTCTCACTCAAAACCTTCATTCGTACTAGCTAGCACTGAGATTGAAGGAATCCGTTTGTGTGGAATGAGTAGAGACGTTGTCATCGTTCAACGTTCGTGATCGCTCCGTGGATCTGCATCAAAGGTTTTGATCGTCACAAGAGATCTGCACCAAAGGTTTCAATCGTCACAAGAGGTAAATATTCTATCATTGATCATGATCATTCGTAAGGATCTCTAAAGGAGAAAATTTTAATTTCCGCTGCGTTTTGGATCGCAATTCTCCTTCAGGCAGTTACCTCTAAGATCTCGTTGAAGGTCCCCGATTAACATTCTAATCTCCCATCACCTCAATTATACTTCGTCAACATGATCCTTACAACAACAATTTCGAAGGAACGATAAATCTGTAGCAACTTCAGGCATAAGTCAGTTACCAGAGTATCTTCTCCACGTGGCAAATAACATCTTAATAATAAACGAAGATCATATTGCAATAGAATTACTAGATCACGACGAAGTAAACTAAGCTCGGAATGATGAATTATCAATGGTTGAAGTAGTTACTGTAACACCCCAAAATATGCCCTCCTCATTCATGCATTCATTTTTAGGTCATTTAACATTTCACATTGTATTTCATCATTATCAATCAGAATTAGATACATTGCATTTCATCATGTCAATCGGGATTAGCTCCAAGAAGCTTGAACATCATCCAGGACATTTTGTGGGTTCTATTTAGATGATCAGTCAACACAAGGGAAGGACTTGAGTTACTTCCAACAGGGGTCTATTCGTCAGTCAAAACGTTAATCTTGAAGGAGCAAAAGTTTGTTCATGAGTTGTCATGCTCGCTAGGCGAGCAGAATGGGTCGCCTAGCGAGTCCCAAGAAAAGCCACCAGAATCACCTACGCTCAGAGGAATTTCTTGAATTGTCATGCTCACTAGGCGAAGCCCACGTGTTTTTAAAAAAATGAAAAAATATAAAAAACGAAAAAAAATAAAAAAAAAATAAAAAGAAAATAATAATAAATAAATAAATAAAATATAACAGAAAATTTTTGGACTTGGGCCTCTCATTTGAGCCCACAGGTCCACAAAAATCAGGTTATAAATTCAGAGTTTCAATGAAACAAAATTTCATTCTATTCCTATTACCCTGGCTGGGAAAAAGATAGTGAGAGAAGAGCTAACAGAGTTCAGAGCAACCTCCAGAGACTGAAGAGAACTCATCTGCAAAGAACCAATTCCATCTCATATAAACCCTCAGATTGCTTTGCAAACCCAACCGGGCAATTCAATTTCATTCGATCTCTCAAGTCAGGTTTGCCTTATTCCCATTACTTTATGCTTTTAATTTGAATGCTCTGAATGTATGAGGTATTATGGGTGAATTTGTGTCATACCCCAAAATTTGCCCATTAATATTTCAAGACATTTTTCAGGGCACTCCGACACATTTTCAAGACACTGACCTCAAAGGAACAAAAGTCCAGCTCACAACAGGCCCAATCCAAGAAAAGGCCCAAACTAGCTTGCTCGCTAGGCGAGCAATTCCTTCGCCTAGCGAACCCCTCGTCATGACACTCGCCCCAGCGAAGCACCAGATCCAGTAAAAGCCCAAAATAGCTTGCTCGCTAGGCGAGCAACTCCTTCGCCTAGCGAAGCTTGCGAATGTCAGAATTTCTGGGCTTCATTCTGAGCCCATTAGGTCACAACAAGAGCATTATAAATAGCCAAGCTTCAGTAACGAAAGGAGGAGGATCAGGACGGAAAAAACAAGACGAGGACGGACGGAAACCCTGGCATAGAAACCCTGGAGGCTACTTTAGAGAGTTCCGAGTGAAGAAACCCTGAAGGCCGCTCCTCCGCTCCGAAGCTACCGCCGCCCAACTCCATCTGATACCAAAAGCGATCAGTCTCTTCAACATAGCAGCTTAGTTGCAAGCAGGTTTGCGCATCACTATTGTTTTATGCTTTTAATCGGTAATCTCTATATACATAAAGCATCATGATTGAAGTTTCGAATATGTAATTTGATTTCACATGCGAATTTAAATATGCTTGAATATCATAAATGTTTGTCCATGCTATTCCTGTAATCAAATGCCATAAAAGTTCAGGTTTTCGGAGGTCATGCTGCTGTCAAACTCCAAACCCGTGGCCGCTCGCTAGCACATCGCTAAGCGAGCCTGTAGCAAGCATTCGCTGAGCCTTCGCTAGGCGAAGCAGAGGCGAACGGGACAGTGGCTGCTTTGTCTCTTTGCTGTTCTATCTTATGTTTATCTAATCATGATTTATTATAGTTCTGCATCATTTGGCCTGAGTTCATGACTGTTATGTTTATTTTATGGTGCAATTGTCAAATCATACTTTATCTCAATGCTCTAACCCGTGTGTTGAATGGTGTAAAGGCTTACATATTCCCGAGGAAACGGCCGGCCAAGTATTCCACTTCATGTGTAGGATACCCTTATGGAGATTCACTCTGAATTACTCAATTTGATTCTAATGTATTAATTTTATGGCGAAGATCCACCCTAATGGCTTAATTGTTCTTAATGTATTGATTTTAATATGGACCTAATTACCTACTCGATCACGGCTACCTAATTAATTGTAAGACTTTGCCTTTAAATAAGTGATCTCGGACCTCTCTTTGTTACCCTACGATTACGGTATTACGGTCATGTCCCGCGAATGTGGGGATGCACTTAGCAAAGACCCCTCGGTTAAATCATCATAGTCCCTCGAATGTTGCCTTTGTCCCTCGATGACCCTTCGGTGTAGCCTACGGTTAAATGATGATAGTCCCTTCGAACGCTAAGGTATCCTCACAACTGTTGCCTTCAATGACCAATCGATGACCCTACGATGACCCTCTCACATCCAAAGGATAAAACTACTTACTTCTCAATAGTAAGGACAGTCTTACCCTCATAAGGATAGGAAATGCCCGGAAAGACCTCGGATAGGTATAACTCTTAATTGCTTATTCACAATTTAAAACTACTTTTCACACCTTACACCTTTCAAAACCTCCATTAGAAAATCACCACTTGGCATACATTCGCACTAGAATCATTGCCGAGTTATATTTTTCTAAACTAGTTTCAAAACTAAACGAGATAACCACTTTGTATACATTCATACGAGAATCATTACAAAGTTAAATCCTCCATTTTCAAATCATTTCCTATACATTTCTCAAACACTTTTTCAAACTAGAAAAACATAAATGATTAAGCAATTAAGAGCCCATGGATAACCATGGATACAAAGGGTGCTAACACCTTCCCTTTATATAATGTACCTCCCGAACCTAAGAATCTAAATTAAGGTCTTTCCTGTTCTTTTCCACCTTTCCTTATTGGATAAAAGAAAAGTCGGTGGCGACTCTTGCTATCCGTGACATTGCGATAAAAAGCAAAATACCCCAAGTCAGTTCACCGTATGACAGAACTGGCGACTCTGCTGGGGAATTACAAAGAGAGGTCACCTTAAAAATCATTTATGTTTTAAACTGTTCCTTCTTTTGAGGGTATTTTATGCTTGAGTGAAAGATCCTACACCCGGATCTAGTGTACCTTAGGTAAGTAGCAATAGATCATCGCGACTATCCGGCGTATACTGGAATGGTTAAAATGATGGCTACGGTTAATGTGACACTTTGGATGTCCTGATGTTCCTCATGTTTACTTGAGGAAAAATTTGGCATTCGCGTGGTGTCATCAAAGCATTAACCAGACCTTTAGAATCCTAATTGACTCATCCTAGCCATTAGAAAGTAGTGAGATAACTGACTTCGGTTCCGACTGGGGTTGGTTGAGACTCGATACTACACTCTTTGAGATTGGACTTTAGGGAAGCTTTGGTCAACCACTTGGCGTTGCACTGAAGTGGACTTAAAGAAAGGTCGATGATCTGAGATCCTTCTAGAACCCGGTTACTATTCTAGGATAGGTTGAACCAACCAAACTTCAGTGGGGAGGGTACTTACCTATGGAACTCATGCAAGCCTTAAAACTTAGGAATGATGGTTGTGTGACTTGCTTGTGCTTGTTATTTACTTAACATCATAACATCATCATAACATCATGGCATTGAACTAACCATTTCGAGGACTTAGGGATTTAACTTTGCTCTATTTTGTAAAAAAAATAAAAAAAGAAAAAAAAAAGAAAAAAAAAGGGTTTCCTTTTTTGGTAGTTTATGCAAAGTTAAATTCCAAAAGTCCTTGAAAACATTTCATACATTGCATAGCATAACATTGCATAACAGGTGTTCTAAAGGGATCAATGTTCTCACGGTTTTCATGCAAACAGAAAAATGGACCTCGGACAGACTGTCAAAGATCTCCATGCTCAGAATGCTCAACTCCAGGAGATGATCTTGAACTTATCCAAGGGGCAGGAAGAACTGAAGGCTCTCTTGCTCGAGAAGAAAAAAGACAAGAAATTTGTGAGGCACATTAACCCGAGAAGAAGGCAGTTTACGAAGATCAATATGACTTTAGCACAAGCACTGCAGGGTATGCTAAAAGCAAATTTAATTACCCTCAGAGATCCTCCTGCAAGACCCAACACTACTTCTCCTAGTTATAATCCCAACGCCAGGTGTGCGTATCACTCCGATAGCCCCGGGCATAATGCAAACGATTGTTGGTCGTTGAAGAATAAAATTCAGGATATGATCGACGCCGGAGAATTTGAATTGGATCCGCCTGAGACTCCTAAGGTCATCGCTGCCCCCCTGCCTAATCATGACAAGACTGTCAATGCTGTAGAAGATGCTGATAGCGATTGCGACCTGGATAGCTGGATTTTCCCAACAATTGGTGACAGACTCAATAATTGGAAAGCTGAAGACACTATCCCGATTTCCTTTAGTCAGGAGTATTTGTTATTGCTATTTTAGCATTTTAAAGCATTGTGTCTATGCCCGGGGCACAATAGCTAATTTTTCAAGGGTTTTGTCATTTTCATAAGCATATTCATATTCAATAAATCAATGGACTTTTTGCATTCAAATATTGCGCTCTGTATCTTTCCTGTCATTTTTCAAACAAGCTATGTTTTCTTGCACACACTCACGTAACAATTTGCCGATCCATATCCACTCTAGATCCTGTTGGTAATGACTCTGCTACTGTTCATTATGACTTTGAAAATCCGATCTACCAAGCCGAGGATGGAAGTGAGGAAGATTGTGAAGTCCCTGGAGAACTTGCCAGACTGGTACTACAAGAAGAAAAGACCATACAGCCGCATGAGGAATCAATTGAAATTGTAAATCTGGGTACTGAAATAGACAAGAAAGAAGTCAGAGGTTTCTTGGGACACTTGAATTACATTGCCCGATTCATTCCACACTTGACTGCTACCTGCAAATCCATCTTCAAATTACTAAAAAGGAAAAATCAAGAGATGGCATGGAATGATGAATAACAAAATCAGGAAATATCTCCAAGAACCTCCAATTCTGATGCTACCTGTCATACCCCAAAATTTGCCCGTTGATATTACAAAGCATTTTCCAAGACCCTCTGACTTGATCTGCAAGGCACTGATATCAAATGGACAAAAGCCCAGCTCACAACAGGCCTAATCCAAAGTGGCCCAAAATAGCTTGCTCGCTAGGCAAGCAATTCCTTCGCCTAGCGAATATCTCAGCATGCCACTCGCCCAGCGAAGCACCAGGTCCAGAAAAAGCCCAGACCTAGCTTGCTCGCTAGGCGAGCAATTCCTTCGCCTAGCGAAGCTTGCGAAAATTTGAAGTTTTGGACCTCATTTTAAGCCCATTAGGTCACCACCACTACCACTATAAATACCAGCTCCTCTGCCACGAAAAAGAAAAACAGACGGACGGACGAACACACACACAGACCCAGAGGGAGAAACACTGAAACCCTGCTGATCCAGAGAATTCGGAAGACGGAAACCCTGAAGGCCGCTCACCCGCTCCGAAGCTACCGCCGCCCAACTCAATCCGGCTCGCCAATTCAAGGTTGCAATTCGATTGCAAACAGGTTTGCATCACTATTATCGCTTTATTTTCTTAATTTGCATGTGATATCGCTTTATGTTCTTATTTTGCATGTGGTACCGCTTTAGGTTCTTAATCTGCATGTGATTATCACTTTATGTTCTTATTTTGCATGTGGTACCTCTTTAGGTTCTTAATCTGCATGTGATATCGCTTTGTGTTCTCATTTGGCATGTGGTACCGCTTCATGTTCTTAACTTGTGAATGATATTATAATTGAATTCATAAACATATTTGAAGTTTTGCATGTGAATTTAAGTGTGCCTGAATATTGTGAATGCTGAACCATGTAATTATGTGTTGGATGCCATAAGCCATGCCGCAGGTTGAGGTCATACTGTTCTCAAATTCCAAACCCGTGGTCGCTCGCTAGCTCATCGCTAGGCGAGCCTGCAGCGAGCCTTCGCTGAGCCTTCGCTAGGCGAAGCAGAGGCGAACGGGACAGTGGCTGTTTTGTCTCTTTGTTGTCCATTTTATGTTCATCTAATCATGATTCTGCATTATTTGGCTTAAATTTCTGACTGTTCTATTTATTTTATGGGGCAATTTCCAATTGTATTTTGCCTCAATGCTCTAATCCGTGTGTTGCATGATGTAAAGGCTAGCATACTTCCAAAGAAATAACCGGCTAGGCATGCCGCTTTAGGTGTGGACATTCTTGAGGAGATGGCTTTTGGATGACCTAAGTTTAATATGGAGATTCATCTTGAATCACCAAGCTTGATTTTTAATGTATTGATTTCATTGATTTCCTGTGGACCTAATTACCTAACTGATTACGGCTATTTAATTAATTGTTAAAATCCGGACTTTAAATAAATGATATCGGACCTCTCTTTATTACCCCACGATTACGTAATACGGTCATGTCCCGCGAATATGGGGATATCCTTAGCAAAGACCCTTCGGTTAAATCATCATAGTCCCTCGGATGTTGCCTTCGAAAATACGATTTTGTCCCTCGATGACCCTTCGGTGTAGCCTACGGTTAAATGATGATCGTCCCTTCGAATGCTAAGGTATCCTCACTACTGTTGCCTTCAATGACCTATCAATGACCCTACGATGACCCTTCTACATCCCAAGGATAAAACTACTTACTTCTCAATAGTCAGGACAGTTTTACCCTCATAAGGATAGGAAATGCCCGGAAAGACCTCGGACAGGTATAACCTTAATTGCTCATTCATAACAAAAAAATACTTTTCACACCTCACACCTTTCAAACATCTTTTGGAAAATCATCACTTAGCATACATCCGTACTAGGATCATTGCCGAGTTATATTTTTCTAAACTACTTTCAAAAACTATACGAGATAACCACTTTGTATACATTCATGCAAGAATCATTACAAAGTTAAATTCTCATTTTCAAAACATTTTTCACACATTTCTCAACCACCTTTTTCAAACTAGAAAACATAAATGATTGAGCAATTAAGAGCCCATGGATAACCATGGATACAAAGGGTGCTAATACCTTCCCTTTGTATAAAGTACCTCCCGAACCTAAGAATTTAAAATTAAGGTCTTTCCTGTTCTTTTCCACCTTTCCTTATGGGATAAAAGAAAAGTCGGTGGCGACTCTTGCTAACCGCGACATTGCGATTAAAAATCCAATAAAGTCCAGTTCACCGTATGACAGAACTGGCGACTCTGCTGGGGACGATTAAAGAGAGGTCCATCTTAAAAAAATAAAAAAAATCATTTATGTTTTAAATTGTTCCTTCGTTTAAGGGATTGTTTGAGTGAAAGATCCTACACCCGGATCTAGTGTACCTTAGGTAAGTAGCAATAGATCATCGCGACTATCCGGCGTATACTGGAATGGTTAAAATGATGGCTACGGTTAATGTGACACTTTGGTTGTCCTGATGTTCCTCATGTTACTTGAGGAAAAATTTGGCTTCCGCGTGGTGTCATCAAAGCATTAACCAGACCTTTAGAACCCTAATTGACTCATCCTAGCCATTAGAAAGTAGTGAGATAACTGGCTTCGGTTCCGACTGAGGTTGGTTGATACTCGATACTACACTCTTTGAGATTGGACTTTAGGGAAGCTTCGGTCAACCACTTGGCGTTGCACTGAAGTGGACTTAAAGAAAGGTCGATGATCTGAGATCCTTCTAGAACCCGGTTACTATTCTAGGACAGGTTGAACCAACCAAACTTCAGTGGGGAGGGTACTTACCTATGGAACTCATGCAAGCCTTAAAACCTAGGAATAATTGTTGTGTGACATGCTTGTGCTTGCATAACATCATGACATCATAACATTGTACTAACCATTTCAAGGACTTAGGGATTTAACTTTGCTCTGTTTTGTATAAAAATAAAAAAATAAAAAAATAAAAATAAAAAAAAACAAAAAAAAAAAGTTTCCTTTTTTGGTAGTTTATGCAAAGTTAAAGTCCAAAAGTCCTCGAAAACATTTCATGCATTGCATAGCATAACATAGCATAACAGGTACTCTAAAGGGATCAGTGTTCTCACGGTTTTCCTCCACACAGAAAAATGGACCTCGAACAAATTGTCAAAGACCTCCAGGCTCAGAATGCTCAACTCCAGAAGATAATCTTGAACTTATCCAGGGGGCAGAAGGAACTGAAGGCTCTTTTGCTCGAGAAGAAAAAAGACAAGAAATCTGTGAGGCACACTAACCCGGGAAGAAGGCAGTTTACGAAGATCAATATGACTTTAGCACAGGCACTGCAGGGTATGCTAAAAGCAAATTTAATTACCCTCAGAGATCCTCCTGCAAAACCCAACACTACTTCTCCTCGTTATAATCCCAATGCCAGGTGTGCATATCACTCCGATAGCCCCGGGCATGATACAAACAATTGTTGGTCGTTGAAGAACAAAATTCAGGATATGATCGACGCCGGAGAATCTGAATTTGATCCGCCTGAGACTCCTAATGTCATCACTGCCCCTCTGCCTAATCAAGATGAGACTGTCAATGCTGTGGAAGATACTGATAACGATTGTGACTTGGATAGCTGGATTTCCCCAACAATTGGTGACAGACTCGATAGTTGGAAGGCTGAAGACACTATCCCGATTTCCTTTAGTCAGGAGTAATTGTTATTGTTGTTTTAGCATTTTAAGGCATTGTGTCTATGCCCGGGGCACAATAGCTAATTTTTCAAGGGTTTTGTCATTTTCATAAGCATATTCATATTCAATAGATCAATGGACTTTTAGCATTCAAATATTGCGCTCTTTGTCTTTCCTGTCATGTTTTCAAAACAAGCTATGTTTTCTTGCACACACGCACGTAACAATTTTCCGATCCACATCCACTCTGGATCCTGTTGATAATAGTTCTGCTACTGTTCATTATGACTTTGAAAATCCGATCTACCAAGCCGAGGATGGAAGTGAGGAGGATTGTGAAGTCCCTGGAGAACTCGCCAGACTGGTACTACAAGAGGAAAAGACCATACAGCCGCAGGAGGAGTCAATGGAAATTGCAATGGGTACTGAAACAGACCAGAAAGAAGTCAGAGGTTTCTTGGGGGCACTCGAATTACATTGTCCGATTCATCCCGCACTTGACTGCAACTTGCAAACCCATTTTCAAGTTACAAGAAAAAAGAAAAATCAAGAGATGGTATGGAATGATGAATGACCAAATCAAGAAATATCTCCAAGAACCTCCAATTCTAATGCTGCCAGTTGAAGGAAGACCTCTAATCACGTATTTGGCCGTATTAGAAACTTCAATAAGGTGTGCTGGGGCAACATGACGGGTCTGGTCGAAAAGAGCATGTCATATACTGCCTTAGCAAAAGGTACCGACTGTGAAACAAGATACTCACAGCCTGAGAAAGCTTGCTACGCTTTGGCCTAGGCTGCTCGCCGACTAAGACAGTATATGTTGAATCATACCACTTTATTGATTTCTAAGAGGGATTCTATCAAATATGCATCTGAGAAACCTGCTGTCCCCTGAGAGAGTTATCACTGATAATTGTACTAAACTGAACTCTACACGCAGTTCAAAATAAAGCACCATGACTCTTCTCCGTACCGGCCAAAGACGAACGGCGCCGTGGAGACTACTAATAAGAATATCAAGAAGATCATACAAAAAATAACGGTAACGTACAAAGACTGGCATGAGATGTTACCATTTGCTCTTCATGGTTACCGCACCTCGACAGGGGCAACCCCTTTCTCTTTAGTCTACGGAATGGAAGTCGTCTTACCGGTGGAAGTTCAGATTCCCTCTCTAAGAATCATGAAAGAGACAAGCTTAGATGAGGATGAATGGATTCAAACTCGACTCGATCAGATAAATCTGATTGATGAAAAGAGACTTGCGGCTGTTTGTCATAGGCAGATATATCAGAAGCGCATGATCCAGGCATTTAACAAAAAGGTCAAGAGACAGGTATATCAAATTGGCGACTTGGTGATCAAGCGTATCATTCTACCGCAAGGTGATCCCAGAGGTAAATGGACTCCCACATACGAAGGGCCATTTGTAGTTAAGAAGGTATTCTCTGGTGGAGCCATGATACTTGCTACAATGGACGGCGAAGATTTCCCGCATCCTGTGAACGCGGACATAGTTAAAAAAATACTACGCATAAAAGAGACCCGCTAGGTCGACGTATCTAGGCAAAAGTAAGGGCATCCCGGCGAACCAAAAGGGTTCGGGCAAAAATTAGGGATAAACATATAAAAATGTACACCCGGCAAGTCGAAAACCTGAAAAGGCGGCTTGGGCAAAAAAGGGTATCCCGGTGGACTGAAAACCTGAAAAGGCGGTCCAGGCAAAAATTAGGGATTAAAGCGTAGGACTATGTCCCGTTCTCTGTCAGCTTCAACCAAGTTCAAGGGACTGAACAAGCCAATCACTTCTATCCGCCAGCAGGAGATGAGATGCTCGAAGACATGATGACAGTAGTGGAATTAAAATCAATAGGACTTTCTCTGCATAGCTTTCTCTTTGTGTTCTTGACAATTTCCTCTTACTAGGATTTCTGTCTCCTTGTACACCAATTGCCTGTTTATAGGCCCTCTTTCAAAATCAATACAATTTTATCTCCAAAAAAGATGCTTTTGTTTTTACTTTTTCCGTTTTGATTGCATAAACGTCCATTGATTTAATTTGAATTGATATATGCATTTGAATATGATTAATGTTTATCAAAAATACATGCCTAAAATAGAAATATCGATTACTACAAGACTTCAGGACCAAGGAGAAGGTCTAACCACGCTTTTCAATGAATCCGTTGCTAATTCGATTCCCCGGCAACGCCAATTATTCCCCAGAAGAGGTCGGCACCACCAGACAGACATGTCATCTCTTCCATCCCCAGTCAGGCTCTGTTGAGTGTTTCCATCGTCAGCCAAAAATCAAGTATCCCCCAGCTGAGACAGGGTCATCAATACAAATATCTCCGACCAGGAGACTGAGATTTATTTCCCCAATAGAGTCCCCTGGAAGAACATTTCAGACGCATAGTGCATTCATTACATCATCTCACATCACATACCTACATACAATTTTCATTCCGCATCATATACATTACATCATTTCATAACATATACATGTATACAAAGCTCGCGTTTATCCCAGACGCATGATTCACTCATTACATCACTTCACAGCACACGCATGCATACAACATTTGCATCTCATGCATCATGACATGGCATGAAGCTAACTTTATTTTTCAGGTTAATTATCCTCTCGATACAATCAACACAAAGGTCCATTCAGACGGACATCCTCATCAATTACATTCAAGATTCAACTATAACCCTCAGACACTGCCTAGCATACGGTATATTCCGAGGTGTAGTCTAGCGTACGACTACTTTCTTCTTCAGATACATCTTTCAGGTATGCTCCATGTCAACATCCATTCTGACATCCTCCTAACGATGGCATCTATAAGCCCATCCCAAATATTCATTGCAAATACAGCATACACAAATACTATCAGATATGGCCTACCGCACGGTTCTTTCTAATTCAGCCCAACATATGACTCCTTCCACTCAGATACGATCTAACGGACGATCCATTCTGATCTTCAACTATCCCAACACGGTCTAATGTACGACCCAGTTGGACCTTCACTTCTCAGGTACTGCCTAGCATATGGTCCATCCTGATTCATCTCAACACATGACTCCTTCAACTCAGATACGATCTAGCGTACGATCCATTCTGACCTTCAATAACTCAAAGACAGTCTAATGTACGACCAAGTTAGACCTTCAAATCTTCAAATACCACTCAAATACAGTCTAATGTACGACCAAGTTAGACCTTCAAGTCAGATTCTGCAAATACAGTCTAATGTACGACCAAGTTAGACCCTCATCCCTTGCTCAGGTGCTACCTTCGGACAGGTACATTCCTGAATGGTAGTCTGGTATACGGCTACTCCCCTTGCTCAGGTGCTACCTTCGGACAGGTACATTCCTGAATGGTAGTCTGGTATACGGCTACTCCCCTTGCTCAGGTGCTACCTTCGGACAGGTACATTCCTGAATGGTAGTCTGGTATACGGCTACTCCCCTTGCTCAGGTGCTACCTTCGGACAGGTACATTCCTGAATGGTAGTCTGGTATACGGCTACTCCCCTTGCTCAGGTGCTACCTTCGGACAGGTACATTCCTGAATGGTAGTCTGGTATACGGCTACTCCCCTTGCTCAGGTGCTACCTTCGGACAGGTACATTCCTGAATGGTAGTCTGGTATACGGCTACTCCCCTTGCTCAGGTGCTACCTTCAGACAGGTACATTCCTGAATGGTAGTCTGGTATACGGCTACTCCCCTTGCTCAGGTGCTACCTTCGGACAGGTACATTCCTGAATGGTAGTCTGGTATACGGCTACTCCCCTTGCTCAGGTGCTACCTTCAGACAGGTACATTCCTGAATGGTAGTCTGGTATACGGCTACTCCCCTTGCTCAGGTGCTACCTTCGGACAGGTACATTCCTGAATGGTAGTCTGGTATACGGCTACTCCCCTTGCTCAGGTGCTACCCAAGTCAAAGGGACGGAACAAGCCAATCACTTCTATCCGACAGCAGGAGATGAGATGCTTGAAGACATAATGACAGTAGTGGAATTAAAATCAATAGGACCTTTTCTGCATAGCTTTCTCTTTGTTTTCTTGACGATTTCCTCTTACTAGGATTTTTGTCTCCTTGTACACAAATTGCCTATTTACAGGCCCTCTTTCAAAATCAATACAATTTCATTTCCAAAAAGATGCTTTTGTTTTACCTTTTCTGTTTTGTTTGCGTAAACGTCCATTGATTTACGTTGAATTGATTTATGCATTTGAATATGATCAATGTTTACCAAAAATGCATGCCTAGAATAGTAATAGCAATTACTATACGACTTCAGGATCGAGGAGAAGGTCTAACCATGCTCTCCAATGAATCCGTCGCTAATTCTATTCCCCAACAAGAACCAACTATTTCCCAGAAGAGGTTGGCATCGCCAGACAGGCTGGTCATTTCTTCCATCCCCAGCCGGGCCCCGTTGAATATCTCTGCCATCAGATAAAAGTCAAATACCCCTAGCTAAGGAAGGGTCATCAATACAAATATCTCCGACCAGAAGACTGCGATTTATTTCCCCAGTAGAGTCCCCCGGAAGAACGTTTCAGACACATAGTGCATTCTTTCACATCACATACCTACATACAATTTTCATTCCGCATCATATACATTACATCATTTCATAACATATACATGTATACAATGCTCTCATTTATTCCAGACGCATAATTCACTCATTACATCATTTCACAGCACACGCATGCATACAACATTTGCATCTCATGCATCATGACATGGCATGAAGCTAACTTTATTTTTCAGGTCAATTATCCTCCTGACACAGTCAAAACAAAGGTCCATTCAGACGGGCATCTTTATCTATTACATTCAAGATTTAACTATATCCCTCAGATACTGCCTAGCGTACGGTATATTCCGAGGTGCAGTCTAGCGTACGACTACTTTCTTCTTCAGATACATCTTTCAGATATACTCCGTGTCAACATTCATTCTGACATCTTCCTAACGTTGGCATCTATAAGTACATCCCAGACATTCATTGCAAATACAACATATACAAATACTAGCAGATATAGCCTAGCGTACGGTTCATTCTGATTCAGCTCAACATATGACTCCTTCAACTCAGATACGATCTAGCATACGATCCATTCTGACCTTCAACAACTCAGATACGATCTAGCGTACGATCCATTCTGACCTTCAACAACTCAGATACGATCTAGCTACGATCCATTCTGACCTTCAACCACTCAAATACAGTCTAATGTACGACCAAGTTAGACCTTCAAGTCCTCAGATGCCACTCAAATACAGTCTAATGTACGACCAAGTTAGACCTTCAAGTCCTCAGATGCCACTCAAATACAGTCTAATGTACGACCAAGTTAGACCTTCAAGTCCTCAGATGCTGCTCAAATACAGTCTAATGTACGACCAAGTTAGACCTTCATCTCCTCAGATGCTACCTAGTGACAGGTACATTTCTGAATTGTAGTCTAGTGTACGACTACCCCTTTTATAAGCAGATTCAGCCTAATGGACGGCTCATTCTGCTCAGATACAGTTTAATGTACGACCCAGTTAGACCTTCTGCTACTCAGATGCTACCTAGTGACAGGTACATTTCTGAATTGTAGTCTAGTGTACGACTACCCCTTTTATAAGCAGATTCAGCCTAATGGACGGCTCATTCTGCTCAGATACGGTTTAATGTACGACCCAGTTAGACCTTCATCTGCTCAGATGCTACCTAGTGTACGGTATATTTCTGAATTACAGTCTAATGTACGACCAAGTTAGACCTTCAAGTCCTCAGATAGTGACAGATACGGTTTAATGTACGACCCAGTTAGACCTTCTGCTACTCAGATGCTACCTAGTGACAGGTACATTTCTGAATTGTAGTCTAGTGTACGACTACCCCTTTTATAAGCAGATTCAGCCTAATGGACGGCTCATTCTGCTCAGATACGGTTTAATGTACGACCCAGTTAGACCTTCATCTGCTCAGATGCTACCTAGTGTACGGTATATTTCTGAATTACAGTCTAATGTACGACCAAGTTAGACCTTTAAGTCCTCAGATAGTGACAGATACGGTTTAATGTACGACCCAGTTAGACCTTCTGCTACTCAGATGCTACCTAGTGACAGGTACATTTCTGAATTGTAGTCTAGTGTACGACTACCCCTTTTATAAGCAGATTCAGCCTAATGGACGGCTCATTCTGCTCAGATACGGTTTAATGTACGACCCAGTTAGACCTTCATCTGCTCAGATGCTACCTAGTGTACGGTATATTTCTGAAGTGTAGTCTAGCATATGACTACCCCCTTTTTATAATCAGATTCAGCCTAATGGACAGCTCATTCTGCTCAGATACGGTTTAATGTACGATCCAGTTAGACCTTCATCTCCTCAGATGCTACCTAGTGTACGGTACATTTCTGAAGTGTAGTCTAGCATACGACTACCCCTCTCATCGTCAGATTCAGCCTAATGGACGGCTCATTCTGCTCAGATACGGTTTAATGTACGACCCAGTTAGACCCTCATCTGCTCAGATGCTACCTAGTGTACGGTATATTTCTGAAGTGTAGTCTAGCATATGACTACCCCCTTTCATCATCAAACACAGCCTAACGGACGACTCATCCTGCAACTCCAATACGGTCTAGCATAAGACCCATTTGGATCTTCAACTCAGATACGATCTAGCATACGATCCGGTCAGATCTTCTATCCCCAGTGAAATCACCCGCTCAATGGAGGTTTCGTTTTGCAGCTCAGAGACGATCTAGCGTACGATCCATTCTGATTTTTCATCCTCGGCAAAGTCATCCGCCCAATGAACAAATCACCCTGGTATTCAGATGCGGTCTAGCGTATGATCCATTCTGATCCCTTATCCCCAACAGCGTATAACACACTCTGACTCCCCAACGAAGTCGACAGCATAATGGATAACTCACTATACGGGCTAGCGTATGACCCGGTACGACATCCATGTCTTCAGATATCGTCTAATGTACGACGCACTCTGAAGTTCTCATCATCAAATTCCCTGGATGGCATCTTTAAGCCCATCTCCATCAAGACTAGCTCCTGGTTGACAAGCGCAAATTTTTGGGGCATTTTAGTGTTCAATAATCTTCCACCTCCAGACCACGAATGGTGCACATACCATTCTACTCTCTCGGTTCAAGAATATTGAACAGGGGCAGCTGTCATACCCCAAAATTTGCCCATTAATATTTCAAGACATTTTTCAGGGCACTCCGACACATTTTCAAGACACTGACCTCAAAGGAACAAAAGCCCAGCTCACAACAGGCCCAATCCAAGAAAAGGCCCAAACTAGCTTGCTCGCTAGGCGAGCAATTCCTTCGCCTAGCGAACCCCTCGTCATGACACTCGCCCCAGCGAAGCACCAGATCCAGTAAAAGCCCAAAATAGCTTGCTCGCTAGGCGAGCAACTCCTTCGCCTAGCGAAGCTTGCGAATGTCAGAATTTCTGGGCTTCATTCTGAGCCCATTAGGTCACAACAAGAGCATTATAAATAGCCAAGCTTCAGTAACGAAAGGAGGAGGATCAGGATGGAAAAAACAAGACGAGGACGGACGGAAACCCTGGCATAGAAACCCTGGAGGCTACTTTAGAGAGTTCCGAGTGAAGAAACCCTGAAGGCCGCTCCTCCGCTCCGAAGCTACCGCCGCCCAACTCCATCTGATACCAAAAGCGATTAGTCTCTTCAACATAGCAGCTTAGTTGCAAGCAGGTTTGCGCATCACTATTGTTTTATGCTTTTAATCGGTAATCTCTATATACATAAAGCATCATGATTGAAGTTTCAAATCTGTAATTTGATTTCACATGCGAATTTAAATATGCTTGAATATCATAAATGTTTGTCCATGCTATTCCTGTAATCAAATGCCATAAAAGTTCAGGTTTTCGGAGGTCATGCTGCTGTCAAACTCCAAACCCGTGGCCGCTCGCTAGCACATCGCTAAGCGAGCCTGTAGCGAGCATTCGCTGAGCCTTCGCTAGGCGAAGCAGAGGCGAACGGGACAGTGGCTGCTTTGTCTCTTTGATGTTCTATCTTATGTTTATCTAATCATGATTTATTATAGTTCTGCATCATTTGGCTTGAGTTCATGACTGTTATGTTTATTTTATGGTGCAATTGTCAAATCATACTTTATCTCAATGCTCTAACCCGTGTGTTGAATGGTGTAAAGGCTTACATATTCCCGAGGAAACGGTCGGCCAAGTATTCCACTTCATGTGTGGGATACCCTTATGGAGATTCACTCTGAATTACTCAATTTGATTCTAATGTATTAATTTTATGGCGAAGATCCACCCTAATGGCTTAATTGTTCTTAATGTATTGATTTTAATATGGACCTAATTACCTACTCGATCACGGCTACCTAATTAATTGTAAGACTTTGCCTTTAAATAAGTGATCTCGGACCTCTCTTTGTTACCCTACGATTACGGTATTACGGTCATGTCCCGCGAATGTGGGGATGCACTTAGCAAAGACCCCTCGGTTAAATCATCATAGTCCCTCGAATGTTGCCTTTGTCCCTCGATGACCCTTCGGTGTAACCTACGGTTAAATGATGATAGTCCCTTCGAACGCTAAGGTATCCTCACAACTGTTGCCTTCAATGACCAATCGATGACCCTACGATGACCCTCTCACATCCAAAGGATAAAACTACTTACTTCTCAATAGTAAGGACAGTCTTACCCTCATAAGGATAGGAAATGCCCGGAAAGACCTCGGATAGGTATAACTCTTAATTGCTTATTCACAATTTAAAACTACTTTTCACACCTTACACCTTTCAAAACCTCCATTAGAAAATCACCACTTGGCATACATTCGCACTAGAATCATTGCCGAGTTATATTTTTCTAAACTAGTTTCAAAACTAAACGAGATAACCACTTTGTATACATTCATACGAGAATCATTACAAAGTTAAATCCTCCATTTTCAAATCATTTCCTATACATTTCTCAAACACTTTTTCAAACTAGAAAAACATAAATGATTAAGCAATTAAGAGCCCATGGAAAACCATGGATACAAAGGGTGCTAACACCTTCCCTTTGTATAATGTACCTCCCGAACTCAAAATCTAAATTAAGGTCTTTCCTGTTCTTTTCCACCTTTCCTTATTGGATAAAAGAAAAGTCGGTGGCGACTCTTGCTAACCGCGACATTGCGATTAAAAAACACAAAAAGTCAGTTCACCGTATGACAATTTGATACTCTTTTGATGCATGTGTTTGACAAGAGGTTTAGGCCTCCTACCCTTGGTTGCTTTTTGTGAGCTTTTTGTGAATTTTAATGGCATGATTCATGCGGTTACATTTTGATTTGGGGGAAACTCGTGATTACTCTATCTTGTTTCTCTAACCTGTTTGTTGAGTTTTGTTTTGTGATGGCTCATATGACTCTTGCAGAGATGGCTTGCCTGGTGTTCCACTTTATTTGTGGGATACCACCTAGAGGTTTATCCCGATTACCTGTACTGACTCGCTTTCTTTGATGGTGCTAGCTAAAGAGATCTCTGGGTTTCTTATCTCTTTATTTGTTGTTGCTTCGGATTTCTATCTGTGTGGTAGATCTCTTAACCCCCTTTATCTTTCCCGTATTTTACTACTTTTTGCCTAAAGACCTCCATGAAGAGGCAATTGACGGATAAAAGGGATCAATAGTCAATCCCCCGTTATTCAGTGCGTCGTTCTTTAAGATCACACTACGTGTCGATGCTTCAGAACAAAAACCCCAGATCTTTTGTCCGGTCAGCCAGTGGAGAGGGTTCCACCTTTCTGAACCCCCACTTTTTGTCATGAGCTCACCTTGTCCAGGGTTAAGAGCTATGAGGTATTATCCTCATTACCCCTTTTGCATGAGCGTTCCTAAACACCAACAACTCATTGATTTTTCTTCTCCTAAGAACACGTTATCTCCTTCTACTACAGGCGAGTAAGTCTCCAAAGGTCGAGCATCTGGTAGATTGCATAGTAACGGCGTTCACCCCAAAACACAACCCTTAACCCGTAGTTAGCCGAACTACGGCTTGCTCTGATTCTCATTCTAGATGAGGTACGTAGGCATAAGACGCGACGTCTTACCGAGCACACTCCCCCCTGACCCATAGGTAGCCGAGCTACGAAGACTCTGATTCTCATATCCAGATGAGATACGTATGCAGTGGATGCGATATTCGTGCGAGTCATTTTCTTTTGACCCCTCTTTTAGTAAATAGTACATTAGATAAACCCACACCCTTTAGACAAGAACAACAAAAATGGATCCCATAGAGTACTACGGATGCGTAGGGGTGCTAATACCTTCCCTTCGCATAATCGACTCCCGAACCCAAGATTTGGTTGCGAGACCTTGTCTTTTCCTTTCCTTTTTCCAGGTTTACTTCGAGCGTTTCCTTTCCCTCCTTTGGGATAAATAACACACGGTGGCGACTCTTCTGTCTTTTCTTTTTCGCCGGTTGTTTTTTTTCGGAGGTAGGTTGCAACAGCTGGCGACTCTGATGGGGATCCTGTTTCCCTAAGCGAGTCCCTCCTAGCTTTTGTAGGTTTCTTGTTTGTTGGGTGTTTATTCTTTCGTACACTTATTTATTTTTCAGCATTTACCTGCTTTATTGCATTGTGTACATATGATTGCCGTATCTGCTGGTTCTGTTTGTTAGGATGGGATGTTCTATGAGAGGTAAAAGGCCTAATACACAAGCTATGAGTGAACTTTAGGACACCTAGGAATAGAGTGATTCATGGGAAGCGGGTGGTATGGCGCCACTTAGCGGAACATGGTATCACGAGCAGTTCAGATTCTGATGGGGTATTATTGTTGCATACACCTGATATGCATATGATGATATTCTTGAAAGGATTGTTTATCCTGCATTTCTCTTGACCTTACCCTGGCCTAGATTACACCCGTGAGTGGGGCGGGAATGAATCATTTACAGGTACTGATGGTGACTTGTTCTGTTGGTGACTATTGTTCGGTTCTTATTGGTGACCGTTGGTTCTGAAATATGGGTTCTGAGTTGATGACTGTGTTCTATGGTTCCCGGTTCCGAATTCATGCCGAAGTGTTGATCCGGTATTATATTACTCAGTGGGTTTCTCTCCAGACAGTGCAACCTAACAGATGTTTAAGTGGATCCAGCAATCCTGATTGACATGCCTTTGCATTGCATAACATCATCTGCATATTTGCATCCAACATCTCATGCTTATTCATTTGCAGGGTATTCCCTTTTTAAGGGGGTGCCTTGAAATTGAATAAGCAGTGCATCTCATACCATGCATATTAACCCTTGTCTATTTTGCAGGTGTCACCGTAGTGTCTAAAGTTTGTTCCCTGTCTCAGGCATTATTGGTCCCAAGCAAGTCCACAGGTATCCGACCAAGGAAAATCGTCCGCAACTAGCCATGGACCAGGTACAGAAAGAGCTGGTTGATATGCGTGAAAGGATGGATCGGTTCATGACATTGATGACTGGTATGGCAGAAGGCCAGGAAAAGCTGAGGGAGTTGGTTGAGCAACCGAGGCCCGATCCAGAGGTGGAGTTACCAAATGTTGAGGGGAACCCTGGTAACCCTGGGAACGCTGATAACCTTGTGAACACTGGTAACGCGGGTAACGCAAATGCTGATGGAAACCCGGGTGATGTTGGCAACACGGGGAATGTTGGAAATGGTATTGGCGGAAGGTACAATGTGAATCAAGGAATTCGGATTAACGGTCGCCCCGTTACTGAAGATTATCAGTATGATCAATTCTCTGTGCACGACGAAGCTCACGAGACCACTCGCCGTATGGATGAGCTTGCTGAGAAGCTCAAATCTTTGGAGTCTCAAAATTCCTTAGGTTTTGATGTCACAAATCTTGGTCTGGTTCAGGGAGTAAGGATCCCTCACAAGTTCAAACCCCCTACTTTTGAGAAATACAACGGGGCTTCTTGCCCACGCACTCATCTCCAATCTTATTTTGGAAGGTTAGGAGCTCACACGGAAGATGAAAAGCTGTGGATGTACTATTTTGAAGACAGTCTAACTGGAGCTTCTCGTGAATGGTATTCTCATTTGTCTCGTACTACCATCAAGAGCTGGAAAGACTTGGCAGAGGCTTTTGTCAAGCAATATCAATACAACTTGGACTTAGCTCCAAATCGGACCTTGTTGCAAGGAATGTCTTAGAATGCCAAGGAGACCTTTAGAGAATATGCTCAGCGTTGGAGACAAATTGCTGCGTCCGTCCAACCCCCTATGTCTGAAAGGGAGATGGCGGACATGTTCATGAACACTCTTCAAGGCAATTATATTGAGAGATTGGCTGCTTGCCCGTCAATCAGCTTTGCAGAGATAGTAATTACTGGAGAAAGAATCGAGAGTCTGTTGAAGATGGACCGAATTCAAGACAACAGTGCTTCCAGCTTATCAGGTTCCAAGAAACCGTGTCATACGGTGAACTGACTTTGATGTGTTTTTGCTTTGGAAAGCAAATGTCGCGGATAGCAAGAGTCGCCACCGACTTTTCTTTCATCCAATAAGGAAAGGTGGAAAAGAACAGGAAAGACCTTAGTTAGATTTTGGGTTCGGGAGGTACATTATACAAAGGGAAGGTGTTAGCACCCTTTGTATCCATGGTCATCCATGGGCTCTTAATTGCTTGATCACTTATGTTTGTCTGAAAAAAGGTGTTTGTGAATTGCTTAAAAATGTTTTGACAAGAGAGTTTAACTTTGTAATGATTCTTGTACGAATGTACACAAAGTGGTTATCTCGTTTAGTTTTGAAAGTTGTTTAGAAAAATATAACTCGGTAATGATTCTAGTACGAATGTATACCAAGTGGTTACTTTCTAAAAGATGTTTTGAAAAGGTGTGAGGTGTGAAAAGTATTTCGATTTGTGAGTAAGCAATTAAGGGTTATACCTACCCGAGGTCTTTATAAGTATTTCCTATCCTTATGGGGGGTAAAATTGTCCTTACTATTGAGAAGTAAGTAGTTTTATCCTTTGGATGCAAAAGGGTCATCGTAGGGTCATCGATTGGTCATTAAAGGCAACATTTGTAAGGATACCTTAGCATTCGAAGGGACGATCATCATTTAACCGTAGGCTACAACAAAGGGTCATCGAGGGGCAAAATCATATATTCGCAGGCAACATCCGAGGGACTATGATTTATTTTATAGGGACATGATGATTTAATCGAAGGGTCTTTGCTAGGTGTATCCCCACATTCGCGGGACATGACCGTAATACCGTAATATCGTAAGGCAACAAAGAGAGGTCCAAGATCACATATTCAAAGGCAATATTTTATAATCAATTAGGTAGTTGTAATCAATTAGGTAATTAGGTCCACATTATAATTAATTAAATAATTAGGATGAATCTCCACATTAAAATCAACTAAGTAATTTGGATGAATCTCCACATTAAAATCAATTAAATAATTAGGATGAATCTCCACAAGGGTATCCCACAAATAAAGTGGGATACCTAGCAAGCTACCCTCTTCGGGAGTATGTGAGTCCTTACAATATTCAGCAAACAGGTCAGAATACCAAATGGGGGGGTGCAATCGAGGATTACACCGCAAAAGAAACACAGCAGTAGGAATGTCAGGCAAAATAACGCATGATTAAAATAGAACAGATCAGATAAGCATAGAACAGAACAGCCAAAATATTAGCGACTGTCACGTTTGCCTCTGCCTCGCCTAGCGAAGGCTTAGCGAATACTCGCTACATGCTCGCTTAGCGATGTGCTAGCGAGGGGCTGCGGGTTTTGAATTTCAGAACAGTACGATCTCAGCATGCTGCACGCCCTATGGCATTCAATTACAGAAATAACATGGTCAAACATTCAGGATATTCAGACACATTTAAACTCACATGCAAAGTCTAATTACATATCCAGAGATTCAATCATGATGCATTATGTATTCAGAGATTACAGATTGGAAGCATAAAACAGTAGTGATGCGCAAACCTGTTTGCAATTGAATTGCAACGTTGAATTGGCAGATCACCTTTGGTATCGGATTGAGTTGGGCGGAGAATTTTCTGGGCTCAGAATGAAGCCCAGAATTTTCTGGTATTCGCAAGCTTCGCTAGGCGAGTATTGTAGCGAAGGGTTCGCTAGGCGAAGGAGTTGCTCGCCTAGTGAGCATGCCAGTTTGGGCCATTTTCTGGATTTGGCCATCTGTGAGCTGGGTCTTGGTTCCTTTAAGGTCAATGCCTTGGAAAATAAGTTGGGGTGCCTTAAAAAATGCCTTGTAATATTAACGGGCAAATTTTGGGGTATGACAAACCGTTTGCTGGTAACGGCCAGCGAAGAAGAGAAGGCGAGACAAGCGTTGTGTATGCCGGCAGAGGCAGGGGCAGAGGATGCCCTAATTATTATCAAGATCAAGTGGCCGCAGTCACTATTCCAACACCTGCTCCTCAACAGCAACAACAACCGCAGTATCAACCGCAACCCAGGTACAACAATCAACATCAAGGAGGTAACCCGGGTCAGCAGAGACACTATCAACAACGTCCAAGGCAAACGGACCGGGTCATTGAGCCAATTCTGTGTTACTTCCCAGGCTGATTGACATGAATCTGGTTATGTTGAGAACTCTGGCTCCACCAATCGATCCCAATAATTTGCCCAGAGGTTATGATATCAACGCCAGATGTGCTTTTCACTCTAACGCACCTGGTCATACTACAGATAATTGCAAGGCTCTCCAGCTAAAAGTACAAGATTTGAGAGACGCCAAGGCTATCAATTTTTCTCCGGTGCCTAATGTTATCCAAAACCCGATGCCAACCCACGGCGGGCAAAGGATTAATGTTGTTGATAGCGGGGAAATTTTGAATTTGGTTTCTGATGTGACTAAAGTGAAGACTTCGCTATCGATGGTCAAAGACCGACTTTTGAAAGGACAGATTTTCCCGGGCTGTGGGGGAGAGTGCAGAAATTGTCAAGCTGCCGAGAACGGATGTGACAGTTTGAGAAGGGGTATTCAGCAACTGATAGATAAAGGTTGTCTTCAGTTCGATCAGACCCGTCCAGTGAAGAATGATGTGTCGATAGTGACGTTTTATTTCACTCCTGAAGAAATATATGTTCCTGAGAGACCCGCTCCGACAACAGTTTATTTCCCAGAAAGTACAGAACCAACAACGGTAAATATCGAAAGTCCAGCACCAGTTACAATTTACTCTGACAGCCCTCAACCGACTTTGGTTAGTCCGGTCACCATCATGGTACCAGGACCTGTTCCGTATGAGAAAGACAGTGCTATGCCGTGGCACTATGGGGCTGATATCTACTGCCAGGGGAAGAAAGTTAACAAGGAAGACATTGACATTGGTAGCTCCGCTGTAGACAATGTTGGAGGAGTTGGTGGCTTCACTCGCAGTGGACGCCTGTTTGCACCATCAATATTGCGCATGAATACTGAAGCTGAGGCAGCTGCCAAGGCTAAAGGAAAACAGATAGCCACCGAAGAGGTTACTACTGAGGAAGCTCCTCCTAAGACCGCATTCGAGAAGGAAGTGGATGAGTTTATGAGGATTATCAAGAAAAGTGACTACAAGGTAGTCGACCAGCTAAATCAGACACCCTCAAAGATCTCCATTCTCTCATTATTGATGTGCTCTGAGGCTCACAGAGCAGCCTTGTTGAAAGTACTGAATATGGCCTATGTTCCACCAGAGATAACTGTTAACCAGCTGGAGTCGGTAGTTTCAAATGTAAACGCTGGCCATGGGCTAGGTTTCACCAACTATGACCTGACATCTGAGGGCATGAATCACAACAAAGCCTTGCATATCACAATGGAATGCAAAGGGGTGGTGCTTTCCCATGTTTTGGTTGATACAAGCTCTTCTCTGAATGTTCTTCCAAAGAAAGCCTTAATGAAGTTGGATTGCGATGGCATCATCCTGAGGCCAAGTAACTTAGTTGTGCGGGCTTTTGATGGCTCTAAGAGAGCTGTTTTTGGCGAAGTTGAGTTGCCAGTTAAGATTGGACCGCAGGTGTTCAAGAGCACCTTTTATGTGATGGATATCCAGCCTGCCTATAGCTGTCTACTAGGTCGGCCCTGGATTCATGTTGTCGGTGCTGTTACTTCTACTCTCCACCAGAAGCTCAAATACGAACTAGAAGGTCAGGTCGTCACTGTCTATGGTGAAGAGGATATTTTTGTTAGCCACATGTCTACATTTAAGTATGTGGAGATGGATGGCGAGATGCATGAGATGCTGTGTCAGGGCTTCGAAGCCATAAACATCAGTGAGGTCGCGCCCGAAGCTGTCTTTTCACCTAAGTCCGAGGAGGTCGGGACTTCTATCTCTTCATACAAGCAGGCTGTCGAAGTGGTTAAAGCTGGTAATGCCCAAGGCTGGGGCAAATTTGTGGAGCCAATCATCAAAGAAGACAAGTTTGGATTGGGGTATACTCCGGGGTCTTAGAAGAACGAAGCCGGTACTTTCTCCAGCGGGGGTTTGGTTTCTCCCCACATCATCATTGCTACAGATGAAGACAAGGCTGACAGCGACTGTGACTTAGATAGCTGGATTCGACCGTGTGTCCCGGGAGAAAAGCTCAACAATTGGTCGTCTGAAAAAGTCGTCCGGGTTACTCTACTGAAAGAGTAATTTTTATTGTTTTCCTTTTTACATGCATAATAAAGTCTTACACTTTGCCCAAGGTGTAATGACTCATCTGTAGGGCCATCCATTTAGTCGCATTTCGCAATTATTTTCATCATCAATAAAGGACAGATTTTGCAAACAATTTTGTGTTCTCTTTCTTTCAGTTATTTTCTACTTTTGCAGAAAAACAATAAAAAATGGCATGGTTCCTTTTTTCATTTTCTTTCCTTTCCAAAAAAAAATCTCGCATGATCCTCCATCGTGCAGAGATGACCACCCGGATCTCACTGCTAACGACACTGCTATGGCCAAGTATGACTTCGACAATCCTATCTATCAAGCCGGAGAAGGGGTTGAGGAAGATTGTGAATTGCCTGAAGAGTTAGCCAGGTTGTTGAAACAGGAGGACCGAGTTATTACACCTTATCATGAGGTGATTGAGACCGTCAACATTGGCACTGAAGACGACAAGAAAGAGATCAAGAACGGGGCCAGTCTACAGGTCGAGGTGAAAGAACAGTTGATCAGTATGCTTCGTGAGCACGTCGACATCTTTGCTTGGTCCTATCAAGATATGCCAGGTTTGGATACAGACATCGTTGTGCACAGGTTACCGTTGAATGAAGATATGTCGCCGGTGAAGCAGAAGTTACGCCGAGCTCATCCTGACATGGCGATGAAAATCAAAGAAAGCAGTAAAATGCGGGAAAGATAAAGGATCATGTACTTGACTGTGTTAGAAAGGTCAATGGGTTATGTGCTCGGTCAGCATGACGAGTCAGGTCGAAAAGAGCATGCAATATACTATCTTAGCAAAAAGTTTACCGACTGTGAACAAAGATACTCACTGCTCGAGAAAACTTGTTGCACTTTGGCATGGGCTGCTCGCCGACTAAGACAGTATATGTTGACTCACACGACTCTATTGATATCAAAGATGGGTCCAGTCAAGTATATTTTTGAAAAGCCGGCGCTTACCGGAAAGGTTGCTAGGTGGCAAATGATACTGACAGAGTATGACATCCAATACACTTCACAAAAAGCCATCAAAGGAAGTGTCTTGTCAGACTATCTTGCAGAGCAACCGATTGATGATTACCAACCTATGAGGTTCGAATTTCCTGATGAGGACATCATGTTTCTCAAATCGAAATATTGCGAGGAACCACTCCCGGAGGAGGGGCCTGACCCTGAATCCAAATGGATTATGATGTTTGATGGGGCGGTCAACGTCAATGGTCGCGGAGTTGGTGCAGTGTTGATCACGCCAGAGGGGGTTCATATGCCATTTTATGCCAGAATAACTTTTCCCTGCACCAACAATGAAGCCGATACAATCAGCTGAGCCTAGTTGAGGAAAAGAGACTAGCAGCTATATGCCATGGCCAACTATATCAGAGACGAATGAAGAGAGCGTTTGATCAGAAAGTACGCCCTCAGGAGTATCAAGTCGGCGAATTGGTACTCAAAAGAATTCTTCCTCCCAACAATGATCACAGGGGCAAATGGACACCGAACTATGAGGGTCCATATGTGGTTAAAAGGGTTTTCTCTGGCGGAGCTTTGATGCTAACAACCATGGATGGCGAAGACTTCTCATCCCCTGTCAACTCAGACGCAGTTAAAAAAATACTTCGCATAATTAACCCGCTGGACAAAAGAAAGAGAGTCCAGGCAAAAAAGGGCATCCCGACGAACCAAAAAAAAAGAATAAAGAGGTTCAGGCAAAACTTAGGGATATAAAAATAAAAAATGTACACCCGGTGAGTCGAAACCCCGAAAGGGTGGCTCAGGCAAAAATGGGTATCCCGGTGGATTGAAAACCCAAAAGGGCAATCCAGGCAAAAGTTAGGGAATAAGCGAATGACTGCAATCTGAGTTCATCTGTGTTATATCACCGTTTCATTCAATCCGGCAATCTTAGAAGGTTAAAAGATCGACTAATCATCCACTTCAGAAGGCAAGGTGAGCAGAGCGTCTTGAGGTCATACGAGCCATAGCAGAGTCGAAACTCAGTGGGACCCCGTATCCACATTGCCATTAGGATAGTTTTCTTTTGTTCAATTTATAGCGATCGCCTCTTTTCAGGGATCAGCTTCCTGATGTACTCGCCTATTCCTGGCACAAATTTTTCAACCAATAAAAGTCGAATAATTTAGCTAAAGAGCCTCTTTATTTTTCATTTATCAGTTTGTTTGCAAAATATGTCTGAATTCTTGATGAAACATATTGCATCTAAACATAATGGCGGCTTTTGCAGATGATTTACACAGGAAAACACTTAAAATTGCTTTGAATATGCTTAATCCCGGACGGTGAATTCAAACCGAGCAATTCCCCCGGGACATACGTGTGTGTTTGCAGGTCATAGGAACCGGATGCCAAGTCATGAATCCTCATCCCCAAGTGGTTGATAAAGTCTCTCCTCAGTAGAGCATGTCCCCCCAGTAGAGTTGCACCTTGTATCCCCAGCAACAGCGGAGTAGTTGCATACCCATCAAACAAGAGGGTGGTGTCCCCAGTGTTCATCTCATTCCTCAGCAGATTTATTTTTAACAGATTTGTTTTGATCCTCAGCCTGAGGACGATTAGCAAGTTCATATCCCCAGCAAAGGTCGATTCCTACGATATTTCCCCAGGAAGTGTTTTCCCCACAGACTCTCCTCACAGAGCCTCGCCAAACAAAGTTTCCATAGTTGATACTTCCCCAGCAAGGTCAACTTTCTAGAGAGAAGTCGATTTATTTTTGGTAGCTCCCCGGTCCCGGCAGACGGATCATTCTCCACAGAGCATTCAAGGATTGATATAGCGATTCGTTCCCTACCGGAGTTTGCTTCCCCAAGCAGATTTCTTTTTTTGCACCATGCATAACATTTGCATTTACATTTGCATGCATATCAAGCATACACATAAGCTGATAAACGGTTTCTTCAAAGCATACTGAAGAATTACTTTACAACCAAAGTCATGAGATTCAGCCAGAGGATCAAGTGTGTGTGATCCAGCATGAGGGTCAATTCGAAGATTCATCCTGAGAATCGTTTTCCAATGAGTCAGCCTGAGGTTCAATTTGAAGATTCATCCAGAGAATCGCCTACAAGCGCTATTTCCCCAGCAAACCAGCTAGAGGAATAGATTGACAGTTCAACAGAAAATCAATTTACAAGAGGATCCAGCCCGCGGATCGCAATTTAAAAACAAAAGTCTAATTGAAGGGTCGTTACAGCATGTTCTAGCCTGAAGAATATTCTCGAAGTTGCATATCTAACATGAAGATTGAGTGTAGATTTCGAAAGGGGGTCAACCAGCGCATGCCTCAGATGCGAGATCCTGATGATGGGAATTTATCATCAAAACAATCCAGATCTAGCCAGAAGATCGAAGTAGATCTAGCCAGAAGATCGAAGTCAGGTCTAGCCCGAAGACCGGAAATAGATTCAGCCAGAGAATCAAAGAAGATAGATTCAGCCAGAGAATCGAAACAAAGTAGATCTAGCCAGAAGATCGAAGAAGATCTAGCCAGAAGATCAAAGTGGATCTAGCCAGAAGATCGAAGTCAGGTCTAGCCCAAAGACCGGAAATAGATTCAGCCAGAGAATTGAAACAATTCAGATCTAGCCAGAAGATCTAGCTAGAAGATTGAAATCATATCCAGCCCGAGGATCAAAATCGTATCCAGCCCGAGGATCAAAATTAACATCCAACCAGAGGACTAAGTTGAGTATAGATTCAGCCAGAGGATCGAAACTCCAGATTAAGTCAGAAGACTGATTCAGATTCAGCCAGAGGATCGGAAGAGAAATAAACAGCGCGGTGTATTTCAGCATTTTTGTGGTGTTCTCAGAGCGTAAATTTTCAGTCTGTCTTTGGTATTCAATCACAGCTCACCCTGTTTGTCTGATAAGCTATTCGCTTTCATCCTGCTCAGGTTAGCTGATGACTGAATAGGGGTAGCTGTAACACCCCAAAATTTGTCCTCCTCATTCATGCATTCATTTTTAGGTCATTTAACATTTCACATTGCATTTCATCATTATCAATTAGAATTAGATACATTGCATTTCATCATGTCAATCGGGATAAGCTCCAAGAAGCTTGAACATCATCCAGGACACTTTGTGGGTTCTATTTAGATGATCAGTCAACACAAGGGAAGGACTTGAGTTACTTCCAACAGGGGTCTATTCGTCAGTCAAAACGTTAATCTTGAAGGAGCAAAAGTTTGTTCATGAGCTGTAATGCTCGCTAGGCGAGCAGAATGGGTCGCCTAGCGAGTCCCAAGAAAAGCCACCAGAATCACCTACGCTCAGAGGAATTTCTTGAATTGTCATGCTCGCTAGGCGAAGCCCACGTGTTTTAAAAAAAACGAAAAAAAAATGAAAAATAAATAAATAGTAATAATAAATAAATAAATAAATAAAATATAACAGAAAATTTTTGGACTTGGGCCTCTCTCATTTGAGCCCACAGGTCCACAAAAATCAGGTTATAAATTCAGAGTTTCAGTGAAACAAAATTTCATTCTATTCCTATTACCCTGGCTGGGAAAAAGATAGTGAGAGAAGAGCTAACAGAGTTCAGAGCAACCTCCAGAGACTGAAGGGAACTCATCTGCAAAGAACCAATTCCATCTCATATAAACCCTCAGATTGCTTTGCAAACCCAACCGGGCAATTCAATTTCATTCGATCTCTCAAGTCAGGTTTGCCTTATTCCCATTACTTTATGCTTTTAATTTGAATGCTCTGAATGTATGAGGTATTATGGGTGAATTTGATACCCTTTTGGTGCATGTGTTTGACAAGAGGTTTAGGTCTCCTACCCTTGGTTGCTTTTTGTGAGCTTTTTGTGAATTTTAATGGCATGATTCATGTGGTTACATTTTGATTTGGGGGCAACTCTTGATTACTCTATCTTGTTTCTCTAACCTGTTTGTTGAGTTTTGTTTTGTGAGGGCTCATATGACTCTTGCAGAGATGGCTTGCCTGGTGTTCCACTTTATTTGTGGGATACCACCTGGAGGTTTATCCCGATTACCTGTACTGACTCGCTTTCTTTGATGGTGCTAACTGGAGAGATCTCTGGGTTTCTTATCTCTTTATTTGTTGTTGCTTCGGATCTCTATCCGTGTGGTAGATCTCTTAACCCCCTTTATCTTTCCCGCATTTTACTACTTTTTGCCTAAAGACCTCCATGAAGAGGCAATTGACGGATAAAAGGGATCAATAGTCAATCCCCCGTTATTCAATGCGTCGTTCTTTAAGATCACACTACGTGTCGATGCTTCAGAACAAAAACCCCAGATCTTTTATCCGGTCAGTCAGTGGAGAGGGTTCCACCTTTCTGAACCCCCACTTTTTGTCATGAGTTCACCTTGTCCAGGGTTAAGAGCTATGAGGTCTTATCCTCATTACCCCTTTTGCATGAGCGTTCCTAAACACCAACAACTCATTGATTTTTCTTCTCCTAAGAACACGTTATCTTCTTCTACTACAGACGGGTAAGTCTCCAAAGGTCGAGCATCCAGTAGATTGCGTAGTAACGTCGTTCACCCCAAAACACAAACCTTAACCCGTAGTTAGCCGAACTACGACTTGCTCTGATTCTCATTCCAGATGAGATACGTAGGCATAAGACGCGACGTCTTACCGAGCACACTCCCCCCTAACCCATAGGTAGCCGAGCTACGAAGACTCTGATTCTCATATCCAGATGAGATACGTATGCAGTGGATGCGATATTCGTGCGAGTCATTTTCTTTTGACCCCTCTTTTAGTAAATAGTACATTAGATAAACCCACACCCTTTAGACAAGAACAACAAAAGTGGATCCCGTAGAGTACTACGGATGCGTAGGGGTGCTAATACCTTCCCTTTGCATAATCGACTCCCGAACCCAAGATTTGGTTGCGAGACCTTGTCTTTTCCTTTCCTTTTTCCAGGTTTACTTCGAGCGTTTCCTTTCCCTCCTTTGGGATAAATAACGCACGGTGGCGAATCTTCTGTCTTTTCTTTTTTGCCGATTGTTTTTTTTCGCAGGTAGGTTGCGACAGTTACCATCATGAATCATACGATACTTCATAGTTGCGCAAAGTGTTAAATATTCTGATTTTTCCTTACCATGTCCTATTATCACCACTCAGATCCATAATGTTGTCATATTCAGCGGTGTTCCATTGTCAACACACCTATTCCATATGGAAATTAGATATGTTGTCAAGGCACGAAGTTTTAAGTGCATAAAGACGTTCAAGGAATAAGGAAATCCCAAGAATCTCATATTCCCGCTAAAGAGTGTCCCGAGTCTCCTTCTCACGATGGTCCGCCTCAGTAACATCATTAGAAGTCTCCTGATGTCATTTTTTCTCTGCCTCAAGGGATGACTCCAACTCAATGAACTAGGCAGTCAGGGTTGAAGAAGATTCGTGGACCTTCGTCTCTTCTTGCAAAGTCTCGACAAACTTGTTCTTCTCATACAGACCAGGCACCTCTTTTTTGAAGGTCGATCATTTACGCTTCATTTTTCACACTTTCCCTTTCAAGCGTCCATATTCTTTGAGGGATTACCTATAACCAGGACACCCCCTCTTCTAGTAGCGGCCAAAGGGAACAAAGAAATAACTTGGTATATATGGAATAGGGATGTCAGGGGGGCAAGGAAGGCGGGGAATACATTATCGTCTTAATCCCCACCCTCGAATATATTTCCCATCCCCGTTTCAGATCCCTGCCACGAGAGGATTTTGTCCCCCATCCACGTCCCCATGGATCCCCACGGATTCACACGGTTTGTGTGGAGATCCATAAACATTATTTTTTATTTTTTATTTTTAAACAAATTAATATAAAAAAAAAATCAAAAGCTAACCACCCGAAATTAAGAAATTAATCATCTATGATAAATACATTATTTTAACAATTGTTAATCTATTTTTTTTAGAGTCATGACCACCAAACTTTCAAACTTAAAAAAAATTAAAATAATCATTCAGATCTCTCTTTTTTACTAATATTACATATGTGTTTTAAATTTGTTTATAAAATAAGTTATATATAATGACCAATAAACCTACATAGAAATTTAAGATTATATATTAATTAAAGATATTATGGTATTTTAGTCGGGGATGGGACACCATGAGGCGGGGATTATGTTTGTCGTCCTCGTCCCCAAAGTGTCTTGGGGGCACTTTGTTCCCCATGCTCGTTTCCACGGGGGGAAATTCCCCATCTTTGGGGCCCCAAACAGGGAAATCCTTGTGAGGATCCCCATTAATGGATGCAAGTTGACATTCGTGGTGTGGAAGGTGACCTCGGAAAGGAGTTTCATCTTCTTTGCCTCAGAAATATTATGAACTAAAGACAAGGCCTCCGTGGACACGGTAGTGAAAAACTTACTTAGGAGTGCAAAGAATCCGGAAAAGAAGAATATTAGACAATCGGAAGAAGGGAGTGTCTGACCCTGAAGCGGCATCCCCAGGAAGTCAAGTGCATTTAGGAGAACCCTCCTCTATAGGAGAATGTTGGTCCTCGTCCCAACCCTCTTTAACGGGGCAGAAGACTATGGTTGATCCTCCACATATATAACAGATGTTGGAGTTGTAGGTTGGTCAACCATGGGGGCAAGTACGGTAACCTCGGTAACAGGGGTAAGAGTGAAGGTTGTAGGAGGAGGCATGATGGACGGTCCTGCATAATTGGTCTTTATGCCTTGAGCGATGGCGTAAGAGTATATCGGTTGCAATTTATCCATTTTGTCTGCATCATATAATTACACATGTAAAAAACTATAGGGTTTCGTCCTCATCGAATATCTCTTTCCTCTTCGTGCGACCGGCCACACTCATGATGATTTGGGTATTAATTCACTTCTTCTTATATAAGAAAACGACATTTCAATATGGTTGATGACTTCTCGGCAAGTGTACTGATAATATCACAATAATAAAATAAGATTCAATCCACAGGGACTGCTATTTAACTAGACAATATTGTGCAATGCATATAAAATAGTAAATTGGGGGTGGGGATTTCGAGTTTGAATGCAAAAAGAAAATAAAGTTGTTTGACAATAAGAAGAAAGCAGTCGGGTTGTGTATATAATCCTCTACTTATCTATTGTTGATGTTTGATGCATTACATGAATGATATTGGAATTATAATCCCATAGTGAACTAACAAAATTGTTATACCCAATCCCTTGTAGTATAGCTCACTAATCAATACTCATAGTTTTTTATCGCTAGTCCACCATCGTAAGCAAGATTAGGCAATGCAACATAGTGTTAATTACTAATCCATTACTCGGGTCTCTTATCCTTATTCGACCAATATAAGCACAATAATTGCCCTAGATCCAATGCATATACTAATGCAATATCAAATCAAATACAAGGTGAAATTGAATAGAATTATAGATTAAATTACTCATGCAATATCAAATTAAACATATGTCCCAATAATATCAAAATAGGTTCATCAAACACAACCTAACCGAGAGAGAAATAGCTAGTCATGATTCAAATTATAATACCAAAATAAGAATAAGAGGCTTGTATAAGAATCTGCTTAAGGAATTGGCCTACAATGGATTCAAATTCTCTCCAAATATGTCTTCTAGTGTTGCAAATCATCACTATTGGTGTAGAAATTTATAATCCTTAAAAAAGTACCAAAGTTCCCCTTAAAAATCCTTTAGAATGGATCAGAACGCGTCAGAAAATGCACTCTTAACATCCATCTGATACAAGATGATGTTATGATTAACAACAAAATAAGTTAAGAGAGGAATATACTCTAACCTGGCAACTAGTGCAAAGCTCTCAATATAGTCAATCCCCTCCTGCTAATTATAGCCTTGTGCAACCAGTCTGACCTTGTTTCTTACCATTTCTCCTTTTCCATTCAACTTGTTTCTGAAGACCCATTTTGTCCCAATGACATGAGTTTCTTTGGGTCTAGGAGTAAGAGTCCATACATCATTTATGGAGAATTGGTTCAATCCTTCTTACATTTCCAGAAACCACTCAATGTCCATAAGTGGTTCAACTTTATCTTATAGAATCAATTCTTCAGAGTGTGGGGATCTTTGTATGTGTTTCCTTAGAGGATTATGAACTTCAATAGCTTCTGGTTGAACAATTTTAGAGTCTTTAGTCTCATATTCCTTGGCTTCTGACTCTTTACCTTCAGAGCCTGAAAAAGTGATCTCCAGATCCGCAAACTTCTCAACTAGCTTTGACTTTTCATGGTCAAGTTTGTCATCAAATCTAACATGAATTGATTCCTCAAGAATTCGTGTTTATGTGTTAAATACTCTATAACCCTTAGAGCATTCAGAGTATCCTCATATAATACATTTTTGTGCCTTATAATCAAACTTGTTCATATTGTCTTTAGTGCTCAACATAAAACAATCACAACCAAAAGGGTGAAAATATGAAATGTTGGGTTTTCTGTTTTTCCATAGTTCATAAGGAGTCTTACCTAGAATATGTCTTATAGAGATCATGTTCTGAATGTAACATGTTGTGTTGACTGCCTCTTCCCAGAAGTGCTTAGCCACATTAGTCTTATTGATCATGGTTTTTGCCATCTCTTGCAAATTCATATTTCTTCTCTCTACAACTCCATTTTATTGTGGAGTTCTAGGGTAGAAGAAATCATGGGAAATACCATTCTCATCAAAGAGTTTCTCAAAATCCTTATTTTCAAAATCTCCATCATGATAACTTTTGACTTTAACAATTCTAAAGTCTTTTTCATTTTGTACTTAAGACCAGAAGGTAGAAAACACAAAATGTGACTCATCCTTATGTCTTAAGAATTTAACCCATCTCCATTTGTTGTATTCGTCTACAGTGACTAAACCATACTTCTTACCATTGATAGAAGCAGTTTTCACTAGTACAAAAAGGTCAATATATAGAAGTTCCAAAGGCTTAGAGGTAGAAATAACATTCTTTGCTTTGAAAGAAGTTTTTGAAAACTTGCCTTTTTGACAGGCTTCACAAATAGCATCTAAAGCAAACTTCAGATTAGGAAGGCCTCTAACTAAATTATGACTATTTACCTGAGAAATCTTTCTCATGCTAAGATGGCCTCAATCGTCTATGTCAATCTCACCGCTCTCCATTAATAGACATAAGACATTTTATATTATGATTTTTAAGGTCAGAAAGTCTAATTTTATAAATTTTATTTTTCCTCTTACCATTGAAAAGAATGGAGCAATCTTTCTAACTAATAGCTTTATAAGACTTTTGATTAAATATTATATCATAACCATTGTCACTTAATTGACTTATGGACAATAAGTTAGGCATTAATCCTTCAACTAATAAAACATTAGTAATAGAAAGGAGAAAGCCATTACCAGTTGTTCCCGAGCCTATGATCTCCCCTTTCTGATCACCTTTGAAACCCACGAAACCACCTGGCTTAAGTTCCAGGTCTTGGAACATATGCCTTCTTCTTGTCATGTGTCGTGAGCACTCAGAGTCCAGGTACCATGACTGGTGTTTCAACTGAGCTTCTAAGGATGTTTGTAACATATATTATCTTGTCCTTAAGTATCCACATCTTTTTAGGTCCTTTTTTATTAGTTCTCTCAGAGTTCTTAGAGTACTTGGGTCTTGGTGTAAAATAATCATTTTGAGTATAAGCATAAGAGAAATGGGTGTGTAGAGCTTTTTTGTTTTGCCTTAGGTTTTGAAATAGGTTTTTATTTAGGCACATAACAAATTCCTCTTCTTCCATTTCTGCTAACTCCATAGATCATTGAAGCCATCTTGCTTCTATTTATGTTCCTAGCCATAAATTTTGAAAATATTTTTCATATTTCTTTATGACAGTTTCAGAATTCATAGAAGCTTCTGAAAGAATTTCGTCCTCAAGTTTAGAACTTTTACTTTGAATAGTTGATTTTTAGTTTTCCAGAATAAAGTTATCTTTATTCAAAGTGGACAAAACTTTCTTAAGCTTACTATGTGCTTCAGATTCAAATACATGGACTTGATTTAGATCCTTGTATTTGTTATGAAGCTTCTGACACTTTTCTAGAATCTTAGAAATACAAGATTCTAATTTAAAGCGAGATAAGTTAGGAAACAACTCTTCAGAGTCTGATTAAGATTTTGATTCTGATTGAATCATTTCATCGGGTGCTTTTGTGCTTGTCATCAGCGCCACATTAGCTTACTCTTCCTCATAGTCATCTTCTGAGGAATCGGAGTCATCCCAGGTTTCCATCATACCTTTCTTCTTTCCTCTGAAGTCTTTATTCTTTGGTCTATTTTTCTTCAGTTTGGGACACTCATTCTTTTAGTGACTTGGCTCCTTGCACTCAAAGCAGATAACGTCATTGCCAACACCTGACTTATTCAGTTCAGATGTAGACTCAAAGTGACCACCTGTATTTCTGGAGCCTCTAAACTTGCTTTGTCTTTTCTTCTAGAGTTTATTAACACATCTGGAAAGAAGAGACAATTCATCTTCTTCTTCATAGTCCTCTTCAGTATCCTCTTCTTCTTCAGCTTGAAAGGCTTTAGTCTTTTCAGACTTTCCCATGGATTTCAGAGCCATAAATTTAAATTTTCTCTGAGGATCATCCTCTTCAAGCTCTATCTCATGACTCCTCAAATAAATCATAAGTTCTTCTAGTGTTGTGTTGTTCAGATCCTTAGAAAGTTTCAGCACAGTTACCATATGCCTTCATCTCTTAGGTAAACTTCTGATAATTTTATTCACATGATCCGCACTTGAGTAACCTTTGTCTAGAGCCTTCATCCCTGCAACAAGAGTCTGAAACCTTGAGAACATGTTCTCAACAGTTTTATTATCTTCCATCTTAAAGGCTCCATACTTTTGTATCAAGGGAAGTGCCTTGGTTTCTTTAACTTTAGCGTTTCCTTCACGAGTCATTCTTAGAGAGTCAAATATGGAGTTTTTTGTGTCTCAGTTTTTTATCTTTTCATACTCGATGTCTGAAATAGTATTCAACCTGATGGTTCTTGCTTTATAATGATTCTTGTAGTCTTTCTTTTGTTGATAAGTAATCATTCTTCTTTCCACCTTGTTACCATTGCGATCAACTACCATATCCCATAGGTCCACATCATGACCAAGAAATAAAAATTTTATTCTATCTTTATAGTAATCAAATTTTTATCATCAAAAACTTGAGGCTTTGCACTATAGTGATCTCTATCTCTATCAGCAGGTGCAGCTGGTGGAGAGATAGTAGCCATTGTGTTTCACAAACTAGATCTTTATCTGATATGTTTAAGTGTTTGATAAGCAATCAATACTAGAACCGTAGCTCTGATGCCAGTTGAAGATGACAAGAAACACAAGAAAGATGGTTTAAATTGGGTTTCAAAAAATAAAACTTCTACTTCCCAACACAACAAACAGAAAACAAAGAACAAAATAATGAAACAATTATTTTTATCCTGGTTCGTTGTTAACAAAGTTACCTTTAGTCCACCCGCCAAGGTGATTTATCCTTGTCAACAAGGACTTAATCCATTATAATCAAACTTGATTACAACATAAAGACCAATTGTTAATGTCTTCTTGAGTAATACTAACTAAACCCTAGTCACTCAAGGAAATACAATCAAAGAGGTTGAGATACAAAGTGTGTGTACATAATGCTTCTAAGAAATAAAAATATACAAATGAATTACAAGTTTATCACACAAAATATATTATATGAAGATTATGAACAAAAGTTCTTGTGTGTGTTTCTTTTCTCTTAAATATTTTACAAAGTGCATTGTTCAAGTATATGATAATCTCTTAGAATGTCTGACACTTTTTCCATTCTTCCAAGTCTTCTTTATATAGGTAATGAAGAGATCTATTAGAGGGTAGAATTGGAATACAAAAATGCAGTTGTATCCTTGCATAGCGGCTTGTGAAAATGGGAGACAAAATGGTACAGTAGTACAGTCCATAGCCCACAAAATAAGTGTAATGGAGGAATATTTGATCTTGTATTGTGCACTATTTATCTCACATAAAAACTTTTGATCTTATCTTCAATATTCAGAGGCTTTTGATTGATAGATGATGAAGCATGCATAAGAGAAGAGTAAGAGTCTGGTTGAGAGAATCTTCAGAAACACAGTCTTCAGAGTCTTGATCTAGTTAGTCAAAGTCTGGTCTTCAGAGTCTGGTGACACCGTTTCGAGTTGTTTGAGTGCATGGCTTCAGAGCATATCAGTGTCAAAAGCCTTAGAGTAGCAAAGCTTTGGATGAGCAGAAATCAGAAGCGTTGAGTACAGAATCCATAACTTGATTATCTTGTAAATCAAATATCTCAGAGTCAGAGTGCACTAGGCTCAGAATTTGATGACATCACATGTCATTCACTTAGAGTCATAACTTGTATCTAATATCTGTACACTAAACAAAATGATTAGGATACAAATTGTTCTCTAAGATACTACGAATTGTTATCAACAAAACTTAAGGCTATATGCATAATCAAATCTTGTTCTTACATATATGGTCAGATTCTAGAATTCGAACATGTGTTTTGTTGATATTTAAATCATTAATTTACATAAAGATCAATAATAATCATAACATGGCAATATAAAGTAATATTATAAACAAAAATAATCAAAAAAGAATATGAAATATAACATGTCATCCATAATACATAATAGATAATAGCATGTATATATACACAATATCCTAAACGAAATACATAATATTAAATACATTTTTCTACATCACACTCAAATTATCCCCATTCTTCCTCGTCCTCATCTACCACAAGGCATTCTTAGCCTCCCTTAAAATCTAATGCACAACATCGTCAACTACAGTGATTTGTTGTTTATTCCCACAAGATAGTATCCCAACTGTCAAGTATCAGATACAGGCACATGCAAGTCCCACCTCCTTCCTCTTCTGCCAAATACTCTGCAAGTGTTATCTCCTTAGTTGTTCTTGACAAATCTCTCAGGTGATGGCAGTAGGTCAGGATATGATATTTGCAAATATCATCTCATGTATACCTCCTCATTCTCCCAACCCTACAAAATACATAAGCTTCGCCCCTCTACAAACAAAACATAGTTCAAGTATTCAACATACATTTCATATACCTGCTCTCGAATAATCAAAGGGTCAACAGAGATAGCTGAATGTCTTTGAATAATATACTTGTACCTAAATTGGTGCAAGCTTACTCAAGAAGAAAACATGCCATATGTAATTCACATTTAATCTAACCATAGTAAAATCATATCTCATCTAGCGGGTATGTGGCATGATGGTCGACGATGTGTAGAAAAACACATCATGATGTAATAGTTTATCCAGACTCTCAACACGGTTTGGAATATAATGTACTTTAGTTGAAGAGAAGTAGTCAACACACGATTCAATCTCATGTACCCTAATTCATATTCTCTTCTACCAATAATGAGAAATTTCTCAAACATCTTTGTTTACATCAACGTATACTAAAACGTAAACATTACTGAATGTAATATTTTTAACAATTAATTATACAATTACATAAATATTTTACCTGAAGTTGTCTTATATATATTGTTATCTGCTTTGTCTTGAACTTCATGATAACATTAATCTCTCTATATAAATAAGTTGAGGAAATATTGCTCAAGGAGAGGTCATCGACCATATAAAGATTGTTAATACAATTAAAGTACACTACATAAGTGTAGGTGGTGCTCTTGACTGAGAAGATAGTTTAGCACACCAAATAAAAGAGATATAGTCTGATGGAGTACTATTTGTGCAGTTGTTTTCCCACATCGCCATCACAAGTGCCACGAGAAATTGTAGTTTGCAAGTGTCAATAAAACACATTTTCAGGAAGTTGAACACTACATGACTCCCCCTTCATCTTTTCAACTTCCCGCTAAACGTCATCCAAATCATATCAAATCAGCCCAACCATCATGTCCACCACTTCAAATTTGGTCAATGTAGTGTTGTTAAGAAGATCTAACTGTATGGAAATATGTAGTGTACGAGACATGTCGTTAAGTGTCATTTTCATCTCCCCGCTTAGTAGAAGAAAGTTACGCATATCCTTGTGTCACCACAAAAAGAAGTAGCCAGCATGCCCATAATCTTCCTAGTTGTAACCTATGGTGGGAAAATCATCAATTCCAAGTGTCTCTAATAACAACAATGAACTATCTTTCATCTGGAGTATACAAATAAATGATCCTTTACATTACTGACACATTTGAGTGGTATTAGGAGGTTAGCTTAGACAACTAATTACATAGTTTTACATATGCATTGATGTATGTCAATATGAGTGGATCACAATACACATAAAATTCTGATTTATGTGATTGCATGCTGAATTTTCCAAAAATTCGACTAAAACATGTTCTACATTTATTATTTTATTTTAAATGTTGGGTAGAATTTCAAACTTTTCGACTAGGCAATGTTGTGAGTGTCTACCAAATTTTTAGAATACAAAAGTTTTTGGAGTGAATTTTAAAAAGATAAATTATGAAAGGAATAAAATTGTATGGTGTGTGCAATGTTTTAAAAACCAGACCGATCCGGTCGGTTCAATCGGTTGGATCGGAAATCGGAGATGAATCTGGTTGGGTCAACCTTTTAAAATCGCTAGTGGGTCAAAACCGGAGTAAAATCAGAAAAACCAGATTGAACCGTCCAAAACCATTTGAACCAAAGAACCGGAGCTGGTTTTGTAAAACCGTCCGGTTCAAAAAATGCATCAAATTGACTATTTTTTAAAAAATGTTTTTAAAAAATTTAATATGTCAATATCAAAACTTAACGTACATTCCCAATGATAAAAAAATCCATATTTTTTTACAACTATACGAACTTCTAAGTTTAGTCACACCATTATAGTTTTTCTTTCAACCACACTTCATCGTCATCGCGCTGTCTCTTTCAAACATAGTCACGATATTCAACTCAATATTAATTGTCATTCAAGTCAATATTATTGTTGTTGTCAATTAAGATTTATTTGTCGTAGTTCAACTCAAATTCTTTTTTTGTTGTTTAATGAAGTATATTATATTATTTATTTTTAATATTTTATCTTATTTAATTTAGGTATTCTTAATTATTTTAGTTACTATATTCTATTATTTTAATTTTGGTTTGAATTAGTTTAACTTAATTTATTCTAATTCTTCAATTTGGTTAAAATATCCTTAAATGAATGTTGAAATGAAGTGTAGAACTACGTTATGTTATTATATGTATTATTGATATTGTTGTATTAAATTTGTAATGAATTTTTGAAGTATTTATTTTATTAAGTCGTAAACATATGAAATTTAGTTTTATACTATTAGTTTATTTTATAAACGATTCAACCGTAGATTTAACTCCTTGAACAAATTAAATCTTAAATCGTAAGTTTTATCGATTCAAACTCCGATTCGATTTTTAAAACATTGCGTATGTGGTACACACTTCATGGAGGTGCTATAGGTGCTATAGAATCTTCATTACCAAAAACTTATTTCCTATAAATTGTAAATGATAAATAAAATAGCTTACCTATTATCAAACTCATACAAAAATATCATAATACACATTCTAATGTTAAGATCTCCATCCAATGATATCAATTTTTTAACGCTACCGTGGATGATAACAATCATGACAAAAGTAAAGATTTTGAGCAATGTTGACAACATAAAAACAAACAATTAAATCTAAGGACTAGTTAGTTTCATTTAATAGTAAAACCAAACATCATTAAAAGTTAAATCTAAGGACTAGCTAGTTTCTTTTAATAGTAACACCAAACATCAATAGAAGTCAAACTAGCAAGAATTACAATTAACATGAGACAATTAAAATGGAACATACTCCATTAACATGAGACAATTAAAATGGAACATACTCCATATATAATCTAAAAACAATTTAAAGAGAAAACACTACATAGTCATAAGACAAAGCACAATCAAATAAAAAACAACAACATTTTATCCAATAATTTGCTCTCTTGCAAACACCGTCAATGACTATGTGAGAGTGAGAATCCACAACTTTTTTTCAAATCCATTTACGGATGATTTCTTTGACCTATGTATGCACATTTCGACTATCTTTGGTCTCAATATTGTCCAATCTTCTCGAATGTTCACAAAATAAAAGATTATTAGAGAAAATGTTATGATGAATGTTGAACTCATAAGCTTCCTCAATCACTACGAAATGCCAACAGACACACACACAAACATGCTAAAGGACACAACACTCTTTTGAACCATTTTATCAAACACCAAGAGTGCAACCTTAATCCTAAAAGACAAAAACACATAATAGAGAACACATAAACGAAATTCAATAGCTTTATTAGAAGAAGTAATCTCTAACTGTAGAACAACCATGGTAGCTTCGACGGTGGCCAAAAGATTGTCAATGGAAGTGTATGAGAAGCTTCGGAGAACAACCATGGTAGCTTCGACGGTGGCCAAAAGATTGTCAGCGAAAGTGTATGAGAAGCTTCGGGGGAAGAGAGAAGCATCCACCATTGTTAAGTTTGAGATGTGCATAAGCCCCTTAACATACTTGTCATTTCTTGGTGGCGGTGGATCCGACGGTGGCCGCAAAAATAGCAAGGTTGACGGTTGTTCGTGGTGGAGAGAGTGAGTGATTGATAAGAGGTTTGATTATTGTGAGAACGTCAGAACGAAGGTAGATGGATGAAAAAGTCATCTCAAAAGAGGAAGAGATTGTCACCATAAAGGTGGAAGAAGAGGATCACCATGGAGGTGGGAGGAAACCACCAAACCCTAGAGAGTTAAAGAGTTAAGGAATTTTTTTTTTAAAGAGAAGGAGTAACATCTCTCTCTGAGATTCCGAAACACATTAAAGCTAAGTATTTTCCTCCAACTCTTCTGAAACACATTAAAGTTATGCACAACCTAAATAGCACTAAAAATCAATCAAATATAAAACATTGATAGGTATTAGGTTATTGTGCGCAACTTGCTATTAAAAGTAAGGACGCCTATCGTGTCTAAATCTACTAAGAAAAGCTCAAAAAAAATTGACATAGCGGAGTAAACATAATTAATGGTGTGGGATGAAAACGGGACCAACCTACATACATAGCATATTTTAATTTAAAAAAAGAAAAAATATTAATGACCACGCTCGAAAAATTGCCGAACCGACATATTAAATAATACAATTCTAAAACTTTAATTTGTCCCAAAATAAAATATAAATTTAATCTGTCCCGAAAAAAGTGTAAGTAAAATATACATGTTTGGTGGGTCAGACCCTACCACCCCATTAGAAACGGGTGGCTTCTACCATTAAAACGTATGAGACGAGATGCTACATGCTTTTGCAAGCTGTACCTGACACTTCTTCTAAGCAAGTGTTGCTATCAAAAAATTATACATCCAATTTCAAATACACGTCTAGCCCCCATCACATGTGCTATTTTGAGCAATCATGGCCATAATCAATAATGGATTGTTTTCCTATAACAATTTAGTTATTATTCTTGTCGTCCAAGAAAATAAAACAGGAACTTGACTAACTTCCAATTCCAATTAAGGGAGGTAAATCTGTTTGCAAGTGATATTATTGACAAAGGGTACAAAAATCATTTAATGATTGTATGATATATCTACCCAACTTAAGAATTTCAGTTGGATTAGAAAGCACATGATCGTGACGCGTTATTGCCCCATATACCCCATGTGCTCCCAGGCTGATTTTTCTGTGGTATGTGCTCCTGGTTTAGCCTGAAACTGGGGCAAAGCCAGCTAGATATTTTTTTGAAGTCAACACAAGACTATTTACCACTCAAATACTGATTTTCAAAGTAAAGAAATATTTAAGGTCATAAGGAATAGCTCTACTCATTCATTTATACACATATGCATAAGAGTTCATTTCACATGTAGGACCTCAAAATAGGTGACAGAAAAATACAGTTAGACACCAAAAACAGAATCCAAGACGAGCATATTAGAACCTGCAAAACAAGAAAAATAAATAAATTAGGGCATTTAGTTGAGAGCACCAAATAAATGTTGCACTCCCATGCTACTCTGGCAGTATCTCAGAAGAAATCTGGAATTAAATTATAACCAAAACATAAAGTAAAGTTTCAAAACTTCAAGACGCGGGTAAGAAAATGGATAATGAAAAAACGGAACCAACTATCAATTTTAAACCCCACACACAATACCCACATGTCTCTTTAAGATTACACATATGTTCATATGATATGACCTTTTTTTTTCAACCGCATAGCAACAAGACATGGTGCGACAGGAAAGTTGGAATGAGGCCAGAACTACTTTAGTGTGTGTTTAACCTAACACTGAGCTTGGGAAGCAACCAAGAAACTCAAGGATTTCTAATAATAATGAAAATGCATTTGTTGTTGTAATGTACACCAAGTAATACCTAGATTAATGTTACTGCCTCCCATTTCCAACAGCAATTTCACTCAAGCTGTTTACCCTCTGAATGAAGGACCATTCACTCTGATAATGTACACCTGAAAGAAAAGTATAATAACAATTGCATTAGTATTTTAATAACAATTTTTATTTTCATCAAATATATTTTTACATTGAATGGTCTTGCCAATGAATGTCGTAACAATGCCTACTTTTAAACATTGTCAAAATTAAAACATTTCTTACATTTTTAAAAATATATATTTTTAAAATTTTAAATTTTTAATAACAACCCATCATAACATTTGAAATAACTATAATGGTGTATACTGATTAGTAACAGCAGCACACATCACATGGGCTGAAAAATGAAACATATATTATAAATATTAAAAAAGGGTGTCAAGAACTCCATTATTAGCCACATGCATATAACATTCATCTTCCTTTTCTTATTTTCTTAACATTCATGAATGGTCTCGTGAAGTCCATTAGCATGAATAAAATAATAAATATGGTGAGTGTGTTAAACACCAAGGCAAACAAATCAAAATTTAATCACCTTGAATGCAGTGCGTTTAACTAATTCAAAAATTAAAGCGTCCCCGTCAGCAAGTTTATGAGCAATAGCAAAACCTCTCCATCCAGCGCTAAGTCCTGTTTTTTGAGCCAAAAATGTAGCTGGAGACTCATTTCCATCCTCATCAATCAAAGTCATCACTTCGTCCCGTTTTGGAAGATTTTTCTTGCAGAAACGAACTGGAAGACCCTGTTTTCAAGAATTGCAAAATGATTAACCAATTATAAACTGTGGCAGTAGAATTTAATTTGAAAGTTAGTTGTTTGACAAGGATAATTTAATTAATTTGTACAAGGCCCTGGGCCAATCTGCAGTCTACAGCGTTTATCAGAGTCAAACAACTAGATTATTGGAGAAATGAAATGAAACTTCTGGAAAATATAAGATAATTAATACTCACTATGTTACATTTATGAATGAAAGTCAATCCTCTATCGTACAGAAGAGAGCAACTGTGTGTGTGTGTTTACTTGTGTAAGAGGGCCTGTTAAAGTGAACACGTTATTGTTTCTTGGAACGAGTTATTGTTAGAATGTCGTCACTTTATTTGCTGAGTTGTGAAAGCACCATCAATATGATATTATAGCTTAATTCCTGAATTCCTTAAGGAACTAAGCACTCCAACATCATAGTTCTTGTTGCTGACATCGTTCAGCGCTAATAGTCATGCACGTGTTTGTGAATGACCCCATGTAACATGTATAGACGGGTTCTTTATGTGCATATTGCAATTTCATACAACATTCATAAGATATCAAAATTATTAAAAACTCTTAACATCTCAACAATCATGTATACCATATTGAGAAATCAATTAGAATTTAAACAATAATAAATATTATTGCAAGTGGTGGAAATTCACGATATAAATATCTAGATGTGAACGAGTGTATCTAGATTATTGAAGCAATGAAATGAAACTTCTTGAAAATATAAGATAATTAATACTCACTATGTCGCAATTAGGAATGATGGGGCATATATTAACAGTTGAAATATAACTAACAAGTGAATGACTTGTTTTTATCCATTCATCATTATTGAGAGATTGGAGTCATAATTATTGACATCATAGTTAATTTCAAATTGACTTAAGTCTGATTCCATGTTTCATCCATCAGTTTTTCCCAAAGACTTCGTTAGAGAATCAGACAAATTCACATCTGACTTTGCATGATCAAGGGAGATTATTCCAAATTTCAGCAACTACGTAACATATTATGTCTATTTCTATCATTAAAAGCACTATTGCTTGCCAGTCATAATTACACACTCTAACGATGAGGAGTGGGAGCAAATAAACAAATAAAAGTGGGTTTTGATAAAATTTGCTAACATGAACAGATAACCATGCAAATGTGCTCGCATAAGGGTATTGAACGGTATTAATGTAAACACAAAACAAGCTTTAGTTTTAAACCCCTACTAACATACACTAGACAACTGTTAAAAAAACCATACACAAGACTATGAAGACAAATTCCCAAATTGATAAAATGAATGTTTCAATCTACATTTTATATTGAAAAGTGGATTATAAAATATTCAAAATTAGTCGTTAGCAATATTGAAAATGTGAAGAAAAAAGAAAATTGATTTCGGAAAGCTCGATTGTAATTCTTTCACTCGAGAAAGAGCAGTGTAGTTTATTTACGATAAAAGGAACAGAATTTAATGTGAACTTGTGTATCTAGATTATTGAAGAAATGAAATGAAACTTCTTGAAAATAAAAGATAGTTAATACTCACTAGTCACAGTAATGAGTGAAAGTCAATCTCCTCTTCTAATATATAGAGCAAGTGTGTGTGTGTGTGTGTTTTTGTATGATCACTAGTGTTAAAGAGTATCTTATAGTGAGTGTGTTATTGTTTCTTGTAATGCTTGACACAATTTGAATAGCATTGTACTGTTATAAATTGTAATGTTATATGATAAACAAATTGAGTTGGGTTGTTTATAGTTGTAATCTTATTTCCGATACAGTTTTATTTTCAAGAAGTTTCATTTCATTTCTCCAATAATCTAAATACACTCAATCACATTACATTCATTCATCCTTATTTAATATCAATACTTTTAAGTGCTACTTTTAATGAGTAATCCATTATTTATCAAAGGAACTTGAAAAAAGAGTAACCGTTAATTTAACAGCCAAAGAGAGAATATGATTGCAAACATTGAGTAAAAAAAAAGGCATAAGCTTTAATTAATAAACCGAGGTGAAGCTACCCCAACAACTTCCATTGATTAGCATTAAAACCAATAACTAAACCGGCAGTTATACATATAAAAATGAAAAAGTGAGGCCAATCAATCAAAACCCCATTTTATGAAAGAAGTTAGCATAAAGTGAACATACACTAACATGAAAATAAGCAACACAATTCACAAAATACCTCTTTTTGAATAACCTTGTAATAAATTGAAAATTTGCAACAATGCAAGTGCAATGCAGCACCATTTTCAAAAGAGAAATCAATAGACATAACTAAAAAAGTGAACTTTAATCAACAATGAAAAGTGCTTAATAGAATAGTAATTACCAGCCAGAATCCACCAGTGACATGAGATTGAAGCATTGTCTTAATAAAAAACGGATGCGGGGAGTTTAATTCGGACTGCAACTTCTCCGCCTTGTCCAATGCTTCCACTCGAGCTTCATCGGAAGCATATACACGCTTCGAGTAATCCCTGTACTTATCATAACTACCTCCACTGAAAAAATAAAAATACATTAGAAACATGAATTCGGCTAAGAATATTATATTCCATATGTAAAGTTTAGGAGAGAAAAAAAACCTTGAAGTTCTACTTCTAGGTATTATAACGCGATCAATAAGAATCTGTGAGAAAAAAAGAAATTAGGTTAGAGAGTGAGACTGATGGAAGAAAAGAAGTAATGAAGGTAGTTAGGGTTAGTTACTTCTTTGTAAACAGGAGCAGGCTGGTTGGCGACACGGCCGGATCTTCTGACAACAACAAGCTGCTTCTCGGTGGTGCGAGGTTTCGACGGCGAGGGTTTCGAAATGGGAGAAGATGATTTGTGAAGGGATTGAGAAAGCTGAGTGAGATTGAGAGCCTCCATTCTCTTCCGATTCTCTTCCATTCTCTTCCGGCGACTTTCTTCATACGGTGTTGCCACCATTTTGATTTCACAAGATTGAAGCGTCTCACCTTTCGTTTCTGTGTGCTCTTTGAGTACTCTCTGCTCAGAGCAGAAACGAAATGGCGTTGTTTTGCTCGTCGACCGTTGCGTTTTCTATAGCACTCACCGTTTTATATAGTAAAAATTTAAGTGCTTGAATTTATTTGAAAATATTCTATTATAGTATTATTATAATTTTGTGTTAAAAAGTTATTTTTATAATTTTAAATTACAAAATGCTAATTTTCAAATCACTTAAATTTTTTATAACCAAATAAATACAGTATGTTATATTATTGAAAGCATATAACATTATAATTTGAAATTTAAAATTATAAATGAGAGATCAAAAAACTATGTAGTTTTCAAATAAATGCATTAATTCAATGAGAAGAAATTGACTAAAAGTTTGACTAAATTTTTTATATAATTTTATTTTCATATGTACATAAAAATTGTACATATAACATGATTATTAAAAAAAAACTAATTTATGGTAAATTATACATATAGAGAAGTCAATACTCTTAATTTAGTCGTTCAACAATATCTCTATGAAAACATACCATTAAAAAAAGACTAGATTGATTATATATTTTGAAATATGTTAATTTTAATAAATTAAAATCAAAACTAAAACTTGTGACTATACTATTTTATTGTGAGTTAAAGGCTTTTACAAGGAGTCAAAATTCGAAATTTTTACCCGAATAATCTTTTTTTTTAAATTCAAAATAATTTATTTTTAGATTATTTTCTTAAATATCCCACTTTGAAGAGGATGCGTCAGATGAATTGACGTCTGCTCTTAAACTTAGAGAGGAGACGCCAATTGGATTGGCTAGTCCACCTTGTGTTGCCAATCCAATTGACGCATGTGTGTTAAGTTTTAAAGGAGGCGCCAATTGGTTTGACACCTGTGTGTGTTTCGTAATTTTTTTTGAAAAATATTGTACATTGTAGATAAAGTCGAAATCAAACCAATTCATATTAATATTAATACTCGTTTACACAAAAAAGACTAATGTTGATGACCGGGATCACCTAACCGACCTCTGGTCCCACATCCCCTAGCTACCCGAACTCGTGGTCCTAATCCACGTTGATGATTCATCCCAAGTGTTTGAGTATCTGAGGGTCCAGAAACATCACCACCAACTGCATGAGATTTCCTGAGATAGTTAGACAAATCAACGTAGTCTTGTGAATGCATCGAAGGGATACTGCCATAGTTGAGTTCATGACCCATGCCAGAGTAGTTGGGTTGTGTTTGAGTTTTTGGAGGGCGGCCAGGATGATTGAAGGGAGACATTGGTGTGAATGATTTGTCGAGGAAATGATGAAATGATTGTTGTGGTGTTTGGTAGACATATGGTTGTTGAAGGTTTTGGTTTTGAGATGTTTGGGCTTCTTGGCTATAGTAGGAGGAGGGACGGTTGGTGTTAAATGATCGTTGAGTGTTTTGGCTAAGGCGGTTATGATAGGGTGATGTGTTGGGTGCATATCGATGTTGGATGTCTTGATGATGATCTAGTTGTTGATGGTGGTACAGGGTATGCTCTTGGTATTGTGGTTGAGTGTTTGGCATGTTAGGGTTGTAGGTTTGTGTGTTTGTGGATCAAAAATTTTGATGGATAGGGGGTTGTGAGTAGTCGGTCTGACAATGTTATTGGGGGTTAGATGTTGAGCCTTCTGGTGTGTAATTTGTCTGGTGTGGGTCGTATAGGTACATATCCTCGGTGATGAACTCAAATCCAACCGATATGTACCAAGCCATATAATTACGACTTGGTTTTTCTTCAGTTGGCATCATAGCGTCAGTTAAGACATGGTCTTGGCGGTGCTTCCATTTGCGACACTTAGATCTAGTGAAGCTTTGCCATGGGTTAAAGTTTCATTGGTCGTTAACTTTGTGTAGATGCCATTCTCCTAGATTTATCGGGGGATCTGGGATGTGTTGAAGCATACCGAACTACAATTTAACACGATCACTATTGTGCATCTCCGCAGTGGTGAATCTTATGATCGGTGTGCATGCAGTCCAAACGGATGCGTCTTGTTCATTGATTTCATGGTCATGATCCAAATTTAGATATGGACGCCAAATGAACTGAAATGTGAACATATATATTAGATTATAAATTTGGTAGAAGAAATTAACAATTTTCTACGAAATAATTAGGTTAATGGCAATACATCCGTCGGTCGAAGGTGATCCAAGAGGTTGTGATACTGGATAATACAGTGTCTAGGACATCTGTTATAACTCATACCACATGCCGACCATCTGCACCATAAAAGTAAAAATATTATTTAGAGATAATAATCGGTAAAGTAAGTAAATATAGTCCATTTTTAAGAACTTACTTTTGTGCGTACGGGAATGTGAATGGGTTGTTGTTGACGGACGCTAGGGACGGTAGTCTAGACCAACCCCATGATTGGAGCAAAATAGCACATCTAGAAAATGTAGATGTGTCTTTGTGTGCATTTTTACACAAAGAGATATAAAGATAAGTCAAACAAGCGGACCCCCAACTGTAACTTCTTATTATATCTACATGTTTTAGTAAAGGTAAATACATAACATGCATACTTGTGGAATGCATGAACGGCATATTCGAAGGCATTAGAAATCTACCAATAACCGCATTGGTCAGAACAACTTATTTTAGGTTGGCATCTACTTTCACAACCAGAGGTGAAAGATGGAGTGCAGTGTTAATGTCAGATCAAATATTCAGTGAATGTTGTATGAAAGTGATGAAAAAGGAAAGTTTTAAAGTTAGCACACACACGCGGTTACAGTCTTTGACTGTCATAGGCAAATTTTCATTGTATAGGAAACAATGGACCACAATTAGGGGAGGCCAAATTTATCCTATGTTGTCAAACTAAACAGAAGTTGATGCGACTGTGGAAAGTTTCAGGCCTTCCGTATTCCTTGCTCCCATGTTATTGCGGCATGCGCACATACTCGCCAGGATGCTTACAACCATCTATTTTATGTTTACAAGGCCATTACCATCATGAATGTGTATAACAAAAGCTTCTCAGTTCTACCAATGGAGGAATACTGGTCTCCAAATGAAGGTGACATAGTTTGGCACAACGATAAGATACGAAGAAAGAAAAAAGGACGGTCAAACAACACCCGTATTAGAACATAAATGGATACGACTGATAAAATGATAAGATTATGTAGTATATGTCGTCAATCCGGACACAATAAGAACAAATGTCCCAATCTATGAGAAACATTTGCATCATAATTTAGTACCTCCTTTCAATTTTTGTAACCTTGGATTTTTGTATATCATTAACTTTTTGTTACAACAAGGTTAACAACAAACATCAATACAACATAAGCACACTTAAAACAGAAGAAGTCCAAATAAACAACACAAAAAAAACATCGAATATAGATGAAAATACTTAACCATAATATTTAAAAACAACATTTCTAACTGATTACAACAATCAAACTGATGGCATCTCATCCAAACATCATTTCCCTAGCATCCTTATCAGTTTTTACTCGCACCTAACCAAATATACTATCGAGTCTCTCAATACTTCTAATTTTTCCCCTTCTGGTATTTTTCCATCTAACCAACGAACTAGATCCCTCTTCAGTTCATCGAAACTACAGATGTTCCAAAAGAGCATCAATAACAGAGGTTTGTCTCTCGAATATACCACTTTTCCGTAGCGGCAACGAACACCAAACATGCTTTGCAATATGGTGAAATGAGACGTGGAAAAATGAATCACATAACACCTCTATTTATAAAAAAAAATTGCACATTATAGTGAGGCATCAGATCAATTGGCGCCTCCTCTTCCAACTTACACATGGGCGCCAATTGGATTGGCAGCACCGTGTGCTGTAGCCAATTCAATTGGTTTGGCGCCTATGCCTTATGTCTTTTTTTTTAAACTGGGGTATATTGGGATTTTTTTTTAAACTGAGTTATTTTGGGATTTTTTTTAAAATATGGGGTATTTTAGTAAAAAAATCCCAAAATTCTTTTGGTAGTTAGACTTCAAATACTTTTATTTTTGTCTCTAATTGTTAGCAAATTTTAGAAGAATTGTATCGGTCAACTCTAATTATAGGGGGAACTTTTAAATTATGTTTAATCTATTTAAAAGATCGCATTGGGCATGATTTATTTTATAATCATTAAACAGCCAATTTGATATTTTAAATTTAGTTAAAATTATATCAAGGGTCCTTTAAATTATTTTATTATAATAGATTGGTCTTTAAGTTTTTTTCAACATGTTGGTCCTTTAAGCTAATGTGTGCACAATTTGAACAAAATTGTTCATATCTCTTGGATTTTGATGATAACAAAGTAATTAAAGAACAACTGAGTATACTAATATATGTTCAAATGTGCAGGATCATAAACTTAAATTTCAACTCATAACTGACTCTGATGAAAGCATATGTAGAGAAGATGAATGTGTCAGATTCTGAAGGATCAGAATCTGATGACCCTTAGCATGTAGCTCAACTTCTGAAGGAACAACATCTGATTATGGTATCCCTATCTCTGGTGACTGCCCAGACTCTAGAGACCCCAACTTAAGGTGCTTTGCTTCTGGTCTGTACTTTGTATCCATAACAGACCTATCTTATCAACACTGGACTTATGGAAAATGTCAACTAGAGTCTCTTAGTGTAAGGCCCAAGGAAAGTTGTTGTGACTTCTCTAGTCCGTCCTAACGTCTGATTTATACCTAGTATGAAAAAGAAGCTGTGGACTATGTTATTACACATTGGTTGAAGATCTTAACAAGATTCATCTTCTAACGTCTCTCTCTTGGATTTGCTATTTTTCAAAGATCACATGTGCAAGCAACTTTCCAACGACTCTTTTTTTGCCTCTATAAAAAGGGAGCGGAAGATTTGAAGGAAGGTTAATAACAATCGAACAATCTAACATAACACATTGAGTACAAACTTTGAGCTAAAGTTTTATCTGTTTATTGCACAAGATCTTAAGATTTTTTATCTTTGTATATCTTAGAAATCTTAAATGTTAAGAATCATTGTGGTTATTTTATCACTTTTATACTCCTGATTGTACATCAAAGTATAGGTGATCATTTCTACTAAACTATTTGTTTAAAGTAGAGGAAGTCTCTTGCTAGTTTGCTTGAGCAGTGGAAGTCTCTTGCTAGTTTGCTTGAGCAGTGGAAGCCTCTTGCATGTGTGCTTGAGCAAAAATCTCTTGTTGGATTACTTGAGCGGACGTCTCTTTCTGGTGTGGTTCAGCAGTTGGAGACTCTTTCTAGTTTGCTTGAGAAAAGTGTAATTAGTTTGATTATAGTGAAAATATTTGTAGCGGTGTATTCGTCACTTTATGATTTATTGACTAAATCAAAAGCAAAGCATACAAAGAATCGAGTCGCCACCGCACTTTTATTTATCCAAAGGAATGGCTAAAAAGCGAACAAAAGCCTAAGAAGTTTTACACATAGAAAACTAATGAAAAGATCAGAGATCTGGGTAAGGGGTTAATTGCGCAATGGGAAGGTGTTAGGCACCCAAAACGTCCTAGGTACTCCTAGGGAGCCCTTTTCACAACTTGTTGTATGAAATGTTATTTTGTTTATGAAATATTTATTGTGCAAACATGGATTGAAGGGATGAGAGAAAGAATATACAATTTTTATTGTTTTTGTGTTTGAACGGATGAACCCGTTGCCTACGTACCTTTCCATGGAAGGTAAGGATCAAAACGCCGTAGTTCGGCTAAAAGATTTCAAAAAAAAAGGTGAATTTATTGATTTTAAACAAAAGCCCTAAGGTCTTTCATTATCCACGGGAGAAAACTCAACCTATATCAACAACAAGTCCACCACGTGAGAATAGCTTCGACATACTAGAGGGGTTAACCCTGTTTTCAGTATGGAAGTCTTACAGTTCGATCACTAAGGACAAAAGGCGAGATTAACATCAACCACTAAGATAATTGAAACCTATGGCTAATGTATGAAAACTTGATGAAGAAGTGGACTTGGGCCACAAAAGCAATTGAGTGAGTGAAATTAACTGGTTTGGAGTATTCAAAAAAAATGAAGTCAAAGTATGATTAGAATTCAATTCAAAAGAAGTATTGTGAAAATGGAGTTTGAAAATCAGAGGCTTAAGGCCTAGGTTTCTAATTTGAAAAAAACAGATGAAAATGTTTGCACAATAGTTTTCAAATTTTGGGTTAACATGCAAATGGAGGTTTAAAGAAACAAAAGGTGGGAGGGTGAGGAAGTAAAACTTCTTAGATGTTCACCTCTTGAGATCATATGTAGATGATTCAAGTGATTCCTTTGGAATAAGGCAACAAGCAAATAACAGATGAACAAAGTAAATGGATACCGGATGCCAATCAATGGACTTATTCCAATCTCACAAAACAAAATGGATACCGGATGCCAATCAATGGACTTATACCAATCTCCTAAAACAAAATGAAACATGGATACCAGATGCCAATCAATGGACTTATACTAGTCTCTTAAAACAAAGAGAAACATGGATACCAGATGCCAATCAATGGACTTATACTAGTCTCCTAAAACAAAGAGAAACATGGATACCAGATGCCAATCTATGGACTTATACTAGTCTCCTACCATATCACAGGAAACAACTGCCAATCAATGGACTTATGCTTTCCTCCTCCATGGACAAAACAAAATGTTACAAAGTAGATGAACAATGTTTATGAAGTGATATACAAGTAATGATGATAAATGCCCAAAGGCACACTCAAGCAAATATGCACAGATGAATCAAGTAAGCAAACAAACAAGTCAATTAGCACACACTATACACAATCAATTAGGCTCAAGCAAGGTTAGGCTTTACAGCCAACTGGAATGGGGTGTTTTGAGCTCTTAACCCTAACATTGAGAGTTAGGGTGAAGCAGATGAAAAGGAGATGAGGGGTGTGCCTCATAGCTCTTATCCCTGGTCAGGGAGAGCTTTGATCAATGAAAAGTGTGGGAGTTCAGAAAGTAGGAACTCTTCTCCACAAATGATTGACTCTATAAGATCTTGGGTTCTTATTCACAATGCATCAACACATGGTGTGAGCAAGGTGAATGACACACTGAGTAGCAGGAGATGGATTACACATCTCTTTTATCTGCCAATTGCCTCTTAAGAAGACTTTACCTGCTTGGCACAAAAATTAAACAAGCACAAACATTGCCTCTTAAGGAGGGCTTCAGACAGGTGCCTACCAATAACAGTAGGTCTTCCAGACTACATGAAGATTAGGGATCATACCTAAGTGGTTAAGCAACCAAGCAAAAGCAAAGTTCAAATGAACTTAAAGCAACTTAGGTACCTGTGGAAACACTAAACAAATCAGTACAATGCTCAGACAAACAGACAACAGTTAATAAGCAACAGACAATCCCAATGTACAAAATGTGTAAGCCATAAGACAAACTCAAATGAGTTAGCATCAACCTACAAAACACACAAGTGTTAGTAACCAAAAGCAAATATCAATATTCACATGATGGAGCATCATCAACTATGGAACTTGGATGCTTAAACCTGAAATCACAGCTCACAAGTAAGTAACAAACCACTAGGTCAAAGCCTAGGGTCAAAGATGGAGAAAATTTTTGAAACAGGGGCTGAAATTTAACACAAAGTAACTTCAAACAAATATTGATATATCCTAAAAAGGCTCACATCAAAATCAATCATCAAATGCATTTCATGATCAAGTGAAGTTCAAGGCAATTTCAAAGCTCATATGTGATCAACATGAATGAAAAATTCAAATCAAAACAGAAATGATTCAAATAAATCTGGAAAATATCATGAACATTCAAGACATCTAACATGATCAACATACAAAAAATCAGGGGAATCAGAGATCATTTGGCATAGAAATCAAGTTGCACAAGTTGGACAATCAAAGGTGTGACACAAATTGTCACACCAAGTTAGCACATGCATAAAACAGAAATGGTAATTGAGAAAAATGTCAAATCAAAACCAAAATGTCAGGCAATGTGTCTAGAATCAGCATGCAAAATTTCAAGTTCATTGGATTAAAAACAAGCATTTCACAATGAGATAAGCAAGGCAAGGTCACAATTAGACATATGATCAATCAACCTAGCACCAAATAAAATCCAGCCGTGCACAATTTGCAAATTCATGATCATAAAAAACTAGACAGAATGAGGAGCATTTTGCAAAAAAATTGGGATCAAATTGGATGAATTTTCAATTTATTATGATTTTTCTAAGTTGAGGAAAAAATTAAAAATGGAAATGGACATGATATGTGAAAATAGGAGGGAAAGGAGAAAAATGATGAAGCATTTGAAATATTTCCTCGTTGGGAATCGAATCCTATAAGGATTCAAATGAAGCGCGCGCTTCATAGTGAAACACGGTCGTTTCATTAAACGACGTGGAGGTCAGCGCTTGGTCAAACAGCATGGACCAATGAAAATGCAAGCATGGCGAAGACGTGGACCAATGATATGGCAAACCCTAGGACGCGCATGCAAAAACCAGAGAAAGCGTTGCTGGACATGAAAACCGTGGCCTATAGCATGATCTTCATCTTCTTCATAAGGAAGAAGATGAACAGTAACAATCTTCATGCACGTTCCAGAAAAATTCTCCAGAAATTCCAAATAAGCATATCATCATGTTGCATTTTTCATGGAGATTAAAGATCACACAAAAGCTAAGCCTAATTTCACGTATTGAGAGCAAATCGAACAAGAGAAAATTCATGCATGGAACTTTAATCTACCCTAACCCAGTCAATAGTGCATCAAATTTCATGATTTTTTTACCAGATTCATCAGGACAACAAGATCTACAACAATATAGCAATGGATTTCAAAATTAGGAGATGCGAATTATGACCTCTTGAAGAGCAGAGCCTTTGAATTCACACGATCCACAGCTTTGAGGTGTCCAAATCTACTCCACAATGCTTGAAATACAGATTGATGAAGCAATTGAAGCTTGCAAGGTGCTGGATCTAGCTTAAAACAGAAATGCCATTTCCAACTTCATGAACTTGAACTGCACTATTCTTGCACGAATTCCACAAAACAGCAATTGATCTACACTAAATCCAAGCTCAGGAACAAGAATATGAAGTCAAAATGCAATGATATTTGGAAGAAAATTGAATTATGAATGAGAGAAAAATTTGAAGTGAGAGAGAGTTTTAAATCTAGAAATGTGAAAAGTGATTAACTTCCCTCAATTTTGTTAGAGTTTAGGTATTTATATGAAGCCCTAATCACTTTGCTAATCCATAATTAACTTGGTTAAGTGAAATGAGGTGTTTTTGCAAAAATCAAAAGTTGCATGGTGCATGTAGCAATTGCACGTGAACAGTACTCTTTCTCTCATCAAATTCACTTAGAATCTTCTTTTAAATCCAATGGCAATGCTAGAAAGTCCATACAATGCACCCTTTTTGAATTTTGCAATTTCCCTCCAAAAAAAGCATGGATTAACAAGTGATTATGTGATGAGAATTCATGTAATGTGATGCATGATTTGGAAATTAGAGGTCAAAAGGAGAATATTGCAAAAAGAACCACTCATTTTGGAGCTTTGGTTGAAAAGTTATGCTCATTTGAAGTCCCATGCATACTTGGCAATGATTTGATCATATCTCCTCAACCACACATCATATGCTCATGATCTTGGACATTTTGGAAATGGGAGAGAAAGATATACAACTTTCATGTTCAACAAAATTTCATTTGAAGCTTTTTTGATGATGTAAAATTGAATTGAAGTTGGTCCAAAACCCTTCCATTTTTGGAAATTTCAAATTATAGGTCACTTGCTATTTTGGGCAATTCTTGACCTGACTTCAAATTCTTCAATGTGAGTGTTTGAAATGTCAAATGGGACTTGTTTGAACATGAATGAAGTATTTCCAATCACTTCCCACCTCCAAATCCACAGTTGACTTTGTAGTTGACTTTCTAGGTCTTCAAATGATCTGAAAATGTTCTGATGAAATTCAAGCCTCTAACACCTGAGATTTTGCTTCAAAATGGCGTCACAACTCATATGAACTCTTGTGAATGATTGTGGGGTCCAAATCTCAAGAATGACCACCATCTATTGCTCAATGAATGCCTTTGATTGCTTTGACCTGTTATTGCTTCATCTGCAAGACAAAAGTTAGATGACATATTTTTGTACTTTTGGTTAGTGATTAAAAGAAAAACAAATGATTTATATAAATGCAAGGTGTAACACCCTTCTAAAATACCCCAAAATTAAATTAAAACATCAAAACATAAATCAGAGTAGATATGCAATTTAAGGGTGTCACACTTGACACTTCACACCAATCATCAAATATCCTGTCATGCTCATTTATTTAATCAAAATAAAACATTTGCATAATTCGCAGCGGATAAAGTCTAACAACAATGCAAAACATGTAACACATTACATGTAAACTTGTTCAACAATCATCAATGAAAAACAAGTAAAACATCCCGTCCCGATGTTACATCTACCAGAGCATGACCCACTAAGGAACTACACTAGACTCCAATCACTAGCTTCTATTCAATCACTGCTCGTTACCTGAAAACATAGTTGTAAGGGTGAGTTCCTCAATCGATATAATAAGCATTATAAAATATCATGTAATGCTAAGTAAATTAACACATTTCATCACCCTAATCATATCACACATTCAACAACGGTAACATCAACTCATAATCATCATCATACTCAACTCAACACAAAACACACGTATAATATTGGAATACACCCATTCATATTATACGCCATACATACATTATGCAATGAGACTCCATGCATGCGATATCGACTATTCGTGAACATATAGTTCAACCTCACCGATCAAATCCAGATACGGCTACCAAGCTCACTAGTCCCACTCATTTGAGACCTAGTGACTCACTCACTAATTCCTCACCATGGGAATTAGCTACCACCCCAAGGGCTATGATATGCACGCTAATCACCTAGCATGCAAACATCAACAACAATCCACAACAACTCACTCACTAATTCCTCACCATGGGAATTAGCTACCACCATAAAGGCCATAATATACATGCTAAATCACCTAGCATGCAAACATCAACAACAATTCAAAATAGACATATGGTCACACTCTAAGCCATAAACAGTCCATTCACAATTGCATACATAACAGATACATTCACAGTATTATGCATACCATCATACATCATCAACATGTTTATCACAGAATCATATCATATCATGCTAAATAATAAATCACCGTATTAGCACACTCTACTAATACCTACACTGCTCAAAACAACGGGAAATGATCCCTACTATATCATACATCAGCTAAATTACATCACCCAGCTGCAATGACCAAAACTGCACAACAACATCTCAGAAAAATCACAATTCTGCCCATACGCGTATTGCCTAGTCTCATACGCGTATGGCCCATTTCTCAGCCAATCCCATACGCGTATTGTCTGCCTCATACGCATATGCTACGCGTACCACTTCCTCATACGCGTACCAACAGAGACAAAACCACGTTCAAAACATCATCTTCCTCATCCATACGCGTATTGCCTAGTGCCATACGCGTACCAGACCATCTCATACGCGTATTGCCTAGTGCCATACGCGTATGACCAGAAACCAGAATTCCAGATCTGCTATGGTTTTCTCTGCTACGAGATTCTCAGATCCAACCTTCCACATTCCAAATTTTTACACAACATTCAATCATATTGTCTAACACAGATCATACTGTATTCGATTTCGCAATTCTAACTTTATTACATCTAATTCCTACGAATTTCCTTCAATTATAACCCATATTTCGTTCATCCAATATTTCACGAATTTCAGTATACATCATTCTAATCAGAGTCAAATCAAATGGTTTATCACTACCCATTACATGTTAACCCATAATACCCATTAAACGACGATAAACCCCCTTACCTGAGTTAATCCGGCAAATCTCTGAGCTTCAAGCTTTTCCTTCCTTCAACCCTCGTTCTCTTGCTCTTCCTCTTTGCCTCTTTCTCACTTCTGTCGCTTCTCTGGTTTTCACGTGAAAAACCCTTTTTACCAAATGGAACTCTTTATATATTTTCCAACTTATTATTCCAATAATAATAATTCCAATAATAATAATCCAATTATTTAATTAAATTAATAAATATATTATTAACTTATTTTAAATAATTATCTTATTTTTATCGGGGTGTTACAACTCTCCCCCACTAAAAGAGTTTTCGTCCTCGAAAACATACCTCAAGTGAATAACTCAGGATAAGACTCCTTCATCTGACTCTCAAGTTCCCAAGTCACATTGCCACCTGCTGGTCCTCCCCAAGCTACCTTTACTAAAACAATCTCTTTACCCCGCAACTGCTTCAACTCTCGATCCTCGATCCTCATAGGTGATGTTTCAACAGTCAGGTTATCTCTCACCTGTACATCATCTACTTGGACCACATGCGACGGATCAGGAATGTACCTCCTCAACTGAGACACATGAAAAACCTCATGCAAATTCGCAAGTGACGGCGGTAAAGTGATACGATAGGCTACCTCCCCTATCCTCTCCAAAATCTGATAAGGACCAATAAATCGAGGTGTCAACTTCTTCGACTTCAAAGCTCGACCAACCCCAGTTATCGGAGTAACACGAAGAAACACATGATCTCCCTCTTGAAACTCAAGTGACTTCCTCCTCTTGTCGTGATAACTCTTCTGACGACTCTGAGCAATCCTCATCTTCTCCTGAATCATCTTAATCTTTTCCGTAGTTTGTTGAACAATCTCCGGTCCAACCACAGCACTCTCACCGGACTCATACCAACATAAAGGTGTCCGACATCTCCTACCATACAAAGCTTCAAACGGTGCCATACCAATGCTCGAATGAAAACTATTGTTGTAGGTAAACTCAATTAAAGGTAAATAACAATCCAAAGCACCTCCCTTTTCCAAAACACAAGCCCTCAAAAGATCCTCTAGTGACTGAATCGTCCTCTCAGTCTGACCATCAGTTTGCGGATGATATGCAGAACTCAATCTCAGCTTAGTTCCCAAAGCCCTCTGCAAACCTTCCCAGAACTTCGATGTAAATCTAGGATCTCTATCCGAAACAATACTCGACGGAATACCATGCAAACTTACAATCTTCTCAATATACAACTCAGCTAATCTCTCTAACGGATAATCCATTCTGATCGGAATGAAATGAGCCGATTTTGTCAATCTGTCAACAATCACCCAAATAGCTTCAAAATTCTTAATTGTCCTCGGTAAACCAGAAACGAAATCCATACTGATACTATCCCACTTCCACTCTGGAATAACCAACGGTTGCATTAGCCCAGACGGCTTCTGATGCTCAATCTTTGACTTCTGACAAGTCAAACAAGAATAAACAAAACTCGTAATTTCTCTTTTCATTCCCGGCCACCAAAATAACTTTTTCAAATCATGATACATCTTCGTAGCTCCAGGATGAATACTCAAGCCACTACGATGTCCTTCCTCAAGAATACTCTTCTTAAGCTCGGTAACATCCGGAATACACACCCGATTACCAAATTTCAAAACACCATTCTCATCAACTTTGAATTCACCACCTTGACCTTGATTCACTAGAGTCAACTTATCAACCAAAAGCACATCGGATTTCTGACCCTCTCTAATCTCATCCAGAATACCACTCGTTAACTTCAACATTCCCAATTTAACACTATTGTGAGTACTCTCACACACCAAACTCAAGTCTCTAAACTGCTCAATTAAATCCAATTCCTTAACCATTAACATAGACATATGCAATGATTTCCGACTCAATGCATCAGCCACTACGTTTGCTTTACCCGGATGGTAATTCAAACCAAAGTCATAATCCTTCAGAAACTCTAACCATCTCCTTTGTCTCATATTCAGCTCTTTCTGATCAAACAAATACTTTAAACTTTTATGGTCACTGAAAACCTCAAATCTTGACCCGTACAAGTAATGCCTCCATAACTTCAGAGCAAATACCACAGCTGCCAACTCTAAATCGTGTGTTGGATAGTTCCTCTCATGAACCTTCAGTTGTTTCGAAGCATAAGCTACAACCTGCTTATTCTGCATCAAAACACCACCTAAACCCAACAATGAAGCATCACAGTAAACCTCAAATGGTTCCGACGGACTTGGTAATATCAGAATAGGAGCAGTAGTTAACCTTCTCTTTAACTCTTGGAAACCTTCTTCACATTTTGAGTCCCAAACAAACGCTTGCCCCTTTCTAGTCAACATCGTCAATGGTAACGCCAACTTAGAAAATCCCTCAATGAATTTCCTATAATAACCTGCAAGTCCAAGAAAACTCCTTATCTCAGAAACTGACTTCGGAGCTTCCCACTTAGATACCGCTTCTATCTTAGAAGGATCAACAGCAACACCACCTCTTGAAATCACATGACCAAGAAAACTAACCTCTTCTAACCAAAATTCACACTTAGACAGCTTAGCAAATAACTTCTTTTCTCGTAGAACTCCTAAAACCACTCTCAAATGTTCAACATGCTCTTCTTCAGATTTCGAATACACCAAAATATCGTCAATAAACACCACAACAAACTTGTCTAGGTACGGATGGAAAATCCTATTCATATACTCCATAAATACCCCAGGCGCATTAGTCACACCAAAAGGCATTACAGAATACTCATAATGTCCATACCTTGTTCTGAAAGCAGTCTTCTGAATATCCTCAGTTTTCACACGTATCTGATGATAACCCGATCTCAAATCTATTTTGCTGAACACACTCGCACCAACCAACTGATCCATCAAATCATCAATCCTCGGCAAAGGATACCGATTCTTGATCGTCACTTTATTCAGTTGCCTGTAGTCCACACACAACCTCATAATACCTTCTTTCTTCTTAACCAATAACACTGGTGCACCCCATGGTGACACACTCGGACGAATAAATTTCTTATCCAACAGATCTTCCAGCTGACTCTTCAATTCAGTTAACTCAACAGCAGACATACGGTACGGAGCCATCGATATCGGCCTAGTACCAGGTACCAAATCAATCGAGAACTCAACTTCACGCTCTGGCGGTAATTCATTCACTTCTTCAGGAAACACATCAGGAAAATTACACACCACGGCCAGATCGCAAATCACCAGTTTATCTTTCGCCTCCAAAGTCGCTAACAACATAAACAACTCTGCCCCATCTGCTACTGCCTCATTCACCTGCCTTGCTGATAGAAACAAACTCTTTCCTTCCTCAATCTCAGGAAAGATCACAGTCTTATCAAAACAGTTGATATAAACTCGGTTAAACACCAACCAGTTCATACCCAGGATAACATCAATCTGCACTAGTGGAAGACACACAAGGTCCATCCCAAAGTCTCTACCAAAAATACTCAAAGGACAATTTAAACAAACTGAAGTAGTAGTCACTGAACCCTTCGCAGGAGTATCAATCACCATACTACCATGCATCTCAGATATCTCTAATTCAAGTTTCACAGCACAATCCAAAGATATAAAGGAATGAGTCGCACCTGTGTCAATAATAGCTACAAGAGGAAAGCCATTAATATAACACGTACCTCGGATCAAACGATCATCTGCAGGAGTCTCAGAACCCGATAAAGCAAAGACCTTGCCTCCCGACTGGTTCTCTCTCTTCGGCTTAGGACACTGTGGGCTGATATGACCCACTTCTCCACAGTTGAAACAAGTCACAGTCTTCAACCGGCACTCTGCAGCCAAGTGACCACCTTTTCCACACTTGAAACACTTCTTCTCAGTACTGGTACACTCATGGATACGATGTCCAGCCTGACCACATCTGAAACACTTAGCAGGGGCACTGGAGTCTCCCCCACTAGGCCTCTTCATCCCACTCTGTCTCTGGAAACCTTTGCCAGCTGCATACGGTTTCCCACGATCATTCTGATTCTTGCCTTTCCTATCAACCCTTTGCTGATAGCTCTCCGCTCTGGCCTTGGTATCCTGTTCGAAAATCCTGCAACAGTCAACCAAGTCAGAGAACACTCTGATCCGCTGATACCCAATAGCCTGCTTGATCTCGGGACGTAACCCGTTCTCAAACTTCACACATTTCGAAAATTCCCCAGTAGCCTCATCATAGGGAGTGTAATACTTCGACAGCTCTGTGAACTTAGCAGTATACTCAGTAACAGACCGGTTGCCCTGCTTCAATTCTAAGAACTCTATCTCTTTCTTTCCTCTGACATCCTCTGGAAAGTACTTCCTCAGGAATCTCTCTCTGAACACCGCCCAAGTGATCTCAGCACTCCCAGCAGCTTCCAACTCAGTGCGGTTAGCAACCCACCAATCATCTGCTTCCTCTGACAGCATATGCGTACCGAACCTGACCTTCTGGTTATCGGCACACTCAGTCACTCGGAAGATCCTCTCGATTTCCTTCAACCACTTCTGAGCACCATCTGGATCGTATGCTCCCTTGAACATTGGAGGATTGTTCTTCTGGAACTCACTCAGTTGACGAGCAGCTCCCATTCCCACAACATTCGGATTCCCTCCAAGTACTCCAGCTAGCATACCCAGAGCCTCAGCAATCGCAGCATCGTCTCTACCTCTTCCAGCCATCTCTATTCTGAGAACCCAACAAGATAAAACAATAAGTACTGATAGGGTTACACAACACCTATCACGTACAGGGGAAATAGAATAATTACGACTCGACTCGACCGACTATGCTCTGATACCACTAATGTAACACCCTTCTAAAATACCCCAAAATTAAATTAAAACATCAAAACATAAATCAGAGTAGATATGCAATTTAAGGGTGTCACACTTGACACTTCACACCAATCATCAAATATCCTGTCATGCTCATTTATTTAATCAAAATAAAACATTTGCATAATTCGCAGCGGATAAAGTCTAACAACAATGCAAAACATGTAACACATTACATGTAAACTTGTTCAACAATCATCAATGAAAAACAAGTAAAACATCCCGTCCCGATGTTACATCTACCAGAGCATGACCCACTAAGGAACTACACTAGACTCCAATCACTAGCTTCTATTCAATCACTGCTCGTTACCTGAAAACATAGTTGTAAGGGTGAGTTCCTCAATCGATATAATAAGCATTATAAAATATCATGTAATGCTAAGTAAATTAACACATTTCATCACCCTAATCATATCACACATTCAACAACGGTAACATCAACTCATAATCATCATCATACTCAACTCAACACAAAACACACGTATAATATTGGAATACATCCATTCATATTATACGCCATACATACATTATGCAATGAGACTCCATGCATGCGGTACCGACTATTCGTGAACATATAGTTCAACCTCACCGATCAAATCCAGATACGGCTACCAAGCTCACTAGTCCCACTCATTTGAGACCTAGTGACTCACTCACTAATTCCTCACCATGGGAATTAGCTACCACCCCAAGGGCTATGATATGCACGCTAATCACCTAGCATGCAAACATCAACAACAATCCACAACAACTCACTCACTAATTCCTCACCATGGGAATTAGCTACCACCATAAAGGCCATAATATACATGCTAAATCACCTAGCATGCAAACATCAACAACAATTCAAAATAGACATATGGTCACACTCTAAGCCATAAACAGTCCATTCACAATTGCATACATAACAGATACATTCACAGTATTATGCATACCATCATACATCATCAGCATGTTTATCACAGAATCATATCATATCATGCTAAATAATAAATCACCGTATTAGCACACTCTACTAATACCTACACTGCTCAAAACAACGGGAAATGATCCCTACTATATCATACATCAGCTAAATTACATCACCCAGCTGCAATGACCAAAACTGCACAACAACATCTCAGAAAAATCACAATTCTGCCCATACGCGTATTGCCTAGTCTCATACGCGTATGGCCCATTTCTCAGCCAACCCCATACGCGTATTGTCTGCCTCATACGCGTATGCTACGCGTACCACTTCCTCATACGCGTACCAACAGAGACAAAACCACGTTCAAAACATCATCTTCCTCATCCATACGTGTATTGCCTAGTGCCATACGCGTACCAGACCATCTCATACGCGTATTGCCTAGTGCCATACGCGTATGACCAGAAACCAGAATTCCAGATCTGCTATGGTTTTCTCTGCTACGAGATTCTCATATCCAACCTTCCACATTCCAAATTTTTACACAACATTCAATCATATTGTCTAACACAGATCATACTGTATTCGATTTTGCAATTCTAACTTTATTACATCTAATTCCTACGAATTTCCTTCAATTATAACCCATATTTCGTTCATCCAATATTTCACGAATTTCAGTATACATCATTCTAATCAGAGTCAAATCAAATGGTTTATCACTACCCATTACATGTTAACCCATAATACCCATTAAACGACGATAAACCCCCCTTACCTGAGTTAATCCGGCAAATCTCTGAGCTTCAAGCTTTTCCTTCCTTCAACCCTCGTTCTCTTGCTCTTCCTCTTTGCCTCTTTCTCACTTCTGTCGCTTCTCTGGTTTTCACGTGAAAAACCCTTTTTACCAAATGGAACTCTTTATATATTTTCCAACTTATTATTCCAATAATAATAATTCCAATAATAATAATCCAATTATTTAATTAAATTAATAAATATATTATTAACTTATTTTAAATAATTATCTTATTTTTATCGGGGTGTTACACAAGGAATGCTTGGTGATCAAGAACCACTCTCAAAAGAGGATCCCACCCACAGGGGAGGAAGCAAGGTGTCTAATGATCCTTGAGGCAATGCAATGATATGATATGATGCCATGAGGGATCTTAGGGACAAAATTGGGGTCTTACAGATGCCCCTATTTAAGGTCATTCTAGCCGGAGAAGTGAAGGTTAAAGTCTTCATCTTGATGCGGTAGAATGGGCTTAAATAATAATAATGAGACAAATTTTGGTCCCTGAGAGACCTCATGATGCAAATGTGTGAATGCAAAACAAACTATCTTTATGGGGAATACGAGTCCGCAAAGAATAAAAGACGATCCATCGGAGTAATACACTCACCAGGAACAGAGACTCTAACAGGACTTTCATGGGGATAAGAGAGAAAAAAATGCGTGAGCAGGACACGACTCTGAATTAGGGGAGACTGACGCTGCGTGAGCATGACACGACTGGACTGGAGACCTTACCGGGGAGTAAGGACTGAAACTGGGGAGGAAAGAGTTCCAAAGGAAGACACACCCATTGGAAAGACTCAAGCTGACTCAAACCATCCACAACTCCGCTGGGAAAATCTAACAAAGACTTTCCAGGGGAAGCCAAAGGGTGAGATGTTACCGGTTAGTGAGTAACATGCTCTGGCAGAATGAGTATCTAAGACCTGTGTACGGGTGAGAGACATCAATCGACCAAATCGTCTGAGGAAAACCTGAAAAAGGTATACTTCAACTCAGGGAAATCTGACTCCACAGGGGACCAAGGTCATAATAGGGAGCAGACAGGGAGGAACACCAAGGATACCGGGTTGTAGGTATATGACAGGTGACCGACCAAGGCGTGAATTGGTGTGTGTTCCAAAACACTCATCATCCTGAAGAAAGCTAGAAAAGCAGACTTGTTTATAGGATGGATATTCGATTCTGTAAAGAATGCGAATCTTACTCAGTTGGGGAAACAAACAAAGGATTCAACCAAAGAGTGCATGAGATGTATTATCTATAGCCGTCAAAATGTAGATAATACACTTGAATGGAAGATTATTCATAACCGGGTTGTAGGTTGTTAAAGGATAAAATCAATCGAAATCGTGAATTGGTTTGTGTTCCAAAACACTCATCATCCTGAAGAAAGCTAGAAAAGCAGACTTGTTTATAGGATGGATATTCGATTCCACAAGGAATACGAATCTTACTCTGCTGGAGAAAACAATCGAAAGATTGACCAAAGAGTGCATGAGATATATTATATATAGCCGTCAAAACATAGATAATAACCTCGCATGGAAGATTATCCATAACCGGGTTGTAGGTTGTTAAAGGATGAATCAACCGAAAAGAGAAACAATCGTTACCAACGACAACAGGGTAGACGAAAGATGACTCACTAGGATAAATTGCACGAACACGGCAGTTATCCAAACAGCTGGGGTAGAATGAATATTCGATTCCGCAAAGGGACAACGAATCTTACTCGACTGGGGAAACACGAAGGGCTTCGACCGACGAGTGCATGAGATGTATTATCTATAGCCGTCAAAACGTAGATAATATACTCGCATGGAAGATTATCCATAACCGGGTTGTAGGTTTTTAAAGGATAAATCATCCGAAAAGAAAGGCATCGGGATACCAAACTAGGTATATAATGATGACCGATCAAAGGGAGCAACAGACATTACCAACAAAAAGGTAAGTGAAAGAAGACTCACTGGGAATATATTGATGAAAATCAATGATCCAAGGAACACAATCACTGGCAAACGGTGAAAGGACCCGCTGGGGATAAAATAGCTAGCTCAGAGCAATTACCCAGAAGAGAGAGGGAAAATCAACATCGAATACTGGATGAAGATAACCATAAAGAGGGGATTACATCTACCAAATACTGGGCAGAAAACCACAGAAGAGTAACTGTCATTGGTTGAGATGAACAACATAGTTAACTCTGCTAGGGGAGAAAATAGGGTTTATAACTACCGGGTAGTAGGTAATAAACCACACAGATAGGACTTACGACTGCCGGTTTGTAGGCATAAAGCCAAAAGTTCCACTGAGGATAAGATGAATGAGCGCCGGTTAGTGAGCAACTATTCATTTATACCATAGGGAAGCACGAGAGACAGTTGAAAAAAGGCCAATTTAGGATCAAACCAAAAAGGCGAACTTGAATCAAGACTCGTCCTAATGAGGATAGAACTCAAAAGGGAAAACCCGTCCCATTATGTGTGTTGGGAGGGAACGGAAACAACCGTCATCCACGAGGATGTATCTCAGTGGGGACATGGCAGGAAAGGATAGACACTTTCTGCTTAAAGGGCTGACTCTATATTGAGAGATTAGACACCCGACATCTGCTTGGGGAGATCTACTGGAGAGATCTATATCACCATTAGCAGGAGACAACAAACAAAAGATATATGGCAAAAATGCAACATGAATATCTGTATGTTTATGATTATGCATGAATATGCGTGATTTATGTTTGATGAATGCTGACAACACAGACATTTCTAACACAAACAGGCCCAGGGAACAAACGCCCGGTACTACACTTCCAGGGGAAAATCCAAGAAATCCAATGGAAAGCCAATCTGCCGGAGATCCGAATGCTGAAAAGAAAAAATCTGCGAGGAAAATCAGAGATATCAAAGGAATCACCAAATCTCTGAGTGATGGATCAACAACCAACCCGACTGGGGAACAGAAGTTCATAGCAGGCAGGAACTGCCACGGAAGCAACTCTGTTGGAGATGTAGAGAAATCATGAGACTTCTGCAAGAGATTATCATTCTCATCTGGGAAAAAGGTGTTCGCTGCACAGGCAAGAACTGCTGAAGAGAACAGAACACACAAGTAAAATATAGCCGCACAAGTAACTCTACTGGGGATACTGTCAGCGACTTCATTGGGGAACAACCCACTGAGGGAGAAAAGATCACACAAGTAGATTCTGCCATACAAGCCACTCTACTGGGGATCAAAACATCAGGAAATCACCCACTCTCTGCAGGGAAGAAATCAACACCGATACAATCCACCATGCAACCAATCTACTGGAGATTTACCTGAGAAATAGAAGGAGAACCGGGGACCGACCACCAAGTACTGAACCTTCACAAAATACCACAACTGCTGAGGAGGAAAGACCTCACTACTCTGCTGAAGGGAGGGGAGGTGAAAACCTCAACAAGCACTCTGATGGGGAGATATCATAGATGAAATATCATATCAACAACTCCTGGCGATTTCACCGGGGAAAAAGACAAAGTAACGGGGTGTCAACCCACCAACTACTGAATCTTCCAAAAGGAAAGCGACCGTGCTGGGGGAGAATGCTGTAAGAGAGGAAAACCGAAATTTCCAACAAGCACTCTGATCTGGGAACACAAATAAAACTCAACAGAAGCTCTGCTTTGGGGAGCAACCCCAACAACGATCTGGAGAAAGAGGATACAACCATGCCAGGAATAATGAACGAATGCCTTACCCTGTTGGAAATCATGCCACCCTTGGGAGAGCACTGAGAACTTCTTAAGTATCCTTTTATCATTGTGAATGTTCACTTTGTTTAAAACAATTTTTTATGAAAAAATTTGTTTGTTTAAAACAATGACATTTTATCAATTAAAACATGCAAAACATTTGTTGAATTGAAACAAACAAGAGTCCAAATAATTGGATAAAAGCTCAAATTGATTTGATGAAATGGTAGTCTGAGAATGGCAAGACTCCATAGATCTGTACAAGTTTGAAATCAGTGATATATATTGAAAGAGGGCTACATTGAACATAATGATCCTTTCTCTACCAATTTGAATTTCGATGTATTCGAAGCTTCAGTCGGCGACGAATCGAGAATCTCTGACGAAAAGACAGCTGTGGAACAGAAAGTCTTGTCAGGATGCAGTTACTTGCCAAATCCCTAATTCTTGCCTAGATTTCCCCAGGGTGAGGTACTCAATCTAGCGGGATGCAAATATATTTTTTCTTTTATGTCTCTAATTTTTGCCTGGATCGCCCTTTCGGGTCTTCCACCGAGACGCTCATTTTTGCCTAAGCCGCCCTTTCGGGTTTTCAACTTAGCGAGCTATTCTGTTTTTTCATATACTTTTTTTAGGCAAAGTATTTCTTGACTGCATCTGAATTCACATGATGAGTGAAATTCTCCCCATCCATAGTTGTGAGCATCAAAGCTCCGCCTGAAAAGGCTCTCTTGACAACATATGGACCTTCGTAGTTTGGAGTCCACTTTCCCCTGGAATCGGGCGCGAAAGACAAGACTTTCTTGAGCACGAGGTCACCTTCTCGGAACACACGAGGTTTGACCTTCTTATCGAATGCTTTCTTCATTCTCTGCTGATATAACTGACCGTGGCACATGGCAGTCAATCGCTTCTCTTCAATCAGATTCAACTGGTCGTAACGACTCTGAATCCATTCAGCATCAGTCAACTTGGCTTCCATCAAGACTCTCATTGATGGGATCTCCACCTCTACTGGGAGAACAACTTCCATGCCGTAAACAAGAGAGAAAGGGGTTGCCCCTGTTGAAGTACGGACATATGTACGATATCCATGCAAAGCAAATGGCAGCATCTCATGCCAATCTTTGTACGTAACAACCATCTTCTGGATAATCTTCTTGATATTCTTGTTAGCCGCTTCAACAGCCCCATTCATCTTGGGTCTGTAGGGAGAGGAGTTATGGTGTGCAATCTTGAACTCAGCGCACAACTCTTCCATCATCTTATTATTCAGATTAGATCCATTATCAGTAATGATCTTATCTGGTACACCATAACGGCAAATAAGCTGATTCTTGATAAACTTCACAACCACCTGCCTGGTCACATTCGCATATGAAGCGGCTTCAACCCATTTGGTGAAGTAATCAATTGCTACGAGAATAAACATGTGTTCGTTGGACGCTTTTGGTTCAATCATGCCAATCATGTCGATTCCCCACATAGAGAAAGGCCATGGTGATGAAATCACATTTAGAAGTATCAGAGGAATATGAATCTTATCCGCATAAATCTGACACTTGTGGCATTTCTTCACATATTTGCAGCAGTCAGACTCCATTGTCAGCCAATAGTAGCCTGCTCTCAGCATCTTCCTAGCCATGGCATGTCCATTGGAATGAGTACCAAATGAACCCTCATGGACCTCAGTCATCAACAAGTCTGCTTCGTGTCTATCCACGCATCTGAGCAGAACCATGTCATAATTTCTCTTGTAAAGTACTTCACCACTGAGGTAGAAACTGCCTGACAACCTTCTCAGAGTTTTCCTATCTTTCACAGATGCCCCAGGCGGGTAAACCTGGTTCTGAAGGAAATTCTTGATATCAAAATACCAAGGCTTGTCATCTTTGACTTCTTCAACTGCAAATACGTGAGCTGGTCTGTCCAAACGCATCATGGTGATGTTGGGAACTTCATTCAAATACTTCACTACAATCATCGAAGCAAGCGTAGCAAGCGCATCTGCCATCCGATTATCTTCTCGAGGAATATGATGAAAGTCAACTTCTGTAAAGAACGTTGAAATCCTCCTCGCATAATCTCTGTATGGAATAAGACTTGATCTGATTGACAACCAGGGCCGAATCACCATACACATCCAGATGCTTGATTCTCAGATCGATACATTCTTCCAATCCCATAATGCAGGCTTCATACTCCGCCATATTATTCGTGCATTTGAAAGTTAGCCTTGCTGTAAAAGGAATATGTGTGCCATGAGGAGTGATGATTACTGCCCCAATTCCATTTCCGTATTGATTTACAGCGCCATCAAACACCATCGTCCATCTAGAACCAGGTTCCGGACCTTCATCAAGTGTAGGCTCGTTACAATCTTTCATTTTCAAATACAGAATCTCCTCGTCTGGGAAGTCGTACTGAACAGACTGATGATCTTCAATCGGCTGATGTGCCAAATGGTCAGCCAAGATACTACCTTTGATAGCTTTCTGAGCTTGATACTCGATATCATACTCAGACAACAACATCTGCCAACGGGCAATCCTCCCAGTTAAAGCAGGCTTCTCGAAAATATACTTGATTGGATCCATTCGGGATATCAACCAAGTTGTATGATTTATCATGTACTGGCGCAAACGCTTAGCAGCCCAAGCCAAAGCACAACACGTCTTCTCAAGCATAGAGTATCGATTCTCACAATCAGTGAACTTCTTACTGAGGTAATAGATAGAAGATTCCTTCTTCCCTGATTCATCTTGCTGACCGAGTACACAACCCATCGAGTCTTCGAGAACAGTCAAATACATGATCAGAGGTCTTCCTTCTACAGGCGGAGACAAGATCGGAGGTTCAGACAAATATTCTTTGATACTGTCAAAAGCTTTCTGGCAATCCTCGGTCCAATCAAGAGACTGATCTTTCCGGAGGAGCTTGAATATCGGCGCACATGTGGCAGTCATGTGGGATATAAATCTGGAAATATAGTTCAAGCGACCAAGAAAACCTCGGACTTGCTTCTCAGTTTTGGGCGCAGACATCTCTTGTATTGCTTTGGCCTTTGCAGGATCAACTTCAATACCTCTCTCGCTGACAACAAAACCCAACAACTTTCCAGAACGGACTCCAAATGTACATTTGTTCGGATTCAGACGAAGCTTGTACTTCCTCAAACGCTGAAAAAGCTTCAACAAATGTTCAACATGTTCAACTTCCGTTCTAGACTTAGCAATCATGTCATTGACATAGACCTCTATCTCCTTGTGTATCATATCATGAAACAAGGTAGTCATAGCACGTTGATACGTGGCTCCGGCGTTCTTCAAATCGAAGGGCATCACTCGATAACAGAATGTTCCCCAAGGTGTGATGAATGTTGTCTTCTCCATATCCTCGGGTGCCATTTTGATCTGATTATAACTGGAAAATCCGTCCATGAACGAGAAGACTTTGAATTTAGCTGTATTGTCTACCAACATATCAATGTGTGGTAGAGGGAAATCATCTTTTGGACTAGCTTTATTCAAATCTCTGTAATCAACACACATACGGACTTTTCCGTCTTTCTTAGGCACAGGCACAATGTTGGCCACCCATAGAGGATATGTAGAAGTCACCAGAAACCCCACATCAATTTGCTTCTGAACTTCTTCTTTGATCTTTACTGCCATATCTGGATGAGTTCTTCTGAGCTTCTGCTTCACTGGCACGCACTCAGGCTTCAAAGGAAGGAAATGTTGCACAATATATGTATCTAGACCTGGCATGTCTTCATACGACCAAGCAAAGATATCGGAATATTCTCGTAGCAAACTGATCAACCCCTTCTTGACAGACTCTTCAAGGAGTGCCCCAATCTTCACCAAACGAACACAATCTTCAGACCCCAAGTTGACTGTTTCCAGATTCTCGAGGTGCGGCTGAATGATCTTCTTCTCGTGCTCAAGGATACGGGAAATCTCATCAGGAATCCCTTCAACATCATCTCCCTCTGCCTCGAATACAGGGAATTCAAAATTGGGAGATGGCGTTGGATCATTATGTTCAATGGGTTTTAGAATCAACCTGCATAATGATTTTGGATAATAAAAAGCTTTAGAATTTAAACAAAGAAATCATTATGCAGATGAAAAGATTGCTTTCATTCTTGTTTTTAGGGTTTTTTGTGATCACTGATTTCATGCAAAAGCAAAAAGTGAAAATAAATGGAAAAACAAATGTTTAACAATGCATTAATTGAATGAAAATATCATTGTATATATGATGCCAACGATGTCATCACTTCTCCTTTTGGCATGGGAGAAGGGTTTTTGAACAAAGTGAACAAATTACGCTGACTTATGAATGACCGTAGGAACATCCACAGCGACCCAATTGTGGCAGACACCACCATGAATAACAAAGTTGCTCAAATCCTCTGCATCCTCTTCCAGAATAGCAGCAGTTTCTTCAGTCTGATCGGCATGGATAAAACCTCCACTCTTGAACAGCCCTTGCTTGTTGAATGCCCCAGAAGAATAGCCAATGCCAGCCCGAGACTTGTTGTCTTCAAGCTCAATCATCTTCCCCAAACCAGCAACTGCACCACATTCAATGGCCAGTTTCGCATCTCGATAGGAAGCAAATGAAGGAGACTTCTTCTCAATTGGCTCAGCAATAGACAAAGCTTGGAATGGAGTTCCAACTTCATCCTCAACATCAATATATGAGAAAGAAGACAAGTGGCTAACCAGGAGAGCCTTTTCTCCCCCTACCACAACCAGTTTCTTATTCTTGACGAATTTCAGCTTCTGGTGTAGGGTGGATGTCACGGTGCCAGCCTCGTGAATCCATGGTCTACCAAGGAGACAGCTATAAGATGGGTGGATATCCATAACCTGAAAGGTGATCTGGAAATCGCTTGGTCCAATCTTGATTGGGAGATCAACTTCCCCAATCACGGTCTTGCGCGACCCATCGAAAGCTTTCACAACAACACCACTCTGCCTCATGGGAGGCCCCTGATATGACAATCTCGAGAGAGTAGTCTTTGGAAATACATTCAAAGATGACCCAGTGTCCACCAGCACGTTGGACATGGCATCGTTCCTGCAGTTCATAGAAATATGTAAAGCCATGTTGTGGTCTCTTCCCTCCTCAGGGAGATCAGCGTCACAAAAACGCAAAGTGTTGCAAGCAGTGATATTTATAACAATACTATCAAACTGTTCAATCGTGACATCATGATCAACATAAGCAAGATCCAACACTTTCTGCAGAGCCTCCCTATGAGGTTCTGAATTCAGAAGCAAAGATAGCACGGAGATCTTGGACGGTGTCATACGGTGAACTGACTTTTTGTGTTTTGCTTTGGAAAGAAAATGTCGCGGTTAGCAAGAGTCGCCACCGACTTTTCTTTTATCCAATAAGGAAAGGTGGAAAAGAACAGGAAAGACCTTAATTTAGATTTTGGGTTCGGGAGGTACATTATACAAAGGGAAGGTGTTAGCACCCTTTGTATCCATGGTTATCCATGGGCTCTTAATTGCTTAATCACTTATGTTTTTCTTTTGTTTGAAAAAAAAGTGTTTGAGAAGTGTTTATGAAATGTTTTGAAAAGGAGAATTTAACTTTGTAATGATTCTTGTATGAATGTATACAAAGTGGTTATCTCGTTTAGTTTTGAAAGGTGTGAGGTGTGAGAAGTATTTTAAGTTGTGAGTAAGCAATTAAGAGTTATACCTACCCAAGGTCTTTATGGGTATTTCCTATCCTTATGAGGGTAAAACTGTCCTTACTATTGAGGAGTAAGTAGTTTTGTCCTTTGGATGTAAAGGGACATCGTAGGGTCATCGATTGGTCATTGAAGGCAACAGTTGTGAGGATACCTTAGCATTCGAAGGGACAATCATCATTTAACCGTAGGCTACACCGAAGGGTCATCGAGGGACAAAGGCAACATTCGAGGGACTATGATGATTTAACCGAAGGATTTTTGCTAAGTGTATCCCCACGTTCGCGGGACATGACCATAATACCGTAATATCGTAGGGCAACAAAGAGAGGTCCACGATCACCGAAATCAACGACAATATTTTACAATCAATTAGGTAGTTGTAATCAATTAAGTAATTAGGTCCACATTAAAATCGATTAAAGAATTGGGATGAATCTCCACATTAAAATCAATTAGGTAATTAGGAGGAATCTCCACATTAAAATCAATTAGGTCATTAGGATGAATCTCCACCAGGGTATCCCACAAATAAAGTGGAATACCTAGCCAGCTACTTTTTCCTGGGAATATGTGAACCCTTACAACATTCAGCACACAAGTCAGGATACCAAATCAGGGTGCAATCGAGGATTACACCGCAAAAGAAACACAACAGTAGGAATGTCAGGCAAAATAACACATGATTAAAATGGAATAGATCAGATAAGCATAGAACAGAACAATTAAAATATTAGCGACTGTCACGTTCGCTTCTGCCTCGCCTAGCGAAGGCCTAGCGAATACTCGCTACATGCTCGCTTAGCGATGTGCTAGCGAGCGGCTGCGGGTTTTGAATTTCAGAACAGTACGACCTCAACCTGCTGCACGCCTTATGGCATCCAATACATAAATTTCATGGTTCAGCATTCACAATATTCAGGCACACTTAAATTCACATGCAAAACCTCAAATATGTTTATGAATTCGATTATAATATCACATGCAAATTAAGAACATAAAGCGGTAATAGTAATGCAAACCTGTTTGCAATCGAATTGCAACCTTGAATTGGTAAGTCGGATTGAGTTGGGCGGAGGTGACCTTGATGCAGAGGAGTTTCCTTCAGGGTTTCCTTTAGGGTTGCTCTGAATTCTCTGGGTTAGCCTCCAGGGTTTGTTGTGCCTTCGCTCTCGCTCCCGTCTTCCTTCCGTTTTCGTTTCCCTTTTCTGACTAAAATCCTTAGTATTTATAATGCTTTTTCGTGACCTAATGGGCTCAGAATGAAGCCCAGAATTTTCTGGTATTCGCAAGCTTCGCTAGGCGAGTGGCATAGCGAAGGGTTCGTTAGGCGAAGGTTTTGCTCGCCTAGCGAGCAGGCCAGTTTGGGCCATTTTCTGGATTTGGCCATCTGTGTGCTGGGCCTTTGTTCTTTTGGGATCAGTGCCTTGAAAAATAAGTTGGAGTGTCCTGAAAAATGCCTTGTAATATTAACGGGCAAATTTTGGGGTATGGCAGCTGCCCCTGTTCAATTTTCTTGAATCGAGAGAATTAGAATGGTATGTACGCCATTCGTGGTCTGGAGGTGAAAGATTATTGAACACTTAGAATGCCCCAAAATTTCCACTTGTTAATCAACCGTTAGTCTTGATGAAGATGGGCTTAAAGATACCATCCAGGAAATTTGATGATGAGGACTTCAGAGTGCGTCGTACATTAGACAATATCTGAAGACATGGGTGTCATACCGGGTCATACGCTAGACCGTACGGTGAGTCATCCATTAGGCAGTCGACTTCGCCGGGGAGTCAGAGTGTTATATGCTGCTGGGGACAAGGGATCAGAATGGGCCAGACGCCAGACCGTATCTGAATCGCAGAAGGAGTTATTCATTAGGTGGGTGATTTCGCGGGTGACTCCACTGGAGACGAAAGATCAGAATGGATCGTACGCCAGATCGTATCTGAGTTGAAGATCCAAAGGGGTCGTACATTAGGCCGTATTGGAGTTGCGGAATGAGTTGTCTGTCAGGCCGCATCTGAGGATGAAAGGGTAGTCGTATGCTAGACCGCGTTTCAGAATGTACCGCGCGCTGGGTAGTATCCGAGGAATAAAGATCAGAATGGACCATACGCGAGATCGTATCTGAGGGGATGAACATCCAAATGGGTCGTACGCTAGACTGCTTTAGAACAGTTGGAGGAACCATACGTTAGGCTGAATCCGAATGAATCGTACATTAGGCTAAATCAGAATGAACCGTACGTTAGGCTATGTCTGACAATATTTGTATATGTTGTATTTACAATAAATGTCTGGGATGGGCTTAGAGATGCCATCATTAGGAGAATGTCAGGATGAATGTTGACATGGAGTATATCTGAAAGATGTATCTGTAATCGATAAAGATGTCCGTCTGAATGGATCTTTATTTTGACTGTATCAGGAGGATAGTTAACTTGAAAAATAGAGTTAGCTTCATGCCATGTCATGATGCATGGGATATTTTATGCTTCTGAAAATAAATGCGGTCATTGTATGCATGTGTATGATGTGAAATGATGTGAAATGATGTAATGAATGAATTATGTGTGGGGAAGTTTTGCCGGGGGAAGATAAATCCAATATTCTGATTGGAAATACTTGTATTGATGACCCTTTCTTAGCTGGGGGGTATTTGATTTTTGTCTGATGGTGGAAATACCCACTGGGGATGGAAGAGATGATCCGTCTGTCTGGTGATGCCGACCTCTTCTGGGAAATAGCTGGTTTTTGTTGGGGAATAGAATTAGCAATCGGACTTGTTGGAAAGCATGGTTAGACCTTTTTCTCGATCCTGAAGCCTTTTAGTAATTGCTATTGCTATTTTATGTATGTATTTTTGGTAAACATGCATATATTAATTCAAATTAAATCAATGGACGTTTACGCAAATAAAACAGAAAAAGTAAAAACAAAATCATCTTTTTGGAAATAAAATTGTATTGATTTTGAAAGAGGGCCTATAAACAGGCAATTCGTGTACAGGGAGACAGAAATCCTAGTAAGAGGAAATTGTCAGAAAAACAAAGAGAAAGCTATGCAGAAAAAGTCCTATTGATTTTAATTCCACTACTGTCATTATGTCTTCAAGCATCTCATCCCTTGCTGTCGGATGGAAGTGATTAGCTTGTTCAGTCCTTTGAACTTGGTTGAAGGTGACTGAGAACGGGACATAGTCTTACGCTTTAATCCCTAATTTTTGCCTGGACCGCCTTTTCAGGTTTTCAGTCCACCAGGATACCCTTTTTTGCCCAAGTCGCCTTTTCAGGTTTTTCGACTTGCCGGGTGTACATTTTTATATGTTTATCCCTAATTTTTGCCCGAACCCTTTTTGGTTCGCCGGGATGCCCTTACTTTTGTCTAGATACGTCAACCTAGCGGGTCTTTTATGCGTAGTATTTTTTAACTATGTCCGCGTTCACCGGATGCGGGAAATCTTCACCATCCATCGTAGCCAGGATCATGGCTCCGCCAGAGAATACCTTCTTAACCACAAATGGCCCTTCGTATATGGGTGTCCATTTGCCTCTGGGATCACCTTGTGGTAGAACGATACGCTTGATTACCAAGTCACCAATTTGATACACCTGTCTCTTGACTCTTTTGTTAAATGCCTGGGTCATGCGCTTCTGATATATCTGCCCATGACAAACAGCCGCAAGTCTCTTCTCATCAATCAAATTTATCTGATCGAGTCGAGTCTGAATCCATTCATCTTCATCTAAGCCCGCCTCTTTCATGATTCTTAGAGAGGGAATCTGGACTTCCACTGGTAAAACGGCTTCCATTCCATAGACTAAAGAGAACGGAGTTGCCCCTGTCGAAGTGCGCACTGAAGTGCGATAACCATGGAGAGCAAAGGGTAACGTCTCATGCCAGTCTTTGTACGTTACTGTCATCTTTTGTATAATCTTCTTAATATTCTTATTAGCAGCTTCCACGGCGCCATTCATCTTTGGCCGGTACGGAGAAGAGTTATGGTGTTTTATTTTGAACTACGTGCAGAGTTAAGTAATCATCTTGTTGTTCAAATTAGTACCATTATCAGTAATGATCCTTTCAGGGATGCCATACCGACAAATAAGACTATTCTTGATGAACCGTGCCACCACATTCTTGGTGACAGAAGCAAATGAGGCTGCCTCTACCCACTTTGTAAAATAATCAATAACAACAAGAATGAAACGATGTCCATTAGAAGCCGTAGGTTTAATCTCTCCAATCATATCAATGCCCCACATTGCAAAGGGCCAAGGGGCTGTCAACACGTTTAATGGAGCAGGAGGCACATGTACTTTATCCGCATAGACCTGGCACTTGTGACAAGTTCTGGAGTGATGGTGGCAATCAGCTTCCATGGTAGACCAATAATACCCTGATCTCAGAATCTTCTTGGCCATCGAATGTCCACTAGAATGAGTCCCAAAAATACCGTCATGCATTTCTTCCATAATCTTTTCTGCTTCCTTTTTATCCACACAGCGAAGCAAGGTCGAATCATGATTACGTTTGTATAATACTCTATTACTCAAAAAGAATTTAGCGGAGAACTTCCTCAGAAATTTTCTGTCATTGATGGATGCCCCTTCAGGGTATTCCTGAGTTTCTAAATATCTTTTCACTTCGTGGAACCAAGGTCTCTCCTCTACTCCCTCAGTATTAAGTTCATAAGAATATGCTGGTTCATCTAATCGTTCAATGGTAATCCTGGGAGCTTCATTGTCCCATCTGACTCTGAACATAGATGACATGGTAGCCAACGCGTCCGCCAACTGATTCTCTTCTCTCGGTATATGTTCGAATGTAATCTCTTCAAAGTATGGGATTAACGTCAACACCCGCTCTCGATAAGGGATGAGATTCGGATGTTTAGTATCCCATTCTCCTTTGATCTGACTGATTACTAATCCTGAGTCTCCGTACACACTCAAAAACTTGATTCGCAGGTCTATAGCAGCTCTGAGTCCCAAAATACACGCTTCATACTCAGCCATATTATTGGTGCAATCAAAACATAGTCTAGCAGTGAAAGGCGTATGGCCACCCCTGGGAGAAATGATTACAACACCAACACCATTGCCCAATGCATTAGAAGATCCATCAAAAACCATAGTCCATCGGGATCCCAGTTCGGGTCCTTCACCCAGTCCAGGTTTTTCATAATCAGTAACAAACATGACATCTTCATCTGGGAACTCAAAATTCATAGACTGGTAATCATCTACCGCTTGATGAGCCAAATGATCAGCTAGCATGCTTCCTTTGATTGCCTTTTGGGTAGTATACTGGATATCATACTCTGTTAAAATCATCTGCCATCTTGCTATCCTTCTGGAGAGGGCGGGTTTCTCAAATATGTATTTGATAGGGTCCATCTTAGAAATCAATAAAGTGGTATGATTCAACATATACTGTCTTAGTCGGCGAGCAGCCCAAGCCAAAGCACAGCAAGTTTTCTCGAGCAGCGAGTATCTTGTTTCATAGTCGGTAAACTTTTTGCTAAGGTAGTATATGGCATGCTCTTTTCGACCAGACTCGTCATGTTGCCCCAACACACACCCCATTGAATTTTCTAACACGGTCAAATACATGATTAGAGGTCTTCCTTCAACTGGTGGTATCAGAATTGGAGGTTCCTGGAGATACTTCTTGATTTTGTCAAAAGCTTCTTGACATTCGTCATTCCATATCATCTCTTGATTCTTCCTCAGTAGTTTGAAGATGGGTTTGCAGGTAGCAGTTAAATGGGAGATAAACCGGGCGATGTAATTCAAACGTCCCAAGAAACCTCAGACTTCTTTATCTGCACGGGGCACTGGCATTTCTTGAATAGCTCTCACCTTAGCCGGGTCAACCTCAATTCCTTTACCACTGACAATAAATCCCAAGAGTTTACCGGATCTTACTCCAAAGGTGCATTTGTTCGGGTTCAATCTCAGCCTGTATTTCTTCAACCTCTCAAACAATTTGTACAAATGATCGAGATGTTCTTCTTCAGTATGAGATCTGGCTATCATGTCATCCACATATACTTCTATTTCATGATGAATCATATCATGGAACAAAACCACCATAGCACGCTGGTACGTTGCCCCGGCGTTCTTTAAACCGAATGGCATTACTTTGTAACAGAAAGTGCCTCATTGCGTCACAAACGTAGTTTTCTCCATGTCCTCAGGCGCCATCTTAATCTGATTATAACCTGAGAAGCCGTCCATGAATGAGAATACCTTGTGTTGAGCGGTGTTATCTACCAGAACATCAATGTGCGGAAGTGGAAAGTCATCCTTGGGACTCGCCTTATTCAAATCTCTGTAATCTACACACATTCCCACCTTACCATCCTTCTTCGGTACCGGTACCACATTAGCAACCCATTGAGGATAAGAAGTAACGGCTAGGAAACCGGCGTTAAATTGTTTCATAACTTCGGCTTTGATTTTCTCAGACATTTCCGGGCGCATGCGACGAACCTTCTGCTTAACAGGACGACAATCTTCCTTCATTGGCAGCCGATGCACTACTATATCAGTATCCAATCCTGGCATGTCTTCATAAGACCAAGCAAAAATCTCTACATAGTCATGTAACATCTGAATCAATCTTTCTTTGATACTGTTTTCCAAGCCTGCTCCTATTTTGACTTCTTTCTTGTCTACTTCAGTACCCAGATTTACAATTTCAATTGATTCCTCATGCGGCTGTATGGTCTTTTCCTCTTGCAGTAACAGTCTGGCAAGTTCACCAGGGACTTCACACTCTTCCTCACTTCCATCCTCGACTTGGTAGATCGGATTTTCAAAGTCATAATAAACAGTAGTAGAACTATTATCAACAGGATCCAGAGTGGGTGTGGATCTGCAATTTGTTACGTGAGTGTGTGTAAGAAAACATAGCTTGTTTGGAAGATGACAGGAAAGATAAAGAGCGCAATATTTGAATGCAAAAGGTCCATTGATTTATTGAATGTGAATATGCTTATGAAATGACAAACCCTTAACAAATTAGCCACTGTGCCCCGGGCCTAGACACAATGCTTTAAGAAGTTCAATTGTAAATATTAAAATTAAAAATTTGCAACACTAAAATAGACAATAACAATTACTCCTGACTAAAGGAAATCGAGATAGTGTCTTCAGCCTTCCAATTATTGAGTCCGTCACCAATTGTTGGGAAAATCCAGCTATCCAAGTCGCAATCGCTATCAGCATCTTCTACAGCATTAATCTGATCCTTGACTACCTTCTTAGAGCTAAACCCTAGGCCAAATCTATCAGACTTGTACGGTACATTGATCAGTTGACCCCAGCCAGTACGACCACCATCTTCAACCACAGCTTGAGCATCTTTCAGATAAATCATAGTAGGAGGAGCACGAATAACCTTGGGCGCACAGGAAGTTGGCTTAAGGACAGGATTAGTCGGAGGAATTACTTCAAATGACTGAGACGGAGTCTCGAAGAATTCACCATCCATCTCGACGTATCTGAAGGTATGCACACTACTGACGATATACTCTTCTTCCCCACACACAGTGACGATCTTACCCTCTATTGGATATCTCAGCTTTTGATGGAGAGACGAAGCTACAGCACTTGCCCCGTGAATCCAAGGGCGTCCCAGCAAGCAGGAATAGGCAGGACGAATGTTCATTACATGAAAGGTAGTGTCGAAGACTTGAGGTCCTATCTTGATAGGGAGGACCACTTCACCGTGGACAACGCTCTTCGCACCATCGTAAGCACGTACCACAATGTCACTAGGCTTCAGTTCAATGCTTTTGCAGTCAAGTTTATCGAGCACGGCTTTCGGTAGCACATTCAGAGAAGAGCCATTATCGATCAACACATGAGACAAGGTGATGCCCTTACACTCAATGGAGATATGCAGAGCTTTATTATGATTCTTCCCTGCTGGTGTCAGGTCAGCATTGGAAAAACCTAGGCCATTGTCAACAGTCAGGTTAGCAACATAGTTTTCGAACTGATCGACGGAGGTTTCCTGAGGTACATGAGCAGTCTTCAAGAATTTTATCAAGGCACTGGCATGAGGTTCAGAAGATAACAACAAGGATAACATCGAGATTTTAGACGGGGTATGCCCCAACTGTTCTACCACATCAAAATCACTCTTGCGGATGATTTTCAACACTTCTTCCATTTCTTGTTTGGCAACATCTTCAGTAGTAACTTCGACCGGTGTCTCTGACTGAGAAGGGTTGACTGGTTCCTTTCCTCGATTTTCGGGGACTGGAGGTGAGATCTTCGGAGAAAAGATCCTTCCGCTTCGAGTAATTCTACTAGTCCCAACAATGTCAACGTCATTAGAATTAGCAGAATTATCATCTTGCTTTACGCCATGGATGTAAACATCACCTCCATAATTCCACGGAATGGCTTTGCTTGAGGAATATGGTACTGGGCCAGGTGCAGTAATGATTAGGGGAGCTACCCTGGGCTCAGCAGTAATCTTCACAGGCACTCTAGTAGCGGTAATCTTCACTGGAACCTTGGACCTAGCAATCACATATATTTCTTCAATAGGGTTTTCCACCTTAGGAACCTTTTCGAAGAGGATTGTATGATCGTCCATCAGCCGTTGAATACCATTTCTCAACTTCAAACAATCACTGGGTTGGGATATACAGAGATCGCAATTTTCAGCACAACCTGGAAATAAACCAGCTTGCAACAACTCCTTCTTGATGGCCAGGAGAGGAGATGTTAAGTCAGCTACATTAGAAACGTGAGAATTGTCATCCACAGCATTAACAGCCTTGTCATGATTAGGCATAGGTGCAGTGATGACATTAGGAGTCTCCGGAGGCTCAAATTCAATTTCCCCAGCGTCGATCATATCCTGGATTTTATTCTTCAACGACCAACAATCGTTTGTATCATGCCCGGGGCTATCGGAGTGATACGCACACCTGGCATTGGGATTATAACGAGGAGAAGTAGTGTTGGGATTCGTAGGAGGATCTTTGAGGGTAATCAAATTTGCTTTTAGCATACCCTGCAGTGCCTGTGCCAAGGTCATATTGATCTTGGTAAACTGCTTTCTTGGCCTGTCTTGTCTGTGCTGGAAGTTTTGAGATGGCGGTGCTGCAATCGTAACTGCTCCAATAGTATGGTCACGATTTTTCTTGTTACGACTCTTTTGACCGTACATAGCATTTGATTCGTTCCTCCCCTGGTAGGACCTTTTGGTGCTTGCAGAGGTAGTCGCCTGTATCTTTCCACTTCGAATGCCGCTCTCCACCCGTTCACCTGTCAATATAAGTTCAGTGAAACCCGATGAAGAACTTCCCAGTAGATGGCTGTAGAATGGGCCAGTCAGTGTACCCATGAACATGTCTACTAATTCCCGATCAGTCATAGGGGGTTTGACTCTGCCAGCCAAATCTCTCCATTTTTGAGCATATTCTTTGAAGCTTTCTTTAGATCCCATAGTCATATTCTGCAACTGTAGCCGAGTAGGCGCCAATTCAGAATTATACTGGTACTGCTTGTAGAAAGCTGTTGCTAAATCAGTCCAGGTGCAGATGTTAGAGCTTTCGAGCTGATAGTACCACTCTAACTGTGTGCCAGACAGACTCTCTTGGAAGAAATGGATCCAAAGCTTCCTATCAGTGGTATACGGCTGAATCTTTCTCACATAAGCTCTCAGATGCATCTGAGGACAAGACGCACCATCGTACTTAGTGAAAGTGGGGATCTTGAATTTACGGGGAATGACCACGTCGGAAACCAGACCCAAGCTTTCAAAATCCAGACCGGGCGCCTTCTGGCCTTCCATAGCTAGCATACGTTCTTTTAGCAACTTGTACTTGCCATCTTTTGGAGAGTACTGTTCATTCTCGTAATCTTCATCGTCGTCCTCAGGGTTGAAGAGATCAACATTCTCCTCTTCTGACTCATTCTCTGTTACCTCTTCTTGATCCTTTGGCATTCTGATCTTGATTCCTGCGGTCTGTCTTTTAAGCCTTCTTCCCGGGTTAATGTAACTCACAGGTTCCTTGTCCTTCTTCTGCTCGAGCAAGAGAGCTTTCAGTTCCTCCTGCCCCTTGGATAAACTCAGTATCATCTTCTGGAATTGAATATTCTGAGCCTGGAGATCTTTGACAGTTTGTTCGAGGGCCATCTTTCTGTTTAGAAGGGAGACCGTAAGAACATTTCAGAATACCTGTTATGCAATGTTATGCTATGCAATGCATGAAATGTTTTCAAGGACTTTTGGAATTTAACTTTGCGCAAACTACCAAAAAAAGAGAAATTTTTATTAATAGTTTCTTTAATCATTGTTCATTACAAGAAATAATAATAAAAATACAATGAAAGCTCAAGTCTCCCAGGGACGGCTTCTTTTTGGGCGAAGATATGCATTGAGTCTTCGTTCCTCATTAAGCTGGCTGGTGAGCTCTAGTACCTTCTTCCTTTCTGCACTGAACCGAGCTTCGAAAGTATCCCTTTCCTCTCTCAACTGGATCCAGGATCTCTTTAATTCTTCAACATCGGTAGGCATATCTGGATAAGGAATGATCTGAGAAATACCTCCTTCAACTTCTGGCTCAACAATCAGCGGTCCGACTGCAAGATATGGCATGCCAAGTTCACGAGCTCTTGCGCGTACTCATCTGAGATAAGGTTCCATAGGAATAGAGTTTTTCTTCCCTAAAGTACTTCTTTTCACCATGCCCCAAGCTTGTACAAACTTTTGACGGAGATCTTGAGAGTCATTGTTATAGTCAAACACAGTGCTTTGAAGGAGTATTTCATGTGGACCATCTCTTCGAGCATAACCAAACTGACGTAGGGCTAGAGCAGGATTATAAGTAATACCTCCTCTTATCCCCATGAGTGGTACGTTAGAGAATTCTCCACAACGGTCGATGAGGATAACATTTTCTCTGAGATTGGGACACCAACGGATATCTGAATGGGAGAGTGACATTATCCTTTGAGACCATTTCAGATTTCGCTCATTCTTCAAGACTGATTGAGGAAGGTGCGAAATAAACCACCTAGACAATAAAGGTATGCAGCACATGAGAGTCCCTTGCCTTTTCATAGTACGGGTGTGAAGGGAATGCAAAATATCTCCGAGCAAGGTAGGCACAGGGTTATGAGTGAGGAATATCTTAATAGCATTCACGTCTATGAATTGGTCTGGATTAGGGAATAGCACCAAACCATAGATTAGTAATGCTAGAATATCTTCGAAAGCATGGACATCCCTAACTTTTAGGAATTCTCGGGCTTTATTCATCAGAAATTTGGCAAGTAAACCCTTAACTCCACTTCTTGTTACCCAATTAGTTTCAATGTTGGATTTTGTCAAGTGTAAAGCCATGGCAACTTCTTCAGACTTCGGAATCTTTTCTAAACCACTGAAAGGTGTTTGATCAAGGATAGGTATCCCCAACAGCCTGGAGAATTCTTCTAACGTGGGCACCAACTGATAATCTGGGAAGGTGAAGCAATGATGTTTAGGGTCGAAGAACTGGAATAAAACTCTCATCATATCTTCCTTGAAACCGGTGGTAACCAAATTGAGGAGAGAACCATGTTTCTTGATGAACTGAGCATGATCGGGAAGTTCTGACACTAAATCCTTGAGTTGAGGAGAGATGACTACAAAATTGATCCGGATGGTCTTCCTGGAAGCCATAACCTGTTTAACGGAGCAAAGCTAAATCCCTAAGTCCTTGAAATGGTTAGCACAATGTCATGATGTTATGATGTTATGATGTTATGTAAATAACAAGCACAAGTAAGTCACACAACAATCATTCCTAGGTTTTAAGGCTTGCATGAGTTCCATAGGTAAGTACCCTCCCCACTGAAGTTTGGTTGGTTCAACCTGTCCTAGAATAGTAACCGGGTTCTAGAAGGATCTCCAATCATCGACCTTTCCTTAAGTCCACTTCAGTGCAACACCAAGTGGTTGACCAAAATTTCCTTAAAGTCCAATCTCAAAGAGTGTAGTATCGAGTCTCAACCAACCTCAGTCAGAACCGAAGCCAGTTATCTCACTACTTTCTAATGGCTAGGATGAGTCAATTAGGGTGCTAAAGTCTGGTTAATGCTTTGATGACACCACGCAGACGCCAAATTTTTCCTCAAGTAAACATGAGGAACATCAGGACATCCAAAGTGTCACATTAACCGTAGCCATCATTTTAACCATTCCAGTATACGCCGGATAGTCGCGATGATCTATTGCTACTTACCTAAGGTACACTAGATCTGGGTGTAGGATCTTTCGTCGAAAATACCCTTAAGAGAAGGAACAATTTGACAACATAAATGATTTTTTAAGGTGACCTCTCTTTGAATCCCCAGCAGAGTCGCCAGTTCTGTCATACGGTGAACTGACTTTTTGTGTTTTGCTTTGGAAAGCAAATGTCGCGGTTAGCAAGAGTCGCCACCGACTTTTCTTTTATCCAATAAGGAAAGGTGGAAAAGAACAGGAAATACCTTAATTTAGATTTTGGGTTCGGGAGGCACATTATACAAAGGGAAGGTGTTAGCACCCTTTGTATCCATGGTTATCCATGGGCTCTTAATTGCTTAATCACTTATGTTTTTCTTTTGTTTGAAAAAAAAGTGTTTGAGAAGTGTTTAGGAAATGTTTTGAAAAGGAGAATTTAACTTTGTAATGATTCTTGTATGAATGTATACAAAGTGGTTATCTCGTTTAGTTTTGAAAGGTGTGAGGTGTGAGAAGTATTTTAAGTTGTGAGTAAGCAATTAAGAGTTATACCTACCCAAGGTCTTTATGGGCATTTCCTATCCTTATGAGGGTAAAACTGTCCTTACTATTGAGGAGTAAGTAGTTTTGTCCTTTGGATGTAAAGGGACATCGTAGGGTCATCGATTGGTCATTGAAGGCAACAGTTGTGAGGATACCTTTGCATTCGAAGGGACAATCATCATTTAACCGTAGGCTACACCGAAGGGTCATCGAGGGACAAAGGCAACATTCGAGGGACTATGATGATTTAACCGAAGGATTTTTGCTAAGTGTATCCCTACGTTCGCGGGACATGACCATAATACCGTAATATCGTAGGGCAACAAAGAGAGGTCCACGATCACCGAAATCAACGGCAATATTTTACAATCAATTAGGTAGTTGTAATCAATTAAGTAATTAGGTCCATATTAAAATCGATTAAAGAATTGGGATGAATCTCCACATTAAAATCAATTAGGTAATTAGGAGGAATCTCCACATTAAAATCAATTAGGTCATTAGGATGAATCTCCACCAGGGTATCCCACAAATAAAGTGGAATACCTAGCCAGCTACTTTTTCCTGGGAATATGTGAACCCTTACAACATTCAGCACACAAGTCAGGATACCAAATCAGGGTGCAATCGAGGATTACACCGCAAAAGAAACACAACAGTAGGAATGTCAGGCAAAATAACACATGATTAAAATGGAACAGATCAGATAAGCATAGAACAGAACAATCAAAATATTAGCGACTGTCACGTTCGCTTCTGCCTCGCCTAGCGAAGGCCTAGCGAATACTCGCTACATGCTCGCTTAGCGATGTGCTAGCGAGCGGCTGCGGGTTTTGAATTTCAGAACAGTACGACCTCAACCTGCTGCACGCCTTATGGCATCCAATACATAAATTTCATGGTTCAGCATTCACAATATTCAGGCACACTTAAATTCACATGCAAAACCTCAAATATGTTTATGAATTCGATTATAATATCACATGCAAATTAAGAACATAAAGCGGTAATAGTAATGCAAACCTGTTTGCAATCGAATTGCAACCTTGAATTGGTAAGTCGGATTGAGTTGGGCGGAGGTGACCTTGATGCAGAGGAGTTTCCTTCAGGTTTTCCTTTAGGGTTGCTCTGAATTCTCTGGGTTAGCCTCCAGGGTTTGCTGTGCCTTCGCTCTCGCTCCCGTCTTCCTTCCGTTTTCGTTGCCCTTTTCTGACTGAAATCCTTAGTATTTATAATGCTTTTTCGTGACCTAATGGGCTCAGAATGAAGCCCAGAATTTTCTGGTATTCGCAAGCTTCGCTAGGCGAGTGGCATAGCGAAGGGTTCGTTAGGCGAAGGTTTTGCTCGCCTAGCGAGCAGGCCAGTTTGGGCCATTTTCTGGATTTGGCCATCTGTGTGCTGGGCCTTTGTTCTTTTGGGATCAGTGCCTTGAAAAATAAGTTGGAGTGTCCTGAAAAATGCCTTGTAATATTAACGGGCAAATTTTGGGTATGACAGACGATGTTTGTAGAAGCTGATCTACAACATTGTACTCACTCTTCTTGATGAGCTTCAGCATCTCATCACACTCTTCATTCACAACGCCACTAGGGCCAACAGAAGAAGCAGGAGTCTTTTGTACAGAGGAGGGTTTGGCAACAGGTGCCGGATTCGGAACATTCACTGCAGTCCCAACCGGACGCTTAGCAGAATCAGAAACAACACGAGTCTTCGGGGGTGCAGAAAACACACGACCACTACAGGTCAACCCGCTCACATCAGCAATATTTACCACAAAGGTTGAAGGCAACGACAATTCTTTCCCCTCTTCAACAGCAACAACACTGTAACGAAAGGGAATCGCTTTCTCAGAAGAATAAGGCACAGGGCCTGCAGGCTTGATGACCAGAGAAGGAGAAGACTTCTGTTTGCTGCCATCATATCGGATAACAACAGGCTCTGGAATCTTGAACACAGGAGAAATCACATTCACCTCTGGTTCATCTTCATCAACGTTTCTATTCTGAAGAATCTCAATAGTCCCATCGTCTAGCAACTCTTGAAGATCCTTTCGCACTTGGCGGAAACCCAATCTGTTGACAGAGCAAATACGACATTTGTCATGGTCGTGCTCCAGATGACTATAATCACACAGCAACCGATGCAACTCGACCAATGACTGTCGAATATGGCTTACATATTTGACCTTGTATTTGCCAGGGCAACCCTGGACCATGTTGACTGACTTCCCATGCTCGGGCAATGGGTTTTTCTTAACATTGGGGCCTGAGTCCTCAAAGCTCAGAATGCCGCATCTCATAAGGTCCTGAACCTTAGTCTTCAGCTGAAAGCAGTTCTCTACATCGTGGCCCGGAGCGCCAGAATGATAGACACAGTGTTGATCAGGCTTATACCACCACTGAGGGTTAGCAGGTATAGCCGGAGGATCCCTTGGAGTAATCAATTTCCGCTCTATTAAAGAGGGATACAGCTCTGCATACGATACAAGAATCGGATCGAAAGTGATCTTCTTCCTCTCATAATTCTGACTAGCTGGATTACTGCGAGGCTGGTAAGCCTGCTGCTGAGGGCAATGCTGTTGTTGATGATACGGTTGAGGAGATTGTTGATAATTGTGTTGCTGATGTTGATAATGCTGAGGTTGCTGATTATCCCTGAAAACAGGTGCTACACTAGCCACCTGGTGCTGATGACGCACTGGCCTCCTCTTATCAGAGGGTCTTCTGGGTTTAACATGGGATTGCACAGCATGTGCCTCCCCATCTTTCTTCTTAAACGCCCCATATCGTTTAGAAGAGCCTTCATCTTTGGACAAACGTCCTTCCCAGACTCCTTCCTCCAATCGCATCCCCATGTTCACCATTTCAGTGAAATCAGAGGGAGCATTTGCAATAATCCGCTCATAATAAAATGAACTAAGAGTATTAAAAAAGATCTTAGTCATTTCTTTCTCTTCCAGCAGAGGAGTAATCTGAGATGCCAGCTCTCGCCACCTCTGGGCGTACTCTTTGAATGTCTCTTTGTCCTTCTGGGACATAGCTCTGAGTTGATCACGGTCAGGAGCCATATCAACATTATACTTGTACTGCTTGACGAAGGCTTCGCCAAGATCATTGAAGGAACGGATATTAGCACTGTCAAGGCTCATATACCACCGAAGAGCTGCACCGGACAAACTATCATGGAAATAATGAATCAGCAGTTGATCATTATCCGTCTAAGTAGACATTTTCCTGGCATACATAACCAGGTGACTGAGCGGGCAGGTGTTCCCCTTATACTTCTCAAAGTCAGGGACTTTGAATTTGACGGGTACCTTAACACTGGGAACCAAGCATAATTCAGCAGCAGATTTGCCGAACAAATCTTTCTCTCTAAGGGTCTTCAATTCCTTGCGAAGTTCAAGAAATTGGTCATTCATTGCATCCATCTTTTCATTAACATTTGGGCCCTCAGACGGCTCAGAATGATAGATGGTGTCGTCTACCCTAGAAATGGTATGCACGACAGGAGGAGGCATTGCAAGGACCGGGCTAGATGCCGGCATAGAAGCAAAGGTAGGAGCTGGAATATCAGGCATAAAACTTGGAGGCATACCCCAAGGAAACCCGGGCGGCATGGCATTCGACACAAAATGGGCACTAGCAGCTGGCACTATCGACGAAGCAACCTCAGAAATAACAGTCCTCTGGGGAGGAGTTGCAGGAGTCGGAGACGGTTGATTCTGAGCAGCCAGAAATTGCTCCATCAGAGCGCTCAGTCTAGCGACCTCTTCTTTCAGCTCACGATTCTCTTGTTCTAACTGATCCATCACTCTTGCAGAATTAGCTCGGGTGTAGTATCGATGAGTCAGCTTGTCTTCAAAATAAATGAAGATCACAGAGTTAGGCCACAGACAAGAAGACCAGAACAACACCTGCTTATGCAAAATGATGCATGCAATGCTCGTGCATATGCTTTGTTTTTATTTCAAGGAACCTTTAGGGTATCATTTGCAAATTTTGAAATTTAAAGCATTTTAATCGCATATGGAAAATATCTCATCAAATATATTTGAAACAAAGAAGTACAACATTGTTGATTATTACAAGGGAAAAGGAAAATAAACATCCTATGGATCCCTAGAAGCTCGAGATACCGGAAGACGAGATGCACAAAGCCTCTTGATCTCTCTCTCATATGCTGCTTCCATATCCGCTTTCTCCTTAGCAAGTCGATCATACTTCCTCTTCCAGAATTTCGAAGACTGAGGAAGCAGAGAAGTCCAGGTATCATTCGGATCATCTATCACCTGATGCTCGAGGAATTCGATCAGAGCGTCCTCCTTAAGCTGTTGAAGCAACTCTTCTCTTTCACGGATCCAGGCACGTGAAAGGTCTTCTTCTCTCAACTCCTCTACGCCTTGGTTAGAGAGGGTTGAAGGCCCAGCCACAACCAAAGGTGTAGGTCTCGGATAATCATATGGCATAAGATACTCAGAAGCTCTCTGTCTGACCCAAGAAGTATACGGCTTCAAAGCTATGCAGTTCTTCGGACCCAACTCACTTCTACCCTTCTTGTGAATCTTGCGCCAAGCGCGGACCATCCTGGCTTTCAGGCCTTGGGGATCTTTACCTTCCTGAAAGAACACACCTTCTAACAGAATGTTATGAGGTTTATCCTTTAGGGGGAACCCAAGCTGACGACGTGCTAAGATAGGGTTGTAGCTGATCCCACCACATGTACCAAGAAGAGGCACATTAGGGAATTCACCACAATAATCAATGATCTGAACTGTATCATACACGCGATCATACCAAGAGATATCGTCATTAGTGAGAGACATAAGTCTCGTAGACCACCGTAGACATCCCTTGTTCTCTTTGAAAGCAAACGTCTGCGGTAAGTGAGAAATAAACCACTTATACAACAGAGGCAAACAGCACACAATATCTCCTCCACCCTTTGCATTCCTCAGGTGCAAAGAGAAATAGGTATCACCCAACAGAGTAGGAACGGGATTAAGAACAGAAAAGATCCTAATGGCGTTCACATCCACAAATTTGTCGATGTTGGGGAACAATACCAAACCATAGATGAGCAGCACGAATATGGCCTCAAAGGCATCCTCACTCATGGCCTTCCCATAAACGGTAGCTTGAGCGACGAGGAAATCAGAAGGAAGACCCTGAATTCCACCTTTGGTGGTCATATGCGCTTCAATCAGGGATTCATCTATGTGCAACAAGTCTGCGATCTCTCGAGAAGTCGGAATACTCTCTAAGCCACTGAACGGCACCTGATCCAGAATAGGAATACCCACAAGGTGAGCATACTCCTCAAGCGTAGGCAACAGCTGAAAGTCCGGAAAAGAGAAGCAGTGATACAGAGGATCATAAAACTATGCCAAAGTACTTATCAACCCTTCGTCAACCTGAGTAGTCAACAGAGGCAGAAGCTTCCCATAGCGAGCTTTGAAACCCAAGGGATCTAATACATAAGATGTCAGATTCCTTAACTCTTTCAGATCGGGTTGGCGAAAGCTGTACTTCTTTGTATGCCTTTTTGGTCTTTCCATGTCTGAAAATTTTGCAAATAAACCCTTTAAGTTCCTTGAAAATTTTCTGATTTTTCTGATGACATGAATGCAGATGAATGCATGAATGCATGAATGCAACAATCACACTCAAGGATCAAGCAAATCACACCAGACAAAGGTCATGGGAAAGCTCATAGCATCCTTAATATCAATCATCCATTTTGGTGGATTATGGTTTTCACCTTATCGACACCCAAGTTCCATTGATATTAACGATACATGAACCGGCTCAATCATCCTTAATATCAATCATCCATTTTGGTGGATTATGGTTTTCACCTTATCGACACCCAAGTTCCATTGATATTAAGGATGTCTGAACGACTCAACCATGAATCACGGGTTTGTTGTGAGTCACGAGCATGGAGTCTTGGTTAAGAACCACCCAAAGGGAGTGTACTAGGGTTTAAACTTGCCGAACATGTTCTATAAAAGGTTCCCATAGTCATCATCCCATCTTTCGAATATTATCAGAGGAAGGAATACTCGTATTCCAAAAATATTCTCAAGAGAGACTCTTATGAGTGTAGTATCGTGTAACAATCGCATCAGATCTTACATCTGAACGACTTCCGCACTACGTCCTAAAAATAGGCCAAGATGGGCTTGGTAAACTAAGGTCCTTGGCTTCTAAGGCACATGTTAAAAGAATAATGCCTAACCACAAATAACTTGTGTGACATTATTAATCCAACATGACCTCCACCAAGTGAATGGACTCGCAAGTCAACTTGCTAAGGAATACTCCACACAAGTCGACGAGACTATGCCATTCTCCTATCCTAAGGTGCACTCGAGTTCGGGTATAGAACTCATCTCACAGAGATCACCAAGCAAACAGCAATTGTATATCAAGCAATTCAAACATTACAATCAATACAGTAATCCCAAATTGTACAAAAATATGTCATATAACAGATAAACAATATCATACAACAAGGGTGAAAAGTAGGCAAAACTACCAAGGATGTATACCCAGCAGAGTCACCACTTTTCTGTAGCGGTGTATTCGTCACTTTATGATTTATTGACTAAATCAAAAGCAAAGCATACAAAGAATCGAGTCGCCACCTCACTTTTATTTATCCAAAGGAATGGCTAAAAAGCGAACAAAAGCCTAAGAAGTTTTACACATAGAAAACTAATGAAAAGATCAGAGATCTGGGTAAGGGGTTAATTACGCAATGGGAAGGTGTTAGGCACCCAAAACGTCCTAGGTACTCCTAGAGAGCCCTTTTCACAACTTGTTGTATGAAATGTTATTTTGTTTATGAAATATTTATTGTGCAAACATGGATTGAAGGGATGAGATAAAGAATATACAATTTTTATTGTTTTTGTGTTTGAACGGATGAACCCGTTGCCTACGTACCTTTCCATGGAAGGTAAGGATCAAAACGCCGTAGTTCGGCTAAAAGATTTCAAAAAAAAAGGTGAATTGATTGATTTTAAACAAAAGCCTTAAGGTCTTTCATTATCCACGGGAGAAAACTCAACCTATATCAACAACAAGTCCACCACGTGAGAATAACTTCGACATACTAGAGGGGTTAACCTTGTTTTCAGTATGGAAGTCTTACAGTTCGATCACTAAGGACAAAAGGCGAGATTAACATCAACCACTAAGATAATTGAAACTTATGGCTAATGTATGAAAACTTGATGAAGAAGTGGACTTGGGCCACAAAAGCAATTGAGTGAGTGAAATTAACTGGTTTGGAGTATTCACAAAAATGAAGTCAAAGTATGATTAGAATTCAATTCAAAAGAAGTATTGTGAAAATGGAGTTTGAAAATCAGAGGCTTAAGGCCTAGGTTTCTAATTTGAAAATCAGAAAGTAGGAACTCTTCTCCACAAATGATTGACTCTATAAGATCTTGGGTTCTTATTCACAATGCATCAACACATGGTGTGAGCAAGGTGAATGACACACTGAGTAGCAGGAGATGGATTACACATCTCTTTTATCTGCCAATTGCCTCTTAAGAGGACTTTACCTGCTTGGCACAAAAATTAAACAAGCACAAACATTGCCTCTTAAGGAGGGCTTCAGACAGGTGCCTACCAATAACAGTAGGTCTTCCAGACTACATGAAGATTAGGGATCATACCTAAGTGGTTAAGCAACCAAGCAAAAGCAAAGTTCAAATGAACTTAAAGCAACTTAGGTACCTGTGGAAACACTAAACAAATCAGTACAATGCTCAGACAAACAGACAACAGTTAATAAGCAACAGACAATCCCAATGTACAAAATGTGTAAGCCATAAGACAAACTCAAATGAGTTAGCATCAATCTACAAAACACACAAGTGTTAGTAACCAAAAGCAAATATCAATATTCACATGATGGAGCATCATCAACTATGGAACTTGGATGCTTAAACCTGAAATCACAGCTCACAAGTAAGTAACAAACCACTAGGTCAAAGCCTAGGGTCAAAGATGGAGAAAAAATTTGAAACAGGGGCTGAAATTTAACACAAAGTAACTTCAAACACATATTGACATATCCTAAAAAGGCTCACATCAAAATCAATAATCAAATGCATTTCATGATCAAGTGAAGTTCAAGGCAATTTCAAAGCTCATATGTGATCAACATGAATGAAAAATTCAAATCAAAACAGAAATGATTCAAATAAATCTGGAAAAAATCATGAACATTCAAGACATCTAACATGATCAACATACAAAAAATCAGGGGAATCAGAGATCATTTGGCATAGAAATCAAGTTGCACAAGTTGGACAATCAAAGGTGTGACACAAATTGTCACACCAATTTAGCACATGCATAAAACAGAAATGGTAATTGAGAAAAATGTCAAACCAAAACCAAAATGTCAGGCAATGTGTCTAGAATCAACATGCAAAATTTCAAGTTCATTGGATTAAAAACAAGCATTTCACAATGAGATAAGCAAGGCAAGGTCACAATTAGACATATGATCAATCAACCTAGCACCAAATAAAATCCAGCCGTGCACAATTTTCAAATTCATGATCATAAAAAACTAGACAGAATGAGGAGCATTTTGCAAAAAAATTGGGATCAAATTGGATGAATTTTCAATTTATTATGATTTTTCTAAGTTGAGGAAAAAATTAAAAATGGAAATGGACATGATATGTGAAAATAGGAGGGAAAGGAGAAAAATGATGAAGCATTTGAAATATTTCCTCGCTGGGAATCGAATCCTGTAAGGATTCAAATGAAGCGCGCGCTTCATAGTGAAACACGATCGTTTCATTAAACGACGTGGAGGTCAGTGCTTGGTCAAACAGCATGGACCAATGAAAATGCAAGCATGGCGAAGACGTGGACCAATGATATGGAAAACCCTAGGACGCGCATGCAAAAACCAGAGAAAGCGTTGCTGGACATGAAAACCGTGGCCTATAGCATGATCTTCATCTTCTTCATAAGGAAGAAGATGAACAGTAACAATCTTCATGCACGTTCCAGAAAAATTCTCCAGAAATTCCAAATAAGCATATCATCATGTTGCATTTTTCATGGAGATTAAAGATCACACAAAAGCTAAGCCTAATTTCACGTATTGAGAGTAAATCGAACAAGAGAAAATTCATGCATGGAACTTGAATCTACCCTAACTCAGTCAATAGTGCATCAAATTTCATGATTCTTTTACCAGATTCATCAGGACAACAAAATCTACAACAATATAGCAATGGATTTCAAAATTAGGAGATACGAATTATGACCTCTTGAAGAGCAGAGCCTTTGAATTCACACGATCCACAGCTTTGAGGTGTCCAAATCTACTCCACAATGCTTGAAATGCAGATTGATGAAGCAATTGAAGCTTGCAAGGTGCTGGATCTAGCTTAAAACAGAAATGCCATTTCCAACTTCATGAACTTGAACTGCACTATTCTTGCACGAATTCCACAAAACAGCAATTGATCTACACTAAATCCAAGCTCAGGAACAAGAATATAAAGTCAAAATGCAATGCTATTTGGAAGAAAATTGAATTATGAATGAGAGAAAAATTTGAAGTGAGAGAGAGTTTTAAATCTAGAAATGTGAAAAGTGATTAACTTCCCTCAATTCTGTTAGGGTTTAGGTATTTATATGAAGCCCTAATCACTTTGCTAATCCATAATTAACTTGGTTAAGTGAAATGAGGTGTTTTTGCAAAAATCAAAAGTTGCATGGTGCATGTAGCAATTGCACGTGAACAGTACTCTTTCTCTCATCAAATTCACTTAGAATCTTCTTTTAAATCCAATGGCAATGCTAGAAAGTCCATACAATGCACCCTTTTTGAATTTTGCAATTTCCCTCCAAAAAAAGCATGGATTAACAAGTGATTATGTGATGAGAATTCATGTAATGTGATGCATGATTTGGAAATTAGAGGTCAAAAGGAGAATATTGCAAAAAGAACCACTCATTTTGGAGCTTTGGTTGAAAGTTATGCTCATTTGAAGTCCCATGCATACTTGGCAATGATTTGATCATATCTCCTCAACCACATATCATATGCTCATGATCTTGGACATTTTGGAAATGGGAGAGAAAGATCTACAACTTTCATGTTCAACAAAATTTCATTTGAATCTTTTTTGATGATGTAATATTGAATTGAAGTTGGTCCAAAACCCTTCCATTTTTGGAAATTTCAAATTATAGGTCACTTGCTATTTTGGGCAATTCTTGACCTGACTTCAAATTCTTCAATGTGAGTGTTTGAAATGTCAAATGGGACTTGTTTGAACATGAATGAAGTATTTCCAATCACTTCCCACCTCCAAATCCACAATTGACTTTGCAGTTGACTTTCTAGGTCTTCAAATGATCTGAAAATGTTCTGATGAAATTCAAGCCTCTAACACCTGGGATTTTGCTTCAAAATGGCATCACAACTCATATGAACTCTTGTGAATGATTGTGGGGTCCAAATCTCAAGAATGACCACCATCTATTGCTCAATGAATGCCTTTGATTGCTTTGACCTGTTATTGCTTCATCTGCAAGACAAAGGTTAGATGACATATTTTTGTACTTTTGGTTAGTGATTAAAAGAAAAGCAACTGATTTATATAAATGCAAGGAATGCTTGGTGATCAAGAACCACTCTCAAAAGAGGATCCCACCTACAGGGGAGGAAGCAAGGTGTCTAATGATCCTTGAGGCAATGCAATGATATGATATGATGCCATGAGGGATCTTAGGGACAAAATTGGGGTCTTACAATATCTTGTTGGACAAGGGGACTGGGTTACTCTCAGTTTGGGAGAGGAACAGGGATAAACTTTGTGTATTGTTTTTCTACTTGCTTATGATTGTTATTCATTCTGCTACAACTAACTCTGTGTTCAGATTCTAAAGTCGGTTTTCAGAAGTAGAAAAAGAATTAACATACATAATTCACTCATCCCCCTTCTTGTGTATTTTTCTCACCATCAATTGGCACTATAGCACGGTCTGTATTATTACACTTAACAGTGATTGAAAAAAATCTTGATAAAAATACATCATTCATCATGCCTGGTGGTCCTGAAGTCACTAGTCCTGGTAGTCCTAGTGAAGGTACTCCTCGTGGTAATAATAACCATGATCAAAGTACATCTTATATTTCTAGACTACCAACATTGAGTGGTAACTCTATTGAGTTTGATTGGTGGAAAAGCAAAATCTACACTCATATCATATGGCTTGAGGATGAGTTATGGGATATTCTTGAAGATTGTATCAACTTTGAAGTTGATGGAGTAGGTATGGTGACTGATAGAAAAAATCTCACACCTGTTCAAAAAAAGGTTTATAGAAAGCATCATAGAGTGAGGCATATTCTGGTGGAATCTCTTCCTCACTCATACTACATAAAGATCATTAACAATCTACTACAAAAACCATCTTTGAATCTTTATGTGCCGCTTATGAAGGGAATCAACAAGTCAAATAAGCTAAGGATAATTTGTTAGTTCAACAATATGAAATGTTCAGAATGGAAAATGATGAGAGTATTGAAACCATGTTTTCAAGGATTCAAATACTTGTGTTTGGGCTTCAGGTTCTGAATAAAAGTTACACCACCTATGATCATGTCATGAAGATTTTTAGGAGTCTTCCTGTCAGATACAAACCAAAGGTGACAGCTATTCAGGAAGCAAAAGACCTGAACAAAATCAGTCTTGAAAGTCTGATAAGTAATCAAAGTCTATGGCTTTGAAATCTATTGGGAGGTCTGATAAATCTTCTCATACTTGGGAGCAAAAAGAAGCCATTCATGATGAAACTTCTGATGAAGATTCTGATGACAATGAAATAACATTCATCATAAAAAGATTCAAGTATCTTGCCAACAAAAACACGAGGTTCTCTGGTAAAAAATCGGGTTTCAAATGAACAAGCTTTAGAGAAAACAAGGATGATCAGAAAGGCTGCTTTAATTGTCAGAAGCCTGATCATTTCATTGCTGACTATCTAGATTATCAGAAGAACAAAGCAAATTCCATAATAATAACCTCACAAGTAAAATAAAAAAAAATGTCATGGCAACATAGGATGAACTTGATGACTAAGAAGAAGCTCACAAAAGTAAAAAAGAAGCCAATCTTACTTTGGTTACTTGAACCTTCTGAGATTCAAAATCAGAAGCTAGTTCTGACTCAGATTCAGAGGATATAAAAGATGTATTTTCTAAACTTTCTAACTTTGATTTAATTACTTTATATCAAGATCTTATGGAAAGATATAAGCAGAAAGCCAGACATATAAAAATTTTAAAGAAGAAATTTGGTCTTATAAGAGATGAACTAAACTTCTCTAAATACCAGATTGAAAAACTTGAAAGAGATCAGATTAGTTTAATAAAAAATATGTCTGATAAACCTCTTAATAAGCATGAATTATCTCTTCAAGAGTTTATCATATATGGGTTTGAAAGAACCAAAGTTACTTCCACGGTCTATGGAGTAAGTAAGAGAAAATGAGAAGGTCTTGGTTGTCATCAGAAACCTTCTAATCTAAGGACTGAAATCTTGATGAAACCCTCATATCCTTCTTCTTTAAGCACTACTCAAAAAGGTTGAATGCTTACTTTTTGCCTACTGCTGAAAATGGTAAAGTTTTGAACGTCAGAACGTCAGACTCAAAGGTCAAAAGTTCTAAGAAAACTAGAACCTAAGACTCTCAAGTCAAAAGTTCTAAAGAAATCAGAACTCAAGGTTATTGAATCAAAGGTTTTAAGAGGTTAAGAAGTCAAGGTAAAGACTTATCCAAGATAAAATTTGTATAAATAAAAAGTCTGAAATGAGTCTAGACCCTACTACAAGGCTAAGGCTCAAAGCAAGAGGAAACCTTGTAAAACTAACCTCAAAGGACCCATACGAGTATGGGTACCAAAGAGTGAGATTGTTTTTGCTGTAAATATACTAAAGGGAAAGAGCAAAGCAACAATTGTTGTTCCAAGATAGTGGCTGCTTATAACTTACAACAAGAAGAATACCTATATTCTGAATCCTAACTCTGAAGGAGGAAGGAAATCTGGAATCTGGAAGGAACTAGTAAGGTAAGATTACTGGTACTGGGAAGACTGATGTTTTCCTATAAAGTACTAGTGTTTCAGACTCTGTAAATCTCTGAAGTTTATCCAATTCTTACAGAATCTGAAAAAGACTCCTAATGTTTTTCGGAAGAGTATTGTTGGAACAATGATGTTTCTTAATAACAGATCTAAAGTTGCACAAAGCAAGGTATGACTATCTCTGAGTTTTTATGCAACAGTCTCTAAACTTTTCTTTTTAAATTATCTGTCAGAAGGGCTTCTTATTTATGAAAGAACAAATACACTTCAATGTAAAAATATTTTCACACAATACCATGAGGAGTAGGATACTTATAATCTCACTTATAAAAATGACTTTTCTTTTGGGACAAATTTAACGTTATGTTAAGCAATCGTAATTGGACTTATGTAGAAATCACAACTATCAGAGGTCGGTCAATAATAATGGTTGTGTTGATACATGCTAGAGAAATGATATGTAAATCATTCTCCTAAAGTCATGCCACACAAAAAAAGAAAGGGGATGATCAAGCACAAAGGCTATGAGGATGGTCCATTACTTCAATCCATATTTCATGACACTTAGGACAAACTTATGCATCAATCCAAAGTATCTTAAATGATCCATGATCACTTAGAAGGTAGATTTGAAATGATGAAAGTTCATCAAGTACCAATCCATACATCATGAACAAGATGGACACAAGCCATTCAATTGATCAAAGGGAAAAGAAGGAGATGAAGAAGAAGGAGACAAGAGAAGTCACGCCCAAACTGGATCAAAAATTTGATCAAGTCATAATCAAAGTCAATCATCCATTTTGGTGGATTAGGCTTTTCACCCTATCAACACCCAAGATCCATTGAGTTTGATGAGACTCATGATCCAAACAATCATGATCCAAGGCCAACAAAAGTTCACCAAAGTCACAAAAATATAAAATGCATTTAAATGAAATGAAAAGACACCAAGAGTATTTTTAAATGAATTTTAAAATAGAAATAAAATGAAAAATCCATAAGGTCCTTCAAAACACCAAATAAATGGCCAAGAAAATTATGGAAGGTTGGAAATAAAATGAGAATCATGTTAAAATTTTCAGAATTAAAAAATGCAGAAAAGTATTTTTAAACCAATTAAAACAAAGGAGAAAAGAGAAAATTCATGAAAAATAGAAAACCAGTGAAATAAAATGTGAAAGACTAAAAATCAGATGAAGAAAAATAAAAGAAAATTTTAGAAATTATTTTGGGATTTTTTGGATGAAAAATGAAATTATTATGATTTTTTAAAAGAAAAATCAATAATAAACAGAAATAGAAAAAGAATTAAAATAAGAAAAAACACAGAGCGTTGGATCACGCCTCATTAATTGACGTGGCAAATCCAACACTCCTCAAGTTAGGATGCACAATGGAACGCACTGCAAGCAAAACATGAGATCCAATTAAAATCCAACCAATCAGAACATTTCGTTCCTCCAACGTGTCTGGACAAACCCTTGCAACCTAGAAAGACTCCAGTCGTCTTCTCCGGTGAGCTTTCACCGGAGTTTCATCGTTTAGTAAATTCAGAACACGAGACCACCACCATTGTGATCCTTTTCTCATCCTGAATTCAACCTTATGCTCCAAATTCATTTATCTGAGTCGAGCTAAGCGAATTTCAAAGAAGTTTCAGAAATAAGCAATCCACAAAAAAATAAAATCAAATGATGAATACAATCAATCAATACCAACTAATTTAGGGGAAATTATCAGAGAGTGAAGGACTACATTGTGGTAACTTGTTTGAGTTCAAATAATGATCATAACTACCTTGTTCAGATGATGATCACAAGTTGATGAAGCTCGATCTGGTTAGAGCACTTCAGGAGGTCTCAGAGCTTGGGAATTATTGCAAAAGTTTCAGAGGATGCCGAAGGTGCTTATGGAATCAAGAAATTGGATTGAAACAAGCTGAAACTCAAAACACGATAGTTGAATTTTCTAGAAAAATTTTAAGTTGCAACTGATATTTTTTGGCTCTCAAAAGCTTGGAAGTGAACGCATTAGCTTCCTCTATTTATAGGAAATGTGTTTGGATCCAAATACATGTGGAATGATGTTGAATTCGGGCAAAACAAATTTGATCCAAATGTGAGAAAAGTGTGACTTGAAACTCATCAAAACTTATCCAAATGATGCGTTTTAAGGGTCAATTAACTTCTAGAGACTTGTTTAAAGATGTTTAGGTCCAAAAACACATGTTAATTTGGCTTGGAATTAAGATTAGTGAAGTCCAAAATTCGGGCAATGATGATTTCTTCAGTTATAAATCACCATGTTCAACCCAATGGGGCATCCTACTCAGGAGGCTTTTTGATTCCATTCTTTTTGCTATGTGTTGGCATCATAACAAAGATTACAATGTGCCAAGAAAGGTTGCATTTGGATGCTTAAGCACAAAGTTGTGGCATGTTGAAGTTGGCACAAAAAACTGGTCATGTAACTTAGAAAAATTTAAGTATCAAATGGCTGAAAATGACTTGTAATGTATCAATGAATTCCACGATCTTCCAAGCATAATTGGACTTTAATCCTTGAATAAAACTTGTAGAGTGCATCACAAATGATATTTTTCAAAAGTAATCAGCCTCAAATGTTGAAAATTGAAGAAGCTGTGATCCTTGAAAGTTGAGAAAAAGTCACTTGAAAATATGTCAAATTTCACTAAGTCCACAAATGACATATAATGTCTCCAAACGTTTGATGATCCTCTAAGCATAATTGGCTCTTATCAAGTAAAGATAAGTTATAGAGGATGTTGAGAAGAGTCATATGCAAAAATAAGCACTAAAAATATTGAGAACTGAAGGAGTTGTGATCCTTGGAACTTTGACTTTAAAATATTGACTTTTTGGTCAAACCACTTGAAACAAGCTTGTGCACTTAGACTTTCCTTGCATTTCAAGGCACATGGGTGATCACATAGACTCAAAATAAGGTGTCCTTGATTTCCTCTTGATTAAATTGCTCAAAGCTTAAAGTTGTTTATTGAAGAAGGCATGGAAATAAACATATGAACCTTTGACTTTCCTTGAGAAGTAAGCCAAAAAATTATGAGATGCTCTTGATTGAAAAGCCCTATATTGCAACATAAGCTTAAGGAAAATAAAAACATATTTTTTTCTATTTTAATTATTGGTTAGATAAGCAATTAATCATGTAAATACAAAGGTAAAACAAACCAACAAAGAGGTGATTGGTGATCCTTGCAAGAAGCAAACCTAAAGATGGATAGGGGGAAGGACCAATATGTGATCTTGTTTGTTACAACAATGCAAATGACATATGGGATCTTAGGGTTAAAAATTAGGATATGACAGATACCCTTATTTAAGTTTATTCAACTTGGAGATATGAAGATTGAAATCTTTGTCTCAACAAGATTGAAGAGACTTAAATACCAAAGACCCAATTTTTGGCCCTAAGATACCGCAAAATGCTCATGATATGATATGAATGCAAACCAGGATATCTGTGGGAAATAATAGTTTACACAGGGGGACCCGGATGGGGACAAACAAAGTTCCGCAGGGGGAAAAGAAAAGAATCGGGAATAACCAACATTTGGGAAGAAACCAAAGTATAGTTAGAGAAAAGACCACAACAAAGACCCAACGGGGAAGACTTAACAAGGCAAGGCTCCACCTGGGAAAAGAAAACATCAAAAGGGGAAAATCCCAACTTCAACCAGAGGAGGAATATTACCTAACTATCAGCCAAGTGATAGGTTAACAAAGGTAATAAGCTCAAATAGAATGATTACCAACTACCAGCCAAGTGGTAACTTAACAAAGGTAACCAATCAGAGGTAAAAGGAACTATTACCTACTATCAGACTAGTGATAGCTTAACAAAGGTAATAGGCTCAAACAGAATGATTACTAACTATCAACCAATCAGAGGGGACCAAAGTTTGACCCAGGAATGAACTAGAGAGAAGTGGTCAAAGAGAACTTCGTCCATTGAGGAAATAAACTCAATTGGAGATTAATCCCATCCAGATAATGAATTGGAAAGGGAAACTGAAGCAAAAATCTTCCACGAGGATCAGACTCAGTGAGGAATTGGAAAGGATAAACTCTTTCTGCTTAAAGTCGACACTCTATTAGAGAGAGGATGCCCACACTCTATGGGGAGAAAAGTTCCAGAGAGCGGGGGGAACACTGAGAAATACGAAATGCGCAAATAAACATCATGATGCTATACACATGCGTATGATTATGCTGACAAAACAAGCACAAAGGGTGTGAGGCTGATAACACAGTACAACCGAATACTCAACTAATCTTAACAAGGTAGAGATGCTGGAAGAGATTCGTTATGGATTCTACCATTCTTGCAATCTGGTGCTGGGGAGACTGTTATACATGTAAAAAAAATCCGGCCAGGGGAAGTCATTGAATTCCATTTTTCAGGATCTTACCATCCTTAAGATTGCTATTAACATTCCTCTTTTGTATTCGCAAGTCGAGGAAAATAAATATCTTTTTTTTTATAAGTTTTTAAAACATATGTTTGTTTAGAGATTTTTGTTTCAAAAATTATTATAAAAAATAAATGAATTTCGTAAATTGAAAAAAAATAAGAATAGCGAACAAATGGGCAAAAGGCTCAACTTTTATTGATAAAATGGTAGTCCACAAATGGTGTGACTCCATGGATCATTACAAAGTTGGAAAATGGTAAATACATGAAAAGGGCTACATTGAAATACAATGACAACTATTCTCCCTAACAACTTTGAATTCCGCTATGCTCTGAACTTCGATCGAGGATGACTGAATATGAACCCTGGATAGGCATTATTGCTTCGAATGATAAGTCCGACCGGATGTAGTTACTTGTCATAATCCCTAACTTTTGTCTAGATTTCTCTTTCGGGTTCAATCTCCCAGGATAATCATTTTCTGTTTATGTCTCTAATTTTTGCCTGGACCGCCCTTTTGGGTTTTCAATCCACCGAGACGCTCATTTTTGCCTAAGCCGCCCTTTCGGGTCTTCAACTTAGCGAGTTGTTATTTTTTATTTAGGCGAAGTATTTCTTGACTGCATCAGCATTCACAGGATGAGGGATCTCCTCACCATCCATAGTTGAAAGAATCAATGCACCACCAGAGAAAGCTCTCTTAACAACATACGTGCCCTTATAATTAGGAGTCCACTTACCCATATAATGAGTGTTGAAAGACAAGATCTTCTTGAGCACAAGGTCACCTACTCTAAATATACAAGGTCGAACCTTCTTGTCAAATGCTTTCTTCATTCTCTTTGGCGGGTATTCTCCCACCAATACCATGTTTCCTCATATAGCATATGACTCCCAAACAACGTCGTTTGTGCATCAATGCATATTATAACCCATACGATCTTCTTAATCTCCTACATCCAACTCTGAGAACCCTCAGGATCATACCTCCCCTTGAAAGTAGGTGGATTATTCCTCTGAAACTTTCCTAGCCCACATAATTCATCAGCACAAGCATTTTGGTTTTGATTCACCTTCAACACTTTATTCGCTTGCACCATCACATTATACATTGCTTCCAAAGCATCAACAATTGCATAATCGTTCATGTCGATCATTTCTTTCTACACAATCGGCCAAGTTCAAATTAACCAATCGCAACAGTAAGGCAAATAACAATTAACAAAACACACATCAACATTGTTAACACACATATCGCACATGAGGGTAACAACTAGACACAACCTAGGTCGAGTGGACCGACCTGTTATGAAACCAACTATGTAGCACCCTAAAATCCCAACTCTTTATTTATAAAATAATTCGATTAAATTTTCTCAAATAAGACATTACACATTCTTCACCAAATTTTTTTACTAAAAAAACATTTATTAAAGCATCAGAATAAAAACATCATTTGACATAAAAAGTCTTATCACCAAAAAGATAATGAAATCATTCAAAACATCTCTGAGAAAACATAAAATGTAACAAACAACTTGTCCCCAATGTTACATATCCGAGCGATGTCAACTATAAGACTCAAAAGACAAATAAAGTAACTGAAGAGGCCTCAACACCACCCTTTAGCTCGAACAACAACTACTCCTCTACCTAATTATATTTACCCCGAAAGAATACAAAATACTACAATAAAACAACAGGGGGTGAGAATACGTTCAAAAATGTTAGCAATGTAAAAAGTAATAAAGGGTAACACACTCAACCAAAACATATTCATATCATTCATAACCATCACCACCATATTTATATCATGTTCACAAACATCACCAATCATAAGTGCAAATATATATGCAATGCACTCATCACCTTATCACCAGATTCATATGGTATCAATCTACTCATCAAATTAGATGTCAGAAATATGTTACTGAACAATCCCATCACCAATATTTGGATATCAGAGTTATATTACTGATTTAGTGTCATCACCAATCCTTATCTCTGATACACATGATGCATGAAAATGCCATAACAATGTAATATAAAAACCATCACCAATAGTTCTATTTAAACGACATACCTCACCATAATGCATCACATCATATAATGATAACTCATCATAATTCAACACACCATGTAATTATAACTAAACCTCACACACATAATTATATCTTTATTCACATAAGGCTCATCGATAGATGATAGTTCACCTCAATACTCAATAGAGTCAGCTTGAGACTCTTTCATTTTTATTCATGAATTTTAGAGTTACCAGGCATACTCTAAATCTCAACTCAGTTAGTTTTTGGCTCATCTATGAACATATCAGATTGCTTAATACCTCACTCATTAATTCATCAAACTCATCAAATAACAACCAGCGGAAGTAACCAGTCACTGCCATCCGAATCTACTTACAAAATCGAGTCGACCACTCATAACTAGTCAACTCCAACGACTGACGGCCAACCCATCACCAGGATGACGATCGTCGCCCCACCCGTCACCATCCCTATCTCACAAACCCATCACTTTAGTGATGCCCAAGCAAGAAGTCTGCCTCGGGGACCATGATGGTAGTCTCGTCATCATGCTGACGCTCGTCAGCTTTCCCAGATGTGTGACAGTCGGCCCGTTACCACTGTGCAAATTGCAAAATTCTAGAATCCACCATTGGATTACTTCCAAAGCTCCGATTTTGATTCCAAAAACCCCCAATACATTCATAAATTTATCATACAACATATATTAAACATATAACACACTAAATCAACACCAATTACACATCAACATTAATTTATCATGAAATTTATCATCATGTTCATCACCACCAAAACACATAAACAAGAACAACACCAATATGAATTTCACATGTAATTTGCATATGAATTCAGCATATAATCACAACATAATAACAAATTTAAAATAAAATAGTCCATAGAGGTATGCACAATCATAAAAGGGACTCAAAGCCTCAACAATGGAGGATTAAGAAAAAATAACAAGGAAGGGTGTTAAAATTCCTCTCTAAACTTTATGAGAAATACACCCCTAGATGAATAATCCCTCCTTACCTGAATTTTATCATCCCCCAAAATTCACCCTACCTTTCACAAGTTCATCTAGGTCACTAACCCTAAGCATTCATCTCATCATAATATCATAGTATATTCCATTTGCATTTTGAAAAAGTATAATCATGGATTCAAGGGTTTTATCACACAAGGTATGTAATGAAGGTTAAGTCGCCAGGCTAGGGTTCATGTGATGAACATAGTTGTATTGGAACTTTTCATGTTACAGGGAGCATAGTGGAAACCCTAATTCAGGGAGGTTGCATCTGATTCATTTGGTTCATTATAAATGATTCAGTTATTTGTTCACGATCCATGGTTCTGACTCATTGGTTAGAATTCATTCAAGGTGTTGCAATCATTTGGTTAGTTGGGTTTCAAGTCTTGGAACTTGACATGTTTTATTTGGTCTAAGAACGTCGGGCTTTTCAGTCATATCCACTTTCAATCATGGTGCATTCATGTTCATAGTTAGTCAAGACCTTAGATTGTGTCTGGTTCTTTTGATAATCGGTTCATAATAGTTCCAGCTCACATGTGCATTGCATTGTCATTATGGTCCATATTCATTTGTCCATAAGAAAATACACATTTTTTTACCTAAGTTGACTTTTGGTCAACTATTGACTTTTTGGTCAACCATCTAACCAAAATCCATTTTTTATCATCTTCATATTTTTAAGTACATTTTTTAATCATCTTCTTGTACATAGCATTTCTATTCAATTCATTCAATTTCAATTACAATTCTATTACATTCAATTTCCAAATACATTTCCATTCCAATCCCATTTTTAAGTTACATAAAAATATAAATTCCAAAATAAACCATTTCATATGCATTCACATTTCTATTCATATCAATTACATATATCCAAATTTCATACATAACCATACATAAACCAATTCAATCATACATAAACCAATTCAATCAAATTACAACATTTCAATTGCTATCACTTTCTAATTACAACAGTTCAAGTTTACAATATATATTTCTACATAAATCCTAAAACAATCCTACATGAGTCCAATTCCATGAGCAATCTCCACAGCCAATCCAATGAACTTCAAAACAGTTTCAAGCTCCATTTTCATTCTATCGGGTAAACCACAAGCCAAATCCAGAACCCGATCCCACTTAACCATAAGACAATCGCCAAGTAGCTTCATGGAAAATTCCAAGCTTGAATCCAAACCATGTTCAAGCTGCATAATGAAAACATAGCATAACATTTAACAATTGCTCCTAACAGAAAACAGAACAGATAACAAAAACCTTCCAATCTCTTCATTCCTCTCAAAACGATAACATAACTCCCATTACCTCCATCCCCACCCTCAAAACTGACACTGACCGAATCCTCTAACAACAGACGCAACTGTGACACCCTCAAACCTTCTACTGAATTTCCAACTTCCATAACCCTTCAAGAACTCCCTCCCAAAAAACTGAATTCAGTTCAGAGTTAAAAACAGAATTTTCTAACTTCCTAACCACTAACAAACCTCTAACAGAATCACACTATAGCCAACTGACTTCAACCTCCAATTTTCCAGAATTTGCCAACCTTCAATCTCCTAACCAATTCCCCAATTTCCTGAACTGGATAACTTCCAAACCCTCCTCCAAATGTCATAACCAACTCATAACAGAATTCTAACAAATGTCTTCATCCTCCAACAATCTCTAATGACAACACCCTGCCATAAGATAACTCCCCCAATCAACCTGCAAAAAAAATTCAACTTTCCCAATTTCATCAACTAACTCAACCACTTCATGACCCTGCTTCAACCCTTCTTCTAATACTATAACCTGCTCGGACTCCATCGACAACTGCTTCAAAGAACTCTGCAACAACCTGCAAGTTTTTTCGAACTAACCTCTTAACCCCTCAACTGCCATGAAAAACTCCTGCTAACTCACTTCAGAACGTCTAAAAACCCTCTAAACCTCAACATTGAGACCTCAGTTCTGGACCCCCACATACACCAGAACCCTACACAATGAACCTCACACCCTGACAAAAAACGGATTTTCACCCTCTATTGAAACTCCATTTTTTCAACCTCCTCACACCCTCTGAAAAAAACTCCAACAAACAATAAAACAGGAATATCATAGGCAAAGAAGAAGGGAGGAATCGAGAGTGAGCCAGAACAATAACATAATAGAAGAAGAAAAGAGAGAGGGTAGAGAAGAGAGTCGAGATCGCAGCAAGAAAGAAAACCCACAGTTTGAAAGAGGCTTCATCTTCATCACGGATGCAGCAATGGATTCACCGCTTCAACCGCGAATGCCATCACACTTCCAACACTTCACTCTTCATCATCGACGGTAAATCGAAGAATCGACAACAACAACGATTCGCAACACAATGACGAATCGAGTATCAAAGGCACGAATAAATGCTCTTCAACTCAATCAACCAGAACATTCCTTCATCTTTCGTCTTCAACAACACGAAGAATCCAACGGCAACGTGAAATCGGTGAGTATCTCTCCTTTCAGCTTTGTTGATGCGCACATGATTCATTCTTGCCGACGAGGTCGATTCACGGTGTTTTCTCGTCGTCGTTTCCTCTCGGAGAAGCCGCGTTGAATGATGCTAGTGTGGTGGATTTGAGGACACGTTGTTTCCCTTGCCACATTCATGGGTCCGAACTTATTTGTTGAACCAGATGGAGTGTTTTTTAGCGAATTTTTTTCTTCGTTTCATGAAACCACTACACCCCCTCATTGCTTTCACCCCCATGGCCCTATGTTAATCTGCCTTAATGCACCTTTAATTAGGTTGATTTATTTATTAATCCCATTCTTTTGTTAATCTTGATGTTGATTAGGATTAATCCATGTTAGATTTAGTTCTAATTCCTTTTTTAGATATTAGGAATTTTTGTTAATTTTAGTTTAATCCATAATTAGATTTAATTAGGTGATTAGGATTTAGGAATTAGGTTTAATCAATTGTTAGATTAGATTTAGTTTCTTATTTTTTCAGAATTAACTCATGATTGATCAACCTTGCCATGATTAGAAATTTAGTCATTAAGTCTTGATATTCATTTTTGTGGATTTTTGTTGAGATTAATATGGTTAATGTTGATTATATTATGTATTTCCCATTAGGTTAATTTTCCGTTCAATTGGACTTTTTGTATGGTGAGTTGTATGATCATGTAGGTTAGATTCAATTCTTGATATAAGTTGTTGATTTCCCATTTGATTGATTGTGATCCTACTTCATGTTTAGGTAGACTTTAATCCTTTAGAACTAATATTCACTTTAATTGTCCATTTAATCGATTCATTTGGTTTATGATCATATTGTAAATTGAAAATCCCATTTCAATTTAGGTGATGAATGCTTTGTATGTCTAAATTCATTTTCCATGATCTCATGATAGATCTTTGATTACTTTTCATTGATTAACTCATTACCATTCGAATCGATTTTACCCATTGAATGTACTTACATATTGTTGCATCATTCTCATTCATTTGACTTAATATCATGCTAACCCGTTTGTTACTTTGTGTTTCCACATGTGACTTTGAGATTCAAGCTCGCTCCTAGCTAGTCATGATCCTAACCCATTCATTCTCATTCAATAGCCTTGTATTGTTTGACGTACCATGCCACTTATATGCTTTAGGCATGGTACATAGCTTAATAGTTTGTAACTTGTATTTTATTTTCATTCCCATGTATGTTGTATTGTGTGGATCCATCCCCCCATTGTGGGTCAAATGTTCCCCCACCCCATGATCATGTAATAGTTAGGTTTATTGCTTTCTAGATAGTTTGCCATGCATGATAATCAAAAAAGATAATAAAAAAAAATGATAAACCAAAGAATTTCAAAAGAAACAAAAGGTACTTGATTCAACTTCAAGTTGTTTTCCAAATAAAACTCACACCATTGCAACGTGAATGCTTGATCCAACATCAAGCATTCTCCATTCATTTTTCAATCCCATCCATTCCATGATCCATTATTCACATCTCTTCTCCATTCTCTTCTCAACCTCATTCCATATCTCACCTCCATTCTTCACTCACGCTTTTCATAATAAAATCAAACATTTGATCTAACGTCAAGTTCCTTTTTCAAAACCATTTTCATAATAAATTGGAATGCAAAATAGGGTGTACGTGCTTGTACATAAAATTCAAGTACTTGGGTTGTCGGCCGTACCTAGCCTGAGGACCTGACACTTAACTTTCCCCCTTAAAACATCTAATGATTCAAACAAGTTAGATCTAGGTGCTATGAGGGAGAAAAAGAGTAGTTAGGACTCCATTGTCCTCTTAATTCCCAAGTACTTTGATTGTTGACCGTACTTAGTCAAGGGTCAGATACTTGTCTCCCTCTAAGTTCCAATTATTAGACTTTCCAAACTCTTTTCACAATTCAAATCTCTTTTTGGATGAAAAAGAGTGGTTAGGATAACATTATCCTCTCAACTCCCAAGTTCTTGGATTGTTGATTGTATCTAGCGAAGGGTTTGATGCTTGTCTCCATACATAAAATCAACCCCAACAAATCACATCATCTTTTGCCTTAGTGCATTCTATTTAAAATCTTTCAATAAGAACGCGTTACTTCCGTTCTACCGTGAATGACGCTTAAGCCTCTATGTGCGAGCAAGTAATGTTTAACTGCTAGAGTGCGAAGCAAGCGTATCCACTTTACCGCAAACAAGCAAATACTTTCCGCTCCCATGACAGAGTATACAAGAAAGTGAACAGTAGCACGTGAATGTTAATAATGTTCAGTAAAAACAACCAAACAAATATTATGTTTGTGAGTCGAACTACAAAGCTCTGACTTCCTTATTGCACGTATGAGGATACGTAAGCACAAGGGCCCAAATTCTTGTCGAGCACATTAACTTAAAACTTATTTTCTCTCCCCATCTCATTCTTTCATCTCACTCCTTATAGCAAGAAACTTACATCCATACACATTTGATACAAGCAAGTGGTTCCCATGGAGTACCATGGATGTGAGGGGTGCTAATACCTTATCCTTGCATAACCGACTTCCGAATCCGCTCTTGGTTGCGAGACCATTTCTCTCATTTGAGGTTTTATTTCTATTTTCCATTTCCTTTGGAATAAATAAAATCCGGTGGTGACTCTGTATTTTTCGCGGCGCTTCAAATTCTGCAAAAAAGAATCTGAATATTCTCTTTGGAATGCTAGGTTTGCACTTGCCTCTCCAAAATCCTCATTTCACAGCTTCTCACGCACAACACCGAACCTATTTTTTTCTCCACTTTTATTTTAAATGAAAAACCTAATTTAGTCTTTTCATTATTTCTATTTTCCTCCTCAACTTTTGGTTTCTCTCACATTTTCCACCACTTATCTCATTATGCCATTTTCTACCCCATAACTCATATTTCTTATTATTCTTTATATTCTTCTATTGTTTCTATATTATTTTAATTAACCAAAAATAGTGAATAATAGTATAAATTCTATCTCACCTCAAATAATCCCACAAAAATACACACAATACACCAATAAATTATATAAGTATATATTGACTCAATAAAATAAAATAATTCAAATATTGGGGGTGTCACATTAACTCTCAATTGAGTATGTTTGATGATGAAGCTTTTTTGATTCCTTTGAATAATTAATATTTAAAGTTATATGTATAGTAGATTATTTGTTACGTTATTTTCCCTCTATGTGAGATTTTATTGTTGTTGTTGTGATTGCTCCTTAGTGGGCTGAATATCTGGTAATTTTGCCTTTTGTTGGTCTGGTTATCTAATTTCCTTATTTTCTGTTTATATGCCCTTATGAGACGGATAATGTGTCTCCATCCTTTGTTCATTTGTGGCAAATAGGGGGAGTAAAAATGCATTTATGCACTTTCTTGTTTTCTGTTGATGCAAGTGATTTCCTCATGAAGATGTGATCAACATTTTTGTAACATGTTCCTTGTTAGCTTTGTTGTGCTTTGATGATAGTAAACATGTTCTATTTATGAGGATTAAGACTTATTTGAAAGAGTGTCTGTAAAAATATGCTTAACATATTGCATAATTGATTTACCAAAAAAATGGCCAAAAGGGGAGTTTGTTATTACATGTAGTTGACAATATTTTATAGACAACACGTGAAATAAGATGTTCAATCAAGATATGAGGCATCATGTTTTAAAGAGTTTAAGTCACTTTAGAGAAAAACAACATGTTAAGCAAAATTATTTGCATCATGTGAGACATCATGTCTCGCTTTGTTTGCTTGGTACACAAGAATGATTAAAGTATTTCTTTCATTTTTTGAAGATTTGTTTCCTTTTATATCCAATCAGAGATTTAATTATTTATGTGCATTCTATTTTAAGAAATATTTAATTTGAATTTTTTTAGCAAGATTAAATTTCATATTTTCAAGAGATTCAGATTTATTCAAGATTTGTTTACAATCAACTTTATGAAGATTGATCTTATGCGCTTTTGGAGGTTCATCTGCATCTCAAACCAAAAACCCTATTTGGACTTTTGTTGTTATTTAAGGATTCGCTATTAAGCTTAGTGTGTTTTATTGTTATTGAATATTTGTTTGTTTTTACTACTTTATCCCTATGTCATATTTCTAGGTTAGAAGAATAGAGTATTTGAATTGTATTATTGCACTCACATACTTTTATAATTGTACAAACACTTGGGAGAGTGTTTAAGTGAAAGTGATAGGGGTCTTAGATTCATGGGGAGCATGGATCTAAGTTCATGGGTAGTCTTAGAAAAAAAGGTATTGAACTAGGAGAGTTTAAATAATACCAATTTTAACTTATGACTATTAAGAGTGAATTTCATTTTATTGGATTGATACCCTTCAGACGTAAGTGACTTTGCACCAAACTAGGTTAACAATTTATGTGTTCCAACATTTTTCTCACATCTTGACGCCAGTAGAACATGATTTCAGAGACCAACTAGACTAGTGAGGTAGTTCAACATGTGATAGACTGCCAAAGGAATGGTAGAAAATGGTTACCATATAGTGACTTGATTACTAAATTTATGATGCATGTTGGATTCGATCTAGATGAGTAAGAGTGAGTTAAGAGTTGCACCAAAAATTGGGAAACATAGTTTGAATTTGATGATATCAAAGACCAGGATGAAGTCTTAGTTCATATTGTTCCTCCTAAGGTTGCAAATTAATATTTTTAACCTCAGCAACAAGCACCTCTACAAGCAAGAACACCAAACCTGAAAGATTTCGATTATGAGATTCCTACCACTCCTCCTACTGAAAATATACTCAACATTATTCTGACTAACACTCAATAGAGCAACATGAGGCATGAAGATAACTTAAGGATCTAAATCATATGGTTGTCCAAATTCCTTTCATTTTAAATCACTAGGCTAACACCATAGTACCTATTCCTCCTAGATGGTGATGATGATGATGGAAACAACCAATAGCTTCTTTCTTGTTGTTTTTTGTGTTTTGTTTTCCTTGCTTGTTTTCTTTGTTTCTTCCTCTTTTATTTCAAATTGTAATTCACTCTTTTCTTAATATATGAATGTTGCTTTCTCGTTTATCTAACTTGATTAAATGTGTTTTATGTGTTGTTTATGTATCATCTCTTATATCTTTCTTGCTTTTTGATAATGACAAACAAGAAGAAGCGTACTCCTAGGGAGAGTAGAGTATACTCTCTTTATTTGTGAATGAGAGCTTAACAACTTCAATTTTTTTCATCTATATTTTTCTAGTTTACCAACTCCACGGGAGATGCGTTGTTATCAAAAAAAGAGGGAGAATATGTGGTTCTATGTGATATGCTAGTTAATGTCTTCTAAAGGTTTTAATGATGGCAACTAAACAAGGAAGAATAAATCACAAGTATCATCAGTCAAGAAGCAAGCATAAGATTAAGTGTTCAAATTCCAATTGAAAGAGTTAAACAAATTTAAATAAAGTAATAGAAAATAATTGAAGTTCTGAATTTGTGAAAGCTCTCCTAATTTCGCGCTTAGTGTTTTATCTGGAATTTGATAAGTTAAACATAATTTAAACAAGAATAGGTCTTGAGGTACCAAGGCCACACACACACACACACACACATAACACGCGCATGCATGCACACACACGTATACGCACACACGCACGGAGACGCACGCACACACACCCGTACACACACGCGCACGCATACAAACACACACGTGCACACACATATACACATACACACACCCACACACGTACAGACACACACACACCCACACACACACGCAAAGACTCCTTAAAACCAATCAAGGCGAGTATATAAACAATTTTGATCAATTATAAAAGAAAAACTCATTGTCTAATCAATTATGCTTTTTATCTAATCTATTCAGGCAAGAGTAATGCCTTCTAATCAATTAGGAAGTTTTGTAATCGATTAAGTGACATTTTAAATTAAGGTTTCCTCTTCTGGACTAACCTAATCCGTTATATTGTTGATCTAATCGATTAGGATGCGACCAGACCCATGAATTGTTGCCTTTATAGTCAATTTTTTTCTTATATAAAGGGGTGATTTCCTACTTTTAAAACACACAAATTTTCTGAACTATCTACTACTCTATTTCACTCATTCTCATTGTGTTATTAGTTTTACTCACTTAAAAATGTCTTAGTACCAGAAGAGTGAAAATCTTCATATGGGTGTTGTGTGTTTTATGTTTTATGTTGAATTTGTATATTCAAGAGTTTAATCCTCTTGTGTTGTTGTAATAGATTTGATGGTTATAAGTTAAAATTGTAAAAAAAACTTGGTGTAACATTGTTGGGTTGAACCTGCCTAAAAGCTCAAGTTGTTGTTTGTAGAAATCTCAAAAGGAAACTTTTGGGGACTGCACTAGATTGTGTGGTTTAAGGTCGAACAAATATAACTTTCTCTTTTTCGCTGCTTAATCTATTCTTCTGCCATATTCTTGAAATCGATTATTTTTCTAAAAAGTTTTTGAAAAAATAAATAACACAATTTACCCATGCCCTCCCATGTTTGGAGTCGCTTGTTCAAGCACAAGCATGTTAGGGAGACTAGGGAAAACGGAAGTAAAAGCGAAGGCAATGCTCCAAGACCACAAAAGAGTGAGATACCACATTTCCACCCAAAACCTTAATGATTTAGGTAAGTGTGTTTTCTCTCTCTTATAAATTCAATATTCTAGTCAGTCATAAGTGACGTGAGAGTTAACCACTCACCCTTGAACCCAATAATCTCCCCCATAAGCGTGAGTACCCCACATCTATAAGAAGATCCAACCCATAGATCCAACTCTCACTTCCCCACCAAGCCGAACCATAAGAACTCTTATCTCCATATCAAACCAAAACTTCGATACCAGTTAGAAAAATCTGACAGAGAAAAAATAAATGACACAATCCAACACAAAGATATGAAAACTCCAAAGGCAGAGAAAATATCACAGTCGTTGTCAAATGACAACACATTATTTATCCTAAACTACCTCAGTCCCAATACACATACACCTCAAGTACACAACACTGTAACACAAGAGTCTAAGAGACAAAAAAATTAAATACAAATTTAAAATGTTTTTGATTGGTAAATTATGTAATGAAGAAATTGAATCTATTATATAGCTTTAAACATATATATTTCCGACCGATACCAACAAAGCGATTACGACAATTCCTAAGGAAGAATGTCGATGTGAAAAACATGTTTTCTTGAGAATAGTTCACCAAAATAACAGTTTTTTTTGTTAATACCCATTTTTCCTCTGCCATATTGAAATTATGTTCCTCGGGGGACAAATGTCGAACACGATGCTCCAGCAACGAGTGCGACAAGATATACTAGAAATAATACACTAACTAGTAATAGATGATGGAGCATAAAATTAATAAAGAACACAATCAAATTATTTATCCAGTTCGGTGAAACTACACCCACATCTAGGGAGATGAGTCCACAACCCAAGTAAGAAAATTCACTTAGTAGTTTAGTATAATTAGACTTACAAGCAAAAATAAATCATATATTGTTCAATGTCTCTTCCTAACACTACCCAATGACTTTATATTTAGAGTATCCCCCTAAATATGAGAACATACTCACTTTATTCTCTACCACAATCCTAGTGACAAGGGCAAACAACCACTAAACCCTAGTGATCAACTTCAATCTTTACAAGATAAAGAATGTTGAAAATTACAACTCAAGTAGACAAACATTTTATGCCAAGTTACTGAAACAACATAAAGATCTTACACTAATCCCATTATGGCATTAGCATGGATACAAGGCACAAACCCTAACATTTTAAGATCTTCAATGGGAGTGCTTACTTTCCAATGTAGGTTTGAGCTCCTTATATAACAATGTAACTCTGGGCTTTTCTCATTGAATAATATCTTTGAATTCATCCAAAATTAATGCAGAATCTGTTGGATATTTAGGTTTCTCCTTGAATATATCCAACAAGGTATGATTTGTTTTCAATTCAAATTCAAATCTAAATCTTCATTTAAATCTAAATTAAACTACATCAAGTTCTCAAACAAATCACCTAGTCATATTGTTAAATTAATAACAATAAAATCTTTAACAAATCTTCTGCAAAACACACTAAAAAATGCAGCATTCAGGTGCCTATTGCACAAGGCCCAGATGTCTTACCAACACGCTGAAGCACTACGCCTAACATGTGTCCTTTATGCAGTTTCATACAACTTTAGCAAGCTATACCAATCTTGAACACTTAGACATTTCTCCAAGTTGTTGTTTTTCTAACATGCAGTCAATCCAAAGGATCATTCTAATAGGAACAATAATATCCCCTTTGGCAAATTATGGAAAAACAAATTTTCAAGATAAATAGAATTTCTTCCATGACAACAAGTGATAACTAGTAAATGAACTAGATCTTCAGATAATTTCAGCAGTAACAACTTCCATGTATTAGATTTAAGCACCAGCAGCAACAGAGGCCAAAAGCATCAACATCCATATGCTTTCACATAGTCCATTCAATTTGCTCCAAACCAAATAGATAGTCATGCAATCACTCAAAGACTTAGTCTTGCATGAATCTAGTATTTTATAGCCAATAGCATACAATCCTACTAACTAACATATATCAAATTGCAATTATTCACATACTTAGTAATGCATACAAAATCGGTTAGTAGATGATATCAATGAATACTACTAACACAAATAGATCTATTTTCACAGATACATGGATTGGGACCTGATTTTTTGCCCAATGCTTCATCTTGAGCACAAAATTAGCATTTTTCCAAATGGAGTTAGCACTAAACGAACACCAATTTTATCTGCACACAGCAGATACACCACTTCATCTCATAACTACCCTTTTTGCCATAACTTGGCAAAGGGTTAGTTCTTCAACGAATCAATATGCATAGAGAATATCATACACAATGGCTGTCACACACGGGTTATGTTAGCACATATACACCAAGATTATAACAAAACCACCAGAATAAGGATCAATATATGCACAATTATTATACAACCCAGTCTCAAAAGGTTATAAATCCCTTACAGGAAAAAAAATCCAACTAACAGGGACCACCAATCTGACTTGACAACATCATAAGATCTCTGAAGGGCAGTCTTCAATCTTCATGCCTAGTTGAATTATTGCGGTTCTCAAGGAGTTCATCTGATTCAGAATCAGTTGTTCCAGATTCATTAGATCCATCATAATAAACTTCGCCTTCTTTATCTTTTCAGGGTTAAGATTTTTAAAAATAATCTTCTTATAGCATGTTCCACCAGATGGTTCAACAACAACGATGTGATCCTTAACAGCTTCAGCTTCGTTGGCTTTGTTCAACCATAACTCCAACATATCAATAACTCACTTTGAAGCTTCAATCTCATGGACAAGCTTGTTTCCACTAGCTTGATCTTGATTCATTTTAGATGAAGGATCTGTAATTAAAGAGTAGGATAAGGAAAGATATATGGTTCTCTTGCTTGTAACACCATCCCATTTCTAGCACACGTGATATAACCACGAGAAGCTCATTATTTAATGTGCCAAAGTAGTCTTAGGGGAGAGAAACGTTTTTTTCTCTTTTGGCACAATTCCCCGTCATTCATTGTTATGGACTCTGAAGAGTGAAAATAATTTCAAATTTATTTCCATCCAAAGCTTTAGTGAGAATATCCCAGACCAATGTCATGACATCGCGTCTGACATTATAATTATTCAACATGTGCTTTAGCCTAAGCAATTTCTTATCACGGTTTCCAATTGTAGATAGGTCATCTTCATCATTAGATAAGATTACTCTTTCGTGCTCCTTTCTAACCCAAGATATTATGTTGTCAACAAAACTCTTCCACTCACATGGATTGTCACCATTGTAACTTAGCATGAGGTTCTCCTTGCTTGTTACACAACCTGTCTTCAATAGTTGTACCACTTCCTCAAACATCAATGCCTCTATTGACATCTTCCTTTTAAGTCTTATTATTTTGTGATATGCACATATTCCCTTCAATATTTTCTCATTGTAATTTATCCTTTTCTGATTATTGGACATGATTACCAAGGAACTTATTTCAGCAACTTGCTCGACCTTCCTTTGAGTTGAGCACTAATCTACCATCATGTTTCTCAAGATAAGTATGTATTGAACAACTTTAATGACATCCTTGCAATTTTTCTCTTGGGGATCACATGAGTATTCCTTCATTTGCTTTGCTTGACACTTATGAAGGTAGCTCACCTCTCTCATCATGCCTTCCTCAAGCTCATTCAATATTTGATCAACAGACTGTACTCTTATACTTATCCTTACATCCTCATTATTTCTTATGTTGACCCTTTACATATTCTTACTACAAGAACCACACAAGCATTTAGCTTGTTGAACATGTTTCTTGTCACCTTCACTTACTGATTTCTCTCAGTCCCTATTTATGAGACCAAGATCTTCATTATTTTGGGGAGACATATCATTCACATAATCCAGAAGAATATTTTCATTCTTACACATTGCTTCATTAACCAGAGTCTTCACGTCTTCCAAGACATGATCATGATAATCACCCATATCATCAGTTATGCCATTATCATCATCAACATCTTTATGAACATGGCCATCAACTTCCTTATGCACTTGATATTAGTCAACATGTTGGACAAGGTTCCTGACACATTGGTATCACCATCGGGATTTCTCAAACCTGATTTATGGGAATCTTTAAGTTGAAGAGTTTTAACAGTCCAATCAAAATGCCCTCAACATCTAGATCAGACTTGTCTGATACAAACTCCAGTGCATCCACTTCCAATTCATCAAGCACCATGGCATGTTTTTGATTTGTCTTAATTTCAGATATATGAGAAGGTGTTATATTGTAACTTTTCTCCCTTAGTTGAACTCTAGAAGGTTGTTCAAAGTTGGGAGAACCTCTAGCCTGACCATCATCCTTCCCTTCAATGACACAATCCTTGTGAGTTACTTCAGACTCCTAAGACAGATGTTGGACCATCTTTTTTGACATCTTAGTAGACCTTTCTTCAAGCATAATAGCTTTATCAATCCCGAGGTCTTGCAAAATCTTGATGTCTTTCTCCTTCTACATAAGAACTTATTTACCTTTGACACAATTTTGGTTCACATTGATAGATAACTCTCTTTTCAGTGGAACATCTTATGGACTTGGAATAACCAATTTCCATGAGCCTTTGATTCTTCCCTTTGCATGATTCACACAAGTTATCCTATCTCTAGCCATGTGACAGGTACCCTTACTATTAAAACACCAACTTTTACTTGAGGAACCTCTATGCTCTATGGAGCCGGTTGAAGTAATATTGGGACTCCACTTCTTCTTACCATGAACTTTCTTGCGTACTCTTATGTTTAGATTCAACCATTCAAAGAAATAAGGCCTTGTAGGTCCATATTTTCCATAGTGGTGACATATCAGAGGTTGTTTCTTATTTCTCCCGTGATAAGGTGACACATGATGAACATGATGTTGGGACATGTGGTCTAACTTCAGAACTTGAGTCTTCTTCTTTGGAGGAACATTGAACCTTACAACCTTCTTATTTCCATTCAAGGTATCATTCATAACCTTTGGACATTTTCTTAGAAAGTGAGCAGATTCATGATTATATCCACCTTTGGATTTTAACACTCTAACCTCTTTTTCTATACCAGTGATGGAAGAAGCTAGATTTATGATTTCTATGAGAAGATCATTGATAGTTTTCTTCTGATTTTCTATTTTTATGCAAGTTTCCTCTTGTTCTTGATGAAGGTCACTTATGTTTTTATTTAGTCTCTCTATTTCCAAGCAGACTTCTTCCATACTGGGATGCAAGATCATGAAGGGTGTATCAACCTTTTATTTAGTCTAGTATTGAATACTGGATATACTTTAATATTCACATATTCTAGAATAAGTAATCACATTATTAGCAGTTTCTACCTTACATTCACTATCAGAATCAGACAAAGTGATTGTTAATCCCTTTTTTTGTTTCCTTAGAAAATTAGGGAATTCTAGTCTAATGTGTCCATAACCTCCACATTCAAAACACTAAGTACCTTTACCACTATTGGGATCTTCTTCATTCCTGTCTTTGTTCTAGGGATTGTTGTGGGACCTCTTGTCTGGGACATTGTGAAGGTGCAAGAAACACAAGAAGGGGGGGGGGGGGGGGTATTGGGTTTTTGAATTTAAAAACTTTTGCAACCAAAAATCTCAAACAGCAAAGATAATGATAAAGATAAGGGATGTTGAGTAAATCAAAAGAAGGATTTTGTTATCGTATCTACACAGACTGGAGTGATATTACCAACGTTTTAAATTACTGATATAGTTTAAGTTCAAGTTTTCGGAAAGTTTAAAGTTTAATTTGAAAGTAATAGCGAAACGTAAGATAAACGAAATAAAATAAGCGGAATTGTAATATGATAAATTATCTTGCAAGGATTGAATTTCTTCTACCGTTTACGTATGCAATGTACTGATTAATTTTGGAATAACCATGTATTCATTCATACTTCCACATACTTTTCAAAACAACATGTATGTCTACATGAAAGTTTCAAGATTCTAATCGGCTTATTGAATCGATGATGTCTCAATCGATTGTCGCAGCCCGAAAAATACAGAGGTGCGAAAAACAACCGGCGAGAAAGAAATGACAGAAGAGTCGCCACCGTGCATTATTTATCCCAAAGGAGGGAAAGGAAACGCTCGAAGTAAACCTGGAGAAAGGAAAGGAAAAGACAAGGTCTCGCAACCAAATCTTGGGTTCGGGAGTCGATTATGCGAAGGGAAGGTATTAGCACCCCTACGCATCCGTAGTACTCTACGGGATCCACTCTTGTTTGTTTCTTGTCTAAAGGGTGTGTGTTTATCTAATGTACTATTTACTAAAAGGGTCAAGAGAAAAATGACTCGCACAGATATCGCATCCATTGCATACGTATCTCATCTGAATATGAGAATCAGAGTCTTCGTAGCTCGGGTACCTATGGGTTAAAGAGGAGTGTGCTCGCTAAGACGTCGCGTCTTATGCCTACGTATCTCATCGGGAATGAGAATCAGAGCAAAACGTAGTTCAGCTAACTACGGGAACAAAGGGTCTCGATTGCAACTAGGGCAAGAGAAAGGGAAAGTCTCGATCGCAACGAGGGCGAGAGAAAGGATCGCAACGAGGGCGAAAGAAAACAAGGATTAGTTGTTAGTCGTTAGTCAAACTCGGCAAGACATCGCGTCTTGTGCCTACGTACCTCATCTGAACATGAGAATCAGAGTTGCCGTAGTTCGGCTGACACGCACGCCAAACAAACAAACAACAAGCAGGCAAACATGGAGCCTGAATGCCAATCACTGGACTTACATCAGCATCCGAACCAAAACACACACACAAAAAGGCAAACGTGGAGCCCGAACGCCAATCACTGGACTTACATCGGCATCCGAACCAAAACACACGTACACTGGAACCCGAATGCCACTCGATGGACTTACATCAGCTTCTAAGCACACAACAACCAAACAAGTTAATAGGGAGTCGGGAACTCGAGCCTATAACTGTCAAGCACACACACAAAAAGAAAGAAAAGGGTGAAAAACAAAAAGGGTGCCCGGAGAGATCTCGTGCGACCTCCTGCCTACGTACCTCATCTGGTATGAGGATCAGGGCGACGTAGTTCCCCTACATAGGGATTGCCATCTGAATATGGACTTACAAAAGGAGGACACCAGTTGTGTCAAAGGAGAGTGGGCAATGTGTTCACATCCTAGCAGTAGGTGTCGCAGCTCGCTGAATCGAGTCTTAGGCAGTTACCTCTTTGCAATAGAACGGACTACATGCCACAAGATCGGAGACGCTCGGAAAGGTCTAGAAGTGGGGGAAGCTCTGCCCTAGTGTTGTCATGCAATATGTACTTAAGTGTTAGGATTTACGAATGGGAATATCTACCTAATGTTAGCATGCAAAGAAATATGGGAATTCTACCTATGTTATCATACAAAAGGTTCTATCTAATGGGTGCTACCTAATCGGAACAAGAGTTGACGAGTGGAGCAAGGAGAAGTGTTAGGGATAAGGGTAGATGGCGATGCATGAAGCAATCGACTTACAAGGTTGATGGCGATGCATAAAGCAGTCGACTTACAAGGTTGATGGCGATGCATAAAGCAATCGACTTACAAAAGGGTGGATGAATACGTGCTGGTTCTGTTAGGTTTTGAAAAATGATTACTCGACGTTGGATCGAGGTTTTGGTCTTGTTTTGAAATGGTTATCGGGTGTTCATTTTATTTCTTGTATTAATAGATGAATAAAGAATGAAAGAATATTATACATTTCATGGGAGAGGGATACATCTGTTATGAATGGGGGTTGTCATGGCAATCAAACAATATAAATATATGCCTCATACACCATACAAGTAGGCCACAGTTAATCAGACAAGTAAGGTATAAACAAATATATAATCGAATTAAATACTCAAAGAATGAAATAAATGAGCATTAAACAACGTGTAAGTGTAAGGGAACCGACTCATTGTAAGAAAGCCCAAGAGTAAGCTATGTGAGGTTGATGGCGATGCTTAAAAAGCAATCGACTTACAAGGGTGTAAAAAAAAAAGGGGGCTCGATATTAAATCGAGAAAAGTATGATTTTTATAGTTTGAAAAAAATGGTTTTTGAACTATGCATTTACTAACAAATGAAATTATAATAAACATAAAAAAAGATATTAACAAAATACCAAAAGAATAAAAAATGCTAAAGGAAAATAAAATCAAATAAAAAGCAAAAAGTACCACACATGAGTATTGAACCCTCCCCACCTAATATTATGCAACTGCCCTCTCTCCACTAGGCCACTCAACACTATCTGCTATTGAGGTACTACCATAAATATATGAACTGGGCTAACAAATTTATAACAAAATAAAAAAAAACAAAATAAACATTTTTATGGTTTTTTAATATCTCTGTTAAAAACAAATTAAGCTAAATAAAAAATAAATAATAATAATAAAAGAAAATAAGAACATATACATTTTTCTGATTTTTGTGCTAAAAATGAAATAAATTAAATAATAAAAGAATTAAAAAAGAAAAAACAAGAAAATGGAAACGGAGAACACAGAAGCAGCTTCATCGTCCTCGTCCTCCCCATCTGCTTCACACAAAGAACCTCAATGAAGTCTCTCTCCGCTCTCGAAAACGCTCATTAACTCTCACAATCTCCCTCACACCAAACCTCACATTTCTCTCAATCTCACAATCGCTCGTACCTCAGCATCTCACTCGCATCTTTCCGTCTCTCACACGAATCCCTCTCTCGCTCTCAACGAACCCCTCTCAATCACTCTCAGCTCTCACAATATTTTCAACAACAAGCACATGAGAAAGGTAGAAAGAAAGAAAAAGAAGTACTTACAAAGTGTCACGGCGGTGGTGGTGAAGGACGCGAAGAAGCTGGCCTCCAGGTAATTGATTTTGGGATTTTAGGGTTTTTCCGCCTCTAGCTCTCTGTTGTTCTCTAGGGTTTTCTTTTTGGTCTCTTTTCCGCCTCTAGGTTCCCGTTGTTTACTGATTCATTCTCCTTTTATATTCTGTGAATTAGGGTTTCCAGTGGGGTCTTTGCTGTTCAAAAGGAGTGTTTCTGCAAAGCACTTTGGATGCTCAGACACAGAATTACCCTATCCATGTTAGATTCAAGAAAAGGTATCCTTCACAAACTTTCTTCTCTGCTTTGACCTCATACCAATTTGGGATGTTTTTTGGACTTTGCCCTCTGACTGTTGGTTAATGGTTTTGCACTTTAGGTTTTGCAAATTGACCGATTAATGTGTCCCTTTTTACCGCAGTAAAAAATGGTGAGCTTGGTTTGACTTGGGATAATGGATATTTTGAAGAGTGATTGTTAATGGTTTTAATGCATAGACTGGCTGCAAACAGTTACATGTAGGTTGAGTTGCAAGGTAACAAACATGGTTCAACAGGTTTTTTTTTTGGGATTTTGTTTGGCTTGAGGTGAGCCACATAAATGAATCAATTCTTTTGAATTCTAATGAGTTTCTACACTTTTGTAGCAGAACATATTTAGCTTTCACCAATGTTTTGACTTTCTACAGGGCTTTCTCAAGAAGAAGAGTGAGTGGTATGTTGAATTGGCATCAACTGCGGTTGCTTGAAGTGAGCAGGGACTTATAAGGAAGTGTCCATGGCAGGGTGTTTTGGTAAGCTGTTTGTGATTCTATTGTGGCAAGATTTTGCAGCAGGTTTTTTTTTGCTTTATGGAACTGAACCATGTATCATTCAATTCATGCTCCATTTACTGTAACTTTTGATGGCTATTGGCATTCTGACTTGCAATTCCATCTTGGCAGGTTCGTTCATCATGGAATTGTCTACTATTGTTGGTCATGGCTATGCGCACGACAACAATGTCTCTACTTGACTATGGTTTATCTTGCAACCAGTGAACTGGTTTCCTGTTCTGGTGTCAACAGGTAGAGCCTGTGATCAGAGCTCACAAACTTCATTCATTGCTTCTAAACTCTCATATTCCGGTGAGACTTACTTCAATTGAAAGCGCGACCGACAATCATATCTCACCAGAATTCGAAGCTTGGGAACAACAAGATCAACTTCTACTTGTATGGTTATAATCTACCATTTTTTGCGCTATGCTTTAACGTGCCATTGCTGTTTTAGCTTGGTGTAACCAATGGAATGACCTTGATCTATACTTGTCCTGCATAGCATCCTGATGATCATTGTGTGCTGCAGGATTGGGCTGGGTTGTTGCAACAGGGCTAGCATGGATACTTGGCTAAAGGTTGGTCATCCAGGTGGTTTAAGCGTGTTAGCATTGCCATCGCCTATGCAGGTATGACTCTGTTGTTTGCTGCATTAATTTAGGCCAAGGTTTGTGGTGTTTATTTTGTAGATGAAATTGAATGAATGGTAGAAGTGATTAGTAACATAAAGGTTGATTCAGTGGTATTGTTTTTGGAAAAATTGTAGTGATTTGATCTATTTCAGACTGCAGCAGTTCTGCACCAAAGGACCTAGTCTGATACTCATATAAATCACGATCAGTGAAGATGCCATCCAGGTTGAAATCAAAAAGATAAAAAATTCTCCTTAATGCCCTTACACACCGATCTGATAAAGTGTAGCTGTAGAGCATTCAATACAGGTAACAACTTCTTTGAACTGGTCCATGATACCTGTGGTGAGACTCTCTAAGCTATCTTGCATTCTTTCACATTTAATTTTATTAAGTTTTGAAAGCAGAAATTTGACAGGGGCTTGGACCTAAACCATGATGTAAGGTCTAGTTTAACAGGTATTCTGCATTATGTTTCTGTCTTTTCACCTTGGATACAACCTGTTGTAACTAGCTAATGATGAGGGTTCCTTTAGTGACATGCAGTTTGCATCAGAGACACGGTAATTCAGACCTTGCGCCACTGCTATCCATACATCTAAGTAAATTGGTTCAACATGTTTGTACAAGAGACCAATACAGGTGAGGAGATTATCCAGGGGATCACTTAAAGAAAAAATTAACTTAAAATATTCAGACATCCCTTGTGAAATGCGGTCTGATTGTTGGGACTTTGTTTGTGCAGGTTGGGTATTACAACAGTTGGTGCAGCAAGGCAAATGTAGTAGGAGGCAAGAAACTCCAAAGTTTAAGGCATGACCAAGTTGGCATTAAAGTGAAGAAACCAAATCCACAAGGTAAAATCAAGGCCAACATGGACATGAAGCATGGAATGAGGATTAGGGTCATGATGGAAGACTTAGGATTTTAGGATGCAAAGAGGTTGCGTTGACTTTGGTCAAGGTTGACCAAAAAGTCAACTGTTGACCAAAGTCAACAATTGGTCAAAAATGCATTTTTTTGTATTTTCTTGTGTAAATGGATAATGAATCAATTATTATGGGGAAATTTTTGGGTTTAGGGAATTTGGGTTGACTTCGGTCAAAGTTGACCAAAAAGTCAACTGTTGACCAAAGTCAACAATTGGTCAAAATGTCAATTTTTGTGTATTTTTTGTATGGAATCAAATGTAATGAAATAAAATTGAAATGGATTAATAAAATGGTTTGAAGTTGGTTTCACAATTGGTTTAATCATAACTTGAATGTTTGACTCTTGAAAAGAAAATAACTTGTCTGGTAGTGAACGGAACCATGAAATGAGACCATAAGGTTAGGGTTTTGACATAGTATCCATGAACCAATAACATGACTGGCAAGTGGCTAGAAACACAAGAAACTTGATTGTTCAGATGACCCAGACCATAGATGTATCCACAATCACAACACCATGACCTTGGATCAAAACCACAGTCCTCATACAAAACCAAAGTAAAGTTAGGCCAAGCATGCCACACAAACAACAAAAAAAAATTCAGGAGCAAAATCGGGGTATGACAGTTGCCCCTATTTAAGCGTCTTCAACTAGAGAATATGAAGCAGGATGTTCTTCACATGATCGTAGTGGGAGATGGTTAAATACTAAGAAGACTCGAATTTTGATCATGAATCCCTATGAAACAATGCCTGTCAGCATCGTCAAAGAAGCAATCTCAAAAGAAGAATCCGTCTGATACGGTGAAAATCGGCCTGAGTACCGAAACAGAAAGTTGACCTGAATACTAAAATAAATGGTAACACAGGAATACCCATGGCCTGAACGCCGCACATTAGTCTGAACACTAAGCATCGGAATATGAGAGTATCAAATGCTGGTCTGATCACCGGGAATCTGGTCTGAACACCACTTCGATCTGGAAATCGGAAAACTGGCCTGAATGCCACAAGTACTTCGACTTGAATGTCGGAAACTTCTTCGATCTGAAAATCGGAAATTGGCCTGAACGCCACTTCGGTCTGAATACCGCCTCGGTCTGAACACCCGGAAAAAACTGGCCTGAATGCCACTTCGGTCTGGATACCGGGAACTGGCCTAAATGCCACTTCGGTCTGGATACCGGAAAAAACTGGCCTGAACGCCACTTCGGTCTGAATACCGGGAACTGGCCTAAATGCCACTTCGGTCTGGATACCGGAAAAAACTGGCCTGAACGCCACTTCGGTCTGAATACCGCCTCGGTCTGAACACCGGGAAAAAACTGGCCTGAATGCCACTTCGGTCTGGATACCGGGAACTGGCCTGAATGCCACTTCGGTCTGGATACCGGAAAAAACTGGCCTGAATGCCACAAGTTGCGTCGACCTGAATGTCGGAAACCTCTTCGATCTGAAAATCGGAAATTGGCCTGAACGCCACTTCGGTCTGAATACCGGAAAATTGGCCTGAATGCCACTTCGGTCTGGATACCGGAAAAAACTGGCCTGAATGCCACTTCGGTCTGGATACCGGGAACTCTGGCCTGAACGCCACTTCGGTCTGGATACCGGAAAAATTGGCCTGATTGCCACTTCGGTCTGGATACCGAGAACTGGCCTGAATGCCACTTCGGTCTGGATACCGGAAAAAACTGGCCTGAATGCCACTTCGGTCTGAATACCAGAAAAAACTGGCCTGAATGCCACTTCGGTCTGGATACCGGAAAAAACTTCATGTCTATCAGCATCGGCGAAGATAACAAAACAGTGATACGTGAGCCGACACGCATGCCAAAGACCCATGCTGGGGATAACAATCGAAAGATTGACCAAAGAGTGCATGAGATATATTATCTGTAGCCGTCAAAATGTAGATAACACACTCGCATGGAAGATTATCCATAACCGGGTTGTAGGTTGTTAAATGGATAATCGACTGAAAAGAAATGCATTAGGGTACCAGGACCGGGCATGCAAAAGATGACCAATCAAAAGAGGATAAAGTTGCTAACTCGGAGCAAATACCCAAAAGAAAGGGGAAGACCCACTGGGGACAATACTGCTTGATCAGGGCAAGTATCCAAAGGGGACAAGACTATCAATACCACAAAGAGGGGATTACATCTACCGGTTAGTAGGCAGAAAACCAAGGAAAAGTAACCAGTCATCGATAGGATGAGCAAACAGGGTTAACTCCACCAAGGGGATGAAAGTGGGATTTTACAGCTACCAGTTAATAGGTAGAAAACCACAAAGATAGGACTTACAACTACCGGTTTGTAGGTAGAAGCCACCAAACGAATCTACTGAGAGACAGAGTGAGAAAAAGGATTTACAACTACCGGGTAGTGGGCAGAAGACCGTAAAGAAAGGACTTACAGCTACCGGTTCGTAGGTAGAGGCCAACAAACAGCATGAACCACAAAGGTTACCTCTGCTAGGGGGTGAAAGTGGGATTTTACAACTACCAGCTTGTAGGTAGAAAACCACAAAGATAGGACTTACAACTACCGGTTTGTAGGTAGAGGCCCAAAATTCCGCCGAGGATGAGATGAATGAGTGCCGGTTAGTGAGCAACCATTCATTTATGCCCCAGAGAAGTACAAGAGACAGCGAACAAGAAGCCAATTTAGGATCGATCCAAGAAGGCAAACTGAATCAAGACTCATCCTAATGAGGAAAGAACTCAATAGGGAAAACCCATCCCATTGTGTGTTGGGAGGGAACGGAAACAACCGTCATCCACGAGGATGTATCTCAGTGGGGAAATGGCAGGAAAGGGTGGACACTTTCTGCTTAAGGGGTTGGCTCTACGTGGAGAGATCAGACACACCCATATCTGCTAGGGAGGATCTACTGGAGAGATCAGACACACCCATATCTACTAGGGAGGATCTACTGGAGAGACCTGTATCAACAAATAGCAGGAGACAACCATCAACAGATACACGGCAACAGCTGCATCATGAGTATCTGAATGCTATGATTATGCATGTATGCATTATGCATGATGAATGTATGATGAATGCTGACAAACAGACATGTAAACACACAGGTCCAGGAATCAACCACCCGGTACTACTCTTCTTCCATAGGGAAGGCCAAAAACACCGGAGAGCAAACGCGATCTGCTGGAAACCGGGATATCAGGGAACAACACCATCCTGCGGGGAGAGGAGAAGACTGCTCTGCTGGAGAGACGAACGCTAACGTCTTCAGTAAACACTCTGCTTGGGGAACTGCCCCAAAAAAGTATTTCAACAGCAACCTTGCTGGGAATGCCCCACGGTAGGGCTCGAACAGACCTATACTGGAGATGCCCCACAGTAGGGCTAACAGGGACCTGGAGGAAGAATGTTGTACTGCCGAGAACATGAAGATAAACAACTTCAACCAACACTGCACTGAGCAACCTTGCTGAGGAGAAACCAAAAGAGGTTCGACAGGAGAAAAAAAAAGTTATGCTCGAGATACGAACAAATGTCTTACCTGTTGGTAATCATACCGCCCTTGGGAGAGCACTGCGGATCTCCTAAGTATTCTTCCATTATTGTGAACGTTCAATTTGTTTAAGAACAATTTTGAAAAATTTGTTTATTTTGAAAACAATGATACTTTATCAATTAAAACATGCAAAACATTTGTTGAGTCGAAACAAATAAGAGAGCAAATAATTGGATAAAAGCTCAAATTGATGTGATGGAATGGTAGTCTGCAAAGGGCGAGACTCCATAGATCTGTACAAGTTTGAAATTGGTAATATATATTGGAGAGGGCTACATTGAACATAATGACCTTTCCTCTACCATTCTGAATTTTCGATGTATTCAAAGCTTCAGTCGACGACGAATCGAGAATTCCTGACGGATGGCAGATATAGAGCACAGTCTTGTCAAGATGCAGTTACTTGCCAAATCCCTAATTTTTTTGCCTAGATTGCCCCAGTATGAGGTGATCAATCTAGCGGGATGCAAATTCTTTTTTCAATGTCTCTAACTTTTGCCTGGATCGCCCTTTCGGGTTTTCAATCCACCGAGACGCTCCTTTTTTTTGCCTAAATCGCCCTTTGGGGTGTTCGACTTAGCGAGCTATTCTGTTTTTTTTTTAGGCGAAGTATTTCTTGACTGCATCGGAATTCACAGGACGAGTGAACTTCTCCATCCATTGTTGTAAGTGTCAAAACATTGCCTGAAAAGGCTCTCTTGACAACATATGGACATTCATAGCTTGGGGGTTCACTTGCCCCCGGAATCGAGCACGAAAGACAAGACCTTCTTGAGCACAAGGTCACCTTCTCGGAACACACGAGGCTTGACCTTCTTGTCGAATGCTTTCTTCACTCTCTGCTGATATGACTGACCATGACACATGGCAGTTGATCTCTTCCTTTCGATTGGATTCACCTGGTCGTAGTGACTCTGAATCCATTCAGCATCAGTCAGCTTGGGACTTTGAGGGTGCTATTTTTTCTTTTGTTTCTTTCTTTCTTTTTCTTTCTTTTGATTTGGGTTTCTTTTGATTTTGCACCCTCCTCTTTCTTTTTTCTCTTTTTTTAATGCCCCGGTTGGCTGTTCTGCTGATTCTCGAGATGCAGCTGAGTGTGATCTTCTTTTCTTGCTCAAGAAGTCGGGAAATCTCGTCAGGAATCCCTTCAACATCATCTTCGTCCGCTTCAAATACAGGGAATTCAAAATTGGGAGATGACGTCCGATCATTATGTTTAATGGGTTTGAGAAACAACCTGCATAAAGATTTTGATATGAAAAGCTCTTTGAAAATCAAACAAGACAATCGTTATGCAGATGAAAAGATTGCTTTTATTCTTGTTTTTAGGGTTTTTTGTGATCACCAATTTCATGCAAAAAGCGAAAAGGGAAAACAAATGGAAAAACAAATGTTCAAACATGAGTTTATTTGAATGAAAATATCATTGCACAAAATGTTGCCAACAATGTCATCACTTCTCCTTTTGGCATGGGAGAAGGGTTTTTAAACAAAGTGATTATTACTCTGACTTATGAACAACTGTTGGAAAGCCCACAGTGACCCAATTGTGATAGATCCCACCGGGGATAACAACTGTCAGTATCCTTTGCATCAGCAACTTCTGCTTTTGAACAAACCTCTTCGTTGAAGACCTCAGAAGAACAACCATCGCCAACCCGGGACTTGCCGTCTTCAAGCTTGATTAACACGGGGACCTAAGTCTTCAAAGCTCAGAATCCCTGACCTCACAAGGTCTTGAACCTTCATCTTCAGCTGGAAACAACTATCCACATCATGACCAGGAGCACCCGAATGATACACACAATGCTGTTCAGGCCTATACCACCACCGAGGGTTGACGGGTATAGCCGACGGGTCTCTGGGAGTAATCAAGTTCCGCTCTATCAAAGAGGGATACAGCTCTGCATAGGACATAGGGATCAGATCAAAAATGATCTTCTTCCTCTCATTACTCGTACTGGCTTGATTACCATTGGGAGGCCGGTAAGCCTGCTGCTGAGGACGATGTTGTTGATGCTGATATTGCTGAGTTGGTCTTCTCTGTTGTTGTTGAGTTTGAGTGGCTGGAATAGTCACAGCAACAACTTGCCGATACTGTCCTTTGTTCACACTCCTCCGACGGTGCACAATGTTTGTTTCACCCTCTCCCCTTCTGGGTGCCCCAGAGGATGGCTTTTTAGAACTTGAAGGATTTGAAGAGCCAGGATGGCGAACCGGAGCAAGAGTTGCTCTGACATTAACAGTCTCTGTAGCAAGGGGCTGTCTACTGATTATAATACCCCTCAAATCTTCACCCACGACATAGTTGTTAACAGGAATAGTGACAGCAGTAATTTGATCATTGACAAGGACCCCCTCTGGTGAAGCACGACTGGGCGGCAGAATCACAGCTTCCTGTCTCTGGGCTAAGGCACGCAGCTCCTCTTGCCCATGAACAACTCCTTGCATCATGGTCATGAACTGGGCCATGTTTGCCCTCATCTCAGCCAACTCAGCTTGGACTTGATCCATACTCCTCTGATGATTCAATCTGGTTGCGGTGCGGACGATGATCAACAATCCAGTCTCAGTCAAAACCCAGAGTGAGAAGTCTCTCCCAAGCATGTCTGCAATGCAAGGATGATATGTGCATGATATGCATATGATGCGGATGCTATTTTATCATGAATGATCCTGAAAAGGATATGCACATGCGAGTTAACTTTTTTCATGCATTATTATTTTTTGGAAAATAAACATGCTATGATGCAAATGATGGAGCCAAGACTGGCAGGCTGTGCATCTCGGCACACAGGATCCGAAGCTTCGGCTTGAACTCTGATCACAACCATCTGAAACCCAAAGTCAATCTGATCAACTGGCATCTGAACCCATGTCTGGAGAACTGAGTCACCATCTGAGTGAGCACCCACAGATTCAGCCCAGGGATCCGAAATAAACGGAACCCGCTGATAAACCACGGACATAACTCCGGCGTCCCAGAAATAAACGTCCATAAATTTGGCTGAACCAAAGTCACCATCACAGCACCACTGGCATAAACCGTATCTGTAGAGATCAAACCCTCCCCTCACTGGTAGGTTCTAAGAACAGAAGTTTGTCAGCTTCAGCCCTTCAGTCGAGAATAATACATTTACCACTGAAGGTTTAGCATTATTACGGGATAAAAGACCTCTGCTGACTCCCCTCAACAGGATATCCTAAAGCAAGTTCCCAGTCTCGGGGTCCTCGGATTGAGCAGCGAGAATGCGCCCACCAGAGCTAACATAATCACGTCTCGGAGGAGAGGCCTCGACTGAGTTCTCGGAAAATGGTCACCAGAGTCGACAATTTCTAGAGGATTATCATGTCGTTACGGAACATCCGTAGGACATAATATATCCAAGAGAAACCTCGTCTGGGTGTGGTTCTTCACGAACGACTTAACGTAGCAACATGCCACGCAAGCCTCATGAACATCCACTCTAAAATCTGTGTGTACACTCAAGCCTGGGTAATGGGCTTACCTCTCATAGAACACCCCACCCCAACAAACAGATAAACGGCAGCAGATACAGCAAACATATGTACATGAATGCAATAAGGTAAAGCAGGTAAATGCTGAAAATAAATAACTGTACAAAAGAATAAACACCCAATAAACAAGAAACCTACAAAAGCTAGGAGGGACTCGCTTAGGGAAACCACGTCCCCAGCAGAGTCGCCAGCTGTCGCAGCCCGAAAAATACAGAGGTGCGAAAAAACAACCGGCGAGAAAGAAATGACAGAAGAGTCGCCACCGTGCGTTATTTATCCCAAAGGAGGGAAAGGAAACGCTCGAAGTAAACCTGGAGAAAGGAAAGGAAAAGACAAGGTCTCGCAACCAAATCTTGGGTTCGGGAGTCGATTATGTGAAGGGAAGGTATTAGCACCCCTACGCATCCGTAGTACTCTACGGGATCCACTCTTGTTTGTTTCTTGTCTAAAGGGTGTGTGTTTATCTAATGTACTATTTACTAAAAGGGTCAAGAGAAAAATGACTCGCACAGATATCGCATCCATTGCATACGTATCTCATCTGAATATGAGAATCAGAGTCTTCGTAGCTCGGGTACCTATGGGTTAAAGAGGAGTGTGCTCGCTAAGACGTCGCGTCTTATGCCTACGTATCTCATCGAGAATGAGAATCAGAGCAAAACGTAGTTCAGCTAACTACGGGAACAAAGGGTCTCGATTGCAACTAGGGCAAGAGAAAGGGAAAGTCTCGATCGCAACGAGGGCGAGAGAAAGGATCGCAACGAGGGCGAAAGAAAACAAGGATTAGTTGTTAGTCGTTAGTCAAACTCGGCAAGACATCGCGTCTTGTGCCTACGTACCTCATCTGAACATGAGAATCAGAGTTGCCGTAGTTCGGCTGACACGCACGCCAAACAAACAAACAACAAGCAGGCAAACATGGAGCCTGAATGCCAATCACTGGACTTACATCAGCATCCGAACCAAAACACACACACAAAAAGGCAAACTTGGAGCCCGAACGCCAATCACTGGACTTACATCGGCATCCGAACCAAAACACACGCACACTGGAACCCGAATGCCACTCGATGGACTTACATCAGCTTCTAAGCACACAACAACCAAACAAGTTAATAGGGAGTCGGGAACTCGAGCCTATAACTGTCAAGCACACACACAAAAAGAAAGAAAAGGGTGAAAAACAAAAAGGGTGCCCGGAGAGATCTCGTGCGACCTCCTGCCTACGTACCTCATCTGGTATGAGGATCAGGGCGACGTAGTTCCCCTACATAGGGATTGCCATCTGAATATGGACTTACAAAAGGAGGACACCAGTTGTGTCAAAGGAGAGTGGGCAATGTGTTCACATCCTAGCAGTAGGTGTCGCAGCTCGCTGAATCGAGTCTTAGGCAGTTACCTCTTTGCAATAGAACAGACTACATGCCACAAGATCGGAGACGCTCGGAAAGGTCTAGAAGTGGGGGAAGCTCTGCCCTAGTGTTGTCATGAAATATGTACTTAAGTGTTAGGATTTACGAATGGGAATATCTACCTAATGTTAGCATGCAAAGAAATATGGGAATTCTACCTATGTTATCATACAAAAGGTTCTATCTAATGGGTGCTACCTAATCGGAACAAGAGTTGACGAGTGGAGCAAGGAGAAGTGTTAGGGATAAGGGTAGATGGCGATGCATGAAGCAATCGACTTACAAGGTTGATGGCGATGCATAAAGCAGTCGACTTACAAGGTTGATGGCGATGCATAAAGCAATCGACTTACAAAAGGGTGGATGAATACGTGCTGGTTCTGTTAGGTTTTGAAAAATGATTACTCGACGTTGGATCGAGGTTTTGGTCTTGTTTTGAAATGGTTATCGGGTGTTCATTTTATTTCTTGTATTAACAGATGAATAAAGAATGAAAGAATATTATACATTTCATGGGAGAGGGATACATCTGTTATGAATGGGGGTTGTCATGGCAATCAAACAATATAAATATATGCCTCATACACCATACAAGTAGGCCACAGTTAATCAGACAAGTAAGGTATAAACAAATATATAATCGAATTAAATACTCAAAGAATGAAATAAATGAGCATTAAACAACGTGTAAGTGTAAGGGAACCGGCTCATTGTAAGAAAGCCCAAGAGTAAGCTATGTGAGGTTGATGGCGATGTGTAACACCTCAAAATTTGCCCTCCTCTCTTGGGACTAGCATTAACATGTTGCATATCATTTTAGGTCATTAGGCATTGCATATTGCATATCATGTGGTTACACTGTGCAGGCCATTCTCCCAAGTCTTGATCAGAAGATGGAGAAGTCTAAGTGCAAGCCTAGGGTTTATTGACTGATCATGGGCCATCTGAGGATTGGGCTGTGAATTAGGGTTTTATGATTCTCCAAGGATATTGGTCTTCATCTTGATTGAAGTGATACATCATCATCATCATGGTTGGATATCATCAAGTGTTGGATCAGATTCCTTGAGATTAGGGTTTTGACCACTGGTCAACCCTAATCAGTTGCATTGGGCCAATCAAGGCTTAATCAGGAGATGGGGTCTATGATGGATGTGGGGTTCATTATGTGATTATATTGTGCTTATTGAGGCTAGGGTTTCACCCTTGAGCCATTTCAGTTGGAGATTGGAGCTCAGATTGATCTATGCATTGCCTGATTCATCTGTCAGTTGAAAAGTCAACTGTGGTCGACTGTACATGATCTGATGGATTTGGAGGTGGAAATGAGTTGGATACACTTCATTCATGTTGGAACAAGTGTTAAATGACATTGCAAAGCTTAAGAATGAAGAAAATCAAGTCAGGACAAAAACTGCCAAAAATAGAAAGTGACTTGTAATTGAAGTTTCCAAAAATGGAAAGTTTTTGACCTCAAAGCCACGTGTCCAAGGAAGCTTCAAATGAAAATTTGTTCAACATGAAAGTTGTAGGTCTTGTTCTCACCTTTCCAAAAAGTCCAAGAACTTGAAAATCCCATGTATGGTTGGAAAATTAGGGCTCAGTGAATTTCAAAAATGACCCGTAATCAGGAGGCCGTAAGTTCCACATGGTTTGTCCAAATTGCAAGTTCTTTATATGCACAAACTCCATTTGACATGTACTTTCATGGTGTATAATTGGATTTTCCCAAAAATGGCCAAGGCAAAAAGTCACTTTTCAACTGGACAGTTAAATTGGACCAGGGGCAAAATTGTCCAACTTTCAGAATAATTGGAATTTTTGAGTGGGGATTTTTGCTACACCTCATGAATGGCATTTAAAATTTGTTGGAATCATCACTTCATGCATAGGCCTTGTAATTTGAGAATTGGCTTGAAAAATGAAATGGCTAAATTTGGACATAAACCATACACATGTGAAAATGCAAATTACACATCCAATGAGAGTGGGACAAGTTGCAACAGCTCACACATGTCATTTAGAGAGTGTGTGAGCTGTCATTGAGGTGGCATGAGCTGTCCTATGGAAATTCCATTTTTGCCCTCACTTGAAATTTCACATTTTCACTAACAATTCCAATTAGCTAATGATGATGATTAAGCTTGGTTTAAACACACATATATATTCTTAATCACTCCCTAAACATAACAGAATCATCATTCACCAAAAATCAGATCTGAAAAACTCCACATTCTCTCAAATGCTCAAGAACACATAGAACTTCAAATCCAAAATTCTTCCTCAATTCTTGCTCAAATTCGAGGATTCTTGTTGCATTGATCTCCTTACATCATCCTCATCAACTGTTTTGGAAGAACGGAGTGAAAAGAGCTTCGAATCGCTATTGTCCAAAGTGCACTCTTCCATGGTGAATCAAGATTTGGCGCGGTAGGAGCAATCTCTCTCGAACCTAAGCTTTGTATGCAACTTCTTGTAGCTTCTAGGCCGTCTGTTTCAAGGAATTAAGCATCGAAACTACACGAATCGCGACTGCCTTCGAATTGAGGTTAGTATTCGAGTAACACGGTTTTTCGATTGGTTATAGGCGTTTTGTAGCTTGTTTATCATAGATCGTAGTGGTGCTGTTGGTTTTAGAAACGGATAACCGTAGGTGAAGAAATCTGGATTGGAAGTTTCGAGTTCAAACCTTAGGGCGATCGATTTGAGAGATATAGCAACAATTAGGTTGAATTAGGTGGATATTTGGATTCTAGGTTAGAAGACCTTTCCAACGGATGTTCATTTGTTAATTTTGGTGAAAGATTGATGTTCTTCGTATGCATAGCTTTTCTGGAAAATGCGTGAGGAAGAGAGTGAATTCTGGGCAAGAAATCGTGTTCAATCCGTTTTTCTATTTGAACTTTTAAAAGTTCTGTTTCCCGCGCCTGGTTAGTGGTATTTACACAAATGCCACTGTTAACTTAATTAATTTAATTAATTCTTAAAAAATTACAAACACATTAAAAAAATCATAAAAAATTGTAGAAAATTCAAAAAAATATGAGATTTTTTTCTTTGACTTTGTTGTTGAGTGTAGAATTTGTTTGACCTATTGGTCAAAGTTGTGCATGGCAAAAATATCATTTGACCTAGGCTTATTTCACATGTGTCCATTTTTGATACCTTGCACCATTTGACTCATGAAATTCTCATAATGTAAAATAAATGCCTGGAAATTTTTGTGATGATTCTTGACTCATTGATGCTCATTTCCATGTAAACTTTGTGAGTTTTTGATACCTGGCCATGGAGTTATGAATTTTGAACTTAGGTGTGACAATTTGGGTCACACCTCTTGATGTCAATTTGCTGGATTTTATTGAGTGGCCTATACATGTTGAAATGAAGTGAAATTTTGCATGATGATTGGTTGGCATGTTGAGATGTTGTATGAATTTTTGTGGGATTTTACATTGCATTTTCAATTTGATTGTGATTTTTCATTTCTGTTAGCCAATTATGCAAGCTCATATGATACATGTTGGTAGATTGATTGAGAAATGCTCATGTGGTATTGTATGATCATGAAATTTGATATGCTTGTAATAGACACATGTTAGGACCTCCCTGTTTTGGTCTCACTCATTTCTTTTTTGTTTTCATTGAGTTATGAATTTTTGAAGTGAGTGCATGTGTTGATGTTGTGATTTGGAGCTTATAATTGTGTCTGTTTTTGTTGATTTTCATTGACATAGTTCCATTTGCCCAATTGAGCTCAAATTTGACATGGTAGACCTTGAATATCCCCTGTTTAGGAGCAATTTATTTGAGAATTTTTGGATTTGTTTTGATATGGAATTGAATGCAATAGTTCTGTTTGCATGTTTGATGCTTCATTTGAACTAGTTTGCCTTATTTTGTGCTTAAAATGAACATGATGAATGATATAAACATGAGACCAAGTGTGTTTGCTCTTGTTTGACATTAATTTGACTTTGGTTTGTGAATACCTTGCTGTTTAGGAAATTTTTCTTGCTTTGGACCCTAGGCTTAGCCTAGTGGTCTAGTTGCTAATGTTTGCTTGATTTTTTAGGATCAAAAGCATAATGCACATGGAGAATGATCCAAATCAATTTTAATTGATGTTGTTTGATGTTTGTACACTAACATAACATTGTTTTGTAGGTTTTGAAGTTTGGGTTTAAGCTTTGGGCTTGCCTTGTTGTGCATTGATCTGTATAGATTAACTGATTGAAATTTTGCTGTTTAGTTTTGTCTGTTTGAGTACTAACTGTGTTTGACTGTTTCCAGGTACTTTTAGTTGCTCAGTTCCTTGTGAACTTTTGCTTTGCTTTGCTTAAGCAACTTGCATTGAGGTAGGTCCTCTTGACTTCATGTAGTCTGGAGACCCGGCTGTTACCGGGCCGGGCAAATAAATGTCTGAAGTCCTCCTTAAGAGGCAATGATTGTGATTGTTTAATTTCGTGCCAAGCAGGTGAAAGTCCTTAATCAAGGCAATTGGTGGAAGTTAGGGATAAGCAATCTATCTCCCACTATTCTGTGAGTCTTCTCCTTGCTCCCATTACATGGTTGTAGCATTGAGATCCTAGCCCAAGATCCTGTGCAGTGCACATTGTGTCAGTGTCTCTGAGTATAGAAGGGTTCCCCCATTCTGGACCCATGCTCGTTTGTCAGAAGCTCTCCCTGGTTAGGGATAAGAGCTGTGAGGTCTGATCCTCACTTCACCTTTCATCTGCTTCACCTTAGCCTCGTAATGGCAAGGTTAAGAGCAAACCCAGCCCGTACAGACGACTCGCTTCGGCAGTCAAACCTATTGATTGAGCCCCCTTGTTTGGCTATAGTGCGTGCTATGTGGGTATCTGATTGACATGCTTGTTTGAGATGTTTGTTCTCATTCGATTATTCTGTATGCTTGTATGTTTGCTTCTTTCCTGGATAGGAATAGTTTGCTTATGCAAGTAGGATAGAAAACTGAACTTAGGGTAACGATGCATGACAACACTAGGCTCGAGTCCAGCTCCCTAGTAGTGTGTCTTTCCCTGGTTTCTGGCTGAAATCTTTTTTCCCTTTTAGGGGAACTACATCGCCCTGATCCTCGTTCCAGACGAGGTATGTAGGCAGGTGGTCGTGCGAGACCACTCCGGGCAACCTTTTTCTTTTTTGCGTGTGTTTAGCTTGTTATCTGACTGTGTGTTTTGGTTCGGATGCCGACGTAAGTCCATTGATTGGCTGTCGGGCTCCACGTTTACCCTTTTGAGTGTGTTCTGGTTCGGATGCCGACGTAATTCCATCCAGTGGTTGTCGGGCTCCATGTTTGCCACTCTTGCTTGTTTGTGTTGTTTTGTGTTGTTTGGTGTGCGTAAGCCGAACTACAGTGGCTCTGATTCTTGTTCCAGACAAGATATGTAGGCATAAGGTGCGATACCTTATCGAGCTCGTTCCTCTTAACCCCACCTGCGTTCCCCGTGTGTGGGTGTGATGTTTTAGCAACCTATTCTTTATTCTAGGACGTGGATCCCGTCGAGTACGACGGACGTGAGGGGTGCTAATACCTTCCCCTCGCGTAACCGACTCCCTTACCCTTTCTCTTTGGTCGCGAGACCATTTCCTTTCCAGGTTTCTCTGAGCGTTTCCTTTCCCTATCTTGGGATAAATAACGCGCAGTGGCGGCTCTGTGTGTGTTTTGTTTTCGAGCTTCGCCGGTTGATTTTTCGCAGGATGCGACACGATGCTTAAAAAGCAATCGACTTACAAGGGTGTAAAAAAAAAAAGGGGCTCGATATTAAATCGAGAAAAGTATGATTTTTATAGTTTGAAAAAAATGGTTTTTGAACTATGCATTTACTAACAAATGAAATTATAATAAACATAAAAAAAGATATTAACAAAATACCAAAAGAATAAAAAATGCTAAAGGAAAATAAAATCAAATAAAAAGCAAAAAGTACCACACATGAGTATTGAACCCTCCCCACCTAATATTATGCAACTGCCCTCTCTCCACTAGGCCACTCAACACTATCTGCTATTGAGGTACTACCATAAATATATGAACTGGGCTAACAAATTTATAACAAAATAAAAAAAAACAAAATAAACATTTTTATGGTTTTTTAATATCTCTGTTAAAAACAAATTAAGCTAAATAAAAAATAAATAATAATAATAAAAGAAAATAAGAACATATACATTTTTCTGATTTTTGTGCTAAAAATGAAATAAATTATATAATAAAAGAATTAAAAAAGAAAAAACAAGAAAATGGAAACGGAGAACACAGAAGCAGCTTCATCGTCCTCGTCCTCCCCATCTGCTTCACACAAAGAACCTCAATGAAGTCTCTCTCCGCTCTCGAAAACGCTCATCAACTCTCACAATCTCCCTCACACCAAACCTCACATTTCTCTCAATCTCACAATCGCTCGTACCTCAGCATCTCACTCGCATCTTTCCGTCTCTCACATGAATCCCTCTCTCGCTCTCAACGAACCCCTCTCAATCACTCTCATCTCTCACAATATTTTCAACAGCAAGCACATGAGAAAGGTAGAAAGAAAGAAAAAGAAGTACTTACAAAGTGTCACGGCGGTGGTGGTGAAGGACGCGAAGAAGCTGGCCTCCAGGTAATTGATTTTGGGATTTTAGGGTTTTTCCGCCTCTAGCTCTCTGTTGTTCTCTAGGGTTTTTTTTTTGGTCTCTTTTCCGCCTCTAGGTTCCCGTTGTTTACTGATTCATTCTCCTTTTATATTCTGTGAATTAGGGTTTCCAGTGGGGTCTTTGCTGTTCAAAAGGAGTGTTTCTGCAAAGCACTTTGGATGCTCAGACACAGAATTACCCTATCCATGTTAGATTCAAGAAAAGGTATCCTTCACAAACTTTCTTCTCTGCTTTGACCTCATACCAATTTGGGATGTTTTTTGGACTTTGCCCTCTGACTGTTGGTTAATGGTTTTGCACTTTAGGTTTTGCAAATTGACCGATTAATGTGTCCCTTTTTACCGCAGTAAAAAATGGTGAGCTTGGTTTGACTTGGGATAATGGATACTTTGAAGAGTGATTGTTAATGGTTTTAATGCATAGACTGGCTGCAAACAGTTACATGTAGGTTGAGTTGCAAGGTAACAAACATGGTTCAACAGGTTTTTTTTTGGGATTTTGTTTGGCTTGAGGTGAGCCACATAAATGAATCAATTCTTTTGAATTCTAATGAGTTTCTACACTTTTGTAGCAGAACATATTTAGCTTTCACCAATGTTTTGACTTTCTACAGGGCTTTCTCAAGAAGAAGAGTGAGTGGTATGTTGAATTGGCATCAACTGCGGTTGCTTGAAGTGAGCAGGGACTTATAAGGAAGTGTCCATGGCAGGGTGTTTTGGTAAGCTGTTTGTGATTCTATTGTGGCAAGATTTTGCAGCAGGTTTTTTTTTGCTTTATGGAACTGAACCATGTATCATTCAATTCATGCTCCATTTACTGTAACTTTTGATGGCTATTGGCATTCTGACTTGCAATTCCATCTTGGCAGGTTCGTTCATCATGGAATTGTCTACTATTGTTGGTCATGGCTATGCGCACGACAACAATGTCTCTACTTGACTATGGTTTATCTTGCAACCAGTGAACTGGTTTCCTGTTCTGGTGTCAACAGGTAGAGCCTGTGATCAGAGCTCACAAACTTCATTCATTGCTTCTAAACTCTCATATTCCGGTGAGACTTACTTCAATTGAAAGCGCGACCGACAATCATATCTCACCAGAATTCGAAGCTTGGGAACAACAAGATCAACTTCTACTTGTATGGTTATAATCTACCATTTTTTGCGCTATGCTTTAACGTGCCATTGCTGTTTTAGCTTGGTGTAACCAATGGAATGACCTTGATCTATACTTGTCCTGCATAGCATCCTGATGATCATTGTGTGCTGCAGGATTGGGCTGGGTTGTTGCAACAGGGCTAGCATGGATACTTGGCTAAAGGTTGGTCATCCAGGTGGTTTAAGCGTGTTAGCATTGCCATCGCCTATGCAGGTATGACTCTGTTGTTTGCTGCATTAATTTAGGCCAAGGTTTGTGGTGTTTATTTTGTAGATGAAATTGAATGAATGGTAGAAGTGATTAGTAACATAAAGGTTGATTCAGTGGTATTATTTTTTGGAAAAATTGTAGTGATTTGATCTATTTCAGACTGCAGCAGTTCTGCACCAAAGGACCTAGTCTGATACTCATATAAATCACGATCAGTGAAGATGCCATCCAGGTTGAAATCAAAAAGATAAAAAATTCTCCTTAATGCCCTTACACACCGATCTGATAAAGTGTAGCTGCAGAGCATTCAATACAGGTAACAACTTCTTTGAACTGGTCCATGATACCTGTGGTGAGACTCTCTAAGCTATCTTGCATTCTTTCACATTTAATTTTATTAAGTTTTGAAAGCAGAAATTTGACAGGGGCTTGGACCTAAACCATGATGTAAGGTCTAGTTTAACAGGTATTCTGCATTATGTTTCTGTCTTTTCACCTTGGATACAACCTGTTGTAACTAGCTAATGATGAGGGTTCCTTTAGTGACATGCAGTTTGCATCAGAGACACGGTAATTCAGACCTTGCGCCACTGCTATCCATACATCTAAGTAAATTGGTTCAACATGTTTGTACAAGAGACCAATACAGGTGAGGAGATTATCCAGAGGATCACTTAAAGAAAAAATTAACTTAAAATATTCAGACATCCCTTGTGAAATGCGGTCTGATTGCTGGGACTTTGTTTGTGCAGGTTGGGTATTACAGCAGTTGGTGCAGCAAGGCAAATGCAGTAGGAGGCAAGAAACTCCAAAGTTTAAGGCATGACCAAGTTGGCATTAAAGTGAAGAAACCAAATCCACAAGGTAAAATCAAGGCCAACATGGACATGAAGCATGGAATGAGGATTAGGGTCATGATGGAAGACTTAGGATTTTAGGATGCAAAGAGGTTGCGTTGACTTTGGTCAAGGTTGACCAAAAAGTCAACTGTTGACCAAAGTCAACAATTGGTCAAAAATGCATTTTTTTGTATTTTCTTGTGTAAATGGATAATGAATCAATTATTATGGGGAAATTTTTGGGTTTAGGGAATTTGGGTTGACTTTGGTCAAAGTTGACCAAAAAGTCAACTGTTGACCAAAGTCAACAATTGGTCAAAATGTCAATTTTTGTGTATTTTTTGTATGGAATCAAATGTAATGAAATAAAATTGAAATGGATTAATAAAATGGTTTGAAGTTGGTTTCACAATTGGTTTAATCATAACTTGAATGTTTGACTCTTGAAAAGAAAATAACTTGACTGGTAGTGAACGGAACCATGAAATGAGACCATAAGGTTAGGGTTTTGACATAGTATCCATGAACCAATAACATGACTGGCAAGTGGCTAGAAACACAAGAAACTTGATTGTTCAGATGACCCAGACCATAGATGTATCCACAATCACAACACCATGACCTTGGATCAAAACCACAATCCTCATACAAAACCAAAGTAAAGTTAGGCCAAGCATGCCACACAAACAACAAAAAAAATTCAGGAGCAAAATCGGGGTATGACACCGATTAAATAATCTGATTGTATGAATATCAAGTATTTTGAGGTGGATATTAAAACTAATTCTATGTCAAGCAATTAGAGTTTAATTGATTTGTTATCTTTGATTCATGAGTTCGAAAGCAATTTTCATTAACAAATTGAGTTCATAAAATTTGACGATAATAACAAGATAGAATCAATAATCATGAAAGCATGTTTATATTAAGAATACAATCGGTAAATATACATACAATTACTGTAGATTCTTCCAATCCCAACAAGAGAGGGAGATTAGCTAGCCATTTTCATGGTAGCTTGTACAAAAAGGAAGAATTGGAGATGAATGAGCATCAATGACGATTCCTCGATCCTTAATGCGCATCCAAATCGATTATTTGATTCTCTCCCCTAAGTGTCTATTACAACCCTTTTTGATAGAATATAATAACTATTAAAAACTATTATCAAAACACAAGATGATTCCTTATGCATTGCTCTAGGTCCCTTTTTATAATGGTTCTGCCCGCCTTTGTTCGCTTAGCAAGATGAAGTTTCGCTAGGCGAACTATCCTATCTTCTCCACTAAGTTTTGAGCCTTCAAACCGCCTTCCAGGAGTCGTCAAACTTTTCTAAGCAAAGTATAATTCGCTAAGCGAATTTCCTTCGATGCGCCTCGCTGCTAGCGAACTGTGATGTTTTGCCTCTGACTTGGTTTCGCTAAGCGAACTAGAGCTCGCTTAGTGAATCGGGCCTTTCTTTGCCTCTTCCCTGCTAGCAAACCTGGATGCTTTGCTTCTGGCTTGGTTTCGCTAAGCGAACTAGAACTTGCTTTGCAAATCGGGCCTTCGCTGCTAGCGAACCTAGATGTTTTGCTCCTGACTTGGTTTCGCTAAGCGAACCAGAATTCGCGTAGCAAAACAGGACATGCTTTTTGCTTTGATTTTTCCTTCCTTTGATCTATTCCTGTAATAATTAACCACACATCCTTAGAAGTATCATTTCCTTGGTAAAGTGTGTATAATTTCATGAATAAGTGTTTCCTTAATTCGATAAATGCTATTTTTCATAAGTAAATATTATCCATTTTTGGGCATTTATCAATAAGAACATAATTATATTTATCTTGGTTCACTGTTATCGAAGCAACGTCTAGTCCACACGCCTGGTTGATTTCGCCTTCTCAATAAGGACTTAATCTAATTATCAAACTGATTACAACAACTCAAAGACACGTAGTCTAAGACTTCTTGAGAAATTCTGACTATATCCTAGTCTCTCGAGGAAGTACAACTCAAAGACTAATTATCAATAACTTCTTGAGAATTATGTCTAAACTTAGTTTCTCAAGGAAATTAACCAAAGGTTAAGATTAACAAGGTTTGTGTTTACAAGTTACTTCAAAAAGCAGATACACAAGTTTAAATCAAATATTACACTTAAAGATATATTCAAAGAAGACGTTCTAAGTGTATGAGTGTGAGAAACACTTCTTTTATTTTTCTCATATATGTTATTTGAGTGTATGCTTTGCTATGCAAATCTGTTCGTTATTTTTCAATATTCCAATACCTCTTTATATAGGAAGAAATATATCTGTTTGAGGGTGAAGTTGGAATATCCTCAATGTAATAGTTGTATGAAGGTGACTTCATATTGCAACATTAGAGTGTGGCTTGCAGCAGAGAGTTGGTGAGGATGATGGGACGCGAGAAACTTTGTTGATACATAGTACAACACTTTACATAGAAAGTAGATTTACTTTTGTACTTCTGTCACTTCAATCAGTCATTGCACTTTGGATTTAACCATCTAGTCATAAGCTAGTATACAAGTTGATAAAGCTTGAGTAGAGTTCATAATCTATCTTCAGAACTTGGTGACAGTCTATTTGGGGAGTTTTTATTCAGAAACATTGACTTAACAAATCAACAACTTGACTTCCTAGTAAATACACTTTTATTTGATCCTTCGGTTCAGAGTCTGGACATCTTCAGAGTCAGAATATGTTTTTTATTATCTGCAAACTTAGCAAAATAGTTAGAGTACAAAATTATTCTCTACACTTTGTTATCATCAAAACTTAAGGATAGTTGTATAACCAAACTTGTTCCAACAATCTTCCCATTTTTGATGATGACAAATCCATGTATTTTGATGAACGATTTTCACTTGGATTACTATTTTTATAAGAAATCAAAGATAAGTTTGTAAGCTCCCCCTGAGTTTTATATTTATCAAACTTTTCTTAGTTTCTTTAGAGTGAGGTTTATAAGCCCCCCGAGATGAGACTATAAATTTTTTGAAGTTCATCATGATTTTAACATTGTTTGTGATTTATTAGGGTTACAAGATATATCAAAATCATATTCATATTCATTTTCTCCCCCTTTGTCATCAATCTAAAAGATTAAGATAAATGATAAAGCTTTAAAAACATAGTAAGTGCAATTAGAGTAAAAGAGAACCAAGAGAAAATAAAGAATAACTTTCATTGATAATAATAAAAACACATAAAGAAAAAAAATGAGAAACTAGGGGATAGAGAGTCAAACACTAGAGGTTCCTTAAGCTACTACGATCGTCAGACTTGAGTTAGTCTCCAGAGCCTAAGTTAACCCAGCTTCCTGCATTTTTTCCATTATTTCTTCTCGATGGAAAATTTTAGACAAAACTCTTCCAAAAGGAACGAGAAAAGATATTCCCTTGTGAGATGCAATAATCTTTTTCTTCAAAAAGTTGAAGATAGTGAGGGGAAGGTTAACCTTTATCCTAGACAAGATGAAGAAGATAAGATGTTTGTCATTAAATGTGAGTGTTTCTAGAGCATTGTCATGTGGTTGAATGTTTGACACCAATAGTCGATGTCAGATTTTTGCCTTGGGAAGAAGGGAGAAGACACTTGCAAGATTATATTTGGTGGCAAGGATCTTTTCTGGAATGTCTTTAAGGAATGGACTTGTTCTTGTGTACATGTCCATATGGACCCCAGTCTCCTTGCACTAGATTTCCTTCACAATCAGAGCAAGAGTTTAGGTGATGGGAACATTAGACTGAATGCATGAAACGTCCTGTCTAAGCTGCTTGAGGGACACATTTGTCCAAATTTCTCTCACGAGAACTGGATAGATGGGTATGTTTAGCATGTTAAAGTAATTTTCCCACTTCTGAAAACAGACAACACTAAGAAGATCAAAACCTTGATTCTTGAATTCATCATAGTCAACAAAATTTTCAAAAGCAATGGAGATAGTGCAAGCAACACCATAAACTGAAGACATTTTGAGATTTTAGAAAGAGATCAAGGAAGGTAAATCTTGTTGAAAGAGATTTTAGCAAAAACAAAATGTGATGAAGATTAAACTGCTAATGAGGAGTTTAAATGGGGAGGAAAAATGAGTTAAAACGATTAGGAGGGAGTAAGTGGATGCCTAAATGAAAGAAACTCAACAATTACCAATGAGGACTACAATAACGACACTTATAATAAGACACGTAACAAGGCACGCTCGTCATAAGATATTATTACAAAGTATGGAAAAGACCAATAGAAAAACATTTGAAAAACATACGCAATCTGACAATGGAGGCGTGAAGAGATTTTCTCTTTAACCAAGAAATATTATCCCAATGGGTCACTTCAAACGTCAGATGACTTTAACGTATGGCAATTGTCTTACTTTAGATTCATGCAAAAATGCTTGATTACGACCATTAATAAGAAGAACTCAGAGTCTAGAAGATAAAAAATCCCAAAAGGATTCTGACTTTGGACCTTCTGTCCTAGAGAGCGTCCTAACTTCAGAGAACTAACTAGTTCAAAGTCAATTTTATCTCAGAGTCATATTTTGACTCTCTAGAGTTTGAACATATTTAAAAAGATTTTGTTTATTTTGCACAAAGTTTTCTATTATATATGTATTTCAAATATTAACCTATAAATAATATAAACCCATATTATATATTATTAAAAAATTGAGAAATACATTTACATATTTAATTTTATAATTAGTTAGTTTTTTATAATATTTAAATATATTTAAATATTATGTGTTTTTTAAAAATTGAAATTAACCATTTTAAATATCTATACAATACTGGGAAAAAATTGAAATTAACAGTGTTAAATTTCACTAGAATATGTAATTGTTTGGTTGGCTTAAATAAGTATGCAACAAGAGAAAAATATTTCTTATATTAAATAAGTATGTTTGTATATTTATTTTCAAAATATTTAAAGAGTCATAAATATGAATATAAAATATGGAAAAAATATGCATAATAAATATACTCATTTAAAATAAATATATTCATTTAAAATTTAAAATAGTATTATTGAAAAAAATATTATTGAAAAAAATATTATTATTGTATAAATATAAAATATAAGTCTAATTATTATAAAAATTATGTTGAATTGCAATTTTAATCCCCTTATTTTATCTTTTTTTGGATTTTGATCCCCCATTTTAAAAAATACAATTTTGGTTTCTTTTTTAAATTTTGGGTTAGATTTTGGTCTCGTTTTGGAGATTAAAATTCAACATAAAATTTAAAAAAAGAGATTAAAAATATGCTTTTTAAAATAAAGGGACCAAAACTAAAAAAAAAAATAAAATAGAAAGATTAAAGTTGTAATTAAACCTAAAAATTAAATATTATTTTTCTTAATTTGTTTAAGTTAAATACTAAATAATCGGAGAATATACAACAACTCAACTAGTTTGATGGTAGTGCAACTATGTTAGTAATTGAGGTGACCTTGTTCCAATCCCCTTAACCCTAATTTTTGAGTATTTTTTTTACAATTTTAAAGTTTCAAGGCTGGAACAAATTATTAAAAAAAATGCTAATGTAAAAAAATAAAAAATAAAAAAATAAAATATATATATATATATATATATATATATATATATATATATATATATATATATATATATATATATATATATATATATATATATATATATATAACCCAGTTGACAGCCATGACATTTAAAATGAATTAAAAATTAATAAAAATGTCGGCACAATACTGCCACGTCATATCATGTTAACCAAATCCATATAGGGGTTAAAATAGAAGAATTTTGAAAGGACGAGGATGAATTTTTCTATCAATAATAGTTTTGACATAAGAAAATTTAATAAATATTAAAATTTTGAAATTTACTTCTAACAAAAAAATAAGTTTTTTTCTAAAACATAAACAAGTTTTTCAAAAAAAGACTCAAATAACCAACATAAACAGGATGCGACAGCTGGCGACTCTGCTGGGGAACTTCTTTAGATGTTGACCTGTGCTGGTCCATCTTCCCTAAGCGAGTCCTTCCTAGCGTGTTAGGATTAGTTTAGGTTGCTTGTGTTGTGTTATTTATTGCATTTATTATTCTAACCTGTGTATATATTTGCATTAATGTTTGCATGCATCATACTATTATGCTGTTGCTGTCCTCTATGCAGGTGGTTCTGTTATTTGGGGTGGGTGTTCTGAGTGGGGCTAAAACCCAGGCCCGAGTATACACATAGGACTAGTGTGGTCTCATGTTCCTCATTTGCTGGATCAGCATATTGTTGCAACGTGACATACCACAAGCCAGACGAGGTTCATTTGATAGTGCTTTCCTCTGTGGGGTACTCCACTTTGGCTTAGTTACTTCATCTGAACTATTGACTCTGGTGACCGATCACTTCCCGGATCTTTGGTTTAGACGATCTTAAGGGAGCTACAATGGCACACCCGAAAGGGCAAACCCATTGAGTATCTCTGCCCGATTGTCGAGACTATTATCCGCCTTAGGATGACCTGTTTAGAATTTACCTGTGAGGGGAGGGTGATTCTTTCAGATGCATGTTCTGTCGGTGACTCAGTTGGTGACTTTTTGTTCCGTGGATCAGAGTCATATTTATAAGTCGGATTTATGGCCATTTATTGCCGAGACGCCGGAGTGTTGTCCGTGATTTATCAGTGGGGATCCGTTTATTTCAGGATTCCCCGGGCCGAGATATTTATCAGTGGGGATCCGTTTATTTCAGGATTCCCCGGGCCGAGATATTTATCAGTGGGGATCCGTTTATTTCAGGATTCCCCGGGCCGATTCAGATGGTTGTGGGTGTCTGCTCAGAGACTGGTGATGATGATGATGTATCTTTCTTCCGTTTATTTCGGAACCCGAGGGTCAGAGTTGTGGTTACAGTTCCCTCAGATGGTTATGATCAGTTCAGAAACCAGGCTTCAGTACAGATGATCAGATGACTTAGAGGATGGCCCATTGCATTCATTCATCAGCATTAGTTTGCATTCATCTGCACCTAAACACGTCTAGCCATATGGGGAGCATTATTGATTGAGAATCTGGTTGAGAGACATCATGAATTTCAGAATGTGGATGTCAAAATGTTATCTGTCTCGATGAAATCAGGATCGAAGGACAGAAGCTTCCTCATATGGATAGACGTTGCATTCATGCATATTAACCTGTTTGCTGTTTTGCAGGAATCATTGCTCGTGCTCGTAGAGTTGTACCTTTGCACTCAACCCGACCTCACAGATACTTCACCAGGCGCAATACTCCTCGACTGATGGATCTCCCAAGTACTGATCTCCTCGAGCTGAAGGACAAGATGACTGAGCTGATCAACATCATGCAGGGCTTTGCAGTTGATCAGAAGGCTTTGGCTGATAAAGTTGAGAAGCTTGAGCGGGCCTCAGCTGCTAACAGTGCTGTTAACCTGGATGGTGTCTCCAACCAGGGGCTGGGATCCAGAGACGGTGGAAAAAGAGAAACTGTGGGTATGGTGAACAACAATGCTGCTGGTTTTGGTGCTGGTGGTCAACCTGGGCCCGGCCTGGGGCAGAATCTGAAGGATAATTTTGTGCCTCCATTCTATGGCTTCGATGAAGATAGGGAGGAGGACCGAGAAGCTGATCAATTCTCCATGCACAATGAACCATTCGGTCAATATGGTGTCCAGCCACAGAGCAAAGAAATTCAGTTGCTGGCAGAGAAGGTAAGGGCTCTGGAAAGCCATGCTACTCCGGGGTTTGTCAACATGTCCAACATGGGGCTGGTTGAGGGGATTGTGATTCCACAGAAGTTCAAGGCACCCGCATTTGACAAATACAATGGGAGTTCCTGCCCGGAAACTCATCTGCAAGCCTTTATCCGCAAGATCTCTGCATATACTACAGATCAAAAGCTTTGGATGTACTTCTTCCAAGACAGTCTGTCTGGAGGATCCTTGGAGTGGTACACCAAGCTTAAGTCGTCCGATATCAAGAGCTGGCAGGATCTGGGAGATGCATTCTTTAAACAATATCAGTTCAATGCTGATATGGCCCCGAGTCGTACCCAGCTGCAGGGTATGTCTCAGAAAAATAACGAGGGGTTTAAAGAATATGCCCAAAGATGGAGGGAGTTGGCTGCCAGAGTGCAACCTCCTCTAGTGGACAGAGAGATGTCTGATCTCTTCATGGGTACCCTGTAAGGGGTTTTTGCTGAAAGGATGGTTGGTTGTCCGGTTACCAACTTTGCTGACATTGTGGTGGCTGGGGAGAGAATTGAAAGTTGGTTGAAAATGGGGAAGATCCAGGGAGGTAATGCTTCGTCATCAGCATCGAAGAAGCCATTCGGTAACGGTCAGCGCAGGAACGAGGGTGAATCGAGTGCTGTGTATGCCCAGGGAGGACACGGTAGGGATCGTTACTACCAGCACACTGCTGCTGTAACCATCCCTGCTGGTAATCAGTCTGCACGACAGCAACGTCAGCCACCTCAACAGAGAGTCGGGTACCAAATGAGGGGAAAAGGGATTGATCGCTATTTTGACAAGCCACCCGTGACATATGCGGTCCTGTTCAAAAAGCTGAGGGATCTTGGGTTGGTTCAGCCAAGGGCGATGGTTCCGATGAGATCAGATCAGAGGCCTCCTAACTATGATGAAAACGCCCAGTGCGAATTTCATTCTGGAACACCGGGGCATAACATTGAGAGCTGTAGAGCATTCAAGAATGTTGTCCAGGATCTGGTAGACTCCAAGGCTATTAATTTTGCGCCATCACCGAATGTTAATGCCAATCCCATGCCGGCACATGGTCAGGCGATGGTGAACGCAATTGCTGAAGATTCGGAGTACGCCTGTGTAGTAGGTGAAGAGACTGATGGTAACTGCAAGTTCAATAGTTGGATAAAGCCGTGCGTACCAGGAAGCTGGAAGGCTTAAGAGATCAGAATTGTCACTCATCCGGAAGAGTAATGATTTCTGTTTTGATTTTATCTGCATGAAAGTCATACGTGTTGCCCGACACGTAATGGTTCATTGTAAGGGCCACCTCATGTTCATAATTTGCATTTCTGCATCATAATTGATGGATGTTTTTCAGTCAAAAAGCGGTGTTCCCTGTTTTTCATTTATTTTTGCAGTTTAAAAACAAATAAAAATGGCAATGTTTATTTTCATTTTTCTCCTTTTTTGATTTGTCTCGTTCCGAATTCAAAAATAATTCTCCGGATCTCGTTGATAACAATTTGGTTACACCTCGTATGACTTCGACAAACCGAGCAATCATGCCGAAGAAGAAGACGAAGAAGATTGTGATCTGCTGGAATTAGCCAGGTTGTCAAAACCAGAGGAGAAGGTGATTCAGCCGCACGTAAAGCGGGTTGAGGTTGTTATTCCAAGCACCGCCGAGGTCAGGAAGGGAATGAAAATTAGGGCCGCTTCAGAGGCAAGTCGAGAGCAGAATGGTAGCCCTGTTGAAAGAGCATGTGGATGCCTTCACCTGGTCATGTCAGGATATGCCAGGGTCGAATACCGGTGTCGTTGTGCACAAGCTACCATGGAAAGGAGACTGTCCTCTAAAGAAGCAGAACGCCAGTGCCTGTATCAGAGAGCCATGGTGACTTTGTTTCATGATGTGATTCATCATGAAGTTGAATGTTATGCTATGACATGATAGCAAAGTCCCAAGCAGAAGAGGGGCATCTGGTAGACCGGGCCAAGTCGTTTGACAGATTGAGACAATTCAAACCGAGGTTGAATTCAGATAAGTGCACTATCAGAGTGCGGTCCGGTAAGATGTTGGGGTTCATTGTAAGGGAGGAATCGAGGTTCATCCTGCTAAAAAAAAAAAAAAAAAAAAAAAAATGCCTGAACCGAGGAAAAACAGAAAAAGAGGTTCGTGGTTTCTTAGAAAGATTGAACTACCTGTCATGGTTCACATCTCATCTAACAGCCACGTGTGAACCTATATTCAAGATGTTGAAAAAAAAAAGATCAAACGGTCAGGTGAAATAATGATTGCCAAGGGGCATTGAAAAATAAAAGAAAAGTTGCAGGAACCTCTGATTCTGATACTTTCTGTGGAAGGAGTGCTTGTCAAAACTGTACTTGACAGTCTTCAAGGGGTCTACGAGGTGTATGGGGTCAGCATGACGCGTCTTGTCGAAAAGAGCATGCAATTTACCTTAGCAAAAAGTTTACCGACTGTGAAACAATACATTCACTGTTCGAGAAAACTTGATGTACTTTGGCATAGGCTGCTCCCCGACTGAGACAGTATGCTGATTCATACCACTTTGTGGGTTTCGAGATGGATCTGATCAGGTAGATTTCTGAAAGAGCTAGCATCGACCGGACGGGTTGCGGGAGAGCAAAAGAATGTTGACTGATTTGTGATCCGCTCAGAAAGCAATCAAGGGGTGTATTGTCTGATTACATCTCTCTGCAACCCGTTGAGGTTATCAACCGATGAAGTTTGAGTTCCCTGATGAGGACATCTCGAGGTACTCAAATCGAAAGATTGAGAGTGACCGATCCCGGAGGAGGGGCCTGACCCCAAATCCGAACGGATTCTGATGTTTGATGGGGAGGTTAAGGAGAATAAGCTTTTGCTGCCAGGATAACGCTTGAAGGCACCAGCAGGGTGGCTGAGTAGGAAACTGGTATCCTGGGTATTGATCTTCGGTGTGTCTACTGGGGCAACTCCGTTCTCATTGGTATGGAGGTTGTATTACCTGTTGAGGTTCAGATTCCCTCGTTGAGAGTCCTGATGGACGTGAAATTGCAAGAGGCTGAATGGGTAAAGACCCGGTACGAAGAGTTGAGCCTGATTGAGGAAAAGAGGCTAGCAGCCATTTGTCATGGGCAGTTATACCAGCAACGGATGAAGCGTGCTTTTGACAAGAAGGTGCGACCTCGGGGGTATCACGTAGGTGATATGGTGCTGAAAAGGATCTTTCCTCCTCAAAACGATCGAAGGGGCAAATGGACACCGAATTATGAAGGTCCATTCGTGGTCAAGAAGGTCTTCTCTGGCGGAGCCTTGTTGCTAACGACCATGGATGGTGAGGATTTTCCATCCCCTGTGAATGCGGACGCAGTTAAAAAATACTTCGTGTAAATTGACCCGCTGGACGAAAAGAATAAAATGGTCCAGGCAAAAATGGGCATCCCGGCGAACCAAAAACAGAAAGAAAGGTTCGGGCAAAAATTAGGGATAAAATGAAAAATGTACACCCGACAAGTCGAAAACCTGGGAAAGGCGACTTGGGCAAAAATGGGTATCCCGGTGGACTGAAAACCCGAAAGGGCGGTCCAGGCAAAAGAGGGATTGAAACGAACAGCTGCGTCCAGCATGATCGTTTGCGCTTTGGTTAAAGCATCATGGATAATACCCGGTAGGGATCAGTCGGAATCGTCTTGTTCAGAAGGCAGAAGGCATGGAGAGTCTGAGGACATATGGGGTGTAACCGAGTTGGAACTCGATGAGATCACGGGTTTCACGTTGCCCTTAGGATAGATTTTTCCTTTTGTGCAATTACCTCTTTTCAGGAATTGCTTCCTTTGTATTGCTCAATTTGGGTCACACTTTTCCAATCAATAAAATGCACATTCAGTCAAATAATTTTGTTTTTGTTTTTCATTACCGCTTTGATTGCAAAAACATCCAAATATTTTTGATAAAGAATCTTGCATTTTAAGACATACAGGTCCCTTCCAATGCATGTTTATGAGATTGAAAGCTTGAAATCTTATTTGGAAGGTCGAGTGACCCAAGTGTTGAAATCTTGACACGCCTGGGGCACGGTTTTATCTGACGGTCTGTTTTGCAGGAACTGTTAGGTATTCGTCACTCACTTGCAGGTTGTGATGTGAAAGCTTTGTAGCAAACCCCCAGAGAGTCCGATCAGGGACGAATGAATATGAAAGAATGACGAAGACGTTGAGACGTACGACGATCCTTGATGATAATCAAGAAGACTCTTCAAAATCAGAAGATTTGAAAGTTTGTAGCATATCCCCGCAGAGTCCGATCGGGGACGAGTGTGTGAAGAAGGAACGGAGAGACGACGTTGAGACGGTCGACGACCCTTGAAATTAATCAAGAAGACTCTTCAAAGTCGAAAGATTGAAATTTCTGTATAACTCCCAGGAGTACGTCTCTCGTCGAGCGCGGAGCGACTTGGAATATAAGATGATGGAGCAAAAAAGGTCCAGACGAGTCTGGGAATTCTCAAAAGTGGAAAGCCGATGCGAGATTGGGAGGTAGATACCATGGTTCGATGAGTCGACGGGTGTTCTGTACCACTTGTTCTCATTTCCCAGCTAGGTCCCCGAGCAGAATTATAGTACTAGCTCCCCAGCAGATCCAAAGTCTGTGGACTTCTCCAGCCGAGTCAGGATGGTTATCCCCGGCAGGTTTACAACGGTGTTTCCTCAGCAGCCAGGCCAGAAGGTTGTTGTTCCCCGAGTGGAGCGGGTTTCAAAGAAATATATCTCCAGCAGTTCCCCGAGTGGAGCGGGTTTCAAAGAAATATATCTCCAGCAGTTCCCCGAGTGGAGCGGGTTTCAAAGAAATATATCTCCAGCAGCTCCCTGAGTGGAGCGGGTTTCAATGAAATATATCTCCAACAGTGTTCATCCTACCAGTGGATTGAACAAAGTCCCGTAGCGGACGGATTTTTGCATCACCAGCTGAGTTGATTCTACCTATGGGTTGCGCGGGTTGTCCCCAGCGGAGTAGTATTCGTTTCCCTAGCAGGGTCAGGATGGTTATCCCCAGCCGGTGGTAGAGTGATGCATCCCCAGTTGAGTCGGGAGATTGCTGTTTTCCCCAGCGGAGTATCTGTGAGCATTTCCTCAGTAAAGTCAGCAGGTATCTGTGAGGGTTTCCCGAAGCAGAGTTGGGATTGATATCCCCAGCAAGTCAAAAAACTATTGTATCCCCACAGGGTGTTGGTGGTGCTTATCCCCGCAGTTTCTCGAGTGGATTGGATGCAAAGGAGGTTCTTTCCCCAGCAAGAGATGCTTATTCCCAGCAGCAGTGCTTATTCCCCGGCAGGGTGGAGATTGGAGTAATGACGAGTTCCTCAACGGAGTGTCTCGTGCTCCCCAGCAGAACCCCTTGAGGGGGACGTTTTTATGCATTCATCATGTAGCGTAAGCATAGCATATTGCATAGAAAAATAAATCGCGTAGCATTTCCATAATTATGGAGCATTACGCAGAAAAAGATCATGCATCATTGTTGCAAGCATAGAGCTAGTCTCAAGCCGTGGTTACCGTTTGAGAAGTGGTTATGTCAGACAGTGAAGGTGTTACTCCGAAGAGTTTAGCCTCATGATTGGATCAGAGATGTACCCCAGTAGTGCGATACTGGAGGAAGCTTTTCCGTCGGGCCGAGATGGGAATGAAGATTGGAGAATGTTACGCGATCAGCGCGATTCAAGCCGTGGTTACCGCTTGAGGATTGGTTTTGCCGGACAGTGAAGACGATACTCCGAGGAGTTCAGCAGCGGGATTTTGAAGTAGCAGTATTTCCCAGTCATCAGTAAGTGCCTGGTCGAGCTTTCTTTGGTGTCAGTCAACATCATCATTCGATGTTCAGTCAACGTCAAGTTATTTCCCAGTCGTTGTTTAATGTCTGGTCGATCATTGTTTGATGTCCTGTCAACATCCTTGTTTGATGTCCTGTCAACATCATTGTTTGATGTCCTGTCAACATCATTGTTTGATGTCCTGTCAACATCATTGTTCGGTGTCCTGTCAACATCCTTGTTTGATGTCCTGTCAACATCATTGTTTGATGTCCTGTCAACATCCTTGTTCGATGTCCTGTCAACATCATTGTTCGATGTCCTGTCAACATCATTGTTCGGTGTCCTGTAAACATCATTGTTAGATGTCCTGTCAACATCCTTGTTTGATGTCCTGTCAACATCATTGTTTGATGTCCTGTCAACATCCTTGTTTGATGTCCTGTCAACATCCTTGTTTGATGTCCTGTCAACATCATCGTTCGATGTCCTGTCAATATCCTTGTTTGATGTCCTGTCAACATCATTGTTCGATGTCCTGTCAACATCATTGTTCGATGTCCAGTAAACGTCGAGTTTTCTCCCAGTCATCAGTCGGTGTCTGGTTGAAAATGTTACTCTGAGGAGTGTGGTACCATGACGTCAGATCAGCAGTGTTCCCCAGTAGTGCGATATTGGAGGAAATGTTTCCGTCGGACAGAGATGGGAATGATATCAGAAGACGTTACGCGATCAGCGCGATTCCGAGGTTCAAATGGAGAAAAGGAGATGTTGCGACATTTTCTGGAGATCGGGGTTCAATCAGAGAAGAGTATATGCTGAGGCATTTTCCGGGGTTCAAATGGAGAAAAGGAGATACTGAGGTATTTTCTGGGGTTCAAATGAAGATTGGAGTTGAAGATTATATCCAGGATGAGGTCCGCAGGATTATCTTCTGTTCATGTGTCACCTTAGACTTTGGCGGATGCCAGTGGAGGTCGTTACGGGTGTCTTCTGAGGAAGAGATACACATGTTACCTTCCTTTTGTGAAGGTGTACCCTCTGATATGTCGCCCTCAGAGTGGTGTTTGGTGTTATTTCCGGCGTTGCCAGCGGAATTATCACGAGAGATTGGAGACCGAGGTTCAAATGGAGAAAAGGAAATGTGGAGACATTTTCTGGAGATGGGGTTCAAATGGAGAAAGGGAGATGTTGCGGCATTTTCTGGAGAACGGGGTTCATATTGGCGATCGCGGGTTATCGTCAGGCGACTGGGGTCCAAATCGGAGAATGGGGTCCATTTATTTTGGCAAACAGGAGAATGGGGTTCAAATGCAGAGATCTGAGGGTCGTTTGCGCAGAGAAAATTTCGGGGTTCAAGAAAATGAAAAAGAGCGGAGAAAATTTCGGGGTTCAAGAAAAGAAAAAGAAATCAGCAGAAATTTCGGGGTTCAAGAAAAGCATGAAAAAAGAAAGGAATAATAATCCCGAGCGGATGAGTGGTGTTCAGGCCATGGTTATCCCTGCGTTACCATTTATTTTGGTATCCAGGTTGACGTTTTTCGAGTTTGTTTCTTCGCCGATGCTGACAGGCGCTGTTAATTGTTATCCCATCAGAGTGCAAATTGTTCGTCTGTTTCTTGGTATTCAATCACTCTTCATCCTGATCATCCGAAAGCCGAGGTTATTTCGTATCGACAGGTTCACAGTGGATTGAATAGGGGCAGCTGTAACACCTCAAAATTTGCCCTCCTCTCTTGGGACTAGCATTAACATGTTGCATATCATTTTAGGTCATTAGGCATTGCATATTGCATATCATGTGGTTACACTGTGCAGGCCATTCTCCCAAGTCTTGATCAGAAGATGGAGAAGTCTAAGTGCAAGCCTAGGGTTTATTGACTGATCATGGGCCATCTGAGGATTGGGCTGTGAATTAGGGTTTTATGATTCTCCAAGGATATTGGTCTTCATCTTGATTGAAGTGATACATCATCATCATCATGGTTGGATATCATCAAGTGTTGGATCAGATTCCTTGAGATTAGGGTTTTGACCACTGGTCAACCCTAATCAGTTGCATTGGGCCAATCAAGGCTTAATCAGGAGATGGGGTCTATGATGGATGTGGGGTTCATTATGTGATTATATTGTGCTTATTGAGGCTAGGGTTTCACCCTTGAGCCATTTCAGTTGGAGATTGGAGCTCAGATTGATCTATGCATTGCCTGATTCATCTGTCAGTTGAAAAGTCAACTGTGGTCGATTGTACATGATCTGATGGATTTGGAGGTGGAAATGAGTTGGATACACTTCATTCATGTTGGAACAAGTGTTAAATGACATTGCAAAGCTTAAGAATGAAGAAAATCAAGTCAGGACAAAAACTGCCAAAAATAGAAAGTGACTTGTAATTGAAGTTTCCAAAAATGGAAAGTTTTTGACCTCAAAGCCACGTGTCCAAGGAAGCTTCAAATGAAAATTTGTTCAACATGAAAGTTGTAGGTCTTGTTCTCACCTTTCCAAAAAGTCCAAGAACTTGAAAATCCCATGTATGGTTGGAAAATTAGGGCTCAGTGAATTTCAAAAATGACCCGTAATCAGGAGGCCGTAAGTTCCACATGGTTTGTCCAAATTGCAAGTTCTTTATATGCACAAACTCCATTTGACATGTACTTTCATGGTGCATAATTGGATTTTCCCAAAAATGGCCAAGGCAAAAAGTCACTTTTCAACTGGACAGTTAAATTGGACCAGGGGCAAAATTGTCCAACTTTCAGAATAATTGGAATTTTTGAGTGGGGATTTTTGCTACACCTCATGAATGGCATTTAAAATTTGTTGGAATCATCACTTCATGCATAGGCCTTGTAATTTGAGAATTGGCTTGAAAAATGAAATGGCTAAATTTGGACATAAACCATACACATGTGAAAATGCAAATTACACATCCAATGAGAGTGGGACAAGTTGCAACAGCTCACACATGTCATTTAGAGAGTGTGTGAGCTGTCATTGAGGTGGCATGAGCTGTCCTATGGAAATTCCATTTTTGCCCTCACTTGAAATTTCACATTTTCACTAACAATTCCAATTAGCTAATGATGATGATTAAGCTTGGTTTAAACACACATATATATTCTTAATCACTCCCTAAACATAACAGAATCATCATTCACCAAAAATCAGATCTGAAAAACTCCACATTCTCTCAAATGCTCAAGAACACATAGAACTTCAAATCCAAAATTCTTCCTCAATTCTTGCTCAAATTCGAGGATTCTTGTTGCATTGATCTCCTTACATCATCCTCATCAACTGTTTTGGAAGAACGGAGTGAAAAGAGCTTCGAATCGCTATTGTCCAAAGTGCACTCTTCCATGGTGAATCAAGATTTGGCGCGGTAGGAGCAATCTCTCTCGAACCTAAGCTTTGTATGCAACTTCTTGTAGCTTCTAGGCCGTCTGTTTCAAGGAATTAAGCATCGAAACTACACGAATCGCGACTGCCTTCGAATTGAGGTTAGTATTCGAGTAACACGGTTTTTCGATTGGTTATAGGCGTTTTGTAGCTTGTTTATCATAGATCGTAGTGGTGCTGTTGGTTTTAGAAACGGATAACCGTAGGTGAAGAAATCTGGATTGGAAGTTTCGAGTTCAAACCTTAGGGCGATCGATTTGAGAGATATAGCAACAATTAGGTTGAATTAGGTGGATATTTGGATTCTAGGTTAGAAGACCTTTCCAACGGATGTTCATTTGTTAATTTTGGTGAAAGATTGATGTTCTTCGTATGCATAGCTTTTCTGGAAAATGCGTGAGGAAGAGAGTGAATTCTGGGCAAGAAATCGTGTTCAATCCGTTTTTCTATTTGAACTTTTAAAAGTTCTGTTTCCCGCGCCTGGTTAGTGGTATTTACACAAATGCCACTGTTAACTTAATTAATTTAATTAATTCTTAAAAAATTACAAACACATTAAAAAAATCATAAAAAATTGTAGAAAATTCAAAAAAATATGAGATTTTTTTCTTTGACTTTGTTGTTGAGTGTAGAATTTGTTTGACCTATTGGTCAAAGTTGTGCATGGCAAAAATATCATTTGACCTAGGCTTATTTCACATGTGTCCATTTTTGATACCTTGCACCATTTGACTCATGAAATTCTCATAATGTAAAATAAATGCCTGGAAATTTTTGTGATGATTCTTGACTCATTGATGCTCATTTCCATGTAAACTTTGTGAGTTTTTGATACCTGGCCATGGAGTTATGAATTTTGAACTTAGGTGTGACAATTTGGGTCACACCTCTTGATGTCAATTTGCTGGATTTTATTGAGTGGCCTATACATGTTGAAATGAAGTGAAATTTTGCATGATGATTGGTTGGCATGTTGAGATGTTGTATGAATTTTTGTGGGATTTTACATTGCATTTTCAATTTGATTGTGATTTTTCATTTCTGTTAGCCAATTATGCAAGCTCATATGATACATGTTGGTAGATTGATTGAGAAATGCTCATGTGGTATTGTATGCTCATGAAATTTGATATGCTTGTAATAGACACATGTTAGGACCTCCCTGTTTTGGTCTCACTCATTTCTTTTTTGTTTTCATTGAGTTATGAATTTTTGAAGTGAGTGCATGTGTTGATGTTGTGATTTGGAGCTTATAATTGTGTCTGTTTTTGTTGATTTTCATTGACATAGTTCCATTTGCCCAATTGAGCTCAAATTTGACATGGTAGACCTTGAATATCCCCTGTTTAGGAGCAATTTATTTGAGAATTTTTGGATTTGTTTTGATATGGAATTGAATGCAATAGTTCTGTTTGCATGTTTGATGCTTCATTTGAACTAGTTTGCCTTATTTTGTGCTTAAAATGAACATGATGAATGATATAAACATGAGACCAAGTGTGTTTGCTCTTGTTTGACATTAATTTGACTTTGGTTTGTTAATACCTTGCTGTTTAGGAAATTTTTCTTGCTTTGGACCCTAGGCTTAGCCTAGTGGTCTAGTTGCTAATGTTTGCTTGATTTTTTAGGATCAAAAGCATAATGCACATGGAGAATGATCCAAATCAATTTTAATTGATGTTGTTTGATGTTTGTACACTAACATAACATTGTTTTGTAGGTTTTGAAGTTTGGGTTTAAGCTTTGGGCTTGCCTTGTTGTGCATTGATCTGTATAGATTAACTGATTGAAATTTTGCTGTTTAGTTTTGTCTGTTTGAGTACTAACTGTGTTTGACTGTTTCCAGGTACTTTTAGTTGCTCAGTTCCTTGTGAACTTTTGCTTTGCTTTGCTTAAGCAACTTGCATTGAGGTAGGTCCTCTTGACTTCATGTAGTCTGGAGACCCGGCTGTTACCGGGCCGGGCAAATAAATGTCTGAAGTCCTCCTTAAGAGGCAATGATTGTGATTGTTTAATTTCGTGCCAAGCAGGTGAAAGTCCTTAATCAAGGCAATTGGTGGAAGTTAGGGATAAGCAATCTATCCCCCACTATTCTGTGAGTCTTCTCCTTGCTCCCATTACATGGTTGTAGCATTGAGATCCTAGCCCAAGATCCTGTGCAGTGCACATTGTGTCAGTGTCTCTGAGTATAGAAGGGTTCCCCCATTCTGGACCCATGCTCGTTTGTCAGAAGCTCTCCCTGGTTAGGGATAAGAGCTGTGAGGTCTGATCCTCACTTCACCTTTCATCTGCTTCACCTTAGCCTCGTAATGGCAAGGTTAAGAGCAAACCCAGCCCGTACAGACGACTCGCTTCGGCAGTCAAACCTATTGATTGAGCCCCCTTGTTTGGCTATAGTGCGTGCTATGTGGGTATCTGATTGACATGCTTGTTTGAGATGTTTGTTCTCATTCGATTATTCTGTATGCTTGTATGTTTGCTTCTTTCCTGGATAGGAATAGTTTGCTTATGCAAGTAGGATAGAAAACTGAACTTAGGGTAACGATGCATGACAACACTAGGCTCGAGTCCAGCTCCCTAGTAGTGTGTCTTTCCCTGGTTTCTGGCTGAAATCTTTTTTCCCTTTTAGGGGAACTACATCGCCCTGATCCTCGTTCCAGACGAGGTATGTAGGCAGGTGGTCGTGCGAGACCACTCCGGACAACCTTTTTCTTTTTTGCGTGTGTTTAGCTTGTTATCTGACTGTGTGTTTTGGTTCGGATGCCGACGTAAGTCCATTGATTGGCTGTCGGGCTCCACGTTTACCCTTTTGAGTGTGTTCTGGTTCGGATGCCGACGTAATTCCATCCAGTGGTTGTCGGGCTCCATGTTTGCCACTCTTGCTTGTTTGTGTTGTTTTGTGTTGTTTGGTGTGCGTAAGCCGAACTACAGTGGCTCTGATTCTTGTTCCAGACAAGATATGTAGGTATAAGGTGCGATACCTTATCGAGCTCGTTCCTCTTAACCCCACCTGCGTTCCCCGTGTGTGGGTGTGATGTTTTAGCAACCTATTCTTTATTCTAGGACGTGGATCCCGTCGAGTACGACGGACGTGAGGGGTGCTAATACCTTCCCCTCGCGTAACCGACTCCCTTACCCTTTCTCTTTGGTCGCGAGACCATTTCCTTTCCAGGTTTCTCTGAGCGTTTCCTTTCCCTATCTTGGGATAAATAACGCGCAGTGGCGGCTCTGTGTGTGTTTTGTTTTCGAGCTTCGCCGGTTGATTTTTCGCAGGATGCGACACGATGCTTAAAAAGCAATCGACTTACAAGGGTGTAAAAAAAAAAGGGGGCTCGATATTAAATCGAGAAAAGTATGATTTTTATAGTTTGAAATAAATGGTTTTTGAACTATGCATTTACTAACAAATGAAATTATAATAAACATAAAAAAAGATATTAACAAAATACCAAAAGAATAAAAAATGCTAAAGGAAAATAAAATCAAATAAAAAGCAAAAAGTACCACACATGAGTATTGAACCCTCCCCACCTAATATTATGCAACTGCCCTCTCTCCACTAGGCCACTCAACACTATCTGCTATTAAGGTACTACCATAAATATATGAACTGGGCTAACAAATTTATAACAAAATAAAAAAAAACAAAATAAACATTTTTATGGTTTTTTAATATCTCTGTTAAAAACAAATTAAGCTAAATAAAAAATAAATAATAATAATAAAAGAAAATAAGAACATATACATTTTTCTGATTTTTGTGCTAAAAATGAAATAAATTAAATAATAAAAGAATTAAAAAAGAAAAAACAAGAAAATGGAAACGGAGAACACAGAAGCAGCTTCATCGTCCTCGTCCTCCCCATCTGCTTCACACAAAGAACCTCAATGAAGTCTTTCTCCGCTCTCGAAAACGCTCATCAACTCTCACAATCTCCCTCACACCAAACCTCACATTTCTCTCAATCTCACAATCGCTCGTACCTCAGCATCTCACTCGCATCTTTCCGTCTCTCACACGAATCCCTCTCTCGCTCTCAACGAACCCCTCTCAATCACTCTCAGCTCTCACAATATTTTCAACAGCAAGCACATGAGAAAGGTAGAAAGAAAGAAAAAGAAGTACTTACAAAGTGTCACGGCGGTGGTGGTGAAGGACGCGAAGAAGCTGGCCTCCAGGTAATTGATTTTGGGATTTTAGGGTTTTTCCGCCTCTAGCTCTCTGTTGTTCTCTAGGGTTTTTTTTTTGGTCTCTTTTCCGCCTCTAGGTTCCCGTTGTTTACTGATTCATTCTCCTTTTATATTCTGTGAATTAGGGTTTCCAGTGGGGTCTTTGCTGTTCAAAAGGAGTGTTTCTGCAAAGCACTTTGGATGCTCAGACACAGAATTACCCTATCCATGTTAGATTCAAGAAAAGGTATCCTTCACAAACTTTCTTCTCTGCTTTGACCTCATACCAATTTGGGATGTTTTTTGGACTTTGCCCTCTGACTGTTGGTTAATGGTTTTGCACTTTAGGTTTTGCAAATTGACCGATTAATGTGTCCCTTTTTACCGCAGTAAAAAATGGTGAGCTTGGTTTGACTTGGGATAATGGATACTTTGAAGAGTGATTGTTAATGGTTTTAATGCATAGACTGGCTGCAAACAGTTACATGTAGGTTGAGTTGCAAGGTAACAAACATGGTTCAACAGGTTTTTTTTTGGGATTTTGTTTGGCTTGAGGTGAGCCACATAAATGAATCAATTCTTTTGAATTCTAATGAGTTTCTACACTTTTGTAGCAGAACATATTTAGCTTTCACCAATGTTTTGACTTTCTACAGGGCTTTCTCAAGAAGAAGAGTGAGTGGTATGTTGAATTGGCATCAACTGCGGTTGCTTGAAGTGAGCAGGGACTTATAAGGAAGTGTCCATGGCAGGGTGTTTTGGTAAGCTGTTTGTGATTCTATTGTGGCAAGATTTTGCAGCAGGTTTTTTTTTGCTTTATGGAACTGAACCATGTATCATTCAATTCATGCTCCATTTACTGTAACTTTTGATGGCTATTGGCATTCTGACTTGCAATTCCATCTTGGCAGGTTCGTTCATCATGGAATTGTCTACTATTGTTGGTCATGGCTATGCGCACGACAACAATGTCTCTACTTGACTATGGTTTATCTTGCAACCAGTGAACTGGTTTCCTGTTCTGGTGTCAACAGGTAGAGCCTGTGATCAGAGCTCACAAACTTCATTCATTGCTTCTAAACTCTCATATTCCGGTGAGACTTACTTCAATTGAAAGCGCGACCGACAATCATATCTCACCAGAATTCGAAGCTTGGGAACAACAAGATCAACTTCTACTTGTATGGTTATAATCTACCATTTTTTGCGCTATGCTTTAACGTGCCATTGCTGTTTTAGCTTGGTGTAACCAATGGAATGACCTTGATCTATACTTGTCCTGCATAGCATCCTGATGATCATTGTGTGCTGCAGGATTGGGCTGGGTTGTTGCAACAGGGCTAGCATGGATACTTGGCTAAAGGTTGGTCATCCAGGTGGTTTAAGCGTGTTAGCATTGCCATCGCCTATGCAGGTATGACTCTGTTGTTTGCTGCATTAATTTAGGCCAAGGTTTGTGGTGTTTATTTTGTAGATGAAATTGAATGAATGGTAGAAGTGATTAGTAACATAAAGGTTGATTCAGTGGTATTGTTTTTTGGAAAAATTGTAGTGATTTGATCTATTTCAGACTGCAGCAGTTCTGCACCAAAGGACCTAGTCTGATACTCATATAAATCACGATCAGTGAAGATGCCATCCAGGTTGAAATCAAAAAGATAAAAAATTCTCCTTAATGCCCTTACACACCGATCTGATAAAGTGTAGCTGCAGAGCATTCAATACAGGTAACAACTTCTTTGAACTGGTCCATGATACCTGTGGTGAGACTCTCTAAGCTATCTTGCATTCTTTCACATTTAATTTTATTAAGTTTTGAAAGCAGAAATTTGACAGGGGCTTGGACCTAAACCATGATGTAAGGTCTAGTTTAACAGGTATTCTGCATTATGTTTCTGTCTTTTCACCTTGGATACAACCTGTTGTAACTAGCTAATGATGAGGGTTCCTTTAGTGACATGCAGTTTGCATCAGAGACACGGTAATTCAGACCTTGCGCCACTGCTATCCATACATCTAAGTAAATTGGTTCAACATGTTTGTACAAGAGACCAATACAGGTGAGGAGATTATCCAGGGGATCACTTAAAGAAAAAATTAACTTAAAATATTCAGACATCCCTTGTGAAATGCGGTCTGATTGCTGGGACTTTGTTTGTGCAGGTTGGGTATTACAGCAGTTGGTGCAGCAAGGCAAATGCAGTAGGAGGCAAGAAACTCCAAAGTTTAAGGCATGACCAAGTTGGCATTAAAGTGAAGAAACCAAATCCACAAGGTAAAATCAAGGCCAACATGGACATGAAGCATGGAATGAGGATTAGGGTCATGATGGAAGACTTAGGATTTTAGGATGCAAAGAGGTTGCGTTGACTTTGGTCAAGGTTGACCAAAAAGTCAACTGTTGACCAAAGTCAACAATTGGTCAAAAATGCATTTTTTTGTATTTTCTTGTGTAAATGGATAATGAATCAATTATTATGGGGAAATTTTTGGGTTTAGGGAATTTGGGTTGACTTTGGTCAAAGTTGACCAAAAAGTCAACTGTTGACCAAAGTCAACAATTGGTCAAAATGTCAATTTTTGTGTATTTTTTGTATGGAATCAAATGTAATGAAATAAAATTGAAATGGATTAATAAAATGGTTTGAAGTTGGTTTCACAATTGGTTTAATCATAACTTGAATGTTTGACTCTTGAAAAGAAAATAACTTGACTGGTAGTGAACGGAACCATGAAATGAGACCATAAGGTTAGGGTTTTGACATAGTATCCATGAACCAATAACATGACTGGCAAGTGGCTAGAAACACAAGAAACTTGATTGTTCAGATGACCCAGACCATAGATGTATCCACAATCACAACACCATGACCTTGGATCAAAACCACAATCCTCATACAAAACCAAAGTAAAGTTAGGCCAAGCATGCCACACAAACAACAAAAAAAATTCAGGAGCAAAATCGGGGTATGACACCGATTAAATAATCTGATTGTATGAATATCAAGTATTTTGAGGTGGATATTAAAACTAATTCTATGTCAAGCAATTAGAGTTTAATTGATTTGTTATCTTTGATTCATGAGTTCGAAAGCAATTTTCATTAACAAATTGAGTTCATAAAATTTGACGATAATAACAAGATAGAATCAATAATCATGAAAGCATGTTTATATTAAGAATACAATCGGTAAATATACATACAATTACTGTAGATTCTTCCAATCCCAACAAGAGAGGGAGATTAGCTAGCCATTTTCATGGTAGCTTGTACAAAAAGGAAGAATTGGAGATGAATGAGCATCAATGACGATTCCTCGATCCTTAATGCGCATCCAAATCGATTATTTGATTCTCTCCCCTAAGTGTCTATTACAACCCTTTTTGATAGAATATAATAACTATTAAAAACTATTATCAAAACACAAGATGATTCCTTATGCATTGCTCTAGGTCCCTTTTTATAATGGTTCTGCCCGCCTTTGTTCGCTTAGCAAGATGAAGTTTCGCTAGGCGAACTATCCTATCTTCTCCACTAAGTTTTGAGCCTTCAAACCGCCTTCCAGGAGTCGTCAAACTTTTCTAAGCAAAGTATAATTCGCTAAGCGAATTTCCTTCGATGCGCCTCGCTGCTAGCGAACTGTGATGTTTTGCCTCTGACTTGGTTTCGCTAAGCGAACTAGAGCTCGCTTAGTGAATCGGGCCTTTCTTTGCCTCTTCCCTGCTAGCAAACCTGGATGCTTTGCTTCTGGCTTGGTTTCGCTAAGCGAACTAGAACTTGCTTTGCAAATCGGGCCTTCGCTGCTAGCGAACCTAGATGTTTTGCTCCTGACTTGGTTTCGCTAAGCGAACCAGAATTCGCGTAGCAAAACAGGACATGCTTTTTGCTTTGATTTTTCCTTCCTTTGATCTATTCCTGTAATAATTAACCACACATCCTTAGAAGTATCATTTCCTTGGTAAAGTGTGTATAATTTCATGAATAAGTGTTTCCTTAATTCGATAAATGCTATTTTTCATAAGTAAATATTATCCATTTTTGGGCATTTATCAATAAGAACATAATTATATTTATCTTGGTTCACTGTTATCGAAGCAACGTCTAGTCCACACGCCTGGTTGATTTCGCCTTCTCAATAAGGACTTAATCTAATTATCAAACTGATTACAACAACTCAAAGACACGTAGTCTAAGACTTCTTGAGAAATTCTGACTATATCCTAGTCTCTCGAGGAAGTACAACTCAAAGACTAATTATCAATAACTTCTTGAGAATTATGTCTAAACTTAGTTTCTCAAGGAAATTAACCAAAGGTTAAGATTAACAAGGTTTGTGTTTACAAGTTACTTCAAAAAGCAGATACACAAGTTTAAATCAAATATTACACTTAAAGATATATTCAAAGAAGACGTTCTAAGTGTATGAGTGTGAGAAACACTTCTTTTATTTTTCTCATATATGTTATTTGAGTGTATGCTTTGCTATGCAAATCTGTTCGTTATTTTTCAATATTCCAATACCTCTTTATATAGGAAGAAATATATCTGTTTGAGGGTGAAGTTGGAATATCCTCAATGTAATAGTTGTATGAAGGTGACTTCATATTGCAACATTAGAGTGTGGCTTGCAGCAGAGAGTTGGTGAGGATGATGGGACGCGAGAAACTTTGTTGATACATAGTACAACACTTTACATAGAAAGTAGATTTACTTTTGTACTTCTGTCACTTCAATCAGTCATTGCACTTTGGATTTAACCATCTAGTCATAAGCTAGTATACAAGTTGATAAAGCTTGAGTAGAGTTCATAATCTATCTTCAGAACTTGGTGACAGTCTATTTGGGGAGTTTTTATTCAGAAACATTGACTTAACAAATCAACAACTTGACTTCCTAGTAAATACACTTTTATTTGATCCTTCGGTTCAGAGTCTGGACATCTTCAGAGTCAGAATATGTTTTTTATTATCTGCAAACTTAGCAAAATAGTTAGAGTACAAAATTATTCTCTACACTTTGTTATCATCAAAACTTAAGGATAGTTGTATAACCAAACTTGTTCCAACAATCTTCCCATTTTTGATGATGACAAATCCATGTATTTTGATGAACGATTTTCACTTGGATTACTATTTTTATAAGAAATCAAAGATAAGTTTGTAAGCTCCCCCTGAGTTTTATATTTATCAAACTTTTCTTAGTTTCTTTAGAGTGAGGTTTATAAGCCCCCCGAGATGAGACTATAAATTTTTTGAAGTTCATCATGATTTTAACATTGTTTGTGATTTATTAGGGTTACAAGATATATCAAAATCATATTCATATTCATTTTCTCCCCCTTTGTCATCAATCTAAAAGATTAAGATAAATGATAAAGCTTTAAAAACATAGTAAGTGCAATTAGAGTAAAAGAGAACCAAGAGAAAATAAAGAATAACTTTCATTGATAATAATAAAAACACATAAAGAAAAAAAATGAGAAACTAGGGGATAGAGAGTCAAACACTAGAGGTTCCTTAAGCTACTACGATCGTCAGACTTGAGTTAGTCTCCAGAGCCTAAGTTAACCCAGCTTCCTGCATTTTTTCCATTATTTCTTCTCGATGGAAAATTTTAGACAAAACTCTTCCAAAAGGAACGAGAAAAGATATTCCCTTGTGAGATGCAATAATCTTTTTCTTCAAAAAGTTGAAGATAGTGAGGGGAAGGTTAACCTTTATCCTAGACAAGATGAAGAAGATAAGATGTTTGTCATTAAATGTGAGTGTTTCTAGAGCATTGTCATGTGGTTGAATGTTTGACACCAATAGTCGATGTCAGATTTTTGCCTTGGGAAGAAGGGAGAAGACACTTGCAAGATTATATTTGGTGGCAAGGATCTTTTCTGGAATGTCTTTAAGGAATGGACTTGTTCTTGTGTACATGTCCATATGGACCCCAGTCTCCTTGCACTAGATTTCCTTCACAATCAGAGCAAGAGTTTAGGTGATGGGAACATTAGACTGAATGCATGAAACGTCCTGTCTAAGCTGCTTGAGGGACACATTTGTCCAAATTTCTCTCACGAGAACTGGATAGATGGGTATGTTTAGCATGTTAAAGTAATTTTCCCACTTCTGAAAACAGACAACACTAAGAAGATCAAAACCTTGATTCTTGAATTCATCATAGTCAACAAAATTTTCAAAAGCAATGGAGATAGTGCAAGCAACACCATAAACTGAAGACATTTTGAGATTTTAGAAAGAGATCAAGGAAGGTAAATCTTGTTGAAAGAGATTTTAGCAAAAACAAAATGTGATGAAGATTAAACTGCTAATGAGGAGTTTAAATGGGGAGGAAAAATGAGTTAAAACGATTAGGAGGGAGTAGGTGGATGCCTAAATGAAAGAAACTCAACAATTACCAATGAGGACTACAATAACGACACTTATAATAAGACACGTAACAAGGCACGCTCGTCATAAGATATTATTACAAAGTATGGAAAAGACCAATAGAAAAACATTTGAAAAACATACGCAATCTGACAATGGAGGCGTGAAGAGATTTTCTCTTTAACCAAGAAATATTATCCCAATGGGTCACTTCAAACGTCAGATGACTTTAACGTATGGCAATTGTCTTACTTTAGATTCATGCAAAAATGCTTGATTACGACCATTAATAAGAAGAACTCAGAGTCTAGAAGATAAAAAATCCCAAAAGGATTCTGACTTTGGACCTTCTGTCCTAGAGAGCGTCCTAACTTCAGAGAACTAACTAGTTCAAAGTCAATTTTATCTCAGAGTCATATTTTGACTCTCTAGAGTTTGAACATATTTAAAAAGATTTTGTTTATTTTGCACAAAGTTTTCTATTATATATGTATTTCAAATATTAACCTATAAATAATATAAACCCATATTATATATTATTAAAAAATTGAGAAATACATTTACATATTTAATTTTATAATTAGTTAGTTTTTTATAATATTTAAATATATTTAAATATTATGTGTTTTTTAAAAATTGAAATTAACCATTTTAAATATCTATACAATACTGGGAAAAAATTGAAATTAACAGTGTTAAATTTCACTAGAATATGTAATTGTTTGGTTGGCTTAAATAAGTATGCAACAAGAGAAAAATATTTCTTATATTAAATAAGTATGTTTGTATATTTATTTTCAAAATATTTAAAGAGTCATAAATATGAATATAAAATATGGAAAAAATATGCATAATAAATATACTCATTTAAAATAAATATATTCATTTAAAATTTAAAATAGTATTATTGAAAAAAATATTATTGAAAAAAATATTATTATTGTATAAATATAAAATATAAGTCTAATTATTATAAAAATTATGTTGAATTGCAATTTTAATCCCCTTATTTTATCTTTTTTTGGATTTTGATCCCCTATTTTAAAAAATACAATTTTGGTTTCTTTTTTAAATTTTGGGTTAGATTTTGGTCTCGTTTTGGAGATTAAAATTCAACATAAAATTTAAAAAAAGAGATTAAAAATATGCTTTTTAAAATAAAGGGACCAAAACTAAAAATAAAAAATAAAATAGAAAGATTAAAGTTGTAATTAAACCTAAAAATTAAATATTATTTTTCTTAATTTGTTTAAGTTAAATACTAAATAATCGGAGAATATACAACAACTCAACTAGTTTGATGGTAGTGCAACTATGTTAGTAATTGAGGTGACCTTGTTCCAATCCCCTTAACCCTAATTTTTGAGTATTTTTTTTACAATTTTAAAGTTTCAAGGCTGGAACAAATTATTAAAAAAAATGCTAATGTAAAAAAATAAAAAATAAAAAAATAATATATATATATATATATATATATATATATATATATATATATATATATATATATATATATATATATATATATATATATATATATATATAACCCAGTTGACAGCCATGACATTTAAAATGAATTAAAAATTAATAAAAATGTCGGCACAATACTGCCACGTCATATCATGTTAACCAAATCCATATAGGGGTTAAAATAGAAGAATTTTGAAAGGACGAGGATGAATTTTTCTATCAATAATAGTTTTGACATAAGAAAATTTAATAAATATTAAAATTTTGAAATTTACTTCTAACAAAAAAATAAGTTTTTTTCTAAAACATAAACAAGTTTTTCAAAAAAAGACTCAAATAACCAACAATTCAAATTATTTACCAAATTAACCACGTTTCAAACAAACAAAAAATGTCACAAAGAGGATGCACCAATGCTACTAGCGCATGCCCTATAAATTGACCTATGCGACATGACCTCTAGCTCATGAACTAGTATTATGTAAATGCCTTTGGCACATGCATGATGATGTTCTTAAGAGGAGGCAGCATCCCTTCTAACGTCTATGTTGTATTTGTTTTTTTATAAATAGGTCATTCCTTCCCCACCATTTTTCACCCATCTTCTCATTCTTTCCGTAAATTTTTCTTCAAAATGTCTTATATCATTAAAAGAAATGTTAATCTATTTTATTTAGCACTAAAGCCTCCGATGAAGATCCGACTTTGAAAAACTAAGACTTTCGAGCATCTTGAGAGGAGCTTGATCTGTTGGTTAGATGGAGACACTGAATACGGTGAAAAAATCAAAAGAATTGAAAGACTTGTTACAGTGTTCAACAATAATGGAAAATATCATGTATGAGAGTCAGTTAAAAGTGATAGTGATTGTCGTGTTATGATGCATAGTTCAGATGATATTATCCTGATGGTTGTAATATCCTAGATATGTTGTTGTGTTCAGTCGTTTTATTTGTTTTTCGTGTTGTTGTTTTAATTGTTGTAACCGAAAGTTGTAATCATTATGAAATGAACGTGGTTTTCAATATGAAATTAAATGGTTACATAAAATAAATTACATATCAAAAGTGGATACAATAATTATGTTGTGGAGCTTCTCCAACATTGGGACATTTTTTACGATTGTGTCTGGACTGACGACATGTACTACATAATCTTACCATTTTGTTCCTCGTATCCATTTTGGTTCAAATACGCGTGTTGTTAGGACAACCCCTTTTCTTTCTTCGCATATCTTTTGTGTGCCAAACTATGTCCTGTTGATATGTGGGTCAATATTCCTCCTTTGCTACCACAAGAAATATATTATTGTACATATTGTATACATTTATGACTTTGTAAACGCCGGATAAAAGGTTGGAAGGGTCTTGGCGAGCATGTGAACATGCTTCTATGACATGGTTGCAAGGCTTATGGAAGGCTTGAAACTTTCCGCAATCGCACCAACCTCTATCTAGTTCGACCCGATAATATCCCCTTAGCCTCCTCTCATTATGGTTCATTGTCTCCTCTACATTGAACCAACCTCTACGACGGTAAAACATTGTAACCCCATGTGTGTTAGCTTTGGTAGCTTCTTCCTTAATAAATTTCATACAGCTTTAATTGAACAACTGCCTTGATTGTAACACTAAACTCCATTTTGAACCTCTGGTCTCGAAGACTAACCCCAACCTAAAATAGGTTGCTCTCACTAACGCGATTATTGGTAGGTCTCTAATGCCTTTGAAGACAAAGTTCATTGATTCCACAAGATTTATTGTCATGTGCCCCTATCATTGACCATTATCCAATACCCTGATCCACTTCTACACTAGAATATTATCGATCCACCTTAACGCATCTGCATTTGTCAATCTGATTTCTTCGCGGTAGTGTTGGAACGATGGTTCTATTAATGCATACCTTACATTTACAAGTTTTTTATGAAGCATCTTGTCGTTGATCTACCGTATGAAGTTTTGAGCAATATGTCTAATGTAGTAGACATGCGTAGAATGAGGATCTTACCAACCGTTACCAAGGTTATTGTATTCACTCTCAATAGATGGATGTCTGTCTGAAATCAAACATATGTTGGGTTGTGGAGCAACATGTAATCGAAGATTCTTGAGAAAGAAACTCCAATCACCAGCAATTTATGCTTCAACCAGAGCGAAGGCAATTAGAAAAATATTGTTGTTGCCGTCTTGTGCCACTGTCATGAGTAACGTTCCTTTATATTTCATGTACAACCATGTTCTATCAATTTGAATAATAGGTTTGTAGAACGCAAAACCTTTGATGCATGGTTCATACGTCTATCCTTTATATTCAGTCATTTTGTCCTATCTATATAGTTCTTTGTGTAAAAACACATATAAGCTTACTTGTTCGTTTTATTTTTGCGCTTGTTTGCTCCAAGTAATGGGTTGGTCGAGAATGTTGTTACTCACTCCCGTCAACGAGAATAGTTTCATATTCCCGTACGCTAAAAAGTAAGTTTATATCATTATTTCCACTTACTTACTTTATACTAAATAACTGTGAATAATTTATTTTAACTATTTTCGATTTAGGTAGTCCGTTTCGAGGGATGAACTACAACAAATGTCATAAATAAGCTATAATGGTCTATCGAAATCTTTTGGATCACCTTGGACCAGACGATGTATTACAACTAAACAACACATCATCTTGTTAACTTATTTTGAATATTACCAATTTACTAATCTTATAATAATGTATTTTTCCTCTACAACTTATCTGGAGGTCGTATCTAGGTCTGGACCATGAGATTAACCAAGAGGATGTTGCAGTTTGGACTGCAAAAATAACAATCATCGGGTTCACTATTGTGGAGATGCACTAGAGTGATCGTGTCAAAATGCAGTTCAGCATACAACAACAAATCTCAGATCTCCCGACGTGTTTGGGACAATAACATCAACTAAGAGTAAATTCCCAATAAAAAATTTCTGACCGGAAAGACTTCGCTAAGGAGGCATGTTGTCAATGGAAGCACCAACATCAATGAACCATAAACAAACCTATCATGCCAAGTGATGCTAGACCAACTCGAAATTATATGAGTTGGTATAAATCAGTTACAACAACACAGTTTGTGTCGAACCTGAGGTATTTGATCAACCAACGCCTACGAGCTTCGTCATCATACATCCAACAACCAACCCCACAACATTACCAAACGCAACAACGTTGTCAACCTACCCAAACCCAACAATCAACCATATAACATACCATCCACATGCACCCAACAACCAACCGAACATGATAACGAAACCATATACACCTAAACCCGCGACCAATTCATGCCACACACTCAAACGCAAAACTAAGAACATGACACATATCACCAACCACCATATGCCACCATCACATGTTATTGTAGCACTCATGAGGCATATGATACCACCACATCATACCATAACATATAATTAATGTACACCCAAACATCACACCACCAAAGCATCCAAACATCACACTGCCAAAGCACTCAACCAACACATGCCTTTCAAACACCATAAGAACCATTGCTTCATTTTCAAAATGAATCAATGTCCCAATTCAACCAATCAGCCCTCCCACACATGACCCAACCAACACGACCCAACTACGACAACATGAGCACCAAACTCGATTACGAAAATGCATGCTATTGGGAGATATGATCGATAATTTGTTAGACAAGCAAATGTGTCGGGTGTGGAAACGGTGGGTGTTACGTGTTGGATCAGGGGGTCACACCTTTGTGACTTTTTCTTTAAGAACAACACATCTTTGTGAGAGACACGCCACATACTCACTAAAAACCTTAAGGTGATAGATGTGTAGATTCTTCCACTTATAAATGCCCAAGTCTTCACATTCCTAACTAATACGGGACTTTCTCAAACTACTCACACTTGTAATTCTTTTTCAAGACTCCCCCTTAAGTGTGAGTCTATTTACAATGTTCCCCCTCGAGTAGAAACTCTTTTATCTACATACACTTGTACTATCTACATACACTTGTACCATCTACATACACTTGTACCGTCGTTGACACTTTTCAATGGACACCTCCTACCCAATAGAGAATTTCGATACAAATAAATTGATCCCTTTACTCGAATCAAAGACTTATAATATCAATGTTAAGACTATTTCGGGGATCAAAACAAAAGAACGTTTTATTTTAATAATTTCAATAATTTCTCACAAATATTTAATATGCCACATTAATAAAGAGAATAAGGTTATATCCTAAAATGCCACAAAAGAGTATGGAATATTCACTTGTAAATTTTAAGAAAATAATATTTAAACAAATTTATTCTCAGTTAAATAAGAGAATAATATAAAAATAAACCATATGAATAGTGTTCAAAAGGTTAATAAATAATTAAAATAAATAAATTAGAATGTTTCTTTTTTATTATTATTATTATTATTATTATTATTATTATTATTATTTAATTTAAAAACAAACCTCTATGATAATAGACCCACGTGAATACACTGCAGCAATAACTTCGATAAGCCATGTGACTTCTTAGGTTTACTTCTTAGTGGACTCCTATATTTACGGCTGTAATTTGGAATATTCCGTTTGTTACGCTTTGGAATTTAACTGATGCCAAATCAAATTAAATAATAATAATTCAATAAAAATAAAACCACATGGATTTGAACTAACTCATTATTAGAAAAATATTTGTGAAGCATTAAACAAAATTAATAGTTAGTGTCTAATGAAGCTCTGATACCGATAGATAAATTTATCTTATCATAGATATATAATATATTTAATTAATTAACAATAATATTGTGTATCTTGTAGAGTTGTTTACTCCATTGATTCAAAGAAAGAAAATAATCCGAGGAGAAGCGTACTACCTTATTTTTTTATGATTGGCTCCTAGGATTAATTTACTTTTAATTTGATGGGATAGTTAAAATTTATAACCATCATATAAGGATAGAGATCTCTCAACAAATTAATTATAAAGAACAACACAATCCATCCGAGTTTGTTCAACAATAAAACCAATATAATATTCATTAATTATTATAGAATGCAATAATTAAAGTAAATAATTGATAGAATATTAATTTTAATTAATTAATTATAATTATCCATAATAAAATCCAACAATCTTTCACTTGAATGACTTTAATTAATCATTAAAACACAAGAATAAAAGGATTAGAATATCAATTATTTGTTAGAGTACCTTTAATCAAATTAGTGTAAGAAGGTAGAAATTGTATGGGATAGGAAAACAAATAATAATTAAATACATACATTTCATTTCATATAAGAATAATGAAGGTGGATTATTATAATTAAATAAAAGAGTTTATAATCTAGGATGGTCCAAGCAACTTAAATCCTTTAAGAGGTGTGATTATAGAATTTGACATCATCTCATATACATTTGATTAGAATAAGAATAATAATTAAGCAATTAAATATAATAATTTAGACTCTCATTAATCCAGTATCTCAAATAACTTAACCAACCTCATATTTGATATCATGCTGATGAAAAACTACAATAGTTAAGCCTTTTGGTTAGTGGATATACAAACATGTTTTCGGGTCCTGCTCCATCTCATTTACTCATTTTTGTCAAATATAAAAAATAATTAATATTAATTAATGTATGGATGATTAAGATTAGAGCAACATGAAAAACATGAGAGAGAATCAGGAGAGGATCTGTGTCCACTTATTTGAGTATGAAATTCAAGAATTTTCTCTCCGGTAGAGGTAGCTTGTAAAAGTATGTTTAACACCATTTCAAGAATAGCTCCTCATATCATCATAAATGCTAAGTCGGAAATAGAATTTCGGTTGTTAGGGCAACTTTCACAATTAAAATTAGAATAACTAATGACCTAAAGTTAATCAAATTTTTTATAAGTCAATATATAATCTATGATTCCCTCCAAGTATCACACGACCTTATTAACGATTTTCCAATGATACATATTTAGTCACTGAAGTGTCTCCCTAATACAGTAATTGCAAACGCAATTTATGAAAGATTACACACTTGAGCATTCATTAAATTGCCAACACCAGAAGCATAAGAGACTTTAACCATTTCAATGGTTTCTTTATCATTTTTTAATGTATAAATCATCATGAAAAATTCCATAACCAACAACTATAGATTTAAAGCAAACAACTGTATTTTCATAACCAACGCATTTATCCAAAGCTAAAACGAAAAATTAAAAATTCTTCTCATGAAAGTTACATAAACCACATCTTTCAAAATCAAAACACACCAAAAAATTAAAAGTAAAGAAACAAATCATATTCCCACGACATATACTCATACTAACTCAACTTCGGCATCATTAGATTTCCTCAGTTTTCTGATCCTCTTGTTTCTCAAGTTTTCATTTTAAAAAAAAGCATTCATCCATCTTATATTTATCGGAAAATTTGCAATTCCCTTTAAAGAACTCAGCCTTAAAAGGTTTCTTTTTAGGTTCAAAATGTTGGGTGATTTTCCCTTTTTTCTTCTCTTCAGGCCGGAATTTTGCTCGATGATAGTTCTTATTATTTTAGAATCAAGTAGGTCATTAAAATTATCTTTAATTGCTATGTAATTCTATTTTAAAAAATAATTATAATTTTTTTTATTTAATAATTTTTTATTATATTTTTATTAATATAATTAAACAAATACACATAGGCACTCGCGTCTACCCTTAACACCTGCTCTTAACTTTCAAAAACATGCATCATAGGCATTGACATGACACTAATGCATGAGTCAGAAACCATAGTGCATATGTCTCTTAACTTTAAAAAACATGCACCAAAGACATTAATATCACACTAATGCATGGGCCAGAAAGCATAGTGCATATGTTTAATTTAGAGTGCGTGCGTAAGTAGTACTGACGCATCTTTTCTGTGACAAAAAAAATATTTAAAAAATTATTAATTTAATAAATAATTTAAAATATTAATTATTTGAGTTTTAAAAAAAATAAAAAATTAACTCAACCTTTCCTCAACATTGAGTATATATTTTTATTGTTTTTTAATTCTTTTCAATTCTTGTAATTTAAGTTCAAAACTGTTTACTTTCTCTTTAAACTTTCAATTCAAAGCATTATTTTTGCATTCTATTAACTTACTTGCCAACTCACTTTTCAAATATTTTCATTTTTCTAATTTATTTAGTTTTCTTTCTTCATAAATGATTGGATTTTTAAAACCTCCTACTAAACAAAAATGAACTCAACCTCTAAATTCAAAAACATCTTTAAAGCACCCATATAAAAACACGAATTTAGAAAGACTTGAGTTTTAAATATGTTTTCACGGTTATTATAAATTTGCTTATCTTTGAAACTTAACCTTGTATTAATTACAGAACTATTACTTCCGTTTATTTAATATATTTAAATTATTTAATATATTTAAAAAATATAAATATTTAAAAAATAAATTATCTTTTATAAATTAGACGGAAGAAATAATAAATAATAATAATAATGTGTCCAATACACAAAATGCGATCAGAGTGACCATGCCGACACCGGACAAATCTTACATTACCGCCTCCGCCTAACATTGCTAACTATCTAGTTGATCAGCAGAAGTGAGTTGTTACTCAAGAGGATGCATTTTATAATTTGGTTATAATACCTACATTAATTTTTCAGCCTCCAATCTCCAACTTCACTGCAACTCACTCGAGATCTTCACCCTTTGAAGGGTTCACTCTAATAATGTACACCTGGAAGAAAATTTTAGTAACCACACAATTCAATGAGCAAAACACCAGAATGTTTATGAGCAATAGCAAAACCTCTATTAGCCACATGCTTTGCATATAACATTCATCTTCTTTTTCTGATTTTCTTAACACTCATGAACACCATTACCATGAACAAAATAATAAATATGGTGGATGTGTTAAACACCAAGGCATGAATGAGCAAACAAATCAAAATGTAGTCACCTTGAACGTAGTGCGATTAACTAATTCAAAAATTAAAGCGTCCCCGTCAGCAAGTTTATGAGCAATGGCAAAACGTCTCGATCCAGCGCTTAGTCCTTTTTTTTGAGCCAAAAATGTAGTTCGATACTCATCTCCATCCTCATCAATTAAAGTCATGAACTCGTCCTGTTCTGGAAGATTTTGCTTGCAGAAATGAACTGGAAGACCCTGTTGTAAAGAATTGCCAAAATGATTAATCAATTATTAAGAATGACATAATTTTATTTGCGTTAAGTTGTGAAAGCATCCTAGATATTCCCGTTGGAGTGAGACCCATTCATTATATTGGGGACAACTTGTTGGAGGATTAGAACTAGAAAATAAGAAATGATCAGCATGGCCCAACCTTGCGCATACAGCTGACACAAGCCCCATCCTTGCACAAGTGGTTTTGACAAGTCTATAACAGGACACTCTTTGATTTATAAACCTCCAAAGTTCTCCTTAACCACACAATCAAAACATAAAACATACATACGACCTCTGACATATTTCAAAATGTTTTAAGAAAAATATTTGAGAAAACATGGGAAAAATAATTACTATAGAATATCATCTGGATTTAAATGTTTCTAAACTGATATCTTTAAAACTTAAACTAGGCTTAGACTAATAAAACATGAGAAATAACATACAAGTGTGAAACAAACTTTAAGAACCAAAACACATTGATGTAAAAATAATCAGACTACAACATCATAATTCTTGTTGCTGATATTGTTCAGTCATAGTTAATTTCAAGTTGACTCAAGTCTGATTCCATGATTCATACTTTTTTCCCCAAAGGCTTCGTTAGAGAATCAGCTGACTTGTTCACAAAATCTCATTCTCCTAATCGCTTCCGAACTTTAGTTTCCAAACTCAAGTTGTTTGCAGCTCCACCTACTTGAGTTTGAGGAGGTGTTACTATATGTTATGATTATCTAGTTATTGTAAGACTTATGCGTAATTATTCTATTTGTTCTTTGTCTGTAATTCTATCTTATAAATAGGAGTGTTTGCTTGTACTTTATTGATATATCAAATACACAAATATATAACAAGGTATCAAACTTTTATTCATTGGATTTGAAAATGAGTAACGGTTGATTTGTTACTGCCGAAGAGAGAATGCTCACATTAATAAACTGATGCCAAGCTACCCCAACAACTTCCATTGAAAAACATTAAACACATTAACTAAATCACCATCTATACATATAACAAAATGAAAAGATGCGCCCAATCAAGCAAAGCCCCAATTTGTGTGAAAGGACATGCTTGTTGTAGTGAAGATACATTAACATGAAAAATAAGCAACACCAATCACAATCATACGTCTATTTGAAAAACCTGGTAATAAACCCTAAATTTGCAATGATGCAGACCCGTTTCCATAAGAGAAATCAATAGCCATAATAATTTAAAAAGTGAACTTGAATCCACAAAATGACATGATAGAATAGAAATTACCAGCCAGAATCCACCAGTGATATGAGATTGACGTATTGTCTTAATAAAAATTGGATGCTTCGAGTTTAATTCGGACTGCAACTTCTCCGCCTTGTACAACGCTTCCACTCGGGCTTCTTCGGAAGCATATACACGCGAATAATCAGTATACATATTATAACCCCTCTACAAAAAAAAATTAACCAAAAATAAAAATGCGAGCCCACAGAAACTATAGAGTACTAGTTAGGGCAAAAAAAAAACCTTGAAACCTGTGAGAAAAATGAAATTAGGTTAAAGAGTGAGATTGATGGAAGAAAAGAAGAAAGGAAGGTAGGCAGGCTTAGTTACTTCTTTGTAAACGGGAGCGGGCAGGTTGGCGATACGGCCGGATCTTCTGACAACAACAAGCTGCTTCTCGGAGGTGCGAGGTTTAGACGGCGAGGGTTTTGAAATGGGAGAAGATAATTTGCGAAGGAATTGAGAAAGCTGAGTGAGATTGAGAGCCTCCATTCTCTTCCGATTCTCTTCCATTCTTTTGCGACGGCTATCTTCGTATGATGATGCCACCATTTTCAACACCATTTTGATTTTGATTTCACAGGACTTAGTTCAAAGGTTTCGTTTTGGTGCTCTGTGAAATTAAAATGGCTTTGCTTTCTCTCCCTCACCACTATATTTATGTATAAGTGTAAAAAGAAATCTATTGGATGTTATTTCAAAAATATTCTATGTATAGTGTAATGAAAAATCATTGCATAATCAATTATGTATATTTATGACATATAAATATAGAAAAATGTTATTCTCACTATATACCTAATACAATATTTTACTGAACAGTAAAATATTATAATAATGTATTATTTAAAAAATATGTTTTAATTATTATTTAGACATTTATTAATCTATTTTATAATTTTTTTTTAAACAATTTCATAATTTATATTAATCTTCTTTTGTGGATATTCTAAATTATATTTAGAGAAAATCTAGTTTTTTATTACTCAATTTTATAATTTTGTTAATTAAATTTTTATTTTTCATTAATTAATTTTGATTTATCATTAAACATTATTTTTAATATCAAATTATTTAAACTAACTTAATCATTTCATTAACCAATTTTTTATATTTAATTAACCAATTTCTAAGTCACTTTGTTCATTGGTACTATTCATAAATATATATTTTTATTTTAAAAATACACTGTAGATATAAATCTGGATTTTATATTCAAAACTTTACTTTCTCTTTAATCTTTCAAGTCAAAGCATTGTTTTTGCATTCTATTAACTTACTTGCCATCTTACTTTTCAAATAATTTTCAATGTTTGAATTTATTTAGTTTATTTAGTTTTCTCTCACTATAAATGATTGAATTTTTAAATCCTACCAACTAAAACTATTCAACCTTTATGCGTTGGAAAAGATCCCCTCCGGTGTGAATTTGACCGGAGGAGCAGCAGTATCCATCTAGACCCTTGAATTTCACTGTACACATATTTCATGGAGAGAATCAACTATGCATTACAGTACATTGTTTTAAATTCTTTTTAAAATTCCGGTTATTTAAATTTAAAACAATTTCCTTTTCTCTTACATCTTTCAAATTAAACCTATATACTTGCATTCTTTCTTACCCGCAAATCATTTTCAATTTCCGAATTTAAAACTCATGTATTTTACATTTCAAGTTATTTCAATTCAGTCATTTTTTCAATTAAACACAAATTATCCTTTAATTTTTTTAAACTAACTTCAACAATAAAATCTAAATCAAATTCAAAAACATTTTTAAACCACCCCTATATAAACATGATTCTACCTGTTCGAATTTTCGCATTCATACTGATTAAAAATTTACTATAAATTTGCAACCTTAAAAAGAATAAATTTATAGAAATTTGAGATTTTTAAATCTGTTTTCAAGGCTATTATAAATTTGCATATCTTTGAAAAAATGGAAGCTACCGTTAAACTTATACTTGTATTAATTATAGAACTACTAAATAATAATGTTTCCAATACACAAAATGCGATCACAAAGTGACCATGCCGACAACGGACAAATCTTAAACTACCGCCTTCACCTAACATTGCTAACTATATAGTTGATCAGCAGAAGTGACCCAAGTTGTTACTCAAGAGGATGCATTTTATAATTTGGTTATAATAGCTACATTAATTTTACAGCCTCCAATCTCCAACTTCACTGCAATTCACTCGAGCTCTTCATCCTCTGAAGGACTGCCATTCACTCTAATAATGTACACCTGCGAGAAAATTTAAGCAACCACACAATGCAATCATTAATATGTTTGGAATAGCATGATTGCTAACTACATGAATGCCCAAACAATCAGAATCTTTATGAGCAATAGCAAAACCTCTATTAGCCACATGCTTTGCATATAACATTCATCTTCTTTTTCTGATTTTCTTAACACTCATGAATGGTCTCATGAACACCATTACCATGAACAAAATAATAGATATGGTGGATGTGTTAAACACCAAGGCATGAATGAGCAAACAAATCAAAATGTAGTAACCTTGAATGTAGTGCGATTAACTAATTCAAAAATTAAAGCGTCCCCGTCAGCAAGTTTATGAGCAATGGCAAAACCTCTCCATCCAGCGCTAAGTCCTGTTTTATAAGCCAAAAATGTAGTTGAAGACTCATCTCCATCCTCATCAACCAAGGTCATCACTTCGTCCTGTTTTGGAAGGTTTTGCTTGCAGAAATGAACTGGAAGACCCTGTTGTCAAGAATTGCCAAAATGATTAATCAATCACTAAGTATGACGTAATTTTATTGCATAAGTTGTGAAAGCATCCTAGATATCCCGTGGGAGTGAGACCCATTCATTATATTGGGGACAACTTGTTGGAGGACTAGAACTAGAAAATAAGAAATGATCAGCATCGCCCAACTTGTGCATACAACTGACATAAGCCCAATCCTTGCACAAGTGGTTTATAAGTCTATAACAGGGCACTCTTTGATTAATATGTATACCTCCAAAGTGCTCCTTAACCACACAATCAAAAACATGAAACATACATACGACCTCCTACATATTTCAAAATGTTTTAAGAAAAATATTTGAGAAAACATGGGAAAAATAATTACTATAGAATATCATCTGGATTTAAATGTTTCAAAACTGATATCTTTAAAACTTAAACTAGGCTTAGACTAATAAAGCATGTGACACAACATACAAGTGTGAAACAAACTTTAAGAACCAAAACACATTGATGTAAAAATAATCAGACTACAACATCATAATTCTTGTTGCTGACATTGTTTAGTCAGAGTTACTTTCAAATTGACTTAAGTTTGACTCCATGTTTCATACTTTTTCCCAAAGAATTCGCTAGAGAATCAGACAAACACACTTTGTATAATCAACGGGTCGGAGATAATTCCAACTTAAGTTAACTACATAACATATCTCACGATTGACTACGTCTACTTTTCTCATTAAGTAAAAGTGTTATTAATTGTAGTGACTAATGCAGATTGCTAATCAAAATCACTTCTAATGATGGAGGAGTAGGAGCAAATAATCTAATACAAGTGGGTTTCTAATAAAATTCTTAACAGCAGAAAACCATGCAATTGTGCGTGCATAAGGGTATTGATCAATATTAATGTAAACATTAAAAATCCTCTTCTCTATGTATAGGACTCTTAATGCTATCAATAACTAGTTTTAAACCCCTACTAACACATTAGACAATTGTTTAAATCAAATCATACATTGGATAATGAAGAAAAATTCCCAAGTTGATAAAACGAATGTAGTCAGCAATATTGAAAATAGTAGTCAGCAATATTGAAAATATGAAGAAAAAAGAAATTTGACTTTGAAAAGCTCAATTGAAATTCACTTGGTAAAGGGTAGTATAGATTTTCAAAATACTGTAAAAAGGAAGAAAATGTAATGTGAACTAATGTATCTAGTCTAGATTATTTGAGAAATGAAACTTCTTGAAAAGAAGTCGTAGAATGATAGTGTGATACACAATTTGAATTGGATTGTCATTATTATGTAATCTTATTTGACACACCAAATTTTATATTTTCAAGAAGTTTTCTTTTCATCCTTACATTCATTCACATTTAAATTCATTCCACCCTTGAAATTAATACTCCATTTTCATTGATAACTTTGATGAGACGTCCAACTTTTATTAATGGAACTTGAAAAAGAGTAACGGTTGATTTGTAACAGCCAAAGAGAGAATGCTCACATTAATAAACTGAGGTCAAGTTACCCCCAACAACTTCCATTGAAAAACATTAAACACAATAACTAAATCACCATCTATACATATAACAAAATGAAAAGATACACTCAATCAAGCAAAGCCCCAATTTTTGTGAAAGGACATAGCTTGTTGTAATGAACATACATTAACATGAAAAATAAGCAACGCAAATCACAAACATACGTCTATTTCAAAAACCTGGTAATAAACCCTAAATTTGCAATGATAGTTTAAAAAGTGAACTTGAATCAACAAAAAACGAAAAGTGCTTAATAGAATAGAAATTACCAGCCAGAATCCACCAGTGACATGAGATTGGAGCATTGTCTTAATAAAAATTGGATGCGGCGAGTTTAATTCAGACTGCAACTTCTCCGCCTTGTTCAATGCTTCCGCTCGAGCTTCATCGGAAGCATACACACGCTTCGAATAATCCCTATACATATTATAACCTCCTCTACAAAAAATAAAATAAGAAATCAACTAAAAATAAAAATGTGAATCCACAGAAACTATAAAGTACTAGTTAGGGCAAAAGAAAGAACCTCGAAGATCTATTTCCAGACATCATATCGCAATCAATAAGAACCTGCGGAAAAAATGAAATAAGGTTAGAGAGTGAGATCGATGGATGGAAGAAAAGAAGTAATGAAGGTAGGTAGGGTTAGTTACTTCTTTGTAAACAGGAGCAGGCTGGTTGGCGACACGGCCGGATCTTCGAACAGCGACGAGCTCTTTCTTGACGGTGCGAGATTTGGACGGCGAGGGTTTTGAAATGGGGGAAGATGATTTGTGAAGGGATTGAGAGAGCTGAGTGAGATTGAGAGCCTCCATCCTCTTCCGATTCTCTTCCATTCTTTTGCGACGGCTATCTTCGTATGATGATGCCACCATTTTTGCCACCATTTTGGTTTTGATTTCACAGAACTCAGTTCTAAGGTTTCGTTTTTGTGCTCTGTGAAATCAAAATGGCTTTGCTTTACTCGTCGACCGTTGCGTTCTCACTCTCTTCCTCGACACTATATTTATATATGATATTCAAAATAGAAAAAAGATGAGTAGTGGAAATTATTTGAAAGTATTCTATCTATAGTTTACTGAAAATTCAATGCATAATCAAATGTATATATCATATCATTAAATACTTTTTCATTTTCTTTCTAAATGTCATTTTTTTACTTTTTACATATATAAAAAAAAAAGTTAATTATCATCGTCACTTTTTATACAATAACTCATATTTTACCTATAATATTCTTAATTATTTACTACATTCAATTTACTTTCATAAAAAGTTAATTCTTTTCTAAAAATATGTTTTTTATAGTGCATTTTTTAAAAGGTAATGCTAATTTGTGTTCTAAGAATATAAGTTAAAAAATTTAATTATAGAAAATTTGTATTGAAGACAATAATAAAAAAAATTACTTCTATATTTTTATATGATCCATGCATAATTTCCAAGACAATATTTTCATTTAGTTCTTAATCCAAATTTAACTCAAAGTTGCAGGTAAAAGAGGGTATGAAGTTTTACTAATCTGGGAAAAACGGATACACTTAGAAGTACTGATAGTAAAATATTCCACTAATATCTTATCAATCCCAAGTTCTTCAACCAGAGTAATACATCCACAAGCCTCTCAAGGTTTTGGGTTTATAACCTAACTCCGTTTTAACTTTCTCGCATGAATACTACCATGGATGCCTTAAGTAATACACTCTATGACCCAATGTCAAAGCATAAAAAAGAGAACAAGGAATATAATATTCTTTATTTTCGTTTAAAAACTATCGCTTGCTTGCGTGAAAATCTTTGTAACCCAGATACTTCTCATTAGACGTGTGTTCGGTGATCATATGTGTTTCATATATATATATATATATATATATATATATATATATATATATATATATATATATATATATATATATATATATATATATATATATATATATATATATATATTAAAACTGTAGAAAGAGCTTACTGGTGGACTGATGATATGTAACTTTCCTGTGATTCCAGAGACCAATACTAACAACCACGCATAAGCTTCAATCACTCACAAAGGGATACTAGACATTGGTTTTCTAGTATCAGTGATCACAACAGCCAAATCAAAAACTTGATTAAACGATGCATTTCAGCCGTTAATAGACACCTCTCCCAAATTTTCCCTTTTCTATAGCAACAATGTGCCCCTCTACCACATCATCAACATAACTGAACAAAAATTTATCACTTCCATTGTCAATGTAACCAAGTAATCAACCATTAAATCGTTCTACCAGCTGAAACAAAAATCAAACATTTCATACTTCCATTTACATGTTTAAAAACACCGAAAATCTACCGCTCTAAAGAAGATTGTGTTAAGAGTTTCAAACTCTAAACCTAACATTTTTAAGGATATGTTTGGTTCAAATGAGAGGAGGGGAGGTATTTTAATGGAGGAAAGGAAGGGGAGAAGAGGTGAGGGATTTTTTTATTATATATATGATTGGTTCAAAAAGAGGAGAGGAGAGGGGAAGAGAAGAAGGGGGATGTGAGAGATTTTATTAATAACTTACATTTTTATCTTTATGATCTTATATAACTTATATGATATTTAAAGATGAAAAATTCATTAAAAAAAAATTCGACAATAAAATTTATAATATTTAGTGATTATAAAAGTCATAACTTGCCACATAACATTAAAAATATTGAGTACATTTGATTCTTATTATAACTCTTCGACACAAATTAAACTATAGTAATCAATTTGGGATTAATTACTATACACTGTCAGTGTAAAAAAATTTACATCATCGGTTCATCACCATCACCCGTTTGTATTACTTTATAGATTTTTAAAATAAAAGTCAAACTTCTTTTAATATCCAACGTCTATAATTAACTGACGGTGTAAAACCCTTTTACACTGTCAGTGTATTTCAATTAATCTCAATTTGAAATACATAAAATCACTTATTATTGAATAAAAAATAAATAAAATGTTTAAAATTTGATATAAAAAAATAGATAACAAAAATAGAAAATACCTAACATAAATAAACATAAAAATAAAAAATTATAAGATAAAACAAAATATTGCAGTGATTATAGTTTATATTAAAGACAAAAATAAAAATAAAAATTAATTTGAAGGTGAATAATAGTTATAATAAGTTGATGGAAGAAATAAATAAAAAATTACATATAAGAGAAGTAGGAACACAAAAGAAAATAATAATTTTAAAATATTAAAATAAAACTGAAGATATTTTAATAAATATAATAATTTATTAAATGCCAAAACTCATATATTCTCCCCTCCCCTTCAAATCTCTCCGATTTAGGGAGAGCAAAAAGTGTGATTCGGAGGGATAAATAGTAGTTATAATAAGTTGATGGAAGAAATAAATAAAAAATTACATATAAGAGAAGTAGGAACACAAAAGAAAATAATAATTTTAAAATATTAAAATAAAACTGAAGATATTTTAATAAATATAATAATTTATTAAATGCCAAAACTCATATATTCTCCCCTCCCCTTCAAATCTCTCCGATTTAGGGAGAGCAAAAAGTGTGATTCGGAGGGATAAATAGTAGTTATAATAAGTTGATGGAAGAAATAAATAAAAAATTACATATAAGAGAAGTAGGAACACAAAAGAAAATAATAATTTTAAAATATTAAAATAAAACTGAAGATATTTTAATAAATATAATAATTTATTAAATGCCAAAACTCATATATTCTCCCCTCCCCTTCAAATCTCTCCGATTTAGGGAGAGCAAAAAGTGTGATTCGGAGGGATAAATAGTAGTTATAATAAGTTGATGGAAGAAATAAATAAAAAATTACATATAAGAGAAGTAGGAACACAAAAGAAAATAATAATTTTAAAATATTAAAATAAAACTGAAGATATTTTAATAAATATAATAATTTATTAAATGCCAAAACTCATATATTCTCCCCTCCCCTTCAAATCTCTCCGATTTAGGGAGAGCAAAAAGTGTGATTCGGAGGGATATTGTCCAACTCTCCTTAGAGAACTCCAAATCTAAAAATCTTATTGTCTTAGAAATCCAGTTTCAAAATTAATATATAACTGAAACAAAACACACTAAAGAAAGGAAACAGTACAATATTCGCAACAACATTTCCTGCAGTGACTTTGCTAGGTCCATAAATAACCCTGGGATAAAGAATTGTGATAGGTACACCCTTTGAAGCAGCTTGATGTGCAATTTTATCGGTGGTAACCTTTGATTTCTTTGATGAACCTAAATTTGGAATTAGAATTTTTGACATACAAAAAATCAATCAAAATCACAAAATCAAGAAGAAGAAAACAAATCCAACTATTGATATGTTGTACTTGATTCTCATTAAAAATAACCGTGTCAGTTGGTCCAATAGCGAAAAGACGACAAAGTACATATGAGATTCTCCAATGTGTTTGTTTGCTCCAATGCCTTCAATATATTCTCCAAACCTTCAACGTTGACCTAATTTGAAAGAAAAACCATTGAACTAATTTAACAGAATAACATAATAAATGAGAGTTTAAGACGAGGGAAAATATTACAATGATGAATTTAGAGGAATCAGGAAGCCAAGGCTCGACAAGAGCGATGAGATGGAAGACGGCGAAGCAGTCTGGCAAGGCGAATTAGAAGTGAGGAAAAAATCGGCGATGTCGCCGAAGACGATTTCAGAAGTATGAGGAAGTGCGACAAGATAGATGGTGTGTCTAACGAGGACCTTAACGGAGTAACCTTATCGGTGGAGAGCGTGACTTAGCTTTCCACCAAGATAACCGAAAGCATCGGTCAATGGCGACTCTCTTCTCCTTGCCAACTTAGTGTCTATCACATGTATATCAGACGTGGCCAAGGCAACAAGTCAGTATTTTTAATGAGTCATCCGACTTTCACGTGTTCTTCTCCCTCGTTAAGAGAAGCACCTATCTTTGTCACCTGATAGGACGAGGGGCCTATTTGAATCTCCTTCAAGTGCTTTGTGGGCATGAGCCCTTCAATGTCCACACCTAATATAGGATTCCAACAATCAAGGTCTTCATTTGGAATTTCCGAAAGGGGGCTCCAACAAGGGCAAGCGATTTCCTCTCTATCACCAGGTTATTCTAATAGTATTCTTGAGCGATCTTCTGGTCTTCTCGAATTGTACTAACTCACCCTCAAAGTTGTGGGTACTTCAGGACTAAGTACAAGATGGAAATATATGCCTCTATCGATGGTGGGTCAGCCTAGGATGATATTATAGGATGATATTATAGGACAACATGGTGTCCACAATGAGGTAACTGATGTAAATCTCCTTAGCGTCAGTGCCCTTGCCACACATAGTCTATAGGGTCACACGGCCCCTTACTTGCACATGTTTTCCTCATAATCCAATTAACAAGCCATTAAACATTTGGACGTCGTTAGGATTAAGTTGTGATATTTCGAAAGCGTCCCCCAACAAGACGTCAATAGAGCTCCAAGGATCTATCAAGACTCACTTGATATCCAAGTTTCCATGTTGCAAAGTGATGGCTGATCTGCTGTCGCACACGGGTCAAAACGAGTAATTAGAAAACTGTAATTTAGCGGAAGCGACAACTCGAGTATCGTATCGCAAGGATTCTTGTATTATTATTAACCTGATGAAATCGATTTAAGGGGGATTTATGTTTTAGTGGTCGATTTAGAAAACAAAGCAAAAAAAGTGATTAAAAAAGTGATTATAAAATAAGTCAATCTACTGTTTTCGGTTTCCGATTAATCACTGGTTTTTACCTACCAATTCCCTAAGTGGCTTCGATCTCTATTCGATTCAAATTCGATTGACAAGCGCAATAGATATATGACAGATTTATATTCCTATATTCCGAATTAAACAAACGGATAAATACAATCGTGAATTAAGCAAACACGATTTACAAACGCAATTTAACAACAAAGCGACGAAAACGGCGATTAATAGTTAGGAATGCAATCATATGAATTTAATTAAAACCATTCCACAAAATATAGATTAAGCAAATGAAATTTCATATAATAGAATTGAAAGAGAACGAAATTAAATTGATAAAATAAAAACCTCAAAGCCTTGGAAATTCGGTTACAGCAGATTGACTCTAGAAGATTGTACCAGAAAGTGTTGTCCCTAGATCTCACCCAGAACCAGAGCAGGATGCCTGCTCTGATACCAATTAAAATTCTGGTATCAGATATGAGATGTTGAAGGTAATGTCACGACACTAATATCTGAGTAACACAAACAGAAGAAAGATATAGAATGATAATGCAAGAGACACAAGCAATTGTTAACCCAGTTCGGTGCAACTCACCTACGTCTGGGGGCTACCAAGCCAGGAAGGAAATTCACTAAAATAGAATCAGTTCAAGGACTCTCCGTACACTTCAACAAGTTACAGTCTTTCTCACCTAATCTCTACTCGTGCAATTTCTACCTAAGCACTCTTAGATATGAGAACCCACTCACTTCCCTACAATCACACCTGTGATTTTAAACAACAATCCCTTGAGAAAAGAAAACACTTTTCAATAACACACACTTGATTTTACTTCACAGTTTCAATCAAGTAGACACACTCTTGATCTTGCTTAACAGTTTTGATCAAGAAGACACACACACTTGACCTTGCTTCACAGCTTTAATCAAGTAGACACACACTCTTGCTTAACAGCTTTAGAGTGACAAATTACAACCACAAATCAGACCAATTCAATCATCTAAGGATGACTTGAATGGCTTACAAGTCTTACGACTAAACAAGACACAAACCCTAGCTCTCTCTATATATTTCGCTCAGTATTGGTTGTGTGTTCAATCAGGTTCTCCAAGTCCCTTTATATAGAAGCTTTCAGTTGGGCTTGGACATCTTGAAAAACCTAAACTATTTTCCAATCAAATCTTCTCTTGACAGCTGGTTAGATCTCCTTGGAAAATAAGTAAATCAGGTTGTAATCAATGATTGAATGCGCCTGCAAATCAGATCTTCAACCATACATAGATTGCCATTAATTGCGCAATCACATAACACCAGACATTCACACTGAATGTTCTGTGTATAGGATGTCATGACATCGAGTCTGACATTCTGGAACAATCCTGCATAATTCCATAATTCCTTTTATAATTTCCAGCAGGTACAAAACATCAGATGTCATGACATCGTGTATGACATCTTGAAACAATCCTGCATGATCATGTTTTCCATTTAAACTCCAGCAGGTACACATCATCAGATGCCATGTCATTATGACATTCTGAAACAATCTTGCATGATCATGTTCTTGAACTCCAGCAGGTACACATGATATCTTATGTTAAGACACCACACATAACATCTTGTGAACACTCTTTCTTTTACCAAAATTGCTGCCAACACTAAGAACCAACACCATCAATTCATGGTCACAAGTATTTCATTACTGTACTGGATGACCGTAGTCAATTTACTTGGATCATTCTCTGGTAATGTAGTCTAAAGTTACTACGCTTGTTCAAAGGTTCATTTTAATGATTGAAAAATAACATAATTGCAATGTCAAAATTGTTAGGACAAATAATTGACCCAAGTTCCTCATGCCTGAATTCTATGCTTCCAAAGGAATTTAGCATCAAACAAGTTGTGTTGAAACCCTCCAACAAAATGGGAGGGTTGAAAGAAAATACAACATATAATGAATGTAGGATGAGCCTTATTGTTTCACTCAAACTGCCTAAACAATTTTGGTCTTATGCTGTCACACATGCTACATACATCATCAACTAGATTCCTAATGTTACCCTTCAAAATAAATCACCATTTTACCTTAGTTTTGGAATTAATCCTAACCTGAATGAAATGATTTTTTTTGGATTAATGTTATGCATCCACTATTCAAAGCCATAGAACAAAGCTTGACCCTCGAGCAAGAAAAGGTGTTTTCTTGGGTTACAAGCCAAATGTCAAAGGAGTGGTTTTGTTAGATTTGAATACCAAAGCTATTTTCATGTCAAGACATGTTACACATCATGACTATATATTACCTTATCATAACCGAAACCAACAACCATAATGGACATATTACTCAAAAAATAACTGACACCATGATGTAGAAGTCACACCTGATTCAATCAGCAACCATAGCCAAACTCAATCCAAAAATCCTGATCAAAGTCAATCCACAACAATTATTACACATGACCTTGACGATCAATTCATTCATGACAGATACACAAATTCACAGATTCACAACCTTGACGAAAACCAAATACCTGAACCACAAAATCTGAGAAGATCAAATGGATTCACTCATAAGCCAAGCCATTTATCTTATTATGTATGTAGTCTCTCGAAGTAATTAGTTAATCCTACATCTTCAGGTATTCTTTATCCTATTGAGCATTTTTATTCCTTGAATAAATTATCTGTTTCACAACAACACTTTGCTCTTTCTGTGATTGCAAATATTGAACCAACAAGTTACAAGGAAGCAAACAAACATAAGTGTTGGATCAAGGCCATAAATTCTGAACTACATACCTTGAAACTCAACAAGAGCTGGGTTTTTGTTAACCCGCCACCAAATGTTAAACCTATTGGTAGCAAATGAGTTTATAAAGTGAAGTATAAATCAGAAGGGACTGTTGAGAGACACATGGCTAGACTAGTAGCCAAACGATATGATCAAGTGGAAGGGCTTCATTTCTTTGACACCTTCTCACCAGTTGCAAATATCACCACAGTGAGAACACTACTTGCTTTAGCATCCATCAACTCTTGGTATTTACATCACTTAGATATAAACAATGTCTTCTTGCATGAAGACTTACATGAACAAGTGTATATGTCAGTTCCTCAAGGTGTTACAAGTCCCTAACAAAATCAAGTGTGCAATATACTAAAGTCATTATATGAATTGAAACAGGCCAAGAGAAAATGGTATGAGAGGTTAACAAGTTTCCTAATCACTCAAGGATATAAACAATACACATATGATCATAATCATTCATTCTCCACAAAGGAACTTGCTTCACTACAGTTTTAGTGTATGTGGATGATGTAATTCTAACCGACAACAGTCTGGAAAAATTTGAGAGAATCAAATTTGCACTTAGTGATGAGTTTAAAATCAAGGATCTTGGAAGACTCAAATATTTCGTAGGCATAGAAGTTGCACACTATAAGGTTGAAATCAACATATGCCAAAGTACTGCTTGGATCTCTTAAAAGACATAAGTCTCCTTGGTTATAAACCTGCAACAACTCCTATTGATCCATGTGTGAAACTACATCAAGATTCATCCGTTACACTTAACAACTACCAAACTCGATATCAACTTTGCAACATAACATGTCGAGTTGTGAAATACCTCAAAGGATCACCTGGAAGAGGTATTGTATTCATAAGATATTCTAACCCTCAAATACTTAGCTTCATATATGTAGATTAGACAAGGTGTATTGATACTCGAAGGTCAAGTTCAGGTTATTGTTTTTTCATTGGATCATCGTTGATTTCTTGGAGAGCAAAGAAACAACAAACACTTTCGATGAGCTCATCAGAAGCAGAATACCAGGCGTTATCTTTTGCTAGTTGTGAAGTCCAGTGACTGATTTACTTATTACGTGGCTTAGGTTTTCAATGCAGCAAATCTTTTGTGATCTATTGTGACAACTAGAGCACCATTCACATTGCAGCTAATGCAATCTTCCACAAAAGTACAAAACACCTTGAGATTGATGGCGATTTTGTACGAGAAAAACTCATGCAAGGCCCCTTCAAGTTGCTTCCTATTAAATCACAAGCTCAGCTTTAATTCTTTTATATCCAAACTTAACATGCATAACATATACCACGTTAAACTTGAGGGAGGATTTTAAAACTATCAATAATAAAACTTAGAGCACAAGTCAGTGAAGTTACACCATTGATAAGTTGTAACAATGCTTATCACACAATTTATGGTTGGTTATTGAGTTATGATTGCTTGATGAGTTACATACATTATTAGGATCAGTTATAGAATCTAGCAGAAATAAATACCAACCATAACTAACTTGTAAACTAAATTTAATGAAAAGTTTTTTCAATTTTCTTCTTCTTTATTAAATTCTCTTTCTTTCTTCATCTTCAATATACTCATTCAAAACTTCAAGACATATAACTTACTTTTTTTTCTTTCTTAAATTGCAAATCTCCCCGCTAATAATTTTTTTAATTAAATTAAAGATTTAATTATTTATTTATCTTTTTTTTTTAATTTTAATCCTGAGACTAATTTTTAATGACATCTAATGATGTGTTATTGACACATTTACCATATTTAATAAAAACAAAATAAGTTATTCTATTTAAATAATTACAAAATTAAATTAAATAAAAAAAAAACAAAAAACAAATTCATCATCTTCTTCAATACACTCATAATCTTCATCCTCTTCAACAAACTCAAAGTTTTATAAAAAAATAAAACTAAAAAAATTACTAAAACTCAAATTGAAACTTTCATCTCTTCAACAAACTCAAAATTGAAATTAAAACCTAAAATCAAAATTAAAAACTCAATGCCTCCAAAATCAAAATATGCAACAAAAGTATTATCATAAATAAAAATGTATTCATATTTATCATTCTAGACCCATCAGTAACGATTTCACTACCACATTTTTTTTTAAAACTGAGTTTGTAGAAGAGGAGGAAGAATTTGGATAGATGAAGAATATGGATCAAAACCAAAAAAATATTAAAAAAATAGAATGACCAAAATTAAAATTAAGCCTAAATAAATTAAAGAGAAAGAAATTACTATATGTCTTCCGCAACTCAATCCGCAACTCAATGAACTCAGACACCAAATGGATTTTTTTAATCTTTTTCAATCCCAACAAGTCTGAACAAAGACAAAAAAATGTTATTGTTTTTGCCGTTGCTATGTTATTGATCCGGTAAAAAGTGATACTCTTAGAAGTCCTGGTAGTAGAATATTCCACTAATACCTTATTAATCCCAAGTTCTTCAACCAGAGTAGTACCTCGGCAAGCCCTTCTCTAAGGCTTCTGGGTTTATAATCTAGCTCCATTATAGCTTTCTCGCAAGAATACTCCCACTGATGTCTTAAACAATACACCGTCTGATTCAATGTCAAAGCACACAAATGAGAACAAGGACTTTATTTTTGTTTAAAAACTATCACTTGCTTTGTCATGTTATGAAATCAAATAGATAGCCAAAATGTTTATTAACTTATATTTTATTACCGCTATTAGGAAGGATAATCATGAAACCTAGAAAGATTTTTTTGTTTGTTTTGTAATTTGATCTTACAGCAATTTTAATTCAGAAAAATTTGTCAGACAAACAATTTCTGATAAGAATAACGTATGTATATGATTGGATGCATGAAAATCTTGGTAACGCGGGCACTTTCGATCAAATGTGTGTTCGGTGGTCATGTGTGTTTCATAGATAAATATCAAAACTCTATAAGGGGCTTACCGGTGGACTGATGATAGGTAACTTTCCAGTGATTCGAGAGAGCAACACTGAGAACCACCCATATGCTTCAATCACCCACAAAGGGATACTAAACATTGGTTTTCTAGTACTAGTGATCACAGCAGCCATATCAAAAACTTGATTAAACGATGCAATTTCACCTGTCAATAGATACCTCTCCCCAATTTTCCCCTTTTTCATAGCTGCAATGTGCCCCGCTACCACATCATCAACATGACTGAACGAAAATTTATCCTTTCCATTGCCAACGTAACCAGGTAATCGACCATTAAAACGTTCTACCAGCTGACAAATAAAAAGAAACAAAAATCAAACATTTCATACTCCCAAATAGATGTTTAAAAAATATGAAAATCTACCACTATTGCGCTACAATATGGTTCTACTATGCAGCTGCTGCAGATGATCACAATTAGAACTCGAAACGTAACAGTCCTATTGTGAATTATCGAACTGTCCTTACAGAACTCCAAACCTAAAAATCCTATTGTCATAGATGATCCAATTTCAAAATTAACATAGGACGAAACAAAACAAAGGAGAGAAAGGAAACAGTACCATATTTGCAACAGCGTTTCCTGCAGTGACTTTGCCAGGTCCATAAATAACCCCAGGATAAACAATCGTGATCGGCACACCATCGGAGGCAGCTTGACGTGCAATTTTATCGGTGGTAACCTTTGATTTCTCATATTCTGTGCAGAAAAATTTCTCATGATGAACCTAAATTTCGAATTAGAATTTTAGAGAAACAAAAAATCAATCCCAATCACAACATCAAGAAGAAAAACAAAAAAAATATCAAGTATTGATTTGTTGTACTTGATTCTCATCAGCAACAGCTCCGTCAGTTGGTCCGAGAGCGAAAAACGACGACGTATATATGAGTTTCTCCACCGTGTTTGTTTGCTTCAGTGCCTTCAACATATTCTTCAAACCTTCAACGTTGACCTAATTTGAAAGAAAAATGATTGAACTGAATTAACTGAATAACATAATTAATGAGATATTATGATGAGGGAAAGTCTTACGGAGGTGAATTTAGATGGATCGGGAAGCCACGGCTCGACAACAGCGGCGAGGTGGAAGACGACGGAGCAGTCAGGCAAGGCGGAGAGAAGTGAGGAAAAGTCAGTGATGTCGCCGTAGACGATTTCGGAAGTAGGAGGAAGTGCGGAAAGATCGCTGGTGCGTCTGACGAGGACCTTAACGGAGTAACCTTGACGGTGGAGAGCGTGACAGAGCTTTCCGCCAAGGTAACCGGAAGCACCGGTCACTAAAATTTTCTTCATTCCTTCTTCACCCTCCATTTACTAGAAATCAAAGTTTCAGTTTCAGAAGTTATCTTCTTTGTTCAACGCTTCAACATTGTTTCAAACAAGATAAATAAATTCCGGTGCTACTAGCTAAAGTCGGTATCCCCTACATCGAGATCTTCCCCCAAGTTGTTGGGAATAAATCTCAATCAGAGATTCGGTCTCTCTTATTGTCCCTCTAAAAAAATTAAACAAATTTCATCTAAAAATATTACTCCATCCTTTCAAAATAATTTCATTTTATGTATATTAAAAATGTAATAAATAAATAAAAAAATAGTATTTTTATCAAGTATTTGAATTATTATAAATTAAAAATTAAAAATTAAATATTGATCAAATAACATAATTAAAAGATAAACATTAAAATGATATTGAAAAACTAAAATATAAGATAAATGATTTTATAAAATACGGTAATTATCTTAAAAAAGAGAAGATAATTTTTATTTTTTCAAAAAATTAAATTAAATTGATAGACTAAAGTTTAATGGAATAAAGTTAAATATAATAAATATTTTTTCTATTATTTAAATATTTTGTATAATTTTTGAATAAATAAATTATATTTTTATTGTATGCACATCTAATTGAAAAAAATATACAAGTTAAAGGATTTAATCAAATATATTTAATAATATTTTGTTATCATCACTCCCTATATTATTTACTTAATCATTTTATTGATTTTTTTTAAAATAACCATTAATTTTAATTTAAATTCCCAAATAACCTATTTTTCAAAAAAAATAAAAAAAATAATCACCTTTTATAATTGATGTGGCGCATCCAATAAAGCTATAGAGGAGGCGCCGGTAGCCTTGACGCATGCTCCCAATGGTGGACAACTTATGCGTCACATGCATTGGCGCATGCATACATTACATAGTGTATGCGTCAATGCATGTGGCGCATGGACCTATAATTTTTTTAAAATTTAAATGATAAGTTTAAATATAAATAAAAAATACTGAAAATAAAAATTATATATATAAAAATCAAAAATTACACGGAATTAACAAGAAATTCAATGAACCGTCCGATTGAAACGCCCCCATGTTCCACATCCAGGTGCGTTAGTCTGTCTTCGAGGTCTCCCACGATTTTCCTGAGGTGTTTGGGATCTTTGAGTGCTGACATGATCCAATGGTGGCTGCTGTGAAGGTCTGGTGGAAGGTCCAACAATATTTGATAGATGTGTCATCATTTGTTCCCAATAGTTGGGGGGTTCTCGCCAACTGCGCTTCCGTAATTGAGTTCGGTGCCCATGTTCTTGTAGTTTGGTCGTTGTGGTTTGATGAATTGCAGACGATATGGTTGTCCGAATAGGGACATTGAATCGGTTTGGAAACGAATCAATGGTTCAAGGGGTGTACTATAGTCAAACAATGGTTGGGAGTTGTGGCGATGAGATGTTTGGGTGGTCATTGGTGGGGGACTACGATGACATGAATTGTATGAATCATCTGGGCTATAGACTGTTGTGGTGACTGTGTATGGTTGTTGGTGGGTAGGGTTTGATTCTTGGTTTTGAGGTTGGGTGTATGGCATGAATGGGTTGCGAAGTTGGGTATTTGGTTGTTAGGTGTATATGGTAGGTTGATGGTGTGAGGTTGGTCGTTGGGTTTGGGTGGTTTGACATTGTTCTTGGACGGGAGCTTGTTATTGGGCGTATGATGACGAAGCTAGTTGCGTGGATCAATCAAATACCTTGGCTCAGACACAAATTGTGGCGTTGTAACCGACCTAAACCATGCCATATACTATTGAGTTGGTCTAGCACCATGTATGATTGGTTCGTTTAAGATGTGTTGTTGTTGATTCCTCCAATGACGACACATCTCTTTTGCGAAGTCTCTCCAGTCGGAATATCCCATTGGGCATTAACTCTTTTTTGATGTCAATCTCCCAAACACGTCGGAAGTTCTGGATTTGTTGTTGCATGTCGAACTGCAGTTTTACCCGGTCACTCTAGTGCATCTCCACAATAATGAACCGGATAATTGATGTTTTTGCTATCCAAACTGCAACATCATCATGGTTAACCTGATGATCAAGATCCATATATGGCATCCAGATAAACTGTACAAGAATACGACATGATTAGATGATAAATAATTTGATAATTATTTTTAAATCAAAATAGAGTTGTGTATGAGTATTACATCGTCTGGTCTAATGTGATCCAATAGATTGCGATGGACTACTATAGTGTGTTTCGAACACCTGTTGTAGTTCATCCCTCTAACTAACCACCTAGATAAAAAACATTTGAAAAATATTATTTATAGTTAGTTGTAATATAAAGTCTAATTAATTAGATGGTAAAGTTTTAAACTTACTTTGTTACAAACAGGAATATGAATGACTTCTCGTTTACCGGGGTGGGTGATGGCATTCTTGACCATCCCATGCTTGTAGAAAATATGCGCATGAATAAGACGTACAAGTTTTTTTTTTTTTTTTTTACATTTTTACACATTGTATAGATGAGCCAAAACAGCTGAACCCCAACTATATGTGCTTACCTTATTTATGTTTCGTAACAACGGTAAATACATAATATTTACCGTATTACCAGTACTTTCGGGAAATAAAAAATCACCAAATAAAATCATAATATAACATTGAGCTTTAATTATTTTTTCATACTCGGTAGATTCTTCGGTCAATGTTATACTCACATAATATTGTTTGAGATATCTCAAATTAATACCTTGCCCCATAACTTGACTAGATGTTTCTCCCGCAGTTTGGTCGTCACACAGAGGGGCACCCAACAATTCATTGCAAATAGAGTTATCCTGGTTACCTCTACCATTTACGACCTTACCATCGATATGTAGACCCAACAACATGTAGACGTCCTCAAGTGTGACGGTACACTCACCGGAAGAAAGGTGAAATATGTGGGCCTCGGGTCTCCATCTCTCCAACAAAGCAAGAATAAATTTATAGTCAACCGAGTACGAGACTATGTTGAGCAGATTACCAAAACCTATGTTGAGGAGATTACCAAAACCGCATCCTCGAATATATGGTTCTATCAAAGGATCATGGGGTACATATTCATGTACACATCATCAAAATCGTTTTGGGTCCTAGTAAAACATAAGTAAGAAATAAAATAAGAAAAAGTAATATACAATAAAAACATAAATAAGAAATAAATACGAAATAAGTAAGAAGAAGTAATAACATACAAATGTCGAGATATTGTCGATTGTTCCTCGATGTTCATCACCCATAGTCAATAGAGACATAATGTTGCAGAGGTTGAGTGTTGCAAAGGTTGAGTGTGGTAAAGGTGGATTGTTGTAGAGGTTTATTGTTAGTGTTGTAGATGTTGAATGTTGTGAGTTGATGCCCTATTTATAGATGAGTAAGTGTTGTAGAGGTTGAATAGGTACCCATCATGTGAAGCATGGGATATGGTGCATGCATGTGAGATAGGTGTATGCGCCTAAGGCTAGGGTGCATGCCTTGCTTTATGACATGCATTCACATGCGCCAAGGCTAGTGGCGCATGCATACCTTTTTCTGCATGCAAGGAAGAGGCGCCTAAGGCTAGGGCGCATGCCTTGCTTTATGCGCCATTGGAATGGGCGCCTGCCTTGGATTATTAGGGCAAAGATTCCTTGTGTGCAGGCGCATGCTTGTAGTGTTAGGGCAGAGATTCTTAGGGGAAAGATTCCTTGTGTGCAAGCGCATGCAATGTATTATCTTGTCTCTACATGGATTCTTTGCATTGTATTCTCTTGTCTTTGGAGATTAATTGTGTGATCAGTACATACACCATCTACCCTATTTAAATTCATGCGAATAACAGATCAATGCATTCACCATTAGTACCCATACATATCAGTTGAAACACTAAAGTTACATTTTAAAAAATTTCTTCCTCACCACATTACATGATCAGTGTCCATATCAAAGGTGAAATATTTGAGCATCAATTATTCGGTTTTTGTTTTTGCAACACAGAAGTAACTCAGTTTACAATAAATCGATGATCAAATTTTTCACATCTGAAACAAAGAATAAAAAAGAAATTGCCGTGTAGTCTTGTGGGCCAAATCATTTATAAAAATCCGATGTGGTTTGTAGACAACCAGGTAAAGTTTTATCAGTTGAAGATTCAAGATGATTACGATGTTCATCATATGTTTGTGAGTCATAAGCAATCTAGGTACAACGATATATAGTTATATATATTACCACAACAACAACAAGTGTCTCAGTTCATTGATTAGTCACAAGTGTTTTATGAAACTGATGACGACGAACAAGCTGAGGTCAATGTTGTAGATGAGGAAGAAGAAGAAGCTGAGTTATTGGTTTATTCAATGATGAACGATGAAGAAGAAGATGAGCCATTACCAACTAGTCATGTATATTGTCCACCTTAACACATGACAAGCTTGAATTTGGGCGCCGATGAACCTTCATCAAATATATTTTACAATCCTTATGTGCAAATTGAAGGATCATTGAAAGAAGGAGGCACATTTCGCTCAAAAGAAGATTGTGTAAAAACTATTAAAAAGTATCACATGTGTCATACCCCAAAATTCACCTTACCCCCATACAACTTTCATCTGATCCATGCCCCTACTGCACATGCATGCATTCATTATTTCATCATCGCAATTCCATTTAACATTCATAACCAAAGACATATTACATGGACTCAAGGCATGGTGTTTACACCTAGGAAAAACTGGGGTTTTCCGATTAAAGTTCTGGAGAAAAAAACCAACAAAATAAGGAAAAAATCAATTTTTGGTATGTGTAATCGACTACCCTAATCATGGTAATCGATTACACATACAGAAAATTGATTTCCAGGCCATTTTGGATGGTGTAATCAATTACCCTAATCATGGTAATCGATTACACCTGCGCAAACAGCAGCAATAACTCTATTTTTTTTACACAAAGTGATTTTTTTCCCCAGTTCAACCTCTTTGCTTCCTCTATAAATAGAGAACTACCCCCTCTTTTTCAAGCTTGAAAGCCACTAAACCTATGTCAAAATCACATTCAAGCTCCCTCTTTTCAACCTAAAACCCTAACTCACCCAAACCCTATTTTCTTCTTTGAACCACCCAACCACAATGTAAAAAAATCCACCATCTTCATACAACAACAACAATAGCAAACTTGTAACCTTCACTTACATAATCATTTACCACTACCATATAAACATACAACTTCCTTCTCTTCCATTTCCTACCACAACGATCATAGTCACTTTCTTCCAAGTTTTTTGCTTCATCTTCAAACCCAAACACCACAACAACCTAGTTTTTACACCACAAATTTGGTAATGGTTGCAACTCAAACTCCTTGACATTTTGGTTCTGTTTTGTGTTTGGAAATTGGGTTTTACTCTTGGGTTGTGTTTTGAGAGATATTTGAGTCAAGTTTGAGACAAGTGGGTTTTGTTGGGTTTACACTCTTTTGGGGGATTTTTTTGCTCTTACTACTTTTTATCCACCATTTTCAATCAAACTTTGTTTATTGTTATCATTTAATATTTATTGTTGACTTATTGTTATATTTGTTTGGTTGATGAAATCTATTAGATCATGACCATGGTTGTTTAGAGTTGATAAAACCTTCAATGTTCCAAACCTATTAATGATTGATCAATAGATCTTTCATGATACTTTGAGGCATTGATAGGTTGCCTCTATTTCAACCATATTTGAGTCATTTGATGCATAGATGAAACCATGTTCTCTACATTAACTTGCTAATCCATTTTATTTTTGTTATTCTACTAACCACTAACCACTAACCACTAACTACTAACTCCTAACATTTACATTATTGCACTTTACTTCCTTGCAATTTATTTTATTGTTAACTTTATTTCAAGTACTCTATGTTTATGTTTATTGTTATCTAACCATATCATTTACATTATGCTAATTTATTGGCTCTCTTACTACCTTGTTAAATAAAAAGAAGTAAGAACAAAAGAAAGAAAACAAATCATAATCATTTGAGTGATATAATCTTCTATTTGTCAAAAGATTGATCGATGGACTTGGGGTTGTATAACTTTCTTTGTTACAAATCTATTATAAGTTGATTTTTTAATCATCTTCAATACTTTGCATCAAATGATAAGTTATCCCTTGATGCGCCATATTTTGAGTCTTTTGACATATGGATAGATAATCCTCAAAATGTTCATTTTGCACATATCACTAACCATTATTATTGTGATTTTGTCATCATTAACTTGTGGTTTACTTTGTGTCATTTATATTCACTAACCATTGTTATTGTGATATTGTTATCTTGTAATTTACTTTTATGTCACTACCTTGTAATTTAAATTCAAGTACTCATTACCATCATCATTGTACAAACTCATCATGCATGTTTATTTACTTGTTATTTATTTTATTGTCATCATACATTAAAAACAACAAAAACATGATAAAATGATAAGACCATAAATATTCACTCCACTCTTAATCAACTTGGACTTAGAGAATTTCATATTAAGACCTTTGCTTTGAGGCCTTTTCCTTATCTTGGTGATACCTTTGATTTCTCACGATGAACCTAAATTTGGAAATAGAATTTTTGACATAGAAAAAATCAATCAAAATCACAAAATCAAGAAGAAGAAAAAATCCAACTATTGATATGTTGTACTTGATTCTCATTAAAAATAACTGTGTCAGTTGGTCCGATAGCGAAAAGACGACAAAGTATATATGAGTTTCTCCACTGTGTTTGTTTGATTCAGTGCCTTCAACATATTCTTCAAACATTCAACTTTGACCTAATTTGAAAGAAAAACTATTGAACTAATTTAACAGAATAACATAATGAATGAGAGTTTAAGACGAGGGAAAATATTACAATGATGAATTTAGAGGGATCAGGAAGCCAAGGCCCGACAAGAGCGGCGAGGTGGAAGATGACGAAGCAGTCAGGCAAGGCAAATTAGAAATGAGGAAAAATCAACGATGTCGTCGAAGACGATTTCAGAAGTATGAGGAAGTGCGGAAAGATAGATGGTGTGTCTAACGAGGACCTTAATGGAGTAACCTTGTCAGCGGAGAGTGTGACTTAGCTTTCCACCAAGATAACTGAAAGCATCGGTCAATGGAAGGTCTCTTCTCCTCGCCAACTTAGTGTCTATCACAAGCATATCAGACGTGGTCAAGGCGAACAAATTAGTATTTTTAATGAGTCGTCTGACTTTCCCGTGTTCTTCTTCCTCGTTAAGAGAAGCACCTATGTTTGTCACCTGATGGGACGAGGGACCTATTTGAATCTCCTTCAAGTGCTCTGTGGGCATGAGCCCTTCAATGTCCACACCTAATATAGGATCCCAACAATCAAGGTCTTCATTTGGAATTTCCGAAAGGGGGCTCCAATAAGGGCAAGCGATTTCCTCTCTGTCACCAGGTTATTCTTATAGCATTCTTGAGTGATCTTCTGGTCTTCTCGAATTGTACTAACTCACCCTCAAAGTTGCGGCTACTTCAGGATTAAGTACATGATGGAAATATATGCCTCTATCGCATTGATGGTGGGTCAACCTAGGATGATATTATAGGACGACATGGTGTCCACAATGAGGTAGCTGATGTAAATTGCCTTAGCGTCAGTGCCCTCGCCACACATAGTCTCTAGGGTCACACAACCCCTTACTTGCACTTATTTTCCTCATAATCCAATTAACAAGCCACTGAACACTTGGACGTCGTTAGTATTAAGTTGTGATATTTAGAAAGCGTCCCCCAACAAGATGTCAATAGAGCTCCAAGGATCTATCAAGACTCGCTTGATATCCAAGTTTCCATGTTGCAAAGTGATGGCCAAATGGTCATTATGGTGAGAGTAGACTCTAACTGCATCCCTTTCAGAAAAGGTGATGTTAACCCCTGTTTGCGACCGCGCACCTTTGGAAAAACCATGAGATATTACATTTGCAGAAAGCAATTGCCTTGCGTATTTCCTTTAAGAGGAGCTAGAACTACCTCCACCAACGACACCTAAGGCTATGGTGTTAGTATTGGAACATAGAATTTTGTCGTCCAACTTCAGAGGAAAGATGGAAGGAAGGAAAATGAGAGAGGTGTGGGTCATGTTAGTTTTACCAGGGCCTCACGGTGGGCACCAGTGTACTAGTAAAAAAATACAGGCGTTCATGTTACCCCGACAGGTGAAAGGATACTTAGAGGCCTTAGTAGGTTTATCACAATTCTGGGTGGTTAGGGTTTGCCCACTACGACGAAAAGCCATGTATGGTCGTGTTACAATGGTTTTAAAGGACATGTTCACATGGTTAAAGGCTTTGTATATCAGCTTTGTGCTTCAGGTGTTTATGTGTAAGTTATGATCAGTCACTTTTCTTCCGTTAGGGGAGAAGCATTTATAGGGGTCTTGGGCCTAGGGTTTCCCCGGGAAGGGTCACCGTCCACTTAGTCAATGATGGACCTATGAATCCCCATTTCTTAGGTTGACATGGACCAACTGCTAACACTGACTTCTCTCCGCCTCGAAAACATTTTATCTCATGTTTTCCATGTCTGGGCGAGAGGAAAGCATCGGAGTGAGGTGATATCTTCCTGAAGGCGACACATGGTTATCGCCATTCCTGGAAGCGGCATCCTTCCCGCCTTTACTGAATCTTTTGCAAATATAACACTACAAGATCTACCTCATCATTCGTACCTAAATAGAGACGTAAATAAGTAAGAAAAACAACATATAAATTATTTTATTTTTTATTATCTTTTAGGATAAATCATATATACAAGGAATACACAACATGAATGTTAATTCATATTGTAAAATATAGACTCAAAATTTTAATCAAATAAAGAATTATCTAATACTCTTTTTACTATTTATGTGCTCTTAACTATTAATCTCTCATCATATTCCCAACTAAAATTCACCTTAAATGATAGAAATGACAAATTATTCATCATTCTATCTAGAAAAAATTGTTATCTTTGAATAGTCCATTTCTCTTATTAGGATATATTTTCAAAATCTTCTTCAAACATGACTTGTAATCATCACAAAAATAATTTTGAGAAAGATTACAAGATACAAGCCCATTCACCCACTATTCATTGGAACATAATTATACAAATATTCAAAAACACATATGCACATAATAGGAACCGAGTATAAACCCACTATATCATTGTAACATAATTATACAAATATTCAAAAACACATATGCACATAATAGGAACCAAGTATAAAGGTCTATTTTTCCCCGAGTCATTTAGGCTATTTTTATAAAACCTCGCTGTAAAAACATAAATATAATCTTTTTCGTTTGAAAATCTCTTCTTATTGACTCTCAATAAAAACTAGTCTTTAGAATGACACTGCAACCATGATTTTCTTATAAAAAATTAATTTTATTATAATGATGTGGACTGTAATATTTTTTTTTCAATTATTTTAAATGTTCAGGTGACTTTTTTTTTAACTATTCTAAAGTATTCAATATTTAAAAGTTACACATATTAAAGTTTTTTTAACATACATTTCAACAAATATTTTAAAGTCATTGTTAAAAGAACCTAAAAAAATTATAGTTAAAATACAATTTTAATTTGAAACTTAACAACTATGCCACAAAAAAAATCATAAGAAAAATACCACATATGACAATAAACATAATTTAGATAAGATACTATAGTATTTATCTCCATATCTACAATTTAAAATACCTTTATACTCAAATCAATATTCAAATCAATATTTCTCTAAACTTAAACATTTGTATTCATACTCGTATTCTATAAATTTTTGATGAAGTTATCAAATAACCTTGAGCGAGTCGGTTAAACCAATGACATTTTATGTCTCATCCAAAAATCATTGTTACTTAAGTATTCAAGGCCTCTTTGTTTTCATAAAGAAATTAAATAAATATCTCTTATTAAATCTAAAATAATAAAAAGTGCTAGAGAAACAAAAATAAAAGGAAGATTATCTGAGTAAAGTCAATTGTGTTTAAATTTTAATCACTATTTTTTAATTTAATAATTATATATACCACATTGTTTGTATTATTTTGTTATTCTCTTTTTTAATTTAATAATTATATATACCTCATTCTTTGTATTATTTTGTTATTCTCTCGAATACTCGTTTTAAAGTAAACATTTTCTTAAAAAAATAATTAGATTAAATTCTTTTATATTTTTTAGGGGAATCTCCTTCATATCTAAATAATAATTAGAAAGAAAAAAAAGTTTAAACTAAAGCCTTTCATACGCATTAAAAGTTTGTCATATATATAACTCATAATCTCATGAAAATAACAAATCATGTTATAATAGTATGCAAAGAATATGTGTTCTTTTATTATTTCTGTTATACTCATACAACATTGTAATCTCATCTACTTAATTATGAAATTGTGTAAAAGATCATACAAATTATGAGATACTTCTCATTAATAGAAAATGTAGGTACAATTTGTGTTTAATAAATACTTTTTCACATTTAATGTTTTGTATTAGATTTTCTTTGTTGATGCTTAATTTATAAAAACTTTCTATAGGTATCTTGCTTTCTATCTCAACTTTTTATTATTATTTATTATTATTAATAATAATATTATTATTTTATACATGTTTTGAAATCCATTAAAAATTAAAAAATTAAAAAAAATTATATTTGATAATGTTTTCAAATTCTATAAAAATTTATTTATATTAATTTGTAAATACAAAAAAAAAAAATTTATGTCAAGTTTTTTAATATGAAGTTGCTAAGAATAAGACAACTCAAGATTCTTATTTTAAGTCTTGAAAAAGAGTTTTTAATTCCAATTGAAAATCGGTATTTCTTTTGAAAAATTTTCTTTTTATTTTAGATATTTAAAAATTCTATTTTTTTATGTTCTATAAAATATTTAATTATAAACCTTAAAAACTCAATATCTCATACTTTTTCCATGAACCAATATTAAAACACATAAGGATACTATTCATGAGTTTACTTTTAAAACAAAATTCAAAGTTAAATAGAGATCACCATATTTATTCAAGAATTTATTTTTAAAATAAAATTTGGGTTCAAATAGAAACCACTGTACTTTCCTTATAAATAGTAATGTAAATATGGATTGACAAATAGACTAATGACAGAATAAAAATTATGTAAAATTATTTTCTTTAATTCTTTATTTTTCTAAAATTTGGAAATAGTTATTTATTTTTAAAGCAAATTCTTAAATACATTTTAGTTTAAATGATTGGCATTCAAATTCGGACTAATTTCATATTGTTGGTCCCATCTTCTTTTCTTCCTCTTTTATATATTTCTTTATCATGATTAAATCTTTTTTTATATGCTATAACTTTTTATTTGGTGTAAATTTTTAATTTATTTAAAATTTCATAATAATTTTCATTTAAAAAAAAGACTTAGAAAAACAATTTTATTTATTCAAAGAAATTAGGTTTTGGATAGAAAAATTAGGGAAAACAAATGTAAGATGATTTCAAAAAATTTAAATAAGGATGAAAAAAAATGTATCAGAACATTTAGGATTATACCAAAAGACATGAGGAAAAAGATTACTCTTTTTTGAATGGAATATCAAAGAAATTAAGGAAATAAGCATAAATGTTCATAGAATTGGCTTTTAATTGCCTATTCTTATCGTCTTGTTGATTTTCAATAAAATTATATCTTTAACTTAGAAAAAAATCTTTAATATTTAATTTTAAATAAATAAGTAAGTTAGATATTAATATTTAAGAAAAAATTATCGATAGTGTGAGCGGGTAAAAAATAGAAAGATACACGAGCAACAAAATTAATAGTTATTATTTTGTCATAGGATAACTCCCATTTACATAATGATAAAACTCTCAATGATTTGTATCACAACCAGCGTATCACATGCTGCGAATCACAACCTCTATGATAGGTTATTCATTTACAATAGTTGGTAGGATGAATTATAAAATCTAGCATCATATAAATACCAACTATAATTAACTTGTAAATTAGATTTAAAGAAAAATTTCTTTAATTTTCTATTTTCTTCTTCGTTGAATTCTCTATCTTTCTTCCCTTTCAATATGCTCATTCAAAATTTCAAAATGGTATCAAAGTTCTTTTGAGATCTACAGCGCATTGATCCATTTATTGTGTTCGTGTTCATCTCCACCATTCCCCATGGTACGTGATGCAAACGTAGTTATCAATGATGCCAATAATGTTGCAACACTAGTTCATTTCAAGATCCCTCTCAGCAATCTGGAAATGTTTACTATGTTCATCCTTCAGATGGTCCTTCATCGGTGTCAGTTACACCAGTTCTTACACATTCCAATTGTGACGCATAGGCAAGATCCCCGAGACGTGCACTTGGCGACAAGAACAAGTTCGATTCCGGTGATGGATCGATACCAGTTCCAAAAGAATTTGACCTAAGATTCAAAGCTTGGAATGTTGTAACATGATAGTTCATTTGTGGTTTATAAACTCTGTTGAAGAATCAATCACTCAAAGCATCGTCTTCCTTGAAAATGAAATTGATGTTTGGAAGGAAAACAATGAATGTTTCTCACAAGGTGACTACATGAATCTCTGAGTTGCAATGCGACATTTTCAATTTGAAGCAAGAGTCGCGTTCAGTTTCAGAATTATACACTGCTTTGAAATTTCTTTGGGAAGAACTTGAAGCATATCTACCTATCCCTACTTGCTCTTGTCTGCATCGATGTGTATGCATTACAGGTTTGAGTAATGCAAAGCATCAACATGATATTACTCGTTCAATCCGATTTCTTACAGGATTGAATGATTCTTTTGATTTAGTACGTTCTCAAATCTTGCTCATGAATCCTTTACCTAACATAAACAAGATATTTTCCATGGTTATGCAACACGAACGCCAATTCAAGAATTTTGTATCAGATGAATCCAAGATCCTCATTAATGCAACTGATTATTATAGACCTCAAGGAAACAGTCGTGGCAATGGTTCTTCATTCACATCTGGCAGTAGGCATGGCAACGGGGCGGATTGGGGACAGTTTTTACCTCCCCCAAACCCAAATCCGAATCCCAAAACAATCCCCGTTCCCCGCCCCAAACCCAAACGAGGATGGAGAATCAAAACCCAAACCCGTCCCAAACGGGTTCGAGTTGGGTTTGGGTATCCCCGCCCCGCCACCATTCATTTAATGAAATCAATTTTTTTAATAGAAATATTTATTTTTTCCAAAATAAAATTACATTACAAATAATAAAATAAAACAATCTAAAAAAAATTCATACATACATTTCAAATATTTTAAATAATAAATTTAAATTAAAATATCAAAACTTTAACCACATGTTTAATATTATAAATTATCAAAAAATAATAATAATGTACATAATAAAATAAACGGGGCGGGTTCGGGGTGGGTACTAATGTCCCTATTACCCGACCCGTCCCCATATTTTATAATCGGGGAAAACCCAAACCCAGTCAAAGCGGATTTTCCCCGTCAACTTCGGGGCGGGTTCGGGTGGGTACCCACGGGTATGGGTTATGTTGCCATGCCTATCTGGCAGTAAGAAAGTTTGTACACATTGTGGAAGAAATGGTCACACTGTTGACACTTGCTATAGGAAACATGGTTTTCCTTCACACTCTGGAAAAATCATGTTGTGGCTAACAATTCTTGTCTTGAGTTGAATGAAGAAAGGGAGGATGTTGATGACTCCAAAAGTTGTAGAGGAAATGATTACTATGGATTCACTCGAGAGCAATACAATTAACTTGTGCATTTACTACATGAATCAAACTTGATTCACAATGCTTCTACTAACAAAGTGAATCATGTATCTCACACTAATAACCATAACACTTCAGGTATTGCTCGAATCTCATATTCGTTTAATAATTCAAACCTCAGATCATGCATAGTTGATTCCGGTGCTAGTGACCACATCTGCTCATCCATGAGATTCTTTGATGATTACAACCAAATTGTACCAGTTAGTTAACACCAGACTACCTAATGGACAAATGGTTGTAGCAAAACATGCAGGCACTAGAAAATTTTCACCATGGTTGATTGCTCATAATGTTCTATATGTGCCTTATTTCAATTTGAATTTGCTAGATTATGTCTTGATCTTAACTACACAATAATTTTTTATAATAAAAAAATGTTTAATTCAGGAAAAAAGGAGCTTGAGGATGATTGGTTTGATTTATTTAATAGAGGTACTGCATTTCCTTGCTATAAAAGACACACCTCAAGCCACCATATCATCATTTCACTCACAAGCTCCACATGGCATCACTTTTATTCCCGAACAAGTCATTTGGCATTTCAGATTGAGACACATTTCCAATAAAAGATTACTTATTTTACATCATCAATTTCGTTTTGTAACCTTAGATACAAATGTTCCCTGTAATACTTGTCACACTGAAAGGCATAATAAACCTCCATTTCAAATTAGTAATGACATAGTTGCACAATGTTATGAATTTTTGCACTTTGATATATGGGCTATTTGTCCATTCCATCAATTCATGGTCACAAGTATTTCATTACTGTACTGGATGACCATAGTCAATTTACTTGGATCATTATCTGCTAATGTAGTCTAAAGTTACTACTCTTGTTCAAAGGTACATTTTAATGATTGAAAAATAACATAATTGCAATGTCAAAATTGTTAGGACAAATAATTGACCCAAGTTCCTCATGCCTGAATTCTAAGCTTCCAAAGGGATTTAGCATCAAACAAGTTGTGTTGAAACCCTCCAACAAAATGGGAGGGTTGAAAGAAAATACAACATATAATGAATGTAGGTTGAGCCTTATTGTTTCACTCAAACTACCTAAACAATTTTGGTCTTATGCTGTCACACATGCTACATACATCATCAACCAGATTCCTAATGTTACCCTTCAAAATAAATCACCATTTTACCTTAGTTTTGGAATTAATCCTAACCCAAATGAATTGGATTTTTTTAGATTAATGTTATGCATCCACTATTCAAAGCCATAGAACAAAGCTTGACCCTCGAGCAAGAAAAGGTGTTTTCTTGGGTTACAAGCCAAATGTCTAAGGAGTGGTTTTGTTAGATTTAAATACCAAAACTATTTTCATGTCAAGACATGTTACACATCATGACTATATATTACTGTTCTGGACTGGGCCATGACCCTAGGCACGGCACGGCCCAATGCTCGCCAAGCCCACGTCCGAACGGCCATGTCCACACGACCACGAGGACACGTCAGGTGGACGACCGTCCGCCCGACGAACGTCTCCCCGGCCCCTTAAACACGTGTCGGACAACGAGCGGGCCCTCCCACGTCGCGGACACCTAAGTTGTGTCGGGCAGGGCCATAACGGCATCTCACTCACCACGTCACCCAACTCCCCTATATTGTCTCCGAAGGGATAGGGGCAGTTGGACCAGGGAGCAGACCTTGGTCTAGGTCTTAACGCTTCTTACGCGTCCCCTGGCAGCTCCTCCTTGGGCCTAGCTAATCCAGCCCATTAGGAGCCTTGGCCCAGCGCTGGGGGCTCACTATAAATACCCCTTTCATGGCAAAGGGGCAGGTATTCTAACTCACACTCTGATAACCTCATTCTGTACCTTTTCTGACTTAAGCATTGGAGCACCTTGCAGGTACACCCCCCTCTCATTTCAGTCTCCGGCCCATTCACCAAGACCTTGGAAGGCCCTCCTGATCAGGTGAGATCAGTGGCGCCGTCTGTGGGAACTAGCTATCCCCATCTTCATCAAACGAGGATCAAAAGCTCATTTATTTCTGTCCTTCCAACATGGCCGGAGAACAACATAGCGATCACAGCCGTCCCCTCGTCAACTACAATATGGACGACGGCCCGCCATCCCATGAAGCGGACGTTCGGGACGGTCATCCATCCACCCCGTCTCCAGAGCCCCAAAACAACGGAGACGCCTCTCACGCCCACAATTTAGGGGCAGAGACATTTCATCCCATTCCCGTTCCCGTTGAAGGAGACGCCGTAATGATTGCCATGGTGAATGCCCTCAATCAGGCCGGTTCTATGCTCCACCAGCAGCACGAACGAATCATGGCCCTCGAAGCCGAACGACAAGAGGCCCGGCCCCAGCCGGTGAGTAGGATACAACAACGTTCGGAGCCAACGAAGAAGCGAGGACGTCGCTCTCCCGAACCCCACGCCAGCAGGGCACGCGCCCGTCGTGACGGTGGTCGAGCGAGAACATCACCAAGGCGCGGGCACAGCCCCGACAACAACGAACTGTCTCCCTTAAGGAGCGACGAGGAAGATTTGCATTGCCCCCTATCTCGGGCAATAATGGAAGCCCCGCTCCCCAAAGGCATGGAGAAACCGCCAAACCTAGCTGTGTACGACGGGACTACAGATCCCGACGATCACGTCGACAACGTCAACGCGATGCTCGACTACCGCAATGATATAACCGGGCACCTCAAATGCCGACTGTTCTCAACGACCCTCAGGAAAGGGGCCATGGCCTGGTACAAAAGCTTGGCCCCTGAGTCCATTACGTCATGGAGAGTCATGAGGTCCATGTTCACCCGGCACTTTACAGCTTCCCGTCGTCACCCCAAGACTGAGGCGACCCTTGAAGCCATAGTGCAGAAGAAGAATGAAACACTGCGCTCATACATCGAGCGATTCAACCAGGAAGCTGTCGAGGTAGATACCACCGAGCACATGAAGAAGTATCTCCTCGAGAGAGGTCTCTTACCCGGCAGTGAACTTAGCAGAGCCGTAGGGATCGAGCCTCCCCGCACCTTAAACGAGCTCCTGCATAAAGCCCAGGCCTACATCAGATACGAGGAAAAGCAGGTGGCACACAATGCCCGCAGCGGACGTAACGCTGGGGAGACCGAGCACTCAAAACGCGAGGACACGAGCATTTCCCGTCGCAACGGAGACAAACGAAGAGAAGAAAGACCTCGCGAGCTCCGGGAAGGAAGAGGCCCCGCGGGCAGATATAGCGAGTACACCTTACTGACAGCTCCTCGAGAGCGTATCCTCGCAGAATGTATCAACTCTGAATTTAAGCAGGGCAGGGTCAGGTTCCCAAAACCGTCTGCACCAAAGCCCCACACCGACAAATCAAAGTACTGCCGGTTCCACAGAAGTCACGGGCACGTGACCGAAGACTGCGTCCACCTGAAAGATGCGATTGAAATTTTAATCCAAGAAGGGCACCTGAAGCAGTACACGAGGAAGAACGAAGCTCCCAGACACGACGAGCCAGAGAAGAAGAGACCCCGGGAAAACACACCCCCTGACAACTCTCCCTATCAAGTGGCCCTCTGCGTGTCACGACCAGAAGATTTCTTCCTCCCCGAACCATTGCCCGAGGGCAAGATCACTGCACTCAGCCCCTGGGAAGACTTCCCTACCACACTGGTGATATCAGGAGGAGGAACTAACGGGGAATCCGCGGCCCTCTCCGTCAAACGTAAGTTCGACGAACTCCTACTGACTGCCCCCGAGCAGAAAGCGACATTGACAAAATACCGGGGAAAATCCAACCCAATATCCTTCTTCCTGGAGGAACTCCCGGGCGGATCCCCGAACTCGGCCATCCCACTATTGATAAGAGCAAAGATGACCCGATTCGACGTACGACGCATCCTGGTCGACGAAGGCAGCTCAGTGGATATCATGTACGTCCACCTCTTCAAGACTCTGAAGCTAGACAAGACCAACTTAGCCCCCTACGTCGGATCAGATCTCCAAGGATTCAACGGAGCAACAACCAGACCGTGGGGATATGTTGAGCTCCTCGTCACCTTCGGCGAACAAGAAACGGCCAGGGAAGTCAAAATCCAATTCCTGGTCGTAGACTGTCCGTCTCTCTACAATTGCATCTTTGGACGCCCGACACTGGCCGAGCTCACTGCGGTCCCATCCACCGTCCACCTGAAGATGAAATACTACACCAAATTGGGACGTGTGGTCACCATCCATGGTGACATCGAAGCAGCCCGACGATGCTACGACGCCGCAGTAAAAGGACAGGCCGTAGTCAGCACGAAGAGCAACTGCAACAACAAAAAACTCAAGACCGAGGATCCTGCCCGAGGAGTCAACGCCATCGACCTCGACTGTCGCATCGGGCTGGACGAGACCGAAGAGGGGAGGTTCCCCAAGGAACGCTCTCTCGAACACCCGGTCCGACCAATCCCCGACGGGGAGTTCGAACTCATTCCTCTTGGGGACGATCCGGAAAGGACGGTGAAGATAGGTAAGGGACTACCCGAGGAAACAAGAGAAGAGCTAGTAGCATGCCTCAAAGAGAACTCCGACCTCTTCGCGTGGAATGCCGCAGAAATGCCCGGGCTGGACCCCGAGATCGCGTGTCATAAGCTAGCTGTAGACCGGGCAGCCAAGCCCATAGCACAGCGTAGACGCAAGCAATCGCCCGAAAAGGCAGAGGCTGCCGAGCGAGCTGTAAAAGACCTCTTAGAGGCAAATTTTATTTCTGAAGCCCAGTACACAACCTGGCTCTCTAATGTAGTCCTCGTTAAGAAAAATAATGGAAAATGGCGTATGTGTGTTGATTATACTGATCTTAATAGGGCTTGCCCGAAAGATGCTTTCCCCCTCCCTAATATAGACTCGCTCGTTGACAACTCTGCAGGTTTTAAACTCTTGTCCTTCATGGACGCATATAGTGGATACAACCAGATCCCTATGTCGCCCGCAGACAAGAAACACACAGCGTTCATGACCCCAACGGGCAATTACTATTACAACGTGATGCCGTTCGGGCTCAAGAACGCTGGCGCTACATACCAACGCATGATGAACAAAGTCTTCAAGGACGAAATAGGGGACATGCTCGAGGTATACATGGACGACATGATCGTCAAATCACACGAGGAGATAACCCATGCTCGACACCTTACGAAGGTATTCGAGCAGGCGAGACAGTGTAAAATGAGGTTCAACCCCGAGAAATGCACGTTCGGAGTCCGGGCAGGCAAGTTCCTCGGTTTCTATCTCACCGAAAGAGGGATCGAGGCCAACCCCGACAAATGCCGGGCATTCTCGGAGTTTCCGACCCCGAAAACCAAAAAATCGATCCAGTCACTCAATGGAGTGCTCGCCTCACTCTCCCGTTTCATCGCCAAGTCCGCCCAGCACGCATTGCCATTCTTCAGACTCCTTCGCAAAGAGGCTACCTTCGACTGGACCGATGAATGCGAGCAAGCGCTACTCCATCTAAAGAAGGTTCTGTCCCAACCCCCGGTCTTATCACGGCCATCAGAAAAGGAAACCCTATACTTATACCTATCCGTGGCAACCGAGGCCGTCAGCGCCGTTCTAATAAGAGAAACCGACGAAGGACAAAAGCCCATCTATTTTACGAGTAAAGCACTCCAAGGTCCCGAGCTCCGATATCAGCAAATCGAAAAGGTCGCCCTGGCCCTCATCAACACAGCGAGGAGACTACGATATTACTTCCTCGCACACACGATAAAGGTGAGGACCGACCAGCCAATCAAACAGCTGCTCGGGCGCCCGGATATGGCCGGGAGGATGCTCAAGTGGTCACTAGAACTCTCCGAATTCGACATACAATACGAAAGTAGGAAAGCCTTGAAAGCTCAGGCGCTGGCCGACTTCGTCGCGGAGATGACCCACTGCCCGACTCCAGCAGAAAGCGCCCACAAATGGACGATCTTCGTCGATGGCGCCTCTAGCACATCAGGCAGCGGGGCCGGGATCATCCTCGAAAATGAAGAAGGGATCCTGATAGAGGTATCGTTAGCGCTAGCGTTCCCAACATCAAACAACCAAGCCGAATACGAAGCCTTCCTCGCAGGCCTGAGGTTAGCCGAGGACCTGGGAGCAAAAGAGGTAAAAATATCCACCGACTCCCAGCTCGTGGCCTCACAAGTGCGAGGAGAATACCAAACCAAGAACGACAACCTCCTCGGGTACTTGTCCCTCGTCAAAGAAAAACTTGATAGATTTGAAAAATGGGAAGTTCAACACATACCCCGCGAGCACAACACACGGGCAGACGTTCTCTCGAAACTAGCCAGCACGAGGAAAAAGGGTGGGAATAAATCAGTAATCCAAGAAATTCTCCCTCGGCCCAGCATCGACAAACTACCGCCTCCACTCGAGGTCAACGCTATTGGAGATGCCCACTGTTGGATGACACCCATCTACAATTACCTCACACGAGACGAACTCCCGGCTGACCCGAAAGAGGCGACCACTGTCAAACGACGCGCATGCTCGTACGTACTCCTCGAAGGCAAACTCTACCGAAGAGGATTCTCCATCCCACTACTCAAATGCGTCGAGGAAGAGAAAGTCCCCGACATACTTGGGGAGATACACCGGGGAATTAACGCTCAACACCTCGGCGGACGATCGCTCGCACGAAAAGCCCTTCGAGCAGGCTACTACTGGCCGACCATGCAAAACGATTCGAAAGAGCACGTCAAAAGATGTGACAAATGCCAACGACATGCCGACATGCACCTCGCACCCCCGAACGACCTCAAATCACTGTCTTCCCCATGGCCCTTCGCGTGGTGGGGCATGGACATCCTCGGACCCTTCGTCACCGGATCATATCAGAATAAATACCTCATCGTCGGGGTGGATTACTTCACCAAATGGATCGAGGCGGAGGCACTGGCTAAAATAACCGCGCAGAACATTCTCCGGTTCTTCAAACGCAACATCCTCGCTCGGTTCGGTATACCCCAGGCACTTGTCACAGACAACGGGACACAATTCACGGACGGAGGATTCCAGGACTTCATCGCCAGCCTGGGCACCACACAGCATTTCACGTCTGTCGAGCATCCGCAGACGAACGGGCAGGCAGAGGCGGCCAATAGGGTAATCTTACGTGGCCTCAAACGCAGACTTGGTGAGGCAAAGAGGGCATGGGTCGAGGAGCTACATAGCGTGCTATGGGCCTACCGCACGACACCACATTCCACCACCGGGGAAACCCCGTTCCGACTAACTTACGGCACCGAGGCAGTCATCCCGGTGGAGATACGGGCGCCAACGAGGAGGACGGAGGAGCCCCTAGACGAGGAAATGAACGATGAAACCCTTAGAGCCGAGCTCGACCTAGTCGAGGAGATACGTTCCGAAGCAGCTCTCAGGGAAACAACCCTCAAACAAAAGATAGCACTACGCCATGACGCGAAAGTCATAAAAAGAGAGTTCCAGGTCGGCACCCTGGTCCTCAGAAGAAACCAGAAAAACCCGAGAGAGGGCAAACTGGCGGCCAACTGGGAAGGCCCTTACCGCGTCCGCGACAAAACGAGCAACGGGGCCTATTACCTAGAAAACCTACAAGGAGAACAACTCGCTCGACCATGGAACGCAGAAAAACTTAGACAATATTACAGCTAAATACACCACGGGGAGACGTGGCAGGTACGACCACGCTCTTCGTCCCCAAAACCCCAGGGAGGAACCATGAGACCCGGGAACGATCCGGGGTCACGTACCAAACACAACCCTCCCCGACGGTTGGGATCTTGACCAAGGCTCAACGTCGAAGTACCAAGACTGGCAGGGCACCCAGCTCGCGATGGGAGGACCCAAGCCTCGGGACCAGGGTTCGAACAACGGACCCGGGCTTCGATACCCACGGGCACAAAGCCCGACACTTCGTCGGTTCCCTAAACCGAGGAGACTAACAAAGTCGAGCAGAGTACGAATTCATACAAACAAGTATCAGACACAAACGAGCACAACGAATGATAACGAAAATATTCATACATTAAAAACGATAAGAGTGGCCGAAGCCAAGTACGCCCGAAGGCCATATTACAACGCCCGAAGGCCAAAATACATAAGGCACGCAGGCCATGATAACTAGAATCAAAGAAAAACAGATAAACTAAGACTCCGCTCGGAGCACCTCTTCATCCTCTTCTTCTTCTTCTCCCCCCAGCTCCTCCTCCACTTCAAACGGGCAGACGATCTCACCATCCCGGACGCAGTAGTTATAGGCCGACCCTGCTGTCACCAACTCAGGGTTCAGAAGCCCGAGCTGCTCGACAGCATTGTCGAAACCCTCTTTGAAGCAGGCCACGAGATCTTGGTTGAGAGTCCGAATATGCCCTAGCAACTCACCGCGCGAACCAAGGGCGCGTTCCTCCTCGGTCTCATCTGCCAGAGGACGGACCTTTCCCTCGAGAGACGCAACCTGAGCCCGTAGGCCAGCGTTGTCCTCGGTCAGCTTCTGATGGTCGGCCACCTGCTCTTCCAAGCTCGCCGTCGCAGCCTTCAACTGATCCCTCTCCTTCTCCACCTCCTCCAGCTTCCGGCTCAGCCCTTCCTGCAGCTGATGCTCTTCTTTGTAGTCCGACAGATCTTTAGATAATTTTTCCTTCTCCGCCCGGACCTGCAAAAGGGCACCCTCCAGCGAGGCAGTGGAGACCGAAGTGTCGGTCAAAACCATGGCCGTCTCCATCACCCGGATGACAGCAGCAATATCCCTGGCCAGATCTTTTCTCCGAGCAGCAGCATCCTGGTCCAGAATAGCCTTGGCCTCAGGCGCGGGCACAACAATCGACTCCTCGGCCTTGAAGAACGACCGTTCCACATAGCAGGGAGGTAGGAGATAGCTCCCCGGTCCGTTCGGACTTCCTGGAGACGACCTGGTAAGGGCCCCAGCCGGACGCTTCCGTTTATGGAGGGGAGAAGCCGCTGGCGACGGACTGCTATCAGGAATGTTGATCGGGTTAGACCGAGGAGGAGAGGAAGGAATCACGCTCGCCGCCTGCGAGGGACCGACCCCGGCATCGCCAGCAGTCTCCGAGACACGGGCCGCAGTTTTCTTCTTCTTCTTGGGCACCCGGTCAGGAGCGCCGACCTGATTCGCTAGCTTCAGCACCCGATCACGAGCATTGGGCATGGCACCTGCAAATAAATTACACACAAACATTAGCGACCGAAGTCATAAACAGAAATAAAATGCTAAACAAAGTCTGCCTACTCAATAACGCCAGAGCTTCCTCCTCGGTATCACACTCGAGCAGAGCCTTCGTATTGATATAACGCGTCTCGGTGATTAGCTCCCCGGCCTCATCCAGGTAGGGCACGCCCTGTCGATTCGCCCAGAACCCCAAGCTGAAGCTCTGCACGTAATCGACCAGCTTCTTGTACGCGAGCCTATCCTCCTCGCCGAGCATCGCGTACTTGACCCGGTAATGCGCCGTGGAGAGATCGAAATGATCACGCTGCCACCTCAGCGGTATCTTCGACACGAGCACCTCCGTCCCCGACATTCCCGAAGAAAGGGTCGGTCATGAATAGGTCTGTTACGACCTCACCTGTCCAACGCTCAAGCTTCCCCATCGTCTCGGGGGACCCTTAGTTGAAACATAAGTCATCTCTCTGGCTCAGAGACTCGACTTGGGGGGCTCCTGTTCTGGACTGGGCCATGACCCTAGGCACGGCACGGCCCAATGCTCGCCAAGCCCACGTCCGAACGGCCATGTCCACACGACCACGAGGACACGTCAGGTGGACGACCGTCCGCCCGACGAACGTCTCCCCGGCCCCTTAAACACGTGTCGGACAACGAGCGGGCCCTCCCACGTCGCGGACACCTAAGTTGTGTCGGGCAGGGCCATAACGGCATCTCACTCACCACGTCACCCAACTCCCCTATATTGTCTCCGAAGGGATAGGGGCAGTTGGACCAGGGAGCAGACCTTGGTCTAGGTCTTAACGCTTCTTACGCGTCCCCTGGCAGCTCCTCCTTGGGCCTAGCTAATCCAGCCCATTAGGAGCCTTGGCCCAGCGCTGGGGGCTCACTATAAATACCCCTTTCATGGCAAAGGGGCAGGTATTCTAACTCACACTCTGATAACCTCATTCTGTACCTTTTCTGACTTAAGCATTGGAGCACCTTGCAGGTACACCCCCCTCTCATTTCAGTCTCCGGCCCATTCACCAAGACCTTGGAAGGCCCTCCTGATCAGGTGAGATCAATTACCTTATCATAACCAAAACCAACAGTATTACTCAAACAATAATTGACACCATGATGTAGAAGTCACACCTGATTCAGTCAGCAGCCATAGCCAAACTCAATCCAAAAATCCTGATCAAAGTCAATCCACAACAATTATTACACATGACCTTGACGATCAATTCATTCATGACAAATACACATTCACAGATTCACGACCTTAACGAAAACCAAATACCTTAACCACAAAATCTGAGAAGATCAAATGGATTCACCCATAAGCCAAGCCATCTATCTTAATTATGTATGTAGTCTCTTGAAGCAATTAGTTGATCCTGCATCTTCAGGTATTCTTTATCATATTGAGCATTTTCATTCCTTGAATAAATTATATGTTTCACAACAACACTTTGCTCTTTCTGTGATTGCAAATACTGAACCAACAAGTTACAAGGAAGCTATCAAACATAAGTGTTGGATCAAGACCATGAATTCTGAACTGGACACTTTGAAACTTAACAAGAGCTGGGTTTTGTTAATCCATCACCAAATGTTAAACCTATTGGTAGCAAATGAGTTTATAAAGTGAAGTATAAATCAGAAGGAACTGTTGAGAAACATAAGGCTAGACTAGTAGCCAAACGATATGATCAAGTGGAAGGGCTTCCTTTCTTTGACACCTTTTCACGCAAATATCACCACTGTGAGAACACTACTTGCTTTATTATCCATCAACTCTTGGTATTTACATCACTTAGATACAAACAATATCTTCTTGCATAGAGACTTACATGAACAAGTGTATATGTCTGTTCCTCAAGGTGTTACAAGTCCCTAACAAAATCAAGTGTGCAATCTACTAAAGTCACTTTATGGATTGAAACAGGCCAATAGAAAATGGTATGAGAGGTTAACAAGTTTCCTAATCACTCAAGGATATAAACAATCCACTTATGATCATAATCATTCATTCTCAATAAAGTAACTTGTTTCACTACAGTTCTAGTGTATGTGGATGATGTAATTCTAACTGGCAACGGTCTGGAAAAAATTGAGAGAATCAAATTTGCACTTAATGATGAGTTTAAAATCAAGGATTTTGGAAGACTCAAATATTTCCTAGGCATAGAAGTTGCACACTATAAGGTTGAAATCAACATATGCCAAAGGAAGTACTATTTAGATCTCTTAAAAGACACAAGTCTCCTTGGTTATAAACCTGCAAAAATTCCTCTTGATCCATGTGTGAAGTGTAAGGGCAAACTGTCATACAACATACGATCATAGGTTTCGATGATGACAAATGACCACCATGGATGAATCGGCATTGTCGATTCCACCTCTACAAAACAAATGCAACATATCACCTATCATATCCTTTTCTATGCTCATCTAAACTGTTATATTTCATACAACATATGTGGATAAAATGTGGTCATGACAAAATGCATGAAAACCGCAAAAATCTGAATTTTTGCAGATTTGCAGGGTTTGAGTTGACCGTAGGGTCGGCGCACAACATAGTGCATTCCCCACGGGTCAGCACATAACATAGTGCATTTCCCACGGGTCAGCGCACAAAAAGCTTGCGTCGACCATAGGGGTCAGCGCATGAACCACAGGTCAGCGCACGCCGACCTATGGTCGACGCATACTGATGTATTTTTCAGTCTGTCCAAAACTGCAGGCCATGCATCGACGCATAGACCTGCTATGGTCGACCGTTCGTGCGCAAATTCAGTTTTTAAGTATTTCCCACTCTGTTTGAAAAGCTGTTAAGTGGGTTGGTTGGTTGGTTACTATAAATAGAAGTTTAGTTACTTGTATCAACTAACATTTTGACAATTTGATTCAAGTGTTCAAAGAACAAGAAAAAGTGAAATAGGTGTCCAAGATTCATCATCTTCATCTTCAACATCTCACAACACATCAATTACACACAACCATTTTTGAAGTGCTTTGTGATTGGTTAAAGGTGATAAGGTTCGAAGTCGAGATTGGGGAATCCGGTTCGGGTTGAAGTTTGCGACAGGTTTTTTCTTGAATAAAACCTTTAGGGTTTTGTCCTCCAAGACTGGTTTGATTTTGGGGGTTTTGGGACGAATTCTTCATCAATTTTCAGCTGAGAGAAGGTGATTGAGAAGAGGAAGTCTTCATCAATCTAGTAGCGGATTCAGTGATATTGAAGGGAAGATTTCAGGTTCGATTTGTTGTAGTTGAGATCAGCCGGGCCGAGGGTTTGAAGAACTGAGGGTTATTCAACAAAGGGGCTGGAATCGGAGGTCTATCAACAACAATCGAAGGACTTGATTCACCTTGAATCAAGGAACAAGGAGTGAAAGCAACATTCAACGTCTTGAGAATTCGGTTGTATATTTGCTTTGCAATCCTTGTATAAACGGTTAAATTCAACAGGTGATATCTATTAAAGTTATCTCAATTCTAGTTTTAGAATTGAGGGCAGACGTACCCCGAAGCGAGGACGACGGGGGAACTGCCTCATCAAATCTTTGCCTTCTCTATTTTTCAGCATATTTGTTTTTAGCTTAAAAATTAAGTGATTTTGTATAAGCACTTTTATCAAACCTTGATATTAATTTAGTAAGAAGTTAAAACTTTGTTTTTGAATTCAAAGTACAATAAAATATTGTACTAGACTAATTGAAATCTCTTACTCAACATAAATATCACTTGGAGTGTTTTTGCACACCAAGTGTTTGATAATTTGCCTAAACCAAAATTATCTTAGTTGTGTATCTAGTTTGGTTTGCTCTTTGAATCATTGGAACTAGGAATCTTAGCTAGTGAAACAAATCCTTGATAGTGTGACTAATGTAGTGATTCGTATTCTACATTATCACTAATCCATAGGCTTGACGCATATCTGATTTTCCAATAACAGTTCGTTTTAGACTATATTTTCCTCGGCCGCTTCCGCACTTAAAACAAATTTTCAAAACCAATTTTTTAATTGGTAGCGCCGACTCAAAGTTTAATTGGGATCTATTCAACCCCCCTTCTAGATCCGTGCCATAGTCTAACATGAAGCTACATCAAGATTCATCTGTTACACTTAACAACTACCAAACTCGATATCAGCTTTGCAACATAACACGTGGAGTTGTGAAATACCTCAAAGGATCACCTGGAAGAGGTATTGTATTCAGAAGATATTCTAACCCTCAAATACTTGGCTTCATATATGTGTAGATTAGATATGGTGTATTGATACTCGAAGGTCAAGTTCAGGTTATTGTTTTTTTCATTGGATTATCGTTGATTTCTTGAAGAGCAAAGAAACAACAAACAGTTTCGATGAGCTCATCAAAAGCAAAATACCAGGCGTTATCTTTTGCTAGTTGTGAAGTCCAGTGACTGATTTACTTATTACGTGGCTTAGGTTTTCAATGCAACAAATATTTTGTGATCAATTGTGACAACTAGAGCATCATTCATATTGCAGCTAATTCAATCTTCCACGAACGTACAAAACACCTTGAGATTGATGGCCATTTTGTACGAGAAAAACTCATACAAGGCCCCTTCAAGTTGTTTCCTATTAAATCACAAGCTCAGTTGCTGACTTCTTTACCAAACTTTTGCCACTAAAGAGCTTTTCTTTTTAATTCATGACATATACCACGTTAAACTTGAAGAAGGATATTAAAGCTATCATAATAAAACTTAAAGTACAAGTCACCGAAGTTACACCATTGATGAGTTGTAACACATGCTTATCACAACCTTTATGGTTGGTTACTGAGTTTTAAAAGTATTAGACATGCTTATAATCTTTTTATGGTTGGTTAATGAGTTACAAAAGTTATTAGGATCAGTTATAAAATCTAGCAGCAATAAATACCAACCAAAACTAACTTAACTAATTTGTAAACTAAATTCAATGAAAAGTTTTTTCAATTTTCTTCTTCTTCATTAAATTCTCTATCTTTCTTCGTCTTCAATATACTCATTCAAAACTTCAAGACATATTACTTTTTTTTCTTAAATTGCAAATCTCCAAGCTAACAATTTTTTTAATTAAATTAAAGATTTAATTATGTATTTCTCTATTTTTTAAAAAAATTTAATCATGAGACTAATTTTTAATGACATCTAATGATGTGTTATCGACACATTTACCATATTTAATAAAAACAAAATAAATTATTCTATTTAAATAATAACAACATTAAATTAAATTAAAAAAACAAAAAACAAATTCATCATCTTCTTCAATACACTCATAATCTTCATCCTCTTCAACAAACTCAAAGTTTTATAAAAAAATAAAACTAAAAAAATTACTAAAACTCAAATTGAAACTTTCATCTCTCCAAAAAAAAACTCAAAATTGAAATTAAAACCTAAAATCAAAATTAAAATCTCAAAGCCTCCAAAATCATAATATGCAACAAAAATATTAACATAAATAAAAATCTTTTCATATTTATCATTCTAGACTCATCAATAACGATTTCACTACCAATTTTTTTTTTAACTGAGTTTGTAGAAGAGGAGGAAGAATTTGGATAGATGAAGAATATGGATCAAAACCAAAAAAATATTTTTAAAAAAAACAGAATGACCAAAATTAAAATTAAGCCTAAATAAATTAAAGAGAAAGAAATTACTATATGTCCTCCGCAACTCAATGAACTCAAAGAGACACCAAATGGATTTTTTTAATCTTTTTCAATCCCAACACGTCTGAACAAAGACAAAAAAAAATGTTATTGTTTTTGCGGTTGCTATGTTATTGATCTGATAAAAAGTGATACTCTTAGGGGGTGTTTAAAAAGTGATACTCTTAGGGGGTGTTTAAAAAGTGATACTCTTAGGGGGTGTTTATTTCGTGGATACAAATGTTATTTCCGGAAATATGACATTGGAATTCATATATTCTCAAGTTTGTTTTAAGTTTTGATAATTTATGTCAGGGTACTTTTTATTCCCAGGAATATGTTTTGTTCCATTTTCATTTTAAGACATTTATTTTTTAATTTATAATTTTTAAAATTTAATTAAATAAAATTAAAAATATTCCGGACAATTTTATTCATTTGCCAAACACATTGATGGGAATAAAGCTCCTGACAATAATATTCCTAGAAATAATATTCCCGAGATTATAATTTTAATCCATAACACCCATTGAAGTACTTTGAAGTACTGGTAGTAGAATATTCCACTAATATCTTATTAATCCCAAGTTCTTCATCGTGCCTCCCCAAGCCCTTCATTAAGGCTTTTGGGTTTATAATCTAATAGCTTATTAATCCCAAGTTCTTCAACCAGAGTAGTACCTCCGCAAGCCCTTCTCTAAGGCTTCTGGGTTTATAATCTAGCTCCATTTTAGCTTTCTCGCATGAATACTCCCACTGATGTCTAAAACAATACACCGTCTGATTCAATGTCAAAGCACACAAATGAGAACACGGACTTTATTTTCGTTTAAAAATTTTCACTTGGTTTGTCATGTTATGAAATCAAATTGATAGTGAATCTGTTTATTTTTATTTTATTAACGCCATTAGGAAGGATAATCATTAAACCTAGAAAGATTTTTTTTTTTTGTTTTGCAATTTGATCTTACAGCAATTTTAATTCAGATAAATTTGTCAGCCAAATAATTTCTGATAAGAATAAGATATGTATATGATTGGATGCATGAAAATCTTTGTAATGTGGACATTTTCGATCAAATGTGATCAAATGTGTGTTCAGTGTTCACATGTGTTTCGTAGATAAATATCAAAACTCTATAAGGAGCTTACCGGTGGACTGATGATAGGTAACTTTCCAGTGATTCGAGAGAGCAACACTGAGAACCACCCATATGCTTCAATCACCCACATAGGGATATTAAACATTGGTTTTCTAGTACTAGTGATCACAGCAGCCAAATCAAAAACTTGATTGAACGATGCATTTTCACCTGTCAATAGATACCTCTCCCCAATTTTCCCCTTTTTCATAGCTGCAATGTGCCCCTCTACCACATCATCAACATGACTGAACGAAAATTTATCCTTTCCATTGCCAACGTAACCAGGTAATCGACCATTAAAACGTTCTACCAGCTGACAAATAAAAAGAAACAAAAACCAAACATTTGATACTCCCAAATACTAGTAGATGTTTACAAAAACTGAAAACCTACAGCTGTTGCGCTACAATATGGTTCTACAGCTACAATATGATTCTACAGCTGTAGAAACAATTGCATTAAGAGTTTCAAACTCTAAACCTAACATTTTCTAACACAATTTTCTAAATCTAGCTGCAATAAGGTGCTGCAACCGTAGAGAAGGTTATATTGAGAGTTCCGAACTCTAAACCTAACATTTTCCAACTATAAAAACGATTATATTTATAGTTCGGAAGTCTAAACCTAAGATTTTCCAACTATAAAAACGGTTATATTTATAGTTCGGAACTCTAAACCTAACATTTTCCAACTATAAAAACTGTTATATTTATAGTTCGGGACTCTAAACCTAACAATCTCCGGGTCTTGGTGCAATATGGTGTTGCAGCTGCTGCAGATGATCACAATTAGAACTCTAAACCTAACAGTCCTATTGTGAATTATCGAACTGTCCTTACAGAACTCCAAACCTAAAAATCCTATTGTCTTAGATGATCCAATTTCAAAATTAATATAGGACGAAACAAAACAAAACAAAACAAAGGAAAGAAAGGAAACAGTACCATATTTGCAATGGTGTTTCCTGCAGTGACTTTGCCAGGTCCATAAATAACCCCAGGATAAAGAATCGTGATCGGCACACCCTCGGAGGCAGCTTGAAGTGCAAGTTTATCGGTGGTAACCTTTGATTTCTCATATTCTGTGCAGAAAAATTTCTCATGATGAACCTAAATTAGAAACAAAAAATCAATCACAATCACAACATCAAGACGAAAAACAAAAAAATATCAAGTATTGATTTGTTGTACTTGATTCTCATCAGCAACAGCTCCGTCAGTTGGTCCGAGAGCGAAAAACGACGACGTATAAATGAGTTTCTCCACCGTGTTTGTTTGCTTCAGTGCCTTCAACATATTCTTCAAACCTTCAACGTTGACCTAATTTGAAAGAAAAATGATTGAACTGAATTAACTGAATAACATAATTAATGAGAATTTATGATGAGGGAAAATCTTACGGAGGTGAATTTAGATGGATCGGGAAGCCACTGCTCGACAACAGCGGCGAGGTGGAAGACGACGGAGCAGTCAGGCAAGGCGGAGAGAAGTGAGGAAAAGTCAGTGATGTCGCCGTAGACGATTTCGGAAGTAGGAGGAAGTGCGGAAAGATCGCTGGTGCGTCTGACGAGGACCTTAACGGAGTAACCTTGACGGTGGAGAGCGTGACAGAGCTTTCCGCCAAGGTAACCGGAAGCACCGGTCACTAAAATTTTCTTCATTCCTTCTTCACCCTCCATTTACTAGAAATCAAAGTTTCAGTTTCAGAGGTTTTCTTCTTTGTTCGACGCTTCAACATTGTCTCAAACAAGATAAATAAATTCCAGTGCTACCAGCTAAAGTCGGTATCCCTTACATCGAGACTTTCCCCCAAGTTGGGAATAAATCTCAATCAGAGATTCGGTCTCTCTTATTGTCCCTCTAAAAAAAATTTAAACAAATTTCATCTAAAATATTCATCTAAAATATTAAAAAATGTAATAAATAAAAAAGAGAATAGTATTTTTATCAATTATTTAAATTAGAGATTAATTATTATGCATGGTCAATGTAAAAAAATTTAGACCGTTGATTCATCACCATCACCAATTTGCTTTACTTTAATAGATTTTTAAAATAAAACTCAAATTTATTTCAATACAACGTCTAAGATTAACTGACTGTGTGTCAGTGTATTTCAATTAAATTATTTGAATTATTATAAGAGATTAATTACTATACACTGTCAATGTAAAAAGTTTTAGTTTTTTTACACAAATAACCCACTTTTTCAAGGAAATTCCCAAAATACCTCTGCTTTCAAAAAAAATCCCAAACTACTCCACTTTTAGGAGGAGTCGCCAATTGAATTGGAGACGCCTCCTAAAAATTGAATGGAGGCAGCCAATCCAATTGGCGCCCCTGTGTAGGGTTTAAGAGGAGACGCCAATTCAATTGGAGACTCCTTCATGCAATTTATTTTGGTAAATGGTATACGTGATAGATAAATTTGATATAGGACCACTTGATATTAATAAAATTTGCCGTTTACATAAAGAAATCTAATGGTGATGACCGGGATCACCTAACCGACCTCTGGTCCCACATCCTCTAGCTACCCTAACCCATGGCCCTAACCCACGTTGATGATTCTGTACCGGTGTTTGAGCATCTGAGGGGCCAGGAGCGTCACTACCAACTACAAGAGAAGGTCTGTTGAGGTAGTCAGACAAGTCGGCATAGTCTTCAGTATGTATCGATGGTGTACCGCCATAGCTGAGCTCATGACCCATGCCAGAGAAGTTGGGATGTGGTTGACTCATTGATGGGCGATCGGGACGATTGAAGGGAGACATTGGTGTGAACGATGCGTCGAGGAAAGGTTGGAAAGGTTGTTGGGGTGTTTGGTAGAGATAGGGTTGTTGGATGTTTTGGTTTTGTGAGGTTTGGGCTTCTTGGCTACGGTAGGAGGAGGGGCGGTTGGTGTTGAATGATCGTTGGGTGTTCTGGCTTAGGCGACTTTGGTAGGGTGATGGGGTGGGTGCGAAGCGATGTTGAGTCTCAGGTTGATGGTCAATTTGTTGGTGGTGGTATGGGGTATACTCTTGGTATTGGGGTTGGGTGTATGAAGTGTTTTGGTTGTATGTTTATGTGTTGGTTGAACGGAACGTTTGACGGATAGAGGGTTGGGTGTATCTGGTCTGACACTGTTGTTGGGGGTTTGATGTTGAGGTGTCAGGTGTGTAAGTCATCTGGCATGGATCGTACAAGTACATATCCTCGGCAATGAACTGAAAACCAACCGATCTGTACCAAGCCATATAAGTACGACTTAGTTTTTCTTCAGTTGGCATACGAGTCTGAGCTATATGGTTTTTGTTTTCGAAACACTGATACCATTAGACTCACGATCAAGAGAAATGCAACCTTCTTGCATTTGAAAAAAAGAATACAATCCTGTATAAGATCGGGTATTGTGTCAAAGATCACATATCAAAATCCTCTATTTTTTTAGAATAGTCAATGCAAGTATTTCCCCCTTAAGGTACGAGACGATGAAGATGTTGAATACATGTTTGTTAGTCATGAACATTCAGGCTGCAACTGTATTGAGTTGTACATTACTCTTCAACCATATATACCATCTCAACAGTCTCAACTAACCAGTCAGGATGAATCTGGTGAAGATGATCCACAATGGTCAGATGAAGTCAACCCAGAAGCAGAAGAAGAGGAGACCAAGATACAGGTTGATCACATGCTGAACAACGACGATGAAGATGATGATCAACCACCACCAGTACCTCCTAGTCATGTCTACAATCCGCCTCAACATATGACCAATATGGATCTTCATGACGATGAAACATCCAACAGTGTTTTCTATAATCCGTATCCGAGATCAGAATGCGAATTAAAGGTGGGAGACATGTTTCGTACCAAAGAAGAATGTGTTTTGGCTATCAAAAAATTCCACATGAACAACTTTGCTGACTTTACAATGAAATGCACTGATTCTAGAAGGTATGTTATCGAATGTCGTAACATACTTTGTAAGTTTCGTTTGGCTGCGTCTTACAAGAAGAAAAACGAATCTTGGGAGATCGCTTCAATAGACCCACCTCACAGTTGCATTGCAACTAACATTGAATAAGATCATCGTAAACTAAGCGCATCATTGATATGTCAAGACATTCTGCCGTTGGTTGTAACACCTCAAAATTTGCCCTCCTCTCTTGGGACTAGCTTAACATATTACATATCATTTTAGGTCATTAGGCATTGCATATTGCATATCATGTGGTTACATTGTGCAAGCCATTCTCCCAAGTCTTGGTCAGACGATGAGGAAGTCAAAGTGCAAGCTAGGGTTTCATTAGACTGGTCATTAATCATCTGAGGATGTGGGGGTCTAAATTAGGGTTTCATGATTCTCAAAAAGATATTGGTCTTCATCTTGTTTGAAATGATGCAACATCATCATCATCATGGTCTTGATATCATCAAGTGTGGGATCAGATTTCTTGAGATTAGGGTTTTGACCACTAGTCAACCCTAATCAGTTGCATTGGGCCAATCAGGGCATGATCAGGAGATGGGGTCTATGATGGATATGGGGATCATCCCATGGTTTTATTGAGATTATTGAGGCCAGGGTTTCATACTTGGGCCATTTCATCAGAAGATTGGAGCTCAGTTTGATCTATGCATGGCCAAATTCATCTATCAGTTGAAAAAGTCAACTGTGGTCAACTGTACATGATCTAATGGATTTGGAGGTGGAAATGAGTTGGATACACTTCATTCATGTTGGAACAAGTGTTATTTGACATTTCAAAGCTTAAGAATGGAGAAAATCAAGTCAAACAAGAAATTGCCAAAAATAGAAAGTGACTTGTAATGGAAGTTTCCAAAAATGGAAAGTTTTTGACCTCAAAATTACATGTCCAAGGAAGCTTCAAATGAAAATTTGTTCAACATGAAAGTTGTAGATCTTGGTCTCACCTTTCCAAAAAGTCCAAGAACTTGAAATTCCCATGTATGGTTGGCAAGTTATGGTCCATTCAATTTCAAAAATGACCCATAATCAGAGGGGCATAACTTCCACATGGAGTGTCCAAATTGAGTGATATTTTTATGTACAAACTCCATTTGACATGTACTTTCATGGTGCATAATTGGAATTCATCAAAAATGGTCAATGCAAAAAGTCAATTTTCAAGTGTACAGTTAAAAATCCAAGGGCAAAATGGTCCAAGTTGAGAAATAATTGGAATTTTGGCATGGGGATTTTTGCAACACCTCACAAATGCAATTTAGAAATGGTTTGAATGGTCACAAGTGGCCAAAGTCCAATATTTGATCAGGTCATTTTGGAATTGTACTTGAAAATGCATTTTGTGGCATGACATGGTGAAAATGAAAAATACACAACCAATGACCATGGGACAAGTTGCAACACATCACACATGGCATTTTGAGAGTGTGTGAGCTGTCATACAGCTGTCACAGGGCCTATGTGAAAAGTCCATTTTGCCCTTGCTTAGTAAAATGCATTTTTGCTAATCACATTTCATTTTTGTTAATTGGATGATTAAGGATGGATTAAGTGGAGGTATATATCACTAATCATAACTGAATTGTAATCAGAATCACAAATCTCAAGAACTTAACTGTTTTTCCCTCCATTTTCTCCCAAATTCATCAAAAACCTTCATCACTTTTTTGACAAAATCTTCACCAATTCTCAATCATTTTGAGAAATTCTTTTTGATTCAATCTCCATAAGCCATAAGCTTGGACTGTTTTGACGATTTGGAGCCAAAAAGCATTGGAATCGCAACTGTTCATCCTTGGTGCAACAATGGCAATTGGCAATTTCTTCCACTAGAAGCAATTTCGAGCGAACCTAACATCTCCAGTCAACATCCTGAAGCTTCTCTTGCATCTGTTTTGGATCAACAAGCGCCAAGGCTTCAAGATTCATCACTGCTCCATTCAAGGTACCTAAAATCGAATCTCATGGTTTCTTGAATTGTGATATGCTTATTGTAGTTCATCCAACGTAGATCAACATGCTAGGTTCAGTTTTTGATTTGGTGAACTGCTGAAGAAGTAATCGTGATTTTTAGTTTTGATGTTGTTTCTTTAAATGCTCGATCCGGATTATGTAGTGAGAATTAGGCAATTTAGGTTACATATTTGTGATCCACGCACTTAGACCTTTCCAATGGCTATAAGCTTGTGAATTTTCATGGAGTTTGGTTGTTCATGTGTTCTTGACGCGTTTCTGGAAAATGGATGAGGTTGATGATGAAATCTGGAAAAAATCTCTTGTTTGATCCGTGCCATGCGCTTGCATTTTTGAATCTTTGTTTCCCTCCGCTTTTGGCCAACCACACGCTGACACTTCAATTAGTAAAACGCAGAGTTTTGAGCCTGGCAGCGAGAATTACCATAGTGCCACTGAAATTAATTAATTTATCTTCATTTTTAAATAATTATTTAACAATTCATTCAATCTTTAAAAATTCATAAAAACATAATTACAAGTCCAAAAATAGTGAGGATTTTTTTGATGGATTCCAAATTTTCCCTAGAATTTTATAGGCATGGTTTCACAAGTTGTGCATGGTAAAATGTTGACCTGGCCTAGGGATCTTTGACTTGTGTGTATTTTTTACATGTTTTGCCATTTTCATTGTGAAATGCTCATACATTTAAAGAAATTCCTGAAATTTTTTGTGCTCATTCTGGACATGTTTATGGTGATTTACATATAAAGTTTGTGATTTTTGGATACCTGAGGAGTGAGATATGATTTTTTGAATCTAGGTGTGACAATTTGTGTCACACCTAGCTAGGTCAACTTCATGAATTTATTTGCCTGGCCTATGATTGCTGGATTGGATTGAAATTTTGCATGGATGATCATTGATATGTTGGGATGTCATGAGAATTTTTCTGGATTTATTGGTGGTGTTTTCAATTTGATTGATGTTTTTCTTCTCTGTTGGTTCATTATGCAACCTTGTGTGACACATGTTTGTTAATCTTGTGTGAAATTCTCATATGGTTTTGGATGAATGTGAAATTTGGTATGCTGGTTTTAGACACCTTGTAGGACATCATGCTTTTGGTCCCATTCATTTCTTAGTTGTTTTCACTCTGTTATGAATTTTTGAAGTGGATGCTTGCTTGAATGTCTTGGTTTGGCTTGAATAATTGTGTCTGGATTTCTTGATTTTCATTGGCCTAGTTCCTTTTGTCCAATTGAGCTGAAAATTGACATGCTATACCTTGAATATGTCCTGTTTAGGTGTGAATTATTTAAGGATTTTTGGAGTTGTTTTGGTATGCTTTTTATTGAAGTCATTCTGTTTGGACTTTTGGTGTTGTATTTGACCTAGTTTGTACCAAAATGTGCATGAATTGATATGGGTGAATGGTATAAGCATGGGACCAATTGCATTGGCTTTCTATTTGTGTGAATTTGATTTTGGTTGAGAATCCCTTGCTATTTAGAATTTTTTTCTCCCTTTTGGACCCTAGGCTTGGCCTAGTGGTCTAGTTTCTCACATTTGGTTTGACTTTTCAGGTTAAAAGTGCAAAAAGGCTTAAGAAGGAAATTGAAAAGTGAAAATTGAACTTGTTTGATGTTGAGAACTAATGTGAATTTGTTTTGTAGGTTGTGAAGCTTGAGCTTGAGCTTATAGCTTGCACTTGTGTGCATTAACTTGTGTTGTCTGTATAGATTAACATTTGCTGTTTATTGTTTGTCTGTCTGAGTACTGATGATACTTGATTGATTTCAGGTACATTTAGTTGCTTACAGTTCTTTAAGAACTTGCTTGCTGCTGCTTGGTTTTTAAACCACTTGAGGTAGGACTTCTATTCTTCATGTAGTCTGGGAGACCCGGCCTGTTACTTGGCCGGGCAAATGTCTGAAGTCCTCCTTAAGAGGCGATGTTTGTGATTGTTTAATATTATGCCCAAGCAGGTAAAGTCCTTGATTAAGGCAATTGGTGGAAGCCAAGGGATATGCAACCTATCCCCCACTATTCTGTTGAGTCGTCCCTCTGCTCACACGGCTGTGTGTTGATGCATTGGGACACAAACCCAAGATCTTGTACTTTGTACAGTTGTGTCAGAGTCTTTGAGCGTAGAAGGGTCCCTCCATTCTGGACCCACGCTCCTTTGTCTGAAGCTCTCCCTGGTTAGGGATAAGAGCTGTGAAGTCTAATCTTCACTCACCTTTCATCTGCTTCACCTTAGCCTCGTAATGGCAAGGTTAAGAGCGAATAATACCCATGTACAGATGACTTGCTTCGGCAGTCAAACCCATTGTGTGAGCCTCACTTGACTGGTTATAGTGTGTGCTTTGTGAATATTTGATTGTTGTTTGCTTGTATGCTTGTATGCTTGCTTTCTTCCTGGATAGGGTTAGCTTGCAGTTGTGCAAGTAGGTAGAAACCTCAACTTAGGGCAATGATGCATGACAACACTAGGCTCGAGTCCAGCTCCCTGGTAGTGTGTCTTCCCTTGGTTTCTGGCTAGATTTTCTTTCCCTTTAGGGGGAACTACATCGCCCTGATCCTTGTTCCAGATGAGGTATGTAGGCAGGTGGTCGTGCGAGACCACTCCGGGCAACCTTTTTCTTTTTTGTGTGCGTTTACTTGTTATCTGATTGTGTTTGATTGTGCTTGTGGTGTGCTTGGAAGCCGGTGTAAGTCCATCGAGTGGCATCTGGGTTCCAGTGTGTGTGTGTTTTGGTTCGGATGCTGATGTAAGCCCAGTGATTGGCATTCAGGCTCCATGTTTGCCTGTTGGTGTGTGTGTGTCGTTTGGCGTGCGTGAGCCGAACTACAGCAGCTCTGATTCTCATTCCAGACGAGATATGTAGGCATAGGACGCGATGTCCTATCGAGCTCCCTTCTTCTTAACCCCACCTGCGTTCCTTGTGTGTGTGTGTGATGTTTAGCAACCTTTTCTTTTCTTAGAACGTGGATCCCGTCGAGTACGACGGACGTGAGGGGTGCTAATACCTTCCCCTTGCGTAACCGACTCCCTTACCCTTTCTCTTTGGTCGCGAGACCATGCTTTTTCCAGGTTTCTCTGAGCGTTTCCTTTCCCTATTTCGGGATAAATAACGCGCAGTGGCGGCTCTGTGTTGTGTTTTGTTTTAGCCCGCCGGTTGTTTTTCGCGGATGCGACAGCTGGCGACTCTGCTGGGGACGTGAGAGATGTTGACCTGTGTTGGTCCATCTTCCCTAAGCGAGTCCTTCCTAACGTTCTAGGATATTTTAGGTTGCTTGTGATGTTTGATTTATTGCATTTATTATTCTAACCAATGTATATATTTGCATTAAATATTTGCATGCATCATACTATCATGTTGTTGCCGTCCTCTGTGCAGGTGGTTCCTCTGTTTGGGGTGGGTGTTCTGAGTGAGGCTAAAACCCAGGCCCGAGTATACACCTAGGACTAGTGTGGTCTCATGTCGCCTCTTTCGTGTTAGGTTAACATGTGCTTGGCGGCGTGATGTACCACAAGCCGGACGAGGTTCATTTGATAGTGTTTTCCTCTGTGGGGTACTCCACTTTGGCTTAGTCACTTCATTTGAGCTGTTGACTCTGGTGACCGATCATTTCCCGGATCTTTGGTTTAGACGATCTCAGGAGAGCTACAATGGCACACCCGAAAGGGCAAACCCATTGAGTATCTCTTCCCGATTGTCGAGACTATTATCCGCCTTAGGATGACCTGTTTAGAATTTACCCGTGAGGGGAGGGTGATTCTTTCAGATGCATGTTCAGATGGTGACTTTTGGTTCCGTGGATCAGGGTCCTATTTATGAGTCGGATTTATGGTCATTTATTGCTGAGACGCCGGAGTGCTGTCCGTGATTTATCAGTGGGGATCCGTTTATTTCGGGATTCCCCGGGCCGATTCAGAGATTGCGCGATGGGTCTGCTCAGAGACTGATGATGATGATGATGTATCTATCTTCCGTTTATTTCGGAACCCGTGGGTCGGATTTGTGGTTACATATTCCTCAGATGATTATGATCAGTACAGAAACCAGGTTTCAGTGCAGAGGATCAGATGGCTTGGAGGATGGCAACGCATTGCATTCATTCATCAGCATCATTTCATAATGCATTTACCTGCATCTAACACATGTTTACCCATATGCAGGGACACTTTTGATCGAGATCCTGGTTGAGAGACTTTCTGCTCAGACATGAGGATCGGTTTGAAGCACGATGTGGCCTACAGTTTCTTTGATCTAGAGATTGGTGTGCTGAAGGATATGGTAGCATTGATTACGCCCGACCATGTGGGGATGTTCAGAGAGTCATATGGTAGTATCCTGAAGATGGTTTTCAGGCTCACTGATAGCGACAGAAGTGCCATTCATACTCTTCTTCAGTTCTATGACCCGGGGCTGAGATGCTTTGTGTTTCCAGATTATTTGTTGGGACCTCTGATGGAGGATTATGCTAGCATCTTGGGTATACAGATCCGTGATCAGATTCCTTTCCATGTCACTAGGGCAGAGCCAGATGTCCTTGGGATTTCCCGTGCTCTTTATTTGAGTCCGGAAATGGTCAAGGAGGGTTTGAAGGAGAAAGGAAAGTTACCTGGATTTCATTTGAGTTTCTTGGAGGCTAATGCCAAGGAACATGCTGCTATGGGTAACTGGAAGACGGTTTGCGCATTGATTGCTGTGAGCATTTATGGGATTGTTTTGTTTCCTAATCAGAAGAACTTCGTGGACCATAATGCTATCAGGTTGTTCCTGCAGAGAAACCCTATTCCTACTCTGATCGGGGATGTTTACTACTCGATTCATAACAGGAACGAGAAGCGGCGCGGTGGTCTGATCCGGTGTTGTTCTCAGCTGCTCTTCAGGTGGTTTATGGGGTATTTGCCTTCCCGAGGTGCTTTTGCTCATCTTGATCCTACTGTCAAGTGGTCCTTCAGGTTGATGGGTTTGCGGGCTGATGACATTGCATGGACTCATAATGGTTTGGCTGGTCGGGATTTTATATATAGTTGCGGGAGTCTACCCAATGTGCCTCTTGTGGGAGTTCAGGGTTGCATCAATTACAACCCGACGCTTCTCAGGAGACAGATGGGGTTTGCTATAGAGGGTCCTCCTCTCGAGCGAGAGATCCAGGAGTCCTTTTACTTCCCGATTGATGGCAATCAGGCCAAGCTGAGGCAGGTATTGGATGAGTGGCGAGATATCCAGAGGAAGGGTAAGGTTCCTTATGGGAAGGTCAACTGTCGGTATTTTCCTCTATTTGATGATTGGTTGCGGAAGAGAATTGAGGTTACACTTCTACCGTTTCCTGGAGGTGATTCTGGGTGTCCTATGATTGAGGGTCCAAGTTCTTCTGTCAGTATGGAAGAATTCCTTGAGATGAAGAGGGCCAGAGATCAGTTACTTGAAGAGAAAGCTGAATTGGAGATGACTGTTGCTCGGGTTCAGATAGCCAACCAGGAGATCAAAATGAAGATGGAAGATCAAAACAAGCGATATGCCCTGGAAGCAAAGCGTTTCGAGATGGAAACTGCCTACTATGGGAAGATCAGCCAGGCATTAGCATCATCTACCAGAGAGCACGACATCACCAAAGAGAGATTGGCTAGAGCTTCAAAGGTCATTGAGGATCAGAAGAGGAGGCAAATCTTGGTGAAGGATCAGAGGGATGATAGGGCCAGAATCCTCGCTGCAGAGTGGGAAGCAGAAAGAGCAAAGATCGTCACGGAGAGAGATCATTACATGGTTGAGAGGGACCATTACTTCAGGCAGATGAAGATTCATCAGAAGGAAGTGGGAAGATTACAGCAGGAGAACACCGAGCTCAGGTTCGCCGTTGAGTTCGCGAAAATGGAAGATGAGATAGGGCCATCTGTGGGACCCTCATCCAGCTAGATCTTTCATTTGTTGTGGATTACCGTCAGGCTTGTTGACGGAATCTATTTGCTTGTACTTCTTTCCTGATTCTGGAGGATTGTATTTGAATTTTATCTGATTTGATGTATGACTATGGCACTTATTGTGCACTTTTGGCTATGTGATGGTTTTTTTTAGTCGATGATTGATCTTCAAGCTTTATTTGCTTTACCGTATGCACTCACACAGACACACACATGGTTGGGGGTATCATGCTAAATCACATATCTCCGATCTGCACGATGAAATCAAATGCTGAATACAAAATATTGATGCCGGGTTATTATTTGTCTCGATGATGCCAGGATCGAGAGATAAAGTGTTCCTCATGTGGATGAACACTGCATTCATGCATTGATCATAATAACTTGTGTTTTATTTTGCAGGTATCTGTTTCTAACGTGCGTGATTGATGCAGGAATCATTGCTCGTGCTCGCAGAACCGTACCTTTGCACTCAACCAGACCTCACAGATACTTCACCAGACGCAATACTCCTAGACTCATGGATCTTCCCAATACAGACATCCTCGAGCTGAAGGACAAAATGAATGAGCTGATCAACATCATGCAAGGCTTTGCAGTTGGTCAGAAGGCGTTGGCTGACAAAGTTGAAAAGCTCGAGCGGGCTTCTGCAGCAAACAGCGGGGTTAACCTGGATGGAGTCTCCAACCAGGGACTGGGGTCTCGTGATGGCGGAAAATGGACAACTATTGGTGTGGTGAATAATGCTGGTGCTGGTGGCCAACCGGGGCAGAATTTGAAGGATAATTTTGTGCCTCCATTCTATGGCTTCGATGAGGATAGAGAGGAAGACAGAGAGGCTGATCAGTTCTCGATGCACAACGAGCCTTTGGGTCAGTACAATGTTCAGCCTCAAAGCAAGGAGATTCAGCTGCTGGCTGAGAAGATCAAGGTATTGGAGAGCTATGCCACTCCCGGGGTGGTCAATATGTCTAATATGGGGCTCGTTGAGGGGATTGTGATCCCACAGAAGTTTAAGGCGCCCACATTTGACAGGTATAACGGGAATTCTTGCCCGGAGACGCATCTTCAGGCCTTTGTCCGCAAAATTTCTGCATACACAATGGATCAGAAACTGTGGATGTACTTTTTCCAGGACAGCCTGTCCGGAGGTTCCCTGGAATGGTATACCAAGTTGAAGTCCTCGGATATTAAAAACTGGCAGGATCTTGGGGACGCGTTCTTCAAGCAATATCAGTTCAATGCTGACATGGCTCCGAGCCGTACCCAGCTGCAGGGTATGTCTCAGAAAAATAATGAAGGATTTAAGGAGTATGCTCAGCGGTGGAGAGAGTTGGCTGCTAGGGTACAACCTCCTCTGGTTGATCGTGAAATGTCAGATCTCTTCATGGGAACCCTGCAGGGGCCGTTTGCTGAGAGAATGGTTGGTTGTCCGGTGACCAACTTTTCTGATATTGTTGTGGCAGGGGAAAGAATTGAGAGCTGGCTGAAGCTCGGTAAAATTCAGGGTACTGCTTCTGCGTCTTCTTCAGGGTCAAAGAAACCATTCGGTAATGGTGGACAGAGAAAGAAAGAGGGTGACACAAGCGCTGTCTATACGCAACGAGGACCCAGTAGGGACCGTTACTTTCAGCACAATGCTGCAGTAACCATTCCTGCTGAGTCTCAGCCTGCACAACCGCAACAGCAGCAGCAACAACAACAAAGACAACCTTTTCAACAGAGGCAACAGAGGGCCGGGTACCAAGTCAGGGGCCGGATGAATGATAGGCAGTTTGACAGGCCTCCGGTGACTTATTCCTTTTTGCTGAAGAAATTGCAAGACCTTGGGCTGGTACAGTTGAGGACGCTGGCACCTTTGAGACCTGATCAAAGGCCAGCTAGTTATAATGAGAACGCAAAATGCGAATTCCATTCGGGTGCTCCCGGACACAATGTAGAGGACTGCAAAGCTTTTAAGCACGTAGTCCAAGACCTGGTGGATTCGAAGGCAATCAACTTCGCACCATCTCCCAATGTCAATGCTAATCCCATGCCCGCGCATGGTCAAGGGGGAGTGAATGCCATTTCTGCAGAGAGTAGGTCTGGGCTGTCTACTGTTGATCAGTTGAAGACTCCGTTGGCTGAGGTTAAACGGCAGTTATTGTTGAATGGGGTTTATCCGGGCTGTGGCCATGAGTGTGCCAAGTGCACTATTGCTCCCGAGGGATGCATGCTTCTGAGGAAGAGTGTCCAGGGTCTGATGGACGAGGGGAGTATCTTGATTGAGAAGGCTGATAAGGAAAAGGAGGAGGTCTCCACCATAACTATATACTTTGATCCGGTGGATTTGTCGGATCTAGCTGAAGCGGCTCCAGTTACCATCACGGTACCTGGACCAATTCCTTACGACAAAGATGATGTCGTGCCGTGGCATTATGGTGGGGAAGTGTACTGTAATGGTGAGAAGGTAGTGGAGGAACAATCTGCTAGTGAAACCACCGTGTTAAAGGTGGATAATGCCGATCCCAGCGGTTTCACTCGCAGCGGAAGACTATTTGCTCCGGAGGCCCTGAGGGGAGGAGAAGGAAAAAAAGATAAAAAAGAAAAGGCCGAGGCTTTAGCCAGGGCAAAAGGAAAGGCTGTGGTTGGTAATGATACTCCTGTGGTGACACCGGCGCCTGCGGGGTCGGAAAACAAACTTGATGATGATGCTGAAGAATTTCTGAGAATCATCAAAAAGTCAGAGTATAAATTGGTTGATCATCTGCAGCAGACTCCTTCCAAAATATCCATTCTTTCGTTGCTGTTGAGCTCTGAGGGGCATAGGGAAGCTTTGTTGAAAATTCTGAAGAAGGCCTATGTTCCTCAAGAGATTACAATAAATCAATTGGAGACGGTCGTGTCTAATGTGCATGCCAGCCATGGGCTGGGCTTTACGGACATGGACTTGACGGTGGATGGAAGGAATCATAACAGGGCTCTACACATAGCTATGGAATGCAAAGGAGCCGTGCTTTCGCATGTGCTGGTTGATACCGGCTCCTCTTTAAATGTGTTGCCAAAGAAGGCTCTAGCAAAGCTGAACTGTGATGGGCTGATTTTGACTCCGACAGATTTGATTGTGAGAGCATTCGATGGGTCAAAGCGGGCCGTGTTTGGAGAGGTAGAGCTGCCTGTGAAGATAGGCCCAGAGGTATTCAAGTCGACATTCTATGTCATGGATATTCAGCCGACATACAGTTGCTTGTTGGGTAGGCCATGGATCCATGCTGCGGGAGCAGTTACCTCGACTTTGCACCAAAAGCTGAAATATATCTGGGAGGGCCAAGTCGTCACTGTGTGCGGAGAAGAGGACATTTTTGTCAGCCACTTGTCCTCTTTCAAATATGTTGAGATGGACGGCGAAATCTGGGAGACGCCGAGCCAAGCATTTGAAACAGTTAAGGTGGAAAATGCTCTGTTTGCGAAAGAGGAAGAAAAACCGTCCATTGCTTCATACAAGCAGGCCGCTGAGGTGGTGAAGAGTGGAGAGGCTCCTGGTTGGGGCAGAATGATGGAGGTCCCCGCGAAGAAAGACAGATTCGGGGTTGGATATCAGCCGGGCCGAGGCTCAGGGCAAGGCAGAGGACGTCGTACGTCAGTCACATTCACAAGCGCCGGGATGCTGGATCCGGATCACATCTGCATGATGGGTGAAGATACTGATAGTGACTGCGACATGGACCGATGGATAAAGCCGTGCACACCAGGGATGGGAATCCAGAACTGGAAGGCTGAAAAGATCATCCGGGTCACTCTCCTTGAAGAGTAATATTTTTCTTGTTTTCAGTTTATATGCATGAAAGCCATATGTGTTGCCCGACACATAATGGTTCATTGTAAGGGCCACCTCATGTTTAAATTTGCAAGATTTTGCATCATTAATAAAAGGATGTTTTTCAGTCAAAAGCGGTGTTCCCTGTTTTTCATTTATTTTTGCAGTTTAAAAATAAAAAACAAAATAAAAATGGCAATGTTTTCATTTTTCTTTTCATTTTGTCACGCCGGTTCTAAAGCAATGCATGAATCAACATTCATGCAGATGCGATTCTTCTCCGGATCTCGTTGATAACAATCCTGTTACACCCTTGTATGACTTCGACAATCCGATCTATCTTGCTGAAGAAGAAGACGAAGAAGATTGTGAATTGCCAGGGGAATTAGCCAGGTTGTTGAAACAAGAGGAGAAGGTGATTCAGCCGCATGAAGAGCCGATTGAGGTTGTGAATCTGGGTACCGATGAGGTTAAGAAAGAAGTGAAAATTGGGGCTGCTTTGGAGGAAAGTGTCAAGAGCAGACTGATAGTATTGTTGAAAGAGTATGTCGACATCTTTGCCTGGTCTTATCAAGATATGCCAGGGTTGGATACCGATATCGTTGTGCACAAGCTACCGTTGAGAACAGATTGTCCTCCAGTGAAGCAGAAGTTGCGCAGAACTCGACCCGACATGGCGATGAAGATCAAAGAAGAAGTGCAGAAGCAGTGGGATGCTGGTTTCCTTGCTGTCACTAATTATCCGCCATGGGTTGCGAACATTGTGCCAGTCCCGAAGAAGGATGGAAATGTGAGGATGTGTGTGGACTACCGAGATCTGAATAGAGCTAGTCCGAAAGATGATTTTCCATTACCTCACATTGATGTGTTGGTAGACAATACAACTCAATTCTCGGTGTTTTCCTTCATGGATGGCTTTTCTGGCTATAATCAAATCAAAATGTCGCCAGAGGATATGGAGAAAACAACGTTCATTACACCGTGGGGCACCTTTTGTTACAAGGTGATGCCATTTGGTCTCAAGAACGCCGGTGCTACTTATCAGAGGGCTATGGTGACTTTGTTTCATGATATGATTCATCATGAAATTGAATGCTATGTTGATGACATGATAGCAAAGTCCCAAACAGAAGAAGGGCATTTGGTAGATTTGGCCAAGTTGTTTGACCGGTTGAGACAGTTCAGACTGAGGTTGAATCCGAACAAGTGCACTTTCGGAGTGCGGTCCGGTAAATTGTTGGGGTTTATTGTGAGTGAGAAAGGAATCGAGGTTGATCCTGCAAAAGTAAAAGCAATAAGAGAAATGCCTGAACCGAGAACAGAGAAGGAGGTTCGTGGTTTCTTAGGTAGGTTGAACTATATTTCACGGTTCATATCTCATCTAACAGCCACGTGTGAACCGATATTCAAATTGTTAAGAAAAGATCAAACGGTCAGGTGGAATGATGATTGCCAAGCGGCATTTGAAAAGATAAAAGAATATTTGCAGGAGCCTCCGATTCTGATGCCTCCTGTGGAGGGAAGACCGTTAATTCTGTACCTGACGGTCCTCGAGGGGTCTATGGGGTGTGTATTGGGGCAACATGACGAGTCTGGTCGAAAAGAGCATGCCATATATTACCTTAGCAAAAAGTTTACCGACTGTGAAACAAGATATTCACTGCTCGAGAAAACTTGTTGTGCTTTGGTCTGGGCTGCTCGCCGACTAAGGCAGTACATGCTGGTTCATACCACTTTATTGATTTCCAAGATGGATCCAATCAAGTACATTTTTGAGAAGCCAGCATTAACCGGACGGGTTGCAAGGTGGCAAATGATTTTGACAGAGTACGATATACACTATACCTCTCAGAAAGCGATTAAGGGGAGTGTATTGTCTGATTACCTCGCCCAGCAACCTATTGATGATTATCAACCGATGAAGTTTGAATTCCCTGATGAGGACATCATGTTTCTCAAATCGAAAGATTGCGAGGAACCAATCCCGGAGGAGGGGCCTGACCCTGAATCCGAATGGATTTTGATGTTTGATGGGGCCGTTAACGTGAATGGAAGCGGTGTTGGTGCTGTTTTGGTTACGCCGAAAGGATCCCACATTCCTTTTGCTGCCCGGCTAACATTTGAGTGTACCAACAACGTAGCTGAATATGAAGCTTGCATATTGGGGATCGAAGAGGCGATTGATTTGAGGATTAAGAACCTTGTCATATATGGAGATTCAGCTCTGGTGATAAATCAGGTTAACGGAAAATGGTATACGCATCAATCTCATTTGGTTCCGTATCGAGATTATACGAGGAGATTGTTGACGTTTTTCACCAAGGTGAAGTTGCATCATGTGCCCAGAGAGGAGAATCCTTTGGCAGATGCTTTGGCTACTCTGGCTGCCTTGATTAAGGTGCAGTGGTGGAATCAGTTCCCCAATGTTGAAGTAGGTCGTCTGGATAGACCGGCTTATGTGTTTGCTGTTGATACAGCGCCTGATGATGAGAAGCCGTGGTATTATGATATCAAGCGCTATCTAGAGACTCAAGAGTATCCTGAGGGAGCATCCAAGAAGGACCGAAAGACTCTGCGGAGGTTGGCCATGGTGTTCTACCTGAATAAGGATGGGGTTCTGTACAAGCAGAATTTTGATTGGGTCTTGCTCAGATGTGTTGATGATAGAGAAGCAAGCCAATTGATGAAAGAGGTGCATGAGGGATCGTTCGGTACCCATGCCAGCGGGAATGCAATGGTGAAGAAGCTGCTGAGGGCAGGTTATTATTGGATGACAATGGAGGCCCAATGTTTTAATTTCGTGCGGAAGTGTTATAAATGCCAGATTTATGCTGACAAGGTGCACGTGCCTCCAAATCCGTTGAGCTTAATGTCGTCTCCGTGGCCGTTTGCTATGTGGGGCATTGATATGATTGGAAAGATTGAACCTACAGCTTCGAATGGGCACATATTCATATTAGTGGCTATTGATTACTTCACCAAGTGGGTGGAAGCAGCCTCTTATACGAATGTGACGAAGCAGGTCGTGGCCAGATTTCTCAAGAGAGACATCATTTGCAGATATGGGGTTCCCGAGAGAATCATTACTGCTAATGGTTCTAATCTGAATAATAAGATGATGGCAGAGTTGTGCCGGGAATTCAAAATTGAGCATCACAATTCTTCTCCTTATCGTCCGAAGATGAATGGGGCGGTTGAGGCAGCCAATAAGAATATAAAGAAGATTGTGCAGAAAATGGTGGTAACCTACAAAGACTGGCATGAGATGTTGTCGTTTGCATTGCATGGGTATCGAACGTCGGTGCGTACATCTACTGGGGCAACTCCTTTCTCATTGGTATATGGAATGGAGGCTGTATTACCAGTTGAAGTTCAGATTCCCTCTTTGAGAGTCATGATGGACGTGAAATTGCAAGAGGCTGAATGGGTAAGGACTCGGTACGAAGAGTTGAGCCTGATTGAAGAAAAGAGGCTGGCAGCCATCTGTCATGGGCAGTTATACCAGCAAAGGATGAAGCGTGCTTTTGACAAGAAGGTACGACCTCGTGTGTATCACGTCGGTGATATGGTGCTGAAAAGGATCCTTCCTCCTCAAAACGATCGAAGGGGCAAATGGACACCGAATTATGAAGGTTCATTCGTGGTCAAGAAGGTTTTCTCTGGTGGAGCCTTGTTGCTAACGACCATGGATGGCGAGGATTTTCCATCCCCTGTGAATGCAGACGCAGTTAAAAAATACTTCGTATAAAGAGACCCGCGGGACGAAAAGAATAAAATAGTCCAGGCAAAAATGGGCATCCCGGCAAACCAAAAACAGAAAGAAAAGGTTCGGGCAAAAATTAGGGATAAAGTGGAAAAAATGTACACCCGGCAAGTCGAGAACCTGAAAAGGCGACTTGGGCAAAAAGGGGTATCCCGGTGGATTGAAAACCCGAAAGGGCGGTCCAGGCAAGAGAGGGATTGAAACGAACAACTGCGTCTAGCATGATCGTTTGCGCTTTGGTTAAAGCATCATGGATAATACCCGGTAGGGGACAATCGGAATCGTCTTGTTCAGAAGGCAGAAAAGCACGGAAAGTCTGAGGACATATGGGGTGTAACCGAGTTGGAACTCGATGAGATCACAGGTTTCACATTGCCATTAGGATAGATTTTTCCTTTTGTGCGTAATTACCTCTTTTCAGGAATTGCTTCCTTTTGTATTGCTCAATTTGAGCCACACTTTTCCAATCAATAAAATGCATATTCAGTCAAATAATTTTGTTTTTGTTTTTCATTATCGCTTTGATTGCAAAAACGTCTGATTATTTTTGATAAAGAATCTTGCATTTTAAGACATACAGGTTCCTTCCAATGCATGTTTATAAGATTGAAAGCTTGAAATCTTATTTGGAAGGTTGAGTGACCCAAGTGTTGAAATCTTGACACGCCTGGGGCACGGTTTTGTCTAATGATCTGTTTTGCAGGAACTGTTAGGTATTTTTTTCACTCGCTTGCAGGTTGTGATGTGGAAGCTTTGAAACAAATCCCCAGAGAGTTCGCTCAGGGACGGATGTATGAAGGGATGACGAAGACGTTGAGACGTACGACGATCCTTGAAATTAATCAAGAAGACTCTTCAAAGTCGGAAGACTTGAAAGTATGTAATTCCCCGCAGAGTCCGATCAGGGACGAGTGCATGAAGAAAGGACGAAGACGTTGAGACGTACGACGATCCTTGATGGTAATCAAGAAGACTCTTCAAAGTCGGAAGACTTGAAAGTATGTAATTCCCCGCAGAGTCCGATCAGGGACGAGTGCATGAAGAAAGGACGAAGACGTTGAGACGTACGACGATCCTTGATGGTAATCAAGAAGACTCTTCAAAGTCGGAAGACTTGAAAGTATGTAATTCCCCGCAGAGTCCGATCAGGGACGAGTGCATGAAGAAAGGACGGAGAGACGACGAGACGTCCGACGACCCTTGAAATTAATCAAGAAGACTCTTCAAAGTCGGAAAATTGAAAAGTATGTATAAATCCCAGGAGTACGTCTCGTCGAGCGCGGCACGACTTTGGAATACAAGATGATGGAGCAGAAAAGGTCCAGACGAGCCTGGGAGTTCTCAAAAGTGGAAAGCTGATACCAGATTGGGAGTTGGATGCCGTGGGTCGACGAGTCGATGAGTGTTGTACCAACTTTTCTCATTTCCCCCAGCGAGAGTATCTGTGAGGGTTCCCCAAAGCAGAGTCGGGATTGATATCCCCAGCAAGTCGAAGACTGTTGTATCCCCACAGAGTGTTGGTGGTCATTTCCCCAGCGGTTTCCCGAGCGGATTGGGTGCAAAGGAGGTTCTCCCCAGCGAGGGTTGCCTTATTCCCAACAGCAGTGCTTATTCCCCAGCAGGGTGGAGATTGGAGTATTGACGAGTTCCTCAGCAGAGTGTCTCGTGCTCCTCAGCAGAGTCCCTTGAGAGGGACATCTTTTTATACATTCATCATGAAAAATAGCATAGCATGTTGCATAGAAAATAATAAATAGCGTAGCATTTCCATGATTATGGAGCATTACGCAGAAAAAATCAATCATGCATCATATTGCAAGCATAAGCTAGTCTCAAGCCGTGGTTACCGTTTGAGAAGTGGTTTTTGCCAGACAATGAAGGTGTTACTCCGAGGAGTTTAGCCGTATGATTGAATCGAAGATATTCCCTAGTAATACGATACTGGAGGAGATTGGCTTTTCCGTCGGACAGAGATGGGAAATGTTATGTGATCAGCGCAGTTCAAGCCGTGGTTACCGCTTGAAGGTTTGGTTTCATCGGGTGGTGAAGATGTTACTCTGAGGAGTCTAGCATCATGACGTCAGATCAGCAGTGTTCCCCAGTAGTGCGATATTGGAGGAAATGTTTCCGTTGGACAGAGATGGAAATAAAATCGGAGGACGTTACGCGATCAGCGCGATACCGGGGTTCAAACGGAGAAAAGGAAATGTTGAGACATTTTCTGGAGATCGGGGTTCAAATGGAGAAAAGGAGATGCTGAGGTATTTTCTGGGGTTCATATGGAGATTGGAGTTGAAGATTGTATCCGGGATGAGGTCCTTAGGATTGTCTTCTGTTCATGTGCCACCTTAGACTCTGGCTGAGGCCAATGGAGGTCGTTATAGGTGTCTTCTGAGGAAGAGATACACATGCTACCTTCCTTTTGTGAAGGTATACCCTCTGACATGTCGCCCTCAGAGTGGTGTTTGGTGTTATTTCCGACGTTGCCAGCGGAATTATCACGAGAGATTGGAGATCGGGGTTCAAACGGAGAAAAGAAGATGTTGAGGCATTTTCTGGAGATGGGGTTCAAATGGAGAAAAGGAGATGTTGCGGCATTTTCTGGAGAACGGGGTTCACATTGACGATTGCGAGTCATCGTCAGGCGACTGGGGTTCAAACTGGAGAATGGGGTTCATTATTTTGGCAAACAGGAGAACGGGGTTCAAATGCGGTGATCTGAGGATCATTTACGCAAGAGAAAATTTCGTGGTTCAAGAAAATGAAAAAAGCAAAGAAGAGGAAAATTTCGAGGTTCAAGAAACAAAAAAAAAAAAAAAGAAATGATAATCCTCAGCGGATGTGGTAATCAGGCCATGGTTATCCCTGCGTTACCATTTATTTTGGTATCCGGGTCGACTGTTTCGGTATTCAGGCCGGCTTTCACCGTACCAGATGGATTTCTTGTTCAGAGGTTGTTTCTTCGCCGATTCTGACAGGCGTTGTTAATTATTATCCCATCAGAGTGCAAATTGTTCGTCTGTTCTTGGTATTCAATCACTCTTCATCCTGATCATCTGAAAGCCGAGGCTATTCATATCGACAGGTTCACAGTGGATTGAATAGGGGCAGCTGTAACACCTCAAAATTTGCCCTCCTCTCTTGGGACTAGCTTAACATATTACATATCATTTTAGGTCATTAGGCATTGCATATTGCATATCATGTGGTTACATTGTGCAAGCCATTCTCCCAAGTCTTGGTCAGACGATGAGGAAGTCAAAGTGCAAGCTAGGGTTTCATTAGACTGGTCATTAATCATCTGAGGATGTGGGGGTCTAAATTAGGGTTTCATGATTCTCAAAAAAGATATTGGTCTTCATCTTGTTTGAAATGATGCAACATCATCATCATCATCATGGTCTTGATATCATCAAGTGTGGGATCAGATTTCTTGAGATTAGGGTTTTGACCACTGGTCAACCCTAATCAGTTGCATTGGGCCAATCAGGGCATGATCAGGAGATGGGGTCTATGATGGATATGGGGATCATCCCATGGTTTTATTGAGATTATTGAGGCCAGGGTTTCATACTTGGGCCATTTCATCAGAAGATTGGAGCTCAGTTTGATCTATGCATGGTCAAATTCATCTATTAGTTGAAAAAGTCAACTGTGGTCAACTGTACATGATCTAATGGATTTGGAGGTGGAAATGAGTTGGATACACTTCATTCATGTTGGAACAAGTGTTATTTGACATTTCAAAGCTTAAGAATGGAGAAAATCAAGTAAAACAAGAAATTGCCAAAAATAGAAAGTGACTTGTAATGGAAGTTTCCAAAAATGGAAAGTTTTTGACCTCAAAATTACATGTCCAAGGAAGCTTCAAATGAAAATTTGTTCAACATGAAAGTTGTAGATCTTGGTCTCACCTTTCCAAAAAGTCCAAGAACTTGAAATTCCCATGTATGGTTGGCAAGTTATGGTCCGTTCAATTTCAAAAATGACCCATAATCAGAGGGGCATAACTTCCACATGGAGTGTCCAAATTGAGTGATCTTTTTATGTACAAACTCCATTTGACATGTACTTTCATGGTGCATAATTGGAATTCATCAAAAATGGTCAATGCAAAAAGTCAATTTTCAAGTGTACAGTTAAAAATCCAAGGGCAAAATGGTCCAAGTTGAGAAATAATTGGAATTTTGGCATGGGGATTTTTGCAACACCTCACAAATGCAATTTAGAAATGGTTTGAATGGTCACAAGTGCCCAAAGTCCAATATTTGATCAGGTCATTTTGGAATTGTACTTGAAAATGCATTTTGTGGCATGACATGGTGAAAATGAAAAATACACAACCAATGACCATGGGACAAGTTGCAACACATCACACATGGCATTTTGAGAGTGTGTGAGCTGTCATACAGCTGTCACAGGGCCTATGTGAAAAGTCCATTTTGCCCTTGCTTAGTAAAATGCATTTTTGCTAATCACATTTCATTTTTGTTAATTGGATGATTAAGGATGGATTAAGTGGAGGTATATATCACTAATCATAACTGAATTGTAATCAGAATCACAAATCTCAAGAACTTAACTGTTTTTCCCTCCATTTTCTCCCAAATTCATCAAAAACCTTCATCACTTTTTTGACAAAATCTTCACCAATTCTCAATCATTTTGAGAAATTCTTTTTGATTCAATCTCCATAAGCCATAAGCTTGGACTGTTTTGACGATTTGGAGCCAAAAAGCATTGGAATCGCAACTGTTCATCCTTGGTGCAACAATGGCAATTGGCAATTTCTTCCACTAGAAGCAATTTCGAGCGAACCTAACATCTCCAGTCAACATCCTGAAGCTTCTCTTGCATCTGTTTTATGATCAACAAGCGCCAAGGCTTCAAGATTCATCACTGCTCCATTCAAGGTACCTAAAATCGAATCTCATGGTTTCTTGAATTGTGATATGCTTATTGTAGTTCATCCAACGTAGATCAACATGCTAGGTTCAGTTTTTGATTTGGTGAACTGCTGAAGAAGTAATCGTGATTTTTAGTTTTGATGTTGTTTCTTTAAATGCTCGATCCGGATTATGTAGTGAGAATTAGGCAATTTAGGTTACATATTTGTGATCCACGCACTTAGACCTTTCCAATGGCTATAAGCTTGTGAATTTTCATGGAGTTTGGTTGTTCATGTGTTCTTGACGCGTTTCTGGAAAATGGATGAGGTTGATGATGAAATCTGGAAAAAATCTCTTGTTTGATCCGTGCCATGCGCTTGCATTTTTGAATCTTTGTTTCCCTCCGCTTTTGGCCAACCACACGCTGACACTTCAATTAGTAAAACGCAGAGTTTTGAGCCTGGCAGCGAGAATTACCATAGTGCCACTGAAATTAATTAATTTATCTTCATTTTTAAATAATTATTTAACAATTCATTCAATCTTTAAAAATTCATAAAAACATAATTACAAGTCCAAAAATAGTGAGGATTTTTTTGATGGATTCCAAATTTTCCCTAGAATTTTATAGGCATGGTTTCACAAGTTGTGCATGGTAAAATGTTGACCTGGCCTAGGGATCTTTGACTTGTGTGTATTTTTTACATGTTTTGCCATTTTCATTGTGAAATGCTCATACATTTAAAGAAATTCCTGAAATTTTTTGTGCTCATTCTGGACATGTTGATGGTGATTTACATATAAAGTTTGTGATTTTTGGATACCTGAGGAGTGAGATATGATTTTTTGAATCTAGGTGTGACAATTTGTGTCACACCTAGCTAGGTCAACTTCATGAATTTATTTGCCTGGCCTATGATTGCTGGATTGGATTGAAATTTTGCATGGATGATCATTGATATGTTGAGATGTCATGAGAATTTTTCTGGATTTATTGGTGGTGTTTTCAATTTGATTGATGTTTTTCTTCTCTGTTGGTTCATTATGCAACCTTGTGTGACACATGTTTGTTAATCTTGTGTGAAATTCTCATATGGTTTTGGATGAATGTGAAATTTGGTATGCTGGTTTTAGACACCTTGTAGGACATCATGCTTTTGGTCCCATTCATTTCTTAGTTGTTTTCACTCTGTTATGAATTTTTGAAGTGGATGCTTGCTTGAATGTCTTGGTTTGGCTTGAATAATTGTGTCTGGATTTCTTGATTTTCATTGGCCTAGTTCCTTTTGTCCAATTGAGCTGAAAATTGACATGCTATACCTTGAATATGTCCTGTTTAGGTGTGAATTATTTAAGGATTTTTGGAGTTGTTTTGGTATGCTTTTTATTGAAGTCATTCTGTTTGGACTTTTGGTGTTGTATTTGACCTAGTTTGTACCAAAATGTGCATGAATTGATATGGGTGAATGGTATAAGCATGGGACCAATTGCATTGGCTTTCTATTTGTGTGAATTTGATTTTGGTTGAGAATCCCTTGCTATTTAGAATTTTTTTTCTCCCTTTTGGACCATAGGCTTGGCCTAGTGGTCTAGTTTCTCACATTTGGTTTGACTTTTCAGGTTAAAAGTGCAAAAAGGCTTAAGAAGGAAATTGAAAAGTGAAAATTGAACTTGTTTGATGTTGAGAACTAATGTGAATTTGTTTTGTAGGTTGTGAAGCTTGAGCTTGAGCTTATAGCTTGCACTTGTGTGCATTAACTTGTGTTGTCTGTATAGATTAACATTTGCTGTTTATTGTTTGTCTGTCTGAGTACTGATGATACTTGATTGATTTCAGGTACATTTAGTTGCTTACAGTTCTTTAAGAACTTGCTTGCTGCTGCTTGGTTTTTAAACCACTTGAGGTAGGACTTCTATTCTTCATGTAGTCTGGGAGACCCGGCCTGTTACTTGGCCGGGCAAATGTCTGAAGTCCTCCTTAAGAGGCGATGTTTGTGATTGTTTAATATTATGCCCAAGCAGGTAAAGTCCTTGATTAAGGCAATTGGTGGAAGCCAAGGGATATGCAACCTATCCCCCACTATTCTGTTGAGTCGTCCCTCTGCTCACACGGCTGTGTGTTGATGCATTGGGACACAAACCCAAGATCTTGTACTTTGTACAGTTGTGTCAGAGTCTTTGAGCGTAGAAGGGTCCCTCCATTCTGGACCCACGCTCCTTTGTCTGAAGCTCTCCCTGGTTAGGGATAAGAGCTGTGAAGTCTAATCTTCACTCACCTTTCATCTGCTTCACCTTAGCCTCGTAATGGCAAGGTTAAGAGCGAATAATACCCATGTACAGATGACTTGCTTCGGCAGTCAAACCCATTGTGTGAGCCTCACTTGACTGGTTATAGTGTGTGCTTTGTGAATATTTGATTGTTGTTTGCTTGTATGCTTGTATGCTTGCTTTCTTCCTGGATAGGGTTAGCTTGCAGTTGTGCAAGTAGGTAGAAACCTCAACTTAGGGCAATGATGCATGACAACACTAGGCTCGAGTCCAGCTCCCTGGTAGTGTGTCTTCCCTTGGTTTCTGGCTAGATTTTCTTTCCCTTTAGGGGGAACTACATCGCCCTGATCCTTGTTCCAGATGAGGTATGTAGGCAGGTGGTCGTGCGAGACCACTCCGGGCAACCTTTTTCTTTTTTGTGTGCGTTTACTTGTTATCTGATTGTGTTTGATTGTGCTTGTGGTGTGCTTGGAAGCCGGTGTAAGTCCATCGAGTGGCATCTGGGTTCCAGTGTGTGTGTGTTTTGGTTCGGATGCTGATGTAAGCCCAGTGATTGGCATTCAGGCTCCATGTTTGCCTGTTGGTGTGTGTGTGTCGTTTGGCGTGCGTGAGCCGAACTACAGCAGCTCTGATTCTCATTCCAGACGAGATATGTAGGCATAGGACGCGATGTCCTATCGAGCTCCCTTCTTCTTAACCCCACCTGCGTTCCTTGTGTGTGTGTGATGTTTAGCAACCTTTTCTTTTCTTAGAACGTGGATCCCGTCGAGTACGACGGACGTGAGGGGTGCTAATACCTTCCCCTTGCGTAACCGACTCCCTTACCCTTTCTCTTTGGTCGCGAGACCATGCTTTTTCCAGGTTTCTCTGAGCGTTTCCTTTCCCTATTTCAGGATAAATAACGCGCAGTGGCGGCTCTGTGTTGTGTTTTGTTTTAGCCCGCCGGTTGTTTTTCGCGGATGCGACATTGGTTAATAAAGACCCATCAGTGAAGGTGAGTATAATTATATCCCATATCAGAACAACATATAATTATACTCCATCTTACAAGAAAGCCTGGATTGCGAGGACAAAGGCTGTTGAACAAGTTTTCGGCAACTGGGAGGATTCATACAAGGAATTGCCACGGTTTTTATGGGCACTAGAAACATATGTCCCAAGAACTGTGGCAATTATGGAGACATTGTCAGCGATGATGCCATACGGAACCTATGCTACAGGTAATAGAATCTTTCACCATCTCTTTTGGGCATTTGACCCGTGCATCAAAGGTTTCACATTCTGCAAACCTATTATTCAAATTGATGGCACTTGGTTATACGGAAAATACAAGGGTACTTTCCTCATGGCAGTTGCACAAGACGACAACAATAATGTCTTTCCCATTGCCTTTGCTCTTGTTGAAGGTGAAACGGCTGGTGGATGGGGTTTCTTTCTTCGACATCTCAGAACGCATGTGGCTCCACAAGCCAATCTCTGTTTGATTTCTGATAGACATGCTTCCATTGAGAGTGCCTACAACAACCATGACAACGGATGGCATGATCCTCCTTCTACCCATGTCTACTGTATCTGACACATTGCACAAAACTTCATGCGTGCTATAAAAGATAAAAATCTTCGCAAGAAGGTGGTGAATGCTGGGTATGCTCTAACTCAGCCGTCATTTCAATATTATCGTGATGAAATTAGACTGTCTAATGAAGACGCAGGGAGATGGCTAAATAACATACCAGTAGAGCAGTGGACAAGGGCATTTGACAGAGGTTGTCGATGGGGCCACATGACAACAAACATTGTGGAATGCATGAACGGGGTATTCAAAGGAATTCGAAATCTGTCGATAACCGCCTTGGTAAGATCAACCTATTATAGGTTGGCTTCTATGTTCGCAACCAGAGGTGAAAGATGGAGTGCGGTGTTAATGTCCGGGAAAGTATTCAATGAGTGTTGCATGAAGGTCATAAAAGAGGAGAGCATCAAAGCTAGCACACACGCTGTAACAGTCTTTGACCGTCATAGGCAAAATTTCAGCGTCCAGGAAACAATGGACCGCAACGAGGGGAGACCAAATTTAGCCTACGTTGTTAGACTAAATAGAAGTTGGTGCGATTTGTAGGAGAATTGCCATCCAAGGCGCAGCGGAATTTAAAAATTTCTCCATTCAGTGATCCTTACGAATGGGCATGATCAGTGATAGAATCGTTACCTCTTGTGGCGATTCAAACCTTTGGTGCAGATCTCTGATAATGATCACGAACGTTGAACGATGACAACGTCTCTACTCAGTCCACACGAACGGATTCCTTCAATCGCAGTGCTAGCTGTTATGAATGAAGGCTTTGAGTGAGAGAAAGAGGGAAACAAAATTCCAAGTCTCTACTTGAATTTCTGTCTGAGTGGAGTGGAGTGACAATGCTTCTACCCAAGGGGTTCTATTTATAGAACCACTTGTGTGGGCTTCAAGCTAGAAAGACCACTTAAGTGTATTTTGGCCCATATATCATAATATGCCAAAATCACTTAAGTATTTGGTACCTTACCATATTTCGTATTCCACTTAAGTGCGCCGTACCTTACGATGTTCCTTAGTTATTCTATCTCTCATCAATCCGTCCTTTGTGTGTGACCCTATAGGTTTTCGCGACGTTGGCAATTATATTAAATCACGCATTTAACATAATAAACAGTGAGCGGTATCTAGCAATACATCACTGCTACCCAAGTCACGAAAATGTCATGTGATCTGACAAAACCTCCTGTGATAATAATTATGTGTATAATTACCCCTTTGCCCTTATGTCTATATTGAACACAAGGTATAGACCGTGTCACCCTTGTCCAGTTCAATATTGGGCCCATAGACATTTATCCTGTTACGCATGATTGACAAATTCCATCTAGGACACTCATGTCCCTCAGCATGCTTCGTGGAGTACCCATCAACTGTCTTTATGGTTATCCAGTTACGGACAACGTTGGATCAACAATAAAGCACTCGACTCTACATCTAGGATCCATAGTGGTTTCAGGTCGAAGAGTGGTATACACTATTATCACCATGAGAATAACTTATGACACTTTGCATAACTTTCTATATAGTATTCTCATAGCGGGTCAATCCGGTATAAATATTACTCCTAATATTCATACCTATGTTTAAGACTTGATAACTCTTTATCCATGATCCATGAGATGGGATCATCAGTCTACAAACATAATAGTCTTAATGCTTTAATGTTATCCCACTTCACATTAAAGCTCGACTACGAATACTTTAAGAACAATGCCCTTATGTTTAATGTGTTCTCATGATTAAGTCACACTTAATACATTAAACGGACTATCTATTCTAGGGACTTTATTAATCAACCATAATAAAGAAAATGCCTTTTATTATTAATAAATAATTCGATACAAGTACCAAAAGTATTGGCCTCTAGGGCTTACACCAACACGATTGTGGAAAATTACAGGTCTTCCGCATACCTTGCTCCCATGTCATTGCATCATGCGCTTATACTCGTCAAGACGCTTACAACCATTTATCTGATGTGTACAAGGCCAACACCATCATGAGTGTATATTCAAAGCTTCTCAGTACTACCAATGGAGGATTACTGGCCTCCATATGAAGGTGATATTGTTTGGCACAATGACGAGATGCGTAGAAAAAAAAGGAAGGCCAAACAGCACACGTATCAGAACAAAGATGGATTCCACAGATAAAATGATAAGATTATGTAGTATCTGCCGTCAACCAGGACACAACAAGAACAACTGTCCCAATCGAGGAGCATCATCTAGGTCTTAAGCTTTTTGTAACATTGTATTTCTATAACCTTCAATCATTATATATCACTAAGTTTTTGTTACAACGAGGTTCACAACAAACATCAGTACAAAATAAGCTATCTGAAAACATAAATATTTCTAACTGATTACAACAATCAAATTGATGTCGTCTCGACCGAACATCATTTCCCTAACATCCTTATCAGTCTTCATTCGCACCCAACCAAAGATAATGTCAAGTCTCTCAATACTTCTAATTTTTCCCCCTTCTAGTATTTTCCCATCTAACCAACGAACCAGCTCCCTCTTCAGTTGATCGAACGTAGTGATGTTCCAGAACAGCATAAGCATCTGAGGTTTGTCTCTCACATAAATCACCTTTCCGTATCGGCGACGAACACCAAACATGATTGCCAAATGATTATATGAGATGTGGAACAATTACTCACACAACGCATCTATTTATAACACAAAAATTGCATTTTAGGAGGAGTCTCCAATTGAATTGACGCCTCCTCTTAAACCCTACACAGGGGCGCCAATTGGATTGGCTAGGGCACCTGTCCTAGCCAATCCAATTGGCGCCTCCATTCAATTTTTAAGAGGAGTCTTCAATTCAATTGGCGACTCCTCCTAAAAGTGGGGTAGTTTGAGAATTTTTTTGAAACCAGGGATATTTTGGGAATTTCCTTGAAAAAGTGGGTTATTTTTGTAAAAAAACCCAGATATTCGGTCTCTCTTATTGTCCCTCTAAAAAAATTTAAACAAATTTCATCTAAAATATTACTCCATCCTTTCAAAATAATTTCATTTTATATATATTTAAAAAAATATAATAAATAAAAAAGAGAATAGTATTTTTATCAATTATTTAAATTAGATATTAATTACTATGCATGGTCAATGTAAAAAGTTTTAGACCGTCGATTCATCATCATCACCCATTTGCTTTACTTTGTAGATTTTTAAAATAAAAGTCAAATTTATTTCAATATAACGTCTAAGATTAATTGACCGTGTGTCAGTGTATTTCAATTAAATTATTTGAATTATTATAAGAGATTAATTACTATACACTGTCAGTGTAAAAAGTTTTACACTATCGATTAATCATCATTATCTGTTTGCATTACTTCATAGATTTTTAAAATAAAAGTCAAATTTGTTTCAACATCCAATATCTATGATTAGCTGATGGTGTAAAATCATTTTACAGTGTCAGTGTATTTCAATTAAATCCTTATTATAAATATAAAATAAAAAAATATTAATTAAATAACATAATTATAAGATAAACATTAGTTATATTGAAAAACTAAAATATAAGATAAATAATTCTATAAAATATGATAATTATCTTAAAATAGAGGAAATAATTTTTAATTTTTCAAAAAATTAAATCAAATTGATAGACTAAAGTTTAATGGAATAAACTAAAATATAATAAAGACTTTATTCTATTATTTAAAATATTTTGTATAATTTCCGAACAAATAAATTATATTGTTATTGTATGCACATCTAGTTGAAAAAAAAATACAAATCAAAGGATTTAATCAAATATATTTTATTATATTTTGTTTTATTCTCTAAATTCAAATAATAGAATTTTGTTATCATCACTCCCTATATTATTTACTTACTCATTTAATTTTTTTCATATAACATTAATCTAAAAATATTCGAAAAGGCAAATAATTAATAAAATTTAATTTGATATTAAAAAAAACAAAAATATTAAATATATCATAAACTAAAATTTATTTAATTAAATTATAATAAGGAAAATATTACGCCCATATAATTTTTCTTAAAACAATTTATTTTCTTTCACTTAAACCTTCACCTCTCTTACAATTATTAAATTGAGTTATAGTCAAAATAAAAATTGAACGAAGGCTATATCATAAAAGAAAAAGATGATACAAAAAAAAGAGATGGAAAATAGGCCAAAACGCTTTAAATATAAGACAAATTAAAAAAATAAAAATAAATTAAGCCTATTTTTTTACAAAATTACTTCTAATTTCTATTCGGATTGAAAAAAAAGTTAGAATTTAGGAATTGCAGCTAAGATTAGCAAAATAATCCGCACACGAGTTCCCTTCCGGTGGATATGAGTAATAACAAAAAAACATGTTCACTATAATACTTTTACAATTAGCCCATCTATTTTTAAGATGCCAAAAACTAATTGAGAAAGCTTGGACCACGAGAGTCACTTTCAATCCATAGCTTAACCCATGTTTTATTTCTAGCTATCTCAATAGCTCTTAACACAGCAGACAATTCAACATGTAGGGAGTTGGCAATAAAGGTTGGTTTAATAATTCGAAGAATAAAGTTACCTTGTAATCTCTAAAGAGACCCTTACAATCCCTAGATTGGAATTAAGGGCTTGTCAGAATTGCACTTCAACCAGGGAAAACTATGGGATTGTCAAAGGACTTCCTTCACCAATCACTAGATTGAAATTAAGGGCCTGTCAAAACTGTGGGATTGTCAAAGGACTTCCTTCACCAATCACTAGATTGGAATTAAGGGTCTATCAGAATTGCACTTCAATCAGGGAAAACTATGGGATTGCCAAAGGACTTCCTTCACCATTGAACTCTTAGGAGAATGGATGTTCATTTTGAAGAATTTGAGAAGCCTAAAGTCCAGCAGAAAGGAAGAAGAATGAAGACTAGAATTGTTTCTTGCCATCATAATTTGGGCTTTAATGCTGCTGGAAATGGTAGATTGAATATAAAGGAATCTACTTTGATGGCGAACAATATTCTTAGAGTGTCAAATTGTAGAAATAGAAGAGACAATAATCACTTTAAGAACCAGATCTCCTTTAGGAGATTAACTCTTATTAAATAAGGATAAAAATTCATTGATAGAAGTAATATTTATGGAAGTCTTGAGAGTACTGCCCAACCATTGCTAAAGTTTTGAAGTATAATCACAATGAAAAAAGACATGAGAAGAGGATTTAGACTTACACTTGCAAAGACTACGCATCGATGCTAGGTTACTACATTTGAGCTGAAACATATTATATGTCGGGACATTACAATGCACCAGGCGCCACGCCAAGAAGGATTTGGATGTGGGGATATCCAAGCTCCATATACACTTAGCCTAATCAACTTGATGGAAGGGCGGTCTTTGGTGATGAAAGCCTGCTTTAGGGTAAGTCTCCCATTATTGGCATTAGGACAAACAACTTTTTCCTCATCGTAGCCATGAGAAATAACCTGGGTCAAGTCCTGCAATAGGAAAGAGAAGAGAGAGTACCAGTAATTAGGGATGAACCAGACTCCATCATGTCAAACATCAATAATAACCATGTTAGGATCAATGCACTGCTCCTCTAAAGTGGATAAACTAGATTTCTACAATAGAAGGATTCCACAACAAGGGTCCTTCCAAAATCTAACATGTTTTCCATTACCAATCATCCACTTTATTTTGGATCTAAGTAAGGAGTACTAAGGCTTGATGTTATACCATAAAATTGAGAATATGAGGTGATTAACAATACCATGTCTTCTTAAAACCCTGACATGCACTACTTTGGCCATTTCTCATCACTATTGATCATGTCCCAACCAAGCTTAAGGTTTGTTGCATTATTCAGGGTGATTAGATACCTCAACACAAGCCCACCATGATCCTTAGGTTGACACATCTTCTTCTAATGGACAATCACATGTTTCTTAGAATTGACACTCCCTAGTCAAATGAAGTTTCTGAAGGCCTGGTCAATTATCTTCAAGAGATATGTAGGCTAAAAGTAGATTAACATGGAGTGATATAACATACTTTTAATAACAGATCTAACTAACAAAAAATTTCCTGCATAAGTGAGGGTTGAGCCCTTCCAATTAGAAAGCTTGGCAATCACCATGTCTGCAATATGATGGATATGAACTTTCTTGACTTTCCATCTAGAGATTAGAATCCCTAAATACTAAAAAGTGAGGGATCCCCTGGTGAAAGATGATATATGAGTGAGATGATTGGCTCTCGTATTAGACATGGACCCTAGATATATGCTGGACTTAGAATAACTAATGACCTGACATGAAGCTCTAGAATAAACCAAAAATAACTCCTTTAAATCTACTATGTTTGATAATTTACCTTTGCATAAGATAAGAATATCATATGTATATAGAATGTGAGCAGGAAAGCAAACCTCAATGGTAACCTTCATAGGAATCAACCTACCAATGTTGAGTAAGTTATCAATGTGTCTACAGAGGACATCTTTAGCAAGACTGAAAAGAATAAGGGATAAATGGTCCCCTTGCCTCACCCCTCTTTTCCAAGGAAGAAACCATGGAGAGAACCATTCAGGGCAACTGACATTGTGGCAAAATCAAGAATTGTGGAGATCCACTGACAGAAAAAATTGATTAAACCCAAACTTCGTTAGAACTTGAATTAGAAAAGCCCAGTTCATTATGTCAAAATCCTTTATTATGTCCACTTTAAGGACAATATTACCACCATGAGTATTGTTATCCATGATGTTTTCCACTTCATAAGCCAAACAAAGACAATCTTTAATACTCATACCTTGTATGAATCCCTTATGCTCTTTGGACACCAAGAAGGGCATGATCTTGGCAAGCCTATCAGCCATAATTTTGGTGATGATTTTGAACTTGTAGTTGGCTAGATCTATGGGTGTGAAGTCTCCCATGGTGTCAGAATGACTGGTCTTTGGAATGAGGATAATGATGTTTGCATTGTAGTTTGGAGGCATCCAACCATCTTTGAAGATTTTCCATATGGCATTATAGACATGGCCTTGAATTATTCTCTAGTATGTTTGAGAAAGACCCCTCCAAAACCATATGGGTCAGGGGTACTAATGACAATCATCATTATGTGATTTTTATGAGAAAAATAGAATGAATTATGAAGAATAATGAGCAAAATTCATGTAAAAGTGTGAAGAATTAAGCAAAAATCCAACACAAGGAAGAAATAAAGACTCATTGAAAATTATGAAGAAAAAGAGAAGAAAATACAATTTTGCTTCTGAAATTCTTGCGCCAACAATGTATTTATCGTGGCGCGATAAGGCTTGCATTGCAGTGTGATACTGTTGTATCGTGGCGCAATGAATAAATTTTTGGCTGACATGCAAATTGCTATTTAAAGGCAATTTTTGCTACTTTTGGGGAATTCTGAAACTTGGAGAAAAAGTGACAGTTAGGGATATTCAAGGGGTGAATTTTGAGAGAATTTGAGTCATTGAAAAGCCATTCTTCCATAAATTTTGATGTTGAAAATTTATTAACTCATGATATTTATAAACTTATCAATGAGTAGATAAGTTTATCTAGATTAGGTCTTTTTGAGATGAATCTTATTTTTACTCTGTTGGACCATATGTTTGTTTGAGATTTATTGAGTACTTTTATTATTATTATCTTATTTAAATTGTTCTTGAGTTTAATGATTTTTGTTTGTTTACGAGCGTGCAAACTAATATAGATAGTAGGGATTTCTGACTGTTAGTTTACACACTGATCTAGGATAGTTATTCGACTTTGTAATTAATTAGGGTTAGATAATTAGAAGTCATTACTTTTGAACTAACGCTCATAGAATGCATAATCTAAATCTGAATTGGCCTAAGGAATTAAGGATTTGTTGTTTAGGTTAATGAATTGTACACCAAGAAATTGGGTGCAATGATATTGTTAGTTCGAAGTGAGGTAATAATTTAATTGAAACTAAATAAATACATACTTCATCAACAGGTAAAATAAGGGGATTCGATATAAAAAATCATGTTCTTGTTTTGAAACCAAATAAATACCCCCCCCCCCCCCCATTGCATTCATTTCATTCAAATTTAAATACTTTGTTAAATTACGATCTTTGTGGAGACAATTTTTTTTATTATTACTTCGACGCTATCAATACAATTGTCGAGAAGTCATCAAAATTTTGGCACCGTTGTCGGGGATTGTTGGTTTCAACAAGGCAATTTAGTGTACCACTTTTAGTTTTAATTTTTGCAATTCTTTTAGTTCTCAATTTTGATTTTTTTTGAATTTTGAGTTATTTAATTTTATCTCTATTGTTATTTTGTTCTATTTGTGCGGTGCTATTGAGATATTGTTTGTTTGTTTATGCGAGATACTGATACGACGTTGATATCGATCGATCCAAAAATCGAAAGAACAATGTGCGCAATCTGCAAGACGAAAAGAGAAGCACTATAAGTTACCAAATAAGTAAGAGAGGAAGTAGTAGATATGGTCATACCACCACATCAAACGCTGATGGAATATTGCAGAAGAACTGATTTGGGGCAGATATCTTTAGGATTTCAGCCAGTTAATGTGATAACCTTTGACATCAAAATTTTTGTACTTACAGGTTTGAAGATGAACTCGTTCGAAGGGCAACCAATTAGAGATCCTTGGGAGCATCTCACAAAATTTGACAAGACATGCTCAATGTGTAAGCCATATGGTGATATCACTGACGATTAAGTAAAATTACGTTTGTTTGGTTTTTCCTTGATAGGTCATGTAAAAGATTGGTTGTAAACTTGTAATACATCCCAAATGATACTATTCAGACCTGGAAAGAGTTAGAAGACAAGTTTCCAGAGAAGTACTATTCAAATGATCAATTTTAGTAGAGAAAAACCGCAATTTCCAACTTTGCGTAAGAAGAGTGTGAATCACTATCAGATGCATATGAAAGATTCAAGTTGTTACTCCAAAGGTATCTGAATCACAATATGAGTGTTATAGAACAAATCGCACACGTCATCGACGGGTTGAGAACACAAATGAGAATGTTTCTCGAGGTACATTGAGATCAAAGACTAATGAAGAGTTGAAAACATTGATTGAGAATATGTCCCAGAATGAGTACCACTCAAGTCAAAGAGTGATGAAGCAAAAAGGCATTCATGTGGTTAATTCGACCAGAGTCTTATCAACTCAAATAGAAACTATGTCTAAACAGTTAACCGCATACTGTCGCAACGCGAAAAACAACCGGCGGAAAAAAACAAGTTCACAGAGCCGCCACCGACGCTATTCATCCTATGACGGAAAGGAAGCGCAGGACTAACCTAAGAAATGGGAAAGGAATGGTCTTACGACCAGATATTACAAGGTACGGGAGTCGGTTACACAAGGGGAAGGTATTAGCACCCCTCCCGTCCGTCGTACTCGACGGGATCCACGCTCAAAAGAATAGGAAAAGGTTGCTAAATAACTGCTCAAAGAATCTGCACAAAAACTGGAATAGTAAAACAGGTGAAGGAAAACGGAGGAAGGGGACTCGGCAGGATGTCGCATCCTGGGCCTACGTAGTTTGTCAGAAACAAACATCAGAGTCAACGTAGTTTGGGGAAATGGGAAACATGCTCGTTAGGATATCGCATCATATGCCTACGTATCTTCTCTATCCAGAGTAAGAATCAGAGCACTCGTAGCTCGGCTAACGCACACCGAAACAAACACTAAAAAGAGACGCTGAGACGTCAAAAGAAACACTCAACAGGAAACAGAATGCCAATCCATGGACTTACATCCGACTCCAAACAAACAACACAAACAAGGAAACAGAATGCCAAACATGGACTTACATCCGACTCCAAACAAACAACACACACAAAAGGAAACAGAATGCCAAACCTAGACTTACATCCGACTCCAAACAAACGCATGCTAACCAGCGAACACCAAAGCAAAAGGTTATCAGATTGACAAGCTAATAGGGAGTCTGAAACTCGAGCCTAATAGTTGTCATACAAAACACACACAAAAAGAAAAGGGTTGACAAATAAAAAGGGTGAACACACTCAAAAAACAAAAGGTTGCCCGGAGAGATCTCGCACGATCTCCTGCCTACGTATCTCATCTGGTATGAGAATCAGGGCGACGTAGTTCCCCTTAACAGGGGAGAAACTCTCTCCTAACCAGAGACCAGGGAAACAACAGACTAAAAGGGAGACTAACTCGAGCCTAATAGTTGTCATGCAATCCACAATCCCTAAGTTGAGATTTCTAAGTAGAACCTAACTCACACAGGAAGCAAGTCAGTTCAAACAGCAAGTAAACACCAATCACAAATGATCAAGCATCACACTCTATATACAAACAAGAGGCTCGGACAGATGGTTGGGCTTTAGTCAAGAGGGGTCATATCAACCTCGACAAACAAGCCAAAACTGTAGGGGTATGCTGAAGCTCTTAACCACTAACATTGAGAGTTAGGGTGAAGCTGATGAAATGATGGAAATGAGGATCAGACCTCATGCTCTTAACCCTGGCCTGGGTGAGTTCAAATCAAAGAAAGCATGGGGATCCAGAAAGAGAGACCCTATTCCACTTGACTGACACTATACAAAGATCTTGGGTTGTGTTCAAGAGCATCAGCACGTAGTGCGAGCATAATGAACGACTCACTGAATAACACGGGATTGATTGCTAATCCCTTCTATATGTCAATTGCTTCTTCACTTAGGAGGACTTAACAAGTAACATGCCTCATTTGGAGGTCTTTGGCACAAATGTAAACAATCACAATCATTGCCTCTTAAGGAGGACTTCGGCCAAATGTCTGCCAAAAAAAGCGACAGGGCTTCCAGACTACATGGAGTGAGAAGGCTAAACTACCTCAGTGGTGTATCAACCACACTCCAAAGCAAAGCAAAACTATCTAGCAAGCGACTAATGTACCTGTACAAAAGCTAACCAGTTAGTATCTCAGACAACCAATCAGAAAACACACAGTGAAACCAATGCAACTGTACACAATGCAAGTCATAAGTGCAAGCACTCAAGTGAGTTCATCACACCAATGGACCTACAACACAACAAAGGTTAGTAATCAAAGCAACTTGCATCTCAAGTAATGAGACCAAACCAAACATTAGTGCTAAATGTTCAATACCTGAAACACAAAACACAATTGGTGAGTACAAACCACTAGTACAAAGACTAGGGTCAAAGGCAAGTCAAATAGTCAAAACAGAAGTCAATATTCCACATGAAGCACATTCAATCAAGTAAGAAAAGGTCCTCAAAAGGATCAAACTCAAATCATAAGGCAAAGCCATCACATGATCCATGTAACACAAAGACAAGCAAGGTGCACACAATTGGACATCCAAATAAGAAAATCCAAATTAAAACATAAAAGCATCCAATGATCATGAATTTTTTTATGTGAATTCAACATGTTATGAACATACATCATGCAAAAAATTAGATCCAGAAGAGTTCAAATGGCATATGTATGAAAATGCACAAATGCAACATCAAATATGTGACACAAATTGTCACACCATATGTTCATGTGTCCAAAACAGTGATGTCAAATGATAAAAATGCCAAACCAAAGCCAAAAAATCACATCACATGTTAGGATTGAGCATATCAAATTTCAAGTCAATTGGATCAACCATGAACACTTCACAAAGCAATGAATTCAACATGTCAAAATAAATACAATGTCCAATCAAAAATCAACAAATAAAAATCCAGAAAGGCACAAATCATGAAAATCATATGAAAAAAAATACTAGACATTTAAACAAACATGTGAAAAAAAGTTTGGATCAATTTGAAGCATCCTACTATTTTTTATGGATTTTTGAAGTTGCATGAAATATTTGAAATAATAAAAGAAATATGGAAAATGAAAATCAAATGAAGATGATAGAACATGCCTCAGCCAAGGTTCGAACCAGCGCGCCAGGGATCAAAATGAGAGCTTAAAAATAGAATTCAGAAAAACACATGGCCAAGGATCGAACCTACACACTTAAGGTTCCATGAGCGCTAATTATTAAATTCACAAACACACGCCAGGCCAGTATCGAACGCGCGCTCTCATGGTTGAAGGCGCTTTAAGACCAGAACGCAACGTTTTACCAGGAAACCCTAGCACTGTAGCAGACGGCGGAGCAACCGTCTTCTCCGGCGAGACAGGCGGAGCTCCGCCACGAAAATTCCCAGAATCCGATGAAATTTATATGGATCGAAAGGTTTTTCCATGTAGATCTTAAATATCACATTATCTAAGCCTAATTCTCCATGGATCGTTCATATCGAAGGCGAGAAGTTCCTAGATCTAAACTTATATTCCACATATCTCACTCATTTCTTAACCAAAATTAATTCTAAGCATATCAGAATCATCAGCATAACAGGCTCTATATAATCATGTATATGAAAAGGCAAATAGTGAAGGTCGAAAATCCACCTACTTGGAATGGTAGTGCATTATTCACGCGTATTCAGGCTTCCAAATGATCCAGATCTGCTCCAGTACTTGTATCTTGAAGCTTTGTGTATAAAGAAGCACTTGAATCCACCTGAATCTTGTTGAATTTCAAACTTCCATTGACATGTTCATGCACTTGTGTAGCTCAAATCTGGACCAATTTCTTCGAACTAAAGCTTGATTCCTACTCAATAATGCTCAATGAACAAGATTATGCAAGAAAATTGATGAGTTATGTGAAGAAATTTCAAGTTTGAAGTGAGAGAATTTTTGGAGGGAAAAATGAATTTGAGATCTAGAAAGTTAGTTATGGCAAATTCTGTTAGGGTTTGCTATTTATATGGTTCACTAATCACAATGCTAATCACAATTAGGCTTGGTTAATCTTGATTAATGAATTATGAAGTGTTTTGCAAAAAATGAAAAGTGTGATTATGCATGGCCATGTGTACGTGAACAGTGCATGTAATGGCTTAAATCTCACTTAAAATCATCCAACAAGCACAATGGAAGTGGTATTTTGCACATATCTTGAACCAAATTCAAATTATGAATTTTCCCTCTAAAAAGCACATGTATGAACACATGATCATATGAGCTTTTTCCATGCAAAGCAATGATTGATTTGGAAAGTATTGGTCACAAGAAGCATTTTTCAAAAAGAGTGGCTCAATTTGGAGTTTTGAATCAAAAGTTATGTCACTTTGAACTTCCATGTACACTTTGTGATCATTTGGCCATAACTTCCCAACCAATTGTCATATGATCATGATATAGGACTTTTTGAAAAGGGGAGAGAAAGATCTTCAACTTTCATGTTGACCAAAAATCCATTTGAAGCTTCTTTGATGTTGCAAAGTCAAGTTGAATGTGGACCAAAAACTTGCCATTTTTGGAAACTTGAATCGAGTCGCCACCGCACTTTTATTTATCCAAAGGAATGGCTAAAAAGCGAACAAAAGCCTAAGAATTTTTACACATAGAAAACTAATGAAAAGATCAGAGAATCTGGGTAAGGGGTAAATTACGCAATGGGAAGGTGTTAGGCACCCAAAACGTCCTAGGTACTCCTAGGGAGCCCTTTTCACACTTGTTGTACGAAAAAGTTTATTTGTTTATGACATATTGTGCAAACATGATTGGGAAGATGAGAAAAGAATGTACAAATTATTATTTTTGTGTTTGGATGGATAACCATTGCCTATGTACCTTTACAGGATCAAAACCTCGTAGTTCGGCTAAAAGATTTCCAAAATATGAGTGGGTTCATTTTAAACAAAAGCCCTAAGGTCTTTCGTTATCCACGAGAGAAAACTCAACCTTATACAAACAACGAGTCCACCACGTGAGAATATCTTCAACTTGCTAGTGAGGGGTTAACCCTATAATAAGCAAGGAAGTCTTACAATTCAATCACTAAGGACCAAGGTGAGGTTAACATCAACCAACCAGGATAAATCAAATCTATGGCTAATGTATGAAAACTTAACAAGAATGGACAAAGCCACAAAACAATTGAATGAGTTGGATTAACCAATTAGGAGTTATTCACAAAAAGAGTGGTCAAGGTATGATTAGAATTCAATTCAAAGAAGTGTTATGAAATGGAGTTTGAAAAATCAAAGACTTAAAGCCTAGGTTTCTAATTTGAAAAGAAGTGAAAATGTTTGCACAATAGATGTCAAAGTTTTTGAATTAGCATGTGAATGGAGTTTTAAAGAACAAAAGGTGGGAGGGTGAAGGAGTAAAACTTCTTAGATGTTCACCTCTTGAAATCATATGGAAGATGATTCAAGTGTGTCCTTTGGAATGAGGCAACAATGCAAGTAAGCAAATGAGCAAAGCAAGGTGATACCGGATGCCAATCAATGGACTTATACCAATCTCACAAACAAAGATGGATACCGGATACCAATCAATGGATTTACACCAATCTCCTAAAACAAAACAAATGATACCGGATGCCAATCAATGGACTTACACTAATCTCACACCATATCATTGGAACAGCTGCCAAGTAATGGACTTATGCTTGTCTCCTCCATGGACAAAGCAAAAATGCTATAAAGCAAAGCTTATGAAATGATAAACAAATGATGATGATAAATGCACTGAGGCACACTCAAGCAACTATGCACAGATGAATCAAGTAAGTAGAACAATCAATTCAGTTAGCACACACTATATACAAGCAATTAGGCTCAAGCAAGGTTAGACTTTACAGTCAACTGGAATGGGGTAAGTTGTGCTCTTAACCTTAACATTGAGGGTTAAGGTGAAGCAGATGAAATGGAGATGAGGGGTGTGCCTCATAGCTCTTATCCCTGGCCTGGGAGAGCTTTGAATAATAGAAAGTGTGGGAGTTCAGAAAGTTGGAACTCTTCTCCACAAGTGAATGACTCTATAGATCTTGGGTTAATATCCATAATGCATCAACATGTTATGTGAGCAAAGGGATGACACACTGAGTAGTAGGAGATGGACTACACATCTCTTTTATCTACCAATTGCCTTATCAAAGGACTTTTCCTGCTTAGCACAAAATTAAACACACACAAACATTGCCTCTTAAGGAGGACTTCAGACAGGTGCCTGACCACATAACAGGCCAGGTCTTCCAGACTACATGGAGAAGAGAAATTATACCTAAGTGGTTAAGCAACCAAGCAAAAGCAAGTTCAAAATGAACTTAAGCAACTTATGTACCTGTGGAAACATCACACAAATCAGTACAAAGTTCAGACAATCCAACAACAGTTAATATCAACAGTCAAACCCAATAAGCAAAGGCATAAGCCACAAGTCAAGCTCAAATGAGTTAACAACTCTACAAAACACACAATGTTAGTAGACAATGGTAAACATCAAGTGCTCAAATGATGGAGCATCAACAACTATGGAACTTGAGTGATTAACCTGAAAACAAAGCTCAAAGATGAGAGGCAAACCACTAGGTCAAAGCCTAGGGTCAAAGATGAGGAAAAAATTCAAAACAGAAGCTGAAATTTAACATGATGAAACTTCAAACAATTATTGACACATAGCAAAAAGTCTCACATCAATATCATTTACCAAATGCATTTCATGATCATTCTAAGTTCAAAGCAATTTTAAAGCTCAAAAATGATCAAACAGAATGAAAAATCTCAATTAAATCAGAAATGATTCACAAGAATCTGGAAAAATTCATACATATTCAAGACATCTCATATGATCAGCATGCAAAAAATCAGAACAATTGAGCATCATTTGATAGGGTAATCACATAGCATAAGATGAACATCAAAAGGTGTGACACAAATTGTCACACCTACTTAGAAAATTCACAAACCAGAAACCACAAATGATAAAAATGCAAACTCAACACCAAAATATCAATCAAAGAGTGTAGTTTCATCATGCAAATTTCCAGAAGCATTGGATCAACAACCATTATTTCACAAAGGAAAAGGCAAAGTAATGTCAAAATGCATACATGTACAAGGATCCTAGGCAAAATTAAATCCAGGCCAGGCACAACTTTGATTATCATGCTGATAAAAAACTAGAGGAAAAGAGAAAACCATAGCAAAAATCCCCATGTCATTTGGATCAATATTGAATTTATTATGATTTTTTGAAGATGCAAATGAAAAATGAAATGAAATGAAGTAATTAAATGAAATAATAGGAATATATTGAATTAATTCAAATTAGGAAATGGCGCCACTAGACAAAACGATGCGTTTCAGTTAGTGATTGGCTCAGCCAATCAGAATTCGTTCATGGCGCGCGCATGCACCAATGGCAATAAACCCTAAGGCTTTGGCAACGGTTTTAGCAAATTTTAGAAAACAGAAAAGCGTGGTGAAACAAACAGAGAAACCGTTGCCATAGCACCTGCAATCATCTTCTTCAAACACGCGTTCCAGGAACAGTAATAGAGCAAGATCATCATGAACAAAATCTCCAGATTCTTAAAATGAGCATATAATCGTGAAGCACACACATCAAGGAGCATGAATCAATCATTGGAATGGCATATAACATCAAGAATCGTGTGGATCGAGTAAATCAACATTTATCATGCAAACTTCAAATCAACGAAACTAAGTGAATAATGCATGGAATCAAGTGGTTCAAAGCTCAGAATGCTCACACAAACACGATCTACAAGAATCACATAATGAAATTGAGAAAAGAGAGAGTCGAATTCTTGACCTCTTGGAGAGCAGCTTTCAAATTCACGAGTTCCTGGCCTTGTAGCGCTTAGATCTTCCTCTAGCAAGCTTATGGAGTGTATTGGAGGAGTTCTTGATGTCCAATCGAGCTTGAATCAACAGAATGAGGATTTCACCATTGATGAATTCTTGCTTTGAGCTGCTTCAAATGGCACGGATTCAAGTGGTTCTTGCTTGCATCTTGATCAGTGATGATAGTAGATGATGAATGAAGCAAGAATTTGTGAATTGATTGAAGAAAATGAGAGAAAAATTTGAGAGAAATTTGAGAGAAAAATTTGAGATCTGAAATTTGTGAATTGTGGTTATGATTTTCTGTTAGGGTTTGAGGTTATATACTCCTAATTAGTCATGCTTAATCATGTTTAACCAAAATGCTAATGAATGATTAACTTTGGAGGTGTTTTGCACATTTTGGTATTTTCACCTTTGCATGGAGAGGGTTAATGAACAGTGCACGAAATTTAAATGATTTTCACTTAAAAACACATTTTAAAATCATTGGCAATTGTAAAATATCCAAATTATTCACCAATTTTAAATTGTGAAATTTCCCTCCAAAATTCAAGTGAAAATGCAAAAGTTCATGTGATGAGAAATGATGCAATGCAATGCAAGATTATGAAATTATAGGTCATGACAAGAATTTAGCAAAAAGAACCACATGATTTGGAGCATTGGTTGAGAAGTTATGCACTTTTGAAGTTCAATCCACACTTGGCCATGTTTTGATCATATCTCTTCAACCACAAATGAGAAATTGATGTTCTTAGACATTTTGGAAATGGGAGAGAAATATCTTCAACTTTCATGTTGGACAAAATTTCATTTGAAGCATTTTTGGTGATATAATCTTGAGGAGAAAACCTTTCCATTTTTGGCAATTCCAAATTACAGGTCACTTACTATTTTTGGAAAGTTTTCATCTGACTTCAAATCCTTCATTGTTGATGTTTGAAATGTTAAATGAGACTTGTATGGACATGAATGAGGCCTCTCTAACCATCTCCCACCTTCAAATCCATGATTGAATGCACTGTTGACTTGTGTTGACTTTTCTAGGGTTTCAGTTGACCTGGCTATGCTCAGATGAAATTCAAGCTTCTACCACTTGAGATCTTGATTCAAAATGATATCATGGTTCATATGAACTCTTGTGAATGATCATGGTGCCCAAATTCTCAAGAATGGCCACCATCTATTGCTCAATGAATGCCTTTGACTGTTTTGACCTAAGATTGCTTCATCTGCAAGTAACAAGGTTAGATGACATATTTTTGTACTTTTGGTTAGTAAACAAATGAAAAGCAATGATATACATATACAAAACCTGCTTGGTGATCAAGAGCCACTCTCAAAAGATGACCCACCCACAAGGAGGGGAAGCAAGGGGCACAAGGATCCTTGAGGCAATGAATGATATGATATGATGCCATGAGGGATCTTAGGGACAAAATTGGGGTCTTACAGTATCCAACCCTGGCATATCTTGATAAGACCAGGCGAAGATATCAACATACTCTTTCAACAAGGCTACCATTCTGCTCTTGACATTCACCTCCAAAGCGGCCCCAACCTTCACTTCCTTTCTAACCTCCTCAGTACCCAGATTCACAATCTCGACTTGCTCCTCATGTGGTTGAATCACCTTCTCCTCTTGCTTCAACAACCTGGCTTATTCCTCCGGCAGTTCACAATCTTCTTCGCCTTCTTCTTCGACATGATAGATCGGATTGTCGAAGTCATATGAGGGTGTAACAGGATTGTTATCAATGAGATCCGGAGAATGATCGCATCTGCATGAATGTTGATTCATGCATTGCTTTTAGAACCGGAACGAAGCAAATTAAAAGGCAAATGAAAACAAACATTGCCATTTTTATTTATTTTTTATTAAACTGCAAAAATAAATGAAAAACAGGGAACACCGCTTTTAATGTAAAAAACATCCTTTTTATTAATGATGCAAATATTGCAAAATGAAACATATGAGATGGCCCCTTACAATGAACCATTACGTTTCGGGCAAAACGTATGGCTTTCATGCAAACAGAATTGAAAAACAGAAATATTACTCTTCACGTAGAGTGACAGTGATGATCTTTTCGGCCTTCCAGTTCTGGATCTCCATCCCTGGTACGCACGGTTTTATCCACGAGTTGAGCTCGCAGTCACTGTCGATCTCTTCACCCACCGCACAGATGTGATCTGGATCTAGCATTCCAGCACTGGTGAACGTGAACGGCTAACGACGTCCTTTATTCTGTCCAGACGAGCCTCGGCCTGGCTGATAACCAACCCCAAACCTGTCTTCCTTCGCACCGATGTCTATCATCCTTCCCCAACCTGGGGCTCCTCCACTCTTCACCACCTCGGCGGCCTGCTTATACGAAGAAATGGACGGCTTCTTCTCTTCCTTAGCAAAAATGGCATTCTCCACCTTGACGGTTTCGAATGCTTGACTCGGTGTTTCAAATATTTCACCGTCCATTTCAACATACTTGAACGATGACAGGTGGCTGACAAAGATGTCCTCCTCTCCGCAAACCGTTACAACCTGCCCGTCCCATATATACTTCAATTTCTGGTGCAAAGTCGAAGTCACTGCCCCAGCAGCGTGTATCCATGGTCGACCCAACAAGCAACTGTATGTCGGCTGAATATCCATGACATAAAACACAGACTTAAACACCTCGGGCCCAATCTTCACAGGGAGCTCCACTTCCCCAAACACAGCCCTTTTAGAGCCATCAAACGCTCTAACAACCAGGTCAGTAGGCCTCAACACTACTCCTTCGCAGTCCAGCTTTGCCAGGGCCTTCTTCGGCAACACATTGAGCGATGAGCCGGTATCCACCAAAGCGTGCGAAAGCACCGCTCCTTTACACTCCATTGCAATGTGTAATGCCCTATTGTGATTACGCCCATCTACAGTAAGATCCAAATCAGTGAAACCCAGCCCATGGCTGACATTAACATTAGACACCACTGTCTCCAGCTGATTGATTGTTATCTCTTGCGGGACATAGGCTCTTTTCAATATTTTCAACAAAGCCTCTCTATGCCCCTCGGAGCTTAACAACAATGACAGGATTGAAATCTTGGACAGAGTCTGCTGCAAGTGGTCAACAAGCTTATACTCTAACTTCTTGATGATCCTCAGAAACTCCTCGGCCTCATCATCAAGTTCTTTTTCCGACTCAACAGGCGCCGGTGTCGCTACAGGAGTACCCTCACTTACCACCTGCTTCCCTCTTGCCCTGGCTAAAGCCTCGGCCTTATCTCTCTTTTCTTTTTCTCCATCCCCACTCCTTAATGCGTCAGGTGCAAACAACCTTCCACTACGAGTGAAACCACTAGGTCCGGCATTATCCACCTTTGAAACGGTGGTTTCACCTGCAGCCTGATCTTCCTGCTTCTCTCCATTACAATAAACCTCCCCACCATAGTGCCACGACACCGCATCATCATTGTCATAAGGAATTGGCCCAGGTACCGTGATGGTAACTGGAGCTGCATCTGCTGGCGCTGACAAGTCGATCGGATCAAAATAAATGGTTATGGTGGAGACATCCTCCCTCTCCAAACCAACCTTCTCAAATCTGAGGCTTCCCTCATCCATCATCCTCTGGACAGCCTCCCTCAATACAACACACCCATTAAGAGCAACAGTGCACGCAGCACAACAATCATCACATCCCGAAAAAACCCCATTCATCAACAGTCGTCTCTTGACCTCAACCAATGGAGTCCTCAACTGATCTACATTCATCAACCCAATTGTCCTCCTATCCTCAGAAATTGCACTCACCCCCATCTGACCATGCGCCGGCATGGGATTAGCATTAACATTCGGAGATGGTGCAAAATTAATGGCCTTGGAGTCTACCAGATCCTGAACCACATGCTTGAAAGCTTTACAATTCTCAACATTGTGTCCAGGGGCACCAGAATGAAATTCGCACTTGGCGTTCTCATCATAGTTAGCAGGCCTCTGATCTGGTCTCAACGGAGCCAACATTCTCAACTGAACCAACCCCAGATCTTTCAACTTCTTCAAGAAAAATGAATATGTCACAGGCGGCCTATCAAAATGACGATCGGTCATTCGTCCTCTCACCTGATACCCGGCCCGTTGTGTTCTTTGTTGAAACGACTGTCGTTGCTGTGGCTGTTGCTGTTGTTGATGTTGTTGTGCAGGTGAATTATCAGCAGGAATTGTTACTGCAACAGTGTGCTGGTAGTAACGATCCCTACCGTGTCCTCTCTGGGCATACACAACACTCGTGTTACCCTCCTTCTTCTGCTGACCATTACCAAAGGGCTTCTTCGATCCAGACGACGAAGCATTTCCCCGTATCTTCCCCATTTTTAGCCAGCTCTCAATTCTTTCACCTGCCACCACAATGTCTGTAAAACCCGTGACGGGACAACCCACCATTCTCTCGGCAAAAGTCCCCTGCAGGGTACCCATAAACAGATCGGACATTTCCCTATCCACCAACGGAGGTTGAACTTTGGAAGCCAACTCCCTCCATCTTTGAGCGTATTCTTTAAACCCTTCATTTGGCTTCTGAGACATACCCTGCAGCTGGGTACGGCTAGGAGCCATGTCAGCATTGAATTGGTACTGTTTAAAGAAAGCATCCCCCAGATCCTGCCAGCTTTTAATGTCTGATGATCTCAATTTGGTATACCATTCCAGAGACCCTCCAGACAAGTTGTCCTGGAAGAAATACATCCAGAGCTTCTGGTCCATAGTATAGGCAGATATCTTCTGGACAAAGGCCTGAAGATGAGTTTCCGGGCAGGAACTCCCATTATATTTATCAAACGTGGGCACCTTAAACTTTTGTGGGATCACAATCCCCTTAACCAGCCCCATGTTTGTCATGTTGATAGCCCCATGAGTAGCATGGCTTTCCAGAGCCCTGATCTTCTCTGCCAGCACCTGAATTTCCTTGTTTGGCGGTTGGACACCGTACTGACCAAACTGTTCATTCAGCATCGAGAACTGATCTTCTTCTTTATCCTCCATAGCCCCAAAGAGAGGAGGAAACTGATTATCTTTCAGATTATTGCCCATAGGACCTGGTCCACCACCTGCAGCAAAACCAAAACCTCCACCGTTGTTGATCAATACACCAGCAGTAGTCGCCTTCCTTCTGGGATCACCACACCAGCAGTAGTCGCCTTCCTTCTGGGATCACCACCATCCCTAGAACCACCGAGACCGTTGTTGGAGACACCCTCTAGATTATTACCACGGTTGGCAGCAGAAGCCCGCTCAAGCTTCTCCACTTTCTCAACCAGTGCCTTCTGCCCCAAGGCGAACCCTTGCATGACGTTGATCAGCTCTCCCATCTTCTCTTTCAGCTCGAGAATATCTGCGTTGGATGTATCCATCAGTTTGGATTTGTTGCGCCTGGTAGGGTATCTGTGCGGACGTGCTACGTGCAAAGGAATGATTCTACGTGCGCGAGCAATGATTCCTGAAACAATCAAACACGTTAGAAACCGACACCTACAAAATAGAAGACAAGTTATTATGATTCATGCATGAATGCAATGTCTTTCCATATGAGGAACACTCTGTCTTTCGATCCTGATTTCATCGAGACAGATAATAATTTGACAACAACATTCTGACATCAATCCTCTGGTTTCACCATACGGATCAGAGAGTTATGATTTAGCAAAGATATCACCCGACCATGTGTGTGTTATGTGAGTGCGCACAGAAAAGCAAATAAAGCTTGAAGATCAATCATTGAATGACAATAACCACTATATATCAAAAGTGCACCACACGTGCAAAAGTCGTACATCAGGCTTGATACAAATCAAGTTACAATTCTCCAGAATTAGAAAGAAATACAAGCAAATGAATTCCGTCAACATGCCTGACGGTAATCCACACATGATAATAACTGCGATAAAAGTCTAGACTGAAGAAGGTCCCACAGAAGGCTCTACGTCATCAACTATCTTGGTAAACTTCACGGCGAACCTGAGCTCAGTGTTCTCCTGCTGAAGTCTTCCCACCTCTTTTTGATGAATCTTCATCTGACGGAAATAATGGTCCCTCTCAGCAAGATAATGATCTCTCTCAGCCACCATCTTTGCTTGCTCTTCTTCCTTAACTTTCAGCTTCGCTTCCCACTCGGCAGTAAGGACTTTGCCTCTAGCTTCCCTTTGAGTCTTCACAAGGATTTGTCTTCTCTTCTCATCTTTAATGACCTTCAAAGCTCTAGCCAACTTCTCCTTGGTGATGTCGTGATCCTTCGTAGATGACTCTAACGCTTGGCTGATCTTGCGGTAATAGGCGGTGTCTATCTCAAAATGCTTCACCACAAGAGCATGGCTCTTAGCCTGGTCTTTTTCTTTCCCTTTGACTTCTTGAGTTGCCATTTGGATTCTAGCAACACTCATCTCCAACTCAGTCTTCTCTGCTTGCAGCTGATCTCTTGCCTTCTTCATCTCAAGGAATTCCTCCATGCTGACAGAAGAACGTGGCCCCTCAATCAACGGATACCAAGGATCACCCCCAGGAAATGGTAGATGCGTGAGCTCAATCCTCTTTCTGAGCCAATCATCAAATGGAGGAAAAGACCTACTATTAACCTTACCAAAAGGAACCTTGCCCTTCCTCTGAATGTGGCGCCATGCTCCAGACACTTGCCTCAATAATGTCTGATTACCCTCAGCCGGGAAGTAGAAAGACTCCTGAATCTCATACTCAAGAGGAGGAACCTCCATAGCAAACCCCATCTGTCTCTTAAGAAGCACCGGGTTGTAATTAATACAACCTTGAACTCCTATAAGAGGCACATTGGGAAAACTCCCGCAACTGCAAATGAAATCTCGTCCAGCCATACCATTGTGAGTCCAAGCTATGTCCTTGGCTCGCAAACCCATCAACTTGATTGACCATTTGGCAGTATGATCCAGAAAGACAAAGGCACCTCTGGAAGGCAAATATCCCATGAACCACTTGTACAGCAGTTGAGCACAACATCTAATCAATCCCCCACGCCGCTTCTCGTTCCGATTATGGACCGAGTAATAGACATCCCCAACCAAGGTAGGAATGAGATTCCTCTGCACAAACAACCGGATGGCATGAATGTCCACAAAGTTCTTCTGATTAGGGAACAAGATGATTCCATAGACGCTCACAGCAAGCAGAGCACAGACAGCCTTCCAATCACCCAAAACAACATGTTCCTTAGCCTTAGCTTCCAAGAAACTCAGATGAAAATCGGGCAACTTTCCCTTCTCCTTCAGACCTCCCTTAGTCACCTCGGGGCTCAAATAAAGAGCACGAGAGATCTCACCAACATCGGGTTCTTCCTTAGTGGCATAGAAAGGAACCTGATCTCTGATATGAATACCCAGGATACCGGTATAGTCCTCCATCAAAAGTCCCAACAAATAATCCGGGAATACAAAGCATCTCAAACCAGGATCATAAAACTGGAGAAAAGTATGGATGGCGCTCCTATCCCCATCTGTAAGCCTGAAAACCATCTTCAGAATACCACCATAAACCTCACGGAACATCCCCACACGGTCAGGTGTAATCAATGCTATCATATCTCTCAGCACGCCAATCTCTGAGTCGAAGAAACTATAGACAACATCGTCTTTCAAGCCAGTCCTCATATCTGGAACAAAGAAGTCTCTCAACCAGGATCTCAATCAATAATGTCCCCTGCATATGGATAAACACGAATTAGATGCGGATAAATGCAAAATGGGAATGATGCTGATGTATGAATGCAATGCACTGTGCCATCCTCCAAGTCATCTGAACATCAACTGCACTGAGTTCCGATCCCCGAACTGATCACAATCATCTGAGGGACTGAGTAACCACAATTCCGACTCGGGGTTCCGAAATAAACGGAACCTGAGGACACACCACCATCGTCCCCGGAAAACCACTGACGGGATAATCAACAAGATCCTCTGAACAAGTAACCCCAAATTCAACCCGGGGATCCGAAATAAACGGAACCCGCTGATAAATACCACTGACAGAACTCCGGCGTCTCAGAAATAAATATCCATAATTCGACTGAACTAAAGTCACCATCAGAGAGTCACCAACAGAACTTGCATCTGCCAGAATCAAACCCTCCCCTCACAGGTGATTTCTATAAGGTCATCCTAAGGCGGAGAATGGTCTCGACAATCGGACAAGATACTCAACGGGTTTGCCCTTTCGGGTGTGCCGTTACAGCTCTCATAAGATCATCTAAACCAAAGATCTGGGAAAGAACGGTCGCCGAAGTCAACAACTCAAAAGAGGTAACCCAACCAAAGTGGACTACTCCACCCGGAAGAGCTCTCTCAGATGAACCTCGTCCGACTGTGGTATGTCACGTCGCAACAACATGTTGATCCAACATGTGAGGAGACATGAGACCACGCTAATCCTAGGTGTATACTCGGGCCTGGGTTTTAGCCCCACTCAGAACACCCATCCAAAATCAAAGGAACCAAACCTGTCCAGAATCCAGCACAATGATAATATGATGCATGCAAACATATATGCAAATATATACACAACATAATAATCATAAATGCAATAAATAGAGCAGTAAAAGCAACTAAAACTACCCTAAAGAGCGCTAGGATTGACTCGCTTAGGGAAGATGGACCAGCAAGAGGTCAACTTTAAGTCCCCAACAGAGTCGCCAGCTGTCGCAACGCGAAAAACAACCGGCGAAAAAAAACAAGTTCACAGAGCCGCCACCGACGCTATTCATCCTATGACGGAAAGGAAGCACAGGACTAACCTAAGAAATGGGAAAGGAATGGTCTTACGACCAGAGATTACAAGGTACGGGAGTCGGTTACGCAAGGGGAAGGTATTAGCACCCCTTCCGTCCGTCGTACTCGACGGGATCCACGCTCAAAAGAATAGGAAAAGGTTGCTAAATAACTGCTCAAAGAATCTGCACAAACACTGGAATAGTAAAACAGGTGAAGGAAAACGGAGGAAGGGGACTCCGCAGGATGTCGCATCCTGGGCCTACGTAGTTTGTCAAAAACAAACATCAGAGTCAACGTAGTTCGGGGAAATGGGAAACATGCTCGCTAGGATATCGCATCCTATGCCTACATATCTTCTCTATCCAGAGTAAGAATCAGAGCACTCGTAGCTCGGCTAACGCACGCCGAAACAAACACTAAAAAGAGACGCTGATGTAGCGGTGTATTCGTCGCCATATGATTTATCAATTAAATCATAAGCAAAGCATACAATGAAGTTTCGTGTCGCCACCGCACTTTTATTTATCCAAAGGACTGGCTAAAAAGCGAACAAAAGCCTAAGAAGTTTTACACGTAGAAAACTAATAAAAGATCAGAGAGTCTGGGTAAGGGGTAAATTACGCAATGGGAAGGTGTTAGGCACCCACTACGTCCTAGGTACTCCTAGGGAGCCCTTTTCACACTTGTTGTAAAAGATTGTTATTTGTTAAGACATATGCATTGTGCAAACATGAGTGAGATGGCGAGGAAAGAATGTACAAGTTTTATTGGGTTTGAGCGGATGAACCCGCTGCCTACGTACCTTCCATCAAAGGTAAGGATCAAAACGTCGTAGTTCGGCTAAAAGATTTCCAAAAGTGAGTTGGATTCAATTTTAAACAATAGCACTGAGGCTTTTCATTATCAACGGGAGAACACTCGACCCAAACCAACATCCACCATGCGAGGATAGCTTCGACGTACGAGAGGGGTTAACCCTATTTTCAGTACGGAAGTCTTACTGTCGACTCACTAAAGATAAGGTGAGGTTTACATCAACCACAATGATAATTGAAACCTACGGCTAATGCATGAAAAGATTAATGGACATGGCCAAAACAAGTGAATGAGTGAAGTTAATTGATTGTGATTATGAAAGTGAAGTCAAAGTATGATTAAGATTAATTCAAAAGAAGTATTATGAAATGGAGCTTGCAAAAAAAGAGTCAAGGACTTGAATCCAGGTTTTTAGTTTGAAAACATGAAGAAGTTTGCACAATGTCTATGTCAAGTTTAAGATCAAAGTGTGAAAAGGTTCTAGGACACAATGAGGATGAATGAGTGAGGATGGAAAGTAAAGCTTCTCAGGAGGTTCACTTCTTGAGATCATATAGAGGATGATTCAAGGGTGTCCTTTGGAATGGGAAGTAAGTAATGATAAAGTAAACAAACAAATGATACCGGATGCCACTCAATGGTCTTACTCCAATCTCACAAACAAAAGCGGATATCAGATACCAATGGCTGGGTTTACACCAATCTCCTAAAACAGAACTGGATATCAGAGGCCATTCAATGGTCTTACACTAATCTCCTCAAAAAGAAAACAATGAAGAAATATGGAAGTCAACTGCCAGCTTGTGGGACTTAGGTTAACTCCACACATGATCATAGGAAAGCAAATGCCAACTTGAGGGACTTACAATTGCATCCTCTCACAAACAAAGAAAGCAAAACAGGGGTGTCAGATGCCAACTTGTGGGACTTACTCTAACACACAGTATGATCCTAGGAAGACAAATGCCAACTTGTGGGACTTACAATTGTATCCTCACATACAAACAGTACAACAAAATAAGATGAGTGGCCAATGTGATGGACTTATACTCACTTCCATATCATAGGAACAAATGCCAACTCGTGGGACTTACAATTGTCCTCAATGGGTAAACAACAATAGTGATGTCAAACAGACAAAAGAGATGCTCATGCATTAATGGCAATTGATGATGATAAATGCATAACATACAGGCAAGCAAGTGCATATGAAGCAATCAAACAATCAATGAGAATCAAACAGCACACTCTATAGCCAAACAAGGGGCTCACACAAGAGGGCTTGACTATAAAAGTCCACTGTAATGGGTGAAGGTCGCTCTTAACCTTGCCATTGAGAGGCTAAGGTGAAGCAGATGAAAAGGAGATGAGGGGTGTGCCTCATTGCTTCTATCTCAAATCAGAGAGAGCATCAAAGAAAGTGTGGGAGTTCAGAAAGTAGGAACTCTCTCCACATTATTGACTCGATCGGATCTTGGGTATTTATCTCAATGCTTCTACCAGGTACTGGGAGCAAAGAGAGGACACACTGAATAGTGGGGGATAGATTGCTTATCCCTACCTTCCACCAACTGCCTTACTTGAAGGACTTTTCCTGCTGAGGACAAATATAAACAAACACAGGCATTGCCTCTTAAGGAGGACTTCAGACAGTTTGCCCGGTCAAATAACAGACCGGGTCTCCAGACTACATGAAGAAGAAGTAATTATACCTCAAAAGCAAATGCTAAAATAGCAAAGCAAGCAAGTTCAGAGAACTTAAGCAACTAAAGTACCTGAAAAAGTCAAACTTATTAGTAAACAAGTCAAAAGTTTAAATCAAAAGAAATGGCAAACAGTCAACACAGGGGATCAACTGAGCAAAGCATAAGACTCAAGTTATGAGTCCAACCATCTGCAAAACAAAGGTTAGCATAGGATAAACAAATCAAATTCAAACAAGTTTGAATGATCTTTGAAGCACTGTGCTCAACCTGAAACAGATGAACTCAACATAAGTCCAAAGGACCACTAGGACTAGCCTAGGGTCAAACATGAAAGAAGAAAGTCAAGGCAGCAAGAAAAAGTCAACTCAAAGTCAAAGTCAAACATTTGGGAAGCTAACACACTTGGGCTCACAATCATATCATGCATCATTGTCATTTCAAGAATCAAAGAAGTCAAAACATGGCAAAGGGAAGCACACAAAAGTCAACAGAATGACTTGCATCAAAAGTCAACCCAAACAATTCCAAAAATTATGAAATAAATCACACTCAATCCTAACATCCAACATGGTAGACATATAAAATTTCATGGCATTTGGATGAGAGGAAGGCAGTCAATTAAAATCATGAAGCCATACCAAATTCAAATAAGCATGGTGAAAGTCAACAAGCATGGGTCACCTTCAAAAAATCATATCAATTGGAAAACAGAAGATAAATGAATGAGATTAACACCAATGCAAAGCTTGAGATGTCTAGTTATCACATATGAAATTTCATGGTCATACAATATGATTTGAGAATTTCACAAAAGATTTGGCAATGCATAGCACCAAAAGTCAACAAATGACCAAGCATGGAAGAAAATTCACAATCAAATGGAAAACAGCAAGATTAATTCCACGAAAATTCATAGGTGAAATAGACATACAAAGGATCATTCATGCAAAATTTGGAGTCATTTGGATGTAGGGAAGTATGTGAACAAAATTTGTGAAGATGCATGTTCATGGTATAGCAACAATTGTAACACATGACTTCAAAAAATCATAACTCCCAATCCACAAATGATAAATGCACAAAGTCTATATGGAGACAAAGGTCAAAGTGTCTAGTTTCATCACAAAAAAATTCAAAGGCAATGGATATAACATGACAATTTCACAATTGAAATGGCAAAGGGTGTCATTTTGGCATACATGTCAAGAAAATATTTGTCATTTAAAATCCAGACCATGGAAAATTAATTAAAAATCATGATTAAATAAAGAACACATTCATGAACATGTGGAAAAAATTTCAAGATTTTTTGATGAAAATTGAATGAGAAATAAATTGTGGAAATTGGATGAAATTATGGATGAAATATGAACACAAGGCATGGCAAATGGGGTCAACATAAGTCAACGCAGTGGCAAACTAGTAATTCTGGGTTCATTAAACAAAACTACAGCGTTTTGATGTATGGCAATGAAATAATCTGATTGGCTCTCAGCCAATGGAATAGTGACCGAGCCAATCAACTCAAACTCTGGGTTTTAAGAAAAAAAAACCCTAAGGTTTCTAACAGCATGGCCAAGGCAAATGGACTCATATTCATGGACAACAGTCGACAAACAGCATCAAAGTGAATCATGGCACGAAACATCATCATCATGCAATGTCAACCCACATTAGAACAAGCACTCATGGGAAATTCTGGGAAGGGTTCTGTTCTATGGTTTAAAAAAAACAGCATACAACCATCATCATCATGTAATCAATCAACTGACATTTCAATAGCACAGTAACAGCATGGCATTATCTTCATGTTCATTAACAAATCAAAATCAGACAACAGCATGGTAACTACATGATAACACACTCATGATGCTCACACAATAATCAAACAGCAACCAAAACATACATGAGCTGGATTTTCTAAAAAGAATAACAGGGTTTGTCACGGCATGGTTTAGCAACATGGTCTTGAAACTTGGTTCATTAATATCATCAAACCAAGCAAAACAAGTAACAGCATACAACATATTCGAATGGATTTTCATGGGCAATGTTGAAGTTGCAAAACAGCAGGGCATTGGCAACATGTTCATGGTATTTCCAACATCAAATACGAAATTCGACCAGCACAACAGCAGCATAGTATTTGGTTCATGCAACATTATCCAGCTACTAATAAACATGAGCATGAAAAAAATTCTGGACAGGTTTTAAGCAGCAACAACATTCATCATGCAATCGACCAAAAGTGGAATCCAACAAAAGCACTCAAACAGCAGGACATTGGCATTGCAAACACTCAACAACACAGGAGCTTGGCCAACAATTACAACAGCATAGCATAATTATGGACAAAGTGTTTGGTTTAATCAACAGCAGCATTCATCATCCACATGTTATCATCATGAACAAAAGCAAACAAACAGCATGGTATTCACCATGGTATTACCAACACAAGATCACTTAGCATGGTACACAACAAGGTTCATGTAACTAGGGTTTGGCAATGGCAGCATGTATTCATGGTATCTTCATGCAACATGAGCAAACACAACAGCCAATGTTCATGCAGCAAGAGTTTTAACAAAAGGCAGGGCAATCATGTAATGTCCATACAGCAATCAAACAACAGCAACATACATCAATTCCACTCCAAGGTTCATCAACATCAAACAAAATTCGAACAAAAACACATAATAACATGGCACTGGTACAGGTTTGTTTATATGACCAACATCATGAGAAAATCAATCTCAACCAAGAGGCCCAATTTGCCTGGCAACTAAACATCATCTCCAAATGGCATTAAACAGAAAAGCAGACACAGTTCAAGGAGATATTCTAGGCAGATCTAATGGATTTAAGAAACAGCAGGCATGAACATTTTCATCGAAGCTCAACATCAACCTATAGCATGGTCAGCAGCATAGCAGCAACAACATGATTATGCAGATACACATAATAACAGCAGGGGCACTTCATGGTATCTCCAAACATTCATCATTAATCAAGGAATTCAATAGCCTCATGCAGAAAAATGACACATGGTGTAGTAACCTTCATGCAATCAAAACTCCAACATGGTGAACAGCAGTGCAACAACAATGTTCATGCACATCCCAACGACAATCAAACATACACATTTATGCAGAAATTTTGGCAAGCTCTAGGGTTTATAACAGCAAGGTTTTAACAGTAACATCAACCAACAATTGTGAACAAACAAAACATAAACAGAATCCTCAATAATCCTGACCTATGAAGCACCATTAACATGTACATCAATTAACAGCCAAATACACATAATCATGAGCTCATGTACTGGGCAGGGTAGGGTTTCAAGACAGCAACAAGCAACTACCATCATGCATTCGACCAAGAACAAAAATCCCAAAATCAAAAATCAAACGTATGAATAGCATCAACAAACCTTCAGTATCACAATCACGGCATCAATTTTCAACAAATTATCACAACCAAACTAAACCAATGGAAAATGCATTTGTTCACCAAAATGTAAATCCAGATTTCAGACAGCATACTCGACCATTTTAGTTCATTCAAAGCTTAAACCAACCTACTAAACAAGATGTACACGGAACATGGCATGGCTTTGGATAATAAGGAATTCGAAAAAATACCAATGATGGAGCAAGTTGATGATGCAGTACAAAAGGAGGTGCTCCAGTTGACAAATGATGCTCAAAAGCACTCCCAAACAATACTTGGATGATGGAGGAAGCAAAGGTTGCTCGTGTCTTTTGGTAGTCTTCTCAGAATTTTCCAAAATGCCAATTTGCAAGAAGAGAGTGAGAGTGTGTTCTGCTTGGTAGGCTGTGTAAAATTAGGGTTCAAATGTCCAGAAGAAATGCTTTATATCACCTGCTTAAGGTCTGCTAATGGTATTATAACTTGGTTTAGTTCAAAATACCCCATTTGCTATTTTGCTAATTATGCATAAGTGAGTGATGGAGGGTGTATTTGCTCGAGTGGGCCTTAAACAGGCTGTAAACAGACTTGCCAAACTGCTGTTTTGCATCTGTTTTTGGTCTTACTAACAATGCCTTGCTCAAATGAAAATGATTGTACAATTTGCCAATTTGAAAAATGTGGAAAATGGAGGTGCAATGCTGCTTGAGTGGGCTGGAAAGGCTGCAGAAGGACATTCCAATTGCTGCTTGTGGTTGTACAGAAAATGCTGTATGTGTTTTGCTTATGTACTTCCTTTTTTGCACCTTTTGCCAATTTTGCATTTTGATTCAAAATGATGATGGAATGATGGTATGGACATGGTTTGGGAATTGGAACAAGTCACAAATATGATATGGAACATTTCCCAATTGACCAAATCAAGAAAAAGTCAAAAACTCAAAAAGTCAAAGTTTGGTCAAACTTTGAATTTAAATGCAAAAGGTCCAAAAATGCCATCTCGATTGGCAAGGTTTCAGGTCATGAAATTTATATTTTTGGAAAGAGGATGAAAAATGTGGTTTGTAGGAAAAAACCCCACCAAATTTGGCCTTATGGTTTGGGAGATATGGCCCTTTGAAGTTCACAAATTGATGAAAATGATTGGATCATATCTTGACAACCATACATGGGATTTGAGAGTTCTTGGACTTTTTGAAAATGGGAGAACAAGACCTTCAACTTTCATGTTGGGCAAAAATTCATTTGAAGCTTGTATCATGATGCAAGTTGAGGATCAAGAAGTTTCCATTTTTGGCAATTGAAATTACAGGTCCAGTTTCTATTTTGGGAAATTTTCTGATTGGCTTCAAATTCTTCCGTGATGTTGATTGCCATGACATATAAGACCTATTAGGACATGAATAAGCCCCTTCAAACCATTTCTATCCATCAAATCCAAAGAATCAACCACAGTTGACCAACTTTGACTTTCTAGGGTTTTTGGACTTGATTGTGTATTTCTGATGAATTCCAAACCCTAATTTCTTGAGACTTTGACTTCAAATGATGTAACAAGACATATGAACTCTTGATTGATGACCATGGTGCCCAAATCCCACAAGAATGGCCACCATCCACTGCTTTGATTGACTGTTGATTATCTAGGGTTTCTGACCTGGCTTTGCATTGACTGATGACATCCGAGCCTTCAACCCTTGACTTGAACACTTCAAGAAGACCCCCAAGGCATGTGAACTTGATGGACAAACCCTAGGGCCTTGATTCCTTGAGAAACACCTTTGCTTGATTGGTTGACTGACCTCCTGATCAGTTTGACCTAATTCTGCTTGCTTGCACTTGAGGCAACTGAGGACAATGCAATGCTATGCAATGTATCATGATATGCTATGACTTAATATGAAATGATATGCACAATGATAGGTGCAAATTTGAGGTGCTACAGCTGCCCCTATTCAATCAGCTGGGAACCCGAACGGATGATAGCAATGGCTGTCAGACTTTCAGGGTAAACAGGGATTGAATACAAAAGAACCGTAGAAATTTGCACCGACTGGGTATAATACAAACAAACCACGTCATTTACTGATGACAGCTGCACGACAGCTTCAGAAAAGGAAAACCATTTACCGATGGTTGGAAACTGGAACCTTGATATTTACCGATATCAACTTCAGCACGACCATTTACCGATGGCGGCTGGGGAAAACAAACTTCTGAAAAACAAAACCATTTACCGATGGTTAAAACTTGATATTTACCGATATCAACTTCAGCACGACCATTTACCGATGGCGACTGGGGAAAACAAACTTCTGAAAAACAAAACCATTTACCGATGGTTAAAACTTGATATTTACCGATATCAACTTCAGCAAAACCATTTACCGATGGTTGCTGGGAAGTAATGAGAAAAACAGAACCATTTACCGATGGTTGCTTCAAAGCAAACTTGATATTTACCGATGTCAAGGCCATTTACCGATGGCTGCTGCAACTGGGAACTCGATATTTACCGATATCGAAGAAAACTGGGCCATTTACCGATGGCATCTCCGCTTGGGGAGGAACAGAATCTTTGTGATGATACCAGACAAACCGTTTACCGACGACTTCTGGGGATTTTGATTTTATTGATAAGAGAACAAAGAATGACCAGACATTTACCGATGACTGGGTGAGACACGATGTTTACCGACATCGAAAGATGATGTTTACCGACATCAAAAAGAATGACCAGACATTTACCGATGACTGGGGTGAGACACGATGTTTACCGACATCGAAAGATGATGTTTACCGACATCAAAAAGAATGACCAGACATTTACCGATGACTGGGATGAGAAATTTATTGGTGAGAGACAGACAAATATTTGCAACTGAAAACCAGATAGGGCATTTACAGATGACTCTACTGGGGATTTCTGTTGGGGATTATCAGACATTTACCGATGACTGAAGGAAAGACTCGATGTTTACCGACACCGAAACAATGGCGTTTACCGACACCAAAAAAATGACCAAACATTTACCGATGACTGGGTGGAACTCGATGTTTACCGACACCGAAACAATGGCGTTTACCGACACCAAAACAAAGAAGACACACGCGGGTGTTGACATGACACTTACTGGTATCACAAGAATCAAATCTAATGTGTTGAAAACAAGGCTGATCACTTGCTGGGAATCTCACTGGGGAGAAACAAACTTTCTGTCACCACTGGGTGAGGAAATAAACCTCTGTGGGGATAAGCAAATTCTGAATACTGTCGAAGCAACTGTAGCAGACTTGGTGCTGATGTCGAACAAAAAAGATCCGCCTCTGCCGGGGATACGGTCTGATGGGGTTTCGGACACATGAATGCATATGTTTGAATTTTTCTATGGCGTAATGCTCCATATGGAATGGAAATGCTACGCAGTTTGAGGATGCAATGATTACTATATGCGATGCAATATGATAAGAACTCTGCGGGGAGAGATACACAGGACGACTGTGCTGAGGAAATCTTCAGGATAAATCCACTGGGGGAACAACAATGGCAACTGCTGAGGAGCCAACAAAACAAGTCCGCCAGGGGAGAACAAGGCAACTCGCTGGGGAGTAATGAAACACCTCTGTTGGGGAGAAATGAATCAACTCTGCCAGGGGAAAACAGAGGGAAACCTGCTGGGGATAGCCCAATCAATCCATGAAAAATTCCGCTCGGGGAAATGAGAAGCTCCGCTGGGGAAGACAAACCAAGAAAACTCTCTGGGGATAAGGCTCAGACAATCCTCAGATATGATGAACTTTGCTTCGGGGAATATCTGTTACTCTGCCGGGGACGACCCACCATACAAGCAGAAACAACTCAGTTGGGGATGCGGATATCGATCTGCCACGATAACTCATCCAATCCTCTGGCGGGATAAACTCTGCTGGAGAGGTAACTGCTTCGCTGGGGAAGGCTTAAACAATCCAAAGTTAGGAGAATGATTCTGTCTGGGGAAAGCATTGCTGGGGAATGCTCATAGGTGACGACCTTATTGGGGAAAATATTCACAGATGACGATCTGCAAACCAGGACAACAGATGCCCCAGGGAGTACATGGACAAGATACGGTCAAGTGTCCTTAACATTCAAAATGATTTTCAAACGTTTTAATCTTTCTGCACGTCATTGTGTAGCCTTCATGTTTTTATATGCAATGTTTATCAAAAATTCGGACGTTTTTGCAAACAAAACAGTAAAAAAAACAAGAGAGCAATTTATCTGAATAACGACTTTTATTGATTGAAAGTGTGCCTGAAGAGGCAAATACATTGGGAAACAATTCCTAGGAAGAGGTAATTGCGCACAAAAGGAAAATAAACTATCCTAATGGCAATGTGAACATGGCATCCACTGTTTCCCAACTCTGTTATAACTCATAGATCATCAGTTTCCTCCCAATTCCTTGCTTTCGGAGAAGAATGACTGGACCGGTCACATCTTTAGAGATGGCAGCTGACGAAGCATGATGAAGTACAGATCACTCAGACCGTAGTCTTCGCTTTTAATCCCTCTTTTGGCTGGATCGCCCTTTCGGGTTTTCAATCCACCGGGATACCCATTTTTGCCTAAGCCGCCCTTGCGGGTTTTCGACTTACCGGGTGTACAATTTTTCACTTTATCCCTAACTTTTGCCCGAACCTTTTTTCTGTTTTTGGTTCGCCGGGATGCCCATTTTTGCCTGGACTCTTTTGTTCTTTTTGTCCAGCGGGTCAATTTTACGCGAAGTATTTTTTGACTACGTCTGAGTTGACAGGGGAAGGAAAATCTTCACCATCCATAGTTGTAAGCATCAAGGCTCCACCGGAGAAAACCTTCTTCACAACATATGGACCTTCGTAGTTAGGAGTCCACTTGCCCCTGTTATCTGTACCGGGAGGAAGGATCCTCTTCAAAACTAGATCGCCAGTTTGAAATGTCCGAGGACGCACTTTCTGATCAAAGGCTCGCTTCATCCTTCTCTGATACAACTGCCCATGGCAAACAGCTGCTAAACGTCTTTCTTCAATAAGGCTTAACTCATTAAACCTTGTACGAATCCACTCGGCTTCGTCCAGCTTGACATCCAATAATACCCTCAGAGAAGGGATCTCCACCTCAACTGGTAAGACTGCTTCCATACCATACACAAGGGAGTAGGGGGTTGCCCCAGTCGACGTACGCACTGAAGTACGGTATCCATGCAAAGCGAAAGGCAACATCTCGTGCCAATCTTTGTACGTAACGACCATCTTCTGCACAATCTTCTTGATGTTCTTGTTTGCTGCCTCTACAGCACCATTCATCTTTGGTCTGTAAGGAGAAGAATTGTGATGTTCAATCTTGAAATCTCTGCATAAGTCTTTCATCATTTTGTTATTGAGATTCGAACCATTGTCAGTGATGATTCTCTCGGGAACTCCATAACGACAGATGATTTCTTTCTTGATGAACCGAGCAACCACTTGTTTGGTGACGTTGGCATAGGAAACTGCTTCCACCCATTTGGTGAAGTAATCAATCGCAACCAAGATGAAGCGATGTCCATTAGAAGCAGTTGGCTCTATCCTCCCAATCATGTCAATGCCCCACATGGCGAACGGCCAAGGCGAGTTCATGACATTCAACGGGCTTGGTGGTACATGCACCTTGTCGGCATAGATTTGACACTTATGGCATTTCCGAGCATATTTGAAGCAATCGGATTCCATAGTCATCCAATAATATCCGGCTCTCAGCAATTTCTTCGACATTGCATGACCACCAGCGTGGGTACCAAACGAACCCTCGTGCACTTCTTGCATTAACATGTCTGCTTCGTGTCTATCCACGCATCTGAGCAAGACCATGTCAAAGTTCCTCTTGTATAGCACATCATCCTGATTCAGATAAAAGCTTCCAGCTAGCCTTCTCAGGGTCTTCTTGTCATTCTTCGACGCACCCTCAGGATACTCTTGAGTCTTGAGGAAGTTCTTGATGTCATAATACCACGGCTTATCATCAATAGCATTAACAGACTCGGCTGCAAACACATATGCAGGCCTCTCGAGTCGATTCACAGCAACATGTGGCACATGATTCCACCAATGAACCCTTATCATAGAGGATAAAGTAGCCAAGGCATCAGCCATCTGATTTTCGTCTCGGGGGACGTGATACAACTTCACCTTCTTGAAGAACGTCAGTATTCTTCTGGTGTAGTCTCTATACGGAATCAGATGTGGCTGGTTTGTATTCCAATCTCCATTGACCTGATTGATCACTAGAGCTGAATCTCCGAATATGTCGAGTGTTTTGATCCTCAGATCAATGGCTTCTTCTATTCCCATGATACAAGCCTCATACTCAGCTTCATTGTTGGTGACGTCGAATGTCAATCTGGCAGAGAAAGGTATATGAGCACCTTTGGGATTGATTAGCACTGCGCCAATACCATTGCCGTTCATATTCACAGCCCCATCAAACATCAGTGTCCACTTGTCATCAGGATCCGGTCCTTCCTCGACAAGCGGCTCTTCACAGTCTTTCGTCTTCAGATACATGATGTCTTCATCAGGGAATTCAAACATCATAGGCTGATAGTCGTCGATCGGTTGTTCGGCAAGATAGTCTGACAGAATACTACCCTTGATGGCCTTCTGCGACGTGTACTGAATGTCGTACTCGGTTAAGATCATTTGCCAACGGGCAACACGTCCGGTGAGAGCTGGCTTCTCAAAGATGTATTTCACAGGATCCATCCTAGAAATCAACAGAGTAGTATGGTTCAACATATACTGCCTTAGTCGGCGAGCAGCCCAGGCCAAAGCACAGCAAGTTTTCTCGAGCAGTGAATATCTTGTTTCACAGTCGGTAAACTTTTTGCTCAGGTAGTATATGGCATGCTCTTTTCGACCAGACTCGTCATGCTGACCCAACACACACCCCATCGAAGTCTCGGTGACTGAAAGGTACATGATCAGTGGTCTCCCTGGAACCGGAGGGATAAGGATTGGAGGGTTTTGCAAGTATTCTTTGATTTTGTCAAAAGCTTCCTGACAGTCATCATTCCATTTGATCGCCTGATTCTTTCTGAGCAGTTTGAAAATAGGTTCACATGTAGCAGTTAGATGAGATATGAACCTTGCAATGTAGTTCAATCTCCCTAAAAACCCACGGACTTGCTTTTCCGTCTTCGGTTCAGGCATCTCTTGAATAGCTTTGACTTTAGCTGGATCTACCTCAATCCCTTTTTCACTGACAATGAAGCCTAAGAGCTTCCCGGATCTCACCCCAAACGTGCACTTGTTCGGATTCAGCCTCAGTTTGAACTTGACTAGTCTGTCAAACAGCTTCTGCAGATTAACCAAGTGCTCCTCTTCTGTCTGCGACTTCGCAATCATATCATCCACGTACACTTCGATTTCGTTGTGCATCATGTCATGAAAGAGAGTCGTCATTGCCCTCTGATAGGTAGCACCGGCATTCTTCAACCCAAATGGCATTACTTTGTAGCAGAACGTGCCCCAAGGTGTAATGAATGTCGTCTTTTCCATGTCCTCTGGCGCCATTTTGATCTGGTTATAGCCTGAGAAACCGTCCATGAAAGAGAATACCGAGGATTGAGCCGTATTATCAACCAATACATCGATGTGAGGTAATGGGAAATCATCTTTCGGACTCGCCCTGTTCAAATCTCGGTAATCGACACACATTCTGACTTTGCCATCCTTCTTCGGCACGGGAACAATGTTGGCAACCCACGGCGGGTAACTTGTAACAGCCAGGAAACCTGCGTCCCACTGCTTTTGAACCTCTTCTTTGATCTTGACAGCCATATCAGGACTAGTTCTGCGAAGCTTCTGCTTGACCGACGGACACTCTTCTCGGAGAGGTAACCGATGCACCACGATGTCTGTATCCAGACCCGGCATATCTTGGTATGACCAGGCGAATATTTCCACATATTCTCTCAGCATCTCAATTAACCTCTTCTTGACAGATTCTTCTAAAGCAGCCCCGATCTTGATCTCTCTTCTGGCGTCCTCGGTACCCAGATTGACAATTTCCAACTCTTCCTGATGAGGTTGGATGACCCTTTCCTCTTGCTTCAGTAGTCTGACCAATTCTGCAGGGAGTTCACTGTCTTCCTCACTCTCCTCTTCAGCTTGGTAGATGGGATTGTTGAAATCATACTGAGCCATAACAGAGTCGTTCACAGTGGGTGCCAAAAGATCACTTCTGCATGTTTAATGTTTTGTTTTTAGAAAAAGATTTCAATAAAGTCACAAAAACAAAAAACATTGCCATTTTTATTGTTTTGAGAAAGTGGAAAAAACAGAAAATAGAAAGACAAAGATCTCAAAATTTGATTGAAAAAACGTCCTTTATTTATAAACATTGCGAACATGATGTGGCCCTACAATGAACCACTACGCCCTGGGCGGAACGTAGGGTTTTCATGCAAAATGAAAAAACAAAAGAAAATTACTCTGTCAGTAGAGTAACTTGGACCACATCTTCTGCTGTCCAGTTGTTGATAACCTCGCCTGGTGCACAAGGGCGGACCCAGACATCCAACTCATGATCACTGTCTTCACCATCAGTAGCAAAGACGTCCCCATGGTTCATCAGCCCAGCGCTGGTGAAGGTGCTCGGACCTGCTCGTATGCTCTGCTCTGCTTGGAGAGGCTCGTACCCAATGCCAAATTTGTCTTCCTTTACCGGCAAGTCAACCATCTTGCCCCAGCCTTCTGCTTTACCGGAGTCAACCACTTCTTTGGCTTGCTTGTACGACGATATTGAAGCACCTGGCTTCCTCTGCTCTGCACAAGCTACACCTTCTAATGCCACAGTCTCGAATGCCTGGCACAGGGTTTCGTGGATCTCGCCATCCACCTCAACATATTTGAATGAGGAGAGATGACTCACCAGAATCTCCTCTTCACCACAGACGGTCACGATCTGACCGTTCCAGACATATTTGAGTTTCTGATGGAGAGTTGACGAGACTGCTCCAGCGGCGTGTATCCAAGGACGCCCCAACAAACAGCTGTAAGCAGGCTGAATGTCCATTACATAGAAAACGATGTCAAAGGTCTCAGGACCTATCTTCACTGGCAAAGTAACTTCACCAAACACAGAACGTTTGGATCCGTCAAATGCACGCACTATCAGATCACTGGGAGTGAGCACGACTCCCTCGACATCTATCTTCTTCAGTATTTGCTTTGGAAGGACATTCAGGGACGACCCGGTGTCCACTAGTACGTGAGATAGAACAGCGCCCTTGCACTCCATAGTGATGTGCAAGGCCTTGTTGTGATTACGACCCTCAGGTGTTAGGTCTAGGTCAGTGAAACCTACACCATGCCTGGTACTCACGTTTGCTAGAACACCCTCCAACTGGTTGACCGATATCTCTTGCGGGACGTATGCCATGTTCAGCATTTTCAGCAAGGCGTCCCGATGTGCCTCAGAACACATCAGCAAAGAGAGTATCGAGATCTTCGACGGAGTCTGGTTGAGTTGATCAACAATCTTGTAATCACTCTTCTTTATGATCTTCATAAACTCCTCGACATCTTTCTGGAAAGAACCCTCAGCCTCCTTCTGAGCCGGTTCTTCATCAACCATTGTTTGCTTGCCCTTAGCCCTTGCAGATGACTCAGCAGCAGCATCTCTCACAGGCTGAGGAGCAAACAGTCGTCCACTCCTTGTGAAACCTCCCTGTCCTCCAACATTGTCCACCACAGGACTTGTAACAGCAGGGATCCTCACAGGAGCACTGATCGTAACTGGTGTTTGAACAATTGGCCTTGTCTGATTACCAGCCCTCCTATCCCGGCGATAGGCGTTGTCATAACTCCAGGGCACAGCCCTACTATTTTCATTCTGCCTTCTGCCAGGCGCAACAATAGTAGCAGGTGCTCTGATGGTTACCGGAGCAGAAATGGTAACCGGAGTATTGCTGGTGGTGGGTGTACTGGCAGCCCCACGCCCTCTTCCTTCAGCTGGCTTATAAAAAATGGTGACAGTAGACACTGCCCCATTATCTCTGGTAGCACGGCTAAACTGTAGACAGCCTTCGTCCATTAACTTCTGAACACCAGTCTTCAGCTGGTCACAACCATCCATGGCCTCTGAACAGCCCAAACAACCTTCTGAACAACCTGGGTCAACACCCCCCTCTAACAATCGGCCCTTGACGACCAACAGAGACGTCTGAACATCTTCGACATTCACTATCAGGTCTTCAGCTTCCCCATCTTCAATGTTATTAACCCTATGCCCCCCATGTTGCGGCATAGGATTGTTTACCACATTCGGAACCGGAGAGAAGTTGATTGTCTTGGAATCAATCAGATCCTGAACCTTGTGCTGAAACGCCCGACATCTTTCGGTATGGTGGCCTGGTGCCCCAGAGTGAAAGTCACATCTTACATTGGCATCATAGCCGGGTGGCAGCACGGTAGGAGTTGCCATCGTACGCAACTCTACAAACCCTAACCGGAGTAGTTCGGGTAGTAGCTCTGCGTAAGACATAGGTAAAGGATCAAATCTTCTATCAGGATTCAATCTCTGTCTCTGCTGAAAAGGACGTTGCTGCTGTTGCTGCTGTTGTTGAGGTCGTTGCGGTTGTTGTGGTTGTTGTTGAACTCTTTGTTGTTGTTGTGGACGTGGTTGTGGTGCAGGAATGGTCACTGCAGCTATTGGACGATACTGGTCCCTGTTTGTATTAGCTCTGTACACACCCCCTCTGTGCTGTACAGCATTGGTTTCTCCTTCTCTACGGCGAGGTGCCCCAGAGAAGGGTTTCTTCGAAGAAGATGAGGAACCAGCATCATGGATCCTCCCAGCTTTGATTAGGCTCTCAGTTCTTTCGCCGCAGATAACGACGTCAGAAAAGCTTCCGAATGGGCAGCTTCCCATCCGGTCCATGTAGACACCTTGTAGAGTGCTAATGAACATGTCAGTCAACTCCCTTTCCAGCATAGGGGGTTGAACTCTTGCAGCTAGTTCGCGCCATCTCTGGGCGTACTCTTTGAAACTTTCATTACCCTTCTGACACAAGCTTTGTAACTGAGTTCGGGTTGGAGCCATGTCCATATTGTGCTTGTACTGCCTGAGGAAGGCCTCACCCAGGTCTCTCCAGCACCGAATTGAATCCCGCTTCAATTCCATGTACCAATCCAAGGATGCCCCGGATAGACTATCCTGGAAGAAATACATCCACATCTTCTCATCGTCTGTATATGCGGATATCTTTCTGTAGTATGCCTGCACATGGGTGCGAGGGCAGGAGGTACCGTTGTATTTGTCGAATGACGGCGCCTTGAATTTGTGCGGGATTCTCAGTCCTTCAACCAATCCCATGTTCGTAACGTCAAAACCGAGGGAGTTTTGACATTCCATTGCTCTGATTTTCTCAGCAAGGGCCTCCACTTTGCGATCTCTCGCATCATTTCTACCCAACATGTTGTCGTCTTCGCTGAGCATAGTAAACAGATCCTCCTGTCTGTCAACAATCGGAATTCTGTTACGGACCGGAGCATGGATGACTCTGGGACTAACAACATCCGGAGCAATCGGTTGACCGTCGACTCGGATACCCCTCAACTCTTCACCCACAGCGTAGTTGTTGACGGGAATAGCAGCGGCAGGGACTTCAGGAACTGGGTTTCCTTCTTGCAGAGGCTGGTTGGGCGGTGGCAATGTAGCTTCTTGCCTCTGGACCATTGCTCGTAGCTCTTCTTGGCCTTGTGCGACCCCTTGCATCATGTGAATGAATTGGGCCATGCTTGCCCTCATTTCTGCCAACTCGGCTTGTACTTGATCCATGTTGCGTTGATGGTTGAGCCTCGTTGAGTAGCGGTGCGGCCTTTGGTCAGCTATCCTGTCTGGACACAGGAATCAAAGTGAGAAGATGGCCTGAGAACACCTGTTATGCAAATGAGATGAGTATGATGCATGCAATGCTTGTGCAAATGCTTTGTTTTCAAGGAACCCTTAGGGTATTGTTTGCAATATTTTGAATATTTAGACATTTTTGTTTGCTCACGGAAATATTTCATTCAATATATTTTGAGACAAAAAAAAAATACAGCGTTTCTGATTCATTACAAAGAGAAAAGGTAAATAACATCCTATGGATCCCTAGAAGCTCGGGATGCTGGAAGACGGGAAGTGCACAACTTCTTGATCTCCCTCTCATAGGCAGCCTCCATGTCAGCTTTCTCTTTGGCAAGTCGATCATACTTCCTCTTCCAGAATTTGGATGACTGAGGAAGTAGAGAAGTCCAAGTGTCGTTCGGATCGTCGATCACTCGGTGCTCGAGAAACTCAATCATAGCATCCTTCTCCTTGAGCTGCTGTAGCAATTCCTCTCTCTCACGGATCCAGGCACGCGAAAGGTCCTCCTCTCTCAACTCCTCTACACGTTGGGTAGGGAGGGTTGAAGGCCCAGCCACATCCAACGGTGTAGGTCTTGGATGATCGTACGGCATCAGGTAGGTTGCAGCTCTCTGTCTGACCCAAGAAGTATAGGGCTCCAAAGCAATGCAGCTCTTCGGACCCAACTCATTTCTACCCTTCTTACGGATACTGCGCCAAGCACGGACAAATCTGGCTTTCAGGCCTTGGGGATCTTTACCCTCCTGAAAGAACGCACCTTCTAACAGTATGTTATTAGGTTTATCCTTCAGGGGGAACCCAAGCTGACGTCGTGCAAGAATAGGATTGTAGGTAATCCCACCACATGTACCAAGAAGAGGCACATTAGGGAATTCCCCACAATAGTCGATGATCTGAACGGTATCGTACACGCGATCATACCAGGTGATATCATCATTGGTGAGAGACATGAGTCTCTGAGACCACCGTAGACATCCCTTATTCTCCTTGAAAGCGACTGTCTGCGGCAAGTGCGAAATAAACCACTTGTACAGCAGGGGTAAACAGCAGACAATGACTCCTCCATTCTTCATGTTCCTCAGGTGCATGGAGACATATGTATCACCCAACAAGGTCGGAACTGGATTAAGGACTGCAAAGATCCTAATGGCGTTCATGTCAACGAACTTGTCGAAGTTGGGGAACAGCACCAACCCATAGATGAGTAGCACAAACAGAGCCTCAAAGGCGTCCTCACTCATGGCCTTCCCATAAAAAGTAGCTTGGGAAATGAGGAACTCGGAAGGAAAACCCTGAATTCCGCCTTTGGTAGTCAGGTTAGCTCCAATCAGATCTTCATCTATGTGCAACAGACTAGCAATCTCTCGAGCAGATGGAATACTCTCTAGGCCACTGAACGGCACTTGATCCAGAATCGGAATCCCAATGAGGTGAGAGTATTCTTCCAAAGTCGGCAGTAGCTGGAAGTCTGGGAATAAGAAGCAACGATGCAACGGATCGTAGAACTGAGCAAGAGTACTCATCAACCCTTCGTCAACCTGAGTGGTGAGCAGAGGCAGAAGCTTCCCATAGCGAGCTTTGAAACCCAAAGGATCTAATACATATGATGTCAGATTCCTTAACTCTTTTACATCAGGCTGCTTGAAGCTGTATTTCTTTGTATGTCTTTTTGGTTTTTCCATTGTCTGAAAAATTTGCAAATAAACCCTTAAGTTCCTTGAACATTTTCTTTTTCTGATGATGACATGTATGCGGATGAGTGCATGAATGTATGAATGCAACAAACACACTCAAGAATCAAGCAAGTCACACCAAACAAAGGTCGTGGGAAAGCTCTATGTATCCCTAATATCAATCATCCATTTTGGTGGATTTAGGTTTTCACCTTATCGACACCCAAGTTCCATTGATATTAACGGTACATGAACCGGTTCAAACATCCCTAATATCAACCAGCCGCTTTGGTGGATTTTAGGTTTTGCACCCGATCCGGGATCCATTGATATTAACGGTGTTTGAACGACTCAACCACGAATCAAGGGTTTGTTGAGAGTCACGAGCATGGGGTCTCGGTTAAGAACCACCCAAAAGGAGTGTACTAGGGTTTAAACCTGCCAGACATGTTCTATCAGAGGTTCCCATAATCATCGTTCCATCTTTCGAATATTATCGGAGGAACGAATACTCGTATTCCAAGAATATTCTCAAGAGAAACTCTTATGAGTGTAGTATCGCGTGACAATCGTATCAGAACTGACATCTGAACGACCTCCGCACTACGGTCCTAAAAATAGGCCAAGATGGGTTTGGTAAACTAAGGTCCTTGGCTTCTGCGGCGCATGATTGAAAGAATAATGCCTAACCACAAATGACTTGTGTGACATTATTAGTTCAACATGACCTCCACCAAGTGAATGGGCTCGCAAGTCAACTGGCTAAGGAATACTCCACACCAGTCGACAAGACTATGCCATTCTCCTATCCTAGAGTGCACTCGAGTTCGGGTATAGAACTCATCTCACAGACCACCAAAGCAAACAGCAATGTACATCAAGCAATTCACACATTACAATCAATACAGTGATCCCAAATGGTACAAGAATAAATCAAATAACAAATAACAATATATCACAACAAAGGTGAAAAGTAGGCACTACCGCCAAGGAAGCTAGAATTCCCCAGCAGAGTCGCCACTTTTCTGTAGCGGTGTATTCGTCGCCATATGATTTATCAATTAAATCATAAGCAAAGCATACAATGAAGTTTCGAGTCGCCACCGCACTTTTATTTATCCAAAGGACTGGCTAAAAAGCGAACAAAAGCCTAAGAAGTTTTACACGTAGAAAACTAATAAAAGATCAGAGAGTCTGGGTAAGGGGTAAATTACGCAATGGGAAGGTGTTAGGCACCCACTACGTCCTAGGTACTCCTAGGGAGCCCTTTTCACACTTGTTGTAAAAGATTGTTATTTGTTAAGACATATGCATTGTGCAAACATGAGTGAGATGACGAGGAAAGAATGTACAAGTTTTATTGGGTTTGAGCGGATGAACCCGCTGCCTACGTACCTTCCATCAAAGGTAAGGATCAAAACGCCGTAGTTCGGCTAAAAGATTTCCAAAAGTGAGTTGGATTCAATTTTAAACAATAGCACTGAGGCTTTTCATTATCAACGGGAGAACACTCGACCCAAACCAACATCCACCATGCGAGGATAGCTTCGACGTACGAGAGGGGTTAACCCTATTTTCAGTACGGAAGTCTTACTGTCGACTCACTAAAGATAAGGTGAGGTTTACATCAACCACAATGATAATTGAAACCTACGGCTAATGCATGAAAAGATTAATGGACATGGCCAAAACAAGTGAATGAGTGAAGTTAATTGATTGTGATTATGAAAGTGAAGTCAAAGTATGATTAAGATTAATTCAAAAGAAGTATTATGAAATGGAGCTTGCAAAAAAAGAGTCAAGGACTTGAATCCAGGTTTTTAGTTTGAAAACATGAAGAAGTTTGCACAATGTCTATGTCAAGTTTAAGATCAAAGTGTGAAAAGGTTCTAGGACACAATGAGGATGAATGAGTGAGGATGGAAAGTAAAGCTTCTCAGGAGGTTCACTTCTTGAGATCATATAGAGGATGATTCAAGGGTGTCCTTTGGAATGGGAAGTAAGTAATGATAAAGTAAACAAACAAATGATACCGGATGCCACTCAATGGTCTTACTCCAATCTCACAAACAAAAGCGGATATCGGATACCAATGGCTGGGTTTACACCAATCTCCTAAAACAGAACTGGATATCAGAGGCCATTCAATGGTCTTACACTAATCTCCTCAAAAAGAAAACAATGAAGAAATATGGAAGTCAACTGCCAGCTTGTGGGACTTAGGTTAACTCCACACATGATCATAGGAAAGCAAATGCCAACTTGAGGGACTTACAATTGCATCCTCTCACAAACAAAGAAAGCAAAACAGGGGTGTCAGATGCCAACTTGTGGGACTTACTCTAACACACAGTATGATCCTAGGAAGACAAATGCCAACTTGTGGGACTTACAATTGTATCCTCACATACAAACAGTACAACAAAATAAGATGAGTGGCCAATGTGATGGACTTATACTCACTTCCATATCATAGGAACAAATGCCAACTCGTGGGACTTACAATTGTCCTCAATGGGTAAACAACAATAGTGATGTCAAACAGACAAAAGAGATGCTCATGCATTAATGGCAATTGATGATGATAAATGCATAACATACAGGCAAGCAAGTGCATATGAAGCAATCAAACAATCAATGAGAATCAAACAGCACACTCTATAGCCAAACAAGGGGCTCACACAAGAGGGCTTGACTATAAAAGTCCACTGTAATGGGTGAAGGTCGCTCTTAACCTTGCCATTGAGAGGCTAAGGTGAAGCAGATGAAAAGGAGATGAGGGGTGTGCCTCATTGCTTCTATCTCAAATCAGAGAGAGCATCAAAGAAAGTGTGGGAGTTCAGAAAGTAGGAACTCTTTCCACATTATTGACTCGATCGGATCTTGGGTATTTATCTCAATGCTTCTACCAGGTACTGGGAGCAAAGAGAGGACACACTGAATAGTGGGGGATAGATTGCTTATCCCTACCTTCCACCAACTGCCTTACTTGAAGGACTTTTCCTGCTGAGGACAAATATAAACAAACACAGGCATTGCCTCTTAAGGAGGACTTCAGACAGTTTGCCCGGTCAAATAACAGACCGGGTCTCCAGACTACATGAAGAAGAAGTAATTATACCTCAAAAGCAAATGCTAAAATAGCAAAGCAAGCAAGTTCAGAGAACTTAAGCAACTAAAGTACCTGAAAAAGTCAAACTTATTAGTAAACAAGTCAAAAGTTTAAATCAAAAGAAATGGCAAACAGTCAACACAGGGGATCAACTGAGCAAAGCATAAGACTCAAGTTATGAGTCCAACCATCTGCAAAACAAAGGTTAGCATAGGATAAACAAATCAAATTCAAACAAGTTTGAATGATCTTTGAAGCACTGTGCTCAACCTGAAACAGATGAACTCAACATAAGTCCAAAGGACCACTAGGACTAGCCTAGGGTCAAACATGAAAGAAGAAAGTCAAGGCAGCAAGAAAAAGTCAACTCAAAGTCAAAGTCAAACATTTGGGAAGCTAACACACTTGGGCTCACAATCATATCATGCATCATTGTCATTTCAAGAATCAAAGAAGTCAAAACATGGCAAAGGGAAGCACACAAAAGTCAACAGAATGACTTGCATCAAAAGTCAACCCAAACAATTCCAAAAATTATGAAATAAATCACACTCAATCCTAACATCCAACATGGTAGACATATAAAATTTCATGGCATTTGGATGAGAGGAAGGCAGTCAATTAAAATCATGAAGCCATACCAAATTCAAATAAGCATGGTGAAAGTCAACAAGCATGGGTCACCTTCAAAAAATCATATCAATTGGAAAACAGAAGATAAATGAATGAGATTAACACCAATGCAAAGCTTGAGATGTCTAGTTATCACATATGAAATTTCATGGTCATACAATATGATTTGAGAATTTCACAAAAGATTTGGCAATGCATAGCACCAAAAGTCAACAAATGACCAAGCATGGAAGAAAATTCACAATCAAATGGAAAACAGCAAGATTAATTCCACGAAAATTCATAGGTGAAATAGACATACAAAGGATCATTCATGCAAAATTTGGAGTCATTTGGATGTAGGGAAGTATGTGAACAAAATTTGTGAAGATGCATGTTCATGGTATAGCAACAATTGTAACACATGACTTCAAAAAATCATAACTCCCAATCCACAAATGATAAATGCACAAAGTCTATATGGAGACAAAGGTCAAAGTGTCTAGTTTCATCACAAAAAAATTCAAAGGCAATGGATATAACATGACAATTTCACAATTGAAATGGCAAAGGGTGTCATTTTGGCATACATGTCAAGAAAATATTTGTCATTTAAAATCCAGACCATGGAAAATTAATTAAAAATCATGATTAAATAAAGAACACATTCATGAACATGTGGAAAAAATTTCAAGATTTTTTGATGAAAATTGAATGAGAAATAAATTGTGGAAATTGGATGAAATTATGGATGAAATATGAACACAAGGCATGGCAAATGGGGTCAACATAAGTCAACGCAGTGGCAAACTAGTAATTCTGGGTTCATTAAACAAAACTACAGCGTTTTGATGTATGGCAATGAAATAATCTGATTGGCTCTCAGCCAATGGAATAGTGACCGAGCCAATCAACTCAAACTCTGGGTTTTAAGAAAAAAAAACCCTAAGGTTTCTAACAGCATGGCCAAGGCAAATGGACTCATATTCATGGACAACAGTCGACAAACAGCATCAAAGTGAATCATGGCACGAAACATCATCATCATGCAATGTCAACCCACATTAGAACAAGCACTCATGGGAAATTCTGGGAAGGGTTCTGTTCTATGGTTTAAAAAAAACAGCATACAACCATCATCATCATGTAATCAATCAACTGACATTTCAATAGCACAGTAACAGCATGGCATTATCTTCATGTTCATTAACAAATCAAAATCAGACAACAGCATGGTAACTACATGATAACACACTCATGATGCTCACACAATAATCAAACAGCAACCAAAACATACATGAGCTGGATTTTCTAAAAAGAATAACAGGGTTTGTCACGGCATGGTTTAGCAACATGGTCTTGAAACTTGGTTCATTAATATCATCAAACCAAGCAAAACAAGTAACAGCATACAACATATTCGAATGGATTTTCATGGGCAATGTTGAAGTTGCAAAACAGCAGGGCATTGGCAACATGTTCATGGTATTTCCAACATCAAATACGAAATTCGACCAGCACAACAGCAGCATAGTATTTGGTTCATGCAACATTATCCAGCTACTAATAAACATGAGCATGAAAAAAATTCTGGACAGGTTTTAAGCAGCAACAGCATTCATCATGCAATCGACCAAAAGTGGAATCCAACAAAAGCACTCAAACAGCAGGACATTGGCATTGCAAACACTCAACAACACAGGAGCTTGGCCAACAATTACAACAGCATAGCATAATTATGGACAAAGTGTTTGGTTTAATCAACAGCAGCATTCATCATCCACATGTTATCATCATGAACAAAAGCAAACAAACAGCATGGTATTCACCATGGTATTACCAACACAAGATCACTTAGCATGGTACACAACAAGGTTCATGTAACTAGGGTTTGGCAATGGCAGCATGTATTCATGGTATCTTCATGCAACATGAGCAAACACAACAGCCAATGTTCATGCAGCAAGAGTTTTAACAAAAGGCAGGGCAATCATGTAATGTCCATACAGCAATCAAACAACAGCAACATACATCAATTCCACTCCAAGGTTCATCAACATCAAACAAAATTCGAACAAAAACACATAATAACATGGCACTGGTACAGGTTTGTTTATATGACCAACATCATGAGAAAATCAATCTCAACCAAGAGGCCCAATTTGCCTGGCAACTAAACATCATCTCCAAATGGCATTAAACAGAAAAGCAGACACAGTTCAAGGAGATATTCTAGGCAGATCTAATGGATTTAAGAAACAGCAGGCATGAACATTTTCATCGAAGCTCAACATCAACCTATAGCATGGTCAGCAGCATAGCAGCAACAACATGATTATGCAGATACACATAATAACAGCAGGGGCACTTCATGGTATCTCCAAACATTCATCATTAATCAAGGAATTCAATAGCCTCATGCAGAAAAATGACACATGGTGTAGTAACCTTCATGCAATCAAAACTCCAACATGGTGAACAGCAGTGCAACAACAATGTTCATGCACATCCCAACGACAATCAAACATACACATTTATGCAGAAATTTTGGCAAGCTCTAGGGTTTATAACAGCAAGGTTTTAACAGTAACATCAACCAACAATTGTGAACAAACAAAACATAAACAGAATCCTCAATAATCCTGACCTATGAAGCACCATTAACATGTACATCAATTAACAGCCAAATACACATAATCATGAGCTCATGTACTGGGCAGGGTAGGGTTTCAAGACAGCAACAAGCAACTACCATCATGCATTCGACCAAGAACAAAAATCCCAAAATCAAAAATCAAACGTATGAATAGCATCAACAAACCTTCAGTATCACAATCACGGCATCAATTTTCAACAAATTATCACAACCAAACTAAACCAATGGAAAATGCATTTGTTCACCAAAATGTAAATCCAGATTTCAGACAGCATACTCGACCATTTTAGTTCATTCAAAGCTTAAACCAACCTACTAAACAAGATGTACACGGAACATGGCATGGCTTTGGATAATAAGGAATTCGAAAAAATACCAATGATGGAGCAAGTTGATGATGCAGTACAAAAGGAGGTGCTCCAGTTGACAAATGATGCTCAAAAGCACTCCCAAACAATACTTGGATGATGGAGGAAGCAAAGGTTGCTCGTGTCTTTTGGTAGTCTTCTCAGAATTTTCCAAAATGCCAATTTGCAAGAAGAGAGTGAGAGTGTGTTCTGCTTGGTAGGCTGTGTAAAATTAGGGTTCAAATGTCCAGAAGAAATGCTTTATATCACCTGCTTAAGGTCTGCTAATGGTATTATAACTTGGTTTAGTTTAAAATACCCCATTTGCTATTTTGCTAATTATGCATAAGTGAGTGATGGAGGGTGTATTTGCTCGAGTGGGCCTTAAACAGGCTGTAAACAGACTTGCCAAACTGCTGTTTTGCATCTGTTTTTGGTCTTACTAACAATGCCTTGCTCAAATGAAAATGATTGTACAATTTGCCAATTTGAAAAATGTGGAAAATGGAGGTGCAATGCTGCTTGAGTGGGCTGGAAAGGCTGCAGAAGGACATTCCAATTGCTGCTTGTGGTTGTACAGAAAATGCTGTATGTGTTTTGCTTATGTACTTCCTTTTTTGCACCTTTTGCCAATTTTGCATTTTGATTCAAAATGATGATGGAATGATGGTATGGACATGGTTTGGGAATTGGAACAAGTCACAAATATGATATGGAACATTTCCCAATTGACCAAATCAAGAAAAAGTCAAAAACTCAAAAAGTCAAAGTTTGGTCAAACTTTGAATTTAAATGCAAAAGGTCCAAAAATGCCATCTCGATTGGCAAGGTTTCAGGTCATGAAATTTATATTTTTGGAAAGAGGATGAAAAATGTGGTTTGTAGGAAAAAACCCCACCAAATTTGGCCTTATGGTTTGGGAGATATGGCCCTTTGAAGTTCACAAATTGATGAAAATGATTGGATCATATCTTGACAACCATACATGGGATTTGAGAGTTCTTGGACTTTTTGAAAATGGGAGAACAAGACCTTCAACTTTCATGTTGGGCAAAAATTCATTTGAAGCTTGTATCATGATGCAAGTTGAGGATCAAGAAGTTTCCATTTTTGGCAATTGAAATTACAGGTCCAGTTTCTATTTTGGGAAATTTTCTGATTGGCTTCAAATTCTTCCGTGATGTTGATTGCCATGACATATAAGACCTATTAGGACATGAATAAGCCCCTTCAAACCATTTCTATCCATCAAATCCAAAGAATCAACCACAGTTGACCAACTTTGACTTTCTAGGGTTTTTGGACTTGATTGTGTATTTCTGATGAATTCCAAACCCTAATTTCTTGAGACTTTGACTTCAAATGATGTAACAAGACATATGAACTCTTGATTGATGACCATGGTGCCCAAATCCCACAAGAATGGCCACCATCCACTGCTTTGATTGACTGTTGATTATCTAGGGTTTCTGACCTGGCTTTGCATTGACTGATGACATCCGAGCCTTCAACCCTTGACTTGAACACTTCAAGAAGACCCCCAAGGCATGTGAACTTGATGGACAAACCCTAGGGCCTTGATTCCTTGAGAAACACCTTTGCTTGATTGGTTGACTGACCTCCTGATCAGTTTGACCTAATTCTGCTTGCTTGCACTTGAGGCAACTGAGGACAATGCAATGCTATGCAATGTATCATGATATGCTATGACTTAATATGAAATGATATGCACAATGATAGGTGCAAATTTGAGGTGCTACAGCTGAGACGTCAAAAGAAACACTCAATAGGAAACAGAATGCCAATCCATGGACTTACATCCGACTCCAAACAAACAACACAAATAAGGAAACAGAATTCCAAACATGGACTTACATCCGACTCCAAACAAATAACACACACAAAAGGAAACAGAATGCCAAACCTGGACTTACATCCGACTCCAAACAAACGCACGCTAACCAGCGAACACCAAATCAAAAGGTTATCAGATTGACAAGCTAATAAGGAGTCTGGAACTCGAGCCTAATAGTTGTCACACAAAACACACACAAAAAGAAAAAGGTTTACAAACAAAAAGGGTGAACACACTCAAAAAACAAAAGGTTGCCCGGAGAGATCTCGCACGATCTCCTGCCTACGTATCTCATTTGGTATGAGAATCAGGGCGACGTAGTTCCCCTTAACAGGGGAGAAAATCTCTCCTAACCAGAGACCAGGGAAACAACAGACTAAAAGGGAGACTAACTCGAGCCTAATAGTTGTCATGCAATCCACAATCCCTAAGTTGAGATTTCTAAACAGAACCTAACTCACACAGGAAGCAAGTCAGTTCAAACAGCAAGTAAACACCAATCACAAATGATCAAGCATCACACTCTATATACAAACAAGAGGCTCAGACAGATGGTTGGGCTTTAGTCAAGAGGGGTCATATCAACCTCGACAAACAAGCCAAAACTGTAGGGGTATGCTGAAGCTCTTAACCACTAACATTGAGAGTTAGGGTGAAGCTGATGAAATGATGGAAATGAGGATCAGACGTCATGCTCTTAACCCTGGCCTGGGTGAGCTCAAATCCAAGAAAGCGTGGGGATCCAGAAAGAGAGACCCTATTCCACTTGACTGACACTATACAAAGATCTTGGGTTGTGTTCAAGAGTATCAGCACGTAGTGCGAGCATAATGAACGACTCACTGAATAACAGGAGATTGATTGCTAATCCCTTCTATCTGTCAATTGCCTTTTCACTTAGGAGGACTTAACAAGTAACATGCCTCATTTGGAGGTCTTTGGCACAAATGTAAACAATCACAATCATTGCCTCTTAAGGAGGACTTCAGCCAAATGCCTGCCAAAAAAAGCGACAGGGCTTCCAGACTACATGGAGTGAGAAGGCTAAACTACCTCAGTGGTGTATCAACCACACTCCAAAGCAAAGCAAAAGCTAGCTAGCAAGCGACTAATGTACCTGTACAAAAGCTAACCAGTTAGTATCTCAGACAACCAATCAGAAAACACATAGTGAAACCAATGCAACTGTACACAATGCAAGTCATAAGTGCAAGCACTCAAGTGAGTTCATCACACCAATGGACCTACAACACAACAAAGGTTAGTAATCAAAGCAACTTGCATCTCAAGTAATGAGACCAAACCAAACATTAGTGCTAAATGTTCAATACCTGAAACACAAAACACAATTGGTGAGTACAAACCACTAGTACAAAGACTAGGGTCAAAGGCAAGTCAAATAGTCAAAACAGAAGTCAATATTCCACATGAAGCACATTCAATCAAGTAAGAAAAGGTCCTCAAAAGGATCAAACTCAAATCATAAGGCAAATCCATCACATGATCCATGTAACACAAAGACAAGCAAGGTGCACACAATTGGACATCCAAATAAGAAAATCCAAATTAAAACAGAAAAGCATCCAATGATCATGAATTTTTTTATGTGAATTCAACATGTTATGAACATACATCATGCAAAAAATTAGATCCAGAAGAGTTCAAATGGCATATGTATGAAAATGCACAAATGCAACATCAAATATGTGACACAAATTGTCACACCATATGTTCATGTGTCCAAAACAGTGATGTCAAATGATAAAAATACCAAACCAAAGCCAAAAAATCACATCACATGTTAGGATTGAGCATGTCAAATTTCAAGTCAATTGGATCAACCATGAACACTTCACAAAGCAATGAATTCAACATGTCAAAATGAATACAATGTCCAATCAAAAATCAACAAATAAAAATCCAGAAAGGCACAAATCATGAAAATCATATGAAAAAAAATACTAGACATTTAAACAAACATGTGAAAAAAAGTTTGGATCAATTTGAAGCATCCTACTATTTTTTATGGATTTTTGAAGTTGCATGAAATATTTGAAATAATAAAAGAAATATGGAAAATGAAAATCAAATGAAGATGATAGAACATGCCTCAGCCAAGGTTCGAACCAGCGCGCCAGGGATCAAAATGAGCGCTTAAAAATAGAATTCAGAAAAGCACATGGCCAAGGATCGAACCTACACACTTAAGGTTCCATGAGCGCTAATTATTAAATTCACAAACACACGCCAGACCAGTATCGAACGCGCGCTCTCATGGTTGAAGGCGCTTTGAGACCAGAACGCAACGTTTTACCAGGAAACCCTAGCACTGTAGCAGACGGCGGAGCAACCGTCTTCTCCGGCGAGATAGGCGGAGCTCCGCCACGAAAATTCCCAGAATCCGATGAAATTTATATGGATCGAAAGGTTTTTCCATGTAGATCTCAAATATCACATTATCTAAGCCTAATTCTCCATGGATCGTTCAAATCGAAGGCGAGAAGTTCCTAGATCTAAACTTATATTCCACATATCTCACTCATTTCTTAACCAAAGTTAATTCTAAGCATATCAGAATCATCAACATAACAGGCTCTATATAATCATGTATATGAAAAGGAAAATAGTGAAGGTCGAAAATCCACCTACTTGGAATGGCAGTGCACTATTCACGCGTATTCAGGCTTCCAAATGATCCAGATCTGCTCCAGTACTTGTATCTTGAAGCTTTGTGTATAAAGAAGCACTTGAATCCACCTGAATCTTATTAAATTTCAAACTTCCATTGACATGTTCATGCACTTGTGTAACTCAAATCTGGACCAATTTCTTCGAACTAAAGCTTGATTCCTACTCAATAATGCTCAATGAACAAGATTATGCAAGAAAATTGATGAGTTATGTGAAGAAATTTCAAGTTTGAAGTGAGAGAATTTTTGGAGGGAAAAATGAATTTGAGATCTAGAAAGTTAGTTATGGCAAATTCTGTTAGGGTTTGCTATTTATATGGTTCACTAATCACAATGTTAATCACAATTAGGCTTGGTTAATCTTGATTAATGAATTATGAAGTGTTTTGCAAAAAATGAAAAGTGCGATTATGCATGACCATGTGTACGTGAACAGTGCATGCAATGGCTTAAATCTCACTTAAAATCATCCAACAAGCACAATGGAAGTGGTATTTTGCACATATCTTGAACCAAATTCAAATTATGAATTTTCCCTCCAAAAAGCACATGTATGAACACATGATCATATGAGCTTTTTCCATGCAAAGTAATGATTGATTTGGAAAGTATTGGTCACAAGAAGCATTTTTCAAAAAGAGTGGCTCAATTTGGAGTTTTGAATCAAAAGTTATGTCACTTTGAACTTCCATGTGAAGGTGTGAAAAACAAGAAAGGGGGGTTTGAATTGTTTTAGAAAAATAAGCGCTTTTTCAAAATGAAAATCACACAAGAAATTTATATTGGTTCGCTTATAACACAAAGCTACTCCAGTCCACCCGGCCAAGGTGATTTCGCCTTCAACAAGGACTTAATCCACTAATCTTGAAAGATTAATTACAAACAACGTCTAAGAGAAAGATCTCTTAGTCCTCTCAAGTATACAGACTGCGCAGAGTCACTTGAGGAAATACAACAAAGATAAAGACTTATGTAATCTAGAGTGCTTCTAAGATAAGCAAATATTACAACAGTAAGAACAAAGTGTTTCACGTACTAAGCAAAAGCTTCGTGAAGATTGAGAGAATAAAACGTGTTTTTGTATGTTGATGTTTCAGTAAATTCTTGTACCCTCAATGTTGATTTGCAGTCCTTTATATAGAAGAGAAGGAGCCGTTGAAAAATCATAGCAGATAATAACTCTTGAATAATAATTAGTGCCATAACTTATGTTGCTTGTTGCCAAAACAACTTTTTCTCCTCGAAAAACTTCTTTCCAAAAATGGTTCCTTTCCATTTGAATTTGAAATTAACGTAACTTTATGTATTAGGAAATCCATTTCCAAGCCTTTATTTGAAGTTAACGTTACTCTTTCTTTATTAGGAAATTCATGATCCGAGTCTTTATGTTTCTGGAAATCTTGGAGTCTTGCTATCTAACTTCTGATGTTGATCTCTTGTGAGTTCTGATGGTTTCTTCAGATAGCGCTGAGAGCTTCTGGAGTTTGACATACCGTTGTTCAGAGTCAGAACTTCTAGAGCGTACTTCTTGTTCAGATGCTTCTGATATTTTGCTGTTTTGCTCAGAGTTAGACTTTCTTGAACGTGTTTCTACTTCAGATGCTTCTGATCTTCTGATAATTTGTATCTGATATATTTTTGTATCTGATGTCGTCATCAGATCTCTTCCTTCTTTCCTTAGAATCCTGCACACTTAGAAACTTTTCGTTAGGATGCCATTTTTGGTTTCATCCTTTGTTATCATCAAAATCATGGAATCTGTTGTAGAACAATTTTTGTTCTAACAATCTCCCCCTTTTTGATGATGACAAAACAAACTCAATTAGCAGATGAAACATAAACAATATCAGATCAGATAGACAAGAGCTCCCCCTGAGATAGGCTAGGGAGTTCAGAAGTCCTTACCAGAGCTTCCAAGCTATGAGGTTTCTTGATACCTTCTGCAATTTCTTAAGTCTAGAGTTAGATAAATTTATTTTTAAGAAAAATATTTAGCAGAGTGCTTAAGGTATTTAGACAGTATTTTCATCAGAGCTATTAATGACTTCTCCCCCTTTTTGTCAGAATCAAAAAGACATAGCAAAAAAGAGAAATATAAGAGAAAAACATTGTATTCAGATAAAAGGCAACAAAAACAAGAGCAAAAAGAACAAGGAAACATCAGAAACAAGGAAAGCAAGACAACAGGTAAACAAAATCCTAAGTGCCTAGGGGTTGGGAGACGGAGGCATTCTCTGAAGCAATTGAGCTAGCATGTTCTGAATGTTGTCGTTGACAATGTCTTGTTTATCCATTCTGGCACGAAGTTCCTTCTGATCTTTCTTCAATTCTTCCAGCGTCTGGAGAACCATAGGAACAACAGATGAGGACTCCCCCTGAGTCAGAGCCTGCTGTGCTTCAGCAGCGGCCTTTGCTTCAGTCTCAGCAGCAGCTTGTGCTTCAGCTTCGGCAGCAGCAGCAGCATCGGCCAGAGCTTTAGCTTCAGCTTCCTTTGCCCTTAGGATTTCAGCTTCCCTTGCTCTTTCTTCCTCCAGCCTTCTGGCTTCTTCTTCAGCTTCTCTTGCAAGTCTCTCCTGTAGTCTTGCCTCAGCATCTCTGATAAAGTCGTTTCTGACTTGTTCAGAGATGTGCTTCAGTTTAAAAGCCTCAGAGGTCATCCAGCCAATGACTCTGTTCTAGTGTGTCCTTACAGAATCGGGATCATCACTGACGCCAGAGTTACTAGTCAGAGACTTGACCTTCTGAACTGAAGCCCCTGCGAACAGCATGATGGCTTCCTCAAGGGTAGGTATAGAAAGGTCAGTTTCAGAGGTATGAGGTGGAGAGGTTGGAGGGAAGAGGTTTAGTGTTAGAGGTTCAGGTTCAGCTTCAGGTTGAGGTTCAGATGTTTGGGGTGGAGAGTTTGGAGGGTTTAAGTCTAATGTTAGAGGTTCAGGTTCAGCGGAGGTGTTTGACGGGGTGATATCAGAGGTGTGGAGGTCAGAGGGTTGAGTTTCAGAGGGTATGTTTGTTGTTTGTTGTGGTGGTGAAGTTACTTCAGGTTGTGTTGGTTGTTGTGAAGCGAGGTTTTGAGCCTGAATTTGGGCTAGGGTTGGAGAGTTAGGGTCAGAGCATTCTGGGTCAGAGGAGAGGATAAGGTATGAAGGTGATTCTGGGGCTGAAGATGATGAAGAGGAAGTGGTTTGGCTCATTTCTTTAGTTTCAGATAGAGGTAGTGATGTATGAGCAGGATTAAAATTTGGTAGAGGTTGTGAGGTTCTGGTTGTAGAAGGTGGGGTTTCAGAGGATGTGTATATAGGTGGTGTTGGGAGAGGATTAGAAGAAGCCATAAGATGTTCAGAGGGAATAGAGGGAGCAGACTTACCAGTAGTTACTTGCAGAGGTGCTGGAGATCTGGTTCCAGAAGTCTCTCCTATCCTTGCTTTCTTGGCCTTTGAAGACTTCTTTTCAGAGGGGCCTCTTTTGAACCTGACAAAATCTTCTTCTGAATCTAGACAATCGTCCAGTCTGAAGTCAGAGATGTCGACTCCTTCATCCTTCAGACGCTGCATATAGAAGAGGATATCATCTCTGGGTTCATTCTTATAAAACCTGGCAAGACCATGGGGCAGTTTCCTCTGATCCTTCAAGGAGTCCCAGGAGGTGTCCAACGTGGGTCTGACTTGAATCTTCTTCAAGATTCCCATGCTCTTGAGATTTCTGGCGTTCAGAGGCTTTCCAGTATCTATTGCCAGATCTTCCATAAGCCTGTTCTTCTCCAGATGATCTACAAGCCCATTTTCGATGAAGACATCAGACAGAAGTCTTCCCAGAGGGATGTAGGATCTGGGTTTCATGTTGTTTCTTGTCTCTCTTACAGAATCTCTGAGATATCTGAAGAGTAGTGCAGGAAGGCAGAGCTTCATCCCCTTGTGAATGCAATACAGAATGCACTTCTGATCTGTATTGATGTAGTTAGAGGAGTTTGATGCTGGGCGATGATGAATGGTTCCCAGAATGATCTTGAGCCATACTCTGAGGTTCTGATGAAGTTCTTTGTTCTTTGAAGGATTGCCTTCAGTGTTGAGTTTGAAAATGGTTGGATTTATTTCCTGAGCAACGCGCCTTGACCTAGGGTTGATGTTGTAGATCCTTATTCCTCCATCTTTCTCCATGTTCAGTAAAGAAGCAATTGACTTTTCAGTAATCACTATCTTTACCCCCAAAACATAGAAGACGATGAAATGGTCATCAGCGTCTGCAAATCTCCAGAATTCTTTGATGAGATTTGGGTAAACAGGACCATAAAGCCTTTCGAAGTAATTTTCCCACCCTTGTTGACGGAGTTCTTCAGTAAGATCTACTCCATTCCTTTTCATGTTGTTGAAGTTTACCAGTGTTTCACATAAAACTTCCAGTCCTTCAAAGGGGGTTGCTAGGTTTATATGGGGTTCACGATCAAGAACATGGGGTTCCTTGTACACTGGAGTAATGGAAACGCCTGTAACTGTTGGAGTTGGAGTGTTTGAACTTTGGGCAGTGGTGTTGGATTCCATTTGTTGAGAAAAGTTGAAAACTTGTTGTTGTTGAGCATCCATAGTTGATGAAGAAAAAGGGTTGAAGATGAAGTGTTTGCAGAAATGCTTCAGAGAGGGTTTGAGAGTGAGTGAGAGTGATAAGTGTGTGAAATGTGAGAAAAGTGTTTAAATACCCTAAACGAAAACACATGCAAAACGACACACTATTCAGCGTTAGCACAAAGCACAAGTTAGCACGCTTAGGGGAAAAATGATTAAGGCTCATTAATGAATGTCTAATCCCAACAGTATGCACACTGCTCGAGGAGATCTCAATCGTCTGACCTTTGAATTTCTTCTGGACAACTGTATAGAAGTTCCAAGGTTAGACGCTAAGTGCTCCACGTGTTTTGATGTATCTGATCTTCAGGAATACCAAAGGATTGGTTCCTGGAGATTTCTAACTCAGATATCTTCTTAACTTGGTAGAAGTATCAGAGTCAGAGACAGAAATTGTTTGTTTATGTCAGAGTCTCATTTTACATCTTCAGAGGCACAAATTATTCAGGGCAATTTTGAATGTTCAGATTTTCTAAGATAAAACGAAATCTATCTTCAGCTAAAGGCTTAGTAAATATATCTGCCCATTGATGATCTGTATCAATGAACTTCAATGTTACTATCCCTTTCTGAACATAGTCTCTGATAAAATGATGTTTTATTTCAATGTGCTTAGCTCTGGAGTGTAGAATGAGATTCTTACTTAGACAAATAGCAGCAGTATTATCACAGAAGATAGGAATGTTATTCTCGAAGATTTGCAGATCTTCTAACTGATTCTTCATCCAGAGCATCTGAGTTGTGCATAGTGATGCTGAGATATATTCTGCTTCTGCAGTAGATAGAGCAATAGTTGACTGTCTCTTACTGGCCCAGGATATCAGATTGTTTCCCAGAAGCTGGCAATTTCCAGATGTGTTTTTTCGTTCTAGTCTATCTCCTGCATAATCTGCATCACAGTAACCAGAAAGTTTATACTCTGATGTTTTCTCATACATCAGGCCCAGGTTAGGAGTTCCTTTCAGATACTTGAGAATTCTCTTAACTACTGTTAAATGAGATTCTCTGGGATCTGATTGGAATCTGGCACAGAGACAGACACTAAAGAGAATATCAGGACGAGTAGCAGTCAGATAGAGAAGAGAGCCTATCATACCTCGATAGAGCTTCTCACAAACCTTTTTGCTTACATCTTCCTTTTCAAGAATGCATGTCGGATGCATGGGAGTTTTTGCAGAGTTGCAGTCAGCCATATCAAATTTATTTAGAACATCTTTAATGTATTTGCTTTGATGAACGTATGTAACTTCTGAAGTTTGGTTAATTTGAATTCCCAGAAAGAACTTTAGTTCTTGCATTAAGCTCATTTCAAATTCTGTCTGCATTAACTCAGAGAATTCTTGACAAACAGAGGCGTTAACTGAACCAAAAATAATATCATCAACGTATATCTGGCATATCATGAGATCATTGTTAAGGTTCTTACAGAAGAGTGTGGAGTCAACTTTCCCTCTGATAAAATTGTGTTCCAGAAGAAAATTGCTTAAACGTTCATACCAAGCTCTGGGAGCTTGTTTAAGTCCATATAAAGATTTTTTAAGTTTAAAAACATGTTCTGGAAAATTTGGATTTTCAAAACCTGGAGGTTGGTTGACATACACTTCTTCTGAAATATAACCATTAAGGAATGCACTCTTGACATCCATTTGATATAATTTGATAGAGTGATTTATAGCAAAAGATACAAGAAGACGAATAGATTCTAACCTTGCGACTGGAGCAAAGGTTTCATTATAGTCAATACCTTCTTGTTGACTATAACCTTGAGCTACCAGTCGAGCTTTGTTTCTGACGACTTCTCCTTTCTCATTCAGCTTGTTTCTGAATACCCATCTGGTTCCAATAACGTGAGTGCCTCTGGGCTTTGGAACAAGATCCCAGACATCATTCTTTGTGAATTGATCTAATTCTTCTTGCATGGCTGAAACCCAGTCGTTATCTTGAAGTGCTTCATCACAAGACGTAGGCTCAATCAGAGATACTAGTCCCAGAGGAGTATCTTCAGAAGTCTTGAAGGTAGATCTGGTTCTGACAGGTTCGTCCTTGTTTCCCAGAATCAAATCTTCAGATATGTTGATACAACTTTTAACTTTCTTTGGGATTTCTGGGGATTTAATTTCTTCAGAGTTCTGAGTGACAGTTGCTTCTCGAGCTTTATCAGAACCTGCAAGAGTGATTTCTAAATCTGCAAAATTTTCAACTAGCTTTGACTTTTCAGGGTCAAGCTTATCATCAAATCTGACATGAATTGATTCTTCCACAATTTTGGTTTCTGTGTTGTATACTCTGTAGCCTTTAGAGCGTTCTGAGTATCCTAACATAATACCTTTCTGTGCTTTAGAATCGAACTTGTTCAGATGTTCTTTAGTGTTTAAGATAAAGCAAGAACATCCAAAAGGATGAAAATATGAAATGTTTGGTTTTCTTCCTTTACACAGTTCATAGGGAGTCTTTTCCAGAATAGGTCTTATAGAGATTCTATTCTGTATGTAACACGCTGTATTTACAGCCTCTGCCCAAAAGTGCTTTGCCACATTAGTTTCATTGATCATGGTTCTGGCCATCTCTTGGAGTGTCCTATTCTTCCTCTCTACAACTCCATTTTGTTGTGGAGTTCTAGGGCAGGAGAAATCATGGGATATTCCATTAGAGTCAAATAATTCCTCAAAATCTTTGTTTTCAAATTCCCCACCATGATCACTTCTGACTCTAATAATTTTAGAGTCAAATTCTTTTTGCACTTTGGAGCAGAAACTAGTGAATACAGAGTGAGACTCACTCTTGTGCTTTAGGAATTTCACCCATGTCCAACGACTGTAATCATCAACAATGACTAGTCCATACTTCTTTCCATTGACTGATGCTGTTTTCACAGGACCAAATAAGTCAATGTGGAGAAGTTCCAGAGGCTTAGAGGTAGAAACAACATTTTTCTTTTTGAAAGACGTTTTTGAAAATTTTCCTTTCTGACATGCCTCACATAGAGCATCTGAAGAAAACTTCAGTTTAGGTAGGCCTCTGACTAACTCGAGTTTATTTAGCTGAGAAAGTTTCCTCATGCTAATGTGGCCCAAGCGTCTATGCCACACCCATTGCTCTTCGTGAACAGTCATCAGACATTTAACATTTTATTCTTTTAAATCAGAAAGATTGATTTTATAAATGTTGTTTTTCCTCTTGCCTGTGAATAGGACTGAACCATTGTTTTGATTAATGGCTTTACATGTTTTTTGATTAAAGATCACGTCATAACCGTTATCACTTAATTGACTTATGGACAACAAGTTATGCATTAATCCTTCTACGTAAAGAACATCAGATATAGAGGGAAGAGTGCCATTACCAATAGTTCCGGAGCCTCTGATCCTTCCTTTCTGATCTCCTCCGAAGCCTACGAATCCAACATCTTTAAGTTCCAGGCTTTGGAACATAGACTTTCTTCCCGTCATGTGTCGCGAGCATCCAGAGTCCAGGTACCATGACTGGTGTCTGAACTTTGCTGCATAGGATATCTGCAACATAAACAATCTTATCTTTTGGTACCCAGAATCTCTTGGGTCCTCTTTGATTAGTTTTCTCAGAGTTTCTTATAACTTTGGGTTTTCTAGCATTTTCAAATTTTTGTTCTTGTGTGTGCGTATAGTGATATGAAAACGGAGATTTAAGTTGGTCACCAGTAGAAATTTTATCTTCCTTAGAATCATACCCAATTCCCTTTTTATTGTTCTGACTGACTCCATAAATCATGGATGCCATGACACTTCTTCCTATCCCATTTTTCAGAAATTCTTGAAAGGCTTCTTCGTATTTATAAATTATTGCATTTGAAGTCTGTGGAGTTTGAGATAACACTTCTTCCAGTTCTAAACATTTTTTATTCGCTGCATCTCTTTATAATGTTAAGGATCTGATTTCATCCTCTCGTTTTAGAATTGTTATCTCAAGTTTGCCACATTCTTTAAATTTTGCTTCAAGACAGCCTTTTATATTTTTAAACTTTTGTTTTAATTTCTGATATGAGCTAAGAGTTTCTGACAAGCATGATTCTAGATCAGATCGAGAGAATTCAGAAAATACCTCTTCAGATTCTTCATCTGAGCTGCTCCTGGATGTGGTAGCCATAAATGCCACATTTGCCTGTTCATCAGAGTCAGATTCTGATGAGCCAGATTCACTATCATCCCAGGTAGCCATTAATCCTTTCTTTGTCCTGAAGGTATTTTTCTTGAAGCTTTCTTTTCTAGAATTGTCTTTCTTTAGCTTGGGGCATTCATTCCTGTAGTGACATGTTTCTTTACATTCATAACAAGTAATATCTTTGTTAGTTTTACCTTTTGAGGTTGATTCTGATCGATCCCCTCTGGGTCTTGGTCTTCTGAAGTTGTTGTTCCTCTTTTTCCAGAGTTGTTTAACTCTTCTGGTCAGGAGGGACAATTCTTCTTCATCATCAGAATCTTCTGGTTCAGAGTCATCAGCATCTTTAGTTTCTGCCTGGAAGGCTTTGGTTCTGTCAGATTTGCGTCTTTCAGATCTGGACTTTAATGCTACAGATTTGTTCTTCTTCTAAGGTTCATCTTCCTCTAGTTCTATCTCATGGCTTCTGAGAGAACTGACAAGCTCTTCAAGACTGATATTGTTCAGATCTTTAGACAGCTTCAGAGCAGTGACCACGGGTCTCCACTTCTTTGGCAAGCTTCTAACTATCTTTTTGACGTGGTATGCAGTTGTGTATCCTTTGTCTAGAACTTTGAGACCTGCAACCAGAGTTTGGGATCTAGAGAACATTACTTCTATGGCTTCGTCATCCTCCATTTTGAATGCTTCATATTTCTGGATAAGCGCCAGAGCCTTTGTCTCTTTGACTTGAGAGTTTCCTTCATGAGTCATCCTCAGAGAGTCAAGTATGTCTTTGGCTGTTTCTCTGTTGGTGATCTTTTCATACTCGTTGTAAGATATAACATTGAGGAGTATGGTTCTGGCCTTGTGATGATTTTTGAAAACTCGCTTCTGATCATCTGACATCTTACTTCTGGGAACTTCAGCTCCATCCTCTGTGACAGGAGGTTTGTATCCATCTGTGACAATGTCCCAGAGATCAGCATCATAGCCTAGAAAGAAACTTTCAATTCTATCTTTCCAGTAATCGAATTTCTCTCCATCAAAGACAGGAGGCTTAGCATTGTAACTATCCTTTTCATTTGTGTGGGCCATAGTTTTTTCTCGTTCTGGATCTCTCTACACTGTTAAGTGTTTGATTAGAAAATCAATAATAGAGCCGGAGCTTTGATACCAATTGAAGGTGTGAAAAACAAGAAAGGGGGGTTTGAATTGTTTTGGAAAAATAAGCGCTTTTTCAAAATGAAAATCACACAAGAAATTTATACTGGTTCGCTTATAACACAAAGCTACTCCAATCCACCCGGCCAAGGTGATTTCGCCTTCAACAAGGACTTAATCCACTAATCTTGAAAGATTAATTACAAACAACGTCTAAGAGAAAGATCTCTTAGTCCTCTCAAGTATACAGACTGCGCAGAGTCACTTGAGGAAATACAACAAAGATAAAGACTTATGTAATCTAGAGTGCTTCTAAGATAAGCAAATATTACAACAGTAAGAACAAAGTGTTTCACGTACTAAGCAAAAGCTTCGTGAAGATTGAGAGAATAAAACGTGTTTTTGTGTGTTGATGTTTCAGTAAATTCTTGTACCCTCAATGTTGATTTACAGTCCTTTATATAGAAGAGAAGGAGCCGTTGAAAAATCATAGCAGATAATAACTCTTGAATAATAATTAGTGCCATAACTTATGTTGCTTGTTGCCAAAACAACTTTTTCTCCTCGAAAAACTTCTTTCCAAAAATGGTTCCTTTCCATTTGAATTTGAAATTAACGTAACTTTCTGTATTAGGAAATCCATTTCCAAGCCTTTATTTGAAGTTAACGTTACTCTTTCTTTATTAGGAAATTCATGATCTGAGTCTTTATGTTTCTGGAAATCTTGGAGTCTTGCTATCTAACTTCTGATGTTGATCTCTTGTGAGTTTTGATGGTTTCTTCAGATAGCGCTGAGAGCTTCTGGAGTTTGACATACCGTTGTTCAGAGTCAGAACTTCTAGAGCGTACTTCTTGTTCAGATGCTTCTGATATTTTGCTGTTTTGCTCAGAGTTAGACTTTCTTGAACGTGTTTCTACTTCAGATGCTTCTGATCTTCTGATAATTTGTATCTGATATATTTTTGTATCTGATGTCGTCATCAGATCTCTTCCTTCTTTCCTTAGAACCCTGCACACTTAGAAACTTTTCGTTAGGGTGCCATTTTTGGTTTCATCCTTTGTTATCATCAAAATCATGGAATCTGTTGTAGAACAATTTTTGTTCTAACACCATGTACACTTTGTGATCATTTGACCATAACTTCCCAACCAATTGTCATATGATCATGATATAGGACTTTTTGAAAAGGGGAGAGAAAGTTCTTCAACTTTCATGTTGACCAAAAATCCATTTGAAGCTTCTTTGATGTTGTAAAGTCAAGTTGAATGTGGATCAAAAACTTGCCATTTTTGGAAACTTGAAATTACAGGCCACTTTCCATTTTTGGAAACTTTTGATATGACTTCAAAATCTTCAAGATAGATATTTGAAATGACAAATGGACCTCTTTTGAACATGATTGAGATGTTGAAACTCATTTCCCCACCTCAAAGCCCTCAGCTCTTGAACATTTGACTTTTTGTGGTCCTCAGATTACCTAGACATGCTCTGATCAGCTTAAGCCTCCACCACTTGGGAAAATTGCTCAGAAATGAACCCCTATCTCATGTAAACTTAATATGATACTCATGTGATCCTCATCTCAATAGAATGCCTCATCTCCTTGAGAAACCCTGGCTGAAAGAAAGTCATTGATTAAGGTTGACCAGAGGTCAAAACCCTAATCCCAAGGAACCTGAGCATGAATCATGAAACCCTAGATGATGATAAAACCATGATGATGGTAATATACCCTTGCACACAAGATAATACTCAAGACCTTTGAAGGATCAGGAAACCCTAATTGAAGCACAAACCCTCAGATGGTTGATGATCAATTTAAAGAAACCATCAAGCTTGAATCATGTAACTTCTCACCTTCTGAAAAGACTTTGGAGGATAATCTTCTTATTTTCATATGATATGCAAGATGCAATGTCTAATTCTCTAAAAATGAAATGCAATGTGCCAAACTAGTCCCAAGAAGAGGAGGGCAAATTTTGAGGTGTTACACATACCAACTATTCCAAACTAATGTGAGCCAAATTCTAACATTTCAATATGATTTTTGTGGATGAAAACATGCAAATGGTATATATCTATCTATAACTATATATCTATAACTATATATAAAGGGGTAGGAGAGTTTGGAATGACCTATTTTTCTTCCCAAATTGCCCCTTCAATAACTTCTAAATATTTTTTACCAAAATTATCCCATAAATGATTAACTTCACAACATTTAAAATAAATAAAAAACTGAAATAAGGATAACTTCTCAACATAACTTCTCACAATCTATACAATATTTTTTCTTTTTTAGATGAATTTATTCACCAAATTTATTACACGAATAATTTAATCAAAATCAAAACTAATAAAAAAAATTGTTTATATTTTTTACGCCCGTTTAGATGCTAATATATTGTCATAGATGTATTGATCATCATATATTGTTTATCTCCTACATGAAAGATGTAATAAATACTTTCTAATAAATAATAAATAAATATGCTTGTTACCTCAGTTTTATTCTATTTTCTATACTTTTTACGTAAAATAAAATATTTCTTGTGGAGAAACTTCTAAGTCTATTTTTCTGCAAAATGATATTTTCTTTTTAATAAAAGTATAGTTAAGTATCATCCATAAATAATCTTATATTATTGTTGAAGAATAATGTTATTTTGATATTAAATCTTATGCATTCAATGTATTTACTGTTTACAAATATACCGTTCACAAACACGATGAAACAATATCTTTTTATAAAAAAAATATATGTCTGGTAGAGAAAAGTATATATAATAAATAATAATAAATGTGTCCTTTACCACTGTTTTTTCTCCATAAATATTAACATTTATTTACATAAAATATGTTGAGTAGAGAAAATAAATAAATAAATACATATATATATATATATATATATATATATATATATATATATATATATATATATATATATATATAGGGGATAGGAGAGTTTGGAATGACATATTTTTCTTTCAAAATTGTGAATTTTTTACAAAAATAATCTAATTTTTCAAGGAAATTCCCAAAATAATTTTGGTTTCAAAAAAATTCTCAAAGCACCCCACTTTTAGGAGGAGGCGCCAATTCAATTGGCGACTCCTCTTAAAAATTGAATGGAGGCGCCAATTGGATTGGCTAGGACATGTGCCCTAGCCAATCCAATTGGCGCCCATGTGTATTTTTACAAAGGAGACGTCAATTGGATTGACACCTCAGTGTAAAATGCAATTTTTTGTTATAAATAGATGTGTTGTGTGAGTCATTGTTCCACATCTCATTTCACCATTTGACAATCATGTTTGGTGTTCGTTGCCGATACAGAAAGGTGAATATAATAATGAGCTTTTTCAAAAATATTGCACTGATCATGATCTAATTTTTCGTTTCTCTTGTCCCCACACATCCTCACAAAATGGGAAAGCAGAACACAAAATAAGAACCATTAATAATATGATACGCGCTCTGCTAGCTCATTCTTCTATTCCCCCTCGTTTTGGCATCATGCTCTCCACATGGCAACTTACCTGTTAAATATTATTCCCTGTAAAACACTTCATAATCAGGCACCAACACAACTCCTGTATCATCGTGATCCCACCTACACACATCTCAAATTCTTTGGTTATCTATGTTATCCTTTATTCTCGTCATCTACCATTCATAAGTTACAAACTCGCTCTACTCCATATGTCTTCTTGGGTTATCCGCTGAATCATAGAGGTTACAAGTGTTTTGATTTGTCTAATAGAAAATTAATAATTTCGAGACATGTTATCTTTGATGAAACTCAATTTCCCTTCACCAAGATACACTCCCCTTCACCTCACTCTTATCAATTCCTAGATGATGACCTTCACCCCTACCTTATACATCAGTGGCAAAATAAAATTTCACCACCTGTTGCACATAACCAACCAACACCCACAATCCCAATTGACCAATCACTACCCTCAATAAAGCAACAATCATCATCTCCTACCTCTTCGATCAACACACTCAGACAATAAACTCTATATCACCACCACTAATTCAACCGCATCCACCTCCACCTACACGAACAATCACCACCCGAAGCATGAAAGGCATTGTCAAACCCTGCACGATATTTAACTTATCAATCTCTCACTCTGACCACACCATCTCTCCCATACCTAAAAACCCCAAACTAGCCTTATCAGACCCGAATTGGAAATCTGCAATACAATCTGAATTTGATGCTCTTATTCGAAATAAGACGTGGGATTTATTTCCTCGTTCTTGTGATGCTAATCTTATTCGATGTATGTGGATTTTTAGGCATAAGAAAGATTCGGATGGCTCTTTTGAGCGTTATAAGGTTCGTCTTGTAGATGATGGCAAGTCACTGGTTCCAGGTGTGGATTGTGATGAGACTTTTAGCCCCATGGTGAAACCCGCTACCATTCGAACAATGCTTACCATTGATCTCTCCAAATCTTGGCTCATTCATCAATTGGATGTCCAGAATGCCTTTTTACATGGTGATATTCATGAGATTGTTTACATGCATCATCCATTGGGTTTCTGCGACCTCCGTCATCCAGATTTTGTATGTCGATTGAAGAAGTCATTGTATGGTCTCAAGCAAGCGCCTAGGGCATGGTACCAATGTTTTGCTGACTATGTCGCCACCATTGTCTTTCTCCATAGCACATCAGACCACTCCCTCTTCATATATCGATAAGGTTTAGACATGGCCTACATTCTGCTGCATGTAGACGACATCATCCGTATCACCTCCACTCAAGTCCCCCGCCAACCAATTATGTCACTCTTAACATCTGAGTTTGCAATGAAGGATTTGGTCCCTCTGAGTTACTTTCTGGTTATTGCACTATCTCGTCATCCTGATGGCATATTCCTTAGTCAAAGCACTTATGCTTCAGAGATTATTAAACGTGCTGGCATGGCGTCCTGTAAACCATCAGCCACTCCTGTTGACACCAAACAGAAACTCAACACCTCCTCTGGCACTTCTTATGAGGATCCCTCCTTGTATCGGAGTCTTGTAGGGGCCCAATAATATCTCACCTTCACTCGACCTGATATAGCATATGTTGTTCAACAAGTTTGTCTTCACATGCATGCCCCTTGCACGAAACACATGCTTGCTTTTAAGCGCATTTTGCGCTAAGTTCAGGGCACCTTACATTTTGGACTACACTTATCCCCATCTCCCATTACAAAGCTTATCTATTACACTGACGCTGATTGGGGTGGATGTCCTAACACCAGACGTTCTACATCTGGTTACTATGTTTTTCTAGGTGACAACTGAAGCTAGCAGAAATATACCCGAACGTATCGCACGCTCAAACATACAACAGAGTCGCCATTGAACTTTATTTATCCCCAAAGGGATGGGAAAACATTGATAAAACACGGGGGGAAAGAGATATGTTGGGTAAGGAAGTCGGTTATGCAAAGGGAAGGTATTAGTACCCCAAACATCCATGGTACTCCATGGGAACCGTTTTGATTGTTCTCGCTCGAATAGGTGTGATATCTAAGATTACTTGCAAAAGGATGGAGGGAAAGGAAAGTAAATAGATAAAATGCTCAGTGAGGAGGCCCTATGCCTACGTATCCTCATTGTGCAATGAGGAATTCATAGCTTTGTAGTTCAAGGAACTAGCGATGGGAGATGAAAAGAAGTGTGATCAAAGTATGGTCTAAACCAAAGAATAATGTTTTGAACTCCAAAAGATGGGTGATCTATGAACCCAAGAGTAAACTGGTGTGAACCAACAAGTGAGGGCCTACAACGCAGTATCACTGTATTGGAACAACCGAAAAAAAGAGGAATTAGATGTTCGGGTTACGGGCCAAACAACTCTTGATTCACAAGGAGGTACAAGATGGAGCACAAAGGATAGTGTATTCGGCTCAAAGAGCAGGTATATCACATGAAGTGAATGAAGGAAGAATATGGATGCATCGTGGGAATAGATGGAAGAATGCCCTAAGACAGGAGTAATAAATAATTATGCTCGCGGAGGATTTGAACCCTCGTGCCTACGTATTTCCATCGTGCAATGAGAAAATCAGAGCAATCGTAGTTCAACCTACTACGGCTGAAAGTAAGATGATTGATGAGGCAAGAGGAGTATGATAGATTGATTTTCTAGGGTTCAATACCCTTCAAGGCTGCAAAAGAGTGCCAAAGTTCATGACCTTCAAGGTGAGGTATCACTATCAAAGTTTAATACTGATGTTATCAAGGAATTGAATTGCCAAGGTTTATCACCTTACAGGGCGAGTAGACTCAAGTGCCAGAGTCTACAACTCTCAAGGATGAGAATTGAATTGAATAACCAAGGTTTAACACCTCACAAGGTAACAGAGAAGAGATATGTCAGAGTCTATGACTCTCAAGGCGAAGAATCGAATAGAATAACCAAGGTTTAACACCTCACAAGGCAAAGAATACGCCAAAGTCTATGACTCTCAAGGCAGAGAACTGAATTGAGCAGCCAATGTTTAACACCTCATAAGACAAAGAAAGTTAGATGCCAGAGTCTACGACTCTCAAGGCGAAGATCAAAATCGAATAGCCAAGGTTTAACACCTCACAAGGCAAAGGGAATTAGATGCCAAAGTGTATGACTCTCAGGGCGAAGAACTGGATTGGAAAGCCAAGGTTTAACACCTCACAAGGCAAAAATATTAGATGCCAGAGTCTATGACTCTCAAGGCGAAGATCGAAGAGCCAAGGCTTAACACCTTACAAGGCAAAGAAAGTCAGATGCCAAAGTCTATGACTCTTAAGGCGAAGATCTAAATCGAAGAGCCAAGGTTTAACACCTCACAAGGCAAAGGATGTGCCAAGGTTTAACACCTTGCAAGGTAAAGAATTGATTAGAAGAGGGTGTACAACCACAAATAGCTAATAGCCAAAGATGCTGCATTATTGGGATGTATTAATCGATAAAATATGATAGATTGATAAATAAGGTAGCTCGCGAAGAAACTGGGTTCTCCTGCCTACGTATCCTTATAGTAAAATAAGGAAATCAGAGCTTTCGTAGTTCATCCTACTAAAGTATATGAATAGAGGTGGATACGATGAGCGCTGGGTCATACATCCCATACCCAAAGATACTTAGAATGGGGGTAGAAATACTTCAGTCTCACTCCTTCTTTATTGCTTAAGGCTCGTATCGTACAACTTGATTCATGATTGATAAGTTGTTGATGTAGTCCTTTTTTGTTGTATTGCTTTGTGAAGAGAGAGAGAGAGAGAGAGAGAGAGAGAGAGAGAGAGAGAGAGAGAGAGAGAGAGAGAGAGAAACTTGTCAATCGTATGATTAGAATTATGCTAAAGTCTATGAATAGAGGTGAATACGATGAGCGTTGGGTCATACGTCTCATACCCAAAGATAGCCAGAATGGGGGTAGGAATACTCCGGTCCCACTCATTCTCTATTACTTAAGGCTCATGCCACGCACTTTGAATTACGACCAATAAGTGTTGATACCTTTGCAATGCTTGAGAATGTAGTCCACTTTGCTAGCTATGCTTGATTGATGTTGACTTGAAGTCTTGATCTTGCATTTGAACCTTGATGTTGTGAGCTTCAGAGATTCAGCATATCCATGATAGCTTGAGCGTACTGAACTTGCCATATCAAGTGATCAAGGATCTTTTGATCACTTGAATTAGACTTGGGGATTACAGTACGACTACAAAGGATTTGGTCAACACTAATCAATAGGATTAAAAATAATAGTCGAATTACATATAATAATATCCTATTTAATTAAGCAACTAAATAGAATTAGACAATTTTAGTTAGAGCCATAAATTAGAGGAGCATGTATTAAAATCAAGATTCTAATTAAAAGCCCTAAGCGAATGAAGCATGTACAAAAAAAAATCAAGATTTTAGACCCTAAGGGCAAAATAATCATTATGCTAAAAATTGACTAATTTCTAACAAACAAGGTTCAATTAAAATTAAATAGTTCATTAATCATAACGATCATCTATTTAGCATAGAAATGTTTCTAGAATTAATATTTAATTAGAACTATATTAGATCTAATTACCTAATTGTTTATCATGTAAAACCTAAATTTCTAATTATTCTAACATGTCCTAATTAACATTTATTTCACAAAGAGAAAAAAAAATCTAATTAAATTAGTTAAGGTTCTAATTAACCTAATTAAACATACATAATCCTAATTAATAAAGAGAAATAAAAACTAGATTAATTCTAATGATTATGACAATTTTTGTATAGAATACATCGGACCATTTTCTAAACTCCATTTATTTTCCAAACCAAAATCGATATAAGAAAAAAGTAATAGAAATAAATAATAAAAAAACTAACTAACAGTAACGTAATATATATTTTTTTTATTTTTTTTTTATAATATTACGGAATGAGAAATTGGTGATGATTAAGTTCCACCATTTTAGATATATAGAAATTGGTGATGATTAAGTTCCACCATTTTTTTTATTTTTTATATATATAGAAATTGGTGATGATTAAGTTCCACCATTTTTTTTATTTTTTATATATATAGAAATTGGTGATGATTAAGTTCCACCATTTTAGAACTTCAATGTGAAGTTCTAAATGATGATAAAGATGAACTTTAGTGAGGGGGTGTGAGAAGATGAATATGGAGAGAAAATTGAGAAAAAAAAGTGGTGGAAAATAATGATTAATTGGGAATTTTTCAAGTTAGATTAGTTAACCCCCAAAATGTGAAAAATAACATGTTTATATAGATTTGGTAGGTGAATGATCACCCTTGGATTGTGATCCAAGTAATTGGTTTTATCAATGGTTAGAAATTAATTTAAGCTCAAATTGCGGATCACCAATTTCAACCATAGGATTAATTGTTAAGAGTGACTAGGATTGAGTGAAAAAAATGGAAGTTGAAAGTTTGTGTTAGTTTGGAAGTTATGGTAGTTAAGGGTAATTAGGTAAATGTATGGCTTGTGGAGAAATAGGTAGTTAAAGGTAGTTAGAGACCAATGGTGTTGGAGTTTAGCAAAAGTACCAAGTTAGTATGTAAGGCAAAGAATCACTAGTAATTAACTTGTTTTTAATGTCTTTGTCTTGATTTTTCTACCACTTTTGGCTTGAACTTTGAGTGACATAACCCATGATTTTTAGTACTTTTGAGAAGTGATATTTTCCATTCAATGAATGGAATTTTCCTTTTATTCCAACTTTGCTCTTTCCTTTGAATCCAAGTCAACCTCTGAATTAATGGATGATCGTTTCAATCTCTCATGATAACCATGAATCTCAAGTAAAGAGATGATCACCACCACAAGTAATACGAGAAATAAACCCGAATAATTACCAAATAATATTCACCTCAAAAATCCACTTAGACTGATTAAATCTATTATCATCGAACATTTGACATAAACTTGTTACCATATGCAAATGTCGATGAATGCATGATCAAATGGAAACAAAGTATGCAAATGAACAAAATCATAAGCTAGGCGAATTGAAAAATAGTAGGGCAAATTTTGGGATACGACAACAACCTTATTTCTTGGTCTTCCAAAAGGCAACCAACTCTCTCCCGTTCCAGTGCTGAAGCTAAATATAGGGGGTTGCCAATGTTGTCTCTGAATCGTGTTGGATTCACAATCTTCTCCTGGAACTCCATTTTCCTATTCCTCAGACCACTTTGGTGTATTGTGACAATGTTAGTGTCATCTAGTAATCTTGTGCAGCATCAACGTACTAAGCATATTGAGATGGACATTCATTTTGTTCGGAAAAAGGTAGCTCGTGGTCAGGCTCGCGGCCTTGATGTTCCCTCAAGACATCAGATCGCAGACATCTTCACCAAAGGACTTCCTCGCATTCTCTTTGATGATTTTCGAACCCGTCTAAGCGTTTGTGAACCTCCCGCTTCGACTGCGAGGGTGTGATAGAATAAAATATTTTATTATAATTAATTTCCTATAATTATGTTGTATCATAATTAGATAGTTGATCAAATATTACACATTGATGTATATATATTCTATTCAAATCAAGGAGAATGACACGATTTCCATTATCTTACAATTTTAAATGATATTTTTACCATTACCTTTTCATTTGAGAAATAGAGATAACTCCAACCCCTTGGTTATGTGCACAAAATATTCTACAAGAATGAACAGAATTCCATTTTATTTCAGCATACCAAATAACCATTATACTCTGAATGAGGTTGATGATGAACTCTGAAGCGAAGGTTAAGACTACTTAGTAAACAGGGCTTGTCAACTTAATTTGAATTTACAACTCCTCATTATTCTTATCGCACAGATTTCAGTCAAAACGCAAAATATATTTTTCTCAGTTGAAGTATCTGTACAATTCACGTAGGAAAAGGCCAGCTTCTCAATCACATTACTCAGTAATTAAAAAGAAAGCTGAGATGGAATTTACAAGTCGTTCTGCCTCTTATTTCAGGTACTGCGATATTACATCTCCAGAACTATAAGATCTTACTAAAACTCTTTCAAAGAAACAATCAACTCTTGAATCCACCCAAAACTTGTGGGTCAACATTCACCAATGTTACAACCTTGACCGTCGGATGCATTTTATAGGATTGAAAGGAGTGTGTCTCTTAGTAGTGGATAATAGTCCCACATTTTTGGAATTCGATCTAACATCCCAGTCCTCAACTGTCTTGGGGACACAAACGTCAAACAATATTTGGCCAAGAACCCCATTAGCATTGATGCTTGGACGGCTTGGGAGATGAATAAAACTTCCTTTTCGCTCATCTGCTATGGACCCAACATCTTTACCATCGTAATACTCCAGTGAACTAGGAGACAAATTATCACTAGGAGCAACAACAAAACCCTGGAAACTAGTTGAGGTTGTTGCTGCTTTCCTCAGCTCAGAAAATGGATCGGTGATTTCATCTCTTATTCCCTCTATGCCCAGATTCTCGTCTTCAATTCTTCTGTTCTTGTGACTATAAATTGCGACTGCCTTGCCAAGGATCTCGTTGATAGCAGCTTCGTATTCATCAGGATGATGACGAAAATGACCTGACATATTCATACAATGAAAATTACATTCATTCATAACAAGTTGCATGGTTGCAGATGATGAATGCAGCTTTAATATATGCTGTTAATCTAAAAGCACGAAGTTACAGCAAGAGCTACTAGGTATCAGCTGAATCTTATAATCTCATCCATGTGCTATTATGCATAGCTAGTCAAGATACTGACCTACATGAGGAGAGGAACTCCACTTTACCATCTTGACATCTCCGCCAAGGTCTTTTAGTCGATGGAAAAAATTTGAAACAACTTCAAAAGGAGCGAGATCATCATTTTCTGAACAAAAAATGAGATATGGGACCTGCATACTCTGAAACAAAAAAATAAACAAAAAAAAAAGACTAATAAGGAGATGTCGCAAGATACCTAAGAAAAAAAAATGGAGGTAATCCGTTGATTATATTTAGAAGTCATATAAACTGTGTATTCTTAGCTGCTTACAGTGGTGGAGTAAAGTGTTCGCCAATACTCTGCACGGTGGGATTCAAATCTGTTGAGGAAAAGGGAATCAAGACCAGATGCTATGCCATTGGCAATCCATGAAGCAAATTTTGGTGGATGGGACACTTTTAAAACAGATGGGTGTAGAATAAACCGGATGCCCATATCACTTGTAAAATCAACTGGACTGGAATCATAAATATAGCCAGAAATAGAGTCTCTAACAAGCTGGTAATCATCCTGTACAGTTAAAAAAGTTAAGACGCAGTGAAGAATATAATAAAAGATAAAACTTGAACAGTGTTTTTTATTTTGTGACACAGGAAAGGTTCCAGGACAAAATATCACCGCCCAGTACACATAAGTCCATGATGCAAAAACTTGAGCAGAGTATTTGATAAAGAGAAATGATCAATAAAATTATGGAGCACAGATGGCATGCTAGGGGTTTGACACTGTATACCTCATTTCGCACATACACATGATTTGAGAAAAGTTGAGGGCTATGTTTTAAACTTTATACACTGATGAGTTTACAAACTATGCAATCTATGTTAACTCAATCATCCTCTAAATAACCTGCTGATGAGAGAAAACATACCATATTATGTGTTTCAGACTTCCCACTAATTATCTGGATCAAAGGAAAACAATGTAATCAGCTGTCAGATTTAAGAGCTCTTACAAAGGAAAACAATGACAAAAAAACTGCCACAAAATACCTGAAGAACCTTTAACATACAAGCTTTTGCACCACCCGAAAAAGATGCGAAGACAATGGGACAAGGCCTAATTTTCAGCACCTGCATAATGAACAAACAGCAGTATTTGTAAGCTTGTTCATGCGGGTAGTTCTTTTACTAAAATAACAAAAAAATATAAATTCAGCAGCAGATTAAAATTTAACAGTTAGATTATTTCATAATAGAGTTTAAGATGCCAAGGAAACTTTAGAAGACTGAGATAATTTAAGAGAGGAGCATTATGAAGAATTGCAAAGTCATCTCCTGAGATAAAATATAGCTTTATATAGTAGGACAAACTGACTTGTAATTGAATACCTAAATGAGCAATAAAATGTGCTGGCTCAACACACTCTGTTATGTACAAAAGTGAGCGGTTAATATATAGTAATAACTTAGCCTAGCTGTACTAGCTATACTCTAATACTTCATTTTTCAGACTACTTTAGACTTGTTCTAATCAATATAATGACAAGAATAGATGTTACATATATGCTTCTTATCTTATCCAGACTCATTTTGTGTAAAATCTTAAAACAGGATCATAGACCACTTAAGTGTGCAAGGAAAATAATTTTTTTTAGCTGACTTGAATTCATTGCCGACTAACCTACAAAAATGGAGGGACTGCAGTAAGACTTACCTCAACTAGTTCATTTAGAATATCAACAGCGAGAATTGTGGCTTTATCAGGGAAGAACCTGCAAATAATATAAATGTTATAATCATGGCCCATGGGGATGAATAGCCAGGCGGCTTGTTGTGTTCTATGACTAACTTGTATAATTGTACTATTGCTGGCATGCCTCGTGTATTTACTAAATAAGCTTGGCCAAGGATTTCTAAAAAGCAAATTTAGCTTAAAATGTTAGTCTTTACATTTTTTGTAAAATGTGTTTCGAGATTAATAAGCCGCCGCCTTATTTGAATTAATGTGCATAATATGATAATATTATCATCACTGTCATGATTTTAACTACTTGATCTCGTTAGCATATTTAAATGTTTAGTTTAATCTCATTAGCCAACATAAAGACATTGGCCTCATGCCCTATTGCCTCATGCCCTATTGCCTCATGCCCTATTTGGAGATAGGCAAGGTCTTTCAAAAGATCAGAGAACCGCAAGCCATTTTACCAAACAATTAAACATGGACTTCAAGTTGAGATTGCTAAGAGAAAATGCCTCCAGTGGCAATTTCAGCCAGCACACAAGTAGTATGGCCTATTTCAAAATCTTAGAAGGCTCGGTACAACTACTGGTCCACTATTAATCATACCTCATGAAGCTAATACGTGATAGTTCTTTCAGCAAACATAAAAAGAACAACCTGTAAGCGGCCCATCCCCTGCCACTTTTTTTATGCAAAATATTATGATCAGGCTACAATCTTCAATTGTGTCAGTAAACCACAATGTCAGATACTAATAGACATATGAGTAATGCCATTCACCGATTCTCTTCTGCTTTGAAATCATTTGGCATAAAATATCCATTTAGCACCCATTATTAGGAATAAAGCATTAGTAGTAGCAGTTGTAAGTCCATGCTTCTTAGTTCTTTATTTTGATTTAGAGTTGTTTCTAACTCCACGACATTCTGTTTACCAAACTCCAACACACCACGTATCCACTTTGCTATTGTTCTTATCTAGTCCTCAATCCCATACAAAGCAAACACAGCAAGACTACACTATGCATAGTGGCTTAGGTTGATTATTCATTCATTTAGTGTTCTGAGTTTTCTTACTATGAAGGTGTCAACTTAGTGGTAAGGGTTGAACCTTATAACATCAAGGGAGAGAATCCAATTGCTATATAAGACAGTTGTAAAACAGTCATCTGCTATGAAGTATGGATACCGAAAACACGACACCAACACTGACACGTCGACGCCGGTAATAATTTGAAAAAATGAAGTGTTGCACACCTACACTAAACGCGCTTTTCAGAGATGTCGGTACTACAGAAGTCATTAGTTTCAGCTTTGTTTATAATAATTTTACTCTTCCCTAATTATTTTGAAAATGAACTAACAGAAGTCACATTCATCTATTATTACAACTGAAAAAATAAATAATCATCTATGCAACAACTTCAAAAACACTATCAACCTATAATCAAACTCTTATTAACTCTTATGGTTTACTTCAATAAAAATCATGATCAATGATCAAAATCAAAGGTTAAAAACAAACTCACATATTGAGAAATTGAGAGTGGCATATGATTGAATTCCATCCAAAAGAAGCGTAAAGATCCACATATCTCATCAAGTGCTTCTCCTCACTTGACATCCATGCGAACACCACAACTATCCCATTCGCTTTCTCAAAATCCACTTTTCTTCCCCAATAATATCTACCACCAAATCCCCACATTCTCGTTTTTCTTCACACACTGCAAAATTTGCGGAGGAAACGAAAGAAAGGGTTAAATACATGCAATTTCGGTTTTCACTGTTTCTGTTGTAGTTGAGGAAGCACGACGAAACGGTGTCGTAGAGGATTGAGCTCACGCTATAAAGATATTTGAGCTCACGCTAGCAGAAAACTCCGATTATTTGTTCTATTGGTTTAATTCACGTTTTTCTTAGTGAGCATATTTGGGGATTTACATGAGAAAAGTCAAACATATCCTTGATTATTTTTTTACTATTTTTATCTATCGTGTGTTGAATTGAAAGGCGATATTTTTACTACTATTTAAATTTTGTGGAGTGTCGTAGTATGATTATCTTCAAAGATAAATACAATCGTTGTCGTTTTCTTATACCTCACCTGGTCCATTCGATTAGTAGCTGTTGCACGGAAGCTTGATTCAAGCTTAGCGTACAGCAACGAGTTTTATTCCGTTCAAATTCAGGAGTTTATTTATAAGAATAAATTACTCCAACGTTCATAAATATGTTGAATGCTTCAACACTTTAATCACATGGAATCTTATCGCATAATCTCTTAATACTTTTTTTAGTGTTTAATATATAAATATTTGATAAAAATTTGGACTAAATATATTAATTTTATTGCTGTGTTTTATATTTACAATTAAAGGGGAGTATTCAACATTTCTTAATACTCCTCCACTATTCCAGTTTTTAAATGAAGTATTCAATAAAGTTAAGCTTTAAATCTTAGAATTGATTATGTTAATCATTAAAAAAGATAATTTACTCATACATGAGTTCGTGAAGATTAAATAGTGATATGCTTAGGTTTGACATCAACATGCATTTTCGAGATGTTTGAACTAATCAAAAATATAAAAGATTCTTCATTAAACTTCAAACTATTAATCATTAATTTTGGTGAAAATTCAAAAATACTTCTTTACACTAGTCGAATTTTGAAATTCGTACGATCCCAACATTATAAACTCAATATCATAACCACATCAAAGGCACGATCCCAACATTATAAACTCAATATCAGAACCACATCAAAGGCAGTGAAAAATATGTCCTGAGATTGAAATCCGGCGTAATACATGTACAATACAATCTCAAAATTTGTTCGGATATTGAAATTCATATTCACCCATTTGTTATTTTGTTTGCACGTAATACACATCCAACACAATCCTATGGGTTTGTCCGAATATTGAAATTTTGATTCACCCCCTTTGGTATCACCTACACATAATACATAACTTAACTTAACATAAATTTAAAACATTAACATAACTTAGGTTTAACATAACACTAATTTGGCATTTCATCACCAACATATGGTTCGTGACATTTCATTATCTTTAGAATATCATTAGTTAATCTTTCAAGTGTCGCATTTACCTCGATTGAATTCTTAGTTGCGTAGCGATAAATGTACTTCACGTAACACTTACATATGTATTTATCTTTAGCGCAAACTTATTGAACTTAATCTTTCCTTCATTATCAACTATTGGTGAATATTACTCGATCTTGACTGTTTTTCGATTGTCCATGTAGTGCAAGAAATTCTTCAGTTTGAATAAATATACAAGAGATGTGTTCTCTGTGACCCTAAACTCAAAAGGATGTCTCATGTTGTTGAAGTAAACAAATACAATATATTAATAGTGATTCATTTTGGAGTGTTTGTGTTAACAACATATAAAATATATTTATACAAGTTGTAGATGATTATGGACCATACAAATGCAATCTTGTCTTAGGGGTTGGTCTGAATATTGAAATCCATATTCACCCTTATCATATAAGAAGCAGACACGAGTAGGCTTGTTCCAGAGGTTTATCCAAAGATTGAAATTCATATTCACCACATTTTTATCATATGTGAAGAATACATGGGTAGACATGTCTCAAGGGTGTACCCGGAGATTGAAATTCGGATTCACCTTTATAATATACATAATATTATCCCGCATGTGTATCCGGATATTGAAGTCCAGATACATCCTGATTCCCATAGACCAAATGACAGTACTTGTTTTATGACATACAAACACATCAAATCCGTAATTCTAATATTTATAAATAATATTAGATATACATTAAAACACAAAAAAAAAAAAGTTGTATTCTAATTACATCCATGAAAATAGGAAAAACTAACATTACATCCATGAAGCATTGTACAATAAAAATTAAAATGTATCAAAAAATTGTGTCATTACCTAAATCTACGGGTAGTTCTCCCTTTGATTTTTCCCAGTTTGATTCTTTTTCAATGTCGTTCTACTTGATAAACTATTTCATCCTTTCCAAAAAATTATTCGCCCAAATTTCAACTTCTTTTATGGAATGAGATGTCCATTTAGGGGATGTTCGAAGTATAGGACATCCTTTTTTGATTATCAATAAACACATATAGTCATATAGTTTACCAATGAATATAACATGTTTGGGATTTATCTTGGGATAAAAATTAATCAAAATTTGTTCTTTTCTCCCTCTTTGGCATCAATAAAAAATAATAGATAAAATAGAAGAATAAAGATGACTGAAAAGGAAATACTTCATTAATCATTCTGAATTACAAAATGGAAACAGAAGAAAATAAATAGACAAAAGAAGAGATGGCAAAACTAAGACTAGAGAGCAGATGGTCCAACACAATAAGTGCTTTCGGCTACATCAAGCTTCAACCTCCAATGGGTTACAAGAGCCTCAGTTAATCCAGCTTCTTGAACCTTTTTCATAATTCCTTCTTAAGAGAAGAGTTCAGAGAGAACTCATATATTAGAGATGAAGAAAGACATTTCCTCGCGAGGGACAATGATCTTTGACTTCATGAAGTAAAAGATGGTGAGAGGAATGTTAACTTTAACCATAGTTTGGATGAATAAGAGGAGATGTTTGTCATCATAAGTAAGCAAGTATAAATTCTCTTCCATTGGCAGAAAAGTTGACACCAACAATTGGTGTCATATTTTTGCCATGGGAGAGAGAGGGGATAAGGCACTTGTCGGCTTATCAAAGTTGGCAAGAATCTGCTTAGGAATGAAGGTGGGGAATGGGTTGTTCCATCTATATTGATCAACACAACCTTCATTATCTTCACAATTTATTTCTTAATTAATAAGAGAATGAGTGATGACTATTGTGATTCCAAAGACATTGAATTGGATTCCTAGAGCATCATGTCATATCTGCTTAATGGAAGAATTTATCCAAAGTTCTCTTACATGAAAATGATAAATGGGTCCACAGAGCGTGTCAAAGTACTTTCCCTGTTGTTGATAAGAGACAACTCCTGAGAGATCAAACCCTTGATCTTTTTGAAGGTTCAAGAAGCACAAGAAATATGGGTTTGGTTTGGGTTTCTAGATTATAAACTTTTGCAACCGAAGAATTCTAACAGCAAAGATAAGACAAAGATAAACAACACAAGTATTTTTATCCTGGTTCGTTGTTAACGAAGCTACATCCAGTCCACCCGCCTGAGTGATTTTACCTTCTTAACAAGGACTTAATCCAATAATCAAACTGATTACAAAAACTCAAAGACAAATTGTTTAAGACTTCTTGAGAATTTTAACTATAACCTAGTCTCTTAAAGAAATAAAACTCAAAGACTAATTGTCATTGACTTCTTGAGAATTCTGACTATAACGAGTCTCTCAAGGAATTTAACAATAGTTAAATAGGGAGTTTGTGTTTACGATGATGTTTTTTACTAAGTAGAATACACAAAATTAAATTCAAGTATTACACTTGATAATATTTGAACTGAAACTCAAAGGGTTTCTTCTATTCTCTCTTTCTTGAAGATGAATTGCTTTATTGAATTTTCTTCATCATGAAGTTTCTTCAAGTTCTACGCGAAAGTTGTAATACCCTAATTCCCCGACTCAACATTTAAATAAAATAGTTTGAATAGAACTAAGTATTAGAGTGTCACTAAACCATAAACTTCAAAATAAAGTCGCATCAACAACTCCAATAAAACAAAATAAAAGCATCACACAATAACAAATGACATCCCATCTCCAATGTTACATATCAGAGCGACTCTTCTAAGACCCAATGATAAAAGCTAAAGGGGGCACAAACGTCATCCCTTACTCAGTAGCTACTCATGTACCTAGTTATATGTACTTTGAGAAACACATACGCCACAACAACAAATAGAGGGTGAGAATATATCTAACAATTATTAATAGTGAATAACAACAATACATGATAATAATAACAAACATAAAAATATTCTCAAATCACACAACAACACACAATCAAACAAATCATAATGCAAATGCAATGCAATGCCACAATCTCCATCTCATATGCATGTGGTACCAAAAATCATCGGGGTTAGAGGTATGTTACTGATATCCCCATGTCCTCGATTCCTCTATGAACTGTGTCCCTCTCTGGACGTGAGACCGACATAATCCCTCTCTGAACTAGGCCATCATTGAACCGAAGTCCTACCTATCTCCAAAATACATGAATTCATGATCACAAATGATAACATAATAATACAACAATATCTTAGAATGATAACATGATACAAATCTCAACATTCACAAAAGGTTCCACTCTTGAACCTATAACTCGCCATAATTGGCCATCACTATAATCCCTTTCTATCTCTTTTTGTTCTTCTTTTAATAATACATTATTCTATATAATTCACAATTCATTTGTTTTCTTTATAGACGAAGAATAAGACCGTTGGAGGATAGGATTGGAAACTTCTTCAATAGTACACCACAGTTGTAGAGTAGGTAGGTTCAGTCGTAAATCTTGGGTGGTTGGTAGAAAATCTTTTGTATTCCTTTGAAGTAAAATTCTTTTGATTTTGTAGCTTAACTTGAACTGTTCACATAGACTATTCAACTATTCTTTCTCTCTAGAAAATTGGATTTGGATAAGAGAGATTTAAGTCATGTTCACGTATCAGAGCCTTGAGAATAGACATCATAGTGTAATGAAAATGAGGCTTGAATGAATCATATTACATTTGAGTTGATTCTTCAGAAGTGTTGACTGGTGAAACCAAAGTTGACTTTAACTTCAAAAATTCTTCAAGTGATTATTTTGGTTCAGAATCAGATGATATTCAAACATCAGAATCTCTTTTACTAGAGTCCAAAGTCTTTATATCCATTGTCTCTCTATGGCCATAGATCAGAGTTTGATTTGATCAGCTTTGTCCACCGTCTTAGCTTGTTTAAAGTCATCTTTACTCAACTTCTGACTTGATCAAATTTTGCTTTAATTAGCTTATGACTTATTCAAAGTCTACACACTCAACAAACTATTAGAGAACATAATTTTTCTTTTACACTTTGATCAACTTTGATGAACAATTTCGACTTAGATAATCAAATCTCATTCAGTAAGTTTCTCATTTCATTTATTTCTTTAAGATATGATGAATGTATTAGCTAAAATAAGTTATTTAAGACACATTAGGTAGTATTTTCATTCGAAATATGTAGTTAGTATAGATATGTATGTCCATTTGGTTGGAGTTTAGGGCGTCAATGGAATTTTTATCATTTCTACAACTCGCAAGTTTATCTGGAGATGCATCTCCAAATTTTGTATGAACTGACTTACGAAGATGTATCTTTAAATCTGGCATGGCTGTATTTTGATGTGATTCACTGGTTTGTTAGAGGTGCAATGGTTGAAAACAACCAGGATAGATTGAGGCTCGACTGTGTGTCCCAACATGCATTTATACAACATGAGAGGGCCAGGGACTGGCCCACGAGGCCACGAGTCGATACTACCTAATTTGATGGTTCACAAGGCCGAGATTCATAACCATTTGCTTCTACTTCCTGAAGTCGTCTGTCTCAGGCACCTACTTCACGACCCTTAAGCCCCTAAATCTTATGAAGTCAATCAGGAGGAACCCTTTGTTGATGCTGATGTGGATTCCTGTGTAAATAGTTATCCAGGAGGACCATTTGACACCTTCTTACTTCATTTTTATGGATACTATGCTTCTAGGAATATCTAGGAAGAAGAGGTATACTTATTTACTTTTGCATTACATCTGTTTTATATTAATTTAATCGCGATTGATGGTGATATATTTATTTTTAAAGGAGCGTCCATGTTTAAAATTCGTAAACCATCGAAGGAAGATTTTGGAACTGGAATAACTTGAAGATGACTAGTTCAAGAATTTTCTCCACTACTTTGGGCTTTCCAAAATATGTGTTGTTGCGTACACTACCATAAACCATGACATGCATGCATAATTTGCATAGATATGACATTCAGAGATGTCATCTTTCCACCTTCCTATTGGCGAGATGTTCATCACCACTGATGACGTCTCATGCCTCCTATATTTTCTCAAAAGAGGAAACTTACTGGACCACTATAGGATCAGTCGAGACGAAGCTAGCGAGATGATGATTACCTATTTGGGAGTTGACCCAACTGATGCCCAAAATGAGGTAGCTGACACAATGTCCTCAAGTGATGTATTGAGTCCAAACAAAGGTCACCCCCGAATTCGCTTTCCACAATGCAACCTAGTCTTTCACCCTTTGTGTTCTTCCTTTCCAATCGAGTTTCAGGTCTCTCCGATTCAGGCAGTTTACCACATTTCCACATCAGAAACCTCTTCACCTGCAAGCTTTTCACACACTCACAATATCTCTCAGGGTTAGATGTGTACACTCACAGCACAGTATGCAATACCAACTCTTAACTTTGAATACATTCTAATGTCACTACCACAGCAGATTCCACACACTTTTTGAGGTCTTTTTAGGTTGTAACGGGGCTTGGGTACGGTGGGATAAACAAAAAAATGGATAACAAAGGGTTTTGAACTCGGTAGTCATGTTGTGTGATTTTTTTCTATTTTTTTTTTCGTGCATCACGTATACTCTGGGGGTTAATTTCACTCTTTTGACTCTTTTTCTACTCAGATTTTCCGAGCATTTTATATCTGTTAGAGTCTTAAGTCTCGGCAAGTGCATTTTTCTCTTTTGTTTTTCTTTTCCTTTTTTTTTTCTTTTTTTTTCTTTTAAAGAAAATACATACTTTTTATTTTTGTATGATCTCATATTATGCACTTGCCTTCTCTTTTAAGATTTCCACCCCAAACTTAGTTTTATTGCACATCTTGCAATTCACACAATCCTACCGAGTTATGACACAACAGGAAATGAATGATTAAAAGTTAACAGGGGTTTATGATGAATAGTGCTTAAGCATTAACATGGGGTTTACGATGAATAAAATGGCTAAGGCTCAACGGGGTTTACGAAGGGAAACATACATATAGGGATGGTTAGAAAGGCCCTGGCTAAACAAACAACTTGCCTCAGTGTGTGTTGTCATGTTATGACGTGTCAACAGGACATACGCAAAATCAGAGTGATAAAGTCATACCCGGCTGAACTCTCATGTTGATATTTCGTGTTTGTCTTTTTGTGATCTCACCATGTTGGTTAGCTTGCAAGCTCTGAAGCCTCCTCGTGTTATGTGGTTCTTTTCTGACTTGGTTTTTCCCTACCGCTCTCTTGGTCCGGTGTCCCCAAATTGTGTCTGACTTATTTTCTCATGATTGCATCAACTTCCGGGGTGCCTTATAAGAATAAGTATGAGGGGTGTCTTTCATCCACTACCATTGATCCCGGATTCGTCCAACCATTTCTCATCACTCTGTACACACAAGTAAACAACGAAAACAAACAAAAACAATACGACGACAACAAAACAAAAGCGATGGAAATAAAACATGAAAGGAAACCCCCCCCCCCCACACCTGAACTAAACATTGACCTCAATGTTTAAATCCAGATACAAAGGGGACTCACAGCGACTACTGTTGGTTTACTGCACTTGTGTGGTTTCCTTCCATTTGGAGGTGTTTGTGACTTTGCCCTTTTAATTCTCCTCCTCCCCTACACAAAATTTTAGCACACACAAAGAAAAATAAAAACGCAATAAATTAGAAATCAAACGCGTGGGTTGCCTCCCACGAAGCGCTTCGTTTAACGTCGCATGGCTCGACGGTTCATTTCCCTTATCATGGGGGGTATTTTAGGTTCAAAACCTTGTTGCACCTCTTGTCTACAACACGGATGTTGTCTCTTTTATCAGTGTGGACTCCTTTGTGCCACGATTCCTTTTTAACTATCCTTTCAGTGTTCGGAATCTTTCCATTTCGGGTGGCTACTGGCAGTGGTGAGCCTTTGATAGTATTCAATGTCCTGATTAAGCCTACTTGATACTGAGATTTTGTATCTTCCTCCATCTCCTGGTTTTCAATAGCATTCAATGTTATTTCCTTGTTGTGAACTTTCAAGGTTAACGTGCACTCATCCATGTCGAGCTTGCATCGACTCGTCTTCATGAAAGGTCGACCCAGAATGATGGGTGCCTCATTGTCTTCAGGTATGTCTAGGATTACAAAATCGACTGGGAAAGTCAAGTCCGCTATTGTTACCAGTACATCTTCAGCTATACCATATGCATCTTTTCTTGAGTGATCCGCAAACTTCAGATTGGTCTTTATATCACTGATGTTTTTAATACCCAGCCTGTGATAGACCGATAATGGCATCAAATTCACACTAGCTCCCGAATCTATTAGTACCTTTTTGAAGGTTCTTTCTTTGATTGTGCATGGTACTGTGACGGTTCCTGGATCCTTCTGTTTGTTAGGAATGTTCTGCTCTAGGGAGTTTGCATTATATTGTTCCTTACCAGATACCTGTTCTTCAGTGGTTGGTTTCTTTTCAGCCATTACCTCTTCCATGAATTTCTTGTACATGGGCATCCTTTCAAGTGCTTCAAACAAAGCCATATGACCCTCAATCCTTTTAAACATTGTCATGAATTTCTCCAAGTCCGACTCACTAGGTTCCTTCTTTGTCATTCTCTGAGGATAGGGCAACTTAATCACCGGTTTAGTTTCTTTTGTAGTTTCTTCTTTAGTCGGCTCGCTCGGTGATATCATTTTTTTCTTTTTAGCAACCTTTTTCTCTGTCGTCGTGACAGTATTAACATTCTCCTGACCTCTCGGATTTTGAATTGTTTCACTTGGTAGGGAACCTGGTGTTCGAGAACTTGCCAGTTGCTGTGCTATTTGTCCCAGCTGAACTTCGAGATTCCTTAGGGAGGCGGTGGTATTCTTCTGATTGTTTCTAGTCTCTTCTTCAAATTGCATATTTTGAGCTGCCATCTTTTCAATTGCGATCTCCCAATCTGCCTTCTTAGATACCTGTTGTTGCTGCTGCTGATATTGATTTTGATATTGACCTTGTGCCTGCTGTTGCACGTTCCCTCTTTGATCTTTCCATGCAAAGTTGGGATGATTTTTCCACCCTGGATTGTAGGTGTTGGAGTAGGGATTGTTTTGCTTTAAAAACTTGATATCTTCTATCTGCTGTGGTGTTGCAAAGCAATGAACAGTATTGTGTGGTCCATTACAAATACCACACACATTGTTTGGTGCCTGTTGTACTTGAGCCACTTTCTGAGCACCTATGTTTAGTGCCTTCAACCTTTTCTCCACCTCTGCAGCAACTGCTTCTTCAATTTTTACCTGTTTGTTTGTTTCAAGCTTCAAATCAATTACCGTAGATTTGCTTGACACCCTATCATACAACTCCAGATGCTCATTTGAGGCAATTGCTTCAATTATCTTCTTCATACCGGTGGCTGTTGCAAAGTTAGCTGAGCCACCAGCTGCTGAGTCAAGGATTTATCTCGTTTGAATTCGAAGACCATTAACAAACATTTGCATCTGCTCAGTTTCATCCATGTTGTGAGTAGGACAAGCCACTAGGATTCTCTTGAATCTTTTATAGGCATCTCCTAGTGACTCGCCCTCCTTCTGCTTGAAGTTAAGGATCTCGTATCTTTTTCTCAGTGACACAGATGCGGGAAAATATTCCTGCAAGAATGCTGTTTCCATCTGCTCCCATGTAGTGATACTGCCAGCAGGTAAGGAATAGAACCACTCTTCGGCTTCATCTGCTAAAGTGATTGGGAACATACAAAGCCTTATTGCTTCTTCGTTATGTCCAGGCATTTTCAGCGTTGTGCTCATAGTCAAAAACCTTTGGAGATGCTTGTTGGCATCTTCATTCACTCTTCCAGAAAAGGACCGCCTTTTGAGTTGATTAATTGTGCTGGGATGCAGCTGAAATTGTTCCACATTAACCGGTTGGTTGACAATTGTCATACGACCACCCGCAGTGTTGTTTCCACCATAGTCACCGAGAAGTCTCTCTGGTGGTGGTGGTTCTGCAGCCATGACCTTGGGGGTTGTTTCTGCTTCTGAATCTGAATTTTCTGAGTGCACTGAAACAACTTCCTTCTCTGCTTTTTCTGCTAATTCCAGTTTTTCTCGCTTAGCTTGTCTTAGTCTAGCGCGAAGAGTTCTTTCGGGATCTGCGTCAAAAGAAAAATCCGCTGAGGCCTTACCTCGCATACACAGGTTAGACAAATATTAGAATTGACTAACAAGATTGTCACAGATAAAATTTTGGTTGACGAGCAACAAAATTTCAATAGAATAAAAATTAAAATAGGTATTTTGGCAATCCCCGGCAACGGCGCCAAAAACTTGATCGGAAAAATAGCAAGTGTACTATTTTTACCGATGTAGTAATAAGGAGTTTTATTCCCAAGTATCGATCTCAAGGATTGCGTAGGAAATACTTATTTTAATTTGATTCTATCAGAACAAAAAGATAATGGTTTGGTTGTTTTGGCATTTATAATAGTAAACACAAAAATAGCAAAAATAATTGATTAAGATAAAAGATGCTAGGGTGCGTGGTTGAGTTACCCGGTTATGAATTCAGTCAAGATTTTCTTAATACATATGAAACATTCAATCACTAACCTCAAAATGTTCTTGCTTAAGTCCTTAAGGAAGAAACTATTAAACTACCAATTCTTACTCAAATGTCCATTCAATTAATCATTGGTTTTAATCATACAAAATATCAAGGTTTACGGTGATTTACGAAAGTTACTAGTCCTAGATGATGCATTCATAAACCCAATTGTGTGAAAACCCTAACAATCACAGTCCTGTTATTGAAAGTCGTAGATCAATTTGTATTTGTCCGATACAAACGCATAATAACATCACACAATTGAATTGAAATACGTAACATAGTAATCAAGAAATCATTTGTTCAAATTCATAACATGCGATAACATCAGGACCACCCCCCTGGCATCAGGGGGTTTAGCCTCTCATAGTACTTAAAGAACTCATAAAGTAAAGATTAGACATTACAAAGAATTAGGAGAGTTTGATCTTCAATGGTTGCTACCCTTGAATCTCTCCATCTTCAAATCCGCCGTATTCGCTATCTTCTCCAATGCAATGCTTTCGTTCGTCTGTAAAAAGGTGTCTTCTTCTTTCTCTTCCAAGCCTTCTTATAGCTTCAGATGACTCTCCTCCAAGCTAAAGGTCCAAACTACCCTTAATAAGCAGAATCGGTTCACACAGCAAAAATTAGGTTTTCCAAGCTGCGTTCAATCAACACGGCCGTGTGGTGGCACACGGGTGGCCGTGTTGTTCTTCAACATTAATTATTTTCAGCATAAGTTACAGTGGCAACAACACGGGCCGTGTCTCTACACACGGGTGCCCGTGTTAATGCACTGTTTTAATCAACACGGCCGTGTGGTGGCACACGGGTGGCCGTGTTGATCTCTGTTTTCTGCTCCCTCTCTGCTCTGCTTGATCAACAACACAGGCAGTGTTGTGGCATACGGGTGCCCGTGTTGACCTGCTGTTTTCTCATATTTTTGTCCTTCAGAGTGTCAAAACTTCACCATTCTTGCTTTTAAACCTGTAACAATAACACTACCAAACGAAGCATAAACGAGATCTTTTTGACATAAACTCGTAATCAAATGCAATGCAATACCAAACCAACAAAACATGCTAATTGACTCAAATGCAACTAAAAACAACCATAAATCTTACCAAGGTGATGAAAATATGTCGGATTAGCGGCGGGAATTCAATGGAAATGGTGACCGATCAATTACCTATTTGGGAGTTGACCCAACTGATGCCCAAAATGAGGTAGCTGACACATAAGGTGCTCATGCTAGATTTTTAATTGGTGGAAGACCTTTATAAAGACCACCTGCATATGGTTGTGGATGCCGAAGGTGATGATATGCAGGTTGTGTACCACCGATAATATGCATTGAAGTGTTACCTTTAGTTCCTGGTTGGCACACCCATGTTTGTGGGGAAAAAGTGCAACCTATGTCGATGTGTTCTGCCTTAAATACTTCATGGACTTAACGACGATTCACAAGTGCAACTGGGGGAACTCTTATTTGGTTTACCTATACTTAAAATTGGGTGAAAGTTATCTTTGGAAGATAAAACATTTGACAGGAAGTTGGACGTTGCTTATGGTAATTTACTATTACTAATATTTCTGTAACTCTTTTGTTACACTTTTTACTAATATTTTATCTGAATCATTTTCAGGGATGGATCATCTCTCACTTTCCTCGTATTTTCGGCTGACAGCCTGTGCTTGACTACATTGAGGATTGACCACGTGCTTGTGCATTTTCCCCGTAAAGAGGAATCAATCGATCAAGTCTTTTTGGGTGTATCTTGATTGTCATGTGGCAGATTGCATTTCCTTCTACCCATACGGAGGTCACCACTAGACACGTCAGTTGGACGTCATTTCGTTATACTCACGATAGTTGTCCTATGGGCCAGGTCTAATGTATGTGTATCTGCCCGAGCGAGTGATGCATCAGTTTGGGTATTTGCAAGTTATTCCGAGACACCCCTCAAAGTCTGTTGCTCCTACCATCCGCCGTCTTGATGTCATATTTAAGGATCTTGATAGTCATCTGGTACCAAATGAGCATCGCATGGTGTCAACTCTTGTATAATGGGCTTATGCATACGTCTATGTTACATGGTTCTATAGGATGTCATATCCTATTATGACACCAGACGCCCATGGAATATCACCTAGGCCATCTAATAAGGAGATACTAGAGGTTAGGGATGACCACACCTAGGACATGTTGCTCGTGTGTAAGCGTATTGTGGATATGGTGAGATCGAGCTTAGGCTGAACTTTTTGAGGAATACAGTCTCTAATTGGCCCTCATAGAAAGCATTATTGCCAAAATTCCTTGTAGTACAGACGGAGGAGAAACCGGGGTGTTAGACATACATAGTAGTTTAAGTTTGTCTGTATTATTTTTTTTTATTTTCTGAACAAATTATGTTTGGTCAGTACATTTTGAATTTAATTTAACTAATGTATGATTTTTTTATTTATTTATGTATAGTATGTTTGAATCAATTTATAACACTCTTAAATGACTCTATGATAAAAACGAGTCAGAAATGACCTTAAATATAAGTTGGCCTAAAGTCAAAGTTATGACAATGTTGCTGCATATAATGCATTTAGAGGATTTCCGAAGATGCATATCTAAAATATCTCATGCCATGTACAATATACACGTTTTCAATAGCTCATAATGAATTCGAGGGGTTTACGAAGACACATTTCCGAAGTCACCTCAGAAAATTTACGAATGTACATCTCTGAACTATATTTTAGCAAAATTGGGGTGTGTGATTGAATTACGAGGACTGCTGTGATTTTAGGTACGTCCAAAGATAGATATCCTAACACCAATAAAAATATTTTTGAGTTTCATAGATATAAAACACACTCCATAAAATAGATGAATATTTTCCTATTAACAAATCGGGTGGAAGTAAGAAGAAAGCTATTCCCTCCGTTCCTTTTTAAGTGTCATTTTTTGACTTTTTGCATATACCAAGGAAGCTAATCATTATTGTTACTTTTCAAACAATAATTCTTGTTTTACCTATAATACCCTTAATTATTTATTACATTTATTTTACTTTTTCTCTCTTTGTAATAATTACTTAGGGGGGTATTTTGACAAAATTGCAATCAACACTACCTTGAATTTTGCAAGTGACAATTAAAAAGAAACAATTTTTTTACAAGAAACGGACACTTAAGAAGGAATGGAGGGAATACTATGATACACAAAACAAAAAAAATGTGAGCTTAAAATAGAAAATTTCACAATCATGAATTAAATTTGTAACAAAAGAAAATTTTGGTATCTCATTTGCCTCTTGAAACCATCTTTTAATGAAGTTATATTAAGATAAATGTTAGTATTTAGACATCGTTTTAGCTATCCAACATCATATTTTTATATGTTTCGGTATTACTGTATTGGTTTTAGTATTTCTTTTATCACATTAGTAATTTAGTAGTTATAAATAATTTGTATATAGTCTTGGAATACTGTATTAGTATTAGTTATAAATGTCATATATGGGTCGTCTTTGAGTACGTGTTAATACATGATAGTTCAAATAACGTTCTCTTATATTAATGTCCATAGCCCATTTGAGTGAGTGTGACCAGCTACCAAAATTGCAGACAGAATCAAAAAGCAAAAATCAATATTCGTCGAATTTTGAGGTTGCTTCAACTCCTCAATCTCATATTAAAAGAGAAAGCGCGGTGGAATGAAGAGAGCGAGAGTGACATGGCCAGAGGGAAGTGCTTTTGGATTTCTTCCTACAACAATACTACTCTCTTTCTTTGCTTTTTCAATCTTGCCATCGTTGCTCTCTTCGTTTTTCACTCTCTTTATGCTTCTCTTTCTATTCACTCTACTAATGTTTCCCATAAAGGTATGTTAACTAACACCAACACCAATCTTCTCACTAAGAGTTTTTTTTTTCCTTCAAGACAAACTAACTATTTCCACCTTGATTTCGTTTCTTGTGTTTTTAGTTGTTGTATCTTATAGCCCGGATCAGATTTGGAAAATGGAAGAATCAGTGCAAATCCGCGAGGCCTCTATACCAGTAGAGTTAGTTAAATCGGTAAGAACTAAGATTAAGAACTAAAAACACTTACATTAAACCGGTTATTTAATGTTTGAGAAATCAATCAGGTGAAGGCTTTAGAAAGGGAGTTTTCAATAGAGAATTTGGTGGTTGAGTTGCCGCGGAATATAAAGCAGAAAATAGTTGATGAGATTTTGCATAGACTAAGGAGCTTGAACTCCAATAGCACTGATATTGCTAAAGAACGAGGTTAGTGTGTGCTAGTACTAATACTGTTAGAATGTGCTCATGTTCATAAGAATCTAATCATCTGCTTATTTACATTTCATTTTATCTCGTCAAATTCGTGTTAATTCGAAATTGCAAACTTCTGTTCTCTTGGATCATATGACGTTTTTAAAAATACAGAAGTTATTGAAAGTTGGCGCAAGGAAAAACTCAAAGAGGTTAGGTTGACTCATGTGAAAGGGAATTCTAACTATACCATCTCTCTTGAAGAGACAGGTATGGACATTGATTTTCTGTTATGTCTGTGACAGTTGAATGTGCGAAATGCTTAAACATAATGCTCTTGATAGGTATGCTATTAAGAGCTTTGGAGTCTGATTGGGATGTGCTTTGCAAAGAAGTCGGCCTTTGGATACCTGCACAACTCGTTAACGAAGAACATGATGACAACCCGGAGGGCAGAGAGGATATTGGTAATATCAGTTTCTTTAGTCAAAATAGTTTCTTCCTGCTCGCATAGTCTGAATCGCCTTAACTGAAAGTAACTTTATAGAATCATGGAATGAGTAAACTTGATATTATGTGATAGAAACTAGAAGTAGTATGCATCTACTTTTTTGGTTGCAGAATCTTTTTCTTTGTATTTACCAAGTATTAATTCTATCCAGAGGAGGAGGTTCTTCCCGGCAGAACCCTTCCATCTGAGTGTCATGCAGAACTTCACACCGATTATGATGGTACTGCGGTAAGATGGGGTCTTACCCACCATAAAGACAGTGCAGCTGAATGTTGTGAGGCTTGCTTGGATCTTGCAAGACAGGGTGAAAAGAAATGCAATATTTGGGTTTATTGTCCATCTGAGTTTGGGTGTTATTCTCCAGACATCTATCAACACAAACATCAAGAATGTTGGCTGAAATATGTAACTTTCCTCATGATTCACTAGTTTTCCTCTTTTCTGTGAATTTGCATAATAGCTTTTGATATTTTTTTGAATGCAGGATGAGAGACCTCAACTAAATTTTAAAGACAAGTATCCCGAGTCATATCAAAATTCATACCCGGCAGCACCAATAGTTGTTCCATGGGTCTCTGGAGTGGTTAGCTTATAACCCGAGTAACCAACACCGGGATAACCTTTTATACTTCAAAAGTTCAAAGTTATTCTTCAACCTGTTCTGTGGAAAATAAGTGAACCTGGGGGGCCAAATAATACTCTCAATGAAAGTTTAGGACTCTTCATTTTGGCCAATTTTTATTTTGACATACTCACCAAGTCAGTGGATCAATGTCGCGGACTATCCACCAGTGTCTGTCTAAGCCAGACACTGAGGAAAGATGACTTTTAACTGATTAAAAGTAGTGTATTGTATACTATTTGATTACATAAATAGTTACTTATATTGTATCTGTTTTTGTCTGAAAGCCAGTGCCCCCAAACATTTCAAACCCGAATAGAACAGTAAAGTGCAACCATGACATGATTGAAATAATGAAAACCACTGAACAACATCGTCTCAGAGAAACACAAATGTTAATAACATCATCAAATAAGAAAACAAAAGCCAGCACAAATAGTGGTAATCACGAAGGAATGAAAATCATATGGTACTTTCATTATTTAACTATATTATTGACAAAGAATGCTAAAATAGACTGGCAAAGGTCATCAATCATTGTGCATTTTGAAAGGGATCCCTCTCAATGCCTTAAACAGCAGTGTGCAGCAAATATTTGAATGCTTACGCATTTCTTGTCTGGTTGTACTGTCACACGTAGATGCTTTATCCACTAAGTTGAGGCAATCATATTCCTCTGGAAAATTTGGAGAAATAAATGGAAACTGACTGAAACAAAATTATAATAAACAATTTCCTTGCAAACTTGAAAGCAAAAATCAAATATGATCAATAATTGCTTTTGTAAATTCAGTTGTCTTTGAAGTGCCACCGAGATCAGCAGTTCGGTACTTCCCTTCTGCAATTGTGTTGAGGATGGCATTTTGAATTCGGTCTGCTTTGTCATGGAGATCGATATGGCGCAACATAGTAACCGAACTTAGCAGCAAAGCAGTTGGATTAGCCAAATTCTGCATAAATCCATAGGGAAACATGTGTAATTTAGTTAAGAGGGCTGTTTCATGGTTAGAAATTTCACTTTCAAGAATAACTTTCTCGGAAAATAATAATTAGAATCTTATTCTCGGTATTTTTTAGAAAATGTGTTTGCGGCATTTGCAATTTCTACTTTCTTGAGCTGGTAGTTCTACCCTATGCCTTACAAAAAGCATACGTGTCACTAGTACAAAACAGGCACTAAAAAAACCATACATTCCATGAAATCAAGCCTAGAAGTTTAGAACAGAAAATATATGGTTTTAAAAAGTACTTCCACAGCTCACCTTCCCGGCAATATCAGGTGCTGAACCATGTACAGCCTCAGCAAGTGCAATACCTCCCTCGCCAATGTTGCAGCTGCAAAATACAGGATATCCTGTCAGGTGATATATTTGTGACTGCTAAACTTCTTTGCCCAAAACTCAAAACAAAACAAAGAAAAACCTGGGTGTCAAGCCTAATCCTCCAATCAAGCCAGCACAAAGGTCACTGATTATGTCACCATAAAGATTAGGCATCACCAACACATCAAAAAGTGCAGGATTTTTCACAAGCTGCAGATGGTCCAAAAATTAACAGTGTATTATTTTCAGATAGACAAAGAGTTTCAAAATGTGGTTCCACTCCCTACATCAAGTTGACCAATATTACCATCATGCAGCAATTGTCAATGACAACTTCCTCATACGTTATCTCTGGATATTTCTCAGCAACCTCACGGCAACACTAAAAACAATCCAAAACAAAATCACAGTATTAGTATTCAAGAATATAATTCTAGTCCGAATATTTATAGCCATTTGTATTAACAGTAACAAACCTTCAGGAAAAGACCATCAGTCTTTTGCATAATGTTGGCTTTGTGTATAGCAGACACTCTTTCTCTTCCATGTGCCTTGGCATAGTGAAAAGCATACTCAGCCACTCTTAAACTTGCATGACGCGTAATGATTTTGAGACTCTCTACTACACCCCTCACAACCTGTAGCCCAAAAGTGCTAAATAAGTTATATTCATTAGAATTTCAATGACAGTATATAATATTGATTGCCGTGATGTGATACACACCTGATGTTCAAGTCCACTGTACTCGCCTTCGGTATTTTCACGAATTGTGATGAGATCTACATTATCATACCGAGTTTTGTAGCCAGGAAGGCTGTAACAAGGTCGAACATTTGCATATAAATTAAGTTCTTTTCTTAGAGTAAGGTTTAACGAACGATGCCCTTTTCCAATAGGGGTGGCCATTGGCCCTTTCAAGCCAATCCCATTTCTCCTTACCGATTCTAAACTTTCCCATGTAAGAAAGCTCTGTGTTCTAGGGTCAACTTCGGTCCCTACATAATGCTCTTCCCATTCAATTGGAACTTCAGCAGCTTGAAATACCTAATTATTGCAACAGAAAGAAACTACAGAATTTTATGATATAATATGATAGAAAGCATCGCACACAAAAAAGTACAACAACAAATTGAGAGAATCAGAGAGGGGTGAAAAGGAACCTGTTTGACGGAATCGGCGATCTCGGGACCGATACCGTCTCCGGGGAAAAGAGTGGCGCGGATCGGAGTGGAGGCGGAAGAGAAGGATTTAGGGTTTGAGAGATAACGGCTTCCGAGGGTTCGTCTGAGTATCTGAGAAGCCATAATTGACCGAACACAGTACAGTGCCTTTATGATTTTAATTCTCGCACACAACAAATGCAACGCAGAAATGTGGAAGTGGCCAATTCTTTAGTTTACTTTTGTTTTCGGGTTCTTTTCGAACACGGTCAACTTAAGCTATGTTTGGTTCTACTTTACATAATTGATAATTGGTTTTAAAAATCTATAAAATTGATATTCACACACGGTTGTTACATTTAAGTTTGTGACTCACTTAGTCATCTTTGAAGATATGTTAAAAGTTTTTTTTTTTTTGCTAAATGCAGTTTTGTGGTTCCCAAGTTTCTCAATTCTTTAATTTTGGTCCTTCAAATTTCAATCATTTGATTTTGACCATCATAGGCTAATGTGACTTAAAAAAAAAGTTAATTTTATTCTTTACAATTATATTTTTCTTCCATATTTATCTATTTAAGCTTTGAATATAATATTTTAAAAAATTTAAATATTTTATTCAACATATGTCTAAAGATAAATTGTTTTGATAAAAAAAATAGACTATTAGTTAATTAAAATAATAATTTTTTGAACTAAATTTCACATATGCCAAAATCAAACAACAACGATAAGACTATGAAAGTCTAATAATAAAGATTAATAATTAAGATTTATTTATTAAATTTGAATGTCAATAGCATCTTTGTCTTTCTTCTTCCTTCCCCTTTATATTGAACTAATTGTATATGTTTAAAAGATTTGTGTGACTACATAAGCAACCAAATAATTATAATAAGAAAAGTAGAGTTGTAGGGAAGAAAATTATGGGGGAAATGAAAAAAAATCAAGGTACATTTGCCAAATTAATCACCTTTTAATGTCACATTAATTGTTGTTTAATTTTTAAATATCACATAAGTCAATTTAAATTTATATGTCATTAGGGACTATCAAATGCAAAAGACGATAAAATTTGAGGTGTCAAAATCAAACAATTAAAATTTAAGGGGCCAAAATCAAACAATTGGGAAATTAGAGGACCAAAACTACACTTAAGAGTCTGTTTGGTAACTATCATTTAGCTTTTAGTTTGTGGTTTTTTCTACTACTTTTGTTTTTTTCTAAAAAGTTATTTGAAGTAGCTTTTGAGCTTGTAACTTTTTCTTTCCTTTATACCCTTCAATCTACTATCCCAAATATAGATAGATAAATAGATAGATAGATAGATAGAGAGAGGGGTTATTTTAAGTTGAATAAGTATATTCGCGTCAACTGATAAGATGAAAGATGATACAATGTTTAATGTGTTTGAGCAACATTTAATTTATATAATGAGTTTCGAAATAGTATTGATAATTCTCAAGTTGGTAAAATATCGGAGGAAAATCACTGAGATCAACCGAGACGAAGAAAATTAAGAATATCATTGCAGTTTTATTGTAGAATATTAAAAAATAAATTTATTTTTATTATTATTATTATTTTAGATTAATATAACTGAAATTAAAATTACTAATGCTATTAATTCATGTATCTCATTAAATTTTATTATAAAATTTATATATAAATGTATATATTTTGATGTTATCTTTAATTTTTCATATATATTAAAAATATTTTGGATGTTTTTATTTAATACATTTATTTTTATTAAATAAAAAATAATTTAATAATATGATATAATAAAATAATAAAATTACTGATTTACCAAACACTCAAATTAACTTATCAGTTATTAGTCATCAACTATCAACTGTCAGTTACCAGCCACCAATTACCAGCTATCAGTCACCAGCTAACAGTTATTAACTATTAGCTAGTTTTACCAAACAGAGCCTAAGACAGTTTTTTTTTTATTTAAACATGATTTTTTCATATTTATTATTCAATTAACTTCTATGTTAATGTAATATATTAATACAAATTACTTTATGTTCAATTTACTTTTATGTAAAAATTTACTTTTATGTAAAATAAATAAATTTTATAAAATTAAATTAATTAAGATTAATACTCAATTCACCAGTCATATAAACGAATTCTAAAAACACGTAAAGAAAACACAAATTTATCTTTGTCCTTTAAAAATTCCTTCCATATTTTGAACATATTGAACTCTCAATCTACGGAAATCATTGAACTCTTTTGAAAAATTACTCCCATATGACATACTTATTTGACAATTATTTAACTATGTTAATGTATATTATTAGAGTATAAAATAAACCATAGGTGTGCCATCTTTGGAAAACTAGTTAGATGGTTAGAGAGTTACCCAGGGAAGTTAAAATGTGTGACTAACTTGATGAACATTGCATGTATAAATATAAAGCTAGAGCCATTTAAAATGTAATGAACACATTATCAAAGCAAGAGCTAGAGCCATTTAAAATGTAATGAACACGTTATCAAAGCAAGAAGATATCTCTCTCTCTCTCTCTATATATATATATATATATATATATATATATATATATATATATATATATATATATATATATAAAAGTTTAATTGAAATACCCTGACAGTGTAAAAGGATTTTACGCCGTCAGTTAATAATAGATGTTGGATATTGAAATAAATTTAACTTTTATTTTAAAAATCTATAAAGTAATGCAAATGGGTGATGGTGATGAATTAATATATATATATATATATATATATATATATATATATATATATATATATATATATATATATAAACTAGAGAGAGAAAACTTAAAACTTCAAAATACTCTTGAATCCTTGAAAGAAGACCATGCATCTATAGTAAATGACCAAATGTGCATTCCTCCAGTTCTATATGAAAAGTAAAAATTAGTTGATTGCGTTACTTGCCCTTGTTTTAAAATTAAAACAGAAGATCTAAATGATAAATAACACCATTAACTAAAACACATACGGTTACATTTATTAGTTTAAGTGACAATGAGAAAATGTTTAGAAAAAGAAATAAGAAAAAAATTAATGTTACTAAAAAGAATATAAAAAACATAATGAAGGTTTGAAAGAATTCAAAAACTTTTGTAACGAGAACGATATTCAGCATACTAAGTTGTGTGCCAGTATTGTGGTGAAAAATTACACATTAGGCCTAAATGTCACATTCAGAATGTAAAATGTTCCAAATTCGTTCTGCATCATTTCAGAAAAATCCTTGCACAAGGATTCGTTAGTAACACTGAAGATGATATCATCAACATAAATCTGAACAAGTTAAATTTCATGCTTGCTTTTCTTGATAAAAAGTGTTTTATCAACTTGTCCTCTTTGAAACTTGTTTTCAAGCAAGAACTTGCTTCCACGATCGTACCAAGCTCTAGGGACTTATTTCAGATTGTATAAGGCTTTCTTAAATTTGAAAATATGGTCGGGAAAGGTAGAGTTGATAAAACATGGAGGTTGATCAACATATACCTCCTCCTGGATATACCCATTTAGAAAATCACTTTTTACATCCATCTGAAAAAGTTTGAAGTTCATGATGCAGGAAAAAGCTAATAATATCCTTATGGCCTATAGTCTAGCTACAAGGGCATAGGTTTCATCGAAATATATTCTTTCATGTTTATTGTAAACCTTCAAAACAAGTCTGGATTTAATTCTTAAAACATTGCCATCTTCGTCCAACTTGTTGCAAAAAAAACAGCAGGTGTAAATCACTTGATTACCAGAAGCTTTGCGAATGAGTTCCCAAATGTTGTTTTATTCAAATTGATTTAATTGTTCTTACACGGAAATAGATCAATGTTCATCAATGATAGAATCGTCAATTCCTTTTGGCTCAATTTGTGAAACAAATTCCACAAGGTTGCGTACCTTATTAAGGGAGTGTCAAGTAGTGACTCCCTTAGATATATCTCTAATATCATTCTATATAGGATGTTCTTTGGCCTTCATCCATTCTCTTGGAATATCTTGATGATCTAAAGGAGTATCTGTTGGTGTAAGCCCTAGAGGCCAATACTTTTGGTACTTGTATCGAATTATTTATTAATAATAAAAGGCATTTTCTTTATTATGGTTGATTAATAAAGTCCATGGAATAGATAGTCCGTTTAATGTATTAAGTGTGACTTAATCATGAGAACACATTAAACATAAGGACATTATTCTTAAAGTATCCGTAGTCAAGCTTTAATGTGAAGTGGGATAACATTAAAGCATTAAGACTATTATGTTTGTAGACTGATGATCACATCTCATGGATCATGGATAAAGAGTTATCAAGTCTTAAACATAGGTATGAATATTAGGAGTAATATTTATACCGGATTGACCCGCTATGAGAATACTATATAGAAAGTTATGCAAAGTGTCATAAGTTATTCTCATGGTGATAATAGTGTATACCACTCTTCGACCTGAAACCACTATGGATCCTAGATGTAGAGTCGAGTGCTTTGTTGCTGATCCAACGTTGTCCGTAACTGGATAACCATAAAGACAGTTGATGGGTACTCCACAAAGCATGCTAAGGGACATGAGTGTCCTAGATGGAATTTGCCCATCCTGCGTAACAGGATAAATGTCTATGGGCCCAATATTGAACTGGACAAGGATGACACGGTCTATACCTTGTGTTCAATATAGACATAAGGGCAAAGGGGTAATTATACACATAATTATTATCACAGGAGGTTTTGTCAGATCACATGACATTTTCGTGACTTGGGTAGCAGTGATGTGTTGCTAGATACCGCTCACTGTTTATTATGTTAAATGCGTGATTTAATATAATTACCAACGCCGCGAAAACCTATAGGGTCACACACAAAGGACGGATTGATGAGAGATAGAGTAACTAAGCAACACCGTAAGGTACGGTGCACTTAAGTGGGAGACGAAATATGGTAAGGTACCAAATACTTAAGTGATTTTGGGCATATTATAAGATATGGGCCAAAATACACTTAAGTGGGCTTTTTTAGCTTGAAGCCCACACAAGTGGTTCTATAAATAGAACCCCTTGGGTAGAAGCATTGTCACTCCAATCCACTCAGACAGAAATTCAAGTAGAGACTTGGAATTTTGTTTCCCTCTTTCTCTCACTCAAAGCCTTCATTCATAACAGCTAGCACTGCGATTGAAGGAATTCGTTCATGTGGACTGAGTAGAGACGTTGTCATCGTTCAATGTTCGTGATCGCCTCGTGGATCTGTATCAAAGGTTTTGATCATTATCAGAGATCTGCACCAAAGGTTTGAATCGCCACAAGAGGTAACGATTCTATCACTGATCATGCCCATTCGTAAGGATCACTAAATGGAGAAATTTTTAAATTCCGCTGCGCCTTGGATGGCAATTCTCCAACAGTGGTATCAGAGCCACTTACGAAACCATGAATCTGATATTTGTTTTTGTTCTGTAATAATATGATTAAAGACAGAATGAATCAAAGGTTAAATTGAGATCGATCAAGTTACATATATGTGATATATGTAATCCTGATGCAAAATACATTATATATGATATAGTGTTCTCGTTTCGTTCATTCAAACCCTCAATGATTGTTTTCCTTTGAGCGATCAATGGTCGTTTGCTTCTTGATCCGACATTAGTATGGTGAAGCAATGATGTGTTGATCAATCATACTGAATTAAAAATCGAGATGTGTTTGACGGTCTGAAATTGGTGCATCAGGGTTAGTGACGGCACAAGGGTTGTGTTGTCAGAGAGTTATGCGATTGGGGTTTGACTGCACAAGAGTTGTGCGTTCTAAACACTTTTCCGAACAGTGTTAACCGGTTAACGCGTATGGTTAACCGGTTAACGCAATGCGAAATAAAATTTTTGAGATTTTCAAACAGTGTTAACCGGTTAACGCATTTGGTTAACCGGTTAACGCAAGGCGGAAAACAGTTTTCCAAGAAATTTTTCAACAGTGTTAACCGGTTAACGCATATGGTTAACCGGTTAACGCAAGGCAGAAAAGAATTTTCTAAAAGTTTTCAAACAGTGTTAACCGGTTAACGCATATGGTTAACCGGTTAACGCAAGAAAAAATTCACCCGTTCGGCTAGAAAAAGTGCTTTGAAGTATCAAGTGTTGATACGAAAAACGACGTCAATTTTAAATGAATTGTTCATTAAAATTTTCGAGCAGGGGTGCTGCCCCTTCGACCCAGGGGCGCTGCCCCCTTGACCCCTGTCCGCTGAACGGTCAGCGGAACCACCGTCCGTTGACCGGGCAGCGGAACACCCGTTCCCGCTGTCCGGGCAGCGGACCCCCGGCTAACTCTGCGTAGTGTGATCGGTCGTCGAAATTTAATTTGATTTTAATTAATTAAAGGAATTAATAATAATAATAATAATAATAAAGTGTTTATTATTGTCTTGTGGTGATCGGTTATGGCCTTAGTTTTCCTTTGTTTTGTTTTGGGTTTTTAAAATACGACCTGCGTGTCGTGCCTCTCTCTTAATCTCCCAAATGTAACTTCTTTTCTCATCTCACTCCCTCGTATGTAAAACGAGTTTCTTTCATGTAATGTAATGATATGAAGAAAGCAAAGAAGTCAGTGCCAAAGGAGGACAACCTTGAAGATCTTGCTTGGAGAAGCTTAGATCGTTGTAGGTTAGCTTAGGTTCTCTCATTGGCTTGGGAGAACAATTGCGCTAGGGGCCATAACTGTTTCATTATGTATGTATGTATGTTGATGCATGTGAATGTATGTTGATGCATGTGAGAGACGGTTTATATGATAAACAAGCCGGTGAGATCAGAAAAATTGCAATTCCCTCAAATTAAATATTAAGTTTATGCTTTCCAAGTTTTAACACTCATCAAGACTAGTAATGAATAATGTAGGTTTCGCCTACGCGAGGTGCATGATCTATATATTAGTAAGGTGCGATGGGATAATTGTAATATCCAACTGTTAAAACAATGGGTCAAACTTAACTAAACAAATTATGAGAATATTATATATGTTTGCTTTCCAAGTTTTAGCACTCATCAAGACTGGTATCGAATAATGTAGGTTTCGCCTACGCGAGGTGCATGTTTTGTATTAGTTAAGGTGCGATGGGATAATTGTAATATCCAACTGCTAAAACGATGAGTTAAACTTGATTATAATTTTCTTATATATGTTTAGAAGCAAGAGTTGGGAATGATCCATATGATGGATTGGAATAAGGAGTTATTCACCCAACTGAAATTTTCGAGAGTTGTATGAGATATAATTGGAAGGAGTTCCTACCTAAATAACCTAGTTTTGTGTAATCCGCCTACGCGGATTTAGAACGAAGTGAAATATGGATCTCGACCCACTAGAAAATCTTCCAACGGGATTTTCCGAATCAGATGATGAGGGTCATTTGTTTTGAGTAAAATAGTGGGAGCATATTTAATTAAAGGCCTAATTGAATATGTCAATGATACTTATATTTTCATTAATCCTTATGTAGATTACCATGACAGCAAACACCTCTAACAACATCCTGCGATCAATCCTTGATAAGGAAAAATTGTCTGGGACAAATTTTCTAGATTGGCACCGAAACCTGAGGATTGTCCTCAAACATGATAAAAAGCTGTATGTCTTGGAGACACCTGTTCCTGAAGAGGAACCTCCTAGTTCTGCACCTAAGGCAGAAAGAGATGCTTATAAGAAGCATGTCGATGATGCCAATGAAACTGCTTGTCTCATGCAAGCTACCATGAACTCAGAATTGCAAAAGCAACATGAGAACATGTCAGCGTTCGATATGATCGAACACCTGAAGTTGTTATATCAAGAGCAAGCAAGGCATGAGAGGTTTGAAGTTTCAAAAGCCCTTTTTCAAAGCAAGTTAGCTGAGGGAGCCCCTGTAGGTCCCCATGTACTCAAGATGATTGGGTATGTGGAAAACCTTGAGAGATTGGGTTTTCCCCTCGAAAAGGAACTTGCAACTGATTTGATCTTGCAATCGTTGCCAGATAGTTTCAGTCAATTTGTCCTAAATTTCAATATGATTGATATGGACAAATCTCTTCCTGAACTGCTCGCCATGTTAAGAACTGCCGAGCAGAATCTGAAGTCAAAAGGGAAGTCCATTCTGATGATCGGAAATGGAAAGAGACAGAACAAAAGGCCCACTAAGCAGAGTGATAAGGGGAAGGGCAAGGAAGTTGCCAATCCCAGACCCACTGCTGCTTTGAAGCCTAGTTGAGGCATAGCAAAAGAAAGCCCTGCTTCCATTGCGGTAAGACCGGACACTGGAAGAGGAACTGCCCAAAGTACCTGGAAGATAAGAAGAATGGAGTAGACACTTCAACTTCAGGTATTTTTGTTATTAATTTATCTACTTCTGCATCATGGGTATTAGATACTGGATGCAGTTCTCACATTTGTACAAATATGCAGGAACTAAAAAGGAGTAGAGATTTGGCAAAAGGTAAAGTCGACCTACGAGTTGGCTATGGAGCAAAGGTTGCTGCTTTAGCCGTAGGAACTTTTGTATTGACTTTACCTAGTGGTTTAATAATTCAGTTAGAGAACTGTTATTATGTACCTGCAATTAGCAGGAATATCATTTCCATTGCTTGTTTGAACAAGTTTGGTTTTTCATTTATAATAAAGAACAATTGTTGCTCAATTTATTTGAATGATATATTCTATGCTACTGCACAAATGAACAATGGACTATATGTCCTTGATCTTGAAATGCCTATTAATAACATTAATACAAAAGGGTGAAACCTAACGAGTTAAAACCAACTAGGTAAGAATATTAAAACTCTTCTATCAGATCGAAGTGGTGAGTATTTAATCCTAGAGTTTGATGACCATCTGAAAAAGTGTGGGATCCTATCCCAACTTACTCCTCCTGGAACATCCCAATGGAAGGGTGTATCTGAGAGAAGAAATCGAACCCTGTTGGACATGGTCCGATCCATGATGAGTCACACCAATCTTCCAAACTCCTTTTGAGGACATACACCATTGACATCAGCTTACACACTTAACCGTGTTCCATCCAAAAGGTTGAAAAGACACCATATGAGACATGGAGTGGTAAGAGACCACATATGTATTACATGAAGATTTGGGGTTGCGAAGTATATGCGAAGTTTCAAAAGCCCTTTTTCAAAGCAAGTTAGCTGAGGGAGCCCCTGTAGGTCCCCATGTACTCAAGATGATTGGGTATGTGGAAAACCTTGAGAGATTGGGTTTTCCCCTCGAAAATGAACTTGCAACTGATTTGATCTTGCAATCGTTGCCAGATAGTTTCAGTCAATTTGTCCTAAATTTCAATATGATTGATATGGACAAATCTCTTCCTGAACTGCTCGCCATGTTAAGAACTGCCGAGTAGAATCTGAAGTCAAAAGGGAAGTTCATTCTGATGATCGGAAATGGAAAGAGACAGAAGCTTTGCGAATGAGTTCCCAAATGTTGTTTTATTCAAATTGATTTAATTGTTCTTACATGGAAATAGATCAATGTTCATCAATGATAGAATCGTCAATTCCTTTTGGCTCAATTTGTGAAACAAATTCCACAAGGTTACGCACCTTATTAAGGGAGTGTTAAGTAGTGACTCCCTTAGATATATCTCTAATATCATTCTATATAGGATGTTCTTTGGCCTTCATCCATTCTCTTGGAATATCTTGATGATCTAAAGGAGTATCTGTTGGTGTAAGCCCTAGAGGCCAATACTTTTGGTACTTGTATCGAATTAGTTATTAATAATAAAAGGCATTTTCTTTATTATGGTTGATTAATAAAGTCCCTGGAATAGATAGTCCGTTTAATGTATTAAGTGTGACTTAATCATGAGAACACATTAAACATAAGGACATTATTCTTAAAGTATCCGTAGTCGAGCTTTAATGTGAAGTGGGATAACATTAAAGCATTAAGACTATTATGTTTGTAGACTGATGATCACATCTCATGGATCATGGATAAAGAGTTATCAAGTCTTAAACATAGGTATGAATATTAGGAGTAATATTTATACCGGATTGACCCGCTATGAGAATACTATATAGAAAGTTATGCAAAGTGTCATAAGTTATTCTCATGGTGATAATAGTGTATACCACTCTTCGACCTGAAACCACTATGGATCCTAGATGTAGAGTCGAGTGCTTTGTTGCTGATCCAACGTTGTCCGTAACTGGATAACCATAAAGACAGTTGATGGGTACTCCACAAAGCATGCTGAGGGACATGAGTGTCCTAGATGGAATTTGCCCATCCTGTGTAACAGGATAAATGTCTATGGGCCCAATATTGAACTGGACAAGGATGACACAGTTTATACCTTGTGTTCAATATAGACATAAGGGCAAAGGGGTAATTATACACATAATTATTATCACAGGAGGTTTTGTCAGATCACATGACATTTTCGTGACTTGGGTAGCAGTGATGTGTTGCTAGATACTGCTCACTGTTTATTATGTTAAATGTGTGATTTAATATAATTGCCAACGCCGCGAAAACCTATAGGGTCACACACAAAGGACGGATTGATGAGAGATAGCGTAACTAAGGAACACCGTAAGGTACGGTGCACTTAAGTGGGAGACGAAATATGGTAAGGTACCAAATACTTAAGTGATTTTGGGCATATTATAAGATATGGGCCAAAATACACTTAAGTGGGCTTTTTTAGCTTAAAGCCCACACAAGTGGTTCTATAAATAGAACCCCATGGGTAGAAGCATTGTCACTCCAATCCACTCAGACAGAAATTCAAGTAGAGACTTGAAATTTTGTTTCCCTCTTTCTCTCACTCAAAGCCTTCATTCATAACAGCTAGCACTGCGATTGAAGGAATCCGTTCGTGTGGACTGAGTAGAGACATTGTCATCGTTCAACGTTCGTGATCGCCCCGTGGATCTGTATCAAAGGTTTTGATCATTATCAGAGATCTGCACTAAAGGTTTGAATCGCCACAAGAGGTAACGATTCTATCACTGATCATGCCCATTCGTAAGGATCACTAAATGGAGAAATTTTTAAATTCCGCTGCGCCTTGGATGGCAATTCTCCAATTGTGGTATCAGAGCCACTTACGAAACCATGAATCTGATATTTGTTTTTGTTCTGTAATAATATGATTAAAGACAGAATGAATCAAAGGTTAAATTGAGATCGATCAAGTTACATATATGTGATATATGTAATCCTGATGCAAAATACATTATATATGATATAGTGTTCTCGTTTCGTTCATTCAAACCCTCAATGATTGTTTTCCTTTGAAAAATCATTTAAAATTCAAAATTTGTCCTGAACTTGTTAAGTCGGGTGTCCATTTAAATGACTTAACAAGTCCTTAATAGAATTCAAAATTATGTCTTTTCATGAATCAATGTCATTCTAAACTATTGCAAACCTTCATGAAAATGTCTCAAACTTTTGCATCATTTTGTAGAGATTTTTTTGGATGTATTTAAGGAAAAATACATTAATTTCCAAATTACCTCTTTCACAATTAATTTTTCACATCAATTCAACTAATTTTTTTAAGTGTTCGTTCTTTTTCAAAAAATTTAAAACTTTTGTGCATAACTTTAAAATCATTCATAAAAGTTTCATGATATTTTCTAAGCATTTAAGGTTCATATATTATTGAATTTATACATTGAAAAAGAAGATCAATTTTCTATTGAAATTGATCAATTGTCCATCATAGTTGTTGGTGTATTTGTGAAATCAAGGAAGTGGTGTGCTTCTTTGTTGTTATTAGATGATTATATGAGAAATCTTGGTGTGAGGCTTGTACAAAGATCTAACAATAGTTAAAATCTCTTACGGGGGTGTGAGGGGGTTAGATGTATCCTTGGCTGATAAGAGAAACCAGTATACATCATTGTGTTCATTTACTTTATTGCACTTTACATTTTTGTTTATCATTCGTTCATCGTTCATAATTCTGGAAATTTTCAAGAAACTAGAAAAGTACCATAAACCTCTAAAAATACCATTACACCTAATTCACCCCCCTCTTAGGTTGTTCACTCAAATACTTAAAACTTCAACCCATTTAGTGACATAATCAACACAAGTCAGAATGTAAACATTAGAGTTGGATGAAGGAAGGGATCATAAAGTTGATTCCCCAACAGTCAAAAATTCCAATCTATATTATACCTTTAAGCGGCATGTCATCTCGCTTTGAAATGTTACCTATTTTTTTGGCACTATTTGAATTCTTGCACATATGACTTACAATCTTTCAAGAGTGTCGACCACTAGAAACTACTTTGAAGTATTTTTGCTATTATTCTTTTGCAACTATGATGACCTTCATAAACTGGGCTATAATAGTGCCACATAATGTCCTTAGATTCTTTTCCTGCGGATCAAATCGTAAGCACTAACCTTAAATAGATAAGGATCATCCCACAAATAATGGTTAGCCTCTTTGTATAAGTGTTTTTTCTGTTGCCAAGTATAGTTTTTTGGCACAATTTTTGTAGCCTTATAGTTTTCCATGTAAGTAAACCAATGACATGCACTGATTTTCATATAGTGCTCATCCAGAAATTCTTTATTGATGCTCTTTTGCTTCTTCATTACTTCTTAATTTTATAAGTGATATGCTACCATGTTTTCAATACGTTTCTTATCTCTTATCTCCAAGTCGAACTCTTGTAATAATAATACCCATATAAGTAACCCTGCTTTGAATCTCCTATGTTGAAAAGGTACCTCAATGCCACATGATCTGTAGAAAAACCTTAGAGAATTATGTAGGTTAGGTTCATGTTAATTCAAATAATTCATAAGTCAATAAGTTTTGGTAACAAAGATGTTGAAAGATTGAGTAATTAGTTAACAAGTGCTCATAATCAGTTATTGACTTGTTAGAGTAGTACTTAATGGATAGAATCAATTGAGTTTAAGTGGTGTAATATCTATTTAATGATAAGGTGATTGTGGATGGAGATTCATAGATCTTATTAAGTGATAAATAAGGATGTTAGTATGGATTTGTTAAGTAACCAAGATTTATGGAGAAGCCTCTAAGAAACTTATTGATGATACTTTATTTAAAGGAAGTTGGTAGACATTATTTGTAAGACAAATTGAATTGGACTTTCAAGTAACTAACTTACCGGGCCTATATGGAAGTGTCATTAGGTACAAGTGGAGGTTTAATACCAAATCCTTATGTTAAAATAGACTTTATCACTTATGAGGTATTTTCATTAAGCAGGTGCTTTTATTTTACCAGTTTATGGTACTTCAATTTCAACGTGTTATATGATCGATGTTTATTGAATCAATGATTAAGGCACACATGGATTCTAGTACAAGAATTATAAGCTACAATCGAAAGGAAAAGTAGATGTGCAAATTGTATAATCTTTATGGACCTTTGGAGTAAAGACCGTTGCGTAGGAATTCTTCTCACAACTGTAAGGGCACTTTCTAACGATCTTATATGTGATTGAATGTATGTGTGTATCTATGAATGATTATGTGCCTAGTTCGGGATATTTGATGCTTGTGTGCCTAGATAGGGACATGTTTGATGATTGTGTGCCCATATAAGGATATGATTGATGCTTATGTGCCCAATTAGGGATATGATTGATGCTTCTATGATACCTTTGATAGGGATGTATGATACAACTACTATAGAAAACACATATAATGACGGTTGCAAAACATATATAATAACGGTTGCACTTCCGTTGTTAGGTAGAGTGTGATTGTCTGTGTCGTACCCCAAATTTTGAACACTCACAATCTATCTAGTTTAGGGTACATGGTATTTGTCAGGGTCCCATTTACAGGTCATCTGGTCAACTCTCATGACCTAAAAAAAGGTCAAAGGAGGACCATTTTGACCTTCTTATCCTCTTTTCAAATTTATATAAGGAATTGTTATTTTTGACTTTTCATTGGTCTTGTTATTTAATTTGGTTAATTAGAATATATATAGAAAAAAGGGGGGTCGTTTGGTTATTATTATTTTTTTTTTATTATTATTAGCTTGTTAGAAATAGTTTAAATAAGAATTAATTAGTATTATCTAGAAATTAAAATAGGTTATTAAGTTAGAGATCTTTATCAAGTTAACTAACTATTTAAGTACTTATTTCTTTTTAGAATTATTTTCAATATTTCGGTTATTTCGGTTTTTTTATTAATATTATTATTAAGTTATAATCAGATCTTTAGTGGCTAATTTTTTACCTTTATTTTCTATTAATTATGCATTATCAACAAGTTTATTTTTGAACTTGGTCAAACAAAGTGACCAGGTCAACTCAAGCCCAAAGTCCAAATCCCACAAACCCTAAACACGCTAACAATACATTTGGAAATAGATCAAAACATTAAACGGTGAAATTCAATCAAAACATTCTAAAATCATATTACAGATACATTGAACAAATCGGACTTACATACAAATTTGACCAGATACATGAAATCCAAAATGGTTACATATTGCAATGCGTCAGAAATCCTAAAAAAAACTCAATCAAATCAAATCCTACAACTCTTAAAATACAATCAAAATTAAAGTCCTAAACATAAAATCTAATCTATATAAACCTAAGACTAATTATGAATCGAGGAGGAAAAAAATCCTAAGTTGATCGCTGCTGAATCCAAACCTTTCCACTAAAGCTCTTGCAATTTGATACTTAGGGTTTTTCATTGAAACCCTAAGCGTTTGAGCTAGGCCTCCACCGAACCTCGCACAAAAAAAAGGAGAAGTCAAAAGAATGGCAGGAGAATCTGGAAAGCGCAAGTTAATGAGGATAAAGAAAGGGAATCAGAAAAGTTGAAATTTTTACCTTTGCCGGAGAAATCCTCATCTCCGAAGGTTGGTCATCCATTTCTTTTTTCTTGATGTATTACCTGCTTTGAATATTTGCGTGAATGCTATAATTGTTGAATATGTTTGTGATCAGATGATTGAATGGGGTTTTGGGGTTTTACAGAATAGACTTGGGAAATTTAGGGTTCGTAATTTGTTTGTCTGATCTATAGCTTTGATGTTTGATTAAGGTTGAGGGGATCGAGATCTATGATTTGATGTTTGTTTGGGTTAATCTGGGTTAGGGTTCTTCACTAGAGGTTTAGGTTTCATAGGTCGGGGATGAACATTGTTAGAGTTCATCCATAAGGTTCTTCTGGGTTGTGAAATAGGGTTAGGGTTCTTTGATTTGGGGTTAGGGTTCGTTAGACAAGAGGTTAGGGTTCATGGATTTGAAGGTTCATGGGTTGGTGTATGAAGTTTCCAGTTGAACTTCAACTAGAAACTGGGTGGTATGATGGTTTGGGTGGTGGTCAAGATCGAAGAAGGGTGGCCGGAGTTGAGAGGCTAAAAGGGCGAGAACGAGAGAGAATAGAGTGTAGAGAGAGAGATAGATAGGAGAGAGAAAGAGGGATCACAAATGATCCATTTCTGAAGGGGTCTGGGATCTTATACCCCCTACCTCAGTGTCCATGTCACCAACGTGTGACCCCTTGATGGCCACGCGATTGGTTGACTCTAACTTATCTTAGTACATGTAAACGCACCCTATCCCCGAGTTGATTATCAATCTGGACCTTCTGTTTCAATTACTTTGACCAAGTATAACAATCCAATGTTCCTGAAGATATCTGCGTGGATCAATCCAACGTTTCTGGATGAGAGTCAACTGTTGACTCTCTCTATGGACTCCCTGACCATACGACGGGCTCATAATGATTTTGGGCCTTAACCCCTTACTATCCACACACCCCTTAGCAGAGGCCCATTTTGTTTCAACTGATTATAACCCCCCCCCCCCCCCCCCCCCCCCCCCGGATTTTAGTTTCTTTATTTTCTTATTTATTTTTCTTTCTTTTTTAATAGTTATTATATAGGTTAGCTAAATCTTGAATAATTAATTAGTATGATTAATGTTGATTGGTTTAATAAAAGAAATTTATAATTTAATTAGTTCATTATAATATTTCCTCTTATAATTAACCTCATACAAAAATACGAAAATAATTAAAATGATTAATATTATTTAGTTAGGGTAATACGAGGATTAATATCAAGATAATGTTAGGGTTTTAATTAGGTTAGTTAGAATAATTAGTAATTAGGGTTAAATCATTAAATAAAAATATTAAGAATATAACATTAATTGATAGTCCCTTTTATATATTTTTGCCAACTTGTTCAATTTTCTTATTCAACTAAATAACTATGTACATATATATCATTCAACCTAATTTTCTAAATCAAGTTAATCATATCATTTTTACAATACTAAGTTGATTGGTTGGTTTAACACCTTATAAATAACCAAAATCAATCTAAAATCAATTGTTAACACATTCAAACATCTTGTTCTCCACCCTTGTGCATTGAGACATTTTTATCAAAACTTTTCTCCACCCCAGATGAGTTGAGAACTTTTCAAATCTAAAACCAACAAACACACAAGCATTTTTTATCCAAACTACGGTGCTTTGTCCCTTCATATTGCTTGAAGATACATAAGCATAAAGTTGAAACACTTTAGCGAGTATAATTATAAAAAACCATTTTTTGTTCCTTGCTGTAATAAAACAATCTTTTCTTAAAAAAAAATCCTTGTAAATAAATAAATAAGTAATTATGCAAGAATAAATAATCTAAACAAACATTTCTTAAGCAAACAAACTTAACCCTAGAAGTAGAGAAGACTCCCATTGAGTATAATAGAAGTGAGGGGTGTCTAACACCTTCCTCTTACTTAACCGACTCTTGAACCTTAGTGTCTCACCCTTACTCTTTAGGTTTTATCATTATTTTCCTGTTCATTAGGAATAAATAAAGGATGATTGCGATTCTATAATTTTCTAGCCGCGATAGTATGTATACTGTTTTCCACAATGGGCGTATGACCGTGGTTATAAGCTAGGTCGCACGCTACCTACGTGTTAAAGAGTGATATAGATTAATTATGAGATGCATGCAATTCATAAAACATGTTTGATCTAAGTTAAATTTCAAATATAACTTAATTTCAAAATTATTACTTTCTAAATCACTTTAATTGAATGCATGTTCAATGAAGGGTGAGTGAAACAAACAATCTACATACATTATAATAAACTCAACAACAACATACATCAACAATAACAACATTTATCAACAGTAATATACCTTTTATTGAAAAGATTCATGGAATGATATGAAGTTGATCTACTTTGTGTCAGAAACTGGTCAACAACAACCATAACATACAAAAACTTGTCAACAACAACCAACAACAAATCATGTGAAACATAATAAGTTGTACATTGTATCATAACAAGCAACAACAACCACAACATACAAAAACTTGTCAATAATAACTAACAACAAATCATGTGAAACATAACAAGCAGTACAATGTATCATAACAAGCAACAACAACCACAACATACAAAAACTTGTCAATAATAACAACCAACAAAAAATCATGTGAAACATAATAATTTCTTCAATCTTCATGCCTCTACCTTAATTTCTTCAATCTTCGTGCAGTCCTTAAGGTCTTCATAGTTCTCAAGGTCTTCATATGATTCAGAATCAGATACATCCAGATTCATTAGGTCATTCACAAGGTCTTCTTATTATATATGAGTAAGCAATTTCACCATGGTCGTATTCAAAACCGTGATTAAGTGTACTGACTTTCACAATGGTTCACAATAAAAACCGTGGTGATATATATTTTAATTTTAATTACTATATTATAATTATAAGGACAACACTCACTGTAACGAAAAAGTAAAAAATTGTTGGAGCTAAGATTTGAACTCTGTCAGTCTGTAGATGTATAATCACGATTTATTAGTTTGACCGTAGTGCAATGTATTTTCGTAAATATAAATAAACAAAGCGCGTCCAAAAAATGAGGCATTACCATAATTAACAGTCAGACCGTTGTAGTTTAATATGATGAAAGATTTATTTTGTAGTAGTGTATCCCTGATAGGGATGTATGATTTGCATTGTGATGCTAAACTTATGAATATGCTTTCATATGATTTTGAATAAATATATGAATTGGCTAATGCAAAATGATTATGTTGCATTTGTATATATATGGTATGTGTGTAGCACCTCAAATTTGCACCTATCATTGTACATACATTCTCATATTAGGTCATAACATAACATGGTCCACTGCATAACATTGCATTGTCCTATTTGCCTCAAGTGCAAGCCAATCAAGAGAATTAGGTCAAACTGGTCAGGAGATCAGTCAGTCAAGCAAGCAAGTGCATTTCTCAAGGAGCCAAGGCCCTAGGGTTGGTCCAACATGTTCACATGACTTGGGGATCCATTTGAAGTGTTTTGGTCAAGGATTGGATGTTCAGAAGTCATCATTCAATGCACAGTCAGTCAGAAACCCTAAAAAGTCAAACTTGGTCAACTGTGATTGATTTTATGGTTTTGATGATGGGATTTGGTTTGAGAGAGCTTATTCATGTCCAAATGGGCCTCATATATCATGTCAAACACCATCATGGAAGAATTTGAAGCCAGATCAGAAATTTCCAAAAATAGAAACTGGACCTGTAATTGAAACCTGCCAAAAATGGAAAGTCTTGATCCTCAAACTTACATCATGATACAAGCTTCAAATGAATTTTTGCCCAACATGAAAGTTGAAGATCTTGTTCTCCCATTTCCAAAAAGTCCAAGAACACTCAATTCCCATGTATGGTTGGCAAGTTATGATCAAATCATTTTCAGAAATTTTTGAACTTCAAAAGGCCATATCTCTCAAACCATTTGGCCAAATTTGGTGGGGTTTTTTCCAACAAGTCACATTTGACCTCCTCTTTCCAAAAATGTAACCATCACTCACCAAAACATCATAGATCAAAATGGCATTTTTTGACTTACTTGAATTAATTTCAAGTGAAGTGAAATTTTGACCTTTTAAAATAACCATTTGTAATCACTTTGGCCATTGGAATATGTTCAGAAATGACATTTGAGACTTGTTGGAGGCCCATTTTCGTGCAGTACACACACCCATCCCCAACTTGCTTGAAAATTGGCAAAAAGTACACTTTTCACCAACTCCATTCCACATTTTCATGAACCTTGATCAGTACCATTAAACAGGGTATATATTCATCATTTTATCTCTGAAACAAACCCTAGCAGCCACACAAACACAGAAATTTCACTCACTCTCTAAAAATCCATTTTCTTACCATTTCCAAAATCTGTCAAAAAACTCCAAAGGCCACGAACCAGCTTTGATTGTTTCATCATCCAAACAACATTGTGAACCCATTGCAACCTCATTTCACCATCTGTAAGAAGCTTTTGCCCGACTGGTTTTCAAAACATCATCCATGGCAGATTTATGGTCAAGCAAAAACAAGCTTCGTTGAGCAAAGATTCTTCCTCCTTCCATCTTGTAGAAGCCTAAAGTGCACCTGTTTCAACCATTGGAGACCAAACAACCACTGCTGCACTCATTTCTTCAGAATCAAGTAAATTTTCAAATCTCTAATTTCTCAAATCCATGATATGCTTCTTGTAGATCTCCATTCCATGAGTATTTTAAGCTTTGAATCGCATGAAATGGTTGGTTATTTCTTGAGTTATGTTGAAATGAAGTTTGGTGATGAATTGTATTTCTGCTCGATTCATGACTTGTATGATGTTTTAATAGAAATTGATGATGGATTCGTGTTTGTCATTGCTTGCTGATCATGTCTGTGTATTCAATTGCCATTTCTGGAAAAAAATTTGTGAGCTCGATTTGGAGTGATGAATGTTGTTGCTGTTCTTCATGAACCCTAATTTTTGAAAGCCATGCCCAGATTTCCTTCTGTCCCACGTACTGCATGGCACTGTTGGTCCATGAACCAATCAGGTTATTTCCTGGCCGCGCCCAAAACGGCACCGTTTTGTTAAATGAACCCCATAATTACACTTATGCCATTCCCGTTTTATTAAATCAAATTAATCCATTTATTTTTCTCACTTTTATTTCATTTAGCATGGCTTGCTTGCAAAAATCATAATTCATTCATTTTAAATCCAAAATTCATGGGAATTTTTGCATCATCTTCATCATGATCCCTAGTTTTTTATCATGATTTTTGCTGATTTTTTGGATGAGTAGATTTTAAATGGCATTAGGGTTTTGTTCATGTGACCAATTTTTGTACATCTTGCCAAATCATTTGTGAAATTGTGATGATATATCCAATGGCCCTGAATTTTTTTGTGCATAAACTAGACTCATTCATGTTTATTTTGATGTAGAGTTTGTGAATTTATCTTATCTGATTGTCAAGTTATGAATTTTTGAATTAGGGTGTGACAATTTGTGTCACACCAATGATATGCAATTTCATGATTTTTGATACCATGCTTCTTGACCTCCAATTGATGTGAATTTTTGCATAAACCTACTCTTGTATGTCTAGTTTGCACATGATTTTTCTTGGAATTATTTGTGCCCTTTTCCATTTGTTTGAGATTTTCTCCCCTGTTTGACCAAAATGTTGACCTTATGTGATGCATGTTGCCATTTCATTTGTGAAATTCTCATACTTTATTAGATGGACATGAAATTTTACATGAGATAACTAGACATCCTAAGCTTTGCCATGGTTTTAGTGCCATTCATTTATCATACACCGTCTCTGACTTATGATTTTTCTAAGTTGATGCATGTTTGGTTGACTTCTTTGAGCATGTTCAAAATTGCTTTGACTTTCTGATTTTTCATTGACTGCCTTCCTCTTGTCCAAATGAGATGAAATTTGACATGCTTACCATGCTGTGGGTTGTGATTGACCATGATTTATTTGGTGATTTTTGGAAATGTTTGAGATTACTTTTGATGCAAGTCTTGCTGTTGACTCCTATGAGCTTCTAAATGCCATGCCTTGACCTAAATTGTTCATGAAATGATGATGATGCATGATATAAACATGAAACCAATTGGGTTTGCTTCCTAAATGTTTGAATTTGATTTTGATTGGACATTGCTTGCTGTTTTGGCTTTCTCATTCATTTTTCACCCTAGGCTTGCCCTAGTGGTCTTGTTACTTACATTTGAGCTCATGTTTTCAGGTTGACCAACAAATGACCAATGAGACCAATTATTTTGATTGAACTTGCTTGAATATCATTGTTTAACTTGTTTTTTTTGTAGGTGGCTTGGCTCACATGCCTTAAGCCTTGTGCCTTGCACATCCATTTGCCTCTAATTAACTGTTGATGTCTGTTTCTTTTTGCTTTGTTTGAAGTTGTATACTAATGTCTGCTTGACTATTTCAGGTGCTTTTAGTTGCTCAGTTCCTCGTGAATTTTTGCTTTGCTTTGCTTATATAAGCAATTTGCATTGAGGTATATTTCTAATCTTCATGTAGTCTGGAAGACCTGGCCTGTTACTTGGCCAGGCAACTGTCTGAAGTCCTCCTTAAGAGGCAATGTTTGTGTATGTTTAAATCTTGTCCCTGTACATATCCAAAGTCCTCCTAAGTGAAGAGGCAATTGGCAGAACCCAAGGGATAAGCAACCTATCCCCTGCTATTCTGTGTGTCATCTGCTTTGCTCACACCACTGTGTTGATGCATTGCAGATACAAACCCAAGATCTTGTACAATTGTACAGTTGAGTCAGTATCAAATGTGTAGAAGGGTTCCCACTTTCTGAACCCACACATTCTTGTCTTAAGCTCTCCCAGGCCAGGGATAAGAGCTGTGAAGTCTCATCTTCACTCACCCTTCATCTGCTTCACCTTGGCTCTCAATGTCAAGGTTAAGAGCAACATCTACCCAGTTCCAGAGGTTTGTTTGTTGAGGTTGATATGACCCCTCGACTAAAACCTAACCCTTGTGTGAGCCCTTGTTTGTATATAGTGTGTGCTACATGTGCTTGTATGTTTGTTTGACTTGCTTCCTGTGCAAGTTAGGTTTAGTTTAGACTTGCTTCCTGTGCAAGTTAGGTTTTGCTTGGCTTGCTCCCTGTGCAAGTTAAATGTGTGTGTGGCCTGCTTCCTGTGCAAGTCATGATTAGGATAGGCTGGCTCCCTGTGCCAGTTAGCTAGAAACCTTAACTTAGGGATGATTTTGCATGATAACATCTAGGCTCTAGTCGTAGTCTCCCTAGTTGTGTCTCCCTCTGTTATCTGGTTAGGCTAGTCCTGTATCCCTCCGTAGGGGAACTACGTCGCCCTGATCCTCATACCAGATGAGGTACGTAGGCAGGAGATGAGCAGATCTCTCCGGGCGCCTGTGTCTTTGTTTTGTCTGTTGTGTGCTTGGAAGCTGATGTAAGTCCATCGAGTGGCAGTTAGGTTCCAGTGTGCGTGTGTTTGGTTCGGATGCTGATGTAAGTCCAGTGATTGGCAGTCAGGCTCCACGTTTGCCTTTGCCAGTGTTGGTTTGTGTGTGTGTCAGCCGAGCTACGAATGCTCTGATTCTTCACTCGTCCGAGAAGATACGTATGCATAGGATGCGATATCCTAGCGAGCATGTGTCATTTCCCCAGTCCGAACTACTTTGACTCTGATGTCTATGCCTGATAGACTAAGTAGGCCCAGGATGCGATATCCTGCCGAGTCCGTTTTGTTTGTTTCTTGTGTCTCCTTCAGCCAGTGTGTGTGTGTGTGTGAGCAGTGTTTTAGCAACCATTTTCCTTCCTTTTGTGCGTGGATCCCGTCGAGTACGACGGATGCGTAGGGGTGCTAATACCTTCCCTTCGCATAACCGACTCCCGATCCCATTCTCTTTGGTCGCGAGACCATGTTCTTTCCAGGTTTACTCTGAGCGTTTCCTTTCCCTCTTTTGGGATAAATAACGCACGGTGGCGGCTCTGTTGTTCTTGTTTTCCCGCCGGTTTTTCGCGTGATGCGACAGCTGGCGACTCTGCTGGGGATATAGAGAAGTTGACCTCTTGCTGGTCCATCTTCCCTAAGCGAGTCTCTCCTAGCGCTCTCTAGGATAGGGTTTGGTTGCTATTGGCTGTTATTTATTGCATTCATTTGTATATATGTGCATTTATCGTTTGCATTTATTGTTTGCATTAATGTTTGCATTCATTCATTGTTTACCTGGCTGGCTGGTTGTCTGTTTCTCTCTGTTGGGGTGGGAGTTACATGAGGTAAAAGGCCCAATACCCAGGCCATGAGTGAAATCTAGGATGCTTAGGAATAGAGTGATTCATGGGAAGCGGGTGGTATTGCGCCACTTAGCGGAACATTGATATCACGAGCAGTTCAGACCCTGGTGGGATGTTATCGTTACATACTTCGGGTGTGTATATGATGATGTTCTGCGAAAGGTTATTTATGCTGCGTTTCCCTCGACCTTACCCTGGCCTAGATGACACCCGTGAGTGGGGAGGGAATGATCATTATTACAGGTACAGTTGGTGACTTGTTGGTGACTTGTTGGTGACTTGTGATCCTGTTGGTGACTATTGGTTCAGAAGTTTGGGGTCTCAGATGACTTTGGGTTTCAGATGAATATGTGGTTCCGAGTTCAAGCCGAAGCTTTGATCCTGTGTTCTGAGAGACACAGCCAACCAGTCGAGTCTGCATCATTTGCATCATAGCATATTTATTTTTCAAAAGAAACGCAATAAAAAAAAGATACAAAAAAAAAAGAAAAGAAAAGAAAAGAAAAAACAAAAAAAAACTAATCCCTGCATGCATATCATTTCTCAGGTACATTCCAGAGCTTGTTCACTGATAGAGATGGCAACAGTCCCAGAGTTGAAGCGGAAGACTTGTTCCTACAGCTTTCACCGTGAACCTTTGACGTCTCTGATTGAGTTGAGCAACCTTATGACCAGTGGTAACCAGAAGGGGTTTGTTGACCAGTATGGAGATATTCTGACACTGTTGAAGATGGTAGTCGATCCGGTGCCGTTGCAGACTCTTCTACAGTTCTACGACCCAGAGCTTCATTGTTTCACCTTTCAAGATTATCAGTTGGCGCCTACTCTTGAGGAGTACTCCATTCTGCTGAGTGTCCCGGTCCGGTATCAGGTTCCTTTCTTGGATGTGCCCAAGGAGGTTGATTTCAGAGTTGTTGCCAGAGCTCTCCATTTGGGTATCAAGGAAGTCAGTGATAGTTGGAAGTCCAGTGGGGATGTTGTAGGATTGCCTTTGAAGTTTCTGTTGAGGGTAGCTAGAGAAGAAGCAGAGAAGGGAAGTTGGGAAGCCTTTCATGCTCAGTTGGCCGTCATGATCTATGGGATCGTCCTATTTCCGAGTATGCCCAATTTTGTTGACTATGCTGCAGTCAGTATTTTCATTGGAGGAAATCCAGTTCCTACTCTATTAGCTGACACTTACTATGCTATTCACAGTAGGCATGGTAAGGGTGGGGCTATCAGGTGTTGTCTCCCGCTTTTGCTCAGATGGTTCTTGTCTCTTCTGCCAGTCAGTGGACCTTTTGTGGATGCTCAGAGCACGCATAAGTGGACTCAGAGGGTTATGTCTCTTACCTCCTATGATATCAGGTGGCAATCTTACCGGATGGATGTGCGTAACGTCATTATGAGCTGTGGAGGATTCCGTAATGTGCCACTCGTAGGGACTAGGGGTTGCATCAATTACAACCCGGTTCTTTCTCTTCGCCAGTTGGGGTTTGTGATGAAGGGAAGACCACTTGAGGCCGAGGTAGCTGAAAGTGTGTATTTTGAGAAGCAGAGTGACCCAGATAGATTGGAGCAGATAGGAGGAGCTTGGAAGTCTATTGGTATGAAGGATGGATCTGTCTTAGGGAAGAAGTTTGCCGTTGCTATGCCCGATTACACTAATTGGGTCAAGGAGAGAGTAGAAACTTTGTTGTTACCCTACGATAGGATGGAGCCGTTGCAGGAGCAACCACCTTTGATCCTTGCTGAGAGTGTGCCTGCGGAGCACTACAAGCAGGCCCTGATGGAGAATCGCCGTTTGAGAGGGAAGGAGCAAGATACCCAGATGGAGCTGTACAAAGCCAAAGCTGATAGTTTGAACTTGGCTCATCAACTCAGAGGAGTGCGAGAAGAAGATGCTAGCAGACCGAGAAGCAAGAAGAGATCCTACGAGGAGATGGAGAGCATGTTAGATGCAGAACACCGGGAGTGCTTGAGGTTGCAGAGAGTTGAGGCCAGCTATCAGAAGAAGATCAGAGACTTGGAGAAGCAACTCAGAGATAAAGACATCCAGTTGAAGAAGGAAGTAGACTTGAGACAGGCATCAGAGAACCACCTTGGAGGAGAAGTGGTAGAGCTTAGACGACAACTGAAGGAGAAGATCACTCTTTTGCCAGAATGTTCAGAATGTGACCTGTTGATAGACCAGTGTCAGTACTTGAAGACTCTCATTCCGGGAGGCCGTTTGTCTTAGCTTGTATCTTTGATATGTATGTTGAGAATCACCTCCAGGCTTGTTGGATGGGGTTCATTGTTGTACTCCGATTGTTTGGATTTTCTTTGTTGACTTTGTTGTATGATCCTGTTACTCATATAGATGAGGTTGTTGGTTTCACCTTGTACTCATCACTCTTGTGTATGTTGTTTCTGTGCTTCTGTGTTGTTCTTGCTGCAGGTTGCCATCTTTTGAGGATGACTCAGGCTCTTTGAATGCCTGAGAAATGAACATATCATGTGCATCATACGCGTCATTAGCACCATACTCATATCATTTTGCATAACAGGTGTTCTTGGTCGTGACTTCTCACTCTGGTTCCTGTTTTAGGCAGGATAGCTGATCAACGTCCGCACCGCTACTCAACAAGACTGAATCAACAGAGAGGTATGGATCAAGTTCAAGCAGAGTTGGCTGAGATGAAGGCTAACATGGCCCAGTTTATAAATATGATGCAAGGGGTTGCACAAGGTCAAGAAGAACTTCGAGCCATGGTTCAGAGACAAGAGGCTGCAATTCCACCGGTCAACCATGCTCCGCCAGAGGGAGGCCCGATCAATGATAATAATGTTGCTGCTGCTGTACCCATCAACAACTATGCTGTAGGTGATGAGTTGGGGGGTATTCGAATCAACGGTCAACCTATTGCTCCAGATGCCGCTAATGCCAGAGCAGTCCGTGCCCCGGCCCGTAATCCTGTTCCGATTGTTGACAGACAAGAGGATATGTTCACTCTGCTCAGTGAAGACGAAGATGTTCTGGGAAGGGTTGATGAGAGGGATCGTAAAGTTGATGCCCTTGCTGAGAAGATCCGGGCTATGGAATGTCAAAATTCTCTCGGTTTTGATGTTACCAATATGGGGTTGGTGGAAGGTTTGAGAATCCCTTACAAGTTCAAAGCACCGTCCTTCGATAAATACAACGGTACTTCTTGCCCTCGCACCCATGTGCAGGCTTATTATCGAAAAATCTCTGCGTATACCGATGATGAAAAGATGTGGATGTATTTTTTCCAAGATAGTCTATCTGGGGCTTCTTTGGACTGGTACATGGAATTGAAGAGAGATTCTATCCGCTGTTGGAGGGATCTGGGTGAGGCCTTTTTGAGGCAATACAAACACAACATGGACATGGCACCGAGCCGGACTCAGCTGCAGAGTCTATGTCAGAAATCCGGAGAGAGCTTCAAGGAGTACGCCCAGAGGTGGCGTGAACTGGCTGCTAGAGTTCAACCCCCTATGCTGGAGAGGGAGTTGACAGATATGTTTATCGGCACTCTTCAGGGTGTGTTTATGGACCGGATGGGGAGCTGCCCATTCGGTAGTTTTTCTGATGTTGTCATTTGTGGAGAGAGGACTGAGAGCTTGATTAAAACTGGGAAGATCCAAGATGCTGGTTCCTCTTCTTCTAAGAAGCCGTTTGCTGGGGCACCTCGTCGAAGAGAGGGTGAAACTAATGCTGTTCAATACCGCAGAGATCAGAACAGAAGTCAACACTGTCAGGTTGCTGCAGTGACCATTCCGGCACCTCAACCTCGTCAACAACAACAACAAAGAGTTCAACAACCGCAACAACAACAACAACAGCAACGTCCGTATCAGCCCAGACAAAGGATGCCTGATCGACGTTTTGATTCGCTACCCATGTCGTACGCCGAACTGCTGCCCGAACTACTCAGGTTGGGGATGGTTGAGTTGCGTACAATGGCTCCGCCTACAGTATTGCCTCCTGGGTACGACGCCAATGTCCGTTGTGACTTTCACTCTGGGGCACCAGGGCATCATACTGAGAAGTGTCGGGCTCTCCAGCACAAGGTCCAAGATTTGATCGATGCCAAGGCGATCAACTTCGCTCCAGTGCCTAACGTCGTAAACAACCCTATGCCTCAGCATGGTGGGTGTAAGACCCTAATTTTGGCCCTAAGATCCCTCATGGCCCATAACATCTCATATCATGGCCTCAAGGATCATTGCATACCCTAGCTTCCCTCTTAGTGGGTGGGTTACCTTGTGAGTGTGGTTCTTGATCACCAAGCATGTATTGCATTTGTATATCATTGCTTTTCATATGTTTACTAACCAAAAGTACAAAAATATTGTCATCTAACCTTGTTGCTTGCAGATGAAGCAATCATCAGTCAATCAGTCAAATCAGGCCTTGAGCAATAGATGGTGGCCATTCTTGAAGAATTTGGGCACCATGATCATTCATGAAGAGTTCATATAACTTGTGATATCATTTGGAGTCAAGATCTCAATTGAAAGAGGCTTGGAATTCATCAGAACATGGCCCAGTCAAGAAAAGTCAACAAAAGTCAACTGTGGTCAACTGTGCATTTAATCAGGGATTGGAAGGTGTGAGATGGTTAGAAAGGTCTCACTCATGTCCATATAAGCTTCATTTGGCATTTCAAAGATCAAGGTTGAAGGAATTGAAGTCAGACAAAAAGTTTCCCAAAATGGAAATGATCTGTAATTCTCACCTGCCCAAAATGGAAACTTTTTCTCCTCAAAATTACTTCATCATACAAGCTTCAAATGAAAATTTGTCCAACATGAAAGTTGAAGATCTTGTTCTCACCATTCCAAAAAGTCCAAGAACTTGAAAATCCCATGTATGGTTGACAAGTTATGGTCCAGTGAATTTCAAAAATGACCCATAATCAGGAGGGCATAACTTCCACATGGAGTGTCCAAATTGAATGTTCTTTATATGCACAAACTCCATTTGACATGTACTTTCATGGTGCATAATTGGATTTCTTCAAAAAAGGTCAATGCAAAAAGTCAAATTTCAACTGGACAGTTAAATGAACCAGGGGCAAAATTGTCCAACTTGTGAAATAATTGGAATTTTTGAGTGGGGATTTTTGCAACACTTCATAAATGGCATTTGAAACTTGTTGGAATATTCATAACATGCTAAGGCTTCATGGTTTGGAAATTGGCTTTTGAAATGGACTTGAAAATGAACACATAAGCCATCACATAGTGAAATTGAGAAATATACATTCAATGGACATGGGATCAATTCCAATAGCTTCCAAATGATATTTATGGTTTGCTTGAGGTGATAAATCACTGTTCCATTGATCAAAACCATCCAAGGGCAAAAAGGCCAAACTATACACATAAGCTCATTTTGCTAATCACCTTTTTTTTTGCTAATCTTGATTATGGTTTGGATTAAGAGCATCATATATAAGCTTAATTCTAACAGAATCAGAAAAGACTAATCATTTTTTCCAGATCCAAACACAAAAAATCAAGAATTCTCTCATTTGCTTCCATTTTGGATCTTCATATTTTTTCAAAATTCACCAAGATTTCCTCTATTGTTTCGTGTTTGCTCTCTTGATCCTCCCTGTGCAGGTGTTGTTGCAATTCTGTTGAAGGAGATTTGGAGCAAATCGCATCAGGATCCACACCAAAGCAAAGTTCATCCTCCAATGGCAGTTGGGAAATGGCACTGATCTAAGCACTCTCGAGCTGGACTTTCACTATCATTCATCTCCTTAGAGCTTATGTCGCTTCTGTTTTCATCGTTTCAAGCTTGAAACTCGCGGATTCCGGTACTGCACATCAAGAAGGTTCGGATTCGATTATCACCATTCTCAAAATCATGTTGTGGTTATTGTAGAGCATAGCTTGTAGATCACGTAGCAATTTGTAGAATTGAAAATCGTTAGGTCTTGAGAGAGAAATCTAAGATCAAAGTTTAGATGCAAGATTTTCTTTCGCTCGATTCGCTCCATACATGAAGTTCTGGACGATTTCACTAGGATATTCGTGTTCTACTCGGTTAGACCTTTCCAACGGATATGAGTTTATGAATTTTAGTTGAGATTGAGTGTTCTTCGTGTTCATCCTAATTCTGGAAAATTGGCGAAGATGATGATGAATTTCTGGATTTTTCTTTGTTTTGATCCATCGTATTGCATTGCCGCGTTTGAATCGTGTTTGCGCGCCCAGCTTCAGCCAACCAGCACGCTCCATCTCAATAATTGAAACGACTGAGTTTTGGACCTGGACGAGATAATTGCAAGTTTGCCGCTGTTAACTTAATTAAATTTATTCATTTCAATAATTATTTAAAAATCACCAACATCTTAAAAAAATTCATAAAAAATAATTTAAAAGTCAGAAAAATATGAGGATTTTTTCTATGGTCTCCATTTTCCCTGTAGAATTTTTTGAGCATATTTTTTGAAGTTGTGCTTGGTGAAAAATTGGTTTGACCTAGGGTTGTTTGACTTGTGGTATATTTGTGCATATTCTACCATTTTTGATGTGAAATTCTCATGCCTTAAAAGAAATTCTTGAAAATTCATATGGTGATTCTTGATACATTTATGGAGATTTTGGTATATCATTTGTGATTTTTTGACCTCTGGACTGTTAGATATGAATTATTCTTTTTGAGTGTGACAATATGTGTCACACTATGCTATGCTGAGTTCACCAATTATTTTTCCATGCTTCCATTAAGCCAATGGCCCTGATTTTTTGCATGAGATACAATATGTATGTTAACTTTCAACATAAATTTTTGTGGATTTAATTGATCCATTTTCCATTTGATTTGGATTTTTGATTGCTGTTTAGCAATTTTGGCTTGTTTCATGTGTAACAAAATGTACATGTATCATTAAATGCTCATCCCTAACCCTATGAACATGAAATTTGGTGGAGTAGTTTCTAACATGTATAGCTTTGACTTGGCTTTGGTCCTACTCATTTCCCATTTAATGTCACTGTTTACCATTTGATTGAAGTTAGTGTACATGTTGTGACCCATTTTGGTTGTGTTTTTGCATGTCTTAACATGTTGATTTAATTGATATAGCTCCACTAGTCCAAATTGCATGAAAATTGATATGCCACTAGTTGGATATGTTCTGGTTAGACATGAATTTTTGTGAGATTTATTGAGTTGCTTTGGTTTGGATTTAATTGAAATTATTCTGTTTGTGCATATGTGGTTCTTACTTACCTAGTTTGACTTAGATTGTGCGTGAAATTAATTTGGTGTATGGTTTAGACATGATACCAATTGGATTATCTTTATATGGGATTAATGTTGACTTTGATCATGTTTTACTTGCTGTTTTAAGATTTTTCCCTCCTTTGGACCCTAGGCTTGGCCTAGTGGTCTTGTTACTTATGTTTGAGCTTGACTTTGACTTTTCAGGTTAAAAAGCTAATGCCTTAAGGAGGTTGATTCATAATTGAGTTGTTTACTTTGATCATTATATACTAATTTGTTTGTGTTGTAGGGTGCTTGGTTCACATGGACTTGGTGCTATGCACATCATTGTTTGATTGTTGATTGATTCTTATTGTTGTTGCTTTGTTTATGTTGGGATGCTGATTATATTTGACTGATTTCAGGTACCCTTAGTTGCTCAGTTCTCTTAAGAACTTGCATTGCTTTGCTTAAATAGCAATTTGCATTGAGGTAGACTCCCTATTCTTCATGTAGTCTGGAGACCCGGCCTGTTATTTGGCCGGGCAAACTGTCTGAAGTCCTCCTTAAGAGGCAATGTTTGTGATTGTTTATGTTTGTCCCAAGCAGGAAAAGTCCTCATTTGAGGCAATTGGTGGATATAAGAGATATGTAACCTATCTCCCACTATTCTGTGAGTCTTCTCCTTGCTCCCATTACATGGTTGTAGCATTGAGATCCAAACCCAAGATCTATCGAGTCTAATTTGTGGAGAGAGTTCCTACTTTCTGAACTCCCACACCTTCTGATATTCAATACTCTCTCTGACCAGAGATAAGAGTGATGAGGCACACCCCTCATATCCTTTCATCTGCTTCACCTTAGCCCCTCAATGGCAAGGTTAAGAGCAACTTTAACCCTATTACAGTTGGCTTTAATGCCTTACCCTTTTGCTTGAGCCTCATTGAATGGTTATAGGGTGTGCTACTTGAATTTATGTGATTGATTACTTGATTCATTTATACATGATTACTTGATTGCCATTGTGCATTTACTATCATTGATTGCCGTTGTGCATTTATCATCTTTGTTTGCCATTAGTGCATGATCATTTCTTTTGTCCTTGTGACATTGATGTTTTCCCATTGAGGACAATTGTAAGTCCATTTTGATTGGCTTTTGTTCCTATGACATGGAAGAGATAGAGTGTAAGACCTCATTGGTCACTCATATCTTCTTTGCTCTTTGTTTGAGCATTGTTGTTGTATGTGAGGATTCATTGTAAGTCCCTGTGATGTGGCATTTGTATTCCTAGGATCATACTGTGGAGGTTAACATAAGTCCAGATAGATTGGCAGTTGACTTCCCTGTTTTGTTTTTTTGTTTTATTCTGATGGAGATTAGTGTAAGTCCATAGAGTGGCCTCTGATATCCTTACTTGTTTTAGGAGACAGGTATAAGACCATTGAGTGGCATCCAGTATCCGCTTTTATTTACTTTCATCTGTTACCATGTTCATATTATTGCTCATTTGTAGCCTATTCCTAAGGACCCACTTGAATCATCTTCTATATGATTTCAAGAGGTGGACCCTCCTAAGAAGTTTTACATTCACTCCACCATTCCGGTCATCCCATTGTGTCCTAAACTTTTCACATATGTTCTACAAACTTGTATATACATGTTGTGCAAACATTCTCACCCCTTTTCAAATTAGAAACTTGGACCTTAAGTCCATGATTTTCCAAACTCCATTTTGTAAATACTTCTTTGAATTGACTCTAATCATACTTTGACTACACTTTTGTAAATAACCCCAAATCAATTAACTTCACTCATTCAAGTGATTTTGTGGCTTTGTCCATGCTTATTAAGTTTTCATACATTAGCCATAGGCTTGATTTATCCTAGTTGGTTGATGTTAACCTCACCTATTTGTCCTTAGTTGATTGAATTGTAAGTCTTCCTCGCTTATTATAGGGTTAACCCCTCACTAGCGAGTGGAAGCTTTTCTCACATGGTGGACGTGTTGTTTCATAAGGTTGAGTTTTCTCCCGTGGATAACGTAAAGCCTTAGTGCTATTGTTTAAAATGAACTCACAAATTTTTGGAAAATTTTTTAGCCGAACTACGGCGTTTTGATCCTTACCTTTGATGGAAGGTACGTAGGCAACGGGTTCATCCGTTCGAACACAAAAATAATTAATTTGTACATTCTTTCCTCATCATCCCAATCATGTTTGCACAATACTTATGTCATGACAAATAATAATTTTCAAACAACAAAGTGTGAAAAGGGCTCCCTAGGAGTACCTAGGACGCATTGGGTGCCTAACACCTTCCCATTGCGTAATTTACCCCTTACCCCGATCTCTGATCTTTTTCATTAGTTTTCTACGTGTAAAACTTCTTAGGTTTTTGTTCGCTTTTTAACCAGTCCTTAGGATAAATAAAAGTGCGGTGGCGACTCTATATTCATTGTATACATTGCTTATGATTTAATCAATAGATCATGTAGTAACGAATACACCGCTACAAAAAAGTGGCAACTCTGCTGGGGAGGTCACATTAAATCTCCTTGGTGGTATTGCCTACTTTTCACCCTTGTTGTATGATATTTGTTTATGTGTTATTTGACATATTTTTGTACAATTTGGGATAACTGTATTGATTGTAATGTGTGAATTGCTTGATATACAATTGCTGTTTGCTTTGGTGATCTCTGTGAGATGAGTTCTATACCCGAACTCGAGTGCACTCTAGGATAGGAGAATGACATAGTCTTGTCGATTGGTGTGGAGTATTCCTTAGCCAGTTGACTTGCGAGTCCATTCACTTGGTGGAGGTCATGTTGGATTGATAATGTCACACAAGTCATTTGTGGTTAGGCATTATTCGTTCAATCATGTGCCTTAGAAGCCAAGGACCTTAGTTTACCAAACCCATCTTGGCCTATTTTTAGGACGTAGTGCGGAGGTCGTTCAGATGTAAGATCTGATGCGATTGTCACGCGATACTACACTCATAAGAGTCTCTCTTGAGAATATTTTTGGAATACGAGTATTCGTTCCTCCGATAATATTCGAAAGATGGGACGATGATTATGGGAACCTCTGGTAGAACATGTCTGGCAGGTTTAAACCCTAGTACACTCCCTTTGGGTGGTTCTTAACCAAGACTCCATGCTCGTGACTCTCAGCAAACCCGTGATTCATGGTTGAGTCGTTCAGACACCGTTAATATCAATGGATCCCGGATCAGGTGTAAAACCTAAAATCCACCAAAGCGGCTGGTTGATATTAAGGGTGTTCGAGCCGGTTCATGTACCGTTAATATCAATGGAACTTGGGTGTCGATAAGGTGAAAACCTAAATCCACCAAAATGGATGATTGATATTAGGGATACATTGAGCTTTCCCATGACCTTTGTTTGGTGTGCTTTGCTTGATCCTTGAGTGTGATTGCTGATAACATGAAATTATATCACATTTTAAGACTTAATTTAATTAGATTATATTATCATTTACTTTAATTTATCCCATTTTATCAGATATTATGCAGTATTTCTTTTCTATTTACATCAGGTACCCATTTTGAAGCAAAAGTGAAAAAGGGAAGAAAAGGAGGTGTAAAAAGCAATAAAAAGGAAACAAATAACCAAGACCAAGCCCAGCCCAAAAGAAAGCGCACGATGCCCCTGTGACGGGCGTCACAAGGGTTGTGACGAGCGTCACGCGAAGTAGCCTTGTGACGGACGTCACACATGGTGTGACGAGCGTCACACCAGTCCACTAGCTTTTTGGCGCAAGTTACGCTCTCAGAAGAATGGAAGTAACGTTGAGGACTTCGTGTCCTATTCCCAAGCCGTGTATTTAGCCATGCTGAAGACTCGTAGGAAACGCAAGGCAGTTACCAAGGCTATTATAAATAGCCATCTCCTCTCTTTGCCGAAAAAGAGTTTTTGCACGCTCAGTTTTGCGAAAGCTCTGCCAAATTTTCCTTTCACGCCTTTGCTTATTTTTCTTCCTTTCCAGCATTGTTCATTTTATTTATTTCTTTTGCAAGCTTTACTTTCTCTTTTCCCTTGCAATTTATCTTTCCCGTTTTTAGCTTTTAGATATTTTTCGCATAATAGTTTCTACACCGGAAACTACTGTGCAACTTTATACCGGATTTAACCTTACGTTATATTCGAGTTTTATTTCCTTGATTTATTTTACTGCTTAATTGAAGAATCGAAGAACAAATCCTACCGGCTTGTGGTGGAGTGTTCAAGACCATTGTATTACGCATTCAGGTTCTTTAATTGTTATTTAATTTTTTATGTTTTATTCTATTGTTTATTCATATTGCCTGCCTGGAATGAGTCTGTTTATGCATGATATAAATTCTTGTTTATTTAGCATGTCTGGCTAATTTGCCTAGGTATCGGTATGTAAAGTAAGCAGAATAAGGGATCGAGACTGAGTCGGTCTATCTAAACTTAAAATCAAAATCAATCTTTTTATGGTCTCAACTTACAGGTTTAATAACAAGATTTTTTACAAAAGTAAAAGACATAAAGAAGTTAAAATCAATAGAGCGAGAGTTTGAGATTTTAACTGGACAGTGTAAGTTAGGCATTAATTCTAGATCAGGGCGAGAGCAAGTTTTAGAGTTAATTAAATTCTGACCTTTTCCAAAAAGTATTTTTAAAGATTGAATGTGAGGACGAGAGTTAAGCATTTGGATTTAATTATATAACCTAAGTCAACAGAGCGAGAGTTTGAGATAAGGGTGTTTAAAACGGTCAGTATTTTCTTAAAAAGAGTTTCTGCAACTTTATTGTTTTCAAAATATGGTTTTTGACTTAATTATAAGTGACAGCAACATTAATATAAAATCATGGTTTATTCAACAGAGCGAGAGTTTGAGATAGAACCTTTAACCAATAAAGTTAACCGAAACGATTCATTTTAAAACCAAGAAACCGACAAAGACTTGATTCCCTAGTTTTGACGAATTACATACCGATATCCGTCTTATTAATATTTAATCTAGACATTAGTTTAGCTCTTAGTTTTTCCCCAAACAATCAAACATCTTCACCTTAGATTTACGTAGTAACTTTAGATAACGGTATATCGATTCATAAGTCCCTGTGGGATCGATATCTTTTAAAACTACGCGATAGAACTGTGCACTTGCAGTTTGTATCCCATTCTCGACTCACCCAGTCGAGCGATCAAGTTTTTGGCGCCGTTGCCGGGGACTTTTATTCAATCGATATCGTAACTCTTCCGTTACGCTGTAGAGACTAAGGTTTCTTTTTCTTCTATTTTCTTTCTTTCGTTGATTTGTATGCCACGCACTTGCTCTCAAGGCGAACCGATCTATTTACGAATCAACGATATAGAACTATATCTCCGAGTCTTACGACGAATTCGGGAATATCGTGCTGAAAACAATCTCCCTCCTATAGACCTTCCTGATCTCAAAGGTTTTCCTTCTTTAACCGAGATGGCAGAACCAGCTCGTGCTCTTAGAGATTACGCCGCTCCATCGCAAGATGAACCGCATTCAAGTATTGCTCCGCCCGCAATCGAAGCAAACAACTTTGAACTTAAACCTTCGTTGTTGCAGGCTGTGCAACAGAACCAATTCTCTGGAAACCTTACCGAAGATCCAAACCTTCATTTATCCGTATTTGTCCAATACGCTGATACTGTTAAAGCTAATGGTGTCACTTCAGAGGCAATTCGACTTCGTCTTTTTCCTTTCTCATTAAGAGATAGCGCTAGAAGATGGCTTCAATCTCTTCCTTCCAACTCAGTCACCACATGGAACGAGTTGAAGAAAGTTTTTCTTGCCCGATATTTTCCACCAAGCAAAACAGCTATGTTAAGAGCCCAGATAAACGGATTTAAACAGAAAGACAACGAGTCTCTTTTCGAAGCATGGGAAAGATACAAAGACATGATGAGACTTTGCCCACACCATGGTTTGGAAGACTGGTTAGTAATTCACACATTTTATAATGGTCTCTTATACAATACAAGGTTAACAATAGACGCCGCTGCAGGTGGTGCACTAATGAACAAACCTTATGCTGATGCTTACCAGCTTATCGAGAGCATGGCCCAAAACCACTATCAGTGGGGAACCGAACGAACAACAGTGGAAAAACCTCAACCGAAAACTGGCATGTACGAGATAAGTAACCTTGATCACGTCAATGCAAAAGTGGATGCTTTGGTCCAGAAGATTGAAAGTTTAAACATATCGCCTCCAGCAGCCGTGGTTGCTATAACTCAGAATTGCGAGGTCTGTGGAATCCAAGGTCACACTCCTGCGGAATGTCAACTCTTGACTGGAATCCAAACAGAGCAAGTAAACTATGCTCAAGGAAGCCCCTATTCGAATACCTATAATCCAAATTGGAAGAACCATCCAAACTTCTCATATAAGAGTAATAATGCTTTATACGCACCTGGACAGTCTCCAAATCAAGCCCCATCTATACCTCCAGGATATCAGAAACCGAATCCTAACAATAATACCCCTAGAAAATCCAACTTGGAAATCATGATGGAAAACTTTATAGCTTCCCAACAACAAACCAATAAAGATTTCTTAAACCAGAACATACACACTGGCGAACAACTTAAACAACTCGCAAGCAAAGTAGATGCCTTGGCTACCCATAACAAAATGCTGGAAACGCAAATATCTCAAGTAGATCAACAACAAGCACCTACCGCTGCACCAACTGGTACATTCCCTGGACAGCCCCAACCCAATCCGAGAAGCCAAGCTCATGCAATTATATTGAGAAGTGGAACGGAAGTGGAAGGACCGTCTGACCCAAGGATAGAAAACCAAAACCCTGAGAAATCCACTGAGGAAAGTGAACCTAAGGAAAAGGAAGAGAGTAATAAGGAAACCCTAGAAAAGAAGGAACCTTATGTACCTCCACCACCTTACAAACCAACTATACCTTACCCTCAAAGGCTTGTTAAAACCAAAGATGTAGGCCAATTTAGAAATTTTGTTGATCTCCTTAAACAATTAAACGTTACAATTCCGTTTACCGAAGCTATTACGCAGATGCCCTCATATGCTAAATTCTTAAAAGAAATTCTTTCTAATAAGAGGAAACTTGAGGATAGCGAAACCGTTACACTCCCTGCCGAATGTAGCGCTATAATCCAAAACATGCCCCCTAAACTCAAGGATCCTGGTAGCTTCTCTATACCCTGTCACATAGGAAAATTTGTCATCGACAAAGCCTTATGCGATTTAGGAGCCGGAATTAGCGTTATGCCCTTATCCATATGTAAGAAACTGGAGATGGGAGAATTAAGACCGACCAAAATGTCTGTGCAATTAGCAGATCGTTCCATCAAATATCCTGTAGGAATCCTTGAAAACGTTCCCGTACGCATAGGTCAGTTTTACATTCCCACTGACTTCACAATTATGGACATTAGAGAAGATGATACGACACCTATTATACTAGGAAGACCATTCTTAGCAACTGCCGGTGCAATCATAGACGTAAAACGAGGACGACTCACCTTCGAAGTAGGTGAAGAAAAAATTGAATTCATTCTTTCCCAATTCTTGAAAGCACCTGCAATAGAAGATACATGTTACTTCATGGATATCATCGATGAATGCATAAAAGAAGCAGAGTCAGGAGAAGACAAACCATCAGACTATCTTTTAGAGGACAAATCTAAACAATGCCTAGCAATAACACCAGATCCTACGCAGTGTCTTAACAAACCAACCCCTGATTTGAAAACACTTCCCAAAAATCTGAGATATGAATTCCTAGACTTAGAACTTGAACGACCTGTGATAGTTAATGCAGATCTAGGAAGACTCGAAACAGAAAAACTCCTACATATCTTAAGAAAATATCCAACTGCACTAGGATACCACATCACCGATCTTAAAGGAATAAGCCCTTCTATTTGTATGCACCGCATCATGTTAGAAGAAGACTGTAAAACCTCTAGGGAACACCAGAGAAGACTAAATCCGATCCTAAGTGAGGTAGTAAAGAAAGAAATAACCAAGTTATTAGAAGCAGGTATTATATATCCTATATCTGACAGCAAATGGGTTAGTCCTGTACACGTTGTACCAAAGAAAGGAGGCATAACCGTTATTGAAAACGAAAAAGGAGAAACTATAACTAAACGAATCGAATCGGGATGGAGAATGTGCATTGACTATAGGAAACTAAACAAAGCAACCCGAAAAGATCATTTCCCTTTACCATTCATTGACCAAATGTTAGAACGATTAGCTAAACATTCACATTTCTGTTATTTAGACGGTTATTCAGGCTTCTTTCAAATACCAATTCACCCTGATGACCAAGAAAAGACAACATTCACATGCCCTTTTGGTACCTTCGCGTATAGACGAATGCCGTTTGGTCTGTGTAATGCCCCTGCAACTTTTCAAAGATGCATGATGGCAATATTCGCCGACTTTCTCGAAAACATCATGGAAGTATTCATGGATGACTTTTCTGTATACGGACAAAGTTTCGAAGAATGCCTTGAAAACCTGGAAAGAGTTCTGGAGCGATGTGTAAAAGTAAACTTAGTACTTAATTGGGAAAAGTGCCACTTTATGGTACAAGAAGGAATTGTTTTAGGACACATCATCTCGAACAGAGGAATTGAAGTAGACAAAGCCAAAATAGAGGTAATCGAAAATCTTCAACCCCCAAGAACCGTGAGAGAAGTACGAAGCTTTCTAGGACACGCCGGTTTTTACCGACGATTCATCAAAGACTTCTCTAAGATAACTAAACCCTTAACCGGACTGTTGATGAAAGATGTTGAATTCATATTCGACGATAACTGTTTAAAAGCATTTCAAACTCTTAAACAAGCATTGATCTCCGCACCCATTATGCAGACACCAGACTGGAATGAACCATTCGAAATAATGTGCGATGCCAGTGATTATGCTGTAGGTGCTGTGTTAGGACAAAGAAAGGATAAAAAGCTTCACGTTATATATTACGCTAGCAGAACCCTGGATGAAGCGCAGATGAATTATGCCACAACCGAGAAAGAACTCCTAGCAGTGATATTTGCGCTAGATAAATTTCGTTCTTACTTGGTAGGAGCCAAAATAATAGTTTACACTGATCACGCTGCTATCAGGTACCTTTTAACAAAAAAGGATGCTAAACCTAGACTCCTAAGATGGATCTTGTTACTACAAGAATTCGACTTAGAAATCAAGGACAAGAAAGGAACTGAAAACGTAGTAGCAGACCACCTCTCTAGACTTGAGAACCTTGAACTAGAAAGAACATCCATTAATGATGATTTCTCGTATGATAAACTCATAGCTACTTTGGAAGAGAACAACTCCGACATGCAAGTAGAAACCACCTTAGCTATATCTGTCATACCATGGTACGCTGATCTAGTCAATTATTTAGCTGCCGGAATAGTTCCACCTACTTTATCTTACCAGCAGAAGAAACGATTCTTCCACGACATAAAACACTATTACTGGGATGATCCCTTACTTTTCAAAAGAGGCCCCGATGGTATTTTCCGTCGATGTATACCCGAAGAAGAGGTAGAAAATATAATCCAACACTGTCACTCTGCGCCTTATGGTGGTCACACAAGTACATCCAAGACCTGCTCTAAAATCCTACAAGCTGGCTTTTATTGGCCAACTATATGGAAGGACGTACATGCGGCTATTAAGGAGTGTGACAGATGTCAACGCACGGGAAACATATCTAGACGTGACGAGATGCCACAAAAAGGTATTTTGGAAGTAGAGATTTTTGACGTGTGGGGGATAGACTTCATGGGACCCTTTCCATCCTCTTTCGGTAACAAATACATACTCGTGGCAGTTGACTACGTATCAAAATGGATCGAAGCTATAGCTTCTCCAACAAATGACACCCGAGTAGTAACTAGACTCTTTAAAAATATAATATTTCCGAGATTTGGCATCCCAAGAATAGTAGTCAGTGATGGTGGATCACACTTTATATCCAAGGTACTCGAAAAACTACTACTTAAATATGGAGTGAGACATAGGATAGCAACACCTTACCACCCTCAAACCAGTGGACAAGTGGAAGTATCTAACAGAGAAATCAAGCAAATACTAGAAAAAACGGTCGCCACTTCAAGGAAAGATTGGTCATTGAAATTACCAGAAGCTTTATGGGCATACCGAACTGCTTATAAAACTCCCATAGGGACGACCCCATTTAAGCTCATTTATGGAAAATCCTGTCACCTCCCGGTAGAATTAGAACATAAAGCCTATTGGGCTATTAGAAATTTAAATTTGAATTATAAAGCCGCCGGTGAAAAGAGAATCCTTGACATAAACGAATTAGAGGAACTCAGAAGAGACGCCTATGAAAATGCCAAAATCTATAAAGAAAGAACAAAACAATGGCATGACAAGCGTATATCAAGGAAAGTCTTCAAGCAAGGCGACGCAGTACTTTTATTTAACTCTAGACTAAAGTTATTCCCGGGAAAACTACGATCCAGATGGTCAGGACCTTTTCATATCACTAAAATCTTTCCCAGTGGAGCGGTAGAAATAAAAGGACAATCTACAGAACCGTTCACCGTAAACGGGCAACGTCTGAAACATTATCACTATGCGGAAACCAACGAGGATTCGCAAATTCTATACTTAGACGAAACGCCCCAGGACTCATAGACAATATTTAACAGTTTCTTTGTCGAGCTTGCGACATTTAAACAAAGCGCTTAGTGGGAGACAACCCACAAATTAATCTGTTATTTTATTATTCTATTATTATTATCATTTCTCTATTTTTCTCTTAATTATTCTTTTAATTTCTATTTAGTATTCATTATTGATTTATTCAAAAAGAAAAAAAAATATATCTATATATAATAATAATAATTCTTTTCTTCTTTCGGCATTTGGCCAAATCCTGACTTAAACTCATGTTTCTTTTCTCTAGTTAACACTAACCAGATGGGACATTTTGATCGTATGGGTATCAAGTTCAGAGGAATGGCTCAGAAACGAAAGTTTGAAGAACTAGCCGCTAGAGAGATGCTACCTAGTTTATATGCTGATGATTGGGCTATGACTGCCCTTGGACTGAGACAGAGTGTCCTGTTTTTGCTGAATCAGATAGGATGGGAGACCTCCCCTATCCTGAGACATTTCACCACCTACCGGAGACTCACACTAGAATTCCTTAGTTCATTAATCTATCTACCTAGCCATGGAAAAGGAATTAGCAGAGGTTTTATCCAGTTCAGAATGTTCAATATGGAGTACCAATTTAATATTAGAGACTTCACCAACCTTTTGGGTTTTCCTACCTCCTTTGATACATTCACTGTAAGCCAGGAAGAACTTTTTGAATATAGAGAGCTTGAACACTTTTGGGGTAAGCTGACTGGAAATGATGAGCCCGAAGAACATGAGTTTCTCTCTGGAAACATACATAACCCGGCTTTTCGCTATTTCCATAAGATCCTGACCCACACTTTATTTGGGAAGAAGCCAAATAGTACTTCAGTTTCACGTGATGAACTCTTCATCATATTTTGTGCTTCCCAGAACCGTCCAGTAAACGGTGCTACTTTTATGTTAGCTAATTTGGACCACCTTATCCAGGATGAGCGAGCACCCATTAGAATAGGCGGTTTGATCACTATGATAGGTAATGCTATTGGACTACGTCAGCCTATGCTTGACCTTAACCCTTTTTGTGGCATTACTACTATAAGTATACCCTTCCTCTTCAACACTATGTTTATAGCAAACATAGGGTCTGATGAGTTCGAGCTTATTATTGATAACCAGGTTCTCTGCCTATTCACCATGCCCGATCCTAGAACTAGTGTTCATAATCAAAGGAACTGGCTCTATAACCTGAATGAAACCCCAACTCCGGCTGGATCCACTGAATCCATCCAGGATTATGAGATTTGTGACGACTATGAGCACTATGTTGACCATATCTCTCTTGCTGAATCTGACCCTCAGACACCTTCCGGCTACTATGATATTGATCCTCCCCCTTGTCGCATCGCGCGAAAAACCGGCGGGAAAAGAAAGAACAACAGAGCCGCCACCGTGCGTTATTTATCCCAAAAGAGGGAAAGGAAACGCTCAGAGTAAACCTGGAAAGAACATGGTCTCGCGACCAAAGAGGATGGGTTCGGGAGTCGGTTATGCGAAGGGAAGGTATTAGCACCCCTACGCATCCGTAGTACTCTACGGGATCCACGCACACTAGAAAGGAAAATTGGTTGCTAAACACTGCTCAAATATTCACACACACTGGCTGAAAGAAACGAAAGAGACTGACTGAAACTGGATTCGGCAGGATGTCGCATCCTGGGCCTACTTAGTCTATCAGGCATAGACATCAGAGTCGAAGTAGTTCGGACTGGGGAAACGACACATGCTCGCTAGGATATCGCATCCTATGCATACGTATCTTCTCGGACGAGAGAAGAATCAGAGCATTCGTAGCTCGGCTGACACGCACACAAACAAACACAGGCAAAGGCAAACGTGGAGCCTGAATGCCAATCACTGGACTTATATCGGCATCCGAACCAAAAACACACCCACACTGGAACCCAAATGCCACTCGATGGTCTTACATCAGCTTCCAAGCACACAACAACACAACAGGTTGATAGGGAGTCGGGGACTCGAGCCTATAACTGTCAAGCACACACTCAAACAGACAGACAACAAATTGCTAAGGAGTCAGGCACTCGAGCCCAGCAACTGTCAAACAACACACACAAAAAGAAAACAGGGCGCCCGGAGAGATCAGCTCAATCTCCTGCCTACATACTTCATCTGGTGTGAAGATCAGGGCGATGTAGTTCCCCTACGCAGGGACAAAGGACTAGCCTAACCAGATAACAGAGGGAGACACAACTAGGGAGACTACGACTCGAGCCTAGATGTTATCATGCAAAACATCCCTAAGTTAAGGTTTCTAGCTGAATGGCACGAGGGCCAACCTATCCTAAGCATGGCTTACACAGGAAGCAAGCCACACACTTAACTTGCACAGGAAGCAAGTCTAAACCAATCCTAACTTGCACAGGAAGCAAGTCAAACAATCCTACAAGCACAGATAGCACACGCTATACACAAACAAGTGGCTCAAACAAGGGTTAGGTTTTAGTCAAGGGGTCATATCAACCTCAACAAACAAACCTCTGGAACTGGGTGAATGTTGCTCTTAACCTTGCCATTGAGGGGCTAAGGTGAAGCAGATGAAAGGATGAAGTGAGGATGAGACCTCACAGCTCTTATCCCTGGTCTGGGAGAGCTCAAGACAAGAATGTGTGGGTTCAGAAAGTGGGAACCCTTCTACACATTTGATACTGACTCAACTGTGCAATTGCACAAGATCTTGGGTTTGTATCTGCAATGCATCAACACAGTGGTGTGAGCAGAGCGGATGACACACTGAATAGTGGGGGATAGATTGCATATCCCTACCTTCCACCAATTGCCTCTTCACTTAGGAGGACTTTGACTCTATGCAAGGACAAAAGTAAACAATCACAAACATTGCCTCTTAAGGAGGACTTCAGACAGTTGCCTGGCCAAGTAACAGGCCAGGTCTTCCAGACTACATGAAGTAAGAGAGACATACCTCAATGCAAATTGCTTATACAAGCAAAGCAAAGCAAAAGTTCACAAGGAACTAAAAGCAACTAAAGCACCTGAAACAGTCAAGCAGATGTTAGTATGCAACTTCAAACAAAACAAACAGAAACAGACAACAACTGTCCATTAGAGGCACATGGATGTGCAATGCACAAGGCTTAGGGCATGTGAGCCAAGCCACCTACAAAACACACAAGTTAGACAATGATTTTTAAGCAAGCTCAATCAAAAGAATTGGTCTCAATGGCCATTTGATGGTCAACCTGAAAACACAAGCTCAAAGGTGAGTAACAGGACCACTAGGACAAGCCTGGGGTCAAAAGTGAATGAGAAAGTCCAAACAGCAAGGGGTAAGTATCCAAAATCATGTTCAAACAATTAGGAAACAAAACCAATTGGGTTCACATTCATATCAATCATCATCATCATTTCATGAACCATTTAGGTCAAAACATGGCAAACAGAAGCTCATAGAAGTCAACAGCAAGACTTGCATCAAAAGCAATCTAAACATTTTCCAAAAATCATCAAATAAATCATGATCAAACCTAACACATAGCATGGTGAGCATGTCAAATTTCATGGCATTTGGATGAGAGGAAGGCAGTTAATGAAAATCAGAAAGTCAAAGCCAATTTGAACATGCTCAAAGAAAGTCAACAAGCATGGGTCAACTTCAAAAAATCATATCAATTTGAAAACAGAAGAGAAATGAATGAGATTAACACCAATGCAAAGCTCAAGGAGTCTAGTTATCACATATAAAATTTCATGGTCATACAATAAGATTTGAGAATTTCACAAAAGATTTGGCAAGGCATAGCACAAAAAGTCAACAAATGACCAAGTATGGAAGAAAATTCTCAATCAAATGGAAAACAGCAAGATTAATTCCAAGAAAAATCATACACAAACTAGACATGTAAAGGATCATTCATGCAAAATTTGGGATTAATTGGATGTAGGGAAACATGTGAACAAAATTTGGGAAAATGCATGTTCATGGTATAGCACCAAATGCAACACATGACTTCAGAAAATCATAACTCTCAATCCACAAATGATAAATGCACAAACTTTATATGGAAATGGAGGTCAATGTGTCTAGTTTCACCACAAAAAATTTCAAAGGCATTGGATATAACATGAGTATTTCACAATTGAAATGGCACAATGTATCATTTTGGCATACATGTTGGGAAAACATTTATCATTTAAAATCCAGAACATGGAAAATTAATTAAAATTCACCATAAAATAGAGGACACATTCATGAGTTTAATGCAAAAAATCCCACAATTTTTGGAGTTAAAATGAATTAGAAATGAATTATGGAAGTTGAGTGAATAATTGGATGCAAGGTGAACAAAATAGCATGGCAATGGGTCAACATGGTGGTCAACGATGGCAGAAGTGTAATTCTGAGTTCACTAATTAAAACTCTGCGTTTTGGCAAGGCAAAACGAAATGTTCTGATTGGCTCCCAGCCAATAGAACAGTAAATTGGCCAATGGTTCAAAATCTGAGTTTTCACATAAACCCTTAGGGTTTCTAACAGCAGCCAAAGCATTGCTCAATGTTATCATCATCATGAAACAAAACAAACAACAGCATAGCATTGGTATCATGTTCAGCTTCATCAATCAATCAAAACCAACAGCAACATGTAGCAAGCATCGAATCACGAACAACAACATCAAGCATACAGCATGGCATTGGCAAACAGCATCATGCAACATTGAACAACCACCACCAAACACGACAAACACAATGCAATGGATTTTCTGAGCATATTCAAAGCAACAGCAGGGCATGTTTGTCATTATCATGTAATCATCATAAGCAACACAAGCAAACAGCATGGTGCAGTAACAGTATGCTCATGCAATATCCAAAAAAAAAAGCCAATAAACCAAACACAACAAGCACAATTCAATGTGGATTTTTTTCTGGGCAGGCTCGATAGAGTTCATGTACAACAGGGCATCACCTTCATGTTCATACTCATTGACATCAAAAACGAATTTCCACAAAATTGCACAGAAACATGGCAGTGAATCATAACATAAACAACAGCCAAACATATGCAGCATATCCAAACAAATTCAACAACAAACACTCAGCAGCATAGCATTTTGGCAATGTTCTCGCAGCAGGCAATCAATCAGCATACCACATAGTCCAATGAATTTTCAGGACAAATGTTCAAAGAATTCCAAAACTGCAGCAAGGTTTTAATCCGCATGGCATTCAGTATTGTTTCTCATGTAATCTATCAAAATAACATCAAATGGACAGCAACAAACTAATCATGGCATTGGCAGCAACAGCAACACAAAAAAAACTCGACCAGCATTTATGATTCATACACAACAGCATAGTATACATTCAACATCAATGTTCAATATTCAATCAACAACTTTCAAATAGAATAGGTCATAAAGCCATGGCAAATAGCATGTCCCTCATACAAACACCTCATGGACAACAAACCAGCAACAATCAACCAAAATCATGGGAAGTTCTAGACATCTCATCATAACAGCAGCATGGTATGCATTCATCAACATGTAACCAAATGAAATAAACAAACAGCATTCAACACAAACAAACATAATATGAATCAAGGTGGATTTCTGGACATGTTCCTAGAGTTTCAAACAAACAGCAACATGGTTTCAGCATTGTAAGCATCGAATCATGAATAACAGCATCAAGTAGACAGCATGGCATATGCATCATCATCGAACCAAACAAAACAGCAGCAATGTAGCATAGCATGGTATTGGTTCAGGTAATATCATCCAGCAACTAATAAACACAAACATAGCAAATTTCTGGGCAGTTCAAGGTTGCAGCTACAGGGTATCATCAGTTTCATCATCATAAAACCAGTCATGAACAACCAAACATAACAGAAGCAACAATGATCAAGCATGGCCATGAAGTAACATCCTTATGCAACACCACTAACAACAAACCAAACATAACAAACAGCCATTCAAAAGGATTTTCATAGGCAGGGATAAGGTTTAGCAGCAGCAGTATCAATTCATTATCAGTCTACAGCGTAACTAACAGCACAGCAATAACAATATGCTCATACAAATACAAGCAACAACAGCCAATGAACTTCACAATTTTCTGGATTCTCATGCAGACCTTAGGGTTTCTACTAGCAGGGCACATGCTCATGTTCAACCACATCAAACAAACATGATTCAACCAAACCACACAACCTCATGCATTATCCACCAACAACAGCATAAGCATATCAAAGGGATTTTCTTGGCAGCTCAAAAACAGCAAAACAGCAACATTCATCAGCATCATGCAAAATCACCAAGAATCAACATGCTCAGAAATCAACCATATGCATATCAATAGCTTCAATAAACTAGGTACAAGCATTATATGGCAAGGGTTTTCATGAAATCACAACCATGTGAGCAAATCGAAGGAAAATAACTTCAAGCATGAAAAATGAAAACCATGTTTCTCTCAGCATAACCAACCATTTCAAGCAAATGAACACTCATTAGAATCAGCATCATGTAATCTATCTAAAGCATATCATGGCATAAAGAAAGAAGAAATCGAGATTTTTACTTGGTTATGAAGGAATGGATGAAACAGTGGTATTTTGAGGTTGCTATACTCGAACAGATGGCCTTTGTGCTTTGCAATGTTGAATGTTTGAAGAAAACCAGCTCACCCTTGCTTGAAACTCTCAAATCTTGAGTTCACCATTGTCATGCTCATTGAAAACAGAGCCAGGAGGGAGCTGCACAGGTGTGGTTTCACACTTGGAATGGGCTTGTTATGATGATGGATGATGAAGAAAACAAGAGGAAGCTCGAGGGTTTTGGGATTTTTTGCAGAAAATCACTTTGAGCAAAATGCACTATGTGAGAGTGAGAGAGAATTCTGGTTGGTGGCTGCAGCTTCTAGGGAGACAATGTTGGAAAAGCTGCTTCCAGTTGGGAAAACATGATGACATCAAGCTCACAAGGTTGCTTGGATAATGGAACAAGGCTGGCCAAGCTGTGTTCCTTGAAAGTTTTTGGAAGAAGTTAGAAAAATGCAGTTTTTTAGGATGAGTAATTTCTGTGATTTTGGCTGCTACTGCTGGTTTCTTTAGACAAGAAATGAAGTTTTAATTTGCTGCTTTATGTTGCTTGGATGAGAAGAACCAATAAAACTTGCTAGGGTTACTTGAGCCTTTTTGAAGATCTTGAGAAAAATGGCCAAGAATGAGTTTTGACATGAGTGAAATTTCTGTTGGTTTGTGTGGCTTGTTCATGTTATCTTGGTTGTGGCAGGGCTGTTTGTTCTATGTGTGTGTGTCTGACAAAAAATGATGCAGTGGCCAAGTGAGGTTTTTGAAGTTTGGACAGGAAAGGTTAAGAGACAAGTAGCAGGGTCAGTTGAGAGAGTGAGCCATCATCTCAAAATGAAGTGTTGCTATGCAATGTGTTGGAACTGTAGGGTTTTTTGGCAGAATTTCCAAAGGCAAATAGCAGGTTGTGTTATGTTGGCAAATGACAGAAAAGTGAGGTTTTTATATTTTACTGTCCTATTCTCCTTTGTATTCGGGCCAGGTTTTTTGACAGAAAAATGTGCCAAAGGGTAAGAGCATGGTTGGCCAAAGAGTGAAGGTCCTTGTGGTAAGGCCAAATGCAATCCAAAATGGCAGCAGGGACATGTGCAAGGTATGGTTGTGGAAGACAGAAAATCATGGCAAAAATTCTGCTATGGGACAGTACAAAGCAAGGTTGCAAGAGGTATGGTTCATGAATTGGACATGTCCTTTTGCCAAAATTCAAGTGAGCAAGCATGGCTATGTGTACTTGTTGGTGTATGGCTGCACAATGAGGCTCACCATGACAGAAAAAATGGTCAAGAATGCTGCATAATGATGCTGGTACAAAGCATGGTTATGGAAAGCAAGGACAAGCATGGTGCAATGGTACTTTTCTTGTAATTCAAGCAACCAAACAAGATTCACATGTTCTGCATAATTTGGCTTTGCAAACACACTTAAAATGATATTTATGAGCTGTTCCAATTGGCCAAATGTTGAAAAAATGCTTGAGTCAAAAAGTCAACTCTTGGTCAAACTTTGAATTTAAATGAAAAGGTCCAAAAATGCCATTTTGATTGGTAAGGTTTTAGGTCATGAAATTTATATTTTTGGAAAGAGGATGAAAAATGTGGTTTGTAGGAAAAAACCCCACCAAATTTGGCCAAACGGTTTGGGAGATATGGCCCTTTGAAGTTCAAGATTTTCTGAAATCGATTCGATCATAACTTGCCAACCGCACATGGGAATTGAGAGTTCTAGGACTTTTTGGAAATGGGAGAACAAGATCTTCAACTTTCATGTTGGGCAAAAATTCATTTGAGGCTTGTATCATGATGTAAGTTTGAGGATCAAAACTTTCCATTTATGGCAAGTTTCAGTTACAGGCCCAGTTTCCGTTTTGGGAAATTTATGATCTGGCTTCAAATTCTTCCATGATGGTGTTTGGCATGATATATGATGACTATTTGGCCATGAATGAACTCTCACAAACCAAATCCAATCATCCAATCACTGATTAAATGGACAGTTGACCGACAGTTGACTTTTAGGGTTTCTGATTGATTATGCATTGACTGATGACTTCCAAACCCTAATTCCTTGAGAACTTGACTTCAAATGATGTCCCAAGTTGTATGAACTCTTGATTATTGACCATGGTGCCCAAATTCCACAAGAATGACCACCATCCATTGCTTTGACTGACAGTTGACTTTTTTAGGGTTTTTGACTGTCTGTGTATGAACTGCTGACCTCTGAGCCCTCAACCCTTGACCAAAATACTTCAAATAGACCTCCAAGCCATGTGAACTTGTTGGACAAACCCCAAGACCTTGGTTCAAGGAGAAATTCCTTTGCTTGCTTGGTTGACTGATCTCCTGATCAGTTTGACCTAATTCTTGATTGGCTTGCACTTGAGGCAACAGAGGCAATGCAATGCTATGCAATGGACCATGATATGCTATGACCTAATATGAAAATGTATGTACAATGATAGGTGCAAATTTGAGGTGCTACAGCTGCCCCTATTCAATCAGCTGGGAACCCGAATGGATGAGAGCAACGGCTGTCAGACTTTCAGGGTAAACAGGGATTGAATACCAAAGGACCGTAGAATTTGCACAGTACCGGGATCCACCAATGGAAACGTCCACTGGGATTTGATATTTATTACTGGGTATTTTGTTTTGTTTTCAAGGGGTACGATCACATCCAGACATCACAACGATGACGAATGGGAAAAATAAATCACAACTAGATGCCAACGGACAACTAGGAAAAACTCGACGTTTACCAAGACCAACGACGAGGTAACCAGACGTTATTGAATGATTGGAAGGGATACAACCACACGTCAACAGACGAAATGGGAAAAACTCAACGTTTACCAAGACCAACGGAGAGGTAAATCCACATGGGGACAGGTACAACTAGACGTCATAGGACGAATAGGAAAGACTCGACGTTTATCGACACCAACGGAGAGGAGGAATACTTCACTAGGGAAGAAGGGCACAAACAAATCATCAACGGATGATCGGGAAAAACTCGACGTTTATCGAAACCAACGGAGAGGTAACTCTGCATGGAGAGGGGTACAACTAGACATCATCGGATAACTAGGAAAAACTCGACGTTTATCAAAACCAACGGAGAGGTAAACAGACATTAATGAATGACTGGGGGGGGCTCGACCAGACATCAACGGATGAATGGGAATACTCGACGTTTACAGACATCGGAAGATGATGTTTACAGACATCAAAAGGATCGACCAGACATTTACAGATGAATGGGAATACTCGACGTTTACAGACATCGAAAGATGATGTTTACAGACACCAAAAGGATCGACCAGACATTTACAGATGAATGGGAATACTCGACGTTTACAGACATCGAAAGATGATGTTTACAGACACCAAAAGGATCGACCAGACATTTACAGATGAATGGGAATACTCGACGTTTACAGACATCGAAAGATGATGTTTACAGACACCAAAAGGATCGACCAGACATTTACAAATGAATGGGAATACTCGACGTTTACAGACATCGAAAGATGATGTTTACAGACACCAAAAGGATCGACCAGACATTTACAGATGAATGGGAATAAGAGAAACACAACCAGACGTCGACGGACGACTGGGAAAAACTCGTCGTTTATCGAAACCAACGGAGAGGTAAGTCCACATGGGGAGGGTACAACGTTACGAACATCGAAAGATGATGTTTACAGACATCAAAGAAGACCAGACACTTACGCATGCCTGGGGATCACCGAAAGAGGGTGTTACCGACACCAAGGAAAACAAACACACGCGGGTGCGGACGGGATACTGACATCCACAAGATGACCTGGCAAGGCTGGACACTTGCAGGGGGTCTCACTGGGGAGAAACAAACTTTCTGTCACTAACAGGTGAGGAAATAAACCTCCGTGGGGATTATAAACACCAAATGTTGACTGGAGTAACTGTAACCAATGCGTTGTACAGGTTGAACAAAAAAATCCGTCTCTGTAGGGAATACGTTTTGATGGGGTTTCGAACACATGAATGCATATGTTTGAATTTTTCTATGGCGTAATGCTCCATTTAGGAATGGAAATGCTACGCGATTTTTGAAGATGCAATGATTACTAAATGCAAAATGCAAATGAACCCTGGCTAGGGAGCCAAAATGACCAGATACTCTGACTCCGTGGGGAGACTCCTCTTGGGGAAATATTCTGCGGAGAACTCTGCTTGGGGAATGGTACAACGACTTCACTGGGAGAAAGACTCAACCAACCTTCGGATAGGATAAACCCTGCTTGGGAGAATGTCCGTTACTCCGCTAGGGATAACCCACGCGATCCATGGGTAGAATCAACTCAACTGGGGATGCAGATATCAGTCTTCTACAGAAACTCGTCCAATCCACTGGTAGGATGAACTCTGCTGGAGAAATGAATGCTACTCCATTAGGGACGACCCACAACCAGTCCATATGTAGGAGAATCACTGCTGGAGGTGTATTTCATGAGACCCGCTCCACTCGGGGAACTTGCTGAGGAAAACCACACCATTCTGCTGAGGAGAACAATCCTAGTGGAGAGAACAACCATAGTGGCGAGAGTAACAACTCTGTCGAGGGTGACAGCACGTCATATCATACTGGAGATGAATTCCCACAAGTGTCCGTCATCCACCCATGGTGTTGACCTTTCCACTTCTAAGAACTCCCAGACCCTTCTGGACTTTTCTGCTCCATCATCTTGTATTCCAAATCTCGTCCGTACTCCACGGAGGTTGAACTCTTGGGATTCATACATACTTTCCAATCATCAGACTTTGAAGAGTCTTCTTGATTAACTTTCCAGGACCGTCGTCGTAATCCTTCACTGTCTTTTCACCGTTCAACTATCCCTTGCCCCTGGTTGGACCCTGAGGGGATCTCTTGTCAAAAAGGTTCATATTACCACCGACAAGTGAATGAAGATGTCTAACAGCACCTGCACAAGAGATCGTCAGATAAAAACGTGCCCCAGGTATGCCCCAGGTGTTCTGATATTTCAACAGTTAGGTCACTCAGACTTCCAAGTAAGATTTCCAGATTTCAATCTCACAAGCATGCATCAGAAGGGACCTCTATGTTTCAAAATGCAAATATTCTTATCAAAATGAATAGATGTTTCCGTAATCAAAACAGTAATGACACAAAAACAAAATTTATTTGACCGAACACACGCTTTATTTGACTGGAATAAAAGATGGCTCACAATTTGAGCAACACACAGGAAGCAAACCCTGGAAAGAGGTGATTGCACATAAAAGAAAAATCTATCCTAGTGGCAACGTGAAAATGCGATCTCATCGGGTTCCAACTCGGTTACACCTCATATGTCCTCAGGACTTTCCGCACCTTCTGTCTTCTGAACCAGACGCTTCCGATCGGTCTCTGTCGGAGATTATCCAAGTCATCATGAGCACAAATGATCACGCTGGACGCAGTTGTTCGTTTCAATCCCTCTTTTGCCTGGACCGCCCTTTCGGGTTTCAGTCCACCGGGATACCCTTTCTTGCCCAAGTCGCCCTTGCGGGTTTTCAACTTGCCGGGTGTACAGTTCTTTTCTTTTATTTTTATCCCTAATTTTTGCCCGAACCTTTTCTTTCTGTTTTTTGGTTCGCCGGGATGCCCTTTTTTGCCTGGACTCTTTTATTCTTTTTGTCCAGCGGGTTTCTTTCACGAAGTATTTTCTAACTGCGTCCGCACTCACAGTGGATGGAAAATCGTCGTCATCCGTGGTCGTAAACAACAAGGTTCTGTCCGATGGGACCCCCTGGACCACGAATGGACATTCATAACTGTTTGTCCATTTGCCCCACAATCGTCTTGAGGAGGAAGGATCCTTTTCAACGCTACATCTCTCATATAGTACGCACGAGGTCACACTTCTCGGTCAACAACACGTTTCATTCCCTGGGTACAACTGTCCCATAGCGAGTAACTGTCAACGCTTTTTCCTCAATTGGACTTGACATGTCATTCCAAGTCCTTATCCATTCAGTCTTCTCTGATTTCTCATATATCTGTGAGGAAGTCACTGCCCCAAGTAGATACACATCCCTAGGTTCAATATCCAGGATACAGACTTTATGTTCAGCCACCATTGTTGGTGCAACCAACTGGGATTCGGGGAGCACTACCTCATTCACTTTACTTCCCCATCAGACATCGGAATCCGTTCGGATTCAGGGCCGGGCCCCTCCTCCGGGATCGGTTACTCTCAATCTTTCGATTTGAGTACCTCGAGATGTCCTCATCAGGGACCTCAAACTTCCTTGGTTGATAACCTTTCCATGGGTTGTTACTAGCTTCTCAAGCACATATCTGATCAGATCCATTATGGACATTCACAATGTGGTATGAATCAACCTATACTGTCTCAGTCGGCGAGCAGCCTATGCCAAAGTACATCAAGTTTTTTCGAACAGTGAGCGTATTGTTTCACAGTCGATAAACTTTTTGCTTAGGTAAATTGCATACTCTTTTCGACAAGACTAGTCGTGCTGACTCAATACGCACCTCGTAGACCCCTCGAAGGCTATCAAGTGCCATATTAACAATCATCCCCATAGGAAGTGTTGGAATCAGAAGTTCCTGCACCCTTTTTTTTTTTTTTTTTTTTTTTTTTTTTTTTTAGCAGGATCGACCTCGATTCCTCTGATTCGTTCTCAACAAGCCTCGGTAGCTTGACGGACAACACTCCATAAGTGCACTACTTCAGACTCAACAGTATGAGTTGTCTCAAACGGTCAAACAACTTGCCCCAAGTCTACTGGATGCCCTTGTTCTGCTTGGGACTTTGTCATCATGTCATCAACATGGCATTTGCTTTCACGATGAATCATATCATGAAACAAAGTCACTGTAGACCTCTGATACGTGGCACTGGCCTCATGTGACGGAACGACATCAACTTAGACCAAGAAGCCATCCATGAAGATAAACACTGAGACCTGAGCCATATGATCAACCAATACCTCATTGTGATGTACCGGGAATCCATCTTTCAGATTAGCTCTGCTCGCATCTTGATAATCTATTCACACCTTCTCTCTTTCTCATCCTTTGTCGGCCTCAGCTTTTGCTTTCTAACCTCGGCGGAGCTTGGAGTAACAATCTTGAATCGCTCCTCGTGCGGTTGAATCCCCTTCTCCTCTTGTTTCAATGACCTGGCTAACTCCAACAAATCACAATCTTCTTCGCCTTTTTCTCTGGCATGATAGGTCGAATTGTCGAAGTCATACAGAGGTGTAACCAAATCGTTATCGGTGAGATCAGGAGGGTAATCACTTTGGAACGAGACAAAATCAAATGGAAAGAGAATGAAAAACGTTGCCATTTTTATTTGTTTTTTCCTTTTTTTAAATTGCAAAATTAAATGAAAAAACAGGGAACACCGCTTTTAACTGCAAAAACATCCATTCATTACTGATGCAAAATGTTGCATAATGAAACACATGAGATGGCCCTTACAATGGACCATTACGTTTCGGGCAAAACGTATGGCTTTCATGCAAACAAAAATTGAAAAACAGAAATACTACTCTTCAGAATGAGTGGCAGTGATGCTTTTGGAGGCCTTCCAGTTGCCTGGTACGCACGACTGTATCCACGCCTCAAGCTCGCGGTTGCTGTCGACATCTTCAACCACCGAACGGGCATGACCAGGATCCAACATTCCGGCACTGACGAAGGCGTATAGTGGACGACATCCTCTGTCTGGTCTGGACGACTCTAAATCTGGATGATAACCGACTCCAAACATGTCTGCTTTTGCCACGATGTCAATGATACTCCCCCAGCCTTGGGCCTCTTTGTTCTTTACCACTTCCAGAGCTTGTTTATAAGAAGAAATGGACAGCTTCTTCTTTTTCTCAGCGACAAAGGCATTCTCGACCTGGATGGTTTCAACTGCCAGACTGGGTGCTTTGCATCTTACATTATCCACTTCTACCTTCTTCTTCCTCTGGGTTGTGTCCTTCATCAACACACACTCTTCTGTAGTGACGGTCACGCAAGCATTATCAGCGGCAGGTAAGGCTCCATCCTGTAGCAGAAGTTTTGGAAACATAGCCTTTGGACCTTTTAGCTGACCCTTTTCAATCATTTCTACTCCTTTCTTGGCCTTCTTCACCATCTTGACTTTTGCTGGTCTCTGCCTGAGTGCGGGGTCGACATCCTCATTCATTATCTGGGCCAAGCTAAAAGCCTTGGAGTCCACCAGATCTTGGACGATATGCTTAAAAGCTCTGCAACCTTCAATGCTGTGTCCGGGTGCCCCAGAGTGAAACTCGCACTTGGCACTCTCATCATAGTTGGCAGGCCTCCGCTGCTGTTCTAGGGGAATCAATATCCTTGGCCGTACTAAAGCAAGATCCATCAACCTTTGGAACAGAAGGGCGTAAGTCACGGGTGGTTCCTCAAACTGACGATCCTCTTTCTTCTTCTTCACCTGGCTTTCAGCTCTCGGTGTCTTCTGTTGAGGTGGCAGTCGTTGCTGTTGAGCAGGGGGATTGCTGACAGGAATGGTTACAGTGGCAGCATAAGGATGATAACGGTCTTTGCTACGTTCTTTCTTTGCGGGCACACCAACTGGCTTATCCTCTTTCTGGAATGGACCACTGTCAGAAGGTTTCTTTGTTGCAGTACCAGAAGGTTTGTTTACTTCGGAGGACGGAGCCTTCTCCTGAACTTTCTCCATTATCAACCGTTTCTCAATCCTTTCCAGTCTTTCGGACATGGCTTTCTGCCCCGAGGCAAGCCCTTGCACAACACTGAACAACTCCCTCATCATCCCTTTCAGCTCAAGGACGTCGGCGTTGAGAAGATCCATCAGCTTGGATTTGTTGACCCTCAGCAGGTTATCTGAACAGACGAGCTATGCGTACCGGTTGAATACTGAAACCTACAAAACAGCAAATGGGTTAATATGACTCACACATGCAATGTCTGTCCATACTAGGAATATTCAGTTCTCTCTCTTTTTGTTTTTCTGGTTTCATTGAGACAGATAAAATTTAATCAACAACATTTTGACATCTGGATGTCTCTCAACCGGGGTTTTTAATTTAAAAATAATGGACCCTGAGTATGGACAGACATGAGTTGAATGCAGATGAATGCGAGATGATATGATGCAAATGCATGAATGCAGGCCCTTGTGCCACCAAGTCAACTGTAGGCCCTCTGCTCTTCTGAATCAGTCAATCTATGGGGTCAAGTCACCATAAATCCACCTTGGGGGGTTCCGAAATAAACGGAACCGGAGATTATATCACTTATCTTTACAGGAACAACCACTGAACGGGTGACAAACGGGTCCTCTGAACAAGTACTCTCAGCTCAGCCCGGGGATCCGAAATAAACGGAACCCGCTAATAAACCACGGACAGAACTCTGGCGTCCCAGAAATAAATGTCCACAATCCATAGTCACCATCAGTACCAAGAGTCACCAACAAGTCACCAACAAATCAGCAACTGTACCTGTAATGATCAAACCCTCCCCACTCACGGGTGTTATCTAGGCCAGGGTAAAGTCGAAGAGAAACACAGCATAAATAACCTTTCGCAGAATACCATCATATACACACCTGAAGTATGTAACGACGATATCCTACCAGGGTCTGAACTGCTCGTGATATCAACGTTCCGCTAAGTGGCGCCATACCACCCGCTTCCCATGAATCACTCTATTCCTAGGTTCCCTAGATTTCACTCATAGCCTGGGTATTGGGCCTTTTACCTCAAGTAACTCCCACCCCAACAGAGAGAAACAGACAACCAGCAGATGAATATGAATAAATGCAAACATCAATGCACATAATAAATGCAAACAGTAAATGCAAATATATACAAATGAATGCAATAATAAACACAGCACAAAGCAACCAAAACCCTAACCTAGAGAGCGCTAGGAGAGACTCGCTTAGGGAAGATGGACCAGCACAGGTCAACTTCTCTATAGTCCCCAGCAGAGTCGCCAGCTGTCGCATCGCACGAAAAACCGGCGGGAAAAGAAAGAACAACAGAGCCGCCACCGTGCGTTATTTATCCCAAAAGAGGGAAAGGAAACGCTCAGAGTAAACCTGGAAAGAACATGGTCTCGCGACCAAAGAGGATGGGTTCGGGAGTCGGTTATGCGAAGGGAAGGTATTAGCACCCCTACGCATCCGTAGTACTCTACGGGATCCACGCACACTAGAAAGGAAAATTGGTTGCTAAACACTGCTCAAATATTCACACACATTGGCTGAAAGAAACGAAAGAGACTGACTGAAACTGGATTCGGCAGGATGTCGCATCCTGGGCCTACTTAGTCTATCAGGCATAGACATCAGAGTCGAAGTAGTTCGGACTGGGGAAACGACACATGCTCGCTAGGATATCGCATCCTATGCATACGTATCTTCTCGGACGAGAGAAGAATCAGAGCATTCGTAGCTCGGCTGACACGCACACAAACAAACACAGGCAAAGGCAAACGTGGAGCCTGAATGCCAATCACTGGACTTATATCGGCATCCGAACCAAAAACACACCCACACTGGAACCCAAATGCCACTCGATGGTCTTACATCAGCTTCCAAGCACACAACAACACAACAGGTTGATAGGGAGTCGGGGACTCGAGCCTATAACTGTCAAGCACACACTCAAACAGACAGACAACAAATTGCTAAGGAGTCAGGCACTCGAGCCCAGCAACTGTCAAACAACACACACAAAAAGAAAACAGGGCGCCCGGAGAGATCAGCTCAATCTCCTGCCTACATACTTCATCTGGTGTGAAGATCAGGGCGATGTAGTTCCCCTACGCAGGGACAAAGGACTAGCCTAACCAGATAACAGAGGGAGACACAACTAGGGAGACTACGACTCGAGCCTAGATGTTATCATGCAAAACATCCCTAAGTTAAGGTTTCTAGCTGAATGGCACGAGGGCCAACCTATCCTAAGCATGGCTTACACAGGAAGCAAGCCACACACTTAACTTGCACAGGAAGCAAGTCTAAACCAATCCTAACTTGCACAGGAAGCAAGTCAAACAATCCTACAAGCACAGATAGCACACGCTATACACAAACAAGTGGCTCAAACAAGGGTTAGGTTTTAGTCAAGGGGTCATATCAACCTCAACAAACAAACCTCTGGAACTGGGTGAATGTTGCTCTTAACCTTGCCATTGAGGGGCTAAGGTGAAGCAGATGAAAGGATGAAGTGAGGATGAGACCTCACAGCTCTTATCCCTGGTCTGGGAGAGCTCAAGACAAGAATGTGTGGGTTCAGAAAGTGGGAACCCTTCTACACATTTGATACTGACTCAACTGTGCAATTGCACAAGATCTTGGGTTTGTATCTGCAATGCATCAACACAGTGGTGTGAGCAGAGCGGATGACACACTGAATAGTGGGGGATAGATTGCATATCCCTACCTTCCACCAATTGCCTCTTCACTTAGGAGGACTTTGACTCTATGCAAGGACAAAAGTAAACAATCACAAACATTGCCTCTTAAGGAGGACTTCAGACAGTTGCCTGGCCAAGTAACAGGCCAGGTCTTCCAGACTACATGAAGTAAGAGAGACATACCTCAATGCAAATTGCTTATACAAGCAAAGCAAAGCAAAAGTTCACAAGGAACTAAAAGCAACTAAAGCACCTGAAACAGTCAAGCAGATGTTAGTATGCAACTTCAAACAAAACAAACAGAAACAGACAACAACTGTCCATTAGAGGCACATGGATGTGCAATGCACAAGGCTTAGGGCATGTGAGCCAAGCCACCTACAAAACACACAAGTTAGACAATGATTTTTAAGCAAGCTCAATCAAAAGAATTGGTCTCAATGGCCATTTGATGGTCAACCTGAAAACACAAGCTCAAAGGTGAGTAACAGGACCACTAGGACAAGCCTGGGGTCAAAAGTGAATGAGAAAGTCCAAACAGCAAGGGGTAAGTATCCAAAATCATGTTCAAACAATTAGGAAACAAAACCAATTGGGTTCACATTCATATCAATCATCATCATCATTTCATGAACCATTTAGGTCAAAACATGGCAAACAGAAGCTCATAGAAGTCAACAGCAAGACTTGCATCAAAAGCAATCTAAACATTTTCCAAAAATCATCAAATAAATCATGATCAAACCTAACACATAGCATGGTGAGCATGTCAAATTTCATGGCATTTGGATGAGAGGAAGGCAGTTAATGAAAATCAGAAAGTCAAAGCCAATTTGAACATGCTCAAAGAAAGTCAACAAGCATGGGTCAACTTCAAAAAATCATATCAATTTGAAAACAGAAGAGAAATGAATGAGATTAACACCAATGCAAAGCTCAAGGAGTCTAGTTATCACATATAAAATTTCATGGTCATACAATAAGATTTGAGAATTTCACAAAAGATTTGGCAAGGCATAGCACAAAAAGTCAACAAATGACCAAGTATGGAAGAAAATTCTCAATCAAATGGAAAACAGCAAGATTAATTCCAAGAAAAATCATACACAAACTAGACATGTAAAGGATCATTCATGCAAAATTTGGGATTAATTGGATGTAGGGAAACATGTGAACAAAATTTGGGAAAATGCATGTTCATGGTATAGCACCAAATGCAACACATGACTTCAGAAAATCATAACTCTCAATCCACAAATGATAAATGCACAAACTTTATATGGAAATGGAGGTCAATGTGTCTAGTTTCACCACAAAAAATTTCAAAGGCATTGGATATAACATAAGTATTTCACAATTGAAATGGCACAATGTATCATTTTGGCATACATGTTGGGAAAACATTTATCATTTAAAATCCAGAACATGGAAAATTAATTAAAATTCACCATAAAATAGAGGACACATTCATGAGTTTAATGCAAAAAATCCCACAATTTTTGGAGTTAAAATGAATTAGAAATGAATTATGGAAGTTGAGTGAATAATTGGATGCAAGGTGAACAAAATAGCATGGCAATGGGTCAACATGGTGGTCAACGATGGCAGAAGTGTAATTCTGAGTTCACTAATTAAAACTCTGCGTTTTGGCAAGGCAAAACGAAATGTTCTGATTGGCTCCCAGCCAATAGAACAGTAAATTGGCCAATGGTTCAAAATCTGAGTTTTCACATAAACCCTTAGGGTTTCTAACAGCAGCCAAAGCATTGCTCAATGTTATCATCATCATGAAACAAAACAAACAACAGCATAGCATTGGTATCATGTTCAGCTTCATCAATCAATCAAAACCAACAGCAACATGTAGCAAGCATCGAATCACGAACAACAACATCAAGCATACAGCATGGCATTGGCAAACAGCATCATGCAACATTGAACAACCACCACCAAACACGACAAACACAATGCAATGGATTTTCTGAGCATATTCAAAGCAACAGCAGGGCATGTTTGTCATTATCATGTAATCATCATAAGCAACACAAGCAAACAGCATGGTGCAGTAACAGTATGCTCATGCAATATCCAAAAAAAAAAGCCAATAAACCAAACACAACAAGCACAATTCAATGTGGATTTTTTTCTGGGCAGGCTCGATAGAGTTCATGTACAACAGGGCATCACCTTCATGTTCATACTCATTGACATCAAAAACGAATTTCCACAAAATTGCACAGAAACATGGCAGTGAATCATAACATAAACAACAGCCAAACATATGCAGCATATCCAAACAAATTCAACAACAAACACTCAGCAGCATAGCATTTTGGCAATGTTCTCGCAGCAGGCAATCAATCAGCATACCACATAGTCCAATGAATTTTCAGGACAAATGTTCAAAGAATTCCAAAACTGCAGCAAGGTTTTAATCCGCATGGCATTCAGTATTGTTTCTCATGTAATCTATCAAAATAACATCAAATGGACAGCAACAAACTAATCATGGCATTGGCAGCAACAACAACACAAAAAAAACTCGACCAGCATTTATGATTCATACACAACAGCATAGTATACATTCAACATCAATGTTCAATATTCAATCAACAACTTTCAAATAGAATAGGTCATAAAGCCATGGCAAATAGCATGTCCCTCATACAAACACCTCATGGACAACAAACCAGCAACAATCAACCAAAATCATGGGAAGTTCTAGACATCTCATCATAACAGCAGCATGGTATGCATTCATCAACATGTAACCAAATGAAATAAACAAACAGCATTCAACACAAACAAACATAATATGAATCAAGGTGGATTTCTGGACATGTTCCTAGAGTTTCAAACAAACAGCAACATGGTTTCAGCATTGTAAGCATCGAATCATGAATAACAGCATCAAGTAGACAGCATGGCATATGCATCATCATCGAACCAAACAAAACAGCAGCAATGTAGCATAGCATGGTATTGGTTCAGGTAATATCATCCAGCAACTAATAAACACAAACATAGCAAATTTCTGGGCAGTTCAAGGTTGCAGCTACAGGGTATCATCAGTTTCATCATCATAAAACCAGTCATGAACAACCAAACATAACAGAAGCAACAATGATCAAGCATGGCCATGAAGTAACATCCTTATGCAACACCACTAACAACAAACCAAACATAACAAACAGCCATTCAAAAGGATTTTCATAGGCAGGGATAAGGTTTAGCAGCAGCAGTATCAATTCATTATCAGTCTACAGCGTAACTAACAGCACAGCAATAACAATATGCTCATACAAATACAAGCAACAACAGCCAATGAACTTCACAATTTTCTGGATTCTCATGCAGACCTTAGGGTTTCTACTAGCAGGGCACATGCTCATGTTCAACCACATCAAACAAACATGATTCAACCAAACCACACAACCTCATGCATTATCCACCAACAACAGCATAAGCATATCAAAGGGATTTTCTTGGCAGCTCAAAAACAGCAAAACAGCAACATTCATCAGCATCATGCAAAATCACCAAGAATCAACATGCTCAGAAATCAACCATATGCATATCAATAGCTTCAATAAACTAGGTACAAGCATTATATGGCAAGGGTTTTCATGAAATCACAACCATGTGAGCAAATCGAAGGAAAATAACTTCAAGCATGAAAAATGAAAACCATGTTTCTCTCAGCATAACCAACCATTTCAAGCAAATGAACACTCATTAGAATCAGCATCATGTAATCTATCTAAAGCATATCATGGCATAAAGAAAGAAGAAATCGAGATTTTTACTTGGTTATGAAGGAATGGATGAAACAGTGGTATTTTGAGGTTGCTATACTCGAACAGATGGCCTTTGTGCTTTGCAATGTTGAATGTTTGAAGAAAACCAGCTCACCCTTGCTTGAAACTCTCAAATCTTGAGTTCACCATTGTCATGCTCATTGAAAACAGAGCCAGGAGGGAGCTGCACAGGTGTGGTTTCACACTTGGAATGGGCTTGTTATGATGATGGATGATGAAGAAAACAAGAGGAAGCTCGAGGGTTTTGGGATTTTTTGCAGAAAATCACTTTGAGCAAAATGCACTATGTGAGAGTGAGAGAGAATTCTGGTTGGTGGCTGCAGCTTCTAGGGAGACAATGTTGGAAAAGCTGCTTCCAGTTGGGAAAACATGATGACATCAAGCTCACAAGGTTGCTTGGATAATGGAACAAGGCTGGCCAAGCTGTGTTCCTTGAAAGTTTTTGGAAGAAGTTAGAAAAATGCAGTTTTTTAGGATGAGTAATTTCTGTGATTTTGGCTGCTACTGCTGGTTTCTTTAGACAAGAAATGAAGTTTTAATTTGCTGCTTTATGTTGCTTGGATGAGAAGAACCAATAAAACTTGCTAGGGTTACTTGAGCCTTTTTGAAGATCTTGAGAAAAATGGCCAAGAATGAGTTTTGACATGAGTGAAATTTCTGTTGGTTTGTGTGGCTTGTTCATGTTATCTTGGTTGTGGCAGGGCTGTTTGTTCTATGTGTGTGTGTCTGACAAAAAATGATGCAGTGGCCAAGTGAGGTTTTTGAAGTTTGGACAGGAAAGGTTAAGAGACAAGTAGCAGGGTCAGTTGAGAGAGTGAGCCATCATCTCAAAATGAAGTGTTGCTATGCAATGTGTTGGAACTGTAGGGTTTTTTGGCAGAATTTCCAAAGGCAAATAGCAGGTTGTGTTATGTTGGCAAATGACAGAAAAGTGAGGTTTTTATATTTTACTGTCCTATTCTCCTTTGTATTCGGGCCAGGTTTTTTGACAGAAAAATGTGCCAAAGGGTAAGAGCATGGTTGGCCAAAGAGTGAAGGTCCTTGTGGTAAGGCCAAATGCAATCCAAAATGGCAGCAGGGACATGTGCAAGGTATGGTTGTGGAAGACAGAAAATCATGGCAAAAATTCTGCTATGGGACAGTACAAAGCAAGGTTGCAAGAGGTATGGTTCATGAATTGGACATGTCCTTTTGCCAAAATTCAAGTGAGCAAGCATGGCTATGTGTACTTGTTGGTGTATGGCTGCACAATGAGGCTCACCATGACAGAAAAAATGGTCAAGAATGCTGCATAATGATGCTGGTACAAAGCATGGTTATGGAAAGCAAGGACAAGCATGGTGCAATGGTACTTTTCTTGTAATTCAAGCAACCAAACAAGATTCACATGTTCTGCATAATTTGGCTTTGCAAACACACTTAAAATGATATTTATGAGCTGTTCCAATTGGCCAAATGTTGAAAAAATGCTTGAGTCAAAAAGTCAACTCTTGGTCAAACTTTGAATTTAAATGAAAAGGTCCAAAAATGCCATTTTGATTGGTAAGGTTTTAGGTCATGAAATTTATATTTTTGGAAAGAGGATGAAAAATGTGGTTTGTAGGAAAAAACCCCACCAAATTTGGCCAAACGGTTTGGGAGATATGGCCCTTTGAAGTTCAAGATTTTCTGAAATCGATTCGATCATAACTTGCCAACCGCACATGGGAATTGAGAGTTCTAGGACTTTTTGGAAATGGGAGAACAAGATCTTCAACTTTCATGTTGGGCAAAAATTCATTTGAGGCTTGTATCATGATGTAAGTTTGAGGATCAAAACTTTCCATTTATGGCAAGTTTCAGTTACAGGCCCAGTTTCCGTTTTGGGAAATTTATGATCTGGCTTCAAATTCTTCCATGATGGTGTTTGGCATGATATATGATGACTATTTGGCCATGAATGAACTCTCACAAACCAAATCCAATCATCCAATCACTGATTAAATGGACAGTTGACCGACAGTTGACTTTTAGGGTTTCTGATTGATTATGCATTGACTGATGACTTCCAAACCCTAATTCCTTGAGAACTTGACTTCAAATGATGTCCCAAGTTGTATGAACTCTTGATTATTGACCATGGTGCCCAAATTCCACAAGAATGACCACCATCCATTGCTTTGACTGACAGTTGACTTTTTTAGGGTTTTTGACTGTCTGTGTATGAACTGCTGACCTCTGAGCCCTCAACCCTTGACCAAAATACTTCAAATAGACCTCCAAGCCATGTGAACTTGTTGGACAAACCCCAAGACCTTGGTTCAAGGAGAAATTCCTTTGCTTGCTTGGTTGACTGATCTCCTGATCAGTTTGACCTAATTCTTGATTGGCTTGCACTTGAGGCAACAGAGGCAATGCAATGCTATGCAATGGACCATGATATGCTATGACCTAATATGAAAATGTATGTACAATGATAGGTGCAAATTTGAGGTGCTACACCCCTCAGCCTGTCCTGACCGAAGAATCAGTCATGCCTGACCTCCGACATCATATGCCAGGAACAGATATTAAAACAGTCATTGAAGCCTTGATGTCAGAGCAAGACGCCCTCAGGGAAGATTTCCATAACTTGAGACTTGAAATCCTAGAATGCATGAGCAGAACGGCAAGTCAGTTACGTATGTTACGGCATCATGTTAACTCTTTTGCTCCTCCGGCCAGAGATCCGAAGATAGATGGAATTTAGTTATATTTCTTTCTAAGTTATTTAGTTTTAGGCTAGATTTTTTTCATTAATGTTGTTTGAATTCATGTTTATTTCTATTTCATTTCATTATTTTCCTTCCCTGTAATACATTATGATCATTTTTATTGAAGCTGTTTAATTAATTTTATTATGCAATGGCTATTATGTTCTACTGTTGTTACCTACTATTATTATTATACAAAGCAAGTAAGCGTGCACAATGCATTAAAATTGCATACTAAAAATGATCATAAGCAAAATGAAACATTAAAATACGCTACCAAAGTAATTATGTGAAGCGCCACTGAAGCCTTGCCAAAAAGGAGGTGTGACGAGCGTCACACACTCCATGACGAACGGCACGCAAAACGCCTGTTACGAACGTCACACCCCTGTGACGAGCGTAACACCCTTCAGACAAGTGAACGTTAAGGAGCCGTTGGAGACGAACGTTACACTTTAATTTTTTTACATTCCCCATTCATTTTTCATTTACCACACTTAATTACTTTTCAACCACTTTTTCTTTCTACCTTCCAATCCTTCTCCTATAAATACCTACCAAAACTTCCTTCATTCACCACAAAACAATTCTCTCATATCAAACACACTTCTTTTCCTTTCCAAATCATCCCTTCAAAAATTCATCACAATGGCGGGAAATCAAAATTTCGGAAATATCATCTTCCGATCCGGAGATGACAACTATCAGCAAGAGCAATTCGAGCGCTTCCAACAGCGAGGCGTCGCTCCCACCAGGTACCCCGATTTAACTTGTTTACAACAATTGGGCTTACTCCAAGGTATCGAGTGGATGCTCCGTAAAGCCGATTTAACCTTCCTTTGCACCCATAACCAACCCACCTACCCTTCCCTAACCTTAGAATTCCTAAGTTCTTACGACTACACCACTCCCGCCGGTGAAGGTGAATTTCTAACCGGTACGGCAACCTTCCGTATGTTTAACACCGAGTACTCTCTAACCCAACGCCAATTGAGTGCCATGCTACAATTTCCCACAGAAGGTCTGCTGCATGCCAGAATCCCTCCAACCTCAAACTGGAACACAGTTCTAGTTTTCGACCTTTTTAAGAAAATTTCCGGTATAAATACCTACAACTGGGAAGAACTCCTTCTCTCCCACATCCATAACCCCACCATCCGTTATTTTCTCCGTATCCTGCAAAACACACTTTTTGGAAGACCAAACAACAGTAAGGTTAACTCGAAGGAGTTATTTTTCCTCCAGTGCGTTTTCGAACCGGATACTAAGGTAAACGCCGCCTCTTTTCTCTTTCATCATATCCGCACCTTATGTGCTAGAGGCCGGCAACCCTTTATAATTGGTGGATTAATAACCTCCATAGCACTTGGCCTGAACCTAGGGGATAAACTCCAAACTTTAGAATCCCTACCTCCCCTGTCTATGGATATCAGCTATTGCCGCTCCAGCCGCCTGATTAAAAACAGAGTAGGCGGAGGCTATTATCTTATGGTGAATAACCAAGCAGTCCCGAGTGTTGTGCTACCCAATACCACCCTAACTGATGTCACAAACCCCGACCGCCACCTCTACGATCTTAGCGCTCCTGAAACCACCGAGCCTTCACAAACAAACCAGCAAACAGATGAGTTTGAAGAAATGGAACAAGGTGATCATCCGCCAACACAACAATCAGTCCCGCTAAACCCTTCCAGTAATGCAGTCGGCCCATCCTCCCAACGTCGTCGACGACGAAGGCCTGCGACCAACGATGACATTATGGATGCTATCGATGGTATGCAGGCACAGAATACAGAGATGATGCAGATGATGCGTCAAATGCAACAGCAACAGGACGCTCGGAATGCCATAACCGACCAGCGGTTTACTGAATTGTTCAACAGGTTCGACAACTTAGACATACGTCAAAGATCACCAGGTCCAAGAACCAGAGGCGGAAGGCAGCCTTAGTTGTTATTTTCTTTTTCCTTTCCATCTTGTATTTCATTTCCTTAAAACATTGAGGACAATGTTTAGTTTAAGTATGGGGGGGGAAACAATATTCTTTCCATTCTCAATTTTTTTTCAAGTATGTTATTTTCCCTTTCATTGTTATTTCCCTTTCTTATTATGAAAAAAAAATAAAAAAATAAAAAAATTATTATAATATATATTTATTTTAAGTTAAGTTCCTAAGTATGAAAATTTTCTATTATCTATTCCCCTCAATTTCCTGAGCCATAACAAAAATTTTAACACACCCAATAAGTATAAAGGTTGCTTACTTTATAAAACTTGAGTGAGATCAAAACAAAACCATTACCGTAACAACGCTCTGAGAACCTCAATATGTTAGATCAGGATAAGTACCTATTATACCAATTCCTCGAACTTTTAGTTCTATGGCAACCCCAAGTAGTTTATACAGAAGTCAGCACCGTCTTAATAGCAAACTACGTGGAGAGCCGATGAATATAAGTGAATGATCCCCAAAGTAACCTAAAATATATAAAGATATCAAGAAATGCACTAATTAAATTAGGTGATCCTTACCAGATCATTTAATCTAAAGGTTGCAGATCATGCAAAAGCACAATACGAAAGATCCATTATGAGTTGGTTCAGTAGGAATCTGGTACTGAACTCGATAGGGCGGACTACGGTCCGATCCCCCGCAATTTGCAATGGACTGAATAATGAAGTTATCCGACTTATGTACCAGAACTTCTAGCTAAAAGCGGATCATAATCACTAACCGGTTACTCCACTATGTGCGCGAAAAGATAAAGGGCTTAATGTGATTTCGCTAGAATGAAAACGGGTAAAATAAGACTAAAGGAACCAGGATAGCTATCATAGGGTACTTGAAACTGATTGGCATAAAAATAGGGTTATCTAAGTTGTAACGGTAGTTGTTGATGTCAAGATTAAACTCAAATCCTCTTAAACAAAAATCCATTCGCAACCTAGTACGAATTGAGGTGTGCTTTGAAATTTCATCTAGCTAAAACTTTTAACAAGTTCTATACTGAATTTTGCTTGAGGACAAGCAAAGATTTAAGTATGGGGGAGTTTGATAACATGAAATTATATCACATTTTAAGACTTAATTTAATTAGATTATATTATCATTTACTTTAATTTATCCCATTTTATCAGATATTATGCAGTATTTCTTTTCTATTTACATCAGGTACCCATTTTGAAGCAAAAGTGAAAAAGGGAAGAAAAGGAGGTGTAAAAAGCAATAAAAAGGAAACAAATAACCAAGACCAAGCCCAGCCCAAAAGAAAGCGCACGTTGCCCATGTGACGGGCGTCACAAGGGTTGTGACGAGCGTCACGCGAAGTAGCCTTGTGACGGACGTCACACATGGTGTGACGAGCGTCACACCAGTCCACTAGCTTTTTGGCGCAAGTTACGCTCTCAGAAGAATGGAAGTAACGTTGAGGACTTCGTGTCCTATTCCCAAGCCGTGTATTTAGCCATGCTGAAGACTCGTAGGAAACGTAAGGCAGTTACCAAGGCTATTATAAATAGCCATCTCCTCTCTTTGCCGAAAAAGAGTTTTTGCACGCTCAGTTTTGCGAAAGCTCTGCCAAATTTTCCTTTCACGCCTTTGCTTATTTTTCTTCCTTTCCAGCATTGTTCATTTTATTTATTTCTTTTGCAAGCTTTACTTTCTCTTTTCCCTTGCAATTTATCTTTCCCGTTTTTAGCTTTTAGATATTTTTCGCATAATAGTTTCTACACCGGAAACTACTGTGCAACTTTATACCGGATTTAACCTTACGTTATATTCGAGTTTTATTTCCTTGATTTATTTTACTGCTTAATTGAAGAATCGAAGAACAAATCCTACCGGCTTGTGGTGGAGTGTTCAAGACCATTGTATTACGCATTCAGGTTCTTTAATTGTTATTTAATTTTTTATGTTTTATTCTATTGTTTATTCATATTGCCTGCCTGGAATGAGTCTGTTTATGCATGATATAAATTCTTGTTTATTTAGCATGTCTGGCTAATTTGCCTAGGTATCGGTATGTAAAGTAAGCAGAATAAGGGATCGAGACTGAGTCGGTCTATCTAAACTTAAAATCAAAATCAATCTTTTTATGGTCTCAACTTACAGGTTTAATAACAAGATTTTTTACAAAAGTAAAAGACATAAAGAAGTTAAAATCAATAGAGCGAGAGTTTGAGATTTTAACTGGACAGTGTAAGTTAGGCATTAATTCTAGATCAGGGCGAGAGCAAGTTTTAGAGTTAATTAAATTCTGACCTTTTCCAAAAAGTATTTTTAAAGATTGAATGTGAGGACGAGAGTTAAGCATTTGGATTTAATTATATAACCTAAGTCAACAGAGCGAGAGTTTGAGATAAGGGTGTTTAAAACGGTCAGTATTTTCTTAAAAAGAGTTTCTGCAACTTTATTGTTTTCAAAATATGGTTTTTGACTTAATTATAAGTGACAGCAACATTAATATAAAATCATGGTTTATTCAACAGAGCGAGAGTTTGAGATAGAACCTTTAACCAATAAAGTTAACCGAAACGATTCATTTTAAAACCAAGAAACCGACAAAGACTTGATTCCCTAGTTTTGACGAATTACATACCGATATCCGTCTTATTAATATTTAATCTAGACATTAGTTTAGCTCTTAGTTTTTCCCCAAACAATCAAACATCTTCACCTTAGATTTACGTAGTAACTTTAGATAACGGTATATCGATTCATAAGTCCCTGTGGGATCGATATCTTTTAAAACTACGTGATAGAACTGTGCACTTGCAGTTTGTATCCCATTCTCGACTCACCCAGTCGAGCGATCAATTGTTGCATTCATACATTCATGCATTCATCTGCATTTCATGTCATCAGAAAAAGAGAAAATTTTCAAGGAACTTAAAAGGGTTTATTTGCAAAATTTTCAGACATGGAAAGACCAAAAAGGCATACGAAGAAGTACAGTTTCCGACAGCCTGATGTAAAAGAGTTAAGGAATCTGACATCTTATGTATTAGATCCCTTGGGTTTCAAGGCTCGATATGGGAAGCTTCTACCGCTGTTGACCACCCAGGTTGATGAGGGTCTGATGAGCACTCTTGCTCAATTCTATGATCCGCTGTATCACTGCTTCTTATTTCCGGACTTCCAGCTGTTGCCTACTTTGGAAGAATACTCTCACCTTATTGGGATTCCTATTCTGGATCAGGTGCCGTTCAGTGGCCTAGAGAGTATTCCATCTGCCCGTGAGATTGCTAGTCTATTGCACATAGATGAAGACCTGATTAGAGCTAATCTGATTACCAAAGGTGGGATTAAGGGTTTTTCTTCCGAGTTCCTTGTCACGCAAGCTACCTTCTATGGAGAAGCCAGGAGTGAGGATGCCTTTGAGGCTTTGTTTGTGTTGCTCATCTACGGATTAGTGTTGTTTCCCAACTTCGACAAGTTCGTAGACATGAATGCTATTAGGATCTTCTCAGTTCTTAATCCGGTTCCGACTTTGTTGGGCGATGCCTATTTCTCTCTACACCTGAGGAATATGAAGGGTAGTGGAGTTATCGTCTGCTGTCTGCCTTTGCTATACAAGTGGTTTATTTCGCACTTGCCGCAGACACTTGCTTTTAAGGAGAACAAGAGTTGTCTACGTTGGTCTCAGAGACTTATGTCCCTCACCAATGATGATATCTCTTGGTATGATCGCGTGTATGATACTGTGCAGATTATTGATTCCTGTGGTGAATTCCCGAATGTGCCTCTTCTTGGTACATGTGGTGGGATCAGCTACAACCCTATACTTGCACGTCGTCAGCTTGGGTTCCCCCTAAAGGATAAACCTCATAACATTCTGTTAGAAGGTGTATTCTTCCAGGAGGGTAAAGATCCCCAAGGCCTGAAAGCCAGATTTGTTCGTGCTTGGCGCAGTATCCATAAGAAGAGTAGGAACGAGTTGGGTCCGAAGAATTGCATTGCTTTGGAGCCATATACTTCTTGGGTCAGACAGAGAGCTGCAACCTACCTGATGCCATACGACTATCCGAGACCTACACCTTTGGATGTGGCTGGGCCTTCAACCCTCCCTATCCAACGTGTAGAGGAGTTGAGAGAAGAAGACCTTTCACGTGCTTGGATCCGTGAAAGAGAAGAATTGCTGCAACAGATTAAGGAGAAAGATGCTCTGATAGAGTTCCTTGAGCATCAGGTGATCGATGACCCGAACGACACCTGGACTTCTTTGCTTCCTCAGTCTTCCAAGTTTTGGAAGAGGAAGTACGATCAGCTTGCTAAAGCAAAAGCAGACATGGAAGCAGCTTATGAGAGAGAGATCAAGAAGTTGTGCACTTCTCGTCTTCCAGCATCCAGAGCTCCTAGGGATCCATAGGATGTTGTTTTCCTTTTCTCTTTGTAATAATAAAAATGTTGTACTTCTTTGTCCAATATATTGAATGAGATGTTTTCCATGTGAAATTCAAAATGCTTAAATACTCAAAATATTGCAAATAATACCCTAAGGGTTCCTTGAAAATAAAACAGAGCATCCGCACAAGCATTTCATGCATCATGTTGCATAAACAGGTACCCTTGTTTCTGGTCTCCCAGTCCTAACTCTGTGTTCTTCATTTATTTTGAAGACAAGCTGACTCACCGGTATTATACCAGAGCAAATTCTGCCAGAGTAATGGATCAGCTAGAGCAAGAGAACCGTGAACTGAGGGATGAAGTCACCAGGCTTGGCGCTTTGATGGAGCAACTTCTCGCTGCTCAGAATCAACCTGCTCTACCGCCTGCAACTCCTGTCCAGAGGACTGTGATCTCTGAAGTTGCTACTTCTGTTGTGCCTGCTGCCAGTGTTCCTTATATGTCTAATGCTATGCCAGCCGGGTTCCCGTGGGGTATGCCTCCAGGTTTCATGCCTGATATCCCAGCCCCAACTTTTGCTCACATGCCGGCATCTAGCCCGGTCCTTACTGCTGTTCCTCCTATTGTGCATGCTATGCCAAGAGTAGAAGAACCCATCTATCATTCCGAGCCATCTGAGGGCCCGGACGTTAATGAGAAAATGGATGCTATGAATGACCAGTAAGGAATTGAAGACCCTCAGAGGTAAGGACCTATTCGGCAAGTCTGCTGCCGAGCTCTGCCTTGTTCCAGGGGTAAAAATACCTATCAAGTTCAAAGTTCCTGACTTTGAAAAATACAAAGGGAACACCTGTCCTCTTGCACACCTGGTCATGTACGCCAGGAAGATGTCCACTCAGACTGACAACGATCAACTCTTGATCCACTACTTCCAAGACAGCTTGTCTGGCGCTGCTCTCCGTTGGTATATGAGTCTGGACAGTGCCAACATCAGATTATTCAACGACCTTGGCGAGGCTTTCGTCAAGCAGTACAAATATAACGTCGATATGGCGCCTGACAGAGATCAACTCAGGTCTATGTCGCAGAAGGATAAAGAAACTTTTAAAGAGTACGCCCAGAGGTGGCGAGAGCTTGCAGCTCAGATCACTCCACCGCTCGAGGAGAAAGAAATGACTAAGATTTTCCTGAAAACTCTTAGCTCATTTTATTATGAGCGAATGGTGGCTAGTGCTCCCTCAGACTTCACCGAAATGGTGAATATGGGGATGAGACTTGAAGAGGGTGTCCGTGAAGGACGTTTGGCCAAAGATGAAGGCTCTTCTAGCAAGAGGTACGGCTCATTTGCTAAGAAGAAGGATGGGGAAGCACATGCTGTGCAGTCCCATAAATCAAGGAAACCTCCCGTTCAGAGGAAACCAGCACGCCGTGCTGGTCATCAGCATCAGGTGGCCCATATTGCGCCTGTCTTCAAAGACAACTCTCAGCAATATCAGCAGCAACAGTATCAGCAACCACAATATCAGCAACAACAACGCCCACAGCAACAGGCCTACCAGCCTCGTGGAAGCACAACAAATCAAGCCAATTTGAGTTATGACCGGAAAAAGATCAGCTTCGATCCTATCCCCATGTCATACGCAGAGCTTTATCCCTCCTTGTTGGAGAGAAAATTGGTTACTCCCAGGGATCCTCCTGCTATTCCTGCAAACCCACAATGGTGGTACAAACCAGATCAACACTGCGTTTATCACTCCGGTGCCCCTGGCCATAACGTTGAGAATTGTTATCCGCTCAAGACTAAGGTCCAGGACCTTATGAGATGTGGAATTCTGAGCTTCGAAGATTCGGGCCCAAATGTTACCAAGAACCCATTGCCTTCGCATGGGAAGTCTGTGAACATGGTCCAGGGATGCCCTGGGAAATATAAAGTCAAATATGTGAGTCATATTCGACAATCGTTGGTGGAGTTATATCGCCTGCTGTGCCAGTATAGCCATATGGTACATGACCACGATAAGTGCCGTATCTGTTCGGTGAACCGTCTGGGTTGTAATCAGGTACGAAGAGAATTGCAAGAGTTACTAGACGAAGGAACCATTGAGATTCTCCAGAATCGCAATGTCGACGAAGATGAACCTGAGGTTAATGTTATATCTCCAGTGTTCAAGTTACCAGAGCCTGTTGTCATTCGCTACGATAGCAGCAAGCCGAAGACTTCTCCTTCACTTGTGATTAAACCTGCCGGCCCTGTGCCGTATTCCTCTGATAAAGCTGTGCCGTTCAGGTACAACCCAGTTGCCGTGCAAGATGGGGTAGAAGTGCCTTTGCCTTCAACTGCTGTGACAAATATTGCCGATGTGAGCGGCCTGACCCGGAGTGGTCGAGTATTCTCTGCGCCTCCTAAGGCCCCTGTTGCTTCTGAATCTTCTGAGCGTCCAGTTGGGATTGCTGTCAATAGTCAGAATCCGACACTTGATGTTGCCAGACCTTCTTCAGCTGGCCCGAGTGGCATTTCGAATGAAGAATCTGATGAGATGCTGAGGCTCATCAAGAAGAGCGAGTATAACGTGGTAGACCAGCTTCTACACACGCCTTCCAAAATCTCCATACTATCCTTACTGTTGCATTCAGAACCCCATAGAGAGGCTCTGCAGAAGGTATTGGATCTGGCATACGTTGATCACGACGTCACCATTGAGCAATTTGACAGTATAGTTGCAAACATCACCGCTTGCAATACTCTGAGTTTCAGTGACGCTGATCTCCCTGAGGAGGGAAGAGACCACAACATGGCTTTACACATATCTCTGAACTGTAAATCTGATGCTATGTCCAACGTGTTGGTGGACACTGGATCATCTCTTAATGTGTTGCCTAAATCCACACTCTCCAGATTGTCATATCAAGGTCCTCCTATGAGGCAGAGTGGGGTTGTTGTGAAAGCTTTCGATGGGTCGCGCAAGACCGTTATTGGGGAAGTTGATCTCCCTATCAAGATAGGTCCAAGTGATTTCCAAGTTACCTTCCAGGTAATGGACATCCACCCGTCGTATAGCTGTCTCCTTGGCAGACCATGGATTCACGAGGCTGGCGCCGTGACGTCCACCCTACACCAGAAGCTGAAGTTTGTGAAAAACAAGAAACTGGTTGTGGTAGGGGGAGAAAAGGCTCTCCTGGTTAGCCATCTGTCTTCTTTCTCATATATCGACGCAGAGGATGAAGTTGGAACGCCGTTCCAAGCTTTATCTATTGATGAACCGATTGAGAAGAAGTCTCCCTCATTCGCTTCCTACCGTGATGCAAAGCTGGCCATTGGATGTGGTGCAGTTGCTGGTTTAGGGAAGGTGATTGAGCTAGAAGATAATAGATCCCGGGCTGGCATTGGCTTTTGTTCTGGGGCATATAATGAGCACGGTCTGTTCACAAGTGGAGGATTCATCCATGATGATCAGTCTGTAGAAGAGGAAGCTGCTGCTATCATTGAAGAAGATGTAGAGGATATGAGCAATTTTGTTATTCCTGGTGGTGTCTGCCACAATTGGGTCGCTGTGGATGTTCCAACAGTTATCCATAGATCAGAGTAAATATGCTCACTTTGTTTAAAACCCTTCTCCCATGCCAAAAGGAGAAGTGATGACATTGTTTGGCTCATATATACAATGATGTTTTAATTCAATTAATGCATTGTTAAACATTTGTTTTTCCATTTGTTTTCACTTTTCGCTTTTTGCATGAAATCAGTGATCACAAAAAACCCATAAAAACAAGAATAAAAGCAAACATTTTGCATCTGCATAATGGTTTGCTTGTTTAAATGCTAAAAGTTTTTCATTAACCAAAATCATTATGCAGGTTGATCTTAAAACCCATTGAACATAATGATCCAATGCCATCTCCCAACTTTGAATCCCCTGTATTCGAGGCAGAGGAAGATGATGCTGAAGGAATTCCTGATGAGATTACCCGTCTTCTTGAGCACGAGAAGAAGATCATTCAGCCGCACCTTGAAGACTTGGAAACAGTCAACTTGGGGTCTGAGGATTGTGTTCGTATGGTGAAGATTGGGGCACTTCTTGGAGAGTCTGTCAAGAAGGATTTGATCGAATTGCTACGAGAATATTCAGATATCTTTGCTTGGTCGTATGAAGACATGCCGGGTTTAGATACAGATATTGTGCAACATTTCCTGCCTTTGAAGCCTGAGTGTGTGCCTGTGAAGCAAAAGCTCAGAAGAACTCATCCAGATATGGCAGTGAAGATCAAAGAGGAAGTTCAGAAGCAAATTGATGCGGGGTTTCTGGTGACTTCTGTATATCCTCAATGGGTGGCCAATATCGTGCCTGTTCCTAAGAAGGACGGAAAAGTCCGTATGTGCGTTGATTACAGAGATTTGAATAAAGCTAGTCCGAAAGATGATTTTCCTCTACCACACATCGACATGTTGGTAGACAATACAGCTAAATTCAAAGTCTTTTCCTTTATGGACGGATTTTCCGGATATAATCAAATCAAGATGGCACCAGAGGATATGGAGAAGACAACATTCATCACACCTTGGGGAACATTCTGTTATCGAGTGATGCCCTTCGGTTTGAAGAACGCCGGAGCCACGTATCAACGAGCTATGACTACCTTGTTCCATGATATGATGCACAAGGAGATAGAAGTCTATGTTGATGATATGATTGCTAAGTCCCGAACGGAAGTTGAGCATGTTGAGCATTTGTTGAAGCTTTTCCAGCGTCTGAGGAAGTTTAGACTTCGCCTGAATCCGAACAAATGTACATTTGGAGTCCGTTCCGGCAAGTTGTTGGGTTTCATTGTTAGCGAGAAAGGTATTGAAGTTGATCCTGCAAAGGTCAAAGCAATACAAGAGATGCCTGCACCCAAAACTGAGAAGCAAGTCCGAGGTTTTCTTGGCCGCTTGAATTACATTTCCAGATTTATATCCCACATGACTGCCACATGTGCGCCGATATTCAAGCTCCTTCGGAAAGATCAGTCTCATGATTGGACCGAGGATTGCCAGAAAGCTTTCGACAGTATCAAAGAATATCTGTCTGAACCTCCAATTTTGTCTCCGCCTGTAGAAGGAAGACCTCTGATTATGTATCTGACAGTTCTTGAAGACTCAATGGGTTGTGTACTCGGTCAGCAAGATGAATCAGGGAAGAAAGAATTTGCTATATACTATCTCAGTAAGAAGTTTACTGATTGTGAGTCTCGGTACTCTATGCTTGAGAAGACATGCTGTGCTTTGGCTTGGGCCGCTAAGCGTTTGCGCCAGTACATGATAAATCATACAACTTGGTTGATATCCAGAATGGATCCAATTAAGTATATCTTCGAGAAACCTGCTTTAACTGGGAGAATTGCCCGTTGGCAGATGTTGTTGTCTGAGTATGATATCGAGTATCGAGCTCAGAAGGCTATCAAAGGTAGTATCTTGGCTGACCATTTAGCGCACCAGCCAATTGAAGATCACCAGTCTGTTCAGTATGACTTCCCTGATGAAGAGATTCTGTATTTGAAAATGAAAGACTGTGATGAGCCTACACTTGATGAAGGTCCAGAACCTGGTTCCAGATGGACGATGGTGTTTGATGGCGCTGTGAATCAGTATGGAAATGGAATTGGGGCAGTGATAATTACTCCTCAAGGCACCCATATTCCGTTTACAGCAAGGCTAACTTTCAAATGCACGAATAATATGGCAGAGTATGAAGCCTGTATTATGGGACTGGAAGAATGTATTGATTTGAGAATCAAACATCTCGATGTATATGGTGATTCGGCCCTGGTTGTTAATCAGATCAAGGGTGAATGGGAGACGAATCAGCCAAGTCTCATTCCATACAGAGATTATGCAAGGAGAATTGCAACTTTCTTCACAGAAGTTGACTTTCATCATATTCCTCGAGAGGATAATCGGATGGCAGATGCTCTTGCTACGCTTGCTTCCATGATAGTTGTCAAATATTGGAATGAAGTTCCTAATATTACCGTGATGCGCTTGGATAGACCAGCTCACATATTTGCAATCGAAGAAGTCAATGATGACAAGCCTTGGTATTTTGATATCAAGAATTTCCTCCAGAACCAGGTCTACCCGCCTGGGGCATCGGTGAAAGATAGGAAAACTTTGAGAAGGTTGTCAGGCAGTTTCTACCTCAGTGGTGAAGTGCTGTATAAAAGGAATTTTGACATGGTTTTGCTCAGATGCGTGGATAGACACGAAGCAAACCTGTTGATGACTGAGGTCCATGAGGGTTCATTTGATACTCATTCCAATGGACACGCCATGGCTAAGAAGATGTTGAGAGCAGGCTACTATTGGCTGACAATGGAGTCTGACTGTTGCAAGTATGTGAAGAAATGCCACAAGTGTCAAATTTATGCGGATAAGATTCATATTCCTCCGACACTTCTGAATGTGATTTCATCACCATGGCCTTTCTCTATGTGGGGAATCGACATGATCGGCATGATTGAGCCGAAAGCGTCCAACGGACACAGGTTTATTCTCGTAGCAATTGACTACTTCACCAAATGGGTTGAAGCCGCTTCGTACGCGAATGTAACCAGACAGGTGGTTGTGAAGTTTATCAAGAACCAGCTGATTTGCCGTTATGGTGTGCCAGAGAGGATCATTACTGATAATGGATCTAATCTGAACAATAAGATGATGGATGAGTTGTGTGCTGAATTCAAGATTGCACACCATAATGCTTCTCCCTACAGACCTAAGATGAATGGGGTTGTTGAAGCTGCTAATAAAAATATCAAGAAGATTATCCAGAAGATGACTGTCACGTACAAAGATTGGCATGAGATGCTGCCATTTGCTTTGCATGGATATCGTACGTCTGTACGCACTTCAACAGGGGCAACCCCTTTCTCTCTTGTTTATGGTATGGAAGCTGTTCTCCCAGTAGAGGTGGAGATCCCGTCAATGAGAGTCTTGATGGAAGCCAAGTTGACTGATGCTGAATGGGTTCAGAGTCGTTATGACCAGTTGAATTTGATTGAAGAGAAGCGATTAACTGCCATGTGCCATGGTCAGTTATACCAGCAGAGAATGAAGAAAGCATTCGACAAGAAGGTCAAGCCTCGTGTGTTCAGAGAAGGTGACCTTGTGCTCAAGAAAGTTTTGTCTTTCGTGCCCGATTCCAGGGGCAAGTGGACTCCAAACTACGAGGGTCCATATGTTGTTAAGAGAGCCTTTTCAGGCGGAGCTTTGATGCTTACAACAATGGATGGGGAGGATTTCACTCGTCCTGTGAATTCAGATGCAGTCAAGAGATACTTTGCCTAATAAAAAAAAAGTATATGCAAATGAAAGATAGAATAGCTCGCTAAGTTGAAAACCCGAAAGGGCGGCTTAGGCAAAAATGAGCGTCTCGGTGGAAAACCTGCAAGGGTAATCCAGGCAAAAGTTAGAGACTTGAAAAAAAAAAAAGAACATATTTGCATCCCGCTAGATTGAGTACCTCACTCTGGGGAAATCTAGGCAAAAATTAGGGATTTGGCAAGTAACTGCATCCTGACAAGACTTTCTGGTCACCAGCCGTCTTTTCGCCAGAGATTCTCGATTCGTCGTCAACTGAAGCTTCGAATACATCGAGATTCAAATTGGTAGAGAAAGGATCATTATGTTCAATGTAGCCCTCTTCCAATATATATCACTGATTTCAAATTTGTACAGATCTATGGAGTCTTGCCATTTGCAGATTGCCATTCCATCAAATAAATTTGAGCTTTTATCCAATTATTTGCACTCTTATTTGTTTCAATTCAACAAATGTTTTGCATGTTTTAATTGATAAAAATATCATTGTTTTAAAAACAAATTTTTTCAAAATTATTGTTTTAAACAAAGTGAACATTCACAATGATAAAAGGATACTCAAAGAATTTCCCCAGTGCTCTCCCAAGGGTGGCATGGTTTCCAACAGATAAGACATTTGTTCATACTCCTGGTTTGGTTTGTATCCTTCTTCTCCAGATTTGGTTGTTGGGGTTGTTCCCCAAGCAGAGATTTGGTTGTTGAGGATGTTCCCTAAGCAGAGCTTCTGTGGATTTTGACTCCCCGAAGCAGAGTAGTGTATTGAAGGCTCAGTCTGTTCTCCAGCAGTAGTCTCTCCCCGGCTTGATTGCTCAGTTGTTCAGAAAATTTGTGGTTAGTGGGTTGGTATCCCCGTATCCCGTATTTCTCCCCAAGTGAGTTGCCAGCATAATTGCAAGTCGAGTTGTTGGTGGGGTTGTTCCCCAAGCAGAGTGTTGTTGAAGACTCAGTTTTCTCCAACAGCAGTTTTCCCCAGCATGGATGCTTTCCTTGTGGAAGATTCGGCGGTTGATTGGTTTGTCACCTTGGTGCCTCGCCACTTTCTCCAGTGGATCGCTATCCCCAGACTTTATTTGTCTCCTTGGCACAGTAGAGCAGTTATTGATATCCCCATCGAAGTCGCGAGCAGAGTTGTTGTCACTCATCCCTAGCGCAGTCGAGAGCTGAGTGCTTACTTTCGCTCTATCAGAATGGTTGATCTCCTCATCAGAGCAGGATTTATTTTCCTACTCAGTGGTTGATTGGGTCGATATCCCAGTATTTTCATCCACTTTCTCCAGCATTTGTCTGCAGAGCGGTTGTTGTGGCAAGATTGCCTGTTGAATCCTTCAATCCCCGGTATGGTCGGTTGATAGCTCCGTCATCCAGAGATTATATTGATTTCCTGATCACTTTTCGATCCTCAGTAGAACGGCTTTTATTGCAGAATCTGCTGATGTGATCCATCAGATATGTGTTCGCCCCGAGTAGAGTGGTTTGTTGCAGAATCTACTTGTTTGGTGCTTTCCTTCCTCGGTGGTTTGTTCCCCAAGAGAGTAGTTGATGATATCCCCAGTAGAGTTGCTTGTGCAGCCAAACTCCATCCGGTGACCTTTGCTCCCTCAGTGGGTTGTTCCCCAATGGAGTTATGTTGGATCCGTTTCCATAGCAGTGTTTGCTAGGATCCCCTGCAGGACTTTGAGATTTTCTCTTGTTCCCCAACCGATTTGTCTTTGTGGCTCTTTGCCTGTTGTGACTTTCTGTGCCCTAGTTAGGGTGATCGCTGATCCATTGCTCAGAGATTTGGTATTCTCCAGATATCCCTGATTCTTTTGCCTCTGCTTCCCAGCAGTACCCGCAGATCTTTGCTTTATAGCATACAGATCTCCAGCAGAATTGGCTTTCCATTTGGTTTTCCCCTGGAAGTGTAATACCGGACGTTTGATTCCTGGACCTGTTGTGTTAGATATGTCTGTTTTGTCAGCATTCATCAAACATAAATCACGCATATTCATGCATATTCATGAAACATTCAGATATTCATGTTGCATTTTTGCCATATATCCTTTGTTTGTTGTTCCCTGCTAGGGTGATATATATCTTTATAGATCTCCCTAAGCAGATGTCGGGTGTTAAATCTCTCTATATAGAGTCAGCCCATAAGCAGAAAGTGTCTGTCTTTCCTTCTGCGGTTCCCCACTGAGATATTCCCTCGTGGATGACGGTTTCTTCCGTTTCCTCCCAACACATATATTGGGATGGAGGTTCCTATATGAGTTATATCCTCATTAGGACGTGTCTTGATTCAGTATGTCTTTTCGGATCTTTCCTGAATTGACATTTGTCGTCTGTTCATTGTGCTTCCCTGTGGTGATTTTTATCCCCAGCGGAGTTTCGGGCCTCTACCCTTATACCGGTAGTTGTAAGTCCTATTGTTCCTTGTCCTCTTGGCGGAATTTGTGGTTATATACCTTTCATTCCTCCGCAAGAGTCGATTTTGGCCTCTACCCTTATACCGGTAGTTGTAAGTCCTATTCTCCTGGCTTTCTTGGCAGAACTTGTGGTTATATACCTTTTAGTCCCCAGCCAGAGTTGTTGGTTTTCTACCTGATAGTCGGTAGTCGTAAATCCTAATTCCCTACTCTCCAACAGAGTTTGTGGTCTGTTATAAACCTCATTTTTGGTTTCTCGTGCGGATTCGTGATTTATTCTATCCCCACGCAGAGTTTTTGGTTTTCTACCCCGTATTCGGTAGATGTAAACCCTAATTTGTGGTTATTCCCACCAGAGTATGGCTACTGCCCGTATTCGGTAGTCGTAAGTCCTATCTCTTTTCCCCTAGCAGCGGTAACCTTTGTGGTTCGATCTGGTTGATGGTGGATCTTCTGTTGTTGTGGTGTTATCCCTACCAGAGTTCTGTTCCCTGTGGAGATTGGTATCCCCAGTGGAGTTTGTGGTCTTCTACCCCGTAGTCGGTAGTCGTAAATCCTATGTCGCTATGATTTTTTTCTCTCCAGCGGAGTGGTATCTTATGATACATGTGGATGATTGCCGGTTGCTAGCAATTTTATCCTCAGCTGAGTCTTTGGTTTCTTACCCAGTAGTCGGTATTGTTAAACCCCTTGTTTCCTCAGCTAGATTTTTGGTCTTCTGCCCCGTATTCGGTAGATGTAAACCCTAATCTCTTTGTGGTTATCTTCATTCAATATTCGATGTTGATATTCCTTCCTGCTTTTGGGTAGTTGCTGTTGAGTAAGCACTTGTATTCCCAACAGCCTTCTGGATCATTGTCGGATGCTTGCAATGTTATCCTTTTGAAGTCGCCAGTGGGTCTTTTCACCGTTTGCTAGTGATTTGTTCCCCGGATCCTTGATTGTCTATCAATGTATCCCCAGCTTTTGCGGATAATTGCTGGATGCCTGCAATTTATCCCCAGTGAGCCTTTCATTTACCCTTTTGTTGGTAATGTTGTTACTCCCTTTGATTGGTCATCATTATATGCCTGTTGGTATCCCGATGCCTTTCTTTTCGGTCGATTTATCCGTTATTAACCCTTATACCGGTTGTGGATAATCTTCCATGCGAGTATGTTATCCACGTTCTGACGGTAATGGATAATATATCTCATGCACTCTTCAGTTGAAGCCTTTTGTGTTTCCCTGGTCGAGTAAGATTCATTATTTCCCTTTGCGGAGTCGAATATTTCTTTGTTGTTGGATAATTGCCGGATGCTTGCAATTTATCTCTTTGGGTTGTCTTTCGTTTACCCGGATGCTTGGTAACGATTGTCTCTCTTTTTGGTTAGTCACCTATTATATACTTCGGTATCTCTGGTGTCTTTTCCTTTCGAGTATATTATTCACGGTCTGCCGGTAATGAATAATATGTCTCATGCGCTCTTTAGTTGGAATCCTTTGTTGATTTTCCCCAACTGAGCAAGATTCGTATTCTTTGTAGAATCGAATATTCATCCTTTAACCTGTTTGTGTTTCGGATGTGTGTTTTGGCATATATACCAATTCACGTTTTTCGGTAGATCACCTACTATATACTTCGGTATCTCTGGTGTGTCTTGCCATGCGAGTTTATTATCTACGTTCCGACGGTAATAGATAATATATCTCATGCGAGTATTCTTATCCACGGTCTGCCGGTAATGGATATTATATCTCATACGCTCTTTGGGTTTGTGTCCCCAGTTGAGTAAGATTCGTTTTCCCGTCGTGGATTCGAATGTCCATCCTGTGAGTCGATTTTGCTTCTTCAAGCCCTCCTTTCGGATGATGAGTGTCTTGGCATATATACCAATTCACTTTTTCGGTCGGTCACCTATTATATACCTCGGTATCCCTGGTGTTCCTTCCTTTCTACTCCCTATTATGACATTGGTCCCTTGTGGAGTTAGATTTTCCTGAGTTTTATACCCTTCGTTGGTCTTTCTCAGATGTTGGTTGATTGATATCTCTCACCCTTATACCGGTCTCAGATATTCATTCTTCCTGAGTTTGTTACCCTTATACCGGTAACACCTCATTCCTTGTTGCTTTCCCAGGAGAGTCTCTTTGTTAGACATTCCCCTGCGGAGTTTCCTTTGGTGATTTTTACCCTTTGCTATACGGGCATTTTCCCCAATATGTGCATTTCCCGGCAGGGAGATTCTATGTGAATCTTTTCCTGATCCGAGTCCGGATTTTATCCGAAGTATCCTTTATGGATAATTTGAGTCAGCTTATGTCTTTCCAATGGATTTATTTTCCTCTGGAATTCTTTATTCCCCAGTGTGAGTCCTTTGCTTCCCCAGCAAGCTCTCCAGTCCGATGTCTGTTATCCCCACTCGGAGTCGTGTCCTGTTCACGATGTGTCAGTTTTGTATCCCTAATCAAAGTCGTGTCCTGCTCACGCATTCTTTTTCTTATTATCCCCTAATAGAGTCCCAATAAGAGTCTTATTAGAGTCTCTGTTCCTGGTGAGTGTATTACTCCGATGGATCGTCTTTTCTTCTGTGCGAATCATATATTCCCCACAGAATTTGCTTTTGCATGCATACATCTGCATCATGAGGTCTCTTAGAGACCAAAATTTGTCTCATTACTGTTATTTAAGCCCATTCTACCGCGTCGAGATGAAGATTTCTAAACTTCACCTCTCCGGATAGAATGACCTTAAATAGGGGCATCTGTAAGACCCTAATTTTGGCCCTAAGATCCCTCATGGCCCATAACATCTCATATCATGGCCTCAAGGATCATTGCATACCCTAGCTTCCCTCTTAGTGGGTGGGTTACCTTGTGAGTGTGGTTCTTGATCACCAAGCATGTATTGCATTTGTATATCATTGCTTTTCATATGTTTACTAACCAAAAGTACAAAAATATTGTCATCTAACCTTGTTGCTTGCAGATGAAGCAATCATCAGTCAATCAGTCAAATCAGGCCTTGAGCAATAGATGGTGGCCATTCTTGAAGAATTTGGGCACCATGATCATTCATGAAGAGTTCATATAACTTGTGATATCATTTGGAGTCAAGATCTCAATTGAAAGAGGCTTGGAATTCATCAGAACATGGCCCAGTCAAGAAAAGTCAACAAAAGTCAACTGTGGTCAACTGTGCATTTAATCAGGGATTGGAAGGTGTGAGATGGTTAGAAAGGTCTCACTCATGTCCATATAAGCTTCATTTGGCATTTCAAAGATCAAGGTTGAAGGAATTGAAGTCAGACAAAAAGTTTCCCAAAATGGAAATGATCTGTAATTCTCACCTGCCCAAAATGGAAACTTTTTCTCCTCAAAATTACTTCATCATACAAGCTTCAAATGAAAATTTGTCCAACATGAAAGTTGAAGATCTTGTTCTCACCATTCCAAAAAGTCCAAGAACTTGAAAATCCCATGTATGGTTGACAAGTTATGGTCCAGTGAATTTCAAAAATGACCCATAATCAGGAGGGCATAACTTCCACATGGAGTGTCCAAATTGAATGTTCTTTATATGCACAAACTCCATTTGACATGTACTTTCATGGTGCATAATTGGATTTCTTCAAAAAAGGTCAATGCAAAAAGTCAAATTTCAACTGGACAGTTAAATGAACCAGGGGCAAAATTGTCCAACTTGTGAAATAATTGGAATTTTTGAGTGGGGATTTTTGCAACACTTCATAAATGGCATTTGAAACTTGTTGGAATATTCATAACATGCTAAGGCTTCATGGTTTGGAAATTGGCTTTTGAAATGGACTTGAAAATGAACACATAAGCCATCACATAGTGAAATTGAGAAATATACATTCAATGGACATGGGATCAATTCCAATAGCTTCCAAATGATATTTATGGTTTGCTTGAGGTGATAAATCACTGTTCCATTGATCAAAACCATCCAAGGGCAAAAAGGCCAAACTATACACATAAGCTCATTTTGCTAATCACCTTTTTTTTTGCTAATCTTGATTATGGTTTGGATTAAGAGCATCATATATAAGCTTAATTCTAACAGAATCAGAAAAGACTAATCATTTTTTCCAGATCCAAACACAAAAAATCAAGAATTCTCTCATTTGCTTCCATTTTGGATCTTCATATTTTTTCAAAATTCACCAAGATTTCCTCTATTGTTTCGTGTTTGCTCTCTTGATCCTCCCTGTGCAGGTGTTGTTGCAATTCTGTTGAAGGAGATTTGGAGCAAATCGCATCAGGATCCACACCAAAGCAAAGTTCATCCTCCAATGGCAGTTGGGAAATGGCACTGATCTAAGCACTCTCGAGCTGGACTTTCACTATCATTCATCTCCTTAGAGCTTATGCCGCTTCTGTTTTCATCGTTTCAAGCTTGAAACTCGCGGATTCCGGTACTGCACATCAAGAAGGTTCGGATTCGATTATCACCATTCTCAAAATCATGTTGTGGTTATTGTAGAGCATAGCTTGTAGATCACGTAGCAATTTGTAGAATTGAAAATCGTTAGGTCTTGAGAGAGAAATCTAAGATCAAAGTTTAGATGCAAGATTTTCTTTCGCTCGATTCGCTCCATACATGAAGTTCTGGACGATTTCACTAGGATATTCGTGTTCTACTCGGTTAGACCTTTCCAACGGATATGAGTTTATGAATTTTAGTTGAGATTGAGTGTTCTTCGTGTTCATCCTAATTCTGGAAAATTGGCGAAGATGATGATGAATTTCTGGATTTTTCTTTGTTTTGATCCATCGTATTGCATTACCGCGTTTGAATCGTGTTTGCGCGCCCAGCTTCAGCCAACCAGCACGCTCCATCTCAATAATTGAAACGACTGAGTTTTGGACCTGGACGAGATAATTGCAAGTTTGCCGCTGTTAACTTAATTAAATTTATTCATTTCAATAATTATTTAAAAATCACCAACATCTTAAAAAAATTCATAAAAAATAATTTAAAAGTCAGAAAAATATGAGGATTTTTTCTATGGTCTCCATTTTCCCTGTAGAATTTTTTGAGCATATTTTTTGAAGTTGTACTTGGTGAAAAATTGGTTTGACCTAGGGTTGTTTGACTTGTGGTATATTTGTGCATATTCTACCATTTTTGATGTGAAATTCTCATGCCTTAAAAGAAATTCTTGAAAATTCATATGGTGATTCTTGATACATTTCTGGAGATTTTGGTATATCATTTGTGATTTTTTGACCTCTGGACTGTTAGATATGAATTATTCTTTTTGAGTGTGACAATATGTGTCACACTATGCTATGCTGAGTTCACCAATTATTTTTCCATGCTTCCATTAAGCCAATGGCCCTGATTTTTTGCATGAGATACAATATGTATGTTAACTTTCAACATAAATTTTTGTGGATTTAATTGATCCATTTTCCATTTGATTTGGATTTTTGATTGCTGTTTAGCAATTTTGGCTTGTTTCATGTGTAACAAAATGTACATGTATCATTAAATGCTCATCCCTAACCCTATGAACATGAAATTTGGTGGAGTAGTTTCTAACATGTATAGCTTTGACTTGGCTTTGGTCCTACTCATTTCCCATTTAATGTCACTGTTTACCATTTGATTGAAGTTAGTGTACATGTTGTGACCCATTTTGGTTGTGTTTTTGCATGTCTTAACATGTTGATTTAATTGATATAGCTCCACTAGTCCAAATTGCATGAAAATTGATATGCCACTAGTTGGATATGTTCTGGTTAGACATGAATTTTTGTGAGATTTATTGAGTTGCTTTGGTTTGGATTTAATTGAAATTATTCTGTTTGTGCATATGTGGTTCTTACTTACCTAGTTTGACTTAGATTGTGCGTGAAATTAATTTGGTGTATGGTTTAGACATGATACCAATTGGATTATCTTTATATGGGATTAATGTTGACTTTGATCATGTTTTACTTGCTGTTTTAAGATTTTTCCCTCCTTTGGACCCTAGGCTTGGCCTAGTGGTCTTGTTACTTATGTTTGAGCTTGACTTTGACTTTTCAGGTTAAAAAGCTAATGCCTTAAGGAGGTTGATTCATAATTGAGTTGTTTACTTTGATCATTATATACTGATTTGTTTGTGTTGTAGGGTGCTTGGTTCACATGGACTTGGTGCTATGCACATCATTGTTTGATTGTTGATTGATTCTTATTGTTGTTGCTTTGTTTATGTTGGGATGCTGATTATATTTGACTGATTTCAGGTACCCTTAGTTGCTCAGTTCTCTTAAGAACTTGCATTGCTTTGCTTAAATAGCAATTTGCATTGAGGTAGACTCCCTATTCTTCATGTAGTCTGGAGACCCGGCCTATTATTTGGCCGAGCAAACTGTCTGAAGTCCTCCTTAAGAGGCAATGTTTGTGATTGTTTATGTTTGTCCCAAGCAGGAAAAGTCCTCATTTGAGGCAATTGGTGGATATAAGAGATATGTAACCTATCTCCCACTATTCTGTGAGTCTTCTCCTTGCTCCCATTACATGGTTGTAGCATTGAGATCCAAACCCAAGATCTATCGAGTCTAATTTGTGGAGAGAGTTCCTACTTTCTGAACTCCCACACCTTCTGATATTCAATACTCTCTCTGACCAGAGATAAGAGTGATGAGGCACACCCCTCATATCCTTTCATCTGCTTCACCTTAGCCCCTCAATGGCAAGGTTAAGAGCAACTTTAACCCTATTACAGTTGGCTTTAATGCCTTACCCTTTTGCTTGAGCCTCATTGAATGGTTATAGGGTGTGCTACTTGAATTTATGTGATTGATTACTTGATTCATTTATACATGATTACTTGATTGCCATTGTGCATTTACTATCATTGATTGCCGTTGTGCATTTATCATCTTTGTTTGCCATTAGTGCATGATCATTTCTTTTGTCCTTGTGACATTGATGTTTTCCCATTGAGGACAATTGTAAGTCCATTTTGATTGGCTTTTGTTCCTATGACATGGAAGAGATAGAGTGTAAGACCTCATTGGTCACTCATATCTTCTTTGCTCTTTGTTTGAGCATTGTTGTTGTATGTGAGGATTCATTGTAAGTCCCTGTGATGTGGCATTTGTATTCCTAGGATCATACTGTGGAGGTTAACATAAGTCCAGATAGATTGGCAGTTGACTTCCCTGTTTTGTTTTTTTGTTTTATTCTGATGGAGATTAGTGTAAGTCCATAGAGTGGCCTCTGATATCCTTACTTGTTTTAGGAGACAGGTATAAGACCATTGAGTGGCATCCAGTATCCGCTTTTATTTACTTTCATCTGTTACCATGTTCATATTATTGCTCATTTGTAGCCTATTCCTAAGGACCCACTTGAATCATCTTCTATATGATTTCAAGAGGTGGACCCTCCTAAGAAGTTTTACATTCACTCCACCATTCCGGTCATCCCATTGTGTCCTAAACTTTTCACATATGTTCTACAAACTTGTATATACATGTTGTGCAAACATTCTCACCCCTTTTCAAATTAGAAACTTGGACCTTAAGTCCATGATTTTCCAAACTCCATTTTGTAAATACTTCTTTGAATTGACTCTAATCATACTTTGACTACACTTTTGTAAATAACCCCAAATCAATTAACTTCACTCATTCAAGTGATTTTGTGGCTTTGTCCATGCTTATTAAGTTTTCATACATTAGCCATAGGCTTGATTTATCCTAGTTGGTTGATGTTAACCTCACCTATTTGTCCTTAGTTGATTGAATTGTAAGTCTTCCTCGCTTATTATAGGGTTAACCCCTCACTAGCGAGTGGAAGCTTTTCTCACATGGTGGACGTGTTGTTTCATAAGGTTGAGTTTTCTCCCGTGGATAACGTAAAGCCTTAGTGCTATTGTTTAAAATGAACTCACAAATTTTTGGAAAATTTTTTAGCCGAACTACGGCGTTTTGATCCTTACCTTTGATGGAAGGTACGTAGGCAACGGGTTCATCCGTTCGAACACAAAAATAATTAATTTGTACATTCTTTCCTCATCATCCCAATCATGTTTGCACAATACTTATGTCATGACAAATAATAATTTTCAAACAACAAAGTGTGAAAAGGGCTCCCTAGGAGTACCTAGGACGCATTGGGTGCCTAACACCTTCCCATTGCGTAATTTACCCCTTACCCCGATCTCTGATCTTTTTCATTAGTTTTCTACGTGTAAAACTTCTTAGGTTTTTGTTCGCTTTTTAACCAGTCCTTAGGATAAATAAAAGTGCGGTGGCGACTCTATATTCATTGTATACATTGCTTATGATTTAATCAATAGATCATATAGTAACGAATACACCGCTACAGTGGGCATAGAGTGAACAATATTGAGGGGAAAGAAGCTGAAGATCTGGTTGTTAATGTTGATGATGTTCAGACTTCTCTGCTAGTTGTGAAGGGCCGTCTGCTGAATGGGGGTATCTACTCGGGCTGTGATGAGGATTGTTTGGGCTGTGCAGAATCTGAGAATGGTTGCGACCAATTAAGGGCCGGTATCCAGGGTATGATGGATGAGGGTTGTTTGCAATTCAGTAGGGCTGTAAAAGATCGTGGAACAGTGTCAACTATCACCATTTACTTTAAACCAACTGAAGGACGTGGACAAAGGATCGTTAGTGCACCTACAACAAATGGTACCCCAGTTACCATTTCCGTGCCTGTAACCATCAGTGCTCCAACTACCATCGTTGCGTCTGGAAGAAGGGCTGTTGAGAATAGTAGAGCCGTGCCGTGGAAGTATGATAATGCTTATCGCAGTAACAGAAGGGCCGAAAGTCAGACGAGACCAGTGAATCAAGCTCCAGTGACAATTGGTTTACCGAATAGAGTTCCTGCAACTGTTGGTCCGGCTGTGGATAATGTAGGGGGTCCAGGAGGTTTTACCAGAAGCGGTCGTCTGTTCGCACCGCAGCCTTTGAGGGACAATAATGCTGAGGCTCTCGCCAAAGCAAAGGGTAAGAAAGCTGTGGTTGAGGAAGAACCTGTCCAGAAGGAAGCGCCCGAGGGGACATTTGAGAAGGACGTGGAGGAGTTTATGAAGATAATCAAGAAGAGTGACTACAAGATTGTAGATCAGTTGAATCAAACTCCGTCCAAGATTTCTATACTTTCACTGTTGTTGTGCTCTGGGGCACACCGTAATGCCTTGCTGAAGATGTTGAATCTGGCTTACGTGCCTCAGGAGATTTCTGTCAATCAACTGGAGGGCGTGATGGCCAATGTGAGCACCAGGCATGGTGTAGGATTCACCAACCTGGACTTACCGCCTGAAGGGCGGAACCATAACAAAGCCTTGCACATCACCATGGAGTGCAAGGGGGCAGTGTTGTCTCACGTATTGGTAGACACCGGGTCGTCGCTGAATGTGCTGCCTAAGCAGATTCTGAAGAAGATTGATGTGGAAGGGTTTGTGCTTACTCCCAGTGACCTGATCGTTCGTGCTTTCGACGGATCCAAACGTTCTGTGTGTGGGGAAGTTACCTTGTCTGTGAAGATAGGTCCTGAGGTATTCGATATCATCTTCTATGTTATGGACATCCAGCTCGCCTATAGTTGTTTATTGGGGCGTCCATGGATTCATGCAGCAGGGGCAGTCTCGTCGACTCTCCATCAAAAACTCAAGTATGTCTGGAACGGTCAGATTGTGACTGTGTGCGGTGAAGAAGAGATTCTGGTGAGTCATCTATCCTCGTTCAAGTATGTTGAGGTGGATGGCGAGATCCACGAAACCTTATGTCAGGCATTTGAGACTGTGGCTCTTGAGAAAGTGGCGTACGCTGAGCAGAGGAAGCCAGGTGCTTCAATTACTTCTTACAAGCAGGCTAAGGAGGTTGTTGATTCTGGCAAAGCTGAAGGCTGGGGCAAGATGGTGTACTTGCCTGTCAAAGAAGACAAATTTGGCGTTGGTTACGAGCCTCTCCAAGCAGAGCAGAATGGTCAAGCGGGTCCGAGTACTTTTACCAGCGCTGGGCTGATGAATCATGGCGACGTCTCTGCAACCGGTAGTGAAGACTGTGACAGTGATTGTGATCTGGACAACTGGGTTCGCCCGTGTGCACCAGGGGGGTCTATCAACAACTGGACGGCTGAAGAAGTGGTTCAAGTTACTCTTCTGACAGAGTAATTTTCTGTTGTTTTTTCATTTTGCATGAAAATCCTACGATCTGCCCAAGGCGTAGTGATTCATTGTAGGGCCTCATCATGTTTTAATGATTATCATTAATGAAGGACATTTTTTGAAATCAAACTTTGTGATCCCTGTCTTTCTATTTTTTGTTTTCATCCTTTTTCAAAAACAATAAAAATGGCAATGTTTTTGTTTTTTGTGACTTTATTGAACTCTTTTTTCTAAAACAAAGCATTAAACATGCAGAAGTGATCTTATGGCATTCACTATGAACAGTTCTGTTATGGCTCAGTATGATTTCGACAATCCCATCTACCAAGCTGAAGAGGAGAGTGAGGAAGACTGTGAACTCCCTGCAGAATTGGTCAGATTGCTGAGGCAAGAGGAAAGGGTCATCCAACCTCATCAGGAGGAGTTGGAGGTTGTTAATTTGGGTACTGAGGACGCCAAAAGAGAAATCAAGATTGGGGCTGCTTTAGAGGACTCTGTCAAGAGGAGGCTGATTGAGATGCTGAGAGAATATGTGGAGATATTCGCCTGGTCATATCAAGATATGCCTGGGTTAGATACAGACATTGTGGTGCATCGATTACCTCTTAGAGAAGGATGTCCTTCGGTCAAGCAGAAGCTTCGTAGAACGAGTCCTGACATGGCAACTAAGATCAAGGAAGAGGTTCAGAAGCAGTGGGATGCGGGTTTTTTGGCTGTTACGAGTTATCCCCCATGGGTGGCCAACATCGTTCATGTGCCGAAGAAGGATGATAAAGTCACAATGTGTGTCGATTACCGGGATTTGAATAGAGCGAGTCCGAAAGACGATTTCCCATTACCTCACATTGATGTATTGGTGGATAATACGGCTCAATCCTCGGTATTCTCTTTCATGGATGGTTTCTCCGGATATAACCAGATCAAGATGGCGCCAGAGGACATGGAAAAGACGACATTCATTACACCTTGGGGCACGTTCTGCTATAAGGTGATGCCATTTGGGCTAAAGAATGCTGGTGCTACCTATCAGAGGGCAATGACGACTCTTTTTCATGACATGATGCACAAAGAAATTGAAGTGTACGTAGATGATATGATCGCGAAGTCGCAGACAGAAGAGGAGCACCTGGTTAATTTGCAGAAGCTGTTTGGCCGGTTGAGAAAGTTCAAGCTGAGGTTGAATCTGAACAAGTGTACGTTTGGGGTGCGATCAGGGAAGCTTTTAGGCTTCATTGTCAGTGAGAAAGGGATTGAGGTTGATCCAGCGAAAGTCAAAGCTATTCAAGAGATGCCTGAACCAAAAACGGAAAAGCAGGTCCGTGGGTTTTTAGGGAGATTGAACTACATTGCAAGGTTCATATCTCATCTAACAGCCACGTGCGAACCAATTTTCAAACTGCTTAGAAAGAATCAGGCGATCAAGTGGAATGATGATTGTCAGAAAGCTTTTGACAAGATTAAAGAGTATTTACAGAAACCTCCAATTCTGATACCTCCAGTTCCAGGGAGACCTCTGATAATGTACCTGTCAGTGACTGAGAACTCGATGGGGTGTGTATTGGGACAGCATGACGAGTCTGGTCGAAAAGAGCATGCCATATACTACCTTAGCAAAAAGTTTACCGACTGTGAAACAAGATATTCACTGCTCGAGAAAACTTGCTGTGCTTTGGCCTGGGCTGCTCGCCGACTGAGGCAGTATATGTTGAACCATACTACCTTATTGATTTCTAAGATGGATCCAGTGAAGTACATCTTTGAGAAACCGGCTCTCACCGGACGCGTTGCTCGTTGGCAGATGATTCTAACAGAATATGATATTCAGTACACGTCACAAAAGGCCATCAAAGGTAGTATTCTGTCAGACTACCTCGCCGAGCAACCGATTGAAGATTATCAGCCTATGATGTTTGAATTCCCTGATGAAGACATCATGTATCTTAAAATGAAAGATTGCGAAGAGCCTCTTATCGAGGAAGGACCGGATCCGGATGACAAATGGACACTGATGTTTGATGGGGCTGTGAATATGAACGGTAACGGTGTGGGTGCGGTGCTGATCAATCCTAAAGGTGCTCATATACCTTTTTCTGCCAGATTGACGTTTGACGTCACCAACAACGAAGCTGAGTATGAGGCTTGTATCATGGGGATAGAAGAAGCCATTGATCTGAGGATCAAAACTCTTGATATATTTGGAGATTCCGCTCTAGTGGTCAATCAAGTCAATGGAGATTGGAATACGAATCAGCCACATTTGATTCCGTATAGAGATTACACCAGAAGAATACTGACGTTCTTCAAGAAGGTGAAGTTGTATCATGTCCCCCGGGATGAGAATCAAATGGCTGATGCCTTGGCTACTTTGTCGTCAATGATCAAAGTTCATTGGTGGAATCATGTGCCACATGTTACGGTGAATCGACTTGAGAGGCCTGCGTATATGTTTGCAGCCGAGTCTGTGGTGATTGATGAGAAGCCGTGGTATTATGACATCAAGAACTTCCTCAAGACTCAGGAGTATCCTGAAGGTGCGTCGAAGAATGACAAGAAAACCCTGAGAAGGCTAGCTGGAAGCTTCTATTTGAATCAGGATGATGTGTTGTATAAGAGAAACTTTGACATGGTCTTGCTCAGATGCGTGGACAGACCCGAGGCGGACATGTTAATGCAGGAAGTTCATGAAGGCTCCTTCGGTACTCATGCCGGCGGACATGCAATGGCTAAGAAATTGTTGAGAGCGGGTTATTACTGGATGACTATGGAATCCGATTGTTTCAAGTATGCTCGGAAGTGCCATAAGTGTCAAATCTGTGCTGATAAGGTGCATGTACCACCAAGCCCTCTGAATGTCATGAATTCGCCTTGGCCGTTTGCCATGTGGGGCATTGATATGATTGGGAAGATTGAGCCTACTGCTTCGAATGGACATCGCTTCATTTTAGTAGCGATTGACTATTTCACCAAATGGGTGGAAGCAGCTTCCTATGCTAACGTTACCAAACAAGTAGTTATCCGGTTCATCAAGAAAGAAATCATATGTCGTTATGGAGTTCCTGAGAGAATCATCACTGACAATGGTTCGAATCTCAACAACAAGATGATGAAAGAGCTTTGTAAAGATTTCAAGATTGAACATCACAATTCTTCTCCTTACAGACCGAAGATGAATGGTGCTGTAGAAGCGGCAAACAAGAATATCAAGAAAATTGTGCAGAAGATGGTCGTTACGTACAAGGATTGGCATGAGATGCTACCTTTCGCTTTGCATGGGTACCGTACCTCAGTACGTACGTCGACTGGAGCAACCCCTTACTCCCTTGTGTATGGTATGGAAGCTGTCTTACCTGTTGAAGTGGAGATTCCTTCTCTGAGGGTTTTATTGGATGTCAAGCTGGACGAAGCCGAGTGGATTCGAACAAGGTTTAACGAGTTGAGCCTTATCGAAGAGAGACGGCTAGCAGCTGTATGCCATGGACAGTTGTATCAGAGAAGGATGAAGCGAGCCTTTGATCAGAAAGTGCATCCTCGAAGCTATCAGATCGGTGATCTAGTTTTGAAGAGGATCCTCCCTCCCGGTGCAGATAACAGGGGCAAGTGGACTCCTAATTATGAAGGTCCGTATGTTGTGAAAAAGGTATTCTCCGGTGGAGCCTTGATGCTTACAACTATGGATGGTGAAGATTTTCCGTCTCCTGTTAACTCAGATGTAGTCAAAAAATACTTCGCATAAATTGACCCGCTGGACAAAAAGAAAAAAAGAGTCCAGGCAAAAAAGGGGCATCCCGGCGAACCAAAAAACAGAAAGAAAAGGTTCGGGCAAAAATTAGGGATAAAATGAAAAGAATTTGTACACCCGGTAAGTCAAAAACCCGCAAGGGCGGCTTAGGCAAAAATGGGTATCCCGGTGGATTGAAAACCCGAAAGGGCGATCCAGCCAAAAGAGGGATTAAAGCGAAGACTACAGTCTGAGTTGTCCGTACTTCATCAAGCTTTGTCGTCTGCCATCTCGAAAGATGTGATCCGTCCAGTCATTCTTCTCAGAAAGCAAGGAGTTGGGAGGAAAACTGATGATCTGTGAGTTATAACAGAATTGGGAAATAGTGGATGCCGTGTTCACATTGCCATTAGGATAGATTTTTTCCTTTTGTGCGCAATTACCTCTTCCTAGGAATTGCTCCCCAATGTATTTGCCTCTTCAGGCACATTTTCAATCAATAAAAGTCGTTATTCAGATAAATGGCTCTTTTGTTTTTATTTTTACTGTTTTGTTTGCAAAAATGTTCGAATTTTTTGATAAGCATCGCATATAAAAACATGAAGGCTAAACAATAGCTTGCAGGATGATGAAACATTTGAAAATCATTTTGAATGTTGAGGACACTTGAGCGTATCTTGTCCATGTATCCCCTGGGGGCATTTTGTTGTGCTGTTTTTCAGGATTGGCATCTGTGAGGACGTTTCCTCAGCAGATATTTTCCCCAAGCAAGTTTGGAAGCTATCAGAGCTATGTTCCCCTGCGGAGACGTCTGTGGATAGTGCCTTCTATTCCCCAACAGATCTAAGGATTGCCTATCCCCAGCAGGCCTGTATTTGCCGATTTCCTCCCGAGTGAGGCAGACTCATTGAAATTTATCTCCAGCATTTATCCTATCTGTGGACTGAAGGATATCCCCAGCGGAGTTTACCTTCCCCCAGCAGCAGTGCTATTCTCCAACATGAGTGAGAAGTCGTTGCTCTCCTTGCAGAGTCTCCCCGCAGAGTTGGAGTACCCGATCAGTTTTGGCTCCCCAGCCGGAGTTTTTCATCATTTTTGCATTTTTGCATTTTAGTGATCATTGCATCCTCAAACTGCGTAGCATTCCCATTCAATATGGAGCATTACGCCATAGAAAAATTCAAACATATGCATTCATGTGTTAACCTCACCAGACCGTATCCCCGGCAGAGGCGGATCATTTCATTCAACATCAGCACAGCAAGTCTGCTACAGTTGCTCTTGACAGCATTCAGGTTTGATATCCCCACAAAGGTTTATTACCTCACCCGTTGGTGACAGAAAGTTTGTTTCTCCCCAGTGAGACCCCCAGCAAGTGGTCAACCTTGCCTTGACATATCTAAAAAGTCGTTCTTGTGATACCGGTAAGTGTCATACTAGCACCCGCGTGTGTTTCTTTGTTTGGTGTCGGTAAACACCATTGTTTCGGTGTCTGTAAACATCGGGTATTCTCCCCAGTCATCAGTAAATGTCTGGTCATCATTTTGGGTGTCGGTAAACACCATTGTTTCGGTGTCTGTAAACATCGGGTTTTCTCCCCAGTCATCAGTAAATGTCTGGTCATTTTTTGATATCGGCAAGCATCATCTTTCGATGTCGGTAAACATCGAGTCTTTTCTGCAGTCATCGGTAAATGTCTGATAATCCCCAGCTAAATCCCCAGTAGAGTCATCGGTAAACGTCCTAACTGGTTTCCAGTTGCAAATATTCGTTTTTTCCCTTAGTGAAGTGTTCCCCGGTCATCGGTAAATGTCTGGTCGTTTGTTTTGATGTCGGTAAACATCATCTTTCGATGTCGGTAAACGTCGAGTCTCATCCCAGTCATCGGTAAATGTCTGGTCATGCTTTGTTTCCTTGTTGATAAAATCAAGATCCCTAGAAGTCGTCGGTAAGCGTCTTGTCTGATTACACCACAAAGATTTTGTTCCTCCCCAAGTGGAGACGCCATCGGTAAATGGCCCTGTATGCTTCGATATCGGTAAATATTGAATGCCCAGTTTTATCCGCCATCAGTAAATGGCCCCGTTTTCTTCGATATCGGTAAATAGCGGATCCCTAGTTGCAGTAGCCATCGGTAAATGGTCGGGTTGAAGTTGATATCGGTAAATGTCAAGTTTCTTTGAAGCCACCATCGGTAAATGGTTTTGCTTCCTTTTACATCAGAAGTTGTTTCCCAGCAGCCATCGGTAAATGGTCTTGCTGAAGTTGATATCGGTAAATATCAAGTTACCAGTTTCTAACCATCGGTAAATGGTTTCGCTTTTCTGAAGTTGTCAATTGCAGGCGTCATCAGTAAATGACGTGGTTCTTCTTGTATCATATCCGGCAGAGTGCAAATTTCTACGATTCTGGGTATTCAATCCCTGTTTACCCTGAAAGTCTGACAGTCGTTGCTCTCATCCATTCGGGTTCCCAGCTGATTGAATAGGGGCAGCTGTAGCACCTCAAATTTGCACCTATCATTGTACATACATTCTCATATTAGGTCATAACATAACATGGTCCACTGCATAACATTGCATTGTCCTATTTGCCTCAAGTGCAAGCCAATCAAGAGAATTAGGTCAAACTGGTCAGGAGATCAGTCAGTCAAGCAAGCAAGTGCATTTCTCAAGGAGCCAAGGCCCTAGGGTTGGTCCAACATGTTCACATGAATTGGGGATCCATTTGAAGTGTTTTGGTCAAGGATTGGATGTTCAGAAGTCATCATTCAATGCACAGTCAGTCAGAAACCCTAAAAAGTCAAACTTGGTCAACTGTGATTGATTTTATGGTTTTGATGATGGGATTTGGTTTGAGAGAGCTTATTCATGTCCAAATGGGCCTCATATATCATGTCAAACACCATCATGGAAGAATTTGAAGCCAGATCAGAAATTTCCAAAAATAGAAACTGGACCTGTAATTGAAACCTGCTAAAAATGGAAAGTCTTGATCCTCAAACTTACATCATGATACAAGCTTCAAATGAATTTTTGCCCAACATGAAAGTTGAAGATCTTGTTCTCCCATTTCCAAAAAGTCCAAGAACACTCAATTCCCATGTATGGTTGGCAAGTTATGATCAAATCATTTTCAGAAATTTTTGAACTTCAAAAGGCCATATCTCTCAAACCATTTGGCCAAATTTGGTGGGGTTTTTTCCAACAAGTCACATTTGACCTCCTCTTTCCAAAAATGTAACCATCACTCACCAAAACATCATAGATCAAAATGGCATTTTTTGACTTACTTGAATTAATTTCAAGTGAAGTGAAATTTTGACCTTTTAAAATAACCATTTGTAATCACTTTGGCCATTGGAATATGTTCAGAAATGACATTTGAGACTTGTTGGAGGCCCATTTTCGTGCAGTACACACACCCATCCCCAACTTGCTTGAAAATTGGCAAAAAGTACACTTTTCACCAACTCCATTCCACATTTTCATGAACCTTGATCAGTACCATTAAACAGGGTATATATTCATCATTTTATCTCTGAAACAAACCCTAGCAGCCACACAAACACAGAAATTTCACTCACTCTCTAAAAATCCATTTTCTTACCATTTCCAAAATCTGTCAAAAAACTCCAAAGGCCACGAACCAGCTTTGATTGTTTCATCATCCAAACAACATTGTGAACCCATTGCAACCTCATTTCACCATCTGTAAGAAGCTTTTGCCCGACTGGTTTTCAAAACATCATCCATGGCAGATTTATGGTCAAGCAAAAACAAGCTTCGTTGAGCAAAGATTCTTCCTCCTTCCATCTTGTAGAAGCCTAAAGTGCACCTGTTTCAACCATTGGAGACCAAACAACCACTGCTGCACTCATTTCTTCAGAATCAAGTAAATTTTCAAATCTCTAATTTCTCAAATCCATGATATGCTTCTTGTAGATCTCCATTCCATGAGTATTTTAAGCTTTGAATCGCATGAAATGGTTGGTTATTTCTTGAGTTATGTTGAAATGAAGTTTGGTGATGAATTGTATTTCTGCTCGATTCATGACTTGTATGATGTTTTAATAGAAATTGATGATGGATTCGTGTTTGTCATTGCTTGCTGATCATGTCTGTGTATTCAATTGCCATTTCTGGAAAAAAATTTGTGAGCTCGATTTGGAGTGATGAATGTTGTTGCTGTTCTTCATGAACCCTAATTTTTGAAAGCCATGCCCAGATTTCCTTCTGTCCCACGTACTGCATGGCACTGTTGGTCCATGAACCAATCAGGTTATTTCCTGGCCGCGCCCAAAACGGCACCGTTTTGTTAAATGAACCCCATAATTACACTTATGCCATTCCCGTTTTATTAAATCAAATTAATCCATTTATTTTTCTCACTTTTATTTCATTTAGCATGGCTTGCTTGCAAAAATCATAATTCATTCATTTTAAATCCAAAATTCATGGGAATTTTTGCATCATCTTCATCATGATCCCTAGTTTTTTATCATGATTTTTGCTGATTTTTTGGATGAGTAGATTTTAAATGGCATTAGGGTTTTGTTCATGTGACCAATTTTTGTACATCTTGCCAAATCATTTGTGAAATTGTGATGATATATCCAATGGCCCTGAATTTTTTTGTGCATAAACTAGACTCATTCATGTTTATTTTGATGTAGAGTTTGTGAATTTATTTTATCTGATTGTCAAGTTATGAATTTTTGAATTAGGGTGTGACAATTTGTGTCACACCAATGATATGCAATTTCATGATTTTTGATACCATGCTTCTTGACCTCCAATTGATGTGAATTTTTGCATAAACCTACTCTTGTATGTCTAGTTTGCACATGATTTTTCTTGGAATTATTTGTGCCCTTTTCCATTTGTTTGAGATTTTCTCCCCTGTTTGACCAAAATGTTGACCTTATGTGATGCATGTTGCCATTTCATTTGTGAAATTCTCATACTTTATTAGATGGACATGAAATTTTACATGAGATAACTAGACATCCTAAGCTTTGCCATGGTTTTAGTACCATTCATTTATCATACACCGTCTCTGACTTATGATTTTTCTAAGTTGATGCATGTTTGGTTGACTTCTTTGAGCATGTTCAAAATTTCTTTGACTTTCTGATTTTTCATTGACTGCCTTCCTCTTGTCCAAATGAGATGAAATTTGACATGCTTACCATGCTGTGGGTTGTGATTGACCATGATTTATTTGGTGATTTTTGGAAATGTTTGAGATTACTTTTGATGCAAGTCTTGCTGTTGACTCCTATGAGCTTCTAAATGCCATGCCTTGACCTAAATTGTTCATGAAATGATGATGATGCATGATATAAACATGAAACCAATTGGGTTTGCTTCCTAAATGTTTGAATTTGATTTTGATTGGACATTGCTTGCTGTTTTGGCTTGCTCATTCATTTTTCACCCTAGGCTTGCCCTAGTGGTCTTGTTACTTACATTTGAGCTCATGTTTTCAGGTTGACCAACAAATGACCAATGAGACCAATTCTTTTGATTGAACTTGCTTGAATATCATTGTTTAACTTGTTTGTTTTGTAGGTGGCTTGGCTCACATGCCTTAAGCCTTGTGCCTTGCACATCCATTTGCCTCTAATTAACTGTTGATGTCTGTTTCTTTTTGCTTTGTTTGAAGTTGTATACTAATGTCTGCTTGACTATTTCAGGTGCTTTTAGTTGCTCAGTTCCTCGTGAACTTTTGCTTTGCTTTGCTTATATAAGCAATTTGCATTGAGGTATATTTCTAATCTTCATGTAGTCTGGAAGACCTGGCCTGTTACTTGGCCAGGCAACTGTCTGAAGTCCTCCTTAAGAGGCAATGTTTGTGTATGTTTAAATCTTGTCCCTGTACATATCCAAAGTCCTCCTAAGTGAAGAGGCAATTGGCAGAACCCAAGGGATAAGCAACCTATCCCCTGCTATTCTGTGTGTCATCTGCTTTGCTCACACCACTGTGTTGATGCATTGCAGATACAAACCCAAGATCTTGTACAATTGTACAGTTGAGTCAGTATCAAATGTGTAGAAGGGTTCCCACTTTCTGAACCCACACATTCTTGTCTTAAGCTCTCCCAGGCCAGGGATAAGAGCTGTGAAGTCTCATCTTCACTCACCCTTCATCTGCTTCACCTTGGCTCTCAATGTCAAGGTTAAGAGCAACATCTACCCAGTTCCAGAGGTTTGTTTGTTGAGGTTGATATGACCCCTCGACTAAAACCTAACCCTTGTGTGAGCCCTTGTTTGTATATAGTGTGTGCTACCTGTGCTTGTATGTTTGTTTGACTTGCTTCATGTGCAAGTTAGGTTTAGTTTAGACTTGCTTCCTGTGCAAGTTAGGTTTTGCTTGGCTTGCTCCCTGTGCAAGTTAAATGTGTGTGTGGCCTGCTTCCTGTGCAAGTCATGATTAGGATAGGCTGGCTCCCTGTGCCAGTTAGCTAGAAACCTTAACTTAGGGATGATTTTGCATGATAACATCTAGGCTCGAGTCGTAGTCTCCCTAGTTGTGTCTCCCTCTGTTATCTGGTTAGGCTAGTCCTGTATCCCTCCGTAGGGGAACTACGTCGCCCTGATCCTCATACCAGATGAGGTACGTAGGCAGGAGATGAGCAGATCTCTCCGGGCGCCTGTGTCTTTGTTTTGTCTGTTGTGTGCTTGGAAGCTGATGTAAGTCCATCGAGTGGCAGTTAGGTTCCAGTGTGCGTGTGTTTGGTTCGGATGCTGATGTAAGTCCAGTGATTGGCAGTCAGGCTCCACGTTTGCCTTTGCCAGTGTTGGTTTGTGTGTGTGTCAGCCGAGCTACGAATGCTCTGATTCTTCACTCGTCCGAGAAGATACGTATGCATAGGATGCGATATCCTAGCGAGCATGTGTCATTTCCCCAGTCCGAACTACTTTGACTCTGATGTCTATGCCTGATAAACTAAGTAGGCCCAGGATGTGATATCCTGCCGAGTCCGTTTTGTTTGTTTCTTGTGTCTCCTTCAGCCAGTGTGTGTGTGTGTGAGCAGTGTTTTAGCAACCATTTTCCTTCCTTTTGTGCGTGGATCCCGTCGAGTACGACGGATGCGTAGGGGTGCTAATACCTTCCCTTCGCATAACCGACTCCCGATCCCATTCTCTTTGGTCGCGAGACCATGTTCTTTCCAGGTTTACTCTGAGCGTTTCCTTTCCCTCTTTTGGGATAAATAACGCACGGTGGCGGCTCTGTTGTTCTTGTTTTCCCGCCGGTTTTTCGCGTGATGCGACAATGTGTACGCCAGATGGGCTACATAAGATGTGTCAGTTACGACCATCAGATACCTATATTGTGATACATGTATATGCTCATGCATCTCATAGTACGTGTTGGCCAGTGGCGGTATTCACGGGGGTGTGAGATTAACAGGAATGGATCCACCTTTATCCTACGAAATTTATTGAGTCGACGCTAGTATGATTTTCCATACGAGTCATCAATGGAAGTTTCCCTATATGTGTGTTAGTTGCGACCATAAAATTAGTAAGAGTTTCCCTATGACACTCTGCAGAGTGGGTAATTTAAGAATCATATACATATGATAAGTCAGATGTGGCGTATCACAAATGTAGAGTATGCATTAGGCTATTTGTGTATTTCCTTATGTGTTGAAATATATATATATATATATATATATATATATATATATTGTGACTATTGTGTATCACATTATACTTGCATGTGTGTATTCTGTCATATATATTGTTTTTAGATCGTGACCCTCTACTATTATTGTGGACTGGGCTTACACCCCAGGTTCTTAGAGGTTTGAGTTGTTCTTAAAGACGTGGCAAAACATTTAATGGATCAGGCATTTGAAGCAGCAAGACTAGCTGTTACACAAGGGTTTAATACCTGGTCATCAGAAGTTAAAGTCTAAAGATCAACTTAGGGTCATGTTTTAGAGTGTTTCCCATGTCTGTTTATGATATGTAGTTATTAAAGGTGGATGCTTATATGTGTATCTGGTATTGACCTTTACTCGTTGTGAAATACTTTGCAAGAAAATATATTCGGGTGGTTAAAATATTTTATAACCTTGGGCATTTCTTTGGTTCTAGTTATGGAAAAAGATTTAGACAATAAAGCTTTTACTCTGATTGTATTTTTCAAAAGGAGATTATGAATGTATTACTTGTATTTTTGTTATTGTTTGAAAAAATTACACTAGTTGTTAAAAATAGGGGTATTACACCCCCCAGCCAAAAGATAGCTTTCCCACGGGATGAACTCACAAACCGAGTAAAGATTTCATTGGCTGATCTCAATTACTGAACATAACTTTTCCAGGATGAGTTCTATAACCAAATAAAGATTTTTAATTTTTGATTTAAAGAACCAAACTCAATTATTCAAGAGTATGACACTCTTTAAAATAACAACAGAGGCACGAAACGAATATGACTCTTTCCTCATAAGTAGTTTTCACTCACAAGACACTAAGACAACTTTGATGAAAGAAACTATTTATGGAATCCTTGTCACCTTTGGAGGCGATTACCTATGATGGATCCTCATGAAGGAATCCTTGTATCTCTTCAAGGAGATTACACATCCTAGATCCACATGAATGAAACCTTACCGCCCATGAGGTGCCACAATCACCCTCATACATAAATTCTTGTTCTCTAGGATGGAAACAATGCCAAAACTCGTTCGAGGAATATTCTAAGATAATTCACACAAAAAGAAAATAATAATAAAAGCTTTCAATCAAGTCCCTAGGGATTGAATAGAATGGAATCCCCCGAGGGTAGAATTCATTATTACATAAAAAAGCCCATATGGTATAACTCGATAAGCCACTAAGGGCATAATTACATAATTAAGCCACAAAGGATTGAAAAGAAACAAAAGAAAAAACCTCCAACTCAGTGGTCGTCATCGGAAACCTGCCTTAATTCAAAAACACCCTATAGGTGAGTCGTCTCTTGATGAACTATCTCAATCTTGTCTCCCTCGGGCTCAACTTGGGCATCCTTATGAGGGGAAATGACTAAATTATCAGAGGATGGGCCTTCTTCTTTTTCCAGCAGCTGGCTGTCACATACCACTTTGAATAAGTATGTGGGGCTCACATCTAGCTCAGGATGAAAGAAGGCCACATGCTCATTCGATCTCTCAAATTAAATATCAAAGGTGTCCACTAGCTTGTCCCTGAGTACAAACACATCTTCTTTTTTAAGCTTGTCCACCAAAACCTCATTCTCCTTCTATAGAGTCTCTATTATTATTTGAATTTTGGAGAGATCCCTTTGGTATCCTACAAGCCTCGACTTCAACTTATTCTTAGTATGAGCATATTTTTCCATATAAGTGAATTCTATCAATAAAACCCATTGAGAATGGTTCTCCTTGAGGCTAGACAACTTAAGGGACACACTACTACAAATAGCTTTGCAGTCACTAGAAAAGTCTTAAAGGAAGGGAAGGAGGGCGCCAATGAACTTGATTGCATAAAAATTATGATCATTCCATATAGAGGACTAAGGAGGTGAGTCCTTCCTTGTGGGGGATGTTAGACTATGGCACGGATCTAGAAGGGGGGGTTGAATAGATCCCAATTAAAAACTTGAGTCGGCGCTACCAATTTAAAAGAAATTTTGGTTTTAAAAATTGTTTTAGGTGCGGAAGCGGCCGAGGAAAATTTAGTCTAAAACGAACCGTTATTGGAAAACCGGATATGCGTTAAGCTAATGGATAAGAGATAAATTGAAATACAAGTCACTACACCAATTGCACAATCAATGATATAATTCACTAACTAGCAAGCCTAGTTCCAATGAATCAAAACACCAAATTTAAACTGATGCAATCTTAAGACAACTTTGGCTTAAGCAATTTTACAAACACTTGGTGTGCATAAACACTCCAAGTGATATTTGAGTTGAGTAAGTAATTCAATTTAGCCTAGTACAATGTATTATTGTACTTAGTATTCAAACAGCAGTTTTAATCTCTTACTCAACTTATATCAACGTTTGGTAAAAATTGCTTAAACTAAAATCACTTAAATTTTAAGCTGAAAAATAAATTATGCAGAAAATTAAAGAAGACGTAGATTTGATGAGGCAGTTCCCCCGCCGTCCTCGCTTCGGGGTACGTCTGCCCTCAATTCTAAAAATAGAATTGAGATGATTAATTAGATATCACCTGTGAGATTTAATCGTTTTTACAAGGATTGTAAAGTATGTAAACAACAGACCTTTGATCGTTGATGCTGGACCTCCGTTTCCTGCCACTCGTTGAGGAACCTTCCGTTCTTCAACCCCTTGGCTCGGCTGATCACGAACACGAACGAATCAAACCCGAATCCTTCACTACACAAACACCGAATCCGCTACTAGACTGATGAAGACGTTCTCTTATCAGTCACCTTCGCTCAGCTGAATGTTAATGAAGCAATTCGTCCAAAAACCCCCAAACACAAATCGGTATTGGAGGATAAAACCCTAATGGTTTTATTCAAGAAAGAACCTGCCAAGACTTCAACTCGAACCCGATTCTCCAATCGCAGCTACGAACCTTATCACCTTCAATCTATCACGAATCACATCAAACGTTATTGTGTGCAGTTGATGTATTGTGAACTGTTGAGGATGAAGATGATGAATCTTTGACACCTTTTTCACTCTTTCTTGTTTCCTTGAACACTTGAATTCAAATTGACAAATGTTAGTTGATACAAGTGTTTTGACTTGTATATATAGTAACTGACAAAACCAATCAAACATAACAGAATTTCAAACAGTGGAAATAACTCAGAAAATTGAGTTTACGCGCGAGCGGTCGACCATAGGTCGGCGTGTGCTGACCCGTGAGCTTTGAGCTGACCCTTATGGTCGACTCAAAGCTTCCATGAGCTGACCTGTGGTTGACTCAAAGCATCATGCGCTGACCCGTGAGCTTTGAGCTGACCCTTATGGTCGACTCAAAGCTTCCATGAGCTGACCTGTGGTTGACTCAAAGCATCATGCGCTGACTCGTGAGCTTTGAGCTGACCCTTATGGTCGACTCAAAGCTTCCATGAGCTGACCTGTGGTTGACTCAAAGCATAATGCGCTGACCCGTGAGCTTTGAGCTGACCCTTATGGTCGACTCAAAGGTTCCATGAGCTGACCCGAGGCTTATGCGCTGACCCTTGCGGTCGACTCAAAGCCTGCAAACCTGCAAAAATTCGTATTTTGTGATTTTCATGCATTTCGTCATGATCACACTTTGTCCACATATGTTTTTAAGAATTATAACAGATTTAGATAAGCATAGGAAAGGATATGATAGGTGATGTGTTGCATTTGTTTGTAGACATGCATGGTGGTCATTTGTCATCATCGAAACTTGCGATCGTATGTTGTCTGACACTTTGCCCTTACATACTCCCCCTTTTTGATGATGACAACCTATGCACAGCCAAAGAGCAAACAACATGCAGTATATGCAGTATTTACACACATTGTGCACACTCCCCCTTTCTTTTGTAATCTAACGCTATCTGCAAAACCGACTGTTAATTGTGTCGCACATTTTGGCTGCTTGTACTCTTCTCCCCCTTTGACAACATCAAAAAGAGACAAGGAACAATGATTCAACATAACAAAGAAAATTCACAGGAAATAACACAAACAGATAATAATATCACACCAATATCATTACTAAATGATAATCATTAATTAAAAGAACATTAATCATTAAAATAGATTGAGCACAAACAAGCATAACAGAGAAATGAATACAATCAAACAATAAGCAAAGATTTCAGTTTTACATTTTTCTGCACATATGTTGACAAGTTTGATGCATAGATAGAATGCCATACGACAGTAAACATCCAAGGAGATATATCATGCATATATATACAATATCATTATGTGGTATAGCTATGTTAATCATGAAACTTTGCAGAAAGAGAGAGAGAAGGGAACAATATCACCTTGATGCCGGAGTGACTTGGTGAACACTAAACTTGTGCTTGCAACAACATCAACTTGTTAGAAGTACAAGATTATAGTCTTAAGTGGAATAAGGTAAAACAGCAGATTATAGTGCCCGTTCCGAAATATCGAGAATACCAAGTTCTCGGCGGATATGAAAGAAAGGTTCAGTGGCTAACGGCTTTGTGAAAATGTCCGCTAGTTGATTTTCAGTATTAATATGTTCGAAAACAATGTCACCTTTCTCTACATGATCCCGAAGAAAGTGGTGTCGAATTTCGATATGTTTGGTGCGAGAATGTAGCACAGGATTCTTGGTCAGGTTAATGGCACTTGTGTTGTCACAAAAAATGGGAATACGTTCAAGTTTGAGGTTAAAGTCCAATAGTTGTTGCTTAATCCATAGGATTTGGGCACAACAACTACCGGCGGCAACGTATTCCGCTTCGGCGGTTGACAAAGCAACTGAAACCTGTTTCTTGCTATGCCAACTGACCAAAGAGTTTGAAAATAAGTGACAGGTGCCACTGGTGCTCTTCCTATCCGATTTGCAACCGGCAAAGTCGGAATCGGAAAAACCTACCAAAGAACAATCATTACCTTTGGAATACCACAGTCCATACTTCGGAGTACCGGATAGGTATCGAAGTATTCGTTTGACGGCTTTTAAATGGGATTCCTTGGGACATGATTGATATCTTGCGCACATGCATACGCTAAACATAATATCGGGACAAGAAGCAGTAAGATAAAGGAGTGAACCAATCATACCTCTATACCGTTTTACATCTACTTCCTTACCGTCTTCATCTTTGTTCAAGTTTGTACACGTAGGCATGGGGGTGTCTATGGCCTTTGCTTTTGCCATGTCAAATCTCTTGATGAGGTCCAAACAATACTTTGTCTAGCTCACGAAGGTTCCTTCTTTGAGCTGTTTGATTTGCAGACCGAGGAAGTATGTGAGCTCCCCCATCATACTCATCTCGAATTCGCCCTGCATAAGGTCAGAGAACTCTCTCACAAGATTCATGTTAGTAGACCCAAAAATGATATCATCTACATAAATTTGCACTAATATCAAGTGCTTTCCTTGACGTTTAATGAAGAGGGTTGTGTCAACCTTTCCTCTTGAGTAACCTTGATCGAGTAAGAACTTGCTCAGTCTCTCATACCAAGCTCTAGGAGCTTGTTTGAGGCCATACAAAGCCCTTTTCAGTTTATAAACATGATCAGGATACTCATGGGATTCGAAACCCGGAGGTTGTGCGACGTAAACTTCTTCATTTATGTGACCGTTAAGGAAAGCGCTCTTAACATCCATTTGGAATAGCTTAAAATCCTTTGCACAAGCGAAGGCAAGGAGAAGGCGTATAGCCTCGAGTCGGGCAACCGGCGCATAAGTTTCCTCATAGTCGATGCCTTCCTCTTGGTTATACCCTTGCGCGACTAAACGCGCCTTATTACGGGTTATTACCCCGTTTTCGTCCAGCTTGTTCCTAAACACCCATCGGGTGCCGATTACTCGATGATCTCGCGGAGGAGGGACAAGGTCCCAAACCTCATTTCTGGTGAACTGATTAAGTTCCTCCTGCATTGATAAAAACCAGTGTTCATCGAGTAGGGCTTCTTTAGGGTTTTTAGGTTCCATCTACGAAACGAAAGCGAAGTGATAACAGAAATTACTTAGCTTAGATCGAGTTGTTACACCCTTTGAGATATCTCCGATAATGTTGTCGATTGGATGGTCTTTGGAAGACTTCCAAGCTTGAGGAAGATCATCGTTTGAATGCGGATGAACTACATCGGTTTCCTCATGGTGTACATCTTTGTCCTCCTCAATTTTGACTATGTCGGGTTGATCAATCCCCGGCTCGCCACCTTTGAGTATGTCTTCGGTAGATGTACCTGCACCATGAAAAACACTACCCTTTCCGACGTTTCTCGGATTGGATTCATCAAAAGTAACATGTACAGACTCTTCTACAGTAAGTAATCGCTTGTTGTATATTCTATATGCTTTGCTAGATTGAGAGTATCCGAGGAAGATACCTTCGTCGGCCTTGGAATCGAATTTCCCTAAGTTTTCCTTTCCATTGTTCAATACAAAACATTTGCAACCAAAGACATGTAAGTGAGAAACATTTGGCTTTCGCCCTTTTAAAAGTTCATACGGTGTTTTATTTAGAATGGGGCGTATAAGCACCCTATTCAAAACATAACAAGCCGTACTAATGGCGTCGGCCCAAAAATATTTTGGTAAGCCACTTTCGTTGATCATTGTTCTTCCCAATTCTTCCAAAATTCGATTTTTACGCTCCACAACCCCATTTTGTTGAGGAGTACGTGGAGCGGAGAAGTTATGATCAATACCATGGTTACCGCAATATTCTTCAAATAAGTGATTTTCAAACTCACCTCCATGATCGCTTCTAATTGCAACAATGTTTGTGTTTAGTTTATTTTGGGAAAGCTTAGCAAATCGTTCAAAGGCGGCGAAAGTGTCGCTCTTACTTACTAAGAAAATAGTCCAACAAAATCGAGAAAAGTCGTCCACTATTACGAAACCGTAATAGTTTCCTCCTAGACTTTTAATCCTAGATGGCCCAAATAAATCCATATGGAGAAGCTCGAGAGGTCTCGTTGTTGAAACGATATTTTTGGATTTAAATGAGATCCTCGTTTGCTTCCCCTTTTGACAAGCATCACAAAGGTGATCCTTGGTGAACTTAATTTTGGGGAGACCTAGGACTAGATCTTTTGAGACTACTTTGTTGAGTAAGTCAAAGTTAACATGTGCTAAACGCCTATGCCATAACCATGAATCTTCATTCATTGTTACGAGGCATTTGTCACTTGTTAACGATACTTCATTTAAGTCAAGCATATAGACATTGTTCACACGAAGACCATTAAACATACTCTTCTTATCATCATTATGTACAATTTTGCAACAATCTTTTGAAAACGATACATTGTATCCTTTGTCACATAATTGACTGATGCTAAGTAGATTGTGTTTAAGACCTTCGACAAGCAACACATCAGAAATAGTAGTAGAGGAAGGATTACCTACACTACCTTTACCAAGTATTGCTCCACGGTTGTTATCACCATAAGTTACATATCCCTTCTTCTTAGCCACGAAGTCAATGAAGAGAGATATGTCTCCTGACATGTGCCTTGAGCATCCACTGTCGAGAACCCATCTTCTCTCGGTAGTCTCGAGGCATTGTACCTGTGACAAGATAATTAACAAGAGAAGGTACCCAATGGCTTATTGGGTCCTGAGTGGTGAGGAACAAAGTGGTTGCATTTGGGCATCCATTGATAAATGCCTTTAGGAACCAAAAATCTCCTAAATCTACATTTAGCAATGGAATGGCCTTTCTTGCAACAATAAAGACAAGAGAACTTTTTATTTTGATTACTTTTGCTATCTTCATCCTTTATAACATATTTGTATTTTTGATATGGATTAACCATACTTTTTCGAAAATTAGATTTATCAATAGCAAATGTAATCTTGGGCTCAAGAGCCTTGTCAAGTTTGGCTTTTAGGTTCCTTACTTCACCTTGCCAAATGTAACAAGTATCACACCCAAAGTTCATCATTCTACTTTTAAGGTCCTCATAACTTGTTTTTGTGCTTTCCACTATAGAAGCCTTAAGTGCCTCAAGTTTCCTTTCGGATTCTTGAATTTTTTGTTCTAAATGAGAAAAAAATTTCTTATTTGAGGCAAGCCTTTTAAAGGCCTCTTTCGCTTCATAGTGTAAAGTGTCAAAAGCAGTTTGCAATTCATGATGAGACATACTAGAGGAATTTTCATGTTTAGCATGTCGTACCTGTTTCTTCTTGTTCTTGTGATGAGCAGAGAGACATAGATTTGCATTTTCATCTTCATCACTGGAGCTTTCATCATCGGAGGAATCGCTATCGCTTTCCCAAGCTATGTATGCCCTCCTTGGCTTTGATGGTTTCTTATGTGATTTGTATGAATCTTTTTCTTTTGTCTTTTTGTTCATCGGACAGTCCGGTTTGTAGTGACCCGGCTTTCCACACTTATAGCACGACCCTCTAGTTGTTTTTCCTTTTGAGTCATCATTTTTAGAGAACCTAGATTGCTTCCGGAAGTTTACCAAGTTCTTCTCGGAATGTTGGATGCCGTTCTTTCTCACGTAACGGTTGTAGCGTTTGACGAACAGCCCCATATCTTCACTCTTGTCCTCTTCTTCTTCGTCACTCGATGAATAATCACTTTGCTCTTTTGCTTGAGACTTTGAGGAGGAAGTCTTTAGAGCTATTGATTTCTTTTCACTCACCTTAGCTTTGTCTTTCTTTTCTTTCCTTTCGTGTTGTTCCAAGCTTAAGAGAACTTGTTCGTGCTCTTGTAGTTTACCGAACAATGTTGTCAAGTCCAATGTGGTAAGATCATTTGCCTCTTTGATGGCGGTCACTTTCGGCTGTCATTCCCTGTTAAGACATCTTAAGATCTTATTAGTAGCAACATCATTGGAAATAGGTTTACCTAGTGAATGTAATCGATTGATTAGATGAGTGAATCTCTTTTGCATGTCGGCAATGGTTTCCCCTTGCTCCATGAAAAAGAGATCAAACTCTTGTGTTAGTGTATTGATTCTAGCCAATTTAACATCGTTCGTCCCCTCATGGGCAATTTGAAGTGAATCCCACATGGCCTTAGCAGTAGGGCAATGGGATACACGATAGTATTCGTCTACACCTAATGAGGAGATTAGGATATTTTTGGCTTTCCAATCATAGTTGTATTTCTTTTCATCATCATCGGTCCATTGTGCTTCGGGCTTAGGCACTATTTCATTATTCTCATTGGTCATGGTTATTTCAATTGGACCATTGAGAATAACATTCCATATTTTTCTATCTATGGAATTTATGTGCACCCGCATACAGTCTTTCCAATAACTATAATTTTCACCATTGAAAACGGGAGCTCTATTGTAAGCCCCTTTAGGTTCGTTAGCCATTTTCTATCGATGTTGTATTTTGAAGCACGGAGTGAACCGGAGCTCTGATACCACTTGTTAGACTATGGCACGGATCTAGAAGGGGGGGTTGAATAGATCCCAATTAAAAACTTGAGTCGGCGCTACCAATTTAAAAGAAAATTTGGTTTTAAAAATTGTTTTAGGTGCGGAAGCGGCCGAGGAAAATTTAGTCTAAAACGAACCGTTATTGGAAAACCGGATATGCGTTAAGCTAATGGATAAGAGATAAATTGAAATACAAGTCACTACACCAATTGCACAATCAATGATATAATTCACTAACTAGCAAGCCTAGTTCCAATGAATTAAAACACCAAATTTAAACTGATGCAATCTTAAGACAACTTTGGCTTAAGCAATTTTACAAACACTTGGTGTGCATAAACACTCCAAGTGATATTTGAGTTGAGTAAGTAATTCAATTTAGCCTAGTACAATGTATTATTGTACTTAGTATTCAAACAGCAGTTTTAATCTCTTACTCAACTTATATCAACGTTTGGTAAAAATTGCTTAAACTAAAATCACTTAAATTTTAAGCTGAAAAACAAATTATGCAGAAAATTAAAGAAGACGTAGATTTGATGAGGCAGTTCCCCCGCCGTCCTCGCTTCGGGGTACGTCTGCCCTCAATTCTAAAAATAGAATTGAGATGATTAATTAGATATCACCTGTGAGATTTAATCGTTTTTACAAGGATTGCAAAGTATGTAAACAACAGAACTTCCAATGTGTTGAATGATACTTCTTATCCTTGCTCCTTGATTCAAGATGAATCAAGACCTTTGATCGTTGATGCTGGACCTCCGTTTCCTGCCACTCGTTGAGGAACCTTCCGTTCTTCAACCCCTTGGCCCGGCTGATCACGAACACGAACGAATCAAACCCGAATCCTTCACTACACAAACACCGAATCCGCTACTAGACTGATGAAGACGTTCTCTTATCAGTCACCTTCGCTCAACTGAATGTTAATGAAGCAATTCGTCCAAAAACCCCCAAACACAAACCGGTATTGGAGGATAAAACCCTAATGGTTTTATTCAAGAAAGAACCTGCCAAGACTTCAACTCGAACCCGATTCTCCAATCGCAGCTACGAACCTTATCACCTTCAATCTATCACGAATCACATCAAACGTTATTGTATGCAGTTGATGTATTGTGAACTGTTGAGGATGAAGATGATGAATCTTTGACACCTTTTTCACTCTTTCTTGTTTCCTTGAACACTTGAATTCAAATTGACAAATGTTAGTTGATACAAGTGTTTTGACTTGTATATATAGTAACTGACAAAACCAATCAAACATAACAGAATTTCAAACAGTGGAAATAACTCAGAAAACTGAGTTTACGCGCGAGCGGTCGACTATAGGTCGGCGTGTGCTGACCCGTGAGCTTTGAGCTGACCCTTATGGTCGACTCAAAGCTTCCATGAGCTGACCTGTGGTTGACTCAAAGCATCATGCGCTGACCCGTGAGCTTTGAGCTGACCCTTATGGTCGACTCAAAGCTTCCATGAGCTGACCTGTGGTTGACTCAAAGCATCATGCGCTGACCCGTGAGCTTTGAGCTGACCCTTATGGTCGACTCAAAGGTTCCATGAGCTGACCCGAGGCTTATGCGCTGACCCTTGCGGTCGACTCAAAGCCTGCAAACCTGCAAAAATTCGTATTTTGTGATTTTCATGCATTTCGTCATGATCACACTTTGTCCACATATGTTTTTAAGAATTATAACAGATTTAGATAAGCATAGGAAAGGATATGATAGGTGATGTGTTGCATTTGTTTGTAGACATGCATGGTGGTCATTTGTCATCATCGAAACTTGCGATCGTATGTTGTCTGACACTTTGCCCTTACAGGGGATGTATGAACGATCCCCTCTCTGCAATGTTTATTTGGTTCGTTTTACCCTATAGAGCAAGGGAGGAACCAACTTCCCATTTTTAGGTTTTAAAGGCATGGAATTCAGGAGGCACATAACCCTCAAATCACCTTTTGACCTCCTGGTGTTCAAATCGTCCAAGCGACTTTAAGAGTTGTCGAATCCTGAGTGTTCGACTTTGCTCTATGTGAGTCATACCTTCCTTTCGTCTAGGGAGATTTCAGATATCTTATCTAAAAAAAGAAGAATAACATATATGAGCCATATGTCCAACAAAAAATCCCAAACAAGGGCCATTATGACATTGAACTTACATATATATATATATATATATATATATATATATATATATATATATATATATATATATATATATATATATATATATATATATATATATATATATATATATATATATATATATTTATCCATATTTTTATCCACCCCTTGATCCAAGGCGGTCATGGTACGTGAATCCATGAACTTAAACTCAACGAAAAGCTGCACCACCTCCACCTCATCAGTTGTGAGGTAGCCAAAGCCATGCCCCATGATCTCCACTTGGTCATCGGTCCAGGCTCGAGGAAAAGGTGGGGAGCCATCCACCCCAATAATGATTGTGGAGGAGTCATATATCCCTATCACTTTTAAAAACTTATCCTTTCAATTCTTGTAATGATTGGAGTATGGTTTGAAAAAGTCTCTCCTAGGAAAGGAACACAGGTCACTCCGCCCCCTCGAATGGCTACATTGGTTCCATAGAAGGAGAAGAAAAATCCATATGGTAGGATGAACCTCTAGTTGCCAACATATGATCCCAAACACTCGAATCAAACTCCAGCCACTTGAATGACTTGAGATAAGGCAACATTGATCACCTTTAAAACCTCTGCCTTAAACGGGGAAAAAGGGATGAGAACCCCTAGGTCACGAATGACGGGGAGGTGGGAATAGAATTAAAGATTAGGAGAATCATTCAAAATGCCATATTAGACCTCTTCGTCGTAGGCCATGTCTCCATGATAACTTCTTCCTCGTCACCTGAGGAGGATAGGTTAACTTGCTGCAAAAAGGAGGCTAACATTTCCTCAGTGATGTAATGGGACTTGAAATCCTCGATGTCCTTGCGCTTAGTGTCAGAGGTGGACATTATCTTCTTGTTTCTTGAGAAAACATAAGGGAAAAAAGTCATTATCACTACCACCATTGATATCACTATCAGAACTAATGGAACTCTCACAACTACTGAACATGCATAGTTCCACTAATTTATTATTAATTGCATCGTCATGATGTTTGGTGTTTCTCTAACACTAATCTCATAGGGATATATGCTCATCGCGAGTCGAGGGCTTTACCCAATTACCATTATCGTCTAAATCCCTAATTATTTCCATAAAGGGAATAAGGGACAAGAAAGTGTATCGATCATGTAGTTGTAAAAGGGGCTTGCGCTTGAGAGGGTTGAAGAACTGATAAAGTGGACATAAGAGGCTTTCAAAAGCTTTGATATGAAAGTACGCAAAAAGGTGAAAGAGTTGGGTTGAACCTCTTTAATAGAGGTTCAAAAACTATAGATGATCAAGGGTCTTATAGATTTCCCACCATACACAAAAATCTATGCACCCTTCCGACATGTGTGGGAGATTAAAGTTAATTTGGCATCCCAATATTAAATCATCATAGATCGTATTTAATACCTCAGACGTTTTTACCTCAACTAACATTTGGTGATTCCCCTCAGTTGACCTTAGATTTACCTCAGTGATACTTGATATATATCCCAAATTTGGATACGGGGCTCGCATCATACATGAGGGACTTGCCTCATGCTTGAGGGACTCGCCCTAAGTATACTGTAGAGATTCATCTAGATAAGGAGAGGAAAAACAATACTAAATAAATCACTTCGCGGCATTTCCAAGCCCTTTTTTTAGGTAATGTGTATTGGTATATATGTAAATGATCCAAAAAAAGGGAGACATTGAATATAAACGACGTAACACCTCACCCAAGACACCTTCCTGATTGTCCGTTTACCAAATCGAGCATCCATCATTTGTATGTGACGCCCATCTCTCAGATTGATCATCTTCCCATGAAAATCTAGAAGTGTTGTGTCCTAGACTACAAAAATGCAAAAAGGACTCATGGGGAGTTTATCATGTTGTCATGAATAATAGGGAATTAACAATTCCATTCCTCTGTTCCTAGAAGCGGTTGATACTTCCTAGAAGTCTGAGGTTCAGGCACGAAGACCTCTTTAAATACCTCAAACCTAAGGTTAAGAGGGACCATCTCATTACACAAATATCATATGCATAGTTTTTCACCTCCATACATTTCAACAAACCCTAAAAATCTATGACAATCCTTAGTCATTAGGGATTGTCACTTTAGCAAACACGCGTATATTTGATAATTATCTCCGATATAAATAAATTATGAAAAAAATATATATAAAAACTTTTATGTATCACTTTCTTATTCTAAACATTTTTTTAATGTAAAAAAATGCCTTTTTAATCAGGCTTATAATTATCTCAATCATAACACGTGTGTAACTTATCATAAAATATTATAGTAAAAATGAACTAATCATATTTATAAAAAGAAATTCTAACCATAATGAAAACAATTCTTTTATTATTACCATTTTTTTTTGAGAGAGAGTAGATTACCACTTATATTTCATATTTCATCACATACAAATTTACAAACAAGGTCAATGAAAAAAAATTGAAATGACAAACGCCACAAAATTCAAAAGAGTTTATTTTTTATTTCTTTAAAAGCCAAAGGTTAAAGGACGGGCGGGCCCTTCGTATTGGCGAATATAGAGTGCTATAATTTAGTATATTAAATAATTACTATTTTTATATACAAACTAATCAAGCACGGTTAACCATTGTAATGTTTTTTTCAGCTCCAACAAAGTAAGTACATATTTCAATACACCTTTAATATTTTATTATGCCACGAAACCAAATCAATAAATAATGATTTGGTTGTGTTGAGTTGTATTTTTTCACCAGAAACTAATTTTAAATCAATCAAAATTAAAACTATTTTTTAAAGAGAAATGCTATTCATTTGACAATAAGAATGTTGGAAAATTACTTTTCCTTGCTAAAATGCTTCATCTAATATATTTTAAGACAATTTAAAAATATTTGAAATATTATAAAAAATACTTGTTTGAATAAAAAATATGTAGAAGGATTAAAATGATATAATTTATAAAATATTTTATTCAAATTAAATTTTAGAAATTTTAAATGACACAAAAAAATAAAAAAATTTAAATTACTCATTCACTCTATTAATGTGAATTTTATATTATTTATTATTAAAATTTTAAATTTTGCAAGATGATCCTTATATTTATGAAAATTTCAATTTCATTCCAAAGTTTAAAATTTTTTGTAAAAAAGTCTCTAATAATTTTCAAATTTTACAAATTATTCCCCTTAAATTTTTCAAAAATTACAAATTAGTCTCTATTTTTGATATTTTAAATTTAGCACAAAAGTTTTAAAATTTGTGAAAATAAATCTAAAATTTTTACAATGATTCATTTTAATACTCCATCCAAACAAAAGAATTTAAAAATAAATGGATTTCAATTGAATCATTTGAATTGCTTGGAATTTTAAATTCCTTAAAAATTCTCAATTACCAATCTAAACACACTCTTAGAGTCAATGTGCTGAAGTACTCAAGATAATTCAACTTATTTCGAGTTTGCATAACACCGATAAAAACTCGAATGTATGGAAGATGAAATATGACATTTTTAATGAAATGCTACATATTTTTCTGAAAGCTGGAATGATGAATTTATATGCCAAATAGTGTTGTTTTACAAAGCTGTGACCTTGATGAAACACATCCTTTCAGCAATGGTGTTTATTAAATGTTGCAGTTTTTTCACCTACTACAACAATTCTCAAAATGTTGCATATTTTAATTACTTACTATAACACTTCACAAAGTATTGTCTATTTTCAAATTCAAAAAACAAACTACATATTGTAACACTTCACAAAGCGTTGCCTATTTCTGAATTCAAAAAGCAAACAACATACTGCAACACTTCAGAAGCGTTGCCTCTTTTTGACTTCAAAAACCAAACCTCACTTGCATATTTTCTTGTCATTTTAGAACACGTCCATGGTTATTAGTTATTTTTATTAATTACAATAACCTCCACTTGTTCTCCTAATGACAAAATCAATTCTAGAAACAATGAAAAAAATAATATTAATACAATTAAACATCTTTTGATTTGAACTTAACCTTAGTAAGGACGACACAAATTCTAATAGGAGTTTTAGGTAGTGATGTTTTGTTCCTGTTATTTTTTGTGATTAGAACAACATTACCTTACACACACTCTTTAGTGGATCTTCTCCTACATCTCTCACCTAACACTATTTATGGTCATATGACTTTCCTGTTTCGTGAGAGAAACTCCAGTTCTCACTTTGAGATGACAACATCTCGAAATTCACATCGGTGAAGTTCATATTGTATCTATTTTCTTGAGATACATATTTTTGACATTGAACTTAATTAAGAGTTTGAAAAACTCAACCTTCAATATGCAATATTCAACATTATTTCGTAATATAAGAGTCTCAAACTATGATTCTATGGTTGAGAGAGTGATACACATTTGTTTCTTGCCCTTCCAAGAAATTGCACTCCAGCTAGTGTAAATATCCACCAAATGTAGATTTATGATATTCAACACTCAATAATATGGCAAGAAACCTACCATAATAGAGGCCAAGATTTTTTGTTTTCAAAAGATAACCAAAAATCCTTATGATGACCATCCAATTCTCACCATTTGAATTGCTAGTAAATCTGCTCATTTTACTAAATACAAATGTTATGTCGAGTCTAGTAAATTGCATTAAATATATTAGACAACCAATTGCACTTGCATATTCCAATTCAGTCATAATTCTTCCATTATTCTTTTGAATTTTGACACTAGGATCAAATGGAGTGTTTACTTCCTTAAACCGTAAGTGTTTGAACTTATCCAATATTTTCTCAATATAATGCGTTTAACTAAGTTCATAATCCCTATTATTTTGCTTTACTTTGATCCCAAAGATAATGTTAACCAATCCAAGATCTTTCACTTGAATGTGGAAGTAAGAAACCTCTTTGTTTCTAAAACTCCATTCATCTCGTTGCTAATGATCAACATGACATCAACATAGAGACAAAAGAATATCACGATGTTTTCACACAAATTTGTGTACAAGCAATTGTGACAAGAATTATGAACAAATCCATTTGAAATGAGTATGAGTTTAAATTTGAATCATGAAGCATTACAATGATTTATACACATTCCGACTTATGAAAAGTTGTCTTTTAACACTGGTATTAGAATATCACCTTATTGTAGCACCTCAAATTTGCACCTACATTTTGTACATACATTTTCATCATTAGTTCATTAACATAATATAGTCCACTGCATAACATTGCATTGTCCATTTGCCCAAGTGCAAGTTCAGCTGACAAGTTAGGTCGAACTGGTCAGGAGATCAGTCAATCAAGTAAGCAAGTGCAATTTTCATTGAGCCAAGGCCCTAGGGTTGGTCCAACATGTTCACATGACCTAGGGGTCCTTTTGAAGTGTTTTGGTCAAGGTTTGATTGCTCAGAAGTCATCAGTCATGGCTCAGTTCACCAGAAACCCTAAAAAGTCAACTGTTGGTCAACTGTGCATTTGATCAGGGATTTGAAGGTGGGAATTGGTTTGAGAGGTCTCATTCATGTCCATATAGGCCTCATATAACATGTCAAACACCATCATTGAAGAATTTGAAGCCAAATCAGAAATTTCCAAAAATAGAAACTGGACCTGTAACTGAAACTTGCCAAAAATAGAAAGTCTTGATCCTCAAACTTACATCATGATACAAGATTCAAATGAATTTTTTCCCAACATGAAAGTTGAGGATCTTGTTCTCCCATTTCCAAAAAGTCCAAGAACTCTCAATTCCCATGTATGGTTGGCAAGTTATGATCAATTCATTTTCAAATATTTTTGAACTTCAAAAGGCCATATCTCTCAAACCATTTGGCCAAATTTGGTGGGGTTTTTTCCAACAAGTCACATTTGACCTCCTCTTTCCAAAAATGTAACCATCATGCACCAAAACATTACAAATCAAAATGACCTTTTTTTTCACTTACATGAATTATTTCAAGTGTGGTACAAAAGTGAATTTTTGAGATAACCATTTCTAATCAATTTGGCCATTCAAACATGTTCTAAAATTGCATTTTGGTCATGTTACAAAGCCCATTTTCGTGCTACAGCCCTTACACCTCACCATTTGGACAAAAGTGGTCAATTAGCAAATTTGATTTTAAAACCAAAATGTGATTAGCACCATGCTTAGCAACCTTAAACAGCAGTACATAAGCTCATTTTCTGCTGATTTGCAACCCTAGCAGCCTCTCATTCTCACAGAATTCTCACTCTCTCAAAATATTCATTCTTGCATTTTTGAAACTTTACTCTGAAAATTGCAAAACACTCGAGCTATCCTTGCTTGCTACATCCTCTACCATCATCTTTGAGCTGATTTCAAGTTTGATTCACCAACTGTAAAGCCTATTTCGTGACTGTTTTCTCCAAGCTTCATTAATGGCAGATTGTGATTGGAGCCAAACCAAGCTTTCTTGAGCCAAGCAAACTTCATCATTCATCATTGGGAGCTTGTTGGAGCAACTGTTTCATCACCAAAGATCCAAACAACAACTGTTTCACTAATTTCTTCAAAATCAAGTAAGAACTCGAATCTCCAATTTCTTGAAACTATGCCATGATTTAGTTAGGTTTTGTTGTGCTGGTCATGTTGGAACTTGAATCACTAAAAATGGTTAACTATTCTGAGAGAAATCTAAGTTTCAAGTTTGTTGTTCATATTTATTTTTACTCGATTCATGATGCTTGGCCTGTTTTAATGAAAATGAGTGATGGATTCATGTTGTTTGATGCTTGCTGAATCGATTGATGTAGTCAATTTGTATTTCTGGGCATTTTAATTTTTCACGATTTGAAGTGATGAAGATGAAGCTCACTGTTCATATGAAAACCTAGTTCATCGTTGCCTTGCCCAGATTTGTCCCCTGTTCACGTTGCATGCTACTGTACGCTCATGCTAGCCAATCAGCTTATTTCATTTGCATGGCCAAAACGCAGTGTTTCGATTAGTGGCATAGGTTATTACAAGTTTGCCACTGCCGTGGCATGTGACCCATTAACTCATGTTGTTTTTCAATGTTATTTCATTTTTGATGCATCAACTTACAAAATTCATAACATCCTCATTTTTAATCCAAAATTAATGGGAATTTTTGCATTGTGTTCATGTGGATCTCTATTATTTTATCATATTTTTTCCTGATTTTTTTGGATAAATGGTTTTCAATTGGTATTAGGGTTTGTGACATGTGACAATATTTTGTACCTTTTACCAATTCATTTGTGAAATAGTGACACTTTATCCTATGGCCTTGAAAATTTTTGTGCACAAACTAGACACATTCATGGTGATTTTGGTATAGAGTTTATGAATTTATCATCTCTGGTTGTTGAGTTATGATTTTTTGAAGAAGGGTGTGACAATTTGTGTCACACCATTGATGTGCAACTTGATGATTTTCAATACCATGCCTCTGGACCTCAAATTGCTTTGAATTTTTGCATGAATGCACTTGAGTATGTATAGTTTACATGTGATTTTTCTTGGAATTATTTGTGGCATTTCCTAATTGTTTGGGATTTTCTCCCCTGTTTAGTCATATGTTGACTTTTTGTGACACATGTTCCCATTTCATTTGTGAAATTCTCATACTTTATTAGATGGACATGAAATTTTACATGTGATTAGTAGACATCTTAAGCTTTGCCATGGTTTTGATCCCATTCATTTCTTATATGCTATCACTGTTTTATGAATTATTCAAGTGGGTGCATGTTTGGTTGACTTCTTTGAGTATGCTTGAACTTGCCTTGCCTTTCTGATTTTCATTGACCAACTTCCTTTGATCCAAATGAGATGAAATTTGATATGCATATCATGTTATGGATTATGTTTGAGCATGAATTATTTGATGATTTTTGGAATTGTTTATGATTGGTTTTGAGTTGAGTCTTGCTGTTGACTTCTATGAGCTTCCATATGCCATGTTTTGACTTCTTTTGCTTATAAAATGATGATGATGAATAATATGATTGTGAAACCAATTGAGTTTGTTTCTTGATTGTTTGAACTTGATTTTGGACACTTGCCACTTGCTGTTTTGACTTTCTTATCTCTTTTTGACCCTAGGCTTGTCCTAGTGGTCTTGTTGCTCATGTTTAAGCTTGTTGTTTCAGGTTAAGCAACAAATGCTTCAAAGAGATTAATACCAGTTGCTTGAGTTTGATGTTTTATCATGGACTAACTTGTGTGTTTTGTAGGTTGTTTAGCTCACTTGCTTTGAGCTTGTGCTTTGCACAACTGATTGACTGTATTATCTGTTTGGTTTATGTTGTTTGTTCTAACTTTGTGTCTGATATACTAACTGTGCTTGACCGATTTCAGGTACTTTAGTTGCTTTTAGTTCCTTGTGAACTTTGCTTTGCTTTGCTTGATAAGCAATTTGCATTGAGGTATAATTCCTTACTCCATGTAGTCTGGAAGACCTGGCCTGTTACTTGGCCAGGCAACTGTCTGAAGTCCTCCTTAAGAGGCAATGCTTGTGTGTGTTTACATTTGTCCCAAGCAGGAAAAGTCCTTTAAATAAGGCAGTTGGTGGATATAAGAGATATGTAGTCTATCTCCCACTATTCTGTGAGTCTTCTCCTTGCTCCCATGACATGGCTGTAGCATTGAGATCCTAACCCAAGATCTATCGAGTCAATAATCTGTGGAGAGAGTTCCTACTTTCTGAACTCCCACACCTTCTGATATTCAAATGTTCTCCCTGACCAGGGATAAGAGCAATGAGGCACACCCCTCATATCCTTTCATCTGCTTCACCTTGGCTCTCAATGTCAAGGTTAAGAGCACCATTAACCCAGTTACAGAGGTTTGTTTGTTGAGGTTGATATGACCCCTCGACTAAAACCTAGCCTTGATTGAGCCCATTGTTTGCATATAGTGTGTGCTACTTGTGCTTGTGTGTTTGTTTGACTTGCTTCCTGTGCAAGTTAGGATTAGTTTGGCTTGCTTCCTGTGCAAGTTAGGTTTAGTTTGGCTTGCTTCCTGTGCAAGTCAGGGTTAGGATAGGCTTGCTTCCTGTGCAAGTTAGCTAGAAACCTTAACTTAGGGATGATTTGCATGATAACATCTAGGCTCTAGTCGTAGTCTCCCTAGTTGTGTCTCCCTCTGTTATCTGGTTAGGCTAGTCTTTCTCCCCTCTGTAGGGGAACTACATCGCCCTGATCCTCGTTCCAGACGAGGTATGTAGGCAGGAGACCGTGCGAGGTCTCTCCGGGCACCTTTTTTCTTTTTGTGTGTGTTGTTTGACGATTGCTAGGCTCGAGTTCCCGACTCCTTAGCAATTTGTTGTCTGTTTGTTCTTGTTGTGTGCTTGGAAGCCGGTATAAGTCCATCGAGTGGCATCTGGGTTCCAGTGTGCGTGTGTTGGTTTGGATGCTGATGTAAGTCCAGTGATTGGCATTCGGGCTCCACGTTTGCCTTTGCCTGTTTTTGTGTGCGTGTCAGCCGAGCTACGAATGCTCTGATTCTCCTTCGTCCAAGGAGATACGTATGTATAGGACGCGATATCCTAGCGAGCATGTGTCGTTTCCCCAGTCCGAACTACTTTGACTCTGATGTCTATGCCTGATAGACTAAGTAGGCCCAGGATGCGATATCCTGCCGAGTCAGTCTTGTTTGTTTTCTTGTGTCTCTTTCAGCCAGTGTGTGTGTGTGTGTGAGCAGCGTTTTTAGCAACCATTTTCCTTCCTATTGTGCGTGGATCCCGTCGAGTACGACAGATGCGTAGGGGTGCTAATACCTTCCCTTCGCATAACCGACTCCCGATCCCATTCTCTTTGGTCGCGAGACCATGTCTTTTCCCAGGTTTACTCTGAGCGTTTCCTTTCCCTCTTTTGGGATAAATAACGCACGGTGGCGGCTCTGTTGTTCTTGTTTTCCCGCCGGTTTTTCGCGTAATGCGACAGCTGGCGACTCTGCTGGGGATACGAAGTTGACCTCTGCTGGTCCATCTTCCCTGAGCGAGTCTCTCCTAGCGCTCTCTAGGTTAGGGCTTTGGTTGCTTTTTGCTGTTATTTATTGCATTCATTGTATATATGTGCATTTATTATTTGCATTTATTGTTTGCATCAATGTTTGCATTCATTCATTATCATCTGTTGTGCTGTCTGTGTTTCTCTGTTTGGGGGTGGGAGTCACTTGAGGTAAAAGGTCCAATACCCAGACCATGAGTGAAATCTAGGATGCTTAGGAATAGAGTGATTCGTGGGAAGCGGGTGGTATTGCGCCACTCAGCGGAACATTGATATCACGAACAGTTCAGACCCTGGTGGGATATTGTCGTTGCATACTTCAGGTGTGTATATGATGATATTCTGCGAAAGGTTATTTATGTTGTGTTTCTCTCGACTTTACCCTGGCCTAGACGACACCCGTGAGTGGGGAGGGAATGATCTTTATTACAGGTACAGATGGTGACTCAGGTGGTGACTAATGGTTCCGTTGATCAGAGTCATATTTATCAGTCGGATTTATGGTCATTTATTGCCGAGACGCCGGAGTGCTGTCCGTGGTATTTATCAGTGGGGATCCGTTTATTTCAGGATTCCACGGGCCGATTCAGAGATCCTATGGTTATCTGCTCAGAGATTGTCTGATGATGATGATGTATCTGTCAGTTCCGTTTATTTCGGAACTCCCTTGAGTTGGATTTGTGGTTACATATTCCCTCAGATGGTTGTGATCAGTTCAGAGATCAGGGCTTCAGTGCAAATGTTCAGATGACTCGGAGGATGGCACAGTGCATCGCATTCATACATCTGCATCATTCCCACTTTGCATTCATCTGCATCAAACCTACGTCTAGCCATATGAGGAGTATTATTGATTGAGAATCTGGTTGAGAGACATCTGAATGTCAAAATGTTATTGGTGAAATATTATCTGTCTCGATGAAACCAGAATCAAAGGACAGAATCTTCCTCATATGGACAGACGTTGCATTCATGCATATTAACCTGTTCGCTGTTTTGCAGGTATCTGTTGCTAACGTGCTTGATTGTTTCAGGAATCATTGCTCGTGCTCGCAGAGTTATACCTTTGCACTCAACCCGACCTCACAGATACTTCACGAGGCGCAACACTCCTCGACTGATGGATCTTCCAAACACAGATATCCTCGAGCTAAAAGACAAGATGACTGAGCTGATCAACATCATGCAAGGCTTTGCAGTTGGTCAGAAGGCTCTAGCGGATAAAGTCGAGAAGCTCGAGCGGGCTTCAGCAGCAAACAGTGGTGTAAACTTGGATGGTGTCTCCAACCAGGGGCTGGGTGGTTCTAGAGATGGTGGAAAGAGAGCAACGGTGGGTATGGTGAATAACGCCGCTGAGGGTTTCGGTGCTGCTGGTGGTCAACCGGGGCAGAATTTGAAGGATAGTCTGTTTCCTCCATTCTTCGGGGTTGAGGATGACAGAGAGGAAGACAGGGAAGCAGACCAGTTCTCGATGCATAATGAACCTTTTGGTCAGTACAGTGCTCCGCCGCAGAACAAAGAGATTCAGCTGCTGGCTGAAAAGATCAGAGCTCTGGAGAGCTATGCCACTCCTGGGGTGGTAAACATGTCAAACATGGGGCTAGTGGAGGGGATTGTGATCTCGCAAAAGTTTAAAGCGCCCGCGTTTGATCGCTATAATGGGAGTTCCTGCCCCGAGACTCATCTGCAGGCTTTTGTCCGCAAGATCTCAGCTTACACCATGGACCAAAAGTTGTGGATGTACTTCTTCCAGGACAGTCTGTCCGGAGGCTCACTGGAGTGGTACACCAAGCTCAAGTCCTCAGATATCAAGAATTGGCAAGATTTGGGGGACGCATTCTTTAAGCAGTATCAGTTCAATGCTGATATGGCCCCGAGTCGTACCCAGCTGCAGGGTATGTCTCAAAAGAATAACGAAGGGTTTAAAGAATACGCTCAGAGGTGGAGGGAGTTGGCTGCCAGAGTGCAACCTCCACTAGTTGACAGAGAAATGTCTGATCTCTTTATGGGGACTTTGCAGGGGGCGTATGCTGAGAGGATGGTTGGTTGTCTGGTGACCAACTTTTCAGATATAGTTGTGGCTGGGGAGAGAATTGAGAGCTGGTTGAAGCTCGGGAAGATTCAGGGTGTAGCTTCGTCGTCTGGGTCAAAGAAGCCCTTTGGGAATGGACAGAGGAAGAAGGAGGGTGATACCAGTGCAGTATACGCACAAAGAGGACCCAGTAGGGATCGTTACTTCCAGCATACTGCTGCGGTAACCATTCCTGCTGAGCATCAGCCTGTACAGCAACAACAACAACAACAACCTCAACAACAAAGACAACCATTTCAGCAGAGGCCTCAGAGGGCTGGTTATCAGGTGTGGGGGAGAGCAGTTGATAGGCAGTTTGACAGGCCGCCTGTGACTTATTCTTTTCTGCTTAAAAAGTTGATGGACTTGGGGCTGGTACAGCTAAGGACTCTGGCACCTTTGAGACCTGATCAAAGGCCAGCCAACTATGATGAAAATGCAAAGTGTGAATTCCATTCGGGTGCTCCTGGACATAATATAGAGAACTGTAAAGCTTTTAAGCACACAGTTCAAGACCTGGTGGATTCGAAAGCTATCAACTTTGCACCATCTCCCAACGTGAATGCTAATCCCATGCCCGCGCATGGTCAAAGGGGGGTGAATGCTATCTCTGAGGAGGGCAGAGTTGGGTTGTCAAGTGTTAATCAGTTGAAGGCTCCTCTGGCTGAGGTCAAGAGGCAGTTGTTAAAGAATGGGGTTTATCCAGGCTGTGATGAGCAATGTGCTGAGTGCGTTGGTGCCCCTGATGGGTGTGAACTCTTAAGGAAGGCTATCCAGAGTTTGATGGACGATGGGAGTATTTTGATTGAGAAGGTTGATATGGGAAAAGAAGAGGTCTCCACCATAACAATTTATTTTGACCCGGTAGATTTGTCTACCCTGGCGGAGGCGGCTCCAGTTACCATCACGGTACCTGGACCCATTCCGTATGACAAAGAGGATGCCGTACCATGGCATTATGGTGGAGAGGTATACTGCAATGGTGAGAGGGTAGAGGATCAGACTGCGGATGAAACCACCGTTTCGAAGGTGGATAATGCCGGTCCTAGCGGTTTCACTCGCAGTGGCAGACTGTTTGCTCCGGATGCCTTAAGGAGAGAAGAAGGAGAAAAAGAGAAAAAAGAAAAGGCCGAGGCTTTAGCCAGGGCAAAAGGGAAAGCAGTGGTGAGTGATAGTACTCCAGTGGTGACACCGGCGCCGCTTGGGTCGGAAGAAAAACTTGATGATGATGTAGAGGAATTCTTGAGAATCATCAAGAAGTCTGAGTATAAATTGGTTGACCATCTGCAGCAGACTCCTTCCAAAATATCCATTTTGTCCTTGCTGTTAAGCTCTGAGGGTCACAGGGAAGCTTTGTTGAAGATTTTGAGGAAAACCTATGTTCCTCAAGAGATTACCATTAACCAGTTGAAGACGGTCGTGTCTAACATGCATGCCAGCCATGGGTTGGGTTTTACAGACATGGACTTGACTGTGGATGGGAGAAATCACAATCGGGCGTTACACATAGCGATGGAATGTAAAGGAGCCGTGCTTTCGCATGTGCTGGTTGATACCGGCTCCTCTTTGAATGTGTTGCCGAAGAAGGCTCTGGCAAAGTTGAATTGTGATGGGCTGATTCTGACTCCGACTGATTTAATAGTGCGGGCATTCGATGGGTCGAAGCGGGCCGTGTTTGGAGAGGTTGAGCTTCCTGTGAAGATATGCCCAGAGGTGTTCAAGTCGACTTTTTACGTCATGGATATCCAGCCGGCATATAGTTGCCTGTTGGGTCGACCATAGATCCATGCTGCTGGCGCAGTGACCTCGACTTTACACCAAAAGTTGAAATACATCTGGGAGGGACAGGTCGTCACTGTCTGCGGAGAGGAGGATATCTTTGTCAGCCACCTGTCCTCATTCAAATATGTGGAGATGGATGGCGAAATCTGGGAGACGCCAAGTCAAGCTTTCGAAATCGTTAAGGTGGAGAATGCTCTGTTTGCCAAAGAGGAGGAGAAACCGTCCATTGCTTCGTACAAACAGGCTGCCGAGGTGGTAAAGAATGGAGAGGCTCATGGTTGGGGCAGGATGATGGATATCTCCGCAAAGAAAGATCGCTTCGGAGTGGGTTACCAGCCGGGCCGAGGCTCAGGACAAGGCAGAGGACGTCGTACGTCAGTAACATTCACAAGCGCCGGAATGCTGGATCCGGATCACATCTGCATGATGAGTGAGGAAGCTGATAGCGACTGCGACATTGACCGGTGGATAAAGCCGTGCGCACCAGGGATGGGAATCCAAAACTGGAAGGCTGAAAAGATCATCCGGGTCACTCTGCTGGAAGAGTAATATTTTTCTTGTTTTGATTTTATGTGCATGAAAGCCATACGTGTTGCCCGACACGTAATGGTTCATTGTAAGGGCCACCTCATGTTTAAATTTGCAAGTTCGCATCGTTAATAAAAGGATGTTTTTCAATTAAAAGCGGTGTTCCCTGTTTTTCATTTATTTTTGCAGTTTAAAAATAAAAATAAAATAAAAATGGCAATGTTTTCATTTTTCTTTTTCAATTTGTCACACACCGGTTCTAAAGCAATGCATGAATCAACATTCATGCAGATGTGATTCTTCTCCGGATCTCATTGATAACAATCCTGTTACACCCTCGTATGACTTCGACAATCCAATCTATCATGCTGAAGAAGAAGGCGAAGAAGATTGTGAACTGCCAGGGGAATTAGCCAGGTTGTTGAAACAAGAGGAGAAGGTGATTCAGCCGCATGAAGAGCAGATTGAGGTTGTGAACTTGGGTACCGACGAGGTCAAAAAAGAAGTGAAAATCGGGGCTGCTTTGGAGGAAAGTGTCAAGAGCAGAATGGTAGCACTGTTGAAAGAGTATGTCGACATCTTTGCCTGGTCTTATCAAGATATGCCAGGGTTGGATACCGATATTGTTGTGCACAAGCTACCGTTGAGAGCAGATTGTCCTCCAGTGAAGCAGAAATTGCGCAGAACTCGACCTGACATGGCGATGAAAATCAAAGAAGAAGTGCAGAAGCAGTGGGATGCTGGTTTCCTTGCTGTCACTAATTATCCGCCGTGGGTTGCAAATATCGTGCCAGTTCCGAAGAAGGATGGGAAGGTGAGAATGTGTGTGGACTACCGAGATCTGAACAGAGCTAGTCCGAAAGATGATTTTCCGCTACCTCACCTCGATGTGTTGGTAGATAATACAGCTCAATTCTCGGTGTTTTCCTTCATGGATGGCTTTTCTGGCTATAATCAAATTAAAATGTCGCCAGATGATATGGAGAAAACAACGTTCATCACACCGTGGGGTACCTTTTGTTACAAGGTGATGCCATTCGGTCTCAAGAACGCCGGTGCTACTTATCAGAGGGCCATGGTGACTTTGTTTCATGATATGATTCATCATGAAATCGAATGCTATGTTGATGACATGATAGCAAAGTCCCAGACAGAAGAGGGGCATTTGGTAGATTTGGCCAAGTTGTTCGACCGGCTGAGACAGTTTAGACTGAGGTTGAATCCGAACAAGTGCACGTTCGGAGTGCGGTCCGGTAAATTGCTGGGGTTTATTGTAAGTGAGAAAGGAATCGAGGTTGATCCTGCAAAAGTAAAAGCAATAAGAGAAATGCCTGAACCGAGAACGGAGAAGGAGGTTCGTGGTTTCTTAGGTAGATTGAACTACATTTCACGGTTCATATCTCATCTAACAGCCACGTGCGAACCGATATTCAAGTTGTTGAAAAAAGATCAGACGGTCAGGTGGAATGATGATTGCCAAGCGGCATTTGAAAAAATAAAAGAATATTTGCAGGAGCCTCCGATTCTGATGCCTCATGTGGAGGGAAGACCGTTAATTCTGTACTTGACGGTCCTTGAGGGGTCTATGGGGTGTGTATTGGGGCAGCATGACGAGTCTGGTCGAAAAGAGCATGCCATATACTACCTTAGCAAAAAGTTTACCGACTGTGAAACAAGATATTCACTGCTCGAGAAAACTTGCTGTGCTTTGGTCTGGGCTGCTCGCCGACTAAGGCAGTACATGCTGGTTCATACCACTTTATTGATTTCCAAGATGGATCCAATCAAGTACATTTTCGAAAAGCCAGCATTGACCGGACGGGTTGCGAGATGGCAAATGATTTTGACAGAATATGATATACAGTATACCTCTCAGAAGGCTATCAAGGGGAGTGTATTGTCTGATTACCTCGCTCAGCAACCCATTGATGATTATCAACCGATGAAGTTTGAATTCCCTGATGAGGACATCATGTTTCTCAAATCGAAAGATTACGAGGAACCAATCCCGGAGGAGGGGCCTGACCCTGAATCCGAATGGATTTTGATGTTTGATGGGGCCGTTAACGTGAATGGAAGCGGCGTTGGTGCTGTTTTGGTTACGCCGAAAGGATCCCACATTCCTTTTGCTGCCCGGCTAACATTTGAGTGCACCAACAACGTGGCTGAATATGAAGCTTGTATATTGGGAATTGAGGAGGCGATTGATTTGAGGATCAAGAACCTTGTCATATATGGAGATTCAGCTCTGGTGATAAATCAGGTTAACGGGAAGTGGTATACGCATCAATCTCATTTAGTGCCGTACCGAGATTATACGAGGAGATTGTTGACGTTTTTCACCAAGGTGAAGATGCATCATGTGCCTAGAGAGGAGAATCCTTTGGCAGATGCTTTGGCTACTCTAGCCGCCTTGATTAAGGTGCAGTGGTGGAATCAGTTCCCCAGTGTTGAGGTTGGACGTTTGGATAGGCCGGCTTATGTGTTTGCTGTTGATACAGCGCCTGATGATGAGAAGCCGTGGTATTACGATATCAAGCGCTATCTGGAGACTCAAGAGTATCCCGAGGGAGCATCTAAAAAGGACCGAAAGACTCTGCGGAGGTTGGTGTAAGACCCCAATTTTGGGCCCTAAGATCCCTCATGGCCCATATCATTCATATCATAACCTCAAGGATCATTGCATGCCTTTGCTTCCCTCCTAGTGGGTAGGTTGCCTTGTGGGTTGTTTCTTGATCACCAGGCATACTGTGCATTTGTATATCTTTGCCTTTCATATGTTTATCATTCAAAAAGTACAAAAATATTGTCAGTCTAACCTTGTTGCTTGCAGTTAAAGTAATCATCAGAAATTAGGTCAAAGTCAGTCATTGATCAGTCAAAGCAATGGATGATGGCCATTCTTGTGGAATTTGGGCATCATGATCAATAATCAAAGGTTCATACATCTTGTGATATCATTTGAAGTCAAGTTCTCAAGGAATTAGGGTTTGGAATTCATCAGAAGTGGTCCAATCATCCAAAACCCTAGAAAAGTCAAACTTGGTCAACTGTGGATTTAATCAATGATTTGATGGATAGAATTGATCTGAAGGAGTTCATTCATGCTTGTATAAGTCTCATATATCATGTTCAACCTCATCATGGAAGAAAATCAAGCTAATCAGAACATTTTCCAGAAATAGAAAGTGGACCTGTAATTTCAACTGCCAAAAATGGAAACTTCTTGATCTTAAACTTACATCATGATACAAGCTTCAAATGAATTTTTGCCCAACATGAAAGTTGAAGATCTTGTCTTCCCATTTTCAAAAAGTCCAAGAACATCAAAATCCCATGTGTGGTTGTCAAGATATGATCAAATCATTTCCACCAATTTTTGAACTTCAACGAGCCATATCTCTCAAACCATAAGGCCAAATTTGGTGGGGTTTTTTCCTACACATCACATTTTTCATCCCCTTTCCAAAAATATAAATTTCATGACCTAAAACCTTACCAATCAAAATGACATTTTTGGACCTTTCTCATTTAAATGCAAAGTTTGACCAAACTTTGACTTTTTGAGTTTTTGACTTTTTCTTGATTTGGTCAATTGGGGAATGTTCCATACATCATTTGTGACTTGTTCCAATCCTTAAACCATCATCATACCACCATTTTCCCATCATTTTGAATCAAAATGCAAATTTGGCAATTTGGCAAAAGAAGCTTCACAAAAGTAAAAATCAGTACAGCATTTCACTTGTACAACCAAAGCAGCAGAAATGCAGTCTGTTTCCAGCCTGTGCCCAGCCCAAATTCGCAGCAAAAACACACCTCCACTTCCACTTTGTCCACAATTAGCAACTTTGCAAATGAAGGCATTTACACTAAGTTAGCTTAGCACATGGTTAAATGATGATTAACAGATGGTATTTAAGGGATTCTTCTGCATTCCCAACCCTAGTTTTGGCAGCCTCCACACAGAAAAATAGAGATACTCTCTTTCTTGCATTTGGGACGATTGGGATTTTCTGTTCAAATCATAAAAGCACACAAGTTCCTCTTGCTTCCTTCATGGTCTGGACAACATCTTGAGCATATTCTCATCATCATTTCTCAACTGAAACGACTGCCCTAGCTCTGCATCTTCAAGGCATCCTGCAATGGCAGAAATCATTTCAAGCTAGCTTGCACATTCTGGAGTGGAAATAGCTTCATCATCCATCAACATAAAGCATAAGAGCCAGCTGTTTGCACTCATATCATCAAAAGCATCACTGTTTCACAACTTGCTTCAAAAACAAGTAAGTTTTCGAGTACCTTCTTTCTCCATGCCATGATATGCTTTAGCTAGTTTGAGTTGTGCTGATTATCATGAATTTTAAATGGTTTGAAACGGTTGATTATGCTGAGAGAAACATGGTTTTCATTTTGCATGCTTGAGGTTGTCTCCAATCGATTTGCTCACATTTGGTTGATTCGAGAAAAACCATTGCTATATTCTTGTTGTTTGTTGTTTGATGATGTTACTAGCATGGTTGATTTTCACTTCTGGACATTTCGAAATTTCCATGTTGAATATTGAATGATGAATGAAAGTGCTGCTGTTATGATTGAGCTGTCCAGAAATCTTCATGCTCATGTTGTTTTGCTGTTATGCTATGAAGAATGTTGATAGCTGCTATGTTATTACATTGTTTTGGTCTGCTATTGAATTTACCAACACCATGTTGCTGTCTTGAACTGGCCCATGAAAATCCATATGATTTGTTGGTCATGCTGATTAAACCTTGCTTGCTAAATCCATGCTGTTGTGTGCTGTTGTCTGCTTTTGTTTGGGTTGCAGCATGAACATCCCCATGAGCATGCTTGTTCCAATGTTGGTTGATGTTCCATGATGATTGTTGTTTTGGCTTGTTGGATTATTGATGCTGTTTTGTTGTTTGGTCATGCCCTGCTGTTGCTTTGGATATGCCCATATGTTTTAAGCTGCCATACTAATTATGCTATGTTGTTGTATGCTTAGTCTGGTTTGGTTCATTGGATGATGAATATGCCCTGCTGTTTTGAACTTGCTCATAAAATCCACATGCTGCTATTTGTTTGCTTGGTCGATTGGTTGATGTTGCTTGATGTTGCCATACCATTACCATGCTGCTGTATGTTCTGTTTGGATGTTAATGCACACATGACACTACCACTGAATGTTCAAACCCTGCTGCAGTTTTGAGGTCCCACGAGCATTGTCTTGTTTCCATGAGCTGAACATGTTAGCCATGATGTTGTTTGTTTGCTTGTTGTTTGGAAATTCAATTGATGATTGATTTTGATGAACACATATGCTGCCATGCTGATTAAACATTGCTGCTGTTTTAATCCCTTGTCCTGCCCAAATCCACATTGAATTGTGCTTGTTGTGTTTGGTTTATTGGCTGTTTTTGGTATTGGCATGATCACTTGTACTGCTATGCTGTATGTTGTGGACTGTTTGCTGTGAGAACCTTGCCAAATGCTCTGCTGTTCAAACCTGACCATGCCTAGAAACCTATGTGAAACATGTTGAATGCTTTTGTTTGTTTACATTGTGAACATCACCAATGTCTTGATTAGTTGTATGTGGTTGAAATCTCAATCGATGGTGATGTTGGTGAACCAAATTTCAGACCTTGCTGCTGCTTCTAAAGCCTTAAGCTGCCATGAAAAACCATATGAATTGTAAACCTTGCCAAATGCTATGCTGATTGTGTGTTTGCTGTTTAGTGATTGAATATGCATGAAGAGCATGAACACATGCTATTATGAGCCTTAGAACTTGCCCAGGATTTTGCATTGAATGTGTAGGGTTTGTGCTGTTTAGGTGTATGAGCATGGTTGCATCATTGCCATATTGTGTTTTGTCTTGCTGTTGGAATTTTGCTGCTGGGTGAACAACATAAGCTTGACCTGTTGCTGCTGCCACCAAACGCATAAACCTCAATCTTTTTCCAGATTCTTGTTGATTGCTGTTGTTTGTTTTTGATCACATGAACCTACTGTGCTATGCTATGCTGCTATATGCGGTTGTTTGTTTTGCTTTAGTTTGGTCGAATGAATATGATGATGATATCATACTGCTGTCTTGCAAAACTTCCTTGTCCAGAATTTGCTCATGATCTTGTTGGGATTGTATACTGTATGAGAAACCTAGTATTGCATGAAAACCCATAAAATTCAAAGTTGATTGACTGCTGTTTGTGTGTTACATGAATCTGCTGTACCAAGGCCATGCTGTTATGTGTTTGTGCTTAAAACCTGTCAGATGATGATGCTTGCTGTTGTTTTGCAACTGTAATTTTTGTCCAGAGAATGCCTATGTTTATGTGTGCTTTGCTGCTGCATATTGTTGCCTGCACCAACACCATGTTGGTTGTGTGTTGGTCGAATTCTATTTTGATGTTGGTAGTGACATGAATATGCTGCTGCTGTTTCGAATTTGCTCATAAAATCTACATGTTTTTGTGTTAGCTGTATTTGGCCGTGAGTGTTTGATTGTTGCATAATGGTGATGACTGTTTGATTGCATGATGAACATAATACTTTGCTGGTTGAACATAAGCTGCCTACATGATGAATGCTATGCTGTTGGAATTGTTGGTCGAAGTTTTGTGTTGCTGTTGAGCTTGGAAATGCCAATGCCATGTTTAGTTGTTGCTGTGCATTTAAGGTGGTTTGAACGATTGTTTGAAGCAAAACCTGTTTTGCTGTTGGCCAAACCCTAGGGTTTATGTCTTAAACCCAGAAATTCATCCATTGGCCAGCTTTACTGTTTTATTGGCTGAGAGCCAATCAAAACATTTCCTTTCCTCCACTCAAAACGCGCAGCTTTGATTAATGAATCCAAAATTACTAGTCTGCCACTGCGTTGACCTTTGTTGACCACTAGTTCATGTTGTTTGTTCATACTTTGTTCAAATATTCATCCAACTTCAACAATTCATTTTAAATTCATTTTAACTCCAAAAATTGTGAGATTTTTTGCATTAAACTCATGAATGTGTCTAGTATTTTATGGTGAATTTTATTTAATTTTTCATGTTCTGGATTTTAAAGGATAATTGATTTTCCAACATGTGTGCATAATTGATACATTGTGCCATTCCTTTTGTGAAATTCTCATGTTATATCCATTGCCTTTGAAATTTTTTGTGGTGAAACTAGACACATTGACCTTCATTTCCATATAGACTTTGTGCATTTATCATTGGTGGATTGGGAGTTATGAATTTTTGAAGTCATGTGTTGCATTTGGTGTCATACCATGATCATGCATTTTCACAAATTTTTGTTCACACACTTCCCTACATCCAAATCACCCCAAATTTTGCATGAATGATCCCTTGTATGTCTAATTGATGTATGAATTTTCTTGGAATTAATCTTGCTGTTTTCCATTTGATTGAGAATTTTCTTCCATATGTGGTCATTTGTTGACTTTTTGTGCTATGCCTTGCCAAATCTTTTGTGAAATTCTCAAATCTTATTGTATGACCATGAAATTTCATATGTGATAACTAGACATCTCAAGCTTTGCAATGGTGTTAATCTCATTCATTTCTCTTCTGTTTTCAAATTGATATGATTTTTTGAAGTTGACCCATGCTTGTTGACTTTCACCATGCTTACTTGAATTTGATTTGACTTCATGATTTTATTTGACTGTCTTCCTCTCATCCAAATGCATTGAAATTTGACATGTATACCATGTTAGATGTTAGGATTGAGTGTGATTTATTTCATAATTTTTGAGATTGTTTGAGTTGACTTTTGAATGAAGTCTTTGCTGTTGACTTTTGTGTGCTTCCCTTGCCATGCTTTGCATTGTTTTGCATATGAAATGACCATGATGCATGATTTGGTTATGAATCCAATTGAGAATGCTTCTTGAATGTTCAAACTTGGTTTGGGTTGATTTTTTCTTGCTGCCTTGACTTTTTTCTTTCATCTTTGACCCTAGGCTAGTCCTAGTGGTCTTCTAAGCTTATGTTGAGTTCATCTGTTTCAGGTTGAGCACTAATGCCTTGAGGATCATTCAAATATTTGTTTGAGTTGAATTATATGATGTGCTAACCTTTGTTTTTGTAGGTGACTCATGTACTTGAGTCTTTGTGCCTAGCACAATTGATCCCTCTGTGGTTGACTTTTGGTTCATTTCTCTTTGATTATTGACTTGTTTACTAATGAGTTTGACTTTTTCAGGTACTTTAGTTGCCTAAGTTCTCTGAACTTGCTTGCTTTGCTTTTTAGCATTTGCTTTGAGGTATAATTACTTCTTCTTCATGTAGTCTGGAGACCCGGTCTGTTATTTGACCGGGCAAACTGTCTGAAGTCCTCCTTAAGAGGCAATGCCTGTGTGTGTTTATATTTGTCCCAAGCAGGAAAAGTCCTCATTTGAGGCAATTGGTGGAAGGTAGGGATAAGCAATCTATCCCCCACTATTCAGTGTGTCCTCTCTTTGCTCCCATTACATGGTTGAAGCAATGAGATAAAAACCCAAGATCTAATTGAGTCAATAATGTGGAGAGAGTTCCTACTTTCTGAACTCCCACACTTTCTTTGATGCTCTCTCTGATTTGAGATAGAAGCAATGAGGCACACCCCTCATCTCCTTTTCATCTGCTTCACCTGAGCCCCCTCAATGGCCAGGTTAAGAGCGACCTTTACCCATTACAGTGGACTTTTAAAGTCAAACCCTCTTGTGTGAGCCCCCATTGTTTGGCTATAGAGTGTGCTGTTTGATATTCATTGATTGTTTGATTGCTTCATGTGCACTTGCTTGCCTATATGCTATGCATTTATCATCATCATCAATTGCCATTAATGCATGATCATCTCATTTATCTTTGTGATGCTATCATTGTTGTCTGCCCATGGAGGACAATTGTAAGTCCATTGCTTTGGCATTTACTCCTGTGATATGGAAGGATAGAGTGTAAGACCTCATTGGTCACTCATATCTCCTGTTTATCTGTTTGTATGTGAGGATACAGTTATAAGTCCCTGTAAGTTGGCATCTGTTATCCTGTGATCATAATTTGATCTGTTTGATTTGTATGTGAGGTTGCAGTTATAAGTCCCTGTAAGTTGGCATCTGCTTCCCTGTGATCATAGTTTGTTCATCTGTTTGTATGAGAGGTTGCAATTATAAGTCCCTGTAAGTTGGCATTTGCATTCCTGTGATCATATTGTCGCTTTTGTTCTTGTATGTGAGGATCCATTGTAAGTCCCTGTGATGTGGCATTGGATTTCCTAGGACCATACTGTGGGGTTAACCTAAGTCCAGATAGATTGGCAGTTGACTTCCATGTTTCATCTTTGTTTTTCTTTTGAGGAGATTGGTGTAAGTCCATTGAGTGGCATCTGATATCCTGTTCTGTTTTAGGAGACTGGTGTAAATCCATCTATTGGTATCCGGTATCCGCTTTTTATTTCTTTGCCTGTGGAGATTAGTGTAAGACCATTGAGTGGCTTCTGATATCCCGTTTTGTTTTAGGAGATTGGTATAAGCCCATTGATTGGCATCCGATATCCACTTTTGCTTGCTTTGCTTGTTTGTTATTATTAATTGCTATTCCAAAGGACACACTTGAATCATTTCCCATATGATCTCAAGAAGTGAACCTTCTAAGAAGTCTTACAATCCATCTTCATCCATTCATCATTCATTACGTCTTAGAACCTTTTCACACATTTACCTTTCAAATTTGACATAAGTGTTGTGCAAACATCTTCATGTTTTCTAACTAAAAACCTGGACTCAAATCCTTGACCTTTTTCCAAATTCCATTTCATAATACTTATTTGAATTGATCTTAATCATACTTTGACACCATTTTCATAATCCTAATCAGTAACTTCACTCATTCACTTGTTTTGGCTTTGTCCATTAATGTTTTCATACATGAGCTACAGGTTTGATTTATCTTAGTGGTTGATGTCAATCTCACCTTCTGTCTTTAGTGATTGAATTGTAAGTCTTCCTTGCCTATTATAGGGTTAACCCCTCCCTGGCAAGTTGAAGCTGTTCTCACATGGTGGACGTTGTTGTTTGTATAAGGTTGAGTTTTCTCCCGTGGATAACGTAAGACCTAGGGTTTGTGTTTAAAACTGAATCCACCAACTTTTGGAAATCTTTTAGCCGAACTACGGCGTTCTGATCCTTACCTTTGATGGAAGGTACGTAGGCAACGGGTTCATCCGTTCGAACCCAATAATCCAATAACAATAAACTTGTATATTCTTTTCTCACCATCCCAATCATGTTTGCACAATCTTTATGTCATAACAAATAACAATATTTTACAACAAGTGTGAAAAGGGCTCCCTAGGAGTACCTAGGACGTAGTGGGTGCCTAACACCTTCCCATTGCGTAATTTACCCCTTACCCAGACTCTCTGATCTTTTTATTAGTTTTCTACGTGTAAAACTTCTTAGGCTTTTGTTCGCTTTTTAGCCAATCCTTTGGATAAATAAAAGTGCGGTGGCGACTCGAAATTTCAATGTATCTCTAGCTTATGATTTAATCGATAGATCATATAGCGACGAATACACCGTCACAGAAAAGTGGCGACTCTGCTGGGGAATCTCACCAGAATCTCTGGTTGTAGTGCCTACTTTTCACCCTTGTTGTGCTATATTATTATTGTTTATCTGACATATTTTTGTACAATTTGGGATGAATGTATTGATTGTAATGTGTGAATTGCTTGATATACATTTGCTGTTTGCTTTGGTGATCTGTGAGATGAGTTCTATACCCGAACTCGAGTGCTCTCTAGGATAGGAGAATGGCATAGTCTTGTTGACTGGTGTGGAGTAGTCCTTAGCCAGTTGACTTGCGAGTCCATTCACTTGGTGGAGGTCATGTTGAACTAATAATGTCACACAAGTTATTTGTGGTTAGGCATTATTCTTTCAATCATGTTCCGCAGAAGCCAAGGACCTTAGTTTACCAAACCCATCTTGGCCTATTTTTAGGACCGTAGTGCGGAGGTCGTTCAGATGTCAGTTCTGATACGATTGTTACGCGATACTACACTCATAAGAGTTTCTCTTGAGAATATTCTTGGAATACGAGTATTCGTTCCTCCGATAATATTCGAAAGATGGAACGATGATTATGGGAACCTCTGATAGAACATGTCCGGCAGGTTTAAACCCTAGTACACTCCCTTTGGGTGGTTCTTAACCGAGACTCCATGCTCGTGACTCTCAACAAACCCGTGATTCGTGGTTGAGTCGTTCAAACATTGTTAATATCAATGGATCCCGGATCAGGCGTAAAACCTAAAATCCACCAAAGCGGCTGGTTGATATTAAGAATGTTAGAGCCGGTTCATGTACCGTTAATATCAATGGAACTTGGGTGTCGATAAGGTGAAAACCTAAATCCACCAAAATGGATGATTGATATTAGGGATACAATGAGCTTTCCCACGACCTTTGTGTGGTGTGCTTTGCTTGATCCTTGAGTGTGTTTGTTGCATTCATACATTCACGCATTCATCCGCATTCATGTCATCAAAAGAGAAATTTTCAAGGAACTTAAAGGGTTATTTGCAAAATTTTCAGACATGGAAAGACCGAAAAGGCATACAAAGAAGTACAGCTTTAAGCAGCCTGATGTAAAAGAGTTAAGGAATCTGACATCATATGTACTAGATCCCTTGGGTTTCAAGGCTCGCTATGGGAAGCTTCTGCCGTTGCTGACTACTCAAGTGGATGAGGGATTGATGAGCACTCTCGCTCAGTTCTATGATCCGCTCTATCATTGCTTCTTATTTCCGGACTTCCAGTTGTTGCCGACCTTGGAAGAATACTCTCACCTTATTGGGATTCCGATTCTGGATCAAGTGCCGTTCAGTGGCTTAGAGAGTATTCTATCTGCTCGAGAGATTTCCAGTCTGTTGCACATAGATGAAGATCTGATTAGAGCTAATCTGACTACCAAAGGCGGAATTCAGGGTTTTCCTTCCGAGTTCCTTATTGCCCAAGCTACCTTCTATGGGAAGGCCATGAGTGAGGATGCCTTTGAGGCTCTATTTGTACTGCTCATCTATGGATTGGTGCTATTTCCCAACTTCGACAAGTTCGTGGACATGAATGCCATTAGGATCTTTTCCGTCCTTAATCCAGTTCCGACCTTGTTGGGTGATGCATATGTCTCTTTGCACCTGAGGAATATGAAGAATGGAGGAGTTATTGTCTGCTGTCTACCCCTGCTGTACAAGTGGTTTATTTCGCACTTGCCGCAGACAGTTGCTTTCAAGGAGAACAAGGGATGTCTACGGTGGTCTCAGAGACTCATGTCTCTCACCAATGATGATATCACCTGGTATGATCGCGTGTATGATACCGTCCAGATCATTAATTCTTGTGGGGAATTCCCCAACGTGCCTCTTCTTGGTACATGTGGTGGGATTACCTACAACCCTACGCTTGCACGTCGTCAGCTTGGGTTCCCCCTAAAGGATAAACCCCATAACATTCTGTTAGAAGGTGTGTTCTTTCAGGAGGGTAAAGATCCCCAAGGCCTGAAAGCCAGATTTGTCCGCGCTTGGCGCAATATTCGCATAAAGAGTAGGAATGAATTGGGTCCGAAGAACTGCATTGCTTTGGAGCCCTATACCTCTTGGGTCAGACAGAGGGCTGCTACCTACCTGATGCCATATGATCATCCAAGACCTACACTGTTGGATGCGGCTGGGCCTTCAACCCTCCCTACCCAACGTGTAGAGGAGTTGAGAGAAGAAGACCTTTCGCGTGCCTGGATCCGCGAGAGAGAGGAATTGCTGCAGCAGCTCAAGGAGAAAGATGATATGATTGAATTTCTCGAGCACCGAGTGATCGATGATCCGAATGACACTTGGACTTCTCTGCTTCCTCAGTCATCCAAATTCTGGAAAAGGAAGTATGATCAACTTGCAAAGGAGAAAGCTGATATGGAGGCTGCCTATGAGAGAGAGATCAAGAAGTTGTGCACTTCTCGTCTTCCAGCATCCCGAGCTGTTAGGGATCCATAGGATGTCATTTACCTTTTCTCCTTGTAATATTTAAAAGAATGCTGTACTTCTTTGTCTTAATATTTTGAATGAAATATTTTCCATGAGCAATTAAAATGTTTAAATATTCGAAATATTGCAAATGTACCCTAAGGGTTCCTTGAAAATCAAAGCATTTGCACAAGCATTTCATGCATCATTCTTACATAAACAGGTACCCATTTTTCTGGTCTTCCGGTTCTAACCATCTGCTCTTCATTTATTTTGAAGACAAGCTGACTCACCGGTATTATACGAGGGTCAACTCTGCAAGGATTATGGAGCAGTTGGAACAAGAGAACCAGACTCTGAGGGATGAAGTCGCCAGACTTGGCGCTCTGATGGAGCAACTTCTTGCTGCCCAGAATCAGCCTGCTCCTCAGCCAGCAACTCCGGTTCAGCGGACTGTTATTTCTGAGATAGCTACATCAACGGTGCCTGTCAGTGCCCAGCAGCCAAATGCCATGCCTCCCGGTTTTCCTTGGGGGATGCCTCCTGGCTTCATGCCTGATCTGCCAGCTCCAACATTTGCTCAAATGCCGGCATCTAGCCCGGTCCCTATTCCCGTTCCTCCTGTCGTGCATACCATGCCTAGGGTAGACGACACCATTTATCACTCTGAAGCGTCTGAGGGCTCAGATGTTCATGAGAAAATGGATGCTATGAACGACCAATTCCTCGAGCTGAGAAAGGAATTGAGGACTCTCAGAGGCAAAGATCTCTTCGGCAAGTCAGCAGCCGAACTTTGTCTAGTTCCCGGTGTTAAGATACCTGTTAAATTCAAGGTCCCAGACTTTGAAAAATATAGAGGGAACACTTGTCCTTTGGCACACTTGGTTATGTATGCCAGAAAGATGTCCACGCAGACAGACAACGATCAACTCTTGATCCACTACTTTCAAGACAGCTTGTCTGGTGCTGCTCTCCGTTGGTACATGATTCTGGACAGTGCCAACATCCGCTCTTTCAATGACCTTGGCGAAGCTTTCGTCAAGCAATACAAATACAACGTTGACATGGCGCCTGACAGAGATCAACTCAGGTCTATGTCACAAAAGGACAAGGAATCGTTCAAGGAGTACGCCCAGAGATGGCGTGAGCTGGCAGCTCAAATCACTCCACCATTAGAAGAGAAAGAGATGACCAAGATCTTTCTGAAGACTCTTGGGTCATTCTATTATGAGAGAATGGTGGCCAGCGCTCCCTCTGATTTCACCGAGATGGTGAACATGGGGATGCGTCTGGAAGAAGGTGTCCGTGAAGGACGGTTAGCAAAAGATGATGGTTCTTCCTCTAAACGATATGGAGCGTTTAAGAGGAAAGAAGGTGAAGCGCATGCTGTGCAGTCTCAGCCAAAGCATCGAAGACCCTCTGTTCAGAGGAAGCCTGCACATCGTGCCGGACATCAGCATCAGGTGGCTAGTGTAGCGCCTGTATTCAAGGACAATGCTCCTCAACGTCAGCAATATCAACCTCAACAGTATCAGCATCAACAACAATATCAGCAACCACAGTATCAACAACAATCTCGTCCACAGCAACAGGCTTACCAGCCTCGTGGGAATACGAGTAATCAAGCAAACACAGGTTATGAAAGGAAGAAGATCAGCTTTGATCCGATTCCTATGTCGTATACGGAGTTATATCCCTCTCTGATAGAGCGGAAGTTGGTTTCTCCAAGAGATCCTCCGGCTATACCGGCCAACCCTCAGTGGTGGTATAAGCCTGACCAGCATTGCGTCTATCACTCTGGCGCTCCGGGCCATGACATTGAAAATTGCCTCCAGCTGAAGACTAAGGTTCAAGACCTTATGAGAAGCGGAATTCTGAGTTTTGAAGACTCCAACCCAAATGTCACCAGGAACCCATTGCCTTCGCATGGGAAATCTGTGAATATGATCCAGGAGGACCTTGGGAAGTACAAGGTTAAATACGTCAGTTATATCCGGCAATCGTTGGTTGATTTACATAAGATGCTGTGTCAGCACAGTTATTTGGAGCATAACCACGATAAGTGCCGTGTCTGTTCTGTTAACCGCTTGGGTTGTGATCAGGTTCGCCGAGAGCTTCAGAAGATGTTGAATGAAGGTACCATTGAGATTCTCCAGAATCGCAATGTGGATGTAGTTGAGCCCGAAGTGAGTGTCATCTCCCCGGTGTTCAAGTTGCCTGAGCCCGTTGTTATTCGCTACAATAGCAACAAGCCTAAGGCTTCACCTGCTTTGATTATCAAGCCAGCCGGCCCGGTGCCCTATTCATCTGATCGAGCTGTGCCTTTCAGATATAGTCCTGTTGCTGTCCAGGATGGGGTTGAAGTACCTTTGCCTTCCACTTCCGTGACCACTATCGCTGATGTTAGTGGATTGACCCGCAGTGGTCGTGTCTTTTCTGCGCCTGCTAAGGCTGTTGCTTCTGAATCTGTTGAGCGTCCTGTGGGGACTGCTGTGAATGTTCAGAATCCGGCACTTGATGTTGCCAAACCCTCCTCGTTTGTACAAAAGACTCCTGTTTCTTCAGATGGCCCGAGTGGCATTGTTGATGAAGAATCTGATGAGATGCTGAGGCTCATCAGAAAGAGCGAGTATAATATTGTAGACCAGCTTCTACACACGCCCTCCAAGATTTCTATTCTTTCTCTATTGCTGAATTCAGAACCCCATAGGGAGTCTCTGCAGAAAGTCTTGGACCTGGCGTACGTTGATCATGACGTCACCCTGGAACAATTTGATAGCATTGTTGCAAACATCACCGCTTGCAACACTTTGAGCTTTTGTGACGCTGATCTCCCTGAGGAAGGAAGAGACCACAACATGGCTTTACATATATCTATGAATTGCAAATCTGATGCAATGTCCAATGTGTTGGTGGACACTGGATCGTCTCTGAATGTGTTGCCAAAATCCACACTCTCTCGTCTGTCATATCAAGGTCCTCCTATGAGGCAGAGTGGGGTTGTCGTAAAAGCTTTTGATGGGTCGCGTAAGACCGTGATTGGGGAAGTTGACCTCCCAATCAAGATTGGACCAAGTGATTTCCAGATCACTTTTCAAGTAATGGATATCCACCCATCATACAGCTGTCTCTTGGGCAGACCATGGATTCACGAGGCTGGCGCCGTGACATCCACCCTACACCAAAAGCTGAAGTTTGTCAAAAATAAGAAATTGGTTGTAGTAGGGGGAGAAAAGGCTCTCCTGGTCAGTAATTTGTCTTCTTTCTCGTACATTGATGCAGAGGATGAAGTTGGAACTCAGTTCCAAGCTTTATCTATTGATAAACCAATCGAGAAGAAGTCTCCTTCATTCACTTCCTACCGTGATGCAAAGCTGGCCATTGAATGTGGTGCAGTTGCTGGATTAGGGAAAGTGCTTGAACTTGAAGATAATCGATCCCGGGCTGGCATTGGCTATGGTTCTGGGGCATTCAATGAGCAAGGTCTGTTCACCAGTGGAGGATTCATCCATGCTGATCAACCTGCAGAAGGGGAAGCTGCTGCTATCATCGAAGAAGAAGATGCAGAAGACTTGAACAATTTTGTTATTCCTGGTGGTGTCTGCCACAATTGGGTCGCTGTGGATGTTCCTACAGTTATCCATAGATCAGAGTAATTGTTCATTTTGTTTAAAACCCTTCTCCCATGCCAAAAGGAGAAGTGATGACATTGTTGGCAAAGCATATATACAATGATGTTTTCATTCAATTTTTGCATTGTCAAAACATTTGTTTTTCCTTTGTTTTCACTTTTTGCTTTTCTTTATGAAATCAGTGATCACAAAAAACCATAAAAACAAAAATAAAAGCTGTAAAAGCAACATTTTTTCATCTGCATAATGATTTGCTTGTTTAAATGCTGAATTTTTCTTAACCAAAATCATTATGCAGGTTGGTACTAAAACCCATTGAACATAATGATCCAACGCCATCTCCCAACTTTGAATTCCCTGTATTTGAGGCAGAAGAAGATGACGTTGAAGAGATTCCTGATGAGATCACCCGTCTCCTTGAACACGAAGAGAAGATCATTCAGCCGCATCTCGAAGACTTGGAAACAGTCAACTTGGGATCTGAAGATTGTGAGCGCCTGGTGAAGATTGTGGCACTTCTTGAAGGGTCTGTTAAAGAAGATTTGATCAGCTTGCTACGAGAATATTCAGATATCTTTGCTTGGTCCTATGAAGATATGCCGGGTTTAGATACAGATATTGTGCAACATTTCCTGCCTTTGAAGCCTGAGTGCGTGCCTGTGAAGCAGAAGCTCAGAAGAACTCATCCAGATATGGCAGTGAAAATCAAAGAGGAAGTTCAGAAGCAAATTGATGCGGGGTTTCTGGTGACTTCAACATATCCTCTATGGGTGGCCAATATTGTGCCTGTTCCTAAGAAGGACGGAAAAGTCCGTATGTGCGTTGATTATAGAGATTTGAATAAAGCTAGTCCAAAAGACGATTTTCCTCTACCACACATCGACATGTTGGTAGACAATACAGCTAAATTCAAAGTCTTTTCCTTTATGGACGGATTTTCCGGATATAATCAAATCAAGATGGCACCAGAGGATATGGAGAAGACAACATTCATTACACCTTGGGGAACATTCTGTTATCGAGTGATGCCCTTCGGTTTGAAGAACGCCGGAGCCACGTATCAACGAGCTATGACTACCTTGTTTCACGACATGATGCACAAGGAGATAGAAGTCTATGTTGATGATATGATTGCTAAGTCCCGAACGGAAGTTGAGCATATTGAGCATTTGTTGAAGCTTTTCCAGCGTTTGAGGAAGTTCAAACTTCGTCTGAATCCGAACAAATGTACCTTTGGAGTCCGTTCCGGCAAGTTGTTGGGTTTTGTGGTAAGTGAAAGAGGTATTGAGGTTGATCCTGCAAAGGTCAAAGCAATACAAGAGATGCCCGCACCCAAAACTGAGAAGCAAGTCCGAGGTTTTCTTGGCCGCTTGAACTACATTTCCAGATTTATATCCCACATGACTGCCACATGTGCGCCGATATTCAAGCTCCTCCGGAAAGATCAGTCTCATGATTGGACCGAGGATTGCCAGAAAGCTTTCGACAGTATCAAGGATTATCTGTCTGAACCTCCGATTTTGTCTCCGCCAGTAGAAGGAAGACCTCTGATTATGTACTTAACAGTTCTTGAAGACTCGATGGGTTGTGTACTCGGTCAACAAGATGAATCAGGGAAGAAGGAGTTTGCTATCTACTACCTCAGTAAGAAGTTTACTGATTGTGAGTCTCGATACTCTATGCTTGAGAAGACGTGCTGTGCTTTAGCTTGGGCAGCTAAGCGTTTGCGCCAGTACATGATTAATCATACAACTTGGTTGATATCCAGAATGGATCCAATTAAGTATATATTCGAGAAGCCTGCTTTAACTGGGAGGATTGCCCGTTGGCAGATGTTGTTATCTGAGTATGATATTGAGTATCGAGCTCAGAAAGCTATCAAAGGTAGTATCTTGGCTGACCATCTAGCGCACCAGCCAATTGAAGATCATCAGTCTGTTCAGTATGACTTCCCTGACGAGGAAATTCTGTATTTGAAGATGAAAGATTGCGATGAGCCTACACTTGATGAAGGTCCAGAACCTGGTTCCAGATGGACGATGGTGTTTGATGGCGCTGTTAATCAATATGGAAATGGAATTGGGGCAGTAATTGTTAATCCCCAGGGTTCGCACATTCCATTTACAGCAAGGCTAACTTTCAAATGCACGAATAATATGGCGGAGTATGAAGCCTGTATTATGGGACTTGAAGAATGCATTGACTTAAGAATCAAGTATCTTGATGTCTATGGTGATTCAGCTTTGGTTGTCAATCAGATCAAAGGTGAATGGGAGACAAATCAACCAAGTCTCATCCCATACAGAGATTATGCAAGAAGAATTTCAACTTTCTTCACAGAAGTTGAATTTTATCATATTCCTCGAGAGGATAATCGGATGGCAGATGCCCTTGCAACGCTTGCTTCCATGATTGTTGTCAGATGGTGGAATGATGTTCCCAACATTACTGTGATGCGCTTGGACAGACCAGCTCACATATTTGCAATTGAAGACGTGAAAGATGACAAGCCTTGGTATTTTAATATCAAGAATTTCCTCCAGAACCAGGTCTACCCGCCTGGGGCATCTGTGAAAGATAGGAAAACTTTGAGAAGGTTGTCAGGTAGTTTCTACCTCAGCGGTGAAGTGCTGTACAAGAGAAATTTTGATATGGTTTTGCTCAGATGCGTGGATAGACACGAAGCAAACCTATTAATGACTGAGGTCCATGAGGGTTCATTTGGTACTCATTCCAATGGATATGCCATGGCTAAGAAGATGTTGAGAGCAGGCTACTATTGGCTGACAATGGAGTCTGACTGTTGCAAGTATGTGAAGAAATGTCACAAGTGTCAAATTTATGCGGATAAGATTCATATTCCTCCGACACTCCTGAATGTGATTTCATCACCATGGCCTTTCTCTATGTGGGGAATCGACATGATCGGTATGATTGAGCCGAAAGCGTCCAACGGACATCGGTTTATTCTCGTAGCAATTGATTACTTCACCAAATGGGTTGAAGCCGCTTCGTACGCGAATGTAACCAGACAGGTGGTTGTGAAGTTTATCAAGAACCAGTTGATTTGCCGTTATGGTGTGCCAGAGAGGATCATTACTGATAATGGATCTAATCTGAATAACAAGATGATGGATAAGTTGTGCGCTGAATTTAAGATTGCACACCATAACTCCTCTCCTTACAGACCTAAGATGAATGGGGCTGTTGAAGCTGCTAACAAGAATATCAAGAGAATTATCCAGAAGATGACTGTTACGTACAAAGATTGGCATGAGATGCTGCCATTTGCTTTGCATGGATATCGTACGTCTGTACGCACTTCAACAGGGGCAACCCCTTTCTCTCTTGTTTATGGCATGGAAGCCGTTCTCCCAGTAGAGGTGGAGATCCCATCAATGCGAGTCTTGATGGAAGCCAAGTTGACTGATGCTGAATGGATTCAGAGTCGTTATGACCAACTGAATTTGATTGAAGAGAAAAGATTAACTGCCATGTGCCATGGTCAGTTGTATCAGCAGAGAATGAAGAAAGCATTCGACAAGAAGGTCAAGCCTCGTGTGTTCCGAGAAGGTGACCTCGTGCTCAAGAAAGTTTTGTCTTTCGCGCCCGATTCCAGGGGCAAGTGGACTCCAAACTACGAGGGTCCATATGTTGTTAAGAGAGCCTTTTCAGGCGGAGCTTTGATGCTTACAACAATGGATGGGGAGGATTTCACTCGTCCTGTGAATTCAGATGCAGTTAAGAGATACTTTGCCTAGAAAAAAAAGTATATGCAAATGAAAAAAAAAAAAAAAAAAAAAAAGAAAAAAAAAAAAAAAAGAAGAATAAAAAAACAGAATAGCTCGCTAAGTTGAAAACCCGAAAGGGCGGCTTAGGCAAAAATGAGCGTCTCGGTGGAGAACCCGCAAGGGTAATTCAGGCAAAAATTAGAGACTTAAAAAAAATAAAGATATATTTGCATCCCGCTAGATTGAGTACCTCACTCTGGGGCAATCTAGGCAAAAATTAGGGATTTGGCAAGTAACTGCATCCTGACAAGACTTTCTGGTTCATTAGTCGTCATTTCGTCAGAAGATTCTCGATTCGTCGTCAACTGAAGCTTCGGATACATCGAGATTCAAATTGGTAGAGAAAGGATCATTATGTTCAATGTAGCCCTCTTCCAATACATATCACTGATTTCAAATTTGTACAGATCTATGGAGTCTTGCCATTTGCAGACTACCATTCCATCAAATCAATTTGAGCTTTTTATCCAATTTATTTGCACTCTTATTTGTTTCAATTCAACAAATGTTTTGCATGTTTTAAATTGATAAAATGTCATTGTTTTAAACAAATCAAATTTTTTCAAAATTGTTGTTTTATACAAAGTGAACATTCACAAGATTGAAAGGATACTCAAGAATATCTCAGTGCTCTCCCGAGGGTGGCATGATTCCCAACAGGTAAGACATTCGTTCATATTCCTGGTTTGGTGGTATCCTCTTTCTTCAGACCTCTGTTGAGGTTGGTTCCTCAAGCAGAGTTGTTGTTGGGGTTGTTCCCCAGTACAGTCGCAAGTGTTGTGTTGTCGAAGACTTCGTTTTCTCCAGCAGCAGTTCCCCTAGCATGGGTGTTTTCTTGAGAAGTTTCGGCGGTTGATGGTCTGTCATCTTGGTGCCCCGTCACTCTCTCCAGTGGGTCATATGCCCCAGACTTTATTTGTCTCCTCAGCAGTCATGAGTATAACTGATTGACCGATACTCCCCTCGGAGTCGCGAGTAGAGCTGTTGTTAATATCCCCACCAGGGTTGCAAGTGGAGTTGTTACCGCTTTTCCCCGTGCAGTGTGCCAGCAGGATCTGTCTGTTTCCTCAGCACATTTGTTTTCTTTTGAAGACTCGGTAAGTCAGTGGTTTGATACCCGGTACTTTACCTCTCCCCGGCGGAGTCGTCTGCGGAATTGTTGCTATCTCTCCATCGAAGTTATTCTCTTCAGCAGAACAGGATTTATTTTCCTACTCGATGTTTGATTGGGTTGGTATCTCAGTATATTTCAACCATCTTTTCCTCAGCATAGTCTGCAGAGTGTTTGTTGCGGCAGTTTCGCCTGTTGAACACTCCTTCAATCCCGATATGGTCGGATGATGGCTTTTGCCTCCAGTGAACGGATTTATTTCCTGACTGTTTGTGATCCCCAGTAGAGTGGCTTATATTGCAGAATCTACTTGTTGTGATCAATTTGCGGTGTATATTCTCCCCAAGTGGAGTGGTTCGTTGCAGAATCTACTTGTGTGATCTGTCCTCCCTCAGTGGTTTGTTCCCAAGAGAGTAGCCGACAGTTTTCCCCAGTAGAGTTGCTTATACAGTTAGATTCTATTTGGATGATATCATTCTCCCTCAGTGGATTGTTTCCCAGCGGAGTTATGTGGAGTTGCTTCTACAGCAGTTTGTGCTTATGCATTTGTTGTTTCTCAGTCGACACTGGGATCCCCTGCAGATATACTTTGGGATTTCTCTTGTTCCCCTACAGATTTGTCTTGGTGGCTGTCTTGCCCGTTGTGACTTTCCGTACCCTGTTCTGGGTTGTCCCCAGATATTTTCTGATTCTCTGCTTCTCCAGCAGTACCTGCAGATCTTTGCTCTTCAGCATGTAGATCTCCGCGAATTGGCTCTCCAGCTGGTTTTTCCCCTGGAAGTATAATACCGGACGTTTGGTTCCTGAACCTGTTTGTGTTAGAACTGTCTGTTTTGTCAGCATTCATCAAACATAAATCACGCATATTCGTGCATATCATAAAACATTCAGATATTCATGTTGCATTTCTTGCCATGTATCCTTTGTTTGTCGTGTCTCCTGCTATGGTGATACAGATCTTCTTTATAGATCTCCCCAAGCAGATGTCGGGTGTTTTAAAATCTCTCCATATAGAGTCAACCCCATAAGCAGAAAAAATGTTGTCTTTCCTCCTGCAGTTCCCCACTGAGATATATCCTCGTGGATGACGGTTTCTTCCGTTCCCTCCCAACACATATATTGGGATGGATGTTTCCTATTTGAGTTACATCCTCATTAGGGCGTGTCTTTATTCAGTCTGTCTTTTCGGATCATTCCCGAATTGGCTATTTGTCAGATATCTTGTACTTCCCGGTGGGTTGTTCCCCAGCGGAATGTTTTTTGGGCCTCTGCCTACAAACCGGTAGTTGTAAGTCCTATCTTTCCTGGCTTTCTTGACAGAATTTGTGGTTATACACCTTTTATTCTCCAGCCAGAGTTTTTGGTTTTCTACCTACTACCCGGTAGTTGTAAATCCTATTTTCCTGCTCTTCAGCAGTTTGTGGTTTGTTATAAACCCTATTTTGGTTTCCCGTGCGGATTTGTGATTTGTTCTATCCCCACGCGGAGTTGTTTGGTCTTCTACCCCGTATTCGGTAGATGTAAACCCTAATGTTTGTGGTTATCTCCATCTAGTATTTGATGTTGATTTTCCTTTGCTTGTATAAGTTGCTCAGATCAGCACTTATACCCCTAGCAAGTCTTTTGCGGATAATTGCCGTATGCTAGCAATTTTATCCCCAGTGGGTCTTTTCACCGTATGCTAGTGATTTGTTCCCCGGATCATTGGTTGTATACCAATGCATCCCCAGCTAGTCTTCTGTCGATGATTGCCGGATGCTTGCAATTTATCCTCAGCAGTTCGCCTTTCATTTACCCTTTTGTCGGTAATGTCTGTTGCTCCTTTTGATTGGTCATCATTATATACCTATTCTGGTATCTCGATGCCTTTCTTTTCGGATTTTTATCCTTAAACAACCCAGTAACCGGTTCAGGATAATCTTCCTTTGTGAGTATTCTATTCACGTTTTGACGGCTATGAATAATATATCTCATGCGCTCTTTAGTTGGAATCCTTTGTTGATTTTCCCCAACTGAGCAAGATTCGTATTCTTTGTAGAATCGAATAGCCATCCTTTAACCAATTCGTGTTTTGGATGATGAGTGTTTTGGAACACACACCAATTCACGTTTTTTGTCCATCCTTTAAACAAGTCTGCTTTTCTAGCTTTCTTCAGGGTGATGAGTGTCTTGGAACACAAACCAATTCACGATTTCGGATCTTTATCCTTAAACAACCCAGTAACCGGTTCAGGATAATTTTCCTTTCGAGTATATTATTCACGGTCTGCCGGTAATGAATAATATGTCTCATCTGAGTATTCTATCCACGTTCTGACGGCTATGGATATTATATCTCGTTCACTCTTTGGTTGGAATCTTCTGTTGTTTTCCCCTCGGAGTAAAATTCATTTTCCTTATGGAATTGAATATCCATCCTATAAACAAGTCTGCTTTTCTAGCTTTCTTTCGGATGATGAGTGTTTTGGAACACACACCAATTCACGTTTTTTGTCCATCCTTTAAACAAGTTTGCTTTCGCTCTCTTCAGGATGATGAGTGTTTTGGAACACACACCAATTCACGTCTTCGGATCTTATCCTATAAACAACCCAGTAACCGGTTCAGGATAATTTTCCTTTCGAGTTTATTATTCACGTTTTGACGGCTATGAATAATATGTCTCATGCGCTCTTTGGTTGGAATCTTTTGATTGTTTTCCCCTCAGAGTAAGATTCATTTTCCTTGTGGAATTGAATGTCCATCCTATAAACAAGTCTGCTGTTATAGCTCCCTTCAGGATGATGAGTGTTTTGGAAGTGAAATCCAATTCACGCTTTGGTCGGTCACCTATTATATACCCAGTAACCGGTATCCTTGGTGTTCCCTCCTTTCTGCTCCCTATTATGACTTCGGTCCCCCTGTGGAGTCAGATTTTCCTGAGTTTGTTACCCGTATGCTCGGTAACATCTCATGTGCTTTGTTACTTCCCCAGTGAAGTTTTCTTTTGCCTCTCTTCAGGAGTCAGCTTGTGTTTCTCCAATGGATTTATTTTCCTTTGGAATTCTTTCCCAGTGTGAGTCCTTCACTCCCCAGTGAGTTCTCCAGTCTGTTTTCTGTTTTCCTTAATCAGAGTCGTGTTTTGATCACGTTATGTCAGTTTTATCTTCCCCAGTTTGGAGTCGTGTATTGTTCACACATTTCTTTTTCTTTTATTATCCCCATAGAGTCTTGTTAGAGTCTCTATTCCTGGTGAGTGTACTACTCCGATGGATCGTCTTTTCTTCTGTGTGAATCATATTCCCCACAGAATTTGTGTCTTTTGCACGCATACATCTGCATCATGAGGTCTCTTAGGGACCAAAATTTGTCTCATTACTGTTATTTAAGCCCATTCTACCGCGTCGAGATGAAGATTTCTAAACTTCACTTCTCCGGCTAGAATGACCTTAAATAGGGGCATCTGTAAGACCCCAATTTTGGGCCCTAAGATCCCTCATGGCCCATATCATTCATATCATAACCTCAAGGATCATTGCATGCCTTTGCTTCCCTCCTAGTGGGTAGGTTGCCTTGTGGGTTGTTTCTTGATCACCAGGCATACTGTGCATTTGTATATCTTTGCCTTTCATATGTTTATCATTCAAAAAGTACAAAAATATTGTCAGTCTAACCTTGTTGCTTGCAGTTAAAGTAATCATCAGAAATTAGGTCAAAGTCAGTCATTGATCAGTCAAAGCAATGGATGATGGCCATTCTTGTGGAATTTGGGCATCATGATCAATAATCAAAGGTTCATACATCTTGTGATATCATTTGAAGTCAAGTTCTCAAGGAATTAGGGTTTGGAATTCATCAGAAGTGGTCCAATCATCCAAAACCCTAGAAAAGTCAAACTTGGTCAACTGTGGATTTAATCAATGATTTGATGGATAGAATTGATCTGAAGGAGTTCATTCATGCTTGTATAAGTCTCATATATCATGTTCAACCTCATCATGGAAGAAAATCAAGCTAATCAGAACATTTTCCAGAAATAGAAAGTGGACCTGTAATTTCAACTGCCAAAAATGGAAACTTCTTGATCTTAAACTTACATCATGATACAAGCTTCAAATGAATTTTTGCCCAACATGAAAGTTGAAGATCTTGTCTTCCCATTTTCAAAAAGTCCAAGAACATCAAAATCCCATGTGTGGTTGTCAAGATATGATCAAATCATTTCCACCAATTTTTGAACTTCAACGAGCCATATCTCTCAAACCATAAGGCCAAATTTGGTGGGGTTTTTTCCTACACATCACATTTTTCATCCCCTTTCCAAAAATATAAATTTCATGACCTAAAACCTTACCAATCAAAATGGCATTTTTGGACCTTTCTCATTTAAATGCAAAGTTTGACCAAACTTTGACTTTTTGAGTTTTTGACTTTTTCTTGATTTGGTCAATTGGGGAATGTTCCATACATCATTTGTGACTTGTTGCAATCCTTAAACCATCATCATACCACCATTTTCCCATCATTTTGAATCAAAATGCAAATTTGGCAATTTGGCAAAAGAAGCTTCACAAAAGTAAAAATCAGTACAGCATTTCACTTGTACAACCAAAGCAGCAGAAATGCAGTCTGTTTCCAGCCTGTGCCCAGCCCAAATTCGCAGCAAAAACACACCTCCACTTCCACTTTGTCCACAATTAGCAACTTTGCAAATGAAGGCATTTACACTAAGTTAGCTTAGCACATGGTTAAATGATGATTAACAGATGGTATTTAAGGGATTCTTCTGCATTCCCAACCCTAGTTTTGGCAGCCTCCACACAGAAAAATAGAGATACTCTCTTTCTTGCATTTGGGACGATTGGGATTTTCTGTTCAAATCATAAAAGCACACAAGTTCCTCTTGCTTCCTTCATGGTCTGGACAACATCTTGAGCATATTCTCATCATCATTTCTCAACTGAAACGACTGCCCTAGCTCTGCATCTTCAAGGCATCCTGCAATGGCAGAAATCATTTCAAGCTAGCTTGCACATTCTGGAGTGGAAATAGCTTCATCATCCATCAACATAAAGCATAAGAGCCAGCTGTTTGCACTCATATCATCAAAAGCATCACTGTTTCACAACTTGCTTCAAAAACAAGTAAGTTTTCGAGTACCTTCTTTCTCCATGCCATGATATGCTTTAGCTAGTTTGAGTTGTGCTGATTATCATGAATTTTAAATGGTTTGAAACGGTTGATTATGCTGAGAGAAACATGGTTTTCATTTTGCATGCTTGAGGTTGTCTCCAATCGATTTGCTCACATTTGGTTGATTCGAGAAAAACCATTGCTATATTCTTGTTGTTTGTTGTTTGATGATGTTACTAGCATGGTTGATTTTCACTTCTGGACATTTCGAAATTTCCATGTTGAATATTGAATGATGAATGAAAGTGCTGCTGTTATGATTGAGCTGTCCAGAAATCTTCATGCTCATGTTGTTTTGCTGTTATGCTATGAAGAATGTTGATAGCTGCTATGTTATTACATTGTTTTGGTCTGCTATTGAATTTACCAACACCATGTTGCTGTCTTGAACTGGCCCATGAAAATCCATATGATTTGTTGGTCATGCTGATTAAACCTTGCTTGCTAAATCCATGCTGTTGTGTGCTGTTGTCTACTTTTGTTTGGGTTGCAGCATGAACATCCCCATGAGCATGCTTGTTCCAATGTTGGTTGATGTTCCATGATGATTGTTGTTTTGGCTTGTTGGATTATTGATGCTGTTTTGTTGTTTGGTCATGCCCTGCTGTTGCTTTGGATATGCCCATATGTTTTAAGCTGCCATACTAATTATGCTATGTTGTTGTATGCTTAGTCTGGTTTGGTTCATTGGATGATGAATATGCCCTGCTGTTTTGAACTTGCTCATAAAATCCACATGCTGCTATTTGTTTGCTTGGTCGATTGGTTGATGTTGCTTGATGTTGCCATACCATTACCATGCTGCTGTATGTTCTGTTTGGATGTTAATGCACACATGACACTACCACTGAATGTTCAAACCCTGCTGCAGTTTTGAGGTCCCACGAGCATTGTCTTGTTTCCATGAGCTGAACATGTTAGCCATGATGTTGTTTGTTTGCTTGTTGTTTGGAAATTCAATTGATGATTGATTTTGATGAACACATATGCTGCCATGCTGATTAAACATTGCTGCTGTTTTAATCCCTTGTCCTGCCCAAATCCACATTGAATTGTGCTTGTTGTGTTTGGTTTATTGGCTGTTTTTGGTATTGGCATGATCACTTGTACTGCTATGCTGTATGTTGTGGACTGTTTGCTGTGAGAACCTTGCCAAATGCTCTGCTGTTCAAACCTGACCATGCCTAGAAACCTATGTGAAACATGTTGAATGCTTTTGTTTGTTTACATTGTGAACATCACCAATGTCTTGATTAGTTGTATGTGGTTGAAATCTCAATCGATGGTGATGTTGGTGAACCAAATTTCAGACCTTGCTGCTGCTTCTAAAGCCTTAAGCTGCCATGAAAAACCATATGAATTGTAAACCTTGCCAAATGCTATGCTGATTGTGTGTTTGCTGTTTAGTGATTGAATATGCATGAAGAGCATGAACACATGCTATTATGAGCCTTAGAACTTGCCCAGGATTTTGCATTGAATGTGTAGGGTTTGTGCTGTTTAGGTGTATGAGCATGGTTGCATCATTGCCATATTGTGTTTTGTCTTGCTGTTGGAATTTTGCTGCTGGGTGAACAACATAAGCTTGACCTGTTGCTGCTGCCACCAAACGCATAAACCTCAATCTTTTTCCAGATTCTTGTTGATTGCTGTTGTTTGTTTTTGATCACATGAACCTACTGTGCTATGCTATGCTGCTATATGCGGTTGTTTGTTTTGCTTTAGTTTGGTCGAATGAATATGATGATGATATCATACTGCTGTCTTGCAAAACTTCCTTGTCCAGAATTTGCTCATGATCTTGTTGGGATTGTATACTGTATGAGAAACCTAGTATTGCATGAAAACCCATAAAATTCAAAGTTGATTGACTGCTGTTTGTGTGTTACATGAATCTGCTGTACCAAGGCCATGCTGTTATGTGTTTGTGCTTAAAACCTGTCAGATGATGATGCTTGCTGTTGTTTTGCAACTGTAATTTTTGTCCAGAGAATGCCTATGTTTATGTGTGCTTTGCTGCTGCATATTGTTGCCTGCACCAACACCATGTTGGTTGTGTGTTGGTCGAATTCTATTTTGATGTTGGTAGTGACATGAATATGCTGCTGCTGTTTCGAATTTGCTCATAAAATCTACATGTTTTTGTGTTAGCTGTATTTGGCTGTGAGTGTTTGATTGTTGCATAATGGTGATGACTGTTTGATTGCATGATGAACATAATACTTTGCTGGTTGAACATAAGCTGCCTACATGATGAATGCTATGCTGTTGGAATTGTTGGTCGAAGTTTTGTGTTGCTGTTGAGCTTGGAAATGCCAATGCCATGTTTAGTTGTTGTTGTGCATTTAAGGTGGTTTGAACGATTGTTTGAAGCAAAACCTGTTTTGCTGTTGGCCAAACCCTAGGGTTTATGTCTTAAACCCAGAAATTCATCCATTGGCCAGCTTTACTGTTTTATTGGCTGAGAGCCAATCAAAACATTTCCTTTCCTCCACTCAAAACGCGCAGCTTTGATTAATGAATCCAAAATTACTAGTCTGCCACTGCGTTGACCTTTGTTGACCACTAGTTCATGTTGTTTGTTCATACTTTGTTCAAATATTCATCCAACTTCAACAATTCATTTTAAATTCATTTTAACTCCAAAAATTGTGAGATTTTTTGCATTAAACTCATGAATGTGTCTAGTATTTTATGGTGAATTTTATTTAATTTTTCATGTTCTGGATTTTAAAGGATAATTGATTTTCCAACATGTGTGCATAATTGATACATTGTGCCATTCCTTTTGTGAAATTCTCATGTTATATCCATTGCCTTTGAAATTTTTTGTGGTGAAACTAGACACATTGACCTTCATTTCCATATAGACTTTGTGCATTTATCATTGGTGGATTGGGAGTTATGAATTTTTGAAGTCATGTGTTGCATTTGGTGTCATACCATGATCATGCATTTTCACAAATTTTTGTTCACACACTTCCCTACATCCAAATCCCCCCAAATTTTGCATGAATGATCCCTTGTATGTCTAATTGATGTATGAATTTTCTTGGAATTAATCTTGCTGTTTTCCATTTGATTGAGAATTTTCTTCCATATGTGGTCATTTGTTGACTTTTTGTGCTATGCCTTGCCAAATCTTTTGTGAAATTCTCAAATCTTATTGTATGACCATGAAATTTCATATGTGATAACTAGACATCTCAAGCTTTGCAATGGTGTTAATCTCATTCATTTCTCTTCTGTTTTCAAATTGATATGATTTTTTGAAGTTGACCCATGCTTGTTGACTTTCACCATGCTTACTTGAATTTGATTTGACTTCATGATTTTATTTGACTGTCTTCCTCTCATCCAAATGCATTGAAATTTGACATGTATACCATGTTAGATGTTAGGATTGAGTGTGATTTATTTCATAATTTTTGAGATTGTTTGAGTTGACTTTTGAATGAAGTCTTTGCTGTTGACTTTTGTGTGCTTCCCTTGCCATGCTTTGCATTGTTTTGCATATGAAATGACCATGATGCATGATTTGGTTATGAATCCAATTGAGAATGCTTCTTGAATGTTCAAACTTGGTTTGGGTTGATTTTTTCTTGCTGCCTTGACTTTTTTCTTTCATCTTTGACCCTAGGCTAGTCCTAGTGGTCTTCTAAGCTTATGTTGAGTTCATCTGTTTCAGGTTGAGCACTAATGCCTTGAGGATCATTCAAATATTTGTTTGAGTTGAATTATATGATGTGCTAACCTTTGTTTTTGTAGGTGACTCATGTACTTGAGTCTTTGTGCCTAGCACAATTGATCCCTCTGTGGTTGACTTTTGGTTCATTTCTCTTTGATTATTGACTTGTTTACTAATGAGTTTGACTTTTTCAGGTACTTTAGTTGCCTAAGTTCTCTGAACTTGCTTGCTTTGCTTTTTAGCATTTGCTTTGAGGTATAATTACTTCTTCTTCATGTAGTCTGGAGACCCGGTCTGTTATTTGACCGGGCAAACTGTCTGAAGTCCTCCTTAAGAGGCAATGCCTGTGTGTGTTTATATTTGTCCCAAGCAGGAAAAGTCCTCATTTGAGGCAATTGGTGGAAGGTAGGGATAAGCAATCTATCCCCCACTATTCAGTGTGTCCTCTCTTTGCTCCCATTACATGGTTGAAGCAATGAGATAAAAACCCAAGATCTAATTGAGTCAATAATGTGGAGAGAGTTCCTACTTTCTGAACTCCCACACTTTCTTTGATGCTCTCTCTGATTTGAGATAGAAGCAATGAGGCACACCCCTCATCTCCTTTTCATCTGCTTCACCTGAGCCCCCTCAATGGCCAGGTTAAGAGCGACCTTTACCCATTACAGTGGACTTTTAAAGTCAAACCCTCTTGTGTGAGCCCCCATTGTTTGGCTATAGAGTGTGCTGTTTGATATTCATTGATTGTTTGATTGCTTCATGTGCACTTGCTTGCCTATATGCTATGCATTTATCATCATCATCAATTGCCATTAATGCATGATCATCTCATTTATCTTTGTGATGCTATCATTGTTGTCTGCCCATGGAGGACAATTGTAAGTCCATTGCTTTGGCATTTACTCCTGTGATATGGAAGGATAGAGTGTAAGACCTCATTGGTCACTCATATCTCCTGTTTATCTGTTTGTATGTGAGGATACAGTTATAAGTCCCTGTAAGTTGGCATCTGTTATCCTGTGATCATAATTTGATCTGTTTGATTTGTATGTGAGGTTGCAGTTATAAGTCCCTGTAAGTTGGCATCTGCTTCCCTGTGATCATAGTTTGTTCATCTGTTTGTATGAGAGGTTGCAATTATAAGTCCCTGTAAGTTGGCATTTGCATTCCTGTGATCATATTGTCGCTTTTGTTCTTGTATGTGAGGATCCATTGTAAGTCCCTGTGATGTGGCATTGGATTTCCTAGGACCATACTGTGGGGTTAACCTAAGTCCAGATAGATTGGCAGTTGACTTCCATGTTTCATCTTTGTTTTTCTTTTGAGGAGATTGGTGTAAGTCCATTGAGTGGCATCTGATATCCTGTTCTGTTTTAGGAGACTGGTGTAAATCCATCTATTGGTATCCGGTATCCGCTTTTTATTTCTTTGCCTGTGGAGATTAGTGTAAGACCATTGAGTGGCTTCTGATATCCCGTTTTGTTTTAGGAGATTGGTATAAGCCCATTGATTGGCATCCGATATCCACTTTTGCTTGCTTTGCTTGTTTGTTATTATTAATTGCTATTCCAAAGGACACACTTGAATCATTTCCCATATGATCTCAAGAAGTGAACCTTCTAAGAAGTCTTACAATCCATCTTCATCCATTCATCATTCATTACGTCTTAGAACCTTTTCACACATTTACCTTTCAAATTTGACATAAGTGTTGTGCAAACATCTTCATGTTTTCTAACTAAAAACCTGGACTCAAATCCTTGACCTTTTTCCAAATTCCATTTCATAATACTTATTTGAATTGATCTTAATCATACTTTGACACCATTTTCATAATCCTAATCAGTAACTTCACTCATTCACTTGTTTTGGCTTTGTCCATTAATGTTTTCATACATGAGCTACAGGTTTGATTTATCTTAGTGGTTGATGTCAATCTCACCTTCTGTCTTTAGTGATTGAATTGTAAGTCTTCCTTGCCTATTATAGGGTTAACCCCTCCCTGGCAAGTTGAAGCTGTTCTCACATGGTGGACGTTGTTGTTTGTATAAGGTTGAGTTTTCTCCCGTGGATAACGTAAGACCTAGGGTTTGTGTTTAAAACTGAATCCACCAACTTTTGGAAATCTTTTAGCCGAACTACGGCGTTCTGATCCTTACCTTTGATGGAAGGTACGTAGGCAACGGGTTCATCCGTTCGAACCCAATAATCCAATAACAATAAACTTGTATATTCTTTTCTCACCATCCCAATCATGTTTGCACAATCTTTATGTCATAACAAATAACAATATTTTACAACAAGTGTGAAAAGGGCTCCCTAGGAGTACCTAGGACGTAGTGGGTGCCTAACACCTTCCCATTGCGTAATTTACCCCTTACCCAGACTCTCTGATCTTTTTATTAGTTTTCTACGTGTAAAACTTCTTAGGCTTTTGTTCGCTTTTTAGCCAATCCTTTGGATAAATAAAAGTGCGGTGGCGACTCGAAATTTCAATGTATCTCTAGCTTATGATTTAATCGATAGATCATATAGCGACGAATACACCGTCACAGTTGGCCATGGTGTTCTACATGAATAAGGATGGGGTTTTGTATAAGAGGAACTTTGATTGGGTCTTGCTAAGATGTGTTGATGATAAAGAAGCAAGCCAATTGATGAAAGAGGTTCATGAAGGATCGTTCGGTACCCATGCCAGTGGGAATGCAATGGTAAGGAAGCTGCTGAGGGCAGGTTATTATTGGATGACAATGGAGGCCCAATGTTTTAATTTCGTGCGGAAGTGTCATAAATGCCAGATTTATGCGGATAAGGTGCACGTGCCTCCAAATCCTTTGAGCTTAATGTCGTCTCCATGGCCGTTTGCTATGTGGGGCATTGATATGATCGGAAAGATTGAGCCTACAGCTTCGAATGGGCATCGGTTCATATTAGTGGCTATTGATTACTTCACCAAGTGGGTTGAAGCAGCCTCTTATACGAACGTGACGAAGCAGGTTGTGGGCAGGTTTCTCAAGAGAGACATCATTTGCAGATATGGGGTTCCCGAGAGAATCATTACTGATAATGGTTCTAATTTGAACAATAAGATGATGGCAGAACTGCGCCGGGAATTCAAGATCGAGCATCATAATTCTTCTCCTTATCGTCCGAAGATGAATGGGGTGGTTGAGGCAGCCAACAAGAATATCAAGAAGATTGTGCAGAAAATGGTGGTAACCTATAAAGACTGGCATGAGATGTTGCCGTTTGCATTGCACGGGTATCGAACGTCGGTGCGTACATCTACTGGGGCAACGCCTTTCTCATTGGTGTATGGGATGGAGGCTGTATTACCTGTTGAGGTTCAGATTCCCTCTTTGAGAGTCCTGATGGACGTGAAATTGCAAGAGGCTGAATGGGTAAGAACCCGATACGAGGAGTTGAGCCTAATTGAGGAAAAGAGGCTGGCGGTCATCTGTCATGGGCAGTTATACCAGCAAAGGATGAAGTGTGCTTTTGACAAAAAGGTGCGACCTCGGGTATATCACGTAGGTGATATGGTGCTAAAAAGGATCCTTCCTCCTCAAAACGATCGAAGGGGCAAATGGACACCGAATTATGAAGGTCCATTCGTGGTCAAGAAGGTCTTCTCTGGCGGAGCCTTGTTGCTAACGACCATGGATGGCGAGGATTTTCCATCCCCTGTGAATGCGGACACAGTTAAAAAATACTTCGTGTAAAGAGACCCGCTGGACGAAAAGAATAAAACAGTTCAGGCAAAAATGGGCATCCCGGCGAACCAAAAACAGAAAGAAAGGTTCGGGCAAAAATTAGGGATAAAATGAAAAATTGTACACCCGGCAAGTCGAAAACCTGGAAAGGCGGCTTGGGCAAAAAGGGTATCCCGGTGGACTGAAAACCCGAAAGGGCGGTCCAGGCAAAAGAGGGATTGAAACGAACAACTGCGTCCAGCATGATCGTTTGCGTTTTGGTTAAGGCATCATGGATAATACCCGGTGGGGATCAATCAGAAACGTCTTGTTCAGAAGGCAGAAAGCATGGAGAGTCTGAGGATATATGGGGTGTAACTGAGTTGGAACTCGATGAGATCACGGGTTTCACATTGCCATTAGGATAGATTTTTCCTTTTGTGCGCAATTACCTCTTTTCAGGAATTGCTTCCTTTGTATTGCTCATTTGAGCCACACTTTTTTCAATCAATAAAATGCATATTCAGTCAAATAATTTTGCTTTTGTTTTTCATTACCGCTTTGATTGCAAAAACATCCAATTATTTTTGATAAAGAATCTTGCATTTTGAGACATGCAGGTCCGTTCCAATGCATGTTTATAAGATTGAGAGCTTGAAATCTTATTCGGAAGGTTGAGGGACCCAAGTGTTGAAATCTTGACACGCCTGGGGCACGGTTTTATCTGACGATCTCCTTTTGCAGGTGCTGTTAGATATTTTCGCTCACTTGCAGGTTGTGATGTGGAAGCTTTTGACAAGACAAATCCCCGTGGAGTCCGGTCAGGGACGAATGAATATGAAGGGATGACAAAGAGACGTTGAGACGTGCGACGATCCTTGAATGATAATCAAGAAGACTCTTCAAAGTCGGAAGACTGGAAAGTCTGTGGAAATTCCCCGCAGAGTCCAATCAGGGACAGGCGAGTTGGAGGAACGGTGAAGAGACGGCGAAGGACGTCCGAGGGCCTTTGAAATTAATCAAGAAGACTCTTCAAAGTCGGAAAATTGAAATTTCTGTATAAGTCCCAGGAGTTCGATCTTTGTCGAGTGCGGAGCGATTGGGAATACGAGATGATGGAGCAGAAAAGGTCCAGACGAGTCTGGGAATTCTCAAAAGTGAAAAGCTGATACGAGATTAGGAGGCGGATACTATGGTTCGACAAGTCGACGGGTGTTCTGTACCAACTTTTCTCATTTCCCCAGCGTAGTCTCCAAACAGAGTCGTGAGAACTAACTCCCCAGCGGATCCAAGGTCTGTGGGTCCCCTAGTCGAGTCAGGATGGTTATCCCAGGCAGGTTTAAAACGATGTTTCCTCAGCAGCAGGCCCGAAGGTTGCTATCCCCGAGTGGAGCGTATTGCAATGAAATATATCTCCAGCGGTGCTCATCCTACCAGTGGATTGGACGAGTTTCCGTAGCAGACTGATATCTGCATCCCCAGCTGAGTTGATTCTACCTGTGGATTGCATGGGTTGTCCCCAGCGGAGTAGCATTCGTTTCCCCTGGCAGGGTCAGGATGGTTATCCCCAGCAGGTTTTAGATCGATGCTTCCCCAGTTGCCAGGCCTGGAGGTTGCTGTTTCCTAGCGGAGTATCTGTGAGCATTTCCCCAGTGAAGTCGTCAGGTATCTGTGAGGGTTCTCCAAGCAGAGTCGGGATTGATATTCCCCGCAAGTCAAAAATCGAGTTATCCCCACTGAGCGTTGGTGGCTCCTATCCCCCAGCAATTCCCCAAGCGGATTGGGTGCAAAGGAGGCTTTCCCCAGCAAGGGTTACCTTTTCCCAACAGCATCGTCATTCCCCAGTAGGGTGGAATCGGAGTATTGACGAGTTCCTCAGCAGAGTGTCTCGAGCTCCCCAGGAGAGTCCCTTGAGGGGGACATTTTTTTATGCATTCATCATGAAGAATAAGCATAGCATATTGCATAATAAATCGCGTAGCATTTCCATAATTATGGAGCATTACGCAGAAAAGTCAATCATGCATCATATTGCACGCATAAGCTAGGCTGAAGCCGTGGTTACCGTTTGGGAGGTGGTTTTATCAGAAGTGAAGGTGTTGCTCCGCGGAGTTTAGTATCTTGATTTTGAATCAGAGGTGTTCCTCAGTAGTGCGATACTGGAGGAGTTTTCTGTCGTGCGAGACAGCGATTGGAAGATGTTACTCTGAGGAGTCTAGCATCATGACGTCAGATCAGCAATGTTCCCCAGTAGTGCGATATTGGAGGAAATTTTTCTGTCAAGCGGAGAAGGAAATGGAATCAAAGGACGTTACGCGATCAGCGCGATTACGGGGTTCAACTGGAGAAAAGGAGATGTTGCGGCATTTTCTGGGGTTCAAATGGAGATTGGAGTTGAAGATTATATTCGGGATGAGGTCCTCAAGATTATCTTCTGTTCATGTGTCACCTTAGACTTTGGCTGAGGCCAATGGAGGTCGTTATAGGTGTCTTCCAGGGAAGAGACGCACATGTTACCTTCCTTTTGTGAAGGTATACCCTCTGATATGTCGCCCTCAGAGTGGTGTTGGTGTTATTTCCGACGTTGCCAGCGGAATTATCACGAGAAATTGGAGAGCGGGGTTCAAACGGAGAAAAGGAAATGTTGAGGCATTTTCTGGGAACGGGGTTCAAATGGAGAAAGGGAAATGTTGAGGCATTTTCTGGAGAGCGGGGTTCAAATGGAGAAAGGGAGATGTTGCGGCATTTTCTGGAGAATGGGGTTCACAATGGCGATCGCGAGTTATCGTCAGGCGACTGGGGTTCAAATTGGAGAATGGGGTTCATTATTTTGGCAAAACAAGATGTTGGGGTTCAACTGCAGCGATCGGGGATCATTTGCGCAAAAGAAAAATCTCGGGGTTCAAGAAAAGCATGAAAAGGAGAGATAATAATCCCCAGCGGACGTGTGGTGTTCAGGCCATGATTATCCCTGCGTTATCGTTTATTTTGGTATCCAGGTCGACGTTACTATTTCGGTGATCAGGCCGACTTTTTCCGTTCCAGAAGGATTCTTATTTCAAGACTGTTCCTTTGCCGATTATGACAGGCGTTGTTAATTATTTTCCCAGCAGAGTGCAAATTTCTACGGTTCTTTGGTATTCAATCCCTGTGTACCCTGAAAGTCTGACAGCCGTTGCTCTCATCCATTCGGGTTCCCAGCTGATTGAATAGGGGCAGCTGTAGCACCTCAAATTTGCACCTACATTTTGTACATACATTTTCATCATTAGTTCATTAACATAATATAGTCCACTGCATAACATTGCATTGTCCATTTGCCCAAGTGCAAGTTCAGCTGACAAGTTAGGTCGAACTGGTCAGGAGATCAGTCAATCAAGTAAGCAAGTGCAATTTTCATTGAGCCAAGGCCCTAGGGTTGGTCCAACATGTTCACATGACCTAGGGGTCCTTTTGAAGTGTTTTGGTCAAGGTTTGATTGCTCAGAAGTCATCAGTCATGGCTCAGTTCACCAGAAACCCTAAAAAGTCAACTGTTGGTCAACTGTGCATTTGATCAGGGATTTGAAGGTGGGAATTGGTTTGAGAGGTCTCATTCATGTCCATATAGGCCTCATATAACATGTCAAACACCATCATTGAAGAATTTGAAGCCAAATCAGAAATTTCCAAAAATAGAAACTGGACCTCTAACTGAAACTTGCCAAAAATAGAAAGTCTTGATCCTCAAACTTACATCATGATAAAAGCTTCAAATGAATTTTTGCCCAACATGAAAGTTGAAGATCTTGTTCTCCCATTTCCAAAAAGTCCAAGAACTCTCAATTCCCATGTATGGTTGGCAAGTTATGATCAATTCATTTTCAAATATTTTTGAACTTCAAAAGGCCATATCTCTCAAACCATTTGGCCAAATTTGGTGGGGTTTTTTCCAACAAGTCACATTTGACCTCCTCTTTCCAAAAATGTAACCATCATGCACCAAAACATTACAAATCAAAATGACCTTTTTTTTCACTTACATGAATTATTTCAAGTGTGGTACAAAAGTGAATTTTTGAGATAACCATTTCTAATCAATTTGGCCATTCAAACATGTTCTGAAATTGCATTTTGGTCATGTTACAAAGCCCATTTTCGTGCTACAGCCCTTACACCTCACCATTTGGACAAAAGTGGTCAATTAGCAAATTTGATTTTAAAACCAAAATGTGATTAGCACCATGCTTAGCAACCTTAAACAGCAGTACATAAGCTCATTTTCTGCTGATTTGCAACCCTAGCAGCCTCTCATTCTCACAGAATTCTCACTCTCTCAAAATATTCATTCTTGCATTTTTGAAACTTTACTCTGAAAATTGCAAAACACTCGAGCTATCCTTGCTTGCTACATCCTCTACCATCATCTTTGAGCTGATTTCAAGTTTGATTCACCAACTGTAAAGCCTATTTCGTGACTGTTTTCTCCAAGCTTCATTAATGGCAGATTGTGATTGGAGCCAAACCAAGCTTTCTTGAGCCAAGCAAACTTCATCATTCATCATTGGGAGCTTGTTGGAGCAACTGTTTCATCACCAAAGATCCAAACAACAACTGTTTCACTAATTTCTTCAAAATCAAGTAAGAACTCGAATCTCCAATTTCTTGAAACTATGCCATGATTTAGTTAGGTTTTGTTGTGCTGGTCATGTTGGAACTTGAATCACTAAAAATGGTTAACTATTCTGAGAGAAATCTAAGTTTCAAGTTTGTTGTTCATATTTATTTTTACTCGATTCATGATGCTTGGCCTGTTTTAATGAAAATGAGTGATGGATTCATGTTGTTTGATGCTTGCTGAATCGATTGATGTAGTCAATTTGTATTTCTGGGCATTTTAATTTTTCACGATTTGAAGTGATGAAGATGAAGCTCACTGTTCATATGAAAACCTAGTTCATCGTTGCCTTGCCCAGATTTGTCCCCTGTTCACGTTGCATGCTACTGTACGCTCATGCTAGCCAATCAGCTTATTTCATTTGCATGGCCAAAACGCAGTGTTTCGATTAGTGGCATAGGTTATTACAAGTTTGCCACTGCCGTGGCATGTGACCCATTAACTCATGTTGTTTTTCAATGTTATTTCATTTTTGATGCATCAACTTACAAAATTCATAACATCCTCATTTTTAATCCAAAATTAATGGGAATTTTTGCATTGTGTTCATGTGGATCTCTATTATTTTATCATATTTTTTCCTGATTTTTTTGGATAAATGGTTTTCAATTGGTATTAGGGTTTGTGACATGTGACAATATTTTGTACCTTTTACCAATTCATTTGTGAAATAGTGACACTTTATCCTATGGCCTTGAAAATTTTTGTGCACAAACTAGACACATTCATGGTGATTTTGGTATAGAGTTTATGAATTTATCATCTCTGGTTGTTGAGTTATGATTTTTTGAAGAAGGGTGTGACAATTTGTGTCACACCATTGATGTGCAACTTGATGATTTTCAATACCATGCCTCTGGACCTCAAATTGCTTTGAATTTTTGCATGAATGCACTTGAGTATGTCTAGTTTACATGTGATTTTTCTTGGAATTATTTGTGGCATTTCCTAATTGTTTGGGATTTTCTCCCCTGTTTAGTCATATGTTGACTTTTTGTGACACATGTTCCCATTTCATTTGTGAAATTCTCATACTTTATTAGATGGACATGAAATTTTACATGTGATTAGTAGACATCTTAAGCTTTGCCATGGTTTTGATCCCATTCATTTCTTATATGCTATCACTGTTTTATGAATTATTCAAGTGGGTGCATGTTTGGTTGACTTCTTTGAGTATGCTTGAACTTGCCTTGCCTTTCTGATTTTCATTGACCAACTTCCTTTGATCCAAATGAGATGAAATTTGATATGCATATAATGTTATGGATTATGTTTGAGCATGAATTATTTGATGATTTTTGGAATTGTTTATGATTGGTTTTGAGTTGAGTCTTGCTGTTGACTTCTATGAGCTTCCATATGCCATGTTTTGACTTCTTTTGCTTATAAAATGATGATGATGAATAATATGATTGTGAAACCAATTGAGTTTGTTTCTTGATTGTTTGAACTTGATTTTGGACACTTGCCACTTGCTGTTTTGACTTTCTTATCTCTTTTTGACCCTAGGCTTGTCCTAGTGGTCTTGTTGCTCATGTTTAAGCTTGTTGTTTCAGGTTAAGCAACAAATGCTTCAAAGAGATTAATACCAGTTGCTTGAGTTTGATGTTTTATCATGGACTAACTTGTGTGTTTTGTAGGTTGTTTAGCTCACTTGCTTTGAGCTTGTGCTTTGCACAACTGATTGACTGTATTATCTGTTTGGTTTATGTTGTTTGTTCTAACTTTGTGTCTGATATACTAACTGTGCTTGACCGATTTCAGGTACTTTAGTTGCTTTTAGTTCCTTGTGAACTTTGCTTTGCTTTGCTTGATAAGCAATTTGCATTGAGGTATAATTCCTTACTCCATGTAGTCTGGAAGACCTGGCCTATTACTTGGCCAGGCAACTGTCTGAAGTCCTCCTTAAGAGGCAATGCTTGTGTGTGTTTACATTTGTCCCAAGCAGGAAAAGTCCTTTAAATAAGGCAGTTGGTGGATATAAGAGATATGTAGTCTATCTCCCACTATTCTGTGAGTCTTCTCCTTGCTCCCATGACATGGCTGTAGCATTGAGATCCTAACCCAAGATCTATCGAGTCAATAATCTGTGGAGAGAGTTCATACTTTCTGAACTCCCACACCTTCTGATATTCAAATGTTCTCCCTGACCAGGGATAAGAGCAATGAGGCACACCCCTCATATCCTTTCATCTGCTTCACCTTGGCTCTCAATGTCAAGGTTAAGAGCACCATTAACCCAGTTACAGAGGTTTGTTTGTTGAGGTTGATATGACCCCTCGACTAAAACCTAGCCTTGATTGAGCCCATTGTTTGCATATAGTGTGTGCTACTTGTGCTTGTGTGTTTGTTTGACTTGCTTCCTGTGCAAGTTAGGATTAGTTTGGCTTGCTTCCTGTGCAAGTTAGGTTTAGTTTGGCTTGCTTCCTGTGCAAGTCAGGGTTAGGATAGGCTTGCTTCCTGTGCAAGTTAGCTAGAAACCTTAACTTAGGGATGATTTGCATGATAACATCTAGGCTCGAGTCGTAGTCTCCCTAGTTGTGTCTCCCTCTGTTATCTGGTTAGGCTAGTCTTTCTCCCCTCTGTAGGGGAACTACATCGCCCTGATCCTCGTTCCAGACGAGGTATGTAGGCAGGAGACCGTGCGAGGTCTCTCCGGGCACCTTTTTTCTTTTTGTGTGTGTTGTTTGACGATTGCTAGGCTCGAGTTCCCGACTCCTTAGCAATTTGTTGTCTGTTTGTTCTTGTTGTGTGCTTGGAAGCCGGTATAAGTCCATCGAGTGGCATCTGGGTTCCAGTGTGCGTGTGTTGGTTTGGATGCTGATGTAAGTCCAGTGATTGGCATTCGGGCTCCACGTTTGCCTTTGCCTGTTTTTGTGTGCGTGTCAGCCGAGCTACGAATGCTCTGATTCTCCTTCGTCCAAGGAGATACGTATGCATAGGACGCGATATCCTAGCGAGCATGTGTCGTTTCCCCAGTCCGAACTACTTTGACTCTGATGTCTATGCCTGATAGACTAAGTAGGCCCAAGATGCGATATCCTGCCGAGTCAGGCTTGTTTGTTTTCTTGTGTCTCTTTCAGCCAGTGTGTGTGTGTGTGAGCAGCGTTTTTAGCAACCATTTTCCTTCCTATTGTGCGTGGATCCCGTCGAGTACGACGGATGCGTAGGGGTGCTAATACCTTCCCTTCGCATAACCGACTCCCGATCCCATTCTCTTTGGTCGCGAGACCATGTCTTTTCCCAGGTTTACTCTGAGCGTTTCCTTTCCCTCTTTTGGGATAAATAACGCACGGTGGCGGCTCTGTTGTTCTTGTTTTCCCGCCGGTTTTTCGCGTAATGCGACACTTATGGTACTCGATTACCACCTTTTTCAAAGCTCAATTGTTTTTACAACTTTTATACTTGGTATTCCAATACCATATTTTGGTAGTCGAATACCACATTGATTTCAACCTTTAAAATTTATTTTAATGGCAAGGCTTCATGTATGATCATGCATGATGATGCAATAAAGTTTTAAGATGAAGTGAGTGATGAAATTCTGAGCAATTTAAAGTAGTATAATACGAATTGCAATGAGCATCTTAATTATGTTCACTTGTTTCAAATCTTCACTTGAATTTCTCTGTTCAACCTTCTTGATCAACTTCATCATTGACGTGCATGCCATTTTTATCCTTTTCTTCTTTGATAATCTTTGTCTTCATTAAAACTGAACTAGATGTAAGATTTATACTTCACAATCTCCCTCTTTTGATGATGAAAACCTTTTTTAATTTATGTTTTCACTAATATAGAAAACATATATAATGATGGTTGTGAAACACATCTAATGACGGTTGCATGTCCGTTGTTAGGTAGCGTGCGATTGTATGTATGCTGATTTACACAACGGGCGTGTGACCATGGTTATAAGTTAGGTAGCGCACTACCTACCACAACGATTATATTATATAACCGTTGTGATATATATTTAGGTCATGGATTCGAAACCCAACATCATCAAATTTATTTGGAATAATGAACATTTCACCACGATTACAGAAGATAACCGTTGTGAAAAGTACCTTGAGTTTATTATAAAATATGTAGATTGCTTGTTTTTCCCTACACTTTAATAAACATATACAACCATTAAAATTGATGTAGAAGATAATAACTTAAATTTTTTAATTATTCTTAAAAAGAAACTTAAACGAACAACTGTTATTCAAATTGCATTCATACTGTAATTCATCTCTTGCTACTTAACACGTAGTATTTGATTCAATTTCCCAGGTTATTCAAAGAAATGATTCATTCCTAGTTTATTTTGCAAAGCATCAATATTTGACTAACTCAGAATCATCATCATCACTATCATCATTATTTTAATCAATGATGAAGATTACTATGATGACAATGATGAAGATGATTCAATTTCTCAACAAATTTGATGTTTTGCAATATAAATTAATAGGGAACGGAATGTTGCTTTGAAGAACATATGGCAATAAACCAAGTTCTATGTGTTAAAGAGTGATAGATGAATTACAAGATGTATGCAATTCGAAAAACATGTTTGATCTAAGTTGCATTTCAAATATAACTTAATTTTCAAATTATTATTTTCTAAATCACTTTAAATGAATGCATGTTCAATGAAGGGTTAGTGAAACAAACAATCTACATATATTATAATAAACTCAACAACAACATACATCAACAATAACAACATTTATGAACATCAACAACAACAACATGAAAAACATACACTTATCAACAACAACAACACAAACCATTTATGAATAAAAACAACAACAAAATACATCAACATTTATCAACAAAATGACATACCTTTTATTGAAAAGATTAGTGGAATGATCTGAAATTTATCTATTTTGTGTTGCTATGAAGAAAAAATACAAGTCTGGTGAAACTTCCAAAATAGATTCATACTTCTTATATTGTTTCTCCATAGCAACACAAATTAAACCATTTATGAACCATACTCATAGTATGTATTCTCTTGAACCAGATTCCGAAATATAAACAGCTTTCAGAATGTTAACCTGTTTTGAAAACATAAACTAACATTAACATAAACGAAAACATGACCCCAAAAGGAAGTAAATCATGCCAAATGAAAAAATACTTTTTAAGAAGAACCAGCGTCATACATGGAACATATATGAAAAATGTAAGAAAGCTAATGAAAATGATTACCTTTTAGTTTGAAGAAGGTTATTAGGACGAGTTCACTGCATTGGAAGAGAAAAATGTTAGGGTTTTTTTTTTTGAGAAAAAAAGGAAGAAAACGTATCAATAGCATGGAAGAAAGCATATGAAAAAGAAGACAAAAGAGAAAGTGTATGAACTTGATTACATTTATGTTTGAAGATGCGAAGGAGGACAGGTTTCCTGCATGTAGAAGAGAGCATTGTTAGGGTTTTGTTAAGAGAATGACAACTATTTTGAGGGAAAGGTTGATAATTTCGCTTATATATATATATATATATATATATATATATATATATATATATATATATATATATATATATATATAAGTTATATTTCGAGATCTCCATTTAGAAATTCCATTTTGACATCCATTTGATGAACTATAAGATCATGCAAAGAAACTAACGAAAATTATACTCTAATTTTCATTGTGCTTGCTACTAGTGCATATGTATCGAAATGATTAACACCTTCCTTTTGTCTAAGACCCTTGGCTACTAATCTAGACTTGTAGGTATTTAATGTACCAACACAATGATATTTTCGTCTAAACACCCACTTGCATCAATGGATTGATCTTTTAGGTAGATTTACAAGTTCCTAAGCGTGATTTGACATTATTGAATTCATTTAGTCTTGAATAGCGTAATTCTAAAAGGAGGAGTCCCTTGAAGTTACTACTTTCTTAGGATCATCTTCCACTTGAAGAATAATAAGAATCTTACAAACAAAATTCCCATTATTTCCTCTACTAGATAAAATAAATAAGTTGAGAATCGATTTTGTTCAATCATAAGTTAGAAATTGGGAATAATAGGATACTGTTCTCATTGTATCAACAATGCTTAAATATACATAATAGTGTATGGTCATTCTCCTATAATTGAGCCATCTATAATTACAATAGTAATGACAGTAACTGTACATAGCTATAAAAGGAAGGAAATAATGTTGTTGCATTTCTGTCCATAATGATGCAGATAATGACAATTGTCTCATAATGACAATTGTGTCATCATGAGTTGTAATTCCTTAATTGCTTTGAATCCCCCTCTCAAACTGGTGGTGACTCAGTGACACCAAGTTTGCTTCTCATGATGTTGAATCTAGTGTGAGTTAGAGCCTTGGTTAGACAGTCTGCAATTTGGTCTGCAGTAGGGACATAGGCAACTGTAACTTCATTGTGAATAACTTGATCACGTATGTAGTGAATGTCTATCTCAATGTGTTTAGACCTAGCATGCATAACTGGATTGGAGGCTAGTGCCTTAGCACTCAAGTTATCACACCACAAAACAGGTTTTCGAAGTATTGGCAGTTTGAGTTCCCCTAGTAATGATTTCAGCCATGCTACTTCAGTTGCTAGATCAGCTAAGGCTCTATATTCTGATTCTGTACTTGACAGGGACAACACTTTTTGCTTTCTTGAGGCCCACGACACCAAAGTTTCACCAAGAAACACACATTGTCCCGCCATGGATTTCCTGTCATCTATGCTTGTGGCCCAATCTGCATCTGAGAACCCAGCTATGTCAAGATCCGTTGAAGGTTTAATGTGCAAGCCTAGGTTTGTTGTTCCATGGAGATACCTCAGTATTCTCTTTATACCTTGCCAATGATCTATTGTTGGAGAACTCATGTATTGGCTGAGCTTGTTGACTGCAAAGGCTATATCAGGCCTTGTGTTGGTTAAGTATTGTAGAGCGCCTATAGCCTGTCTATAGTGTGTAGGATTGGACATTGGTTCTCCTTCTGTTGTGAATTGCCTCCCGGTTACCATTGGCGTAGGACATGATGCTGCATTTTCCATGTTGAATTTCTTGAGTAAATCTCCTATGTACTTTGTCTGTTTCAAGTACATCCCACTGTTGTCTCTATAGACTTCTATTCCCAAAAAATAGTGTAGATTTCCAAGGTCTTTTAGTGAAAAGGCAAGATTAAGTTGGCTGATGAAAGCTTCTAGGAACTTATTGTTGCTGCCGGTTATTATAATATCATCGACATAGATGAGAAGGAATGTAGTGTGATCAGCCTCTTTTAGGACAAATAAGGACGAGTCACTCTTGGTGTTTTGGAACCCCCAACTTAATAGTGTGTGTCTCAGGCTATCATACCAGGCCCTCGGGGCTTGCTTCAAACCATATATTGCCTTGTTTAATCTACATATGTGACGTGGTTTGGTTTGATCAATGTACCCTTCCGGTTGATGCATGAAAACAGTTTCTTTGAGATTTCCATTCAAGAACGCATTGTTTATGTCTAATTGTCTGACTTCCCAATTAAAATGTACATCAATTGACAAAATGATTCTTATAGTACTAGATTTTATGACTGGACTGAATGTTTCGTTATAGTCCAATCCTGCTGTTTGTTGAAAACCTCTAGCAACAAGTCTTGCTTTCCTCCTCTCAATTGTGCCATCTGCCTTGTATTTTGTTTTGTAGATCCACTTTGAGTCAATGATATTTTCTTGTCCCTGAAATGGTACCAAGGTCCAAGTTTTATTGTCCATCAATGCCTTGTACTCTTTGTCCATTGCTGTTATCCATTCTGGTCTGACTAGTGCTTCTCTTACATTCTCTGGTTGCTTATCTTCTTTAGATGCTTCAGTTAGCCCTATGTAAGGTAGTTTGGGCTTGTATATTCCTGCCTTGCCTCTTGTTCTCATCCAGTGTGTGTTGGTGATGTTCTGCTGCGGTGGTGAATTATTTTCTGAGAATGTCTGAGTGATTTCCTCCACCGATTCTCTTCCAACCGCTTCTGTTGGGTTTTCCGTTTCACTACTACTGTCTCTGAGATTGTTGTTATTTGTAGGTTCAGAATTTTCACCCACGACTGGTTCATCTTCTATGGTGTTATTGTCATTTGCTTCTGGCTCTTGTTGATCAACAACGTTGCCAGTTGCATCATCTATGTTGTCTGTAGCTACACCTGCAGGATAAGAAGGAAATCCTATAGAAATATCATTAGTAACAATTTTTATAGGATTTCTTGTGTCAAGAAAACCTTCTTGGAACGGAAAGTGATTCTCATTGAACACTACATGCCTTGACACAAACACTCTTCCATGAGAGTTAACACACTTATAGCCTTTGTGAGTATTGCTATAACCCAAAAATACACACCTAGTTGTGTGAAATTGAAGCTTGTGTTGATTGTAAGGTTTGAGGCAAGGGTAACAAGCACAACCAAACGGTTTCAGGGTCGTGTAGTCAGGTTCTTTATTGAACAATAGTGAGTAAGGACTTTTATTTGGATTTATAGATGACGGCAGTCTATTTATGAGATAAACAGCAGTAGAGAAAGCTTCCCACCAGTATGACATTGGCATTTTGGCCTGTGCTAACAATGTTAATCCCAATTCAGTTACATGTCTATGTTTTCTTTCAGCCCTTCCATTTTGTTGGGAGGTGTATGGACAAGACATTCTAAATTGGATACCAGAGTCTATGGCAAGTTTTTGTACTGGTTTATATTCACTTCCACCATCACACTGAATCACTTTTATTTCCTTGTTAAATTGTTTTTCCACTAAATTTTTGAACTGGTTAAAGGCATGCACAGTTTCTGAGTTTTGTTTTAAGGGAAAAATTCAAGTAAATCTGCTGAAATCATCAATAAAATGCACATAATATTTAAAATTTGATTTAGACAATATTGGTGCAGGGCCCCATACATCGGTATGAATCAGATCTAAAGGTTCTTTAGCATGAGAGGAAGAGGATTTAAAAGGTAACAGGTGCAGTTTGCCAAACTGACATGCTTCACAAAATGTAAATTGGTCACTAGGTGATGTCTTTACATTGTAATCTTTCAGTACCTTTTCCAGAACTTTATTGTTGGGATGTCCAAGTTTCCTATGCCAATTTTCTTTGAGTGACATGTAGGCACAATGATCTTTATTGGTTGAGAGTTGATATAGGCCATCCTTAAGCCTCCCTTTTAGAAGTTCCTTCCCTGTCACTTTGTCCTTCACATAGCAGCAATTTTCATCAAATTCAACAAGAGCATTATTGTCAGCAGTTAACTTGGATACACTTAACAAGTTTTTGGTGATTTCAAGCACATATAGTACATTATGCAAATTAACATCATTTAACTTAGTAGAACCAGATGCCAATATTTTTAATGTATCTCCATTACCAACAAGTAGTGAGTTCTTACCATTGTTTTCACTAAGATCTCCAAGTTGGCCACCTTGATGTGTGACATGATTGCTAGCTCCACTATCAAAATACCATTGATAGTCTTGGTCGTGGTAGGGTGAGGCTATGAAGGCACTGTGGGTTCCTTGTTTTGCATTCTCACCATAGTTGTTTGATTCTGTGTAGGACTTATCGAACTGATAGTAACATTGAGCAGCAGTGTGACCGACTCTATTACATATCTGGCAGATAGGCCTTCCTCTACCTCTGCCTCCTCTCATAGCTCTAAAGTTGGAACCTCTCCAGTTTCGTGTTCCATGTTTGTTTCCTCTGTGCTCAGTCTTGTTGGCAAAATTTGCAGATGCATTGATTGTGAGACCGTTGAGTTTGTCGAGTTGATCTATTCTACTTTCAAAGGCTAGTAGTTGTGCTTGTAGATCAACCCAACTGAGATTGATTTCATCAGCAAGTTTGACTACTATAGGATTGTAGTCAACATCCAATCCATTCAAGATTTGGATCATCAGATCGGAGTTTGAGATAGGTGATCCTGCCAGTTTCAGTTTGTCTGCAAGATTCTTCATCTTCATGAGATATTGCTCCATCTTCATGTCGCCTTTACGAGTGTTGTGAAACTCTGATTTTAGGTAGATTGTCCTTGACTTTGTATGTGCTCCAGCAAGCTTTTGAGCTTCATCCCAAACTTCCTTAGATGTTTCATAGTGGATCAATTGTGTGGCTATGTCTATTGTCATAGAGTTCATTAGCCATCCAAGGAGTGCTTGATCTCGAGCAATCCAATCCTCATAGTCGGGATTGGCCTTCTTTGTTGTTTCATTTGATGTGATGAATTGGTCTGGGCATTCTTTTGTTCCCAACATGTAAACATCAAGTTTGCAGCCTCTGATTAATGGAAGGACCAAGGATTTCCATAGAGGGTAGTTGTCTCTATCCAGCTTGACAGAAACTATTGTGGGCAGGTCATTTTTCTTTGTGTTGGCAGTAGAAGACATGGTTGGATCGAATAAAAGGAAGGGAGCTTTCAAGCTTAAAGCTCTGATGCCAAGTTAGAAATTGGGAATAATAGGATACTGTTCTCATTGTATCAACAGTGCTTAAATATACATAATAGTGTATGGTCATTCTCCTATAATTGAGCCATCTATAATTACAATAGTAATGACAGTAACTGTACATAGCTATAAAAGGAAGGAAATAATGTTGTTGCATTTCTGTCCATAATGATGCAGATAATGACAATTGTCTCATAATGACAATTGTGTCATCATGAGTTGTAATTCCTTAATTGCTTTGACTTCATAGATCATTATCCTTTCAGACTCTCTAACTTATCCTAAGTTCGGATTGTGTTTCAACAACATGTGAGGTTCTTCATTTATGGGAATATCAGATTCCTTATTCTTCATGATGAAGTTCTCAAAGAATTCCACACTTTTGGATTCGATAATTTTATTACACTCTTATTTCAAAAGTTTACATGATTTAATGTTAGGTGCATAGCGTACAAAAGCATATTTAATCCCTCGAGGATATGACAAGATGCATGTTGAAACAAAAGAGCTTTCCAAAATCCTTATGGAGTGAAGTAGTTACTAATGTTGTTTTTATTTTGAACAAGTGCCCTTCCAAGAAACTGAAGAACAAGGTTCTTGAAGAAGTATGGAGTGGCAAACGACTATTAGTGAGTTATCTGAAGCTGTTTGGATCTATTTGCTACACGCATGTTCCTGATGTTAGAAAAAAGAAACTTGATGATAAGAGTGAACCTATGATTCTGGTAGGCTATCATAAGTCTAGAGCATACCTACTATCCAATCCAATGAATGATAAGATCGTAATGAGTCGAAACATTATGATTGATGAGAACTCTGTCTGGGATTAGAATTCATATGATACAAATAACAAGCCATTGATGAGATATGACATTAATGAAGAAATTAGTGAGCATAAAGAAATTCTAGTTGTTGACATTCCGATCATAATCGAAGTCGAAGGAGACAATAGAGAGGGTATGGCTAGCACAAGCCAAAGACCTCAAAGAACTAGAGTACTCGCAACAAGGCTTCAAGACTGTGAAGTAGTTGGTGATGATGAAGTCACACCAGATGGAGATTTGGTTCATTTTGCTTTACTTGCAGGTGCTAAACCAATCAACTATAGTGACACCTTAAAGGATAAACAACGAAATACAATTATGGTCGAAGAGTTACGAGCGTTGACTTGATGCCACTCCCAAATTAGCCTTTTAATCTAAATGAAAGCGTATACTTGATGCTACTCCCAAGTTATTCCTTTTAATCCTTCCAAGACAATCCATATTGTTGATGGAGATCCCTTGAAAAATTAATTTTTTTCTAGCGTTACAAAGTGACCAAACAACAACTTCCCATAAAGAGTTTGATAGATTAGGAGTGAATTTTCTGCTATATAAAGTGTTGAACCTGTCCCAATGATCCTATTGAGGGAGCCATATGAGGTTCCTCCATTCAATGATATAATTTCCTCAGAGTATCACCTATAAATGAACACAACAAAAATAAATGAATCATTCTCTTCCACTTCAAAGCATAACGATCAGTTCAGATTGCCATTCCCTACCATAATTCCTCTCCTTGCTAATTGACATTTGGTTGGAAGATGACTACACAACAACATCCAATAAAACAATTGCACTTTGCTCAGAATCTTAGTCTTCCAAATATTAGAAAATGCTTGATGCTGCAAATCAACAATTTGAATTGGCTCCCAACTCAACTCAGACAAAAGTGCGAAACTATTTTTGACGGAGAAACCTCCATGACCTTTCCACCAATTAAAGGAATCCTGAAAATCCCCTTGAAGTTGAACCTGTATCAAATTACCATTAGATTGTTTAACTGGATAGATTCTGCTACATTAAGATCCTCCTTTAATAATGGATTGTGCCACTCGCACACTCCGTTGAACCAATCTCCCATAGCTGTAATATTAGCCTTTATAAAAGAAGATATACTAAAAATGATGAGAAACTAAATTGACAGAGGAGCATTTTCTATCCATTTCCTGGTTTACTATTAAAAGCCTTAGAAAACCGGTAGCAATCTGACTAAGCATTTACTTTTATAATTGAATTAAAAAAAAAATTACATAATTTGGTTTTCTCAAATATCATTTTATATGTGTATGATATAACCCATAATTTAATGGAATATATTGTGTGTTTATTGAATGGAAATGAATGAGCTTAAGCTATACAATAGTGGGAAATATAAAAAAAGAAAAGTAAATTAGAGTAAACTTAGAAAACTCAAATCTGTTTTTGAAGCCCCAAATCTATTCAAAATGTTTATCCATCTCTCTCATGCGATCTCATAGACACAGTTGATGTACCTTCCAATTCAATTTTGGATGGTTGTAGGTTTAATGACGTTGTTATTTAAAGAAAAAAAATTTGGTTATAGATTTAGTGTTTTTGATTTTAAGGACGAATATGAAGAATATTGAAAAAAAAATCAAAAAACCTCTTTTAGTGATAAATTATTCTATGGCTAAATTAGTCACAAAAGTTTAGCGTTGCATATCATTTTTTAAATCATAAGAAAATGACGCCGGTATTAACATTTAGACGGAAATAAATAATATGGTCTAATTTACGAAGTTAAGAGACCAACAAAATATTTTAAAAAGTTAAGGGTCAAACTGAAATTCTAAAAAGTTAAGGGTCAAACTGAAACTCAAGTCTAAAATAATAGAAGGAAAAAATATTTCATCTAATTAAAATGATATTACTTTTACCTTTTTTGTTTATAATTATACCTTTTTTTATACTTTATTCACTAAATTTTATAGACTTTTGAATATCATTGTTGACCTAATATGTATTGAAGTTTAAGAAAAACTATAAAGTATGAAATGTTTTTAATGCTAATAATAATATTTTTCATAATTAAATTTTAATTTCACATCTTTTAATTTTTGAATTTATCAAGTCGGTTATTCAAGCCCTTTCATGCTCTCCACTTGGGAGATCGACTATTCCTTACTTTTTTATTCTCTGCATAGAAAAGCTTTATATTTCTTTATCGGGTGTTGTTCGTATTAGCTCATAGAAACCTAAGCGTATCTACACCAATATACCGTCCATATCACATTCTATTTGTAGATGACATCCTTCTATATATCAAGGCTAAGAAGTCTCAACTTTTTTATCAGGTTTGAAAATTAACCTTGCCAAGTCTCACGCTTTTTTCTTGGTAAGCACCCACGAGCCAAAATCCAACAACACACTAATATCTCATAGATTTGAATCACTATAACTTTGGATAAATATATGGGATTTCTTATTCTCAAAAAAGAGTCAAGAGAAGCAATTTTAATTTTGTAATTGAAAATATGAAAACATGCTTGACCTCTCCAAGAAAATATAAAATTCTTGTTTTGGCTTGCCTCACACAACTCTCTGCCCATAATCTTACAATGTTGTATCATCGCAATCTTCAAACATTGCCTTTATGCACTCTTTGTGGTTCAAATAGTGAGTCATTCTTGCATTTGGTTTAAGATTGTAGAGTTTCCAAAACTTGTGCTCTACCCTAGGTTTTGCAAACTCAAATTTTGGATGTCAACAATTGGATAAGATCAATGGTATGTTGAATGATCAAAAGAATCTTTTTTGTAGAGAAAGTTTGGTGGACTTGAAGAAACAAAAATTCAACCAACATCGCTTAAGAAGCCATCCTATTGTATCATCTTAACTTGGCAACATGTAACATGGCAAACTCCTTCCTCAATTGTTTTAGTTACTGTTAGCATGAACACATAAACGTGAGGTATATCAAATGAAACATCCTTAACCACCCTTACACAATTATAAATGTTGATGGAAGTTGCCTTTAAACCTTTTCCAGAGAAGGTTATGATGGAATCATCGACAACTCCTCAAGTGTTTGACATACATGGTTTATGGATACTCACATGGATCTTCATACATTCTTCAAATGAACTCTATACCATTAACATAGGAATCTCCATTGCGATTGTAACGACTTCAATGACTTGATTTACTAAAAAAGTTCCTCTCATTCCATAAACATCCTCAAGACTCCCTCCAACAAATACCACAATCTTTTTTGTTTTTATCCAAGACAAAAATTCCAAATTAAGCGAAAACTGTCATCTCAAAATTGTTGAATTGTAATTCATAATGTCGAAGCTTGTTGCTATTGAAACACCTAGTTGTCGAAGTGTCGAGGAGATAGCCTCGACATGAATTTTTACTTAGACCCAATTTTGAAGTGTTAGTAGAATTAGGTATTTGGGTTTTTCTTGAGGAGAAAGCAAGCCCAAAATCTATAAATAGAGAGTAATCCTTATTGATTTTGTAAGACACACAATAAAACTTGCAGTTGCAAAGAATAAATCTCAGTTTGAGAGCAGAGAGTTACTCTGCATAAATTCTTCTTCTTCTTTTTCCCTTATTTTGATAAAACCCTAATTCCCTTTCTTCCCAATTTTTATCTCTATTTCTTCTTCCATTAACAGTTGTGCGGCGATATAATATTGAAACTAAGGTTGGTTCACTCACTCGAGTGAAGAGGGAAGAACAAGAGGGAATTCAATCCGTGTGATTGGATCTTGCTCATAAAGATTACAATGGAATTATCTATAGGTTTTGGTGAATTTCTTGAAGGAAAATTGGTGAATTTACAACATCTGATATCTAGAGCACTAGCTGAGCGATTCTTGGAAGCGTAACATGATGAATCATCCAAATGAGCACTTTCCGGAGAATCTCTTAATTTTGAAGAATCAGAATTACGAGAATAGGTGCAAGCAGATAAGTGTTATCTTTTGTTATCAAGATCTTTGGGATCTTGTGAAGGAGGGAGTGACACCGCTTGCAGCAAACACAACGGATGAAGAAAAGACTGCACACAAAGAATTGAAGAAGAAAGATGATAAAGCTCTCGTTATGATCTATCAATGCATTGATGAAGACAATTTTGAAAAGGTTAGTGATGTTGAATCAACGATAGAAGCATGGGAAATTCTTGAAAAATCTTTTGGAGGCACAAAAAAGGTGAAAGAAGTGAGGTTACAAACTCCAAAAAGAACGTATGAATTGCTTTAGATGAAAGACAATGAAAGCATAACTGATTTTTTCATTAGGGTTACAAAACCGGTGAATCAAATCAAGGTATATGGAAAGCCATTGACATCAAGATAGGTTGTCACAAAGATCTTGACGTCATTGGATACAAAGTTCGACCTCATGGTAGTAGCCATAGAAGAGTCAAAAGATTTGTCAACATTGATAAAGGAAGAGCTTTAATGGACACTTGATTATCATGAATAAAGAATATCTGAAAGAGCTGCAGAAAAGTCGAAAAGTGATATGGATTTGCAGGCACAATTAGCAAGAGAAAAGAAAGGAAAATGGAAGTGGTTCGACAGTAAAGGTAGAGGAGGCTACTATAATTCGACTGGTCGAAATCAGCAAGAAGGAGACTGGTCGAATCAGAGAAAACCCTCATATCAAAGCAACCAAAGAGGTGGTTGTTGAATGTAATTTTAAGTGTCGGGTTTTTGTTATCGTCTCCACAGGGATTGTGAGATATCACCGCCTTTCGACAGTTGTTTCAATTCTTAGCTTAAGGTAACAATGAGGTTTTGGTTTTAGTCACGGTATCTTGCATAAATTGTGTAATAAAATGCGGTAAAAAATTTGGTTTTAATATTTGAGAAATATTGCCAAAGTTAGGGTTCAACGATCACTTTGCATGTATATGTTCGATCAACAAAACTTATAAACTCCTTTAGATGATAAACTATTTCACAAAGTCCTCCCAATGTGTTTATCTCTAACATACATTGTGAGTTTTCCCATTTTGATCCATTGTTTATCTCTAACACAATCTATCAAAATGACAACTTTTTGGTTCAACCTTATGGTGAACAAAATCATTCATTACTATCTCTAGCTAACAAACAAGATTGGATGAAAACCTAGGTAAAGAGTTGGTAAACATCTCTCGATCATAAACCAACACAAAGAGTTTTCAATAAAACAAAGTTTTCACCATATATTCACCATTAAAGAGTTTACAAATGAAGATCATCCCATTTACACACAAAGCTAATGATCATCTACATCTAACCTTGACAAAATGAAGAACTTAGCTACTCATTTTCATGGTAGCTTGGTCAACAAGTTTCGGAAGAAGGTTGATCAACATCTGAGTCGAATAATCGAGATTGGATGGGAATCCACCTTCTTTTTGTGAAAGATTGTTAAGAGATGAAGAGAAATGATTTCTAGGTCACAAAAGATCCCTAGAGCAATGCTGGAAAAATATCTAAAAAGTACAAAAGTATGGAGGTGTAAAAGTATGGCTCCAAAAAGTAGCCCTTGCTACTTATAGAGCTGCTACTGAGCTGTCATGCTCGCTAGGCGAGCAGAATGGCTCGCCTAATGAGCCCCTAAATGAGGCACCTGAGGCACCTGCGCCCAAAGAAATAACCTCTGCCAGATTGGCATGTTCGCTAGGCGAAGCCCACGCTTCAACCTTCGCTCCAGCGAGCTTAAGAGGTTTTGCTACTGGAATTGCTCGCTGGGAGCTCGCTAATGGCTCGCCTAGCGAGTGAGTGCTGGCTGCGCTTTTCACCAAGTCTGGACGTGTTCGCTACACACTTCGCTGGCAGCTCGCCTAGCGAGTTTGTTGATGTTTGCCACTGTAAAATACTGGAGCTCTTCGCTGGGTTCTCGCTGGGTGCTCGCCTAGCGAGCCCTTCGCCACAACCCTCGCCTAGCGAGCAAGCTGATGAATGCATCCTTTCTTTGGTCCCTTTGCCAACTTTCTTGTGGCTTCATTTTCTATTATTTCATGCCTAATTCCTGCACAATAACACACAAATCAAAGGGACCAAGATCGTTTATCATTGTATTGCAATTCATCAAAAACAAAGGTGGTTTCGAACACTTTAGCAAGGAAATGGAGTGAAAGATGCCCATATTTGATAGCTCAAATAAGCACTTTTGGGTATCTAACAACTCTCCCCAACTAGATTCTTGCTTGTCCTCAAGCAAAGTATGCCTCTTGAAGGACAAGAGGATTTGCTTTAAGAAAAAGGTTTCTCCGAAGTCGGATAAAACGGCTCAAACACAAGCGAATCAGCAGATACAAATTTCCAACGGTTAGAATAAAATAATACACAAGAACTAAAACTTAGTAGCAATGCGAAATATGTATCTATCCACAACAATATTATCTTGAATGAATCACCCTATCTCTCCTCTTCGAATAAGGATTGAAGAAATTACGCGTTTGCAACCGCGAGAATAATCTCACTCTCCAACAAACAATGAAGAAATCAATTCAATTCATACAATGTCTAGCAATTATAAATGGTAATGTGGAAGCACGAAGTTCACTAAGGGCTTTTCGGTTGAAGCTTGGTTAGGTTAACAAACAAGGGTCATTTCTAAGGCCATTGAAAACGAAATTGCCGATGCAAAAGAGACATTCACTGTACATTATTCACACATCTCAACTTCGTTCCATTTGTTTCTCATTTGAAACCTTCACAACTCTTATTTCACAACTCAATTTTTGTTTTTCACTATTTTTCTTCCAAGCAAGCATTCATTTTCATTTTCTCTATATTTTTTTTTTCACATCATATTTACAAAACAGATGTTTCTCTTTTCTATATTATATATATATATATATATATATATATATATATATATATATATATATATATATATATATATATATATATTTCTTATGCTTGCTTGATTTTTCAAGAGTTGTGGCACTTACCGATTCTCATTATCGTTCTCCCCAACTTATTTCTTACTCACCCTAAGTGAATGCTCTTGACTTTTTACGGCAAAAGAACAATTATCAAAAAATTTCGGGTTTCAAGAAAAAGATTTTTGAAATCTCGCTTTATTTCAACCTGAGATTCAACTGTTTAAGCTCAAAGGGGTTGACGAATACTCTCTCTGCTCACAGGTAAGTTGTATTTGGAACTGGTTGTGCTCGATAGAAAATAAGTGCCTTGATCATTTCTAATTGCTTCCACATATTCACAATAATAAAAGACAAAGCATGAATCAAATGAATCAACAAAGCTTATTAGAATCCAGCATTTAAGTGTACAATGGAGGTTTCCTCACAATTTGTGGTTTTAAGTCCTAGATGAAACATTCATTCAATTATGTTGCAAAAAGACAATACTCAATTACAAAAAAGAGTAAAGTTCTTAATGCATTCTAAAATTCTAGCCGGAGGTAACCATGTACCTTAGCATTATTCACTTGTTTATTTTTATCATTGCCATCCAAGCTCGGATGCACCTTCATTGGATACTTCTTTGAGGAGCAACCAATCTAGAAGGTTTGACACTCAACCAACCAAAAATTTATTAAAACACAAGAAATTTAAAACATAAATAATATTACTTCAAAATTTAAAATTGTTCATGGGGGACAAAACACCCCAAAAGTACATAGCCAAAATCAAAATACACAAATCTGAAAATACAATAGAAATAAAACATAATATGAAAAATAAAATAACTTAGCCCTCCACGGACTCATAACCCTCATCAGTACCGGCTTCAGAACCGGTAGCCTCATCATCATCATCATCATCATCATCATCATCATCTCCATTAGCAGCACCAGAAGAAGCACCAGCACCCGCCCCCTCTCCAAACACAAGCCTGTCCACAGGCCAGCTAGCGTGCTGCAGAAACTGCTCACGTGTCATCATAGAATGCTCTCCGGAGGGGTCGCGCATCTGCAGCTGTAACAGCTGCATAGAATCGTGCATATCGAGCATGGCGCGCTGAGTTGCCGCCATCCAATCCCAGTTGTAGTTGCAGACAGCCTGCTGGAAAGGATCGGATCCTAGAGTAGAAGTACCAGGACCATCAGAAGCCCTGGTAACCTCAACAGCTGAACTACCTCTTACATTCTTCGGTTTGCAATACTTGGCCACGTATCGGTCATCAATGGGTGGCGGGATCCTTACTTGACCCCTAGAGGGTAGCCTCACCCTCGCTTGCAGGCACAAAGCCATGATTAGGCAAGGGAAAGCCAGGGGACAATTCACTCGTGCCCCCGACTTTAGCCCGCTTTCAATCACGGACTTCAGCTCAAAAGCAATAATCCTCGCCACATCGATCTGGACGTTCGTGAGGATGCTGTGTACCAAGTGTGCCACTGGGATCGGCACGGTAGAAGTATGAGACTTGGGTGCGATGTTTGTAAGAACCAACAAAAGGATCAGTTGAGCCAAGGGAGTCATGTCCTCCCTATGGTATCTCATGGGAACCCCAGATGGGTTCAGCTCAACTGATTTCCCTTTCAGAAGCAGGGCAGCAGAAATCGCATCAGTATCCCGGTGAAGCCTTAATTCTTGGTGGTAGGTGTCTCTCTCCTCGGCTCCCAGATGGAGTGGTTCACCTAGGACACGGTTAATTGCATCCCGATCGAACGCAACAGGACGGCCGGACACTCTAGACGTCCATGTGAATGGCTCGTCATCATTCGGCAGTGCGTTCGCATAGAACTCACGCACTGTTGCGATATCGTAATGCTCCAGGGGGGATATTAACCGATCCCACTTTTTGCTGTTAATCAACCCGGCGAATGTTCGGTTCATGCCTTCAGGGTTGATTAAAAATCTCTTTTCCGGCAAAATCTTTCGCTTTTCCAAAGCAATATATCTTGTGGCTTGCTTTGGCCTGACAAATTTGTCGGTGTTGAATTGTATTGGTACGGGACGGGAAGTGTTCCCGCCCTTTCTCTTTTTCGAAGCTCCGGATCTGGATTCCATCTGCACAGACATAGAGAGGAAACAACACAACACAAAACAGATTAGAAAGCAACACAGAATTCCAACTACTGTCATGCTCGCTGCTGCTTCGCCTAGCGAAGTGGCAGCGAATGCTCGCCACTGGTTCGCCTAGCGAGTTGCTAGCGAATCTTACGGGTTTTTGGGTTCTGCAATGTTTACAGTGAAATTTTGGCAAAACCCAAGGTCTCATGGTATCTATTTCAGAAACAAAATGGTTTATCATGCAAAGAATCGTTCTAGGATACATGTAATTCTAAACCCACATGCAAAACCTAAAGATTCCCACACCACCAACTTCACCCTAAATGTCTCATGTTCAGATATTTCAAGCAATTGAAAAGAGAAAGTAATGAAGAAGAGGCAAACCTGATTTGAGATTTGTTGAATTTGAAATGCACAGGAGGTTAGGGATGCAATGTTAGGGTTTAGAGTTTGAGTGAGATGAAAAGTGAGAGAGTGCTTGTGAGTGTTTGTGAGAGTGCTTCAGCAGAGTTATAAAAAGAAAAAATGCACTTGGGCCCAAAAGAGTGACCTGCTGAGAATTAAATTAGTGCTGCCACGCAGCGCTCGCTGCTGCTTCGCCTAGCGAGCAGTTAGCGAATCCGCTCGCTACTGCTTCGCCTAGCGAGCAGCTAGCGAGCATGACAACATTTTCCTTTTCAAAAACAGCATTCCTGGAACATTCAGCAAGGTTTTAACAATTGGAATCCCAATACGACAACACAGAAAAACTGTAAATACTTACAATGTTGAGGTGCCTCCCAACAAGCGCTTGTTTAACGTCGGATAAGCTCGACGGTGTGATGCTCACAGAGGAGCATCCAAAGGAATAACACAGCTCTCGCGATCCACATGAACGCCAAGATAAACCTTCAAACGTTGGCCATTAACGGTCTAACTGTCCTTCTTTTCCATGTCCTCAATGACAATAGCTCTGTACTCCTTAACTTCTTTGACCCGAAATGGCCCGGACCATTTTGGTTGAATGTAATTTTAAGTGTCGGGTTTTTGTTATCGTCTCCACAGGGATTGTGAGATATCACCGCCTTTTGACAGTTGTTTCAATTCTTAGCTTAAGGTAACAATGGGGTTTTGGTTTTAGTCACGGTATCTTGCATAAATTGTGTAATAAAATGCGGTAATAGATTTGGTTTTAATATTTGAGAAATATTGCCAAAGTTAGGGTTCAACGATCACTTTGCATGTATATGTTCGATCAACAAAACTTATAAACTCCTTTAGATGATAAACTAGTTCACAAAGTCCTTCCAATGTGTTTATCTCTAACACACATTGTGAGTTTTCCCATTTTGATCCATTGTTTATCTCTAACACAATCTATCAAAATGACAACTTTTTGGTTCAACCTTATGGTGAACAAAATCATTCATTACTATCTTTAGCTAACAAACAAGATTGGATGAAAACCTAGGTAAAGAGTTGGTAAACATCTCTCGATCATAAACCAACACAAAGAGTTTTCAATAAAACAAAGTTTTCACCATATATTCACCATTAAAGAGTTTACAAATGAAGATCATCCCATTTACACACAAAGCTAATGATCATCTACATCTAACCTTGACAAAATGAAGAACTTAGCTACTCAATTTCATGGTAGCTTGGTCAACAAGTTTCGGAAGAAGGTTGATCAACATCCGAGTCGAATAATCGAGATTGGATGGGAATCCACCTTCTTTTTGTGAAAGATTGTTAAGAGACGAAGAGAAATGATTTCTAGGTCACAAAAGATCCCTAGAGCAATGCTGGAAAAATATCTAAAAAGTACAAAAGTATGGAGGTGTAAAAGTATGGCTCCAAAAAGTAGCCCTTGCTACTTATAGAGCTGCTACTGAGCTGTCATGCTCACTAGGGGAGCAGAATGGCTCGCCTAGAGAGCCCCTAAATGAGGCACCTGAGGCACCTGCGCCCAAAGAAATAACCTCTGCCAGATTGGCATATTCGCTAGGCGAACAAAACCTTCGCTAGGCGAAGCCCACGCTTCAACCTTCGCTCCAGCGAGCTTAAGAGGTTTTGCTACTGGAATTGCTCGCTGGGAGCTCGCTAATGGCTCGCCTAGCGAGTGAGTGCTGGCTGCGCTTTTCACCAAGTCTGGACGTGTTCGCTACACACTTCGCTGGCAGCTCGCCTAGCGAGTTTGTTGATGTTTGCCACTGTAAAATACTGGAGCTCTTCGCTGGGTTCTCGCTGGGTGCTCGCCTAGCGAGCCCTTCGTCACAACCCTCGCCTAGCGAGCAAGCTGATGAATGCATCCTTTCTTTGGTCCCTTTGCCAACTTTCTTGTGGCTTCATTTTCTATTATTTCATGCCTAATTCCTGCACAATAACACACAAATCAAAGGGACCAAGATCGTTTATCATTGTATTGCAATTCATAAAAAACAAAGGTGGTTTCGAACACTTTAGCAAGGAAATGGAGTGAAAGATGCCCATATTTGATAGCTCAAATAAGCACTTTTGGGTATCTAACAGTGGTGCTGGAGGTAGAGGAAGAGGTGGTGGTCAAAAACCTGACAGAAGTCACATTCAATGTTTCAACTTTCAGAAGTATGGTCACTACTCTAGTGATTGTCATGAAAAACAAAAGAATCAAGATAATGATGCAAAGTTTACAAAGCATGAATAAGAAGAGACGTTGTTTATGGTCAAAACAAGAGATGAAGAAAGATTTTGTGACCAATGGTACTTGGACTCAGGATGCTCACACATGACTGGTAGGAAAGATTGGTTTGTCAACATGAAACCCTCAGTGAAGAACATGGTAAAATTTACAAATGACAATACTCTAGCAGCTGAAGGTATTGGTGATGTTCTGATTATAAGGAAAGATAACAAAAGATCAGTAATTTCCAATGTACTGTACATACCAAGCAGGAAAAGTAATTTGCTTAACATGTGACAATTGGGCGAAAATAACTACAAAGTGTCTATTAAGGACAAGACGATGAGAGTTCTCGACTCAAGTGGAAGGTTAATCTTGAAGGCACATATATATCATAATAGAACCTTCAGGATTGAACTAAATGTGATGGAGCACAAGTGCCTTGCAACTACAGCTAGCAGGGATGAATGAATATGGCACTATAGACTTGGCCATCTCAATTTCAAAGATATCAAAGATCTGAAGGGAATAAATATGGTTTCAGGGTTATCAGAAATCGATATTCCAAATGATGTGTGTGAGGAATGTGTGCAGGCGAAGCAGCATAAGAACAACTTCAACAAGGATGCAGGAAGCAAGTCGAAGGAAATTCTTGAAGTCATATACTCTGATGTATATGGTCCTATCCAGGTGGATTCAGTTGGAGGTAACATATATGTGATACGGTGAACTGACTTTGTGTTTTTTGCTTTGAAAAGCAATGTTGCGGATAGCAAGAGTCGCCACCGACTTTTCTTTTATCCAATAAGGAAAGGCGGAAAAGAACAGGAAAGACGTTGATTAGATTTTGAGTTCGGGAGGTACATTATACAAAGGGAAGGTGTTAGCACCCTTTGTATCCATGGTTATCCATGGGCTCTTAATTGCTTAACTCACTTATGTTTTCCTTGTTTGAGAAAGTGTTTGAGAAATGTGGTGTGTTTAGAAAATATTTTGAAAGGAGAGTTTAACTTTGTAATGATTCTTGTACGAATGTATACAAAGTGTTTATCTCGTTTGATTTTGAAAGATGTTTAGAAAAATATAACTCGGCGCTGATTCTGGTGCGAATGTATACCAAGTGGTGATTTTCTAAAAGATGTTTTGAAAAGTGTGAGGTGTGAAAAGTATTTTAAGCTGTGAGCAAGCATTTAAGAGTTATACCTAACCAAGGTCGTTATAGGTATTTCCTATCCTTAGGAGGGTAAAACTGTCCTTACTATTGAGAAGTAAAGGGACATCGTGGGGTCGTCGATTGGTCATTGAAGGCAACATTTGTAAGGATACCTTAGCATTCGAAGGGACAATCATCATTTAATCGTAGGCTACAACGAAGGGTCATCGAGGGACAAAGTCATATATTCGAAGGCAACATTCGAGGGACAAGGTTTATCTCGTAGGGACATCGACCTTTTTGATCGAAGGAATTATGACTTATCTGTTTAGGGACGATGATGATTTAATCGAAAGGGTCTTTGCTAAGGGTATCTCCACATTCGCGGGACATGACCGTAGTATCGTAAGGCAACAAAGAGAGGGATAAGATCACGTATTCGAAGGCAATGTAATTAGCCAAGTTATCAGAACAAATCTCCACGATGATATCCCACAAATAAAGTGGGATGCCAAGCTATCTCTCCAAGAGTCATGTGAGCCCTTACAAAAACTCAGCAAACATGTTAGAATAACGGGATGGGGTGCAATTAAGAGTTGCACCGAATAAAAGAATCATAGAAATAATAGTGTAGGCAAACAGCGTGCAAATGCAATAGAAAACATGTCAAACAAGTACAAAACAGATCAGAATGCAAACAAAAAAAATGAATTACTGTCGTGTTCGCTACTGGCTCGCTTAGCGAAGGCCTGGCGAACCCTCGCTACATGTTCGCTTGGCGAGGTGCTAGCGAACGACTGCGGGTTCTGGGTTCTGCTTTGATAACGATACGATTTCAGAAACCCCAAACCCTATGGCATCCATTACAGAAATTACGCGATCGAATATTCAAAGTGTTGTTTTACACATTTATGCACATATAAACCCACATGCGAAACCTAACAATGTTCGCCCTTCCAAATTCAACCATAATGCCTCATACATTTAGAAGTTTCAAATTGGGAGCATAGAGTAGTGGGAATAGAACAAACCTGATTGGAGGAATCAGACGAAGTTGAGTTGCACCGTTGGGTTTGCAGAGCAATCTTAGGGTTTATGCCTGATAGGGTTGGTGGAGGTAACCTTTGTGCAAATGAGTTCTCTGAATTAGCTTCTAGGGTTTTCTCCCTTGTTTTTCTGATCTCCCGGGTTTTCTCCTTTTTTTCAAATGAAGTCTTGGAATTTATAGCTGACTTTTTTGTGACCTGGTGGGCTCAGAATGGAAGGCAATTCAGGCCCAGAATTTTTGTATATCCGCAAGCTTCGCTAGGCGAGTGAGCTAGCGAAGGTTCGCTAGGCGAACAGTCAGCGAATGTTCCAGCGAATACTCCCAGACTTGAATAAAAGCACAGCTAGTACTTACTCGCTAGGCGAGAAGCTAGCGAGCAGGTAACGAGCATTCCAGTAGCAAAATCAACAAGGTTCGCTGGAGCGGAGGAGAAAGCGTGGGCTTCGCCTAGCGAAGGTTTTGCTCGCCTAGCGAGCATGGCAGTTCAGGTCATCTTCTGGATTTGGTGGCCTGTGCGCTGGATCTTTGTTCTTTTGAGATTAATGTTTTGAAAAATGACTAGATCCCATTTGAACCTGTTGAAAGTATCATAAAAATTAACAGGCAAATTTTGGGGTATGACAATATACTTTATCACATTCATAAATGATTTCGGTAGAAAAATATGGACTTACCTGATCAAGAAGAAAAGTGAAGTGATCGAGGTATTTGCCAAGTTTAAATTTATAGTCGAGAGACAAAGTGGACGAAAGCTCAAGATTATGAGGACTGATGGTGGTAGAGAATATGTGCCGAAAAACTTCGACGCATTATCTGAGAAAGAAGATATTATGCATGAGGTGGTGTCACCCTACACTCCACAATAGAATGGAACTGCAGAAAGGAAGAATAGAACCATCATGAATATGGTGAGAAGTAAGTTTATAGGCAAGCATCTACCCAAAGAATAATGGAGAGAAGTTATATCGACTACAACATATATATTGAACACATGTCCGACGAAGAAGCTAGAAGGAATCATGCCAAAAGAATGTTGGTCTGGTGTCAAGCCTAGCTTGAGTGATCTGAAAGTATTAGGATCTATAACACATAGGCACGTGGCATATCAATTGAGAAGAAAAATTGATGACAAGTCGAGTTAGGTGATTCTAATAGGATATCATTTGACTGGAGGTTACAAGTTGTTTTCCCCAATGAAGAAGAAAGTAGTGATCAACAGGAAGTGATCATAGATGAGCTTAATGAATGGGATTGGACTAAAAATGTCAAGAAGGATTCAGTGAGAATCTTATATGAAGAACCAACAAGTGTATTTGAAAGAGAAGTTCGACAGGAAGAAGTCAGAGGTAAAGCAAGCACAAGCAGACCTCATAGAACAAGAAACATGCCTGCAAGGTTGCAAGAATGTGAGATTACATCAGATGATGTGGTCGATGACGAAGGTGAGCTGGTACACTATGCTTTCTCTGCAGATGTCGAACTAGTCAATGCAGCTGCGACATTGAATGATTCAAAGTGGGTGAAAGCAATGAATAAGGAAGTGGAGTCCATCAAAGTCAACAACACCTGGTCACTTGTCAAATTTACTCAAGACAAGAAGACAATCAATGTGAAGTGGGTATACAAGGTGAAGTTAAATCCTAAAGGTGAGGTAACTCGACACAAGGCAAGACTTGTGGCGAAAGGATTTCTTCAGAAGGAAGGAATCAACTTCGATGAAGTTTTTGCACTTGTTGCTAGGACCAAAACAATCAGGTTGATTGTTGGTCTAACAAACATGAACAACTGACACATATGTCAGATGGATGTGAAATGTGCATTCCTGAATGACCCCTTATATGAAGAACTATATGTTGCACAACCAGCTAAGTTTGTGAAATATGTCGAGTAAAACAAGGTATACAGACTGCATAAATCCCTATATGGACTTAAGCAAGCTCCAAGAGCTTGGTATAAGATGATAGATGGTTTCCTAAGGGAGAAGGAATTTGTGAAGTGCACAACTGAGCATGGAGTATATGTAAGATGAGGCAATAAAGAATTACTTATACTATATCTCTATGTCGATGACCTGCTAATAATAGGGAGTTGGAAGAAGGAGATCGAAGATTTAAAAAATGACCTAAGTGAGGAGTTTGAAATGTTAGACTTGGGAAATCTCTAATAGTTCCTTGGCATCAAATTCTACAAGAGTATTAGAGGCTTGATGATGCACCGAAGAAGATATGCAGGCGAAATACTCAAGAGATTTGAGATGCAAGATTGCAACCCAACTTCGACTCCACCTGAGCCTAGATTGAAACTGTCGAAAGACACAAATGAAGATGATGTTGATCCAACATAGTACAAAATACTAATTGGATCACTTTGATACCTTTGTCACACAAGGCCCGATCTAGCATACAATGTAGCAGCGACGAAGAGGATACTAAGGTATCTGAAAGGGATTCTCGACTACAACATTTTGTTTCCTGCAGTTGATGAAGGAAAATAATGCAACTTAATGGGATACGCCAACCCAAGTTGGTGTAATGATGTTGAGGATAGAAAATCCACAGCTGGCTATGTGTTAATGCTAGGTGGTGCACTAGTTGCTTGGAGTTTGAGAAAGGAACCATTAGTATCATTGTCTTCGTGTGAAGCAGAGTACATAATTGCTTCTCTTTGTGTATGTCAAGAAACATGGATGATGAATCTAGTCGAAGAGATTACAAGGAAGAATCACATAGCGATTACCATGAAGATCGACATCATGTATGCTATCAATCTGGCGAAGAATCCGATAGCACATGGACGAAGCAAGAACATCGAAATGAGATTGCATTATCTTCAAAAGTAAGTAGCAGAAGCAAAACTGGACTTGGAACACTGCATTACTGAGAATTAAATTGCAGATACTATGACGAAAGGAGTGCAAGTTAAAGCCTTTAAGAAGTTAAGGTCTATGATGAATATAAATAACTTAGACATAATGAATTAGGTAGTGTATTGGATTGTAATTCATGGTGTCGAAGCTTGTTGCTGTCGAAACACCTAGTTGTCAAAGTGTTGAGGAGATAGCCACAACATGGATTTTTACTTAGGCTAAATTTTGCAGTGTTAGCAGAATTAGGTGTTTGGACTTTGCTTGAGGAGAAAGCAAGTCCACAATCTATAAATAGGGAGTAATCCTTATTGATTATAAGACACACAACAGAACTTGCAGTTGCAAAAAATAAATCTCAGTTTGAGAGCAGAGAGTTACTCTGCAGAAATTCTTCTTCTTCCTCTATTTTGATAAAACCATAATTTCATTTCTTCCCAGTTTTCATATTTATTTCTTTTTCCATTAACAATTGTGCAAAAATATAATATTGTAACCAAGGTTGGTTGATTCATTCGAGTAAAGAACAAGAGGGAATTAGATCAGTGTGATTGGATATTGTTTATCAAGATTGCAGCAGAATTCTCCATAGGTTTTAGTGAATTTCTTGAGAGAAATTGATGAATTTTCAACAAAAATCATCTACACCCTTTAAGAAGGAAATCAAATTTCCAGCTTCGTGGCCAAGCTTGACATCACTTGTAATAAGAACCTCATGCTTTCCGTCTCTCCTCCACCGGATCCTAGCCTCATTCTTGCGGTTGATGTTTCTAGAATGTCCTAGCTTCGCAATTAGTCTTATTTGTTTTTTTCATTAATTTTATAACAAAAAAATGAAATAATTATTTTCAAATTACATTATATTTAGATAGAAATTCTAAAAAGGTATTCTTATATATTTTTCAACACATTCTCTCACATTAATTAAAGGATTAAATGTATTTTTGTCTCATCATTTAAACAAACTCTACTATATTGTGTATTTATTTTTTATTTTAGATTTCAATCTCATAATTTTTGTTTTTTTTTGTTTTGCCCCTTTATAACATCTGAATGTACAAATACATCAAAGTGATGCACTAAGTGCATAATTCTCCTTCCTCCCTCATCTACTATCAACCCTTCAAAAAAAATTATATGCTTTGACCAATTCACCATTTCAAGATTTTTAAATTACACTAGCATTTAGACAAATGAGTAATTAACAAATCACTCAAATAAATCTAACCCAGTCCTCTTACTTCATGCCAAGTGTTCATTAATAATTGACATCTTCAAACAAAATAGTTTTCCATCCTTCCCACCAAAACCAATTCACATACCTATAGTGACCGATGTGAAACAACACTATTATTCTCTCAAATTACATTCTTCTTCTCTTTTATTCCTTGCAGCGTTTTCACCTTTCTCTCTAAGGTCTGTTTTACTAAAGAAGTTTGTCACCGGCAATAGACTCCATGACACGTGGCACTCTTTCTCCTTTTCAATTTTTCATATCTCTCTTACATACACATATCACTGCTGTTTTTAGTTTGAATTTTTTGTCGTATTATAAATGTTAGAGAAAGAAAAGGTGGTGAATATTCTATTTTCTTATTTTGTTCTTTTTTTTTGGAAAGGTTCATGAACGTTCTGTTGCAAGACTAACCAAGAAGTTGCATGATGATGGTCTTTCTTGTACTTTAGGTGATTTATGATTCTGAAACAGTTAGGTGGTTGAACCATGCTGTTGAAAACAAATGGCCTGTATGTATGAAACATATTGTATCTCGGAAGATTTTACTTCCTATCATACCTTGGTTCTTAGAGAAGTACAAGCCTTGAACTGCTGTATGATTCTACCTTTCAGTTATCTATCTTTGGTAGTGTTGGATTAAACCATTTGAATTTCAACCATTTTGTTTTTATGCCCATCTCTTGTATTTATGTCATTATTTTATATTTGCAGAAAGAAGCTGTTGTTCGACATTTATGCTTAAGGAATACTTTCATCACAAAAACTAAAGTGTAAAGTACCGTGATGCCGAATATATTTTCATCACATTGATGCTTCATATATTTAAATGCTTAACCTTATGATTAGGCTCCAGGGAAAATGAAAAGCAAGTTTTTTTAATCAAAATTTGTATGAACGTGCATGTTAAGCTTCTAAATGAAGATATATGAATAGTTTTTGTATAATAAATCTAACACAAACCAAGAAGAAAAGTGAAACATAAAAAGACAATCGCTAATAATCGATAAATTATATCAAAAACCACTATGAGTTAAGGTTAAAGCAACACATTCAGATGCTTTTATCATCTATCTTCAATCTAGGTTGAACAAGCAGAGAAGTGTTATTCACTTATGGGAAAAAAGCATTTCAGAAACAAATTTGAGATCAAACATTAAATATCAAAATAAGAAAGGGAGGATAATGGATATTAATATATAAATTATTGAAAATTTTAAACTAATGCAAATTTATCATGTTTTTGAGAAAACTAATTTATGTTGGAGATTTTGCCTCTCCCTTGACCCCATAATTTTGTATGTGTGTAAATATATCCACCAGGAAACCAAATGATATATAAATATACTCATGCAATGAACCACAATATACCTGATACAATGAAATATAGAGTTAATTTGAGTTTTCAGGGTATCAGTTTACTCTTTGAATAGTTGTTATCTCTTTTGTTCTTTCTTTTTTAATAGGTATAACATTCAAATTCTTCTCTATCATAAAATATTCAATTTAAAATATATTTGTTTTATTATATAATTTAAATTATTTTGTTTCTAGGTGGAATTTATGAAGCCAACTTGAAGACTTATGTTACTTTTGTAACATTTATTTTTATTGTTTGTGAGACATGTTGATTTTGAATTAATATTTTGATTATAACTATGAAATTAATCATATATTATCAATTTCAGAATTGATTTTTTTCAATGCAATATAATTTATTTGTCTTATAATTTTTAATTCACTAGTCTTCGTTATCTTTTCTCTATTTATTGGAGCATTATATAAATATATCCAAATAATTGATCTTTATTATTACAAGTTAATTTTATCCGTAAGAAAGCACGGATATTTTACTAATATTTTTTTTAAGGATACATGGCTATGTATTGTGAAGTCACTATTTAATTAAATTTATTTCAGCTATTTATTTAGTTTTATAAATAGATAAATAATTTTTTTATTCAAAACCTATTTAAAATTATAATTTCACCTAACATTTTCTTTTAAAGAGAATACATTAGTAAAATAATAAGTCAAATCAAACAAAACTTAATACTACTCATTTTAAAATTAAAAAAAAAACAATTCTATAATAAGAATAGAAAAATAAGCATTTTTCAAGTGGTAACAAACAAAATATAATCTATTCAAATGAAATTGGAAAATGACTCTTATACTTTTAGTATCATATTGTCAATCTTCCACAACTTTAATACTACTTATATGTTTTTTTTCTTTATGTAGTAATTAATTAAAAATAATTTTGACAAAAATTCAGTTAATATTATCTTGAATTTTTACAAATAAAAATTAATAAAATATAATTTTTTAAAAAAAATTGGTTTTTTTACCGAGATAACCCTGTTTTTCGAAAAAATTCTCAAAATACCCCAGTTTTCAGCAAAATTCCCAATCTACCCCACTTTTAGGAGGAGGCGCCAATTGAATTGGCGACTACTCTTAAAAATTGCAAGGAGGCGCCAATTGGATTGGCTAGGGCAGGTGCCATAGCCAATCCAATTGGCGCATATGTGTAATTTTTAAGAGGAGTCGCCAATTCAATTGGCGAAACCCTTACAAAAGCCTCAAATGGCAAAACCTCCAACATGAAAGTTGTAGATCTTTTCAAGACAATGAATTTGGACATAAATTTTGCATCATTTGGATTTTTTATGAGAAAGTTATGGGCAGTTGAAGTTGGACTTCTGAGTTTTTCAACTGTTATCTAACCTATAATGTCTTGCATTATCGCATGTGTTTCTTTTAGAAATATGAAATTTTGTCCAACATAACATTTGAAGTAGACATCTCAAATTTTGCAATGCACTTGGTCCCACCTCAAAATAATTAAAAATGAGTGAGTTAGGTCCCTGCGAACTTGACCCAAAATTAGGGTTTCTATCAAAATGACCTATAATGTTTTGAAATGAATGATGAGCTTCCAAGTTTCAAATGAATTTTTGATGAACATGAAAGTTGTTCATATGGCGACTGTTGTTAAAACTTGAATGGAGGCGCCAATTGGATTGGCTAGGGCAGGTGCCCTAGCCAATCCAATTGGCGCCTATGTGTAGGTTTTAAGAGGAGGCGCCAACTCAATTGGCGACTCCCTCATAAAATGTCTTTTTTGTCTTATAAATAGATGTGTTGTGTGACCAATTGTTTCACAACTCATATAATCATTTGGATATCATGTTTGGTGTTCGTCGCCGATACGGTAAGGTGATTTATGCGAGAGACAAACCTCAATTGCTGATGCTGTTTTGGAACATCACCACGTTAGATCAACTGAAGAGGGAGCTGGTTCGATGGTTAGACGGGAAAATACCAGAAGGGGAAAAAATCAGAAGTATTGAGAGACTTGAAAGTATCTTTGGTTGGGTGCGAATGAAGACTGATAAGGATGCTAGGGAAATGATGTTCGGTCGAGACGACATTAATTTGATTGTTGTAATCAGTTAGAATTATTTATGTTTTCAGATGTTTTGTACTGATGTTTGTTATGAAACTCGTTGTAACAAGAACTTAATGATATATAATGATTGATTGTTACAGAAATACAATGTTACAAAAAGCTTAAGATCTAGATACAATGTTACAAAAAGCTTAAGATCTAGATGATGCTCCTTGATTGGGACAGTTGTTTTTGTTGTGTCCTGGTTGACGACAGATACTACATAATCTTATCATTTTATCTGTGGAATCCATCTCTGTTCTGATACGTGTGCTGTTTGGCCTTCCTTTCTTCTTTCTACGCATCTCTTCATTGTGCCAAACAATATCTCCTTCATATGGAGGCCAGTAATCCTCCATTGGTAGTACTGAAAAGCTTTGACTATATACATTCATGATGGTGTTGGCCTTGTACACATCAGATAAATGGGTGTAAGCGTCTTGACGAGTATAAGCGCATGCTGCAATGACATGGGAGCAAGGTATGCGGAAGGCCTGAAATTTTCCACAATCCCACCAACTTATGTGTAGTCTAACAGCGTAGGCTAAATTTGGTCTCCCCTCGTTGTTGCCCATTGTTTCCTGGACGCTGAAATTTTGTCTATGACGGTCAAACACTGTTACAACGTGTGTCGTAGCTTTGATGCTCTCCTCTTTCATGACCTTCATGCAACACTCATTGAATACTTGTCCGGACATTAACACTGCACTCCATCTTTCACCTCTGGTTGCGAACATAGAAGCCAACCTATAATAGGTTGATCTTACCAAGGCGATTATCGGCAGATTTCGAATTCCTTTGAAAACCCCATTCATGCATTCCACAATGTTTGTTGTCATGTGGCCCCATCGACAACCACCGTCAAATGCTCTTGTCCACTGCTCTACTGGTATGTTATTTATCCATCTCCCCGCGTCTTCATTAGACAGTCGAATTTCATCACGATAATATTGAAATGACGGTTGAGTTAAAGCATACCCAGCATTCACCACCTTCTTGCGAAGATTCTTATCTTTTATAGCACGCATGAAGTTTTGTGCAATGTGTCTGATACAGTAGACATGTGTAGATTGTGGAATCCATGCTTTCTTGTAAGATGGAGTATAATTATATGTTGTTCGGATATGGGATATAATTATACTCACCTTCACTGATGGGTCTTTATTTACCAATGGCAGAATGTCTTGACATATCAAAGTTGTGCTCAGTTTACGGTGATCTTGTTCAACGTTAGTTGCAACGCAACTGTGCGGCGGGTCTATTGAAGCGATCTCCCAAGAGTCATTTTTCTTCTTGTAAGATGCAGCCAAACGAAACTTACAAAGCATGTTACGACATTCGATAACATACCTTCTAGAATCAGTGCGTTTCACTGTAAAGTCAGCAAAGTTGTTCATGTGGAATTTTTTGATTGCCAAGACACATTCTTCTTTGGTACGAAACATGTCTCCCACCTTTAATTCGCCTACTAGTCTCGGATACGGATTATAGAAGACACTGTCGGATGTTTCATCGTCGTGAAGATCCATATTTGTCATATGTTGAGGAGGATTGTAGGCATGACTAGGAGGTATTGGTGGTGGTTGAGCATCATCTTCATCGTCGTTGTTCAGCATGTGATCAACCTGTATCTCGGTCTCCTCTTCTTCTTCTTCATCAACAACGTCGACTTCTACTTCTGCTTCTGGGTTGAGTTCATCTGACCATTGTGCATCATCTGCAACATCTTCACCAGCTGCATCCTGATCGGTTAGTTGAGACTGTTGAGGCGGTATACATGGTTGTAGAGTAATGTACAACTCGATACAATCCATGCCTGAATGTTTATGACTAAGAAATATGTTTTCAACATCTTCATCGTCTCGTACCTTAAGGGGGAAAAACTTGCATTGACCATTCTAAAAAAATATTGGATTTTGATATGTGATCTTTGACACAATACCTGATCCTATAAAGGATTGTATTCTTTTTTTCAAATGCAAAAAGGTTGCATTTCTCTTGATCGTGATTCTAATGGTATCAGTGTTTCGAAAACAAAAACCATGAAGCTCAGACTCAAAAGTTTCACCGTTGCAGTGAACATTGACACTGTATAATGATGAAGATGACATTTTGGAGATGAAAACTATTTTGCAAGTTCAGATGAATGTGAGTGAAGTGTCTTGGATGTTGATAGTAAGACACTTAAATAGATGGTATCAGTGTCTCACATGCTAGCTAGTTCTGAGATGATGTGTCGGACATTGAAGCTACTCTGGGATAATGTGTCAAGCATGCAAGCCAGTTCTGAGATGATGTGTCTGTCATGCAAGACAGTGTGAGTTGATGTGTCAAGCATGCTAGCTAGTCATGAGATGATGTGTCTGTCATGCAAGACAGTGTGAGTTGATGTGTCAACCATGCAAGCTATCAACAAGTGACTCTTTAGCATGCAAGAGACAGGACAGCCACGTGTCTGACATGTAAGCTAGCTCTTAGATGATGTGTCAGTCATGCAAGACAGTCTGAGATGATGTGTCAACCATGCAAGCTATCAAGAAACTAGTCATCAGCATGCAGGAGACAAGACAGACACGTGTCGACATGTAACATAGTCAGAGATGATGTGTCAATCATGCAAGCCATCCACAAGTGAGTTGTTCAGCATGCAGGAGACAAGAATGCCACGTCTCAGACATGCAGATGGTGTCGCCAAATGGTTTGGCGCCTCCACTTAATGCTTGTACATGGTCGCCAATTCAAGTGGCGACCCCATGCAGTCAGACCTCGAAACCAAGCATTCAGAACTAGCCTTGCATGCATGGCCCTATGGTGTCGCCAATTTGAATGGCGACCCCTCTTTAGGATTGTACATGGTCGCCAAATGAGGTGGAGACACCATGCAAACACAAATTTTTATGCTCTCTTCCATTTGCCTATAAATACATCCACTCCTTCAACAATTCTTCCACACCAACATTCTCACTACTTCCTCTACAATACTTCTTTTACAATTTCATCTTCAACAACATCTTCCAATTTCATCTACACCAAGTCCCCAACAATATGTCTTTACTCACAATGGGCGAAGCACACAGAGGAACGGTTGCAAACATCGCAACATATGTAAATTTTTTCTTTTGTTAACTTTTTATCTTTCATCTTCACCAACCCCATTTTATTTTGAAATACCAACTTAGTCAAGTGTTATATTATTTCTATTATAGGATGTATCAAGGTTTCGAACTCGAGTCCACAAATTTGTCCCAATGGACCCGATGATTCAACCTTATGTTGAACTCGCCGGTTTTGGTCATATTAGCAAGATTATGTCTTGGTCTATAGATAACAAGTTTATTCTAGCCTTATGCGAAAGATGGAGGCCAGAGACACACATATTTTGGTTTCCAACCGGTGAGTGTACCGTGACGTTGGAAGACGTCTACATGCTTTTAGGACTACGAATTGAAGGCAAAGCTGTTAATGGTAAGACCAACTATGCAAATTCAATTTGCATGGAGCTTTTAGAAACTGATTTGTTAGATGATAATGCTAGAGATCAAGGTATACTACTCTCACGCCTAAAGTCATATTATAATAGTTTATATTTAGATGAGCATTCTACCGAAGATGCTCGAATAATAAAAACTAGGTGTTACATTATGCTGTTATTAGGATCCTTTTTATTTCCCGAAGGTAGTGGTTCTAGCATGCATATTATGTACTTACCTCTACTTAGACATGTAGATAGAATAGGTAGTTACAGTTGGGGATCCGCTTGTCTAGCCTATCTCTATAGTTCGTTGTGTAAAAATTCCCACAAAGACACATCTACATTTTTTGGATGTGCTGTGTTGCTACAAGCATGGGGTTGGTCAAGACTACCGTCTCTAGCACCGGTCAATAACAACCCTTTCACTTTTCCATATGCAAAAAAGTAAGTTGTTTAAATTGCTATATCTTTACTTACTTCCTTAAAGTTTATTACCTCAAACTAATTTTGTTTAACTTTTTGGTGTAGATGGTCGACACGTGGTATGAGTTACAGCAGATGTCCGAGACACTGTATTACTCAGTATCGCAACCTGTTGGATCACCTTCGACCGACAGACGTAAGCAAAATAACTTCATTATTTCGTCATATTATGTTAACTTTTTCTACATTCATTATAATCCTACCTTCTTTAACATTTCAGTTCATTTGGCGTCCATACCTTAATCTGGATCATGAGCATGAGGTCAACGCAGAAGACGCAACCGTATGGACAGCATGCACACCGATAATACGGTTCACAACTGTGGAGATGCACAACACCGATCATGTGAAGCTGCAGTTCGGTATGGTCCAGAATATCCCAGATCCCTCAGCTAGTCTAGGAGAATGGCATATGCGTAAAGTGAACGACCAATGGAACTTCAACCCTTGGCAAACCTTCGCAAGATCAGAGTGTCGCAAGTGGAAGCACCGTTATGACCATGTCTTAACTGACGCAGTCATGCCAAATGAGGTAAAACCAAGTCGTACTTATATGGCTTGGTACAGATCGGTTGGTTTTCAATTCATCACCAATGATATGTACCTCTACGACCCACGTTAGACAAGTTACACACAAGAAGGATCAACATCTAACCCCTAACAACATTCTCAGCCCAGTTTCTTACAACCACCTATCCGTCAAACTTTCCGTTCCACAAACACACAAACATACAACTAAAACATGTCATTCACCCAACCCCAATACCAAGAACATACCCCATACCACCACCAACAAATGGACCATCAACCTCAGACCGAACATCGCTTCGCCCCCACACTATCACCCTACCAAAGTCGCCTTAGCCAAAACACTAACCGCCCCTCCTCCTACCGTAGCCAAGAAGCCCAAACATCACAAAACCAAAACATCCCACAACCATATCTCTTCACAACACCCCAACAACCTTTCCAACCTTTCCTAGACGCATCATTCACACCCATGTCTCCCTTCAACCGTCCCGGTCGCCCATCCATGAGTCAACCACATCCCAACTTCTCTGACATGGGTCATGAGCTCAGCTACGCCGCTACACCATCATTGAATACTGAAGGCTATGCTGACTTGGCTGAATACCTCAACGGATCTTCTCCTGTAGGAGGTAATGACGCTCCTGGCCCCTCAGATGAACAAACACTGGTGCAGAATCGTCAACGTGGGTTAGGGCCAAGGGTTAGGGTAGCTAGGGGATGTGGGACCGGAGGTCGGTTAGGTGATCCCGGTCATCACCATTAGGATTCTTTCTGTAAACTCCAAATTTTATTAATATCAAGTCGTATTATATCAAATTTATCTTTGTGTAAACTCCAAACATTAGGTTTCTTTGTCTAAACTCCATTTTGGCAAAATTCGCATACACATGTTTTGACTGAAACCCTAATTTTGGGTCAACTACCCAAGAACCTAACTCACTCATTTTTTATGATTTTGAGGTGGGACAAAGTGCATTGGAAAGTTTGAGATGTTTACTTAAATTGTTATGTTGGACAAAATTTCATAATTCAAAAATAAACACATGTCATAATACAAAACATTATAGGCCACATAACAATTGAAATGTCAAAGAGTCCAAGTTCAGGTGCCCATACCTTTCTAAAAAAAAATGCAAATGATGCAAAATTTTAGTCCAAATTCATTGTCTTGAAAAGATGTACAACTTTTATGTTGAAGGTTTTGTCATTTGAGGGTTTTATCATTCAAACAGAAGGGCTTGAAGTTGGTCCCTTTTGGCAAAATTCACATACACATGTTTTGACAGAAACCCTAATTTTGGGTCAAGTTCGCAAGGACCTAACTCACTCATTTTTAATTATTTTGAGGTGGGACCAAGTGCATTGTAAAATTTGAGATGTCTACTTCAAATGTTATGTTGGAAAAAATTTTATAATTCTAAAAGAAACACATGGGATAATGCAAAACATTATAGGTCAGATAATAGTTGAAAAACTCAGTAGTCCAACTTCAACTGCCCATAACTTTCTCATAAAAAATCCAAATGATGCAAAATTTATGTCCAAATTCATTGGCTTTAAAAGATCTAAAACTTTCATGTTGAAGGTTTTTCCATTTGAAGCTTTTTTAAGGGAGTCGCCAATTGAATTGGCGCCTCCTCTTAAAAATTACACATAGGCGCCAATTGGATTGGCTAGGGCACCTACTCTAGCCAATCCAATTGGCGCCTCCCTTTAAGTTTTAAGAGGAGTCGCCAATCCAATTGGCGACACCTCCTAAAAGTGGGGTAGTTTGAGAATTTTTTTGAAACGTGGGGTATTTGGGGAATTTTTTCAAAAAACTGGGTTATCTCGGTAGAAAAACCAAAAAAATTAACACTTAAATAAAATAGGGAAGTAATACCTAACAAAGTGTGGGTTCCACATTCCATTGAAAATTATTGCCACCTAACAAAGACTTCTCTTATGACTTTTGAGACAAACAAGTTCTTAAATAATAGCATCATCTTCAACACGCTCTCTCACTCCCAATCTTTCTCTTCTCTCCATAAATGGATCCTCAAATCTCCATCGACGTTCCTCCTTACCTCCGTGTCCACAAAAACGGAACCGTCGAGAGACTAGTCGGCATTGACGTTGCTCCTCCCGGCATCGATCCTCAAACAAACGTTATCTCCAAAGACATCACAATCCTCCCCAAAACCGGTGTCACAGCAAGACTCTACTCACCCACCAAAACTTCAACAAAACTTCCTTTAATTCTCTACCTCCACGGTGGTGCCTATTGCATATCTTCACCTTCTGATCCTCTTTACCATAACTCCCTCAACAACCTTGTTGCCGAAGCAAACATCATCGCTATCTCTGTTAACTACCGGTTAGCACCAGAACATCCACTTCCAATCGCCTACGATGATTCTTGGGAAGCACTTCAATGGGTTGCTTCACACGCCGTCGAAGACGGCTTCGACGGCTTCAACGGCTTCAACGGCCAAGAAAAAGAAAACTGGATCAAAGAAAAAGTTGACTTTAACCGAGTTTTCTTAGCAGGTGACAGTGCTGGTGCTAACATGGGACACTACATGTGTTTAAAGGATCACAATTTCGTGAACTTCAAGATTTTGGGTCTTATTATGGTGAATCCTTATTTCTGGGGGAAGGAACCAATTGGCGTGGAGATAAGTGATTCTGAAAGGAAGAAAATGGTTGATAAATGGTGGGAATTTGTTTGTCCTTCTGATAAAGGAAGTGATGATCCTCTGATTAATCCGTTTGTAGAAGAAGCACCTGGAATTGAAGGATTGTGTGTTGAAAAAGTGCTTGTTACTGTTGCTGAGAAAGATATATTGAGAGAAAGAGGGAAACTTTATCATAAGAAATTGGTTAATAGTAGTTGGAAAGGAACTGCTGAATTCTATGAAACTCAAGAGGAGGATCATGTTTTTCATATTTTTAATCCAGATTGTGCTAAAGCTAAGAGTTTGATTAAACGCATAGCTGTTTTCATCAATGAATAATGATGATTTACAGTAATACAAGCATGTATTGTGTGTGGAAGCCTTTTTTTTATTTAATAATAATGAGGTGTGTTTTTGTGTTTAATACTTTAATTTAATAATTCATGAATAGTATATCTATCTAATTTCAACTAAGTGTATATATATCCAAGCTTCATGATTTGGTGTTTTAACTTTATTCAGATAAAACTAAAAGAAAAGGAGGGAAGTAGAGAGAAGAGAATGGAAATGAAAACAGAGAGAATCTCACTAACCAGAACATCTACTCATTACCTTTTAGGATCTATAGAAAAAGCTTGTGTTAAGCCATCATTCATTTTGTACTTGTAAAGGTTAAGCAACACCTCTCTTCAAGCTCATTCTTCTAATATTTAATAGCCATGGGGGTAATGATGCCACCTAAGAGTTAAGAACCTAAATGAGAACAAGGATCTGTGTATAAAAAATAAAAAACATATGCAAAACAGAAAAACGAAAACAGAACATAAACTCTGCTTTTAAAATGAGGCAGTCTGTGCAATTTGGAAAACAGATGAGCTATTTTGATACTGAAATTCCTATTCTGTATTTACACCGTATCCATTTCATGTCATTTTTACTGTGACACAAAAATCAAAGCAACAAAAAAAAACCCTTATAGCGACAATTGTGCCCGGCGTAAATGGGAGTATGAAAAACAAGTTTCATATATCGACAAATTGGTCACCCACGGTTTAAATTAACACACTAAACTTAATAGTGTTGGCCAGAGTGAGTTTATTGGGAAATATCAAAAGTCTCACGTTGATTAAAAATACAATATAATAAAGGTTAGGGATGTTAGTTTGCATATGTTAGCGGAGATTGTCGTAACTCGAAAAATGAGAACACGACTTAGCGAAGCTGATCACACTGAATCACACCGTGTTTTTGACTCGGATTTCACATGTTTATCAGGTCTTTATTATCATTTTGCTTGTGTTATGCTCTCTTTTATGTTGTTTTCAGATATTTAGCTCTTTCGGGACCCTTTTAGAAGAAACGAAGCAAAAAGATCAAAAATTAGGGTTTTTTTAGCAAATATTATACACATGCCGTTGCACATAGCGGCCGCTATAGGAGAAGCCATGACTCATCAGCCCTCAACCAGAAGGTAACCGCCATGTTCCCATGATCTTTCCCATTTCCACACATGGCGGGCCCCATGAAGGGGTGGCAGACGCCACCTTTGCAATTCACGTTCCCACTAAGGAGAAGTTGAGGGGCACCATGGTCTTTGCAAGCTGTTGGAATCCTCTATAAATAGGCCGTTTCATTTAATTTTCAAATGATCCAACTTAGTTTACAACACTAAGACTATATTTATCATCTGTAAAGCGGTAATCCGTCACATCGGGGGGTTATCGCACCTTAGTGAGATTGAGTTGGGTCACTTCGAGTTGCTGTCGTCTTTATCTTCAGAGTCGGAGGTTTATTTTCTTTGTACCAGATTTAAAGCCTCCGTTTGGAGCAGGTTCTTATTTTATCGCTTTTATTTATTTTACTTGTCTACGCTTTACTTTATTTAATTTCTGTCTACGCTTTACTTTATTTAATTTCTGTCCACGCTTTACTTTATTTAATTTCTGTCCGCGCTTTACTCGTTCTTTACGCCTTACATTCTAAAACAAATTTTCATCATGATCGATATCGTTGTGTTTGTTGGTATTACCATGTCTGGCTAAATCTTTCAAAGATTAGAATGTAAGGATCGCGGTTAAAGAGATGTTTCACATATTGAATATGTAGAAATGCTTTAAAGGCTGTTTTGATTTTTAATTTGTGTTTTCTGAAATAAACTTGGTTAGTTTTAACTACTCAAGGAGTGCGAAAGCACCCTGACTTAGTTAACTAGGAATTTTTATCACTTTAAGGAAAAACAATTTTTGAAACTATTTTTGGACGCATTGATAGATTTAAAATCAGGAAACTCCTTGGGTAAACTTTCCAAATCAAAATCACTTTTCAACTAAGTTTACGAGTCTTATTTCTTAAAAAGTAAGTTTACTACTTTAGCGTTCTGCACACCTTTTATAAGTGACAATAGAAAGCCTTAATTTAAGGGTAAACTCGGTTCTGAATACGCGAAAGCGACAATTCCTGTTAAATAGATTCTTTCAAAGAGTAGAAAATATTGCCTTATAAGTAATTCTATTTAGACAATCGAAACATCACTTAACTGACGTGAAATACATTCAAATTTGTCTTTACCTGCACTGTATTTATTTTATTTATTTACTGTTATTTTACAACATCAATATCTCTTTTATACTGCCTTAGATAAACATCATAACGATAGTAATCGATAGATTGACGATTTGGTCTTTGTGGGATTGATATTCTTTTATATTACTCTGACGCGATTCGTGCACTTGCGAACACAACGATCAAGTTTTTGGCGCCGTTGCCGGGGACTAACTTCGTCAAATTTTGTACCCTGTTGTTACACCGTCTAGACTAAGGCATTATTAGCCGGTAAATGCGAAGAACCAGTAGTACCGGAAATTTAGTAGATCCTTTAGCGGAACCCGAACGTTACACTCGTACACGCCTCTTACTCATCTGAATTAAGAAAGTTATGGCTGAGAATCGCGACCGGAGACCTCTTAAGGAATTTGCCCAACCCTCTGACGAGGAACCTAGTTCGAGTATAGTAAACCCCCTTATTCCTGCCAACAATTTCAAACTAAAACCATACTTGCTGCAATTAGTGCAACATAGCCAATTCGCGGGTCTCGCTACTGAGAACCCAAACCAACATTTAAAAGTCTTTATCCAACTGGCCGACACCTTTAAATCCAACGGTGCATCACCAGATGCGATTCGTTTGAGATTATTTCCTTTCTCCCTCAGGGATAGAGCACGTTCATGGTTAGATTCACTTCCAGCTAACTCAATAACTACCTGGTAAGACCTTAGGAGAGTATTCCTTGCTAGATATTTTCCCCCTAGTAAGACTGTTGTTCTTCGAAACCAAATAAGTAGATTTACTCAAAACCAAGGAGAATCGCTTTTTGAAGCTTGGGAGAGATATAAAGAGCTATTAAGAGTCTGTCCACACCATGACCTAGAACAATGACTGATCGTTCATACCTTCTACAATGGACTCCATTATAACACAAAGATGAGCATCGACGATGTCGCTGGTGGCGCGCTGATGAACAAACCTTACCCTGAAGCTTGTGACCTAATTGAGGATATGGCCCAAAACCATTACCAATGGGGAACTGAACGAGCATCAATAGAGAAAAAGGATACCTAAGGTGGAATACATGAGGTAAGCTCTCTGGACATGATGCAGGCGAAAATGGATGCTTTAGCCCTTAAGATCGAACATATGTCTACAAACACTAATACCGCAGCGGTAGTCCACACAGAGTGCGAACTTTGTGGATCTAAAGGACACGATTCGATAAAGTGTAACCTTTTGAACGACCTGAACACCGACCAAGTGAATTACGCCCAAGGTAACCCATTTTCAAACACTTACAACTCTGGATGGAAGAATTATCCGAATTTTTCCTATAAAAACCATAACCCTATCCAAAATTATGCACCTCAAAGACCACAAGGTTATCAAGCCCAAAAACCAAATCAACCTATGCAAGTTGTGCCTCAGAAGTCTAACCTTGAGAAGATCATGGAGAGCTTTATATCAGGCCAGACTCAGGAAAATATAGAATTCCTAAACCAGAACATTCACGTAAACGAAATGATAACGCAATTAGGAACCAAGGTTGATCAGATAATCACTCACAACAAGATGCTTGAAACCCAGATCTCACAGGTAGCACAAAACCAAGCCCCACAAACTACACCTGGAGGACAATTCCCTGGACAACTTCAACCAAACCCTCGAGGGCAAGCTAACGCTATCTTGTTACGAAGTGGGACCGCTTACGAAGGACCTCATAACCCAGCAATGAGTGAGTTCAAAACTTCTAAAGGAAATATACTTACCAACCAAGAAGAGGAACCGGTGGAACCCGAAAAACAAAACGACCAAGAAGGAGAAGCCAAGGATAAAACTGATAAACCACCACCCCCGTACAAACCACTAATCCCATATCCGCAAAGATTTAAACAAACCAAAATCAATAACCAATACCAAAAATTTATAAAAGTAATAGAGAAGCTTCATGTAGAGATTCCTTTCACCGAAGCCATCACCCAAATTCCGTCTTATGCCAAATTTCTCAAAGACATCTTAACCAACAAGCGTAGGCTTGACGATCAAAAACCCTTGGAATGCAACTTTATTTCCGAGGATAAACTTGCTAAGAAGGAGAAAGACCCTGGTAGTTTTTCTATACCTTACATTTTAGGGAGTCATGTGATCGATAAAGCTTTCCTAGACTTAGGTGCTAGTGTGAGTTTAATGCCCTTAGCTGTATGTAAAAGGTTAAACTTAGGAGAATTACAACCATCTAAGATGTCCTCCAATTAGCCTATAGGTCTGTTAAGTATCCTGTAGGCATTTTAGAAGACATCCCAGTTAGGATTGGTCAACTTTATATCCTAACAGACTTTGTGGTCATGGATATCAAGGAAGACGACGATATCCCTATCCTTTTAGGTAGACCATTCTTATCAACAACCGGAGCTATAATATATGTTAAAAGAGGAAAATTAACTTTCGAAGTAGGGGATGAAAAGATCGAGTTTATTCTTTCAAAATTCCTGATGACACCAATCCTAGGAGACGCATGTTACGCGATCGATATCATAGATGAGTGCATAAGGGAATTTGATCAAGAAGAACCTGTGATCAAACCATTTTAAAACCCGAATGAAAAGGATGACGAGCTAGAGGAAACGAAACCTCACACCAACGAATGTTTGGATCTTACGCCATACCTTTCACCAAATTCTCAAAAACCAGCTTAAGAACTTAAGGAATTACCCAAGAACCTAAGATATGAGTTTTTGGATGAAGAAATGAACCGCCCAGTAATAGTTAGTGCCACTTTAAACCAAGACGAGACAAACCGACTCTTGAATGTTTTAAGAAGATACCCCTCTGCCTTAGGGTACAACATCTCTGATTTAAAAGGTATAAGCCCATCCGTGTGTATGCACAGGATCTCGCTAGAGGAGGGTTCAAAACCTTCCAGAGAACATCAGAGAAGAATTAACCCTGTAATGAGTGAGGTGGTAAAGAAGGAAGTCCTTAAACTGCTAGAAGCTGGTATAATCTATCAGATCTTTGATAGTAAGTGGGTAAGTCCTGTATATGTGGTACCCAAAAAGGGAGGCATCACAGTCGTGCAAAACGAGAAGGGCGAGCATGTAGCTAAATGTATAGAAGGCGGATGGCGTATGTGCATAGATTATAGGAAGCTCAATAAGGCAACTAGGAAAGACCATTTCCCCCTTCCATTCCTAGATCAAATGCTTGAGCGTCTTACCAGACACTCTTACTTTTGTTATCTGGATGGATATTCTGGATTTTTCCAAATACCCATACACCCCGAGGATCAAGAGAAAACAACCTTCACTTGTCCTTACGGAACGTTTGCTTATAGACGAATGTCGTTTGGACTCTGTAATGCGCTAACTACTTTCTAACGTTGTATGATGTCAATCTTCGCAGATTATCTCGACGGAATTATGGAAGTATTTATGGACGATTTCTCAGTATATGGGTTTGACTTTGAGAATTGCCTCATTAACCTTGAGAAAATCCTAGAGAGATGCGTAGAAGTTAACCTTGTGTTAAACTGGGAGAAGTGCCACTTTATGGTTAAAGAAGGCATAATGTTAGGACATATAACATCTGAAAGAGGCATTTAGGTCGAAAAAGCAAAGATAGAAGTTATAGAAAACCTTAACCCTCCTAAGACAGTTAGAGAAGTTCGTAGTTTTCTTGGACACGCCGGTTTCTACCGACGCTTCATAAAAGATTTCTCTAAAATAATGAAACACCTGACCGGCCTTCTGATGAAATACATTGAATTCATTTTCGATGAAAAATTTATCAAAGCCTTTAACCGTTTAAAACAAGCACTAATTTCAGCACCCATTTTACAACCTCCGGATTGGACTAAACCCTTCAAAATAATGTGTGATGCTAGCGATTTCGCTATAGGAGCTGTTTTAGGGCAAAGAAAAGATAAGAAACTACATGTAATATATTACGCTAGTAGAACCCTAGATGTCGCTCAATTAAATTATACAACAACAGAGAAGGAACTCCTAGCTATAGTTTTTGCAATCGATAAATTTAGGTATTATCTTGTAGGATCTAAGATTATAGTCTATACAGACCATGCAACTATCTGTTACCTTCTAAGCAAAATGGATGTGAAACCTAGATTACTGTAGCACCTCAAATTTGCACCCCCCATTCATGCATTCATTTCATTTTTGTAGGTCATAAATCATTTCATAGTGCATTGCATCATTGCATTCAGAACTGGCATCAAGAGAATTCATCTGTGCAAAGAGAGCAAGGTTTTTCCTTGAGATGAGGGTCACATGACTATTTTGAAGAGCTTAAATGAATCAAGGATCATTTTGAAGCAACTTTGCCAAGTGGAAGAGGCCCAGATTCATCAGTGTACTTCCAGGTCATCTAAGGCCCATAAAAGTCAACTGTGCAGTCAACTGAGGGCTTTGAGGTGGAGAAATGGTTTGAGACACTTCATTCATGTCCAAAAGAGGTTTATTCATCATGTCAAACATCTACATTGAAGATTTTGAAGCCAGATCAAAAGTTTCCCAAAATGGAAAGTGACCTGTAATTTCAAGTTTCCAAAAATGGCAAGTTTTTGGACCACATTCAACTTGACTTTCCAACATCAAAGAAGCTTCAAATGAAATTTTGGTCAACATGAAAGTTGAAGATCTTTCTCTCCCATTTCCAAAAAGTCCAAGATCATGAACATCTGATGAATGGTTGAGGAGTTATGAGCAAATGATCACCAAGTGTGCATGAAACTTCAAAGTGCCATAACTTTTGATTCAAAACTCCAAAATGAGTCACTCTTTTTGCATATTGCTTCTCATGACCTATAATTTCCAAATCCATCATTACATTGCATGAAATTTATTCATATGATCATTTGCCCATACATGTTCATTTTGGAGGGAAATGGAGAATTTGAATTTTATTCATCATACATGAAAAATACCATTGCCATTGTGTTCATGAATTGATTTTGAGTGAAAATACACCTCCACATGCACTGTTCATGTGTGCCTTGCCATGCATAGGTGTTTTTACTAAATTTGCATAACACCTCATATCTTCTTAATTTTCCATTAACCATTGTCTAATTACATTTTCAGCATGATTAACACATAATATAAAGCCTTAATCATAACAGAATTTTGATTCTAACACATTCTAGATCTAGATCACATTTTTCCCTCCAATTTTTCTCTCAATCCAAATTCAAAAGTTCTTCATATAACACATGATTTTTATTGCATAATCTTGTTCCTGGATCATCATATAGTAGGAATTGAGTGCTGGATTGAAGAATTTCATCAAGAATCAAGCAAGTTGAACTCATGAAGATGAACATGGAACTTGAAGATTAAGCAAGATCCAAGCCAATTCAAGAGCCAATTCGTGTGTAAAGCTTCATATCAAGGTTGGAGGAGAAGATTTGGAGTTGGAGAAGCCTTGAATCTACTGTTTCCATTGACTGTTCTTCAAGCAGGTTTGAATTCGATCACCTTGATTCTTGATTTTATTGCCATAGTTGTGTAGAGCTTTGAACACTGAGAATTCTGATGTAAATTTCATTGAATTTGGACTAGTATTGAGTGAGTTATGTTGAAATAAAGTTTAGATCTAGGATATTTCTCTGCTTCGATTTGTGAAATCTATGGAGAATTAGGCCAAACCATTAGTATATTTGAGATCCTGGTGATGAGACCTTTCCAACGGTGTAAGCCATGCGAAATTCTGCAAAAAAAATTATGAATGCTACTGTTGCGCCACCGTCTCAATGAGGAAGACGGTGGAAACCACCGCCATGAACAGTACTGGCCGCCGTCTGAAAAACCCTAGGGCTTGCGCTCTGAAACGATGTCATTTCACTCTTAGCGCGCCCCGAACCTCCAACCTCCATTCGATTCCCAGCGAATGTTTTTTTTATTCTTCACCTTTTATTTTCCAAAACCAAAACGGCGGCGTTTTGAATGCGCCTTGTACCTCGCTTCGATTCCAGGCGTGGACAATTCCCATTTTATTTTCCTGAGCGCCTCTATTTTTAGGCGCACATGGTTCGATTCCTGCGTGTTGCACTTTTCCAATTTCCATTCGTATTATCATTTTCACATTATTTTTTAAACATTATTTCATTTTATGCATGCAACTTCAAAAAATCATAACAAATAGAATATTGATCCAAATTGAATGAAATTTTTTCCTACATGTTCATCTTGATGTCTAGTATTTTATAATGTCCATTTCCTGATTTTATCATTTTTGGATTTTTCATGATGAGCTGTTATTTGAACATGTGTGCAAATATGACATGTTGGATTCAAATTGATGTGAAATGCTCATACATTGTCCAATTAACTTGAAATTTAATATGCTCATTCATAACATGTTGCCTGATTTTTGAGAATTGATTTGGCATTTTTAGCATTTTTCATTTCTGTTTTGGACACATGAATGCATGGTGTGACAATGTGTGTCACACAATTTGATGTCATACTTGTGCATTTTCATTTCTAGGTCAATTGAGCTCTGTTGATTCTAATTTTTGGCATGATGATTGTGTTTGACATGTGGTGTGCACATAAAAAATTTCATGATTGTTTGATTCATTTCTGTTTTAATATGGAATTTTGATTCTTGATGTCCAATTGTGTGCTTTGTGATTGCCTTTTCCTTAGCATGATCAATAGATGGATTTGCCTTAGGATTTGAGTTTGGTCCTTTTTAGGACATGTTCTTACTTGAATAAATGTGCTTCATGTTGAATATTGGCTGCTGTTTTGACTTTTTGCTTTGTCTTTGACCCTAGTCTTGGTACTAGTGGTTTGTACTCATCTTTTGAGCTTTGTATTTCAGGTTCAAGCTATTAGCTCTAGTGGTTGATGCAATCTTATGACTTGAGATGCAAATTTGCTTTGTCCACTAACCTTTGTTATGTTGTAGGTCCCTTGGTGATGAACTCACTTGAGTTGTTGACTTGCCTTGTGTGCATATTGGTTGTAACACTGTTGACTGTCTGTTTGATTTGTCTGAATGTGAATATTGACTTGTTTGACTTTCTTACACACAAAAATAGAAATAGTTTAGCCGAACTACGGCAACTCTGATTCTCATGTCCAGATGAGATACGTAGGCACGAGATGCGATATCTTGTCGAGTTTGACTGACAACTAACATTAATCCTTCTTTTCTCTCGCCCCCGTTGCGATCGAGACCTTCCCTTTCTCTTGCCCTAGTTGCAATCGAGACCCTTCTCCTTTCGTGTGTGTTTGTGGAGTCAGATGTAAGACCATTGATTGGCTATCTGTTTCCTGTTTCTTTTATGGAGTTGGATGTAAGGCCAGCGATTGGCATTCCGTTTCCTATTTGCGTTTGTTTGTTCGGAGTCAGATGTAAGACCAGCCATTGGCAGTCTGTTTCCAGTTGTGTGTTTGCTTTGACGTCTCAGCGTCTTCTTTCAGCGTTTTGTTTCGGCGTGTGTTAGCCGAGCTACGAGTGCTCTGATTCTTACTCTGGTTAGAGAAGATACGTATGCATAGGATGCGATGTCCTAGCGAGCACGTTTCCCATTTCCCCGAACTACGTCGACTCTGATGTTTGTTTCTGACAAACTACGTAGGCCCAGGATGCGACATCCTGCCGAGTCCGCTTCCTCCTTCTTTCGTCTGTGTTTCATTCCAGTGTGTGTGCAGTTTTTGAGCAGTTTCTTAGCAACCTTATTCTATTTTTCTGAGCGTGGATCTCGTCGAGTACGACGGACGTAAGGGGGTGCTAATACCTTCCCCTTGCGTAACCGACTCCCGGTCCTAGCAATCTCTGGTCGTAAGACCATTTCTTTTCCTTTCCAGGTTTACTTCGAGCGTTTCTTTCCCTCCTTTGGGATAAATAACGCACGGTGGCGGCTCTGTGTCTTTTCCCACCGGTTGTTTTTCGCGTATGCGACAGCTGGCGACTCTGCTGGGGACTAACAGAAGTTGACCTCTTGCTGGTCCATCTTCCCTAAGCGAGTCAATCCTAGCGCTCTCTAGGATAGTTTTGGTCGCTTTTGCTGCTTTATTTATTGCATTTATGATTATTATACTGTGATTGTATATATCTGCATATATGTTTGCATGCATCATATTATCATTGTGTTGGCTGTGTATCTGTTTCTCTGTTGGGTGGGGATCACAAGAGGTAAAAGGCCCAATACCCAGGCTATGAGTGAACTTTAGGACACCTAGGAATAGAGTGATTCATGGGAAGCGGGTGGTATGGCGCCACTTAGCGGAACATGATATCACGAGTAGTTCAAATTCTGATGGGGTATTATCGTTGCATACATCTGGTGTGCATATGATGATATTCTTGAAAGGATCGTTTATCCTACGTTTCTCTTGACCTTACCCTGGCCTAGATGACACCCGTGAGTGGGGAGGGAATGAATCATTTACAGGTACGGATGGTGACTTGTTCTGTTGGTGACCGTGTCCTGTTGGTGACTTCTGTTTGGTCCTGTTGGTGACTTGGTTCTGAAGTATGGGTTCCAGATGACTTTGGCCTGTGGTTTTCAGTTCCGTATTCATGCCGAAGTTCTGATCCTGTGCCTTGTGATACACAGCCAACCAGTCATGGTCTCATCATTTGCATCATAGCATGTTTATTTTCAAAAAAAAAAGGGGGAAGAGAAAAAAAGCTAACTTACACATGCATATCATTTCTCAGGTTTATTCAGGAGTCTGTTCACATTGAGAGATGGCAGCCATTCCAGAGTTGAAGAGGAAGATTTGCACATACAGTTTTTACCGTGAGCCTTTGACATCTTTGGAAGAATTGAGTAATCTTGTGACCGGTTGTAATCAGAAGGTGTTTGATGATCAGTATGGGGATATTCTGACATTGTTGAAGATGGTGGTTGATCCGGTACCTCTGCAGACTCTCTTACAGTTCTATGATCCAGAGCTCCGTTGCTTCACTTTTTCAGGACTATCAGTTAGCGCCCACTCTTGAAGAGTACTCCATCCTTATGAATGTCCGAATCAAATATCAAGTACCCTTCCTGGATGTGCCAAAGGAGGTGGATTTCAGAGTTGTTGCTAAGGCCCTTTATTTGAGTATCAAGGAAGTGAGTGATAATTGGAAACCAAGCGGTGATGTCGTGGGTTTGTCCTTGAAGTACCTGGTGAGAATGGCTAAGGAAGAAGCAAAGAAAGGAAATTGGGTAGCTTTCAACACTCAGTTGGCCATCATGATTTATGGAGTTGTTATGTTCCCTAGCATGCCTAACTTTGTGGACCTTGCAGCAATCACTATTTTCATTGGAGGAAACCCGGTGCCTACCTTGTTAGCTGACACTTACTATGCTATACACAACAGGCATGGTAAGGGTGGAGCTATCAGGTGTTGTCTCCCATTGCTACTCAAATGGTTCTTGTCCTTTCTGCCAACCAGTGGACCATTTGTGGATACTCAGAATACTCATAAGTGGACTCAGAGGATTATGTCACTCACCTCTTATGATATCAAGTGGCAAGCTTACAGGATGAATGTGTCGCATCCGCGAAAAACAACTGGCGGGCAAAAAACAAATCAAACAGAGCCGCCACCGTGCGTTATTTATCCCAAAGAGGGAAAGGAAACACTCGAAGTAAACCTGGAAAAGACATGGTCTCGCGACCAAAGAGAGATGGGATCGGGAGTCGGTTACGCAAGGGGAAGGTATTAGCACCCCTCACGTCCGTCGTACTCGACGGGATCCACGCTCAGAAGAATAGAAGAGAGGTTGCTAAAACTGCTCAAAGAATGCACACACACACTGGAACAAGACCCAGATGGAAGAAGAGGGGAACGAGCTCGCTAGGATATCGCATCCTATGCCTACGTATCTCATCTGGAATGAGAATCAGAGCTACCGTAGTTCGGCTCACGCACGCCGAAACAAAACCCACACAGGAAACCGACTGCCAATCGCTGGACTTATGTCAGACTCCACACAAACATGGAAACCGAATGCCAATTGCTGGACTTACATCAGACTCTGAACCAACAAACGCACACTGGAAACCAACTGCCAATCGTTGGACTTACGTCAGACTCCAAGAAAACAAGGGATTAACCGGACGCTGAGTCGTCAAAAACAACGAAGAAGTTGAATAAACAAGCTAACATGGAGTCTGGTACTCGAGCCTGCTAACTATCAAGCAAACACACACAAAAAAAGGAAAAGGGTGCCCGGAGAGATCTCGTATGATCTCCTGCCTACGTACCTCATCTGGTATGAGGATCAGGGCGACATAGTTCCCCTTAACAGGGGAGAAACTCTCTCCTAACTAGAAACTGGGAAATGACAAACTAGAAGGGAGACTGACTCGAGCCTAATAGTTATCATGCAATCCACAATGGTCCTAGGTTGAGGTTTCTATCTAACTTGCACAGGCAGCAAGCTATCCTAAACATCACAAGCACAAAAAGCAAGCACACACACTATATGCACACAATTGGGCTCATACAAGGTTAGGCTGCAAAAGCAAGCCAACTAGAATCGGGTGTAGCTAGCTCTTAACCCTAACATTGAGAGTTAGGGTGAAGCAGATGAGATGGGAAGTGAGGGTAAGACCTCATAACTCTTATCCCTGGCCTGGGATAGCTTCAGACAAATGAAAGTGGGAGTTCAGAAAGTTGGAACTCTTCTCCACATATGACTGACACAACAAAGATCTTGGGTTAATATCCACAATGCGTCAACACAAGGTGTGAGCAAAGTGGATGACACACTGAATAGCAGGAGATGGATTGCACATCTCTTTTATCTGCCAATTGCCTTATCAAAGGACTTTTCCTGCTTGGCACAAAAATAAACAAACACAAGCATTGCCTCTTAAGGAGGGCTTCAGACAGGTGCCTGCCCAAGTAACAGGACATGTCTTCCAGACTACATGAAGTCAGAAATATTATACCTCAGTGGTTAAGCAACCAAGAAAAAGCAAGTTCAAATTGAACTTAAGCAACTTATGTACCTGTTGAAACATCAAACAAATCAGTTCAACTATACAGACAAACAGACAATCATGAATATCAAACAGTCAAACCCAATGAGCAAAGGCACAAGCCAACAAGTCAAACTCAAATGAGTTAACAACCCTACAAAACACACAATGTTAGTAGTCAAAGGTAAACATCAAAGGCTCAAGTGATAGTGCATCAACAACTATGGAACTTGAGTGCTCAACCTGAAATCAAAGCTCAAACATAAGCAACTAACCACTAGGTCAAAGCCTAGGGTCAAAGATGGAGAAAAAATTCAAAACAGAACATGAAATTTAACATGAATCAACTTCATTCAATCAAGAACACAATCCAAAAGGTCTCATCTCAATATCAATTACCAAATCCATTTCATGAACCAAACATGGCAAGGTATGCAAGTTGTAACCACATTGTGACATCAGAAGCAACAAATGCACATTAAATAAAAAATGATTCAAATAATCTTGGACAAATTCATGAGTAAATAGAACATACAACATGACCATCACACAAAAAATTAGAGCATTTGGACAAAATTAGGCATGGTAATCAAATTGCATAAGTCAAGGCAAGCACAAACAAGCACATGTGTGACACCAAATGTCATACCAACTTAGCACAAGCCTAAAAAAGAAATGAAACATGGTAAAAACCTTAAACCAAAGCCAAAACAATCTTCAACATGTCTAGAAATAGTGTGCAAAATTTCACATCCATTGGATAAAGAACAAGCATTTCCCAATCAAATGAAGATCAAGGCAATTCAAAAGCTCTCATATGACTATCCAGAATTAAAAATCTCAATTAAATCAGAAATCAATCCAAAAATTCCACCAAAAATCATGCTCATTCACAACATTCATATCAAGCATCATACAAAAAATTAGAACATTTGGAGATAATTTAGCATGGTAAAGTCATCAATCAAGTTGGACATCACAAGGTGTGACACAAATTGTCACACCTACATTCACATGATCATAAAACAGAAATGACACATGATAAAAATGCCAAATCAACACCATAATTTCAATCCATGAGTCTAGTTTCAACATGTCAAATTTCATGAGCATTGGATTAAATCTCAGCATTTCACAAAAGATATGGCAAGGCAAGGTACAAAATGGACACATATACACAAACCCTAGGCAAAATAATTTTCCAGCCAAGCACAATTTAGGGAAAAATGATGATAAAATACTAGAAACAATAAGGAAGACAATGCAAAAATCCTCATATTTTTTGGATGATTTATCAATTATTTATGAATTTTGGAAGTGAGAAAATAATAAAACAATATGTGAGAAGCATGTATGAACATATGGAGGGAAAACAAATAATATGGAGCACGTTTGAAAATAATGCAATGAACCAGAATCGAACTGAAGCGCTTTTTGAATTATGGCGCCCGGCTGCATGAAACGCAGCCGTTTCATTTATGCGCTGGCACAGGCGAGCCAATCAAACGCGTGCATGCTATTTGCATGGTCCAATCAGAAGCAAGCGCTGGAGAAACACATGCAATACGCGGGGCAAGGGTTTATGAAGATCAAACGCGTTTCTGGAAAATATTTTCATCATCTTCATCAAGTTCATCATGAACAGTGCCATGCTCAAGAACAAAAGTTTTCAGAAATAAAAAATAAGCACATCAATGGATAGATCCTTCAGCATACAACACGAATCCAGGCATGGTTAAGGTTAAATCAACATGTACAAGAAGAATCGAGCAAATATATTTTCACGCATGAACCTTTAACTCCACATAACTAACTCAATTTGGCATGGATTTTCATGAAATAAAGCTCATATTAACCAGCGTTGAAAGATGAACACAATAGCATAATCATTTTTAAGAAAGGAGAGATTCGATTTAGAACCTCTTGAAGAGCAGCTTTGTCAAATCGTGTTATCCTGGCCTTGTGATACTTCAATGCTCCTCCAGTATATTTGTAGAGTTGAATTGATGAAGAATTGAGGATTAATTGCACGCGAATCCTCCAGAATTTGGATCTGCCATGGATGTTTCAAAGCTTCAAGAATGCTTCAACCTTGCACGATTTGCTGTGGATCTAGGTTCAATAATGCTCAATGATGCTTCAGAACCATGAATGGATCAAGAGAAGTACAATTTGTTTGAAGAATTTCAAAGAAAATTGAGAGAGAAAGTTTGGAGAATTTTTCTAGATCTGAAAATATGGTTGTGTTTTTCATGAAAACAGTTAGGGTTTGTGTTATATACTCCCTCCTAATCACTCTCCTAATCATGTTTAAGCATTTGGCAAGTGTAATTAGGGAAATGGAGTGCAAGTGCAAAATTAGCAATTTCACCTTATGCATGAAATCATGGATGAACAGTACACGAGTTTGTGACCAAATCCACTTAAAAAATCATTTTGGAGCTATTGGCAATGATAGAATGCTTAGACAATGAACCAAATTTAAATATTGAATTTTCCCTCCAAAAATCAAGTGAAAATGCAAATGATTATGTGATGAGAATTGGTGTAATATGATGCATGATTTGGAAAGTATAGGTCAAAACAAGAACAATGCAAAAAGAACCACTTAATTTGGACTTTTGGTTGAGAAGTTATGCTCATTTGAAGTTCAATGTTCACTTGTCCAAGTTTGATCCATATCTCCTTAACCACACATGAGAAATCCATGATCGTGGACTTTTTGGAAATGGGAGAGAAAGATCTACAACTTTCATGTTCAACAAAATTTCATTTGAAGCTTTCTTGATGATGTAATCTTGAGTTGAAAACCTTTCCATTTTTGGCAATTTCAAATTACAGGTCACTTTCTATTTTTGGAAAGTTTTGTCCTGACTTTATTTTCTTCAATATTGATGTTTGAAATGTCAAATGAGACTTGTTTGAACATGAATGAAGTATTTCTAACCACTTCCCATCTCTAAATCCAACAGTTGACCATGCAGTTGACTTTTGCAGTTGATAGATGACTTGGCCATGCACTGATGATTTTGAGCCTCAACCTCTTGATGAAATGGCTCCAAGATGAAACCCTAGCTTATACAAGCTCAACAAAACCACATGATAATCTCCATCTCAATAAAAAAACCTCATCTCCTTAAAAAATCCTGATTGGTATAATGCAACGGATTAGGGTTGACCAGAGGTCAAAACCCTAATCCCAAGGCACATGATCAGGCACAATGAACCTCTTGGTGATGATAAGACCATGATGATGGTGATATACTCTGGCCAATAAGGTAACACTCATCCTCCTTGAGGAACCAATAAACCCTAATTGAAGCACAAACCCCAGATGATTAGTGATCAATTTATGAGACCCTCAGGCTTGAATCTTTTAACCTCTCTATCTTCTGAGAAAGACCTAGGAGGATGACTTGCTTACTTCACATGATATGCAATATGCAATGTGTAACACCCTTCTAAAATACCCCAAAATTCAATTAAAATAACAATATATCAATCAGAGTAATCATGCAATTAAGGGTGTCACACAATATTTCACACTATTCATCAAAGTAGCTTGTCATGCTCATTTATTTATCAAATAAAACAGTTGCATAATACGCAGCGGATAGAGATGAAATCGATCATTCAAAACATGTAACATACTACATGTAAACTGGTTCAACAAACATCAACAACACAATTAAAATGTTCCCTCCCGATGTTACATCTATCAGAGCATGACCCACTAAGGAGACTACACTAGACTCCAAGCACTAGCTTCTACTCAATCACTGCTCGTTACCTGAAAAATAGTTGTAAGGGTGAGTTCCTCAATCGATATAATAAGCATTATAAAATATCATGTCCTGTTAAGTAATTTAACACATTAATCACCCTAATCACATCACACATTCCGTAACGGCACATCAATTCAAATATCATACTCAATATCAACACAATTCATACTCATGCTCAATGCCAACACAACACACGTATAACATTGGAATACATCCATTCATATTATACACTACACATATATTATGCAATGAGACTCCATGCATGCGGTACCGACTATTCGTGAACATATAGTTCAACCTCACCGACCAAATCCAGGTACGGCTACCAAGCTCACTAGTCCCACTCATTTGAGACCTAGTGACTCACATCACTAATTCCTCACCATGGGAATTAGCTACCACCCCAAGGGCCATGCTATGCACACTAATTCACCTAGCATGCAAACATCAACAACAGTCCAAAATGACTAACATCACTAATTCCTCACCATGGGAATTAGCTACCACCATAAAGGCCACAATATGCATGCTAATCACCTAGCAATGCAACATCACAACAAAATCCACAATGGACATATGCTCACACTCTAAGCCATAAAACAGTCCATTCACAACACATGCATAACATATACATTCACAATATTATGCATACCATCATACATCATCAACGCATGTATCAACACATCATATCATGTCAAATAATTCAACACAGTATTAGCACACTCTACTAATACCTATACTGCTCAAAACAGCGGGAAATAATCCCTACTATATCACACACCGATATAGGCAACCATCAATTAGGCACACAACATTTTAATTAACAATTTTTCCACTCTGCAACAGTGTTAACCGGTTAACGCCCTGGGTTAACCGGTTAACGCAGCACAAACACGCTTCCTGCCCAAAACTTAACAGTGTTAACCGGTTAACGCCCTGGGTTAACCGGTTAACGCAGCACAAACAGCCATATCTCAGCATTCACAACAGTGTTAACCGGTTAACGCCTTGGGTTAACCGGTTAACGCAGACAAAACAGCAATTATTCAAAATACATAACAGTGTTAACCGGTTAACACCCTGGGTTAACCGGTTAACGCAAGACAGAAGCTGTTCCTGCGCTAACACAAGGCAGAATGCAGAATTCTCCACAATTTCCGCCGTTGGAGGACTTCCGGACCTCCGATTCCAATTCCGTAAAAAGCTATACGTTTGGGAAAACACTACCCATCCAATTACCGATTCAATTTCAGTTTTAACACAGTTTATTCATCACAATTTTTCCAGCATTCATAATCCCAATTAGGGTCAATTCAACGGCTTATCACTACCCATGACATGCTAACCCATGATACCCATTAAACGACGATAAACCCCCCTTACCTGAGTTAATCCGGCAATCTCTAAGCTCCAAGCTTTTCTCTTCTCCAACCTTTGCCCTTGCTCTTCCTCTTTGCCCTTTCTCCACTTTCCACTTTTCAGCCGCTTCTCTGTTTCACGTAAAACTCTTTTTACCAAAATGGGATTCTTTTTCCTTACTTCACACTTATATATATTTTCCAATAATTATTATTTCAATAATAATAATAATAATCCAAAATAATTCCAATTATTTAATTAAATTAATAAATATAATATTAACTTAAATTAAATAATTATCTTATTTTTATCGGGGTGTTACACAATGCCTAACGTCCTACAAAATGAAATGCAATATGCTAAGCTAGTCCCAAGAGAGGAAGGCAAATTTTGAGGTGTTACAGAATGTACGCAAAGTCATTATGAGTTGTGGAAGGTTTCGCAATGTTCCACTCATAGGAACTAAGGGTTGCATCAACTACAACCCGGTTCTTTCTCTCCGTCAGTTGGGCTTTATCATGAATGAAAGGCCACTAGATGCTGAGATAGCTGAAAGTGTGTACTTTGAGAAACGGAGTGACCCTACAAGATTGGAGCAAGTGGGAAAAGCTTGGGAGACTATTGGTGTCAAGGATGGATCCGTTTTAGGGAAGAAGTTTGCAGTTGCTATGCCTGCCTACATTGAATGGGTCAAGGATAGAGTTGAGACTTTGTTGTTACCCTATGATAGGATGGAACCATTGCAAGAGCAACCGCCTTTGATACATTCTGAGAATGTGCCTGTTGAGTATTACAAGCGAGCCTTAATGGAGAATCGCCAGTTGAAAGAAAATGAACAAGAGATCCAAATGGAGTTGTACAAAGCCAAAGCTGATAAGTTGAATTTGGCTCACAAACTCAAAGGAGTGCAAGGTGAAAGCGCTAGTAAGTTGAGAAACAAGAAGAGGTCCTATGAGGAGATAGAGACAATGTTGAATGAAGAACACCATGAGCGCTTGAGGTTGCAAAAAGCGGAAGCCAATTACCAAAGGAAGATACGAGACTTGGAAAGGCAGCTTAAGGACAAAGATGCTCAGTTGAAGAAAGAGATAGACCTAAGGCATGCATCAGAGAGCCAGCTCAGAGAAGAAGTTGTGGAGCTCAAGGTGCAACTGGAAGAGAAGCTCACTCCTTTACCTGAGTGTTCAGAGTGTGACCGGTTGATTGATCAGTGCCAGTACCTGAAGACTCTCATTCCTGGAGGATGACTTTCTTAGTTTGTCTTGTTGTTTACTTTGAGAATCACCTCCAGGATTGTTGGATGGGATTCCTTGTTTGACTCGGATGATCTGAATATTTGCTCGAACTATATTTATGTGGTCTTTATTGCTCATGATCTATAGATGAGATTATTGATGTTTCACTTTTGCTCATCATCTGGTGTAGGTTGCTTCTTTGTTGTTTATGTTACAGGTTGCCATTTTTTTCAAAGATGGACGAGACTCTTGAATGCCTGAGAAATGAACATAGCATACGCACCATACGCATCATACACATATCATTCTTGCATTACAGGTGTTCTTGAAAAGGTTTCTCATTCTGATTCCTGTTTTAGGCAGGATTGCTGATCATCGTCCGCACTGCTACGCGACAAGACTGAATCAACAGAGAAGCATGAATCAAGTTCAGGCTGAATTGGCAGAGATGAGGGCTAACATGGCCCAATTCATGAATATGATGCAAGGGGTTGTGCAAGGGCAAGAAGAGCTTCGAGCCTTGGCCCAGAGACAGGAAGTTGTGATTCCACCTGTCAACCGTAATTCGCCAGAGGGAGTCCCTGTTAATGACAATGTTACTGCTACCATTCCCGTCAATAACTATGTTGTGGGTGATGAACTGAGGGGTATCAGAATCAACAGACAACCTATCGCTCCAGAGACTGTTAATGTTCGAGCGGCCCGTGCTCCAGCTCGCCATCCTGCTCCGTTGGTTGATAGACAAGAGGATATGTTCACTCTCCTTAGTGATGATGATGAGGTGGGAAGGACTGAAGAGAGTTATAGAAAAGTTGATGCCCTTGCTGAGAAAATCCGTGCCATGGAGTGTCAGAACTCTTTGGGCTTTGATGTCACGAATATGGGCTTGGTTGATGGATTTAGGATCCCTTACAAATTCAAGGCGCCATCCTTTGACAAATATAATGGCACTTCTTGTCCTCGCACCCATGTGCAGGCTTATTACAGAAAGATATCCGCATACACTGATGATGAGAAGATGTGGATATACTTTTTCCAAGACAACTTATCTGGAGCGTCTTTGGACTGGTACATGGATTTGAAGAGAGAGTCTGTTAGAAGCTGGAGGGACTTGGGTGAAGCCTTCCTGAGACAGTATAAGTACAATATGGATATGGCTCCGAGAAGAACCCAACTGCAGAGCTTGTTCCAAAAGTCTGGTGAAAGCTTCAAAGAGTACGCCCAGAGGTGGCGTGAATTAGCTGCAAGAGTGCAACCTCCGATGTTGGAGAGAGAGCTGACCGATATGTTAATTGGAACACTGCAGGGTGTGTTCATGGACCGTATGGGGAGTTGCCCGTTTGGTAGCTTTTCTGATGTTGTTATCTGCGGAGAGAGAACGAAGAGTCTTATCAAAGCAGGGAAGATCCAAGATCCTGGCTCTTCAAGCTCTTCCAGTTCCAAGAAACCATTTTCGAGGGCACCCAGAAAGAGAGAGGGTGAAACGAATGTTGTGCACCACCGGAGAAATATGAACAGAGGACAATATCGTCAGGTTGCCGCCGTGACTATTCCAGCACCCCAACCTCAACCTCAGCAACAACAAAGGGAACCACCACAACAATAACAACAACAACGCCCATTTCAGCCAAGGCAGAGATACCAGAGCGTCATTTCGATCCGTTGCCGATGACATATGCTGAATTGCTTCCTGAACTGCTTAGGTTGAAATTTGTTGAACTTCGCACTATGGCGCCGTTAACAAGGATCCCTGCTGGGTATGATGCCAATGTCAGTTGTGACTTTCATTCTGGTGCACCGGGGCATCACATTAAGAATTTTCGGGCTTTCCATCATAAGGTCCAGGATTTGATTGATGCCAAGAAAATCAACTTTGCTCCTGTTCCGAATGTTGTGAATAATCATATGCCTCAGCATGGCGGGCCTAGGGTGAATAGTATGGAAGATGAGGAAGCTTTGGACTTGGTAGTTGGTGTTAATGATGTTCAGACTTCGCTGTTGGTGGTAAAAGAACGCCTGTTGAAAGGGGGAGTGTTCCCGGGTTGTGATGAAAGTTGTTCAGATTGTGACAATCAAGAGAATGGTTGTGAAAAGTTGAAAAGAGGTATCCAGGGTCTGATGGATGAGGGTTGCTTGCAGTTTGGCCGGGTTGTGAAAGATCGTGGAGTGGTATTAACTGTCACCATTTACTTTAAACCGTTTGAGGGTCCCGGACGTGCTCCAAGAACTGTTAATGCACCCGTAACTATTGGTACTCCTGTGACCATATCTGCACCAGTAACTGTTGGTACTCCTACCACCATTGTTGCTTCTGGAGGAAGACCTGTTGAGAACAGTAGAGCGGTTCCGTGGAAGTATGATAATGCTTTCCGCAACGACAGAAGGTCAGAGAATCAGATCAGACCGGTAAATCAGGCTCCAGTGACCATTGGTTTGCCAAATAGAACTCCTGTAACTGTTGGTCCGGCTGTGGACAATGTGGGAGGACCTGGAGGGTTTACTAGAAGTGGTCGTTTATTTGAACCACAGACTCTGAGGGATAGCAATGCCGAGGCTCTAGCTAAGGCAAAAGGGAAACAAGCTGTGGTTGAGGAAGGACCAATGCAGAAGGAGGTGCCTGAGGGTTCTTTTGAGAAAGATGTAGAGGAGTTCATGAAAATCATCAAGAAAAGTGATTATAAGATTGTGGATCAACTGAACCAGACACCGTCGAAAATCTCTATTCTTTCTCTGTTGTTGTGTTCTGAGGCACATCGTAACGCCTTGTTAAAAATGTTGAATTTGGCTTACGTGCCTCAAGAGATTTCGGTCAACCAGCTCGAGGGTGTTATTGCAAATGTGAGCACGAGACATGGTTTGGGGTTCACAGATCTGGATCTGACACCTGAGGGTCACAATCACAACAGAGCCCTACATATCACTATGGAGTGCAAAGGCGCAGTGTTGTCGCATGTGTTGCTTGATACTGGCTCTTCTTTGAACGTGTTGCCCAAGAAGGCTCTGATTAAACTTGATGTTGAAGGGGTTGTCCTCACACCGAGTGATCTTGTCGTCCGTGCTTTCGATGGATCCAAACGATCTGTTTTCGGTGAAGTCACGTTGCCCGTAAAGATCGGCCCAAAAGTGTTTGACATTATCTTCTATGTGATGGATATTCAACCAGCATATAGTTGTCTATTGGGGCGTCCCTGGATACATGGGGCTGGGGCAGTTTCGTCAACTCTCCATCAAAAGCTGAAGTATGTGTGGAACGGTCAGGTTGTGACTGTGTGTGGCGAGGAGGACATTCTTGTGAGCCATTTATCCTCTTTCAAGTATGTGGAGATGGATGGTGAGATTCATGAAACTCTGTGCCAAGCTTTTGAGACCATTGCTATTGAGAAGGTGGCTTTTGTTGAACAGAAGAAACCAGGTGTCTCAATTGCGTCATATAAGCAAGCCTTGGAGGTCGTTAACTCAGGCAACGCAGAAGGTTGGGGCAAGATGATTGATATGCCCGTGAAGGAAGACAAATTTGGCATTGGTTATCAACCTCTTCAGTCAGAGCAGGATGTTCAGAAAGGGCCGTGTACCTTCACCAGCGCTGGGTTGACGAATCCTGGTGATGTCTTTGCAGCAGGCAGTGAAGACGGAGACAACGATTGTGATTTGGACAACTGGGTGCGCCCGTGTGCTCCAGGGGAGATGGTCAACAATTGGACAGCAGAAGAAATAGTCCAAGTTACTCTTCAGACAGAGTAATTTTCTTTTGTTTTTCATTCTGCACAAAAACCCTACGTTCTTCCCGGGGCGTAGTGGTTCATTGTAGGGCCGCATCATGTTTAAACTTTCAATGATTATCATTAATAAAGGACGTTTTGCAAACAAATTTGTGATCACTGTCTTTCTGTTTTTTATTTTCATTTTCAAAATAATAAAAATGGCAATGTTTTTGTTTTCGTGACTTTCTTGAACTCTTTTCTAAAACAAAGCATTAAACATCGTTCATGCAGAATCGATCTCGCGGACTCCATTAAAAACGGTTATGTTATGGCTCAATATGATTTCGATAATCCCATTTACCAAGCCGAAGAGGAGAGTGAAGAAGATTGTGAACTCCCCAAAGAATTGGCCAGATTATTGAAGCAGGAGGAAAGGGTCATCCAACCTCATCAGGAAGAGTTGGAAATCGTTAACCTTGGTACTGAGGACGCCAGGAAAGATATCAAGATCGGGGCTGCGTTGAAGGAAACTGTCAAGAGAGGGCTGATTGAAATGTTGCGAGAATATGTGGAGATATTCGCATGGTCGTATCAAGATATGCCTGGGTTGGATACAGATATTGTGGTGCACAGGCTACCTCTCAGAGAAGATTGTCCTTCGGTAAAGCAGAAGCTTCGCAGAACTAGTCCTGACATGGCTGTCAAGATCAAAGTGGAGGTTCAGAAGCAGTTGGATGCGGGTTTTCTGGCAGTGACCAATTATCCCCCTTGGGTGGCCAACATCGTACCCGTGCCGAAGAAGGATGGTAAAGTCAGGATGTGTGTCGATTACCGGGATTTAAACAGAGCCAGTCCGAAAGATGACTTCCCATTACCTCACATTGATGTATTGGTTGATAACACGACTCAATCCTCGGTTTTCTCTTTCATGGATGGATTTTCTGGCTATAATCAAATTAAGATGGCGCCAGAAGACATGGAAAAGACGACATTCATTACAACTTGGGGTACGTTCTGTTACAAAGTGATGCCATTTGGGCTGAAGAATGCCGGTGCTACCTACCAGAGGGTTATGACGACTCTCTTTCATGACATGATGCATAAAGAAATCGAAGTGTACGTGGATGATATGATTGCAAAGTCTCAGACAGAAGATGAGCACTTGGTAAACCTGCAGAAGTTGTTTGAAAGATTGAGAAAGTTCAAACTGAGGCTGAATCCAAACAAGTGTACGTTTGGGGTGAGATCCGGAAAGTTGTTAGGTTTCATTGTCAATGAGAAAGGGATTGAGGTTGATCCAGCGAAAGTAAAAGCTATTCAAGAAATGCCTGAACCAAGAACGGAAAAGCAGGTTCGTGGATTTTTAGGGAGGTTGAACTACATTGCACGGTTCGTATCTCACCTAACAGCCACGTGTGAATCGATATTCAAATTGCTAAGAAAAGATCAAGCAATCAGGTGGAATGATGACTGTCAAAAAGCTTTTGATAAGATAAAAGAATATTTGCAGAAACCTCCAATCCTTATACCTCCAGTTCCTGGGAGGCCTCTAATAATGTACCTTTCAGTAACTGAGAACTCGATGGGGTGTGTATTGGGACAGCATGACGAGTCTGGTCGAAAAGAGCATGCAATATACTACCTTAGCAAAAAGTTTACCGACTGTGAGACAAGATATTCACTGCTTGAGAAAACTTGCTGTACTTTGGCATGGGCTGCTCGCCGACTGAGGCAGTATATGTTGAACCATACTACCTTGTTGATTTCTAAGATGGATCCAATGAAGTATATCTTTGAAAAGCCGGCTCTTACCGGACGAGTGGCTCGTTGGCAGATGATTTTAACTGAGTATGATATCCAGTACACATCACAAAAGGCCATTAAGGGTAGTATTCTGTCTGATTACCTTGCCGAGCAACCGATTAATGATTATCAGTCGATGATGTTTGAATTCCCTGATGAAGACATCATGTACTTAAAGATGAAATATTGTGAAGAGCCTCTTGTCGAGGAAGGACCGGATCCTGATGACAAGTGGACACTGATGTTTGATGGGGCGGTTAATGTGAATGGAAACGGTGTTGGGGCAGTACTCATCAATCCTAAAGGTGCACACTTACCTTTTTCTGCCAGGTTGACTTTTGAAGTAACCAACAACGAGGCTGAGTACGAGGCTTGTATCATGGGGATTGAAGAAGCCATCGATCTAAGGATCAAAACTCTGGACATCTATGGAGATTCCGCTCTAGTGATCAATCAAGTCAATGGAGACTGGAATACTCATCAGCCGCATTTGATTCCTTACAGAGATTACACCAGAAGGATCCTAACTTTCTTCAAAATAGTGAAGTTGTATCATGTTCCCCGAGATGAAAATCAGATGGCTGATGCCTTGGTTACTTTGTCTTCTATGATTAAAGTCCATTGGCATAATCATGTGCCACACGTTGCTGTGAATCGACTCGAGAGGCCTGCGTATGTGTTTGCAGCCGAGTCTGTTGTTGATGAGAAGCCGTGGTACTATGATATTAAGAATTTTCTCAAAAGCCAGGAGTATCCTGAGGGAGCGTCAAAGAATGATAAGAAGACCCTGAGAAGGCTAGCTGGAAGCTTTTATTTGAACCAGGATGATGTGTTGTACAAGACGAACTTTGACACGGTTCTGCTCAGATGCGTGGATAGACACGAAGCAGACATGTTAATGCAAGAAGTACACGAGGGGTCTTTCGGTACCCATGTTGGTGGTCATGCGATGGCCAAGAAGCTGTTAAGAGCCGGTTATTACTGGATAACCATGGAATCCGATTGTTTCAAATACGCTCGGAAGTGCCATAAATGTCAGATCTATGCAGATAAAGTGCATGTACCACCAAACCCTCTGAATGTCATGAATTCTCCTTGGCCATTCGCGATGTGGGGCATCGATATGATTGGGAAGATTGAACCTACTGCTTCCAATGGACATCGCTTCATCCTGGTCGCGATTGATTACTTCACCAAGTGGGTGGAAGCAGCTTCCTATGCCAATGTTACCAAGCAAGTGGTTGCCCGGTTCCTTAAGAAGGAAATTATCTGTCGTTATGGGGTTCCTGAGAGAATCATCACTGATAATGGTTCGAATCTCAATAACAAGATGATGAAGGAGCTTTGCAAAGATTTCAAGATCGAGCATCATAATTCTTCTCCTTACAGACCAAAGATGAATGGTGCTGTAGAGGAGGCAAACAAGAACATCAAGAAGATTGTGCAGAAGATGGTCGTTACGTACAAGGATTGGCATGAGATGTTGCCTTTCGCTTTGCATGGCTATCGTACCTCAGTACGTACGTCGACGGGGGAAACCCCTTACTCCCTTGTGTATGGTATGGAAGCAGTCCTACCTGTTGAAGTGGAGATTCCTTCTCTAAGAGTCCTGTTGGATGTCAAGCTAGACGAAGCTGAATGGATTCGGACAAGGTTCAATGAGTTGAGTCTTATTGAAGAGAAACGGTTAGCAGCTGTGTGCCACGGGCAGCTGTATCAGAGAAGGATGAAGAAGGCCTTTGATCAGAAAGTGCATCCTCGAAGCTATCAGACAAGTGATTTGGTTTTGAAGAGGATCCTTCCTCCCGGTACAGATAACAGGGGCAAGTGGACTCCGAATTATGAAGGTCCATATGTTGTCAAGAAAGTTTTCTCCGGTGGAGCCTTGATGCTGACAACTATGGATGGTGAAGATTTTCCGTCCCCTGTTAACTCAGATGTAGTAAAAAAATACTTCGCATAAAGAGACCCGCTGGACGAAAAGAATAAAAGAGTCCAGGCAAAAAAGGGCATCCCGGCGAACCAAGAAAAAATGAAAAGGTTTGGGCAAAAGTTAGGGATAAAGAATGAAAAGAATATGTACACTCGGTAAGTCGAAAACCTGCAAAGGCGGCTTAGGCAAAAATGGGTATCCCGGTGGATTGAAAACCTGAAAAGGAGATCCAGGCAAAAGAGGGATTAAAGCGAAGACTACAATCTAAGTTATCTGTACTTCATCGCGCTTCAGTGTCTACCATCTCGAAGGATATGACCGGTCCAATCATTCTTCTCAGAAAGCAAGGAATTTGGGGGAAATTGAGGATATACGAGTCATAACAGAATTGGAAAATAGTGGATGCCGTGTTCACATTGCCAATAGGATAGTTCATTTCCTTGTTTTGGCACAATTACCTCTTCCTAGGAATTGCTTCCTGATGTATTTGCCTTTTCAGGCCCATTTCTAATCAATAAAAGTTATTATTCAGTTAAATTGCTCTCTTGTTCTTATTTTTACTGTTTTGTTTGCAAAAACGTCTGAATTTTTGATAAACATTGCATATAAAGAAACATGAAGGCTAGACAATAACGTGCAGAAAGATAAAACATTTGAAAATCATTTTGAATGTTGAGTGCACGGGAATGTATCTTGTCCATACAATCCCCTGGGGCATGCATGTCTTGCTGTTTTGCAGGTTACTGTCTTTGATTGCTGGCTAGAGCAGATAAGCCACAGTTTGTTCGAAGATGTTTCAACACTGTCCAGTATTGTGAGAAGTGGGGTTGTCCAAAGCAAGTGCAGAACTTGTCTCCCCAGCAGGGTTGAAGGTTGCCCTTTCCTCAGCAAGTCGGAGGATTGTTAGTTCCCCAGAGAGTCTGAAGGTTGCTATTTCTCCAGCAGAGGTGTTTGTGGGTAGGTTGTTCCTCAGCAGCCAGGTCTGAAGTGTTGTAATCCCCAGCAAGGTTAAGTTTGCAGTTCCCCCAGCCGGGTCTGGAGTTCGCTGTAATCCCTAGCAGGGTTGAGAATGTTTTTCCCTAGCAAGTTTGAAGTTGGCAGTTTCCCCAACGGAGGTTTGCATTGGTTGTTTCCCCAGCGGAGGTTGGCATCATTTGTTTTCCCCCAGCGGAGCCCCCAAGTGGGTTGGGTTCAGTGGAGGCCGTCCCTAGTGAGAACTATCCTTTCCCCAGCAGCAGTGCTATCCCCCAACATGGTTGGAAGGTTGGCTTTTCCCCCCAACAAATGCCTCCCCAGTTGATTTGGTTTCTCTGCCGTTCCGAGAATGTCAGATCAGCAAAGCGTCCGCAGCAGAGTTGTTGTGTCTCCCCACAGAGTTGGAGGATCGAATCAAAATTGTGTGCTCCGCAGAGTGATCATGTGCTCTCCCAGCAGGAGTTTTCATCCTTGGCATCTTGCATATAGTAATCATCATTTGCATTTGCATCCTCAAATCGCGTAGCATTTCCATTCAATATGGAGCATTACGCCACAGAAAACTCAAACATATGCATACGTGTGTTAAACCGGATTGGTTGTTTCCCCAGCAGAGGCGGATCATTTTTCAACATCTGTATGACACATTTGCAACAGTTGCTTTTGACAGCATTCAGGATTGATAACCCCCAGAGAGGTTTATTTCCTCACCCGTCCGTGAAAGGAAAGCTTTTCTCCCCAACGTAGTCCCCGGCAGGTGTCTGCCTTATCTTGACATATGTAGATGTCATCCTTACGATACCAGTAGGTGTCGTGTTGATCCCCGTGTGGGTCCTTTCTTTTGGTGTCAGTAGACATCATCTTTCGATGTCCGTAGCATCGAGTCTCTTTCCCATTTGTTCGTTGACGTCTGGTCGTGGTTTCTATTCCCATTTGTCCGTTGACGTCTGGTCGTGGTTTCTCTTTCCCATTCGTCCGTTGATGTCTGGTCGTGGTTTCTCTTCCCATTCGTCCGTTGACGTCTGGTCGTGGTTTCTATTCCCATTCGTCCGTTGACGTCTGGTCGTGGTTTCTCTTTCCCATTCATCTGTTGATGTCTGATCGTGGTTTCTCTTCCCATTCATCTGTTGATGTCTGGTCGTGGTTTCTCTCTTCCCATTCGTCCGTTGACGTCTGGTCGTGGTTTCTCTTCCCATTCATCTGTTGATGTCTGGTCGTGGTTTCTCTTCCCATTCATCTGTTGATGTCTGGTCGTGGTTTCTCTTCCCATTCATCTGTTGATGTCTGGTCGTGGTTTCTCTTCCCATTCATCTGTTGATGTCTGGTCGTGGTTTCTCTTCCCATTCATCTGTTGATGTCTGGTCGTGGTTTCTCTTCCCATTCATCTGTTGATGTCTGGTCGTGGTTTCTTTCTCCCATTCGTCCTTTGACGTCTGGTCGTGGTTTCTCTTCCCATTCATTTGTTGATGTCTGGTCGTGGTTTCTTTCTCCCATTCGTCCGTTGATGTCTGGTCGTGGTTTCTCTTCCCATTCATCTGTTGATGTCTGGTCGTGGTTTCTTTCTCCCATTCGTCCGTTGACGTCTGGTCGTGGTTTCTTCTCCCATTCGTCCGTTGACGTCTGGTCGCGGTTTCTCTTCCCATTCATCTGTTGATGTCTGGTCGTGGTTTCTCTTCCCATTCATCTGTTGATGTCTGGTTGTGGTTTCTCTTCCCATTCATCTGTTGATGTCTGGTCGTGGTTTCTTTCTCCCATTCGTCCGTTGACGTCTGGTCATGGTTTCTCTTCCCATTCATCTGTTGATGTCTGGTCGTGGTTTCTTTCTCCCATTCGTCCGTTGATGTCTGGTCGTGGTTTCTTTCTCCCATTCGTCCGTTGACGTCTGGTCGTGGTTTCTCTTCCCATTCGTCTGTTGATGTCTGGTCGTGGTTTCTCTTCCCATTCACCTGTTGATGTCTGGTAGTGGTTTCTTTCTTCCCAGTCGTCCGTTGACGTCTGGTCGTGGTTTCTCTTCCCATTCGTCCGTTGATGTCTGGTTGTGGTTCCTTTCTTTGACAAATATCAAATCCCCAGTGGAGGCCGCCATTGGTGAATGACCTCGCTTTCCTCGATACACCCCCCGCAGAGTGCAAATTTTATGGTGCTTCTGGTATTCAATCCCTGTTTACCTTGAAAGTCTGACAGCCGTTGCTCTCATCCGTTCAGGTTCCTAGTTGATTGAATAGGGGCAGCTGTAGCACCTCAAATTTGCACCCCCCATTCATGCATTCATTTCATTTTTGTAGGTCATAAATCATTTCATAGTGCATTGCATCATTGCATTCAGAACTGGCATCAAGAGAATTCATCTGTGCAAAGAGATAGTTCACCTCATATCTTCTTAATTTTCCATTAACCATTGTCTAATTACATTTTCAGCATGATTAACACATAGTATAAAGCCTTAATCATAACAGAATTTTGATTCTAACACATTCTAGATCTAGATCACATTTTTCCCTCCAATTTTTCTCTCAATCCAAATTCAAAAGTTCTTCATATAACACATGATTTTTATTGCATAATCTTGTTCCTGGATCATCATATAGTAGGAATTGAGTGCTGGATTGAAGAATTTCATCAAGAATCAAGCAAGTTGAACTCATGAAGATGAACATGGAACTTGAAGATTAAGCAAGATCCAAGCCAATTCAAGAGCCAATTCGTGTGTAAAGCTTCATATCAAGGTTGGAGGAGAAGATTTGGAGTTGGAGAAGCCTTGAATCTACTGTTTCCATTGACTGTTCTTCAAGCAGGTTTGAATTCGATCACCTTGATTCTTGATTTTATTGCCATAGTTGTGTAGAGCTTTGAACACTGAGAATTCTGATGTAAATTTCATTGAATTTGGACTAGTATTGAGTGAGTTATGTTGAAATAAAGTTTAGATCTAGGATATTTCTCTGCTTCGATTTGTGAAATCTATGGAGAATTAGGCCAAACCATTAGTATATTTGAGATCCTGGTGATGAGACCTTTCCAACGGTGTAAGCCATGCGAAATTCTGCAAAAAAAATTATGAATGCTACTGTTGCGCCACCGTCTCAATGAGGAAGACGGTGGAAACCACCGCCATGAACAGTACTGGCCGCCGTCTGAAAAACCCTAGGGCTTGCGCTCTGAAACGATGTCATTTCACTCTTAGCGCGCCCCGAACCTCCAACCTCCATTCGATTCCCAGCGAATGTTTTTTTTATTCTTCACCTTTTATTTTCCAAAACCAAAACGGCGGCGTTTTGAATGCGCCTTGTACCTCGCTTCGATTCCAGGCGTGGACAATTCCCATTTTATTTTCCTGAGCGCCTCTATTTTTAGGCGCACATGGTTCGGTTCCTGCGTGTTGCACTTTTCCAATTTCCATTCGTATTATCATTTTCACATTATTTTTAAACATTATTTCATTTTATGCATGCAACTTCAAAAAATCATAACAAATAGAATATTGATCCAAATTGAATGAAATTTTTTCCTACATGTTCATCTTGATGTCTAGTATTTTATAATGTCCATTTCCTGATTTTATCATTTTTGGATTTTTCATGATGAGCTGTTATTTGAACATGTGTGCAAATATGACATGTTGGATTCAAATTGATGTGAAATGCTCATACATTGTCCAATTAACTTGAAATTTAATATGCTCATTCATAACATGTTGCCTGATTTTTGAGAATTGATTTGGCATTTTTAGCATTTTTCATTTCTGTTTTGGACACATGAATGCATGGTGTGACAATGTGTGTCACACAATTTGATGTCATACTTGTGCATTTTCATTTCTAGGTCAATTGAGCTCTGTTGATTCTAATTTTTGGCATGATGATTGTGTTTGACATGTGGTGTGCACATAAAAAATTTCATGATTGTTTGATTCATTTCTGTTTTAATATGGAATTTTGATTCTTGATGTCCAATTGTGTGCTTTGTGATTGCCTTTTCCTTAGCATGATCAATAGATGGATTTGCCTTAGGATTTGAGTTTGGTCCTTTTTAGGACATGTTCTTACTTGAATAAATGTGCTTCATGTTGAATATTGGCTGCTGTTTTGACTTTTTGCTTTGTCTTTGACCCTAGTCTTGGTACTAGTGGTTTGTACTCATCTTTTGAGCTTTGTATTTCAGGTTCAAGCTATTAGCTCTAGTGGTTGATGCAATCTTATGACTTGAGATGCAAATTTGCTTTGTACACTAACCTTTGTTATGTTATAGGTCCCTTGGTGATGAACTCACTTGAGTTGTTGACTTGCCTTGTGTGCATATTGGTTGTAACACTGTTGACTGTCTGTTTGATTTGTCTGAATGTGAATATTGACTTGTTTGACTTTCTTACAGGTACTTTAGTCGCTTTAGCTCATTGCTTGAGCTGTGCTTTGCTTGTGGTTGGCATACCACCTAGGCAATCATCCTTTAACTACATGTAGTCTGGAAGCCCTGTCGTTTCTTTTGACAGGCATTTGGCTGAAGTCCTCCTTAAGAGGTAATGACTGTGTTTGTTTACTCATTGTGCCATGTTACTCAAGTCCTCCTAAGCGAAGAGGCAATTGGCAGATAGAAGGGACTAGCAGTCAGTCCCCTGCTAATCGTTTGAGTCGTTCATTATGCTCGCACTACGTGCTGAGGCTCTTGAACCTAACCCAAGATCCTTGTATATAGAGTCAGTCAAGTGGAGTAGGGTCCCACATTCTGGACCCCCACACCTTCTTTGATTCAAGCTCACCCAGGCCAGGGTTAAGAGCTATGAGGTCCAATCCTCATTACCTTTCATCTGCTCACCCTGACGGTCAATGTCAGTGGTTAAGAGCCCTCAGATACCCATACAGTTGGCTTGTTTGTCGAGGTTGATATGACCCCTTGACTAAAGCCCGACTTGTTTGTCGAGGTTGATATGACCCCTTGACTAAAGCCTCACCCGGATGTTTGAGCCCCATTGTTGGTGTGTTTACTTCATGTTATATGTTTGTGTGTGGTGATTGTATCCCCTTCGGTTTAGTCTCTCATTTGCATGTCAATTAAGGTAGCACGGTTCCTTCGTCTAGGACTTCCTTTCTTGCGTGAGCATTCCTAAAACACAAACAAACTTTATCTTCTCTTAAAGACACGTTGACTCCTTCTACTACAGGTGAGTAAGTCTCCCAAGGTCGAGCATCCGGTAGATTGCGTAGTAACGTCGTTCACCTAAAAAACACAAAACAAATAGAAATAGTTTAGCCGAACTACGACAACTCTGATTCTCATGTCCAGATGAGATACGTAGGCACGAGATGCGATGTCTTGTCGAGTTTGACTGACAACTAACATTAATCCTTCTTTTCTCTCGCCCCCGTTGCGATCGAGACCTTCCCTTTCTCTTGCCCTAGTTGCAATCGAGACCCTTCTTCTTTTCGTGTGTGTTTGTGGAGTCAGATGTAAGACCATTGATTGGCTATCTATTTCCTGTTTCTTTTGTGGAGTTGGATGTAAGGCCAGCGATTGGCATTTCGTTTCCTATTTGCGTTTGTTTGTTCGGAGTCAGATGTAAGACCAGCCATTGGCAGTCTGTTTCCAGTTGTGTGTTTGCTTTGACGTCTCAGCGTCTTCTTTCAGCGTTTTGTTTCGGCGTGTGTTAGTCGAGCTACGAGTGCTCTGATTCTTACTCTGGTTAGAGAAGATACGTATGCATAGGATGCGATGTCCTAGCGAGCACGTTTCCCATTTCCCCGAACTACGTCGACTCTGATGTTTGTTTCTGACAAACTACGTATGCCCAGGACGCGACATCTTGCCGAGTCCGCTTCCTCCTTCTTTCGTCTGTGTTTCATTCCAGTGTGTGTGCAGTTTTTGAGCAGTTTCTTAGCAATCTTATTCTATTTTTCTGAGCGTGGATCCCGTCGAGTACGACGGACGTGAGGGGGTGCTAATACCTTCCCCTTGCGTAACCGACTCCCGATCCTAGCAATCTCTGGTCGCAAGACCATTCCCTTTCCTTTCCAGGTTTACTTCGAGCGTTTCCTTTCCCTCCTTTGGGATAAATAACGCACGGTGGCGGCTCTGTGTCTTTTCCCGCCGGTTGTTTTTCGCGTGTGCGACAATTACTCAGATGGATCCTTTTGCTACAAGAATTCGACTTAGATATTAGAGACAAAAAAGGAACAGAAAACATAGTTGCTGACCATCTTTCCAGACTAGAGCATTTGAAGCCAGACCATTTACTTAAAAATGATGATTTCACCTATGACAGATTGATAGCTAAGTTAGATATCGTTCCCCTTGAACCTGATAGAGACAACTTTGGGACAGTTTCAGAAATTAGCAGAGTACCATGGTACGCTGATTTTGTGAATTATCTAGCCGCTGATATCATACCACTTTAGCTCAACTATCAACAGAAGAAGAAGTTCTTTAAAGATATAAGACATTTCTATTGGGACGAAACACACTCTTCAAAAGAGGAACATATAACATATTTCGATGTTGCGTCCCAGAAGAAGAAGTCAGAAATATCATAGAGCATTGTCACTCTTCACCCTATGGTGGACATTCAAGCACATCCAAGACATACGCTAAGATCCTTCAAGCTGGTCTTTATTGGCCAACACTATGGCGTGATGTCCATACTTATATTGTCAAATGTGACCGGTGCCAGTGCGCTGGAAACATCTCAAGACGCGACGAAATGCCTTTGAAGAACATCCAAAAAGTGGAATTATTCGACGTTTGGGGTATTGATTTCATGGGACCTTTTCCATCTTCGATGGGAAACAAGTACATTTTGGTAGCCGTTGACTATGTGTCCAAATGGATAGAAGCTATCGCCGCACCCACCAACGACACAAGAGTAGTCATCAAAATGTTTAAAAATAACATTTTTCCCAGATTTGGAGTACCACGACTTGTCATAAGTGATGGTGGATCACATTTTATATCCAGGATATTTGATAAACTCTTAAGGAAATATGGAGTAAAACACAGAGTAGCAACACCATATCATCCCCAGACTAATGGTCAAGTGGAGGTATCTAACAGAGAGATTAAGCAGATCTTGGAGAAAACTGTTTCAATATCCAGAAAAGATTGGTCTGAAAAGCTAATAGAAGCACTGTGGGCTTACAAAACTGCTTACAAAACCCCTATTGGAACTACACCATACTAGTTGGTCTACAGGAAGTTATGCCACTTACCTTTTGAACTCAAGCACAAGGCATATTGGGCCATCAAGACCCTGAATTTGGATTACCTGGCATCTGGCGAGAAGCGAATCCTCGATATCCACAAATTGGAGGAACTTCGCCAGAACGCTTACGAGAATGCCGTTATATACAAAGAAAGAACCAAATCCTGGCATGACAAAAGGATTGTGAAAAAGGAATTTAATGTAGGCGACTCTTTTCTCCTTTTTAATTCGAGATTACGACTTTTTCCAGGTAAGTTGCGTTCGAGATGGACAGGCCCCTTCAAGGTTTCCAAAATCCTAAAATCTGGAGCAGTTGAAATCCGAAACAATTCCTGTAATCCGTTTGTGGTAAATGGACAAAGACTGGAGCAATATCAAGGAGGTGGCATCCCCACAGAATGCCCTGGCCATACTCTGATCGACCCTCCAGCTCCTACCTCTGATATATAAAGTTTGAATCGTCAAGCTAACAACGTTAAACAAGCGTTGCATGGGAGGCAACCCATGATTTCTTTTCCTTTGCTTTACTTTTACTATTTCAATTTATATTTTTATTTGTTTTATATATATGTATATCTATGCTTAGACTAACATTTACAATATTTGCGATTTCAGGTGTCCTCTATTTTTAACCTAACTTTGCAGGATGGAGAATTTCGACACTCTGCCAGTGATCTTTCGTGACCCAGTTCAGGAGCAGCGTTACGCCATGCTTTCCCAGCGTCCAATGCTGCCCACCAGATATCCCGACTCGAGATGCATGGAGGCATTAGGCATTGAGCCTAGTGTCAGGAATTTGTGCAATCAGTTGTAATGGGATGGATATACTGATGTGATGCATGTGACTTATAGGAACCTCACTTTGGATTTCTTGAGCTCACTGATCTACGAGCCCTATGTTGGTCACGCTAGTGATGATAGATACATTAATTTCAGGTTGTTTGGGACAGAATACACCTTCAACCATAAGCGTTTCAATGACTTACTTGGATTTCAGACCGCGTATGATGCCTCATCTGAGCTCCCCATGAGCTATTTCCTGAGCCGAGACGTTGAGAAGTTTTGGAGTGACATTACGTGTGGAGGTAGCCCTAACCCTTCCACCCAAATCTCCAACAAGATTCACAATCCTGCTTTCAGATACTTTTAGATGATTATTGCCCACACCTTCCCGGGGAAGAGTGACCCTGATACGCATGTAAGTGCTGAAGAGATCTTATTCATGTACTGTACCACTCAGTCACGCCCAGTAGATTGCGGAGCTTTCCTAATCGAGAGTCTTTATCTTAATGCTCGCTCCGCTGTGAGCCCTATACACGTTGGAAGAACGGTGACTCATATAGACTCCGCTCTGGGACTTGATAGAAGACTATTTCACCTGACGTCTTACTGCAGCTACACCTTGATGGAGATTGACTTTTGTCTGGACCGTGGCCTCATGAGGAGATCTTCCTTCCAACCGAATAAATACAGGCTCTTGATCGAGGGTGAGACCATTCACTACTTTACTTTACCGGACCCTCAGGTAACATGTGTTTATGATCAGGCCAACCGGGCCTACGCCATAGAAGGGCAGGGAGAGACAGTAGACGAACCGATAATCGCACCTATCAAAACAAAAGTGCTCACCAATAATCCAAGTCTTCAGAGTCCAAGCATGCAGTCTGAGCTGGTTAAGCTCCGTATGGAGATAGCCCAGCTTCGCCAAGAGCTCGTTGACGTTGCTTTGCAGGTCGAAGTATCAGTCACCACACATGCCGCTGAAGCTGATATACTGAATGATGAGATCGCTGACCTCCGACACCAGATCGCAGAACTTCGAGGATACGAAGTCGAGGAGACTCCACTATACCTTGAGCATTGATGTTATCACCAACCGAGAGATGCCGTTTGATTTTCCTATTTCCCGTTATTTATTATTTATGCTTATTTTTATTGTTCCTTTTGACTTTATGCTTGATTTTTCTTTCATAGGATCTCTCGACCAGTGACTTATTACTAACTCTTCACACACACACACACACACACACACACACACACACACACACACACACACACACACACACACACACACACACACACATATATATATATATATATATATATATATATATATATATATATATATATATATATATATATGCATTATTATTATTATGTTTTTATGTCCATTTTATTTTATTTTATTTTGTCAAGCTTAATTAAAAAATAGCATACCATAGAAACCTATGTGCACCCCCTTCTTGCAAAAATGAAGACAAAAAGTTGTGGCCCAAGAAGCAATGACCAAATCCGGCCCAACCAATTCCGAAGCCATGGAGGGCGCCATGATGTCTGAACCTTTAACGGGATCGAATCCCTAATTTCACCATTTTCACCTTCTTCAACCTCTCCAAACCCATTTTCTCCTCCTCCCAACTCTACCAAAGTTCACGAAAAATCCCAGCTTTCTCATTTTAACCCCAAGCCATTACCATTTCCAAACTTCACTCATCCATCTCTCCACCAAAAACCCACTAAAACTCTATTTTTCACTTCCTTTCCATAAACACCCATTTTTCTCTTCACTCACCATTAATGGCCGGTATGGAGTTCAACAACATCATTCTTCACGGAGGAAAACCCGGAGAGCGACAAAACAAGATTTTACAAAAATTGGAATCACGGGAAATCCTCGCTACCAGGTATGTAGACGAAGATTGCTTGTACACTTTAGGGACATACCATAGTGTTTTTCATATGCTCGATACTTTAGGATTACACGATATTTTTGCTAATAAAGCACCCACCTATGATAGGCTAACTAGGGAATTTTTGAGTTCCCTAATTTACACTATTTACCCTGGCACTGCTAGCACGGTAGGTACCGTTTGTTTTAGAATGTTTAATGTGGAATACGAGTACACTACCGATGCCTTAGCAGGTTTGTTAGGAATGCCTTACGGTGAGGATTCCATATGTGGGACACCCTTAGATGTTGAATGGGCACTCGAAGCATTTACTTTTTGGAATAGATTATCAAATGTGACTGTCACTTCCTTTGAAGGAATTTTAGCTTCCAATATTCATAACCCGACCATACGTATTTTTCGATACCTTTTAGCATGTACTATATTTGGTCGGGAAAATTCTAACAAAGTAAATGCTCGTGAGTTGTTATTTTTACAGGGTTGCCTCACTAATCGCAGGATCAATCCTGTTCCTTTTATGCTTGCACATATGTCTGTCATTCTTAAAAAGGGAGGAACCATCTCTTTTGGTGGTTTAATTACTTCTATTGCTAGAGCGTTAAATCTCAACGCTGAGTTAGCCACCTTGGAACCACTCCCTCACCGCACCATTAACTTAATTTTTTTGAAGGATATGAAATTATGCAAGGTGCGGCGAGCAGGTGGTTTTCACCTCATGATCCATGGTGTCGCTATACCCAGTGTTCTTTTACCTTGCTCTTAGCGTACAGATGTGCGACATGCAAGGAACTGGACGTATGATCTTAATGCTCTACCTTTTACCGGTCCTTTGCCACCTAATGTTCCTATGGACGATGAGCAAGAGACCGATGATGAGTATGACCGGAACGACCAATCACCCGCTCATGATATTCCTACTGCATCACCTGCACAGACTGCACCTTCTTCCTCTGACCATTTTGCAGGTACCACTTCCGGTTTCTACATCACCGAGGAGATGTGGCGCGAGCACCTAGCTCGTGAGGAAATGCGTGACACCCTTCTGAATACCATAAACCAACAACTGACAGATAATATGAGTTTTATGGTAGCTTCCCAGCAGCGTAGTGAGCAAGCACATCGGACTATCACTGAGTCCTTACTTGCGATCACTAATGAGCAGCATCACCAGCGACAGGTTAATGAGCGTCACTTCGCACTTATCAAGGCCACCCAAGGGTCTCTCTTAGGTCGCTCTAGCCAGCTGCAAGAAAAACTTAGTTCTCGTAGTAGGCGTCGTCGACCCAGGCATCCTGACTAGGGCGGTGACGGTGACGGTACCGGTGATCACCCATAGTTCTCTCTCTCTCTCTCTCTCTCTCTTCCAGGTTACTCCTACCCTATCTCATATCGAAACACTGAGGACAATGTTCAATTTAAGTGTGGGAGGAGATTTTTATCGTTTTTTATCGCTTTCCTTTATTTTTAGTATGTTTTGTATGTTTTACTTGTTTGTCTTTTCTTTTCAATTAAATAACATGTGTTTGACGAGTCATCTATGTAGTGTATCCGTATTTCTCCCATTTCTTTAACCTTACAAAAAAAATTGTGAGCAAAGAAAACAATACATCTTGAATATTCAGGCTATAAGACAGGTTTATGACGGGATGTAAAAGACTTGGGAAAACTTTTTCTAAAATTTGATATTGTCTTAACATCGTAGGCTTCATGATTATAAGAGTCGATCCCGATACCCCATATGTTGTGGCCCTAATTTTTGTTCCAAATAAGTCCTTAAGTAGTTTATTCTTGTAGTCAGCTCCAGCTTAAGCATGCTCTACGTAGGGGACCGATGAAAATAAGTGAATGATCATAAAAATTCCTGCTTTGTTCTCAAGTCGTATGAAAATCCGGGCTAGGTGACTCTCACACGGTCATTTAACCCAACAAAATAAAGACATATGCGAAACATGCAGAAGAAAAAAAAATTCCTATTGTTGGTTGGTTCAAAGGTATTTGGTGCTGAACTTGGTAGGGTGGATTACGATCCAATCCCCCACAACTGCAAATTGGGTTAAATAAAGGGGTTACACCAACTTATGTACCAGAGCCCCATGCTTAAGATCATAATCACTAACCGGTCACTTTACTATGAGTATGTATGGATAACGGGTTTAATGTGATTGCACCTGAATGAAAAGGAATTGAAGAAAACGAAAAGAAGGCCTAGGTATGGTGGGGTAATATCGATTGATTTGTATAGGAATGAAGCCTATGACCGCATTTGCGGGAAGTGTCACTACAATATCCTTAGTTCGATTCGTTAGTACCTATCGATATATTCCTTGAATGAACTTATAAGTCTTTTTTCCTTGAATTAACTCTAGTTGATACTGTTTTTCTTGCATAAACTATAAAGAGTTTTGCTTGAGGACAAGCAAAGGTTTAAGTGTGGGAGAATTTGATCACACTGAATCACACCGTGTTTTTGACTCGGATTTCACATGTTTATTAGGTCTTTATTATCATTTTGCTTGTGTTATGCTCTCTTTTATGTTGTTTTCAGATATTTAGCTCTTTCGGGACCCTTTTAGAAGAAACGAAGCAAAAAGACCAAAAATTAGGGTTTTTTTAGCAAATATTATACACATGGCGTTGCACATGGCGGCCGCTATAGGAGAAGCCATGACTCATCAGCCCTCAACCAGGAGGTAACCACCACGTTCCCATGATATTTCCCATTTCCACACATGGCGGGCGCCATGAAGGGGTGGCGAGCGCCACCTTTGCAATTCACGTTCCCACTAAGGAGAAGTTGAGGGGCACCATGGTCTTTGCAAGCTGCTGAAATCCTCTATAAATAGGTTGTTCCATTTCATTTTCAAATGATCCAACTTAGTTTACCACACTAAGACTATATTTATCATCTGTAAAACGGTAATCCGTCACATCGGGGAGTTATCGCATCTTAGTGAGATTGAGTTAGGTCACTTCGAGTTGCCGTCGTCTTTATCTTCAGAGTCAGAGGTTTATTTTCCTTGTACCAGATTTAAAGCCTCCGTTTGGAGCAGGTTCTTATTTTATCGCTTTTATTTATTTTACTTGTCTATGCTTTACTTTATTTAATTTATGTCTACGCTTTACTTTATTTAATTTTTGTCTATGCTTTACTTTATTTAATTTCTGTCCACGCTTTACTTTATTTAATTTCTATCCACGCTTTACTTTATTTAATTTCTGTCCGCGCTTTACTCGTTCTTTACGCCTTACATTCTAAAATAACTTTTCATCATGATCAATATCGTTGTGTTTGTTGGTATTACCATGTCTGGCTAAATCTTTCAACGATTAGAATGTAAGGATCACGGTTAAAGAGATGTTTCACATATTGAATCTGTAGAAATGCTTTAAAGGCTACTTTTATTTTTAATTTGAGTTTTCTGAAACAAACTTGGTTAGTTTTAACTACTCAAGGAGTGCCAAAGCACCCTAGCTTAGTTAACTAGGAATTTTTATCACTTTAAGGAAAAACGATCTTTGAAACTGTTTCCGGACGCGTTGATAGATTTACAATTAGGAAACTCCTTGGGTAAACTTTCCAAATCAAAATCACTTTTCAACTAAGTTTACGAGTCTTATTTCTTAAAAATAAGTTTACTACTTTAGCGTTCTGCGCACCTTTTATAAGTGACAATAAAAGGCCTTAATTTAAGGGTAAACTCAGTTCTGAATACGCGAAAGCGACAGTTCCTGTTAAATGGATTCTTTCCAAGAGTAGAAAATATTGCCTTATAAGTAGTTCTATTTAGACAATCGAAACATCACTTAACTGACGTGAAATACATTCAAACCTGTCTTTACCTGCACTGTATTTATTTTCTTTATTTACTGTTATTTTACAACATCAATATCTCTTTTATACCGCCTTAGATAAACATCATAACGATAGTAATCGATAGATTGACGATTTGGTCTCTGTGGGATTGATATTCTTTTATATTACTCTGACGCAATTCGTGCACTTGCGAACACAACGATCAGAAGCACAATCATACGATCGTAGGATTGACTAAACAGAGTAGCCACCTGTTTACCGTGAAAATTGGTAAACAACCGCTGGTCTTCCAAATTATTAAATTTTATTACTTACAGGATCAATCAGATTGATCCCAGGACATGTACTAATTATTTGTTAAAGTGAATTCTAGTGAACATAAACACTTCGACATTGTTTGCAACCATAGTTATTCGTGAAAATACTTAAAAAGTAAAAGACCAACACAAAATAAAGAGAAATGTTGTAAGAACGAAGATAAATGACAACAAAGATGAATCCTTAAAATAAAGAAATATTTCTGGAAAATAAAGATGAATTGAATTACTTAAAAGTAAATGACAATGGTGTAAATCGAACGTACATTTCTCAATTTACTGTTTCTCTACACGCGGATACTTGGTAAATTTTACTGATTTTGTACACACTTTTAACACACAATCCTAGTACTAAGACCTTTTATTTATACTAATTGAAATAACCGCTTCCAACGGCCTTTCTATCACATCGAGACAAATGACGTTTTGCATGGATGCAACTATCCACTATGCTCCACGTGTACCTTCAGCAATTCAGATAAGAACAAAAGTTCCCTCCTTTTATTTGAATTTGAATCTCCCGTTGAAAACGTCTTCAAACACTAAAAATTATTTCTAAGTCCCTGCAACATCTTGATCCTCTCATAAAGGCATCTTCGACTAAAGCTCCCAATATCAAATCCAGTCGAAACATCTTCACAGGGAATCCATTTCTTAACTCTAAAATGGACGTCGAAATTAGGAGCCAACAAATTACCCCCAAAAAATGTCATTTTCGACATATAGAAGAAAAAGACATTTTTTGAGAACACGCTTCGACGCTTTGGAAAATTCCAGCATGTCACCTCCTAATGTCACAAAAAAATTTCAGTTTCTCCAACTGTCTTATTACGTCAGAGTCATCATTACCTTTTTCCTAACAACTTCTTTTCAGCTCACAACCGAATCTTCTTAATCATCACGTTTCCTAGACCCTAGGAGATCGTGGGTTTAGGCATTAATTACCATATCTTCATCATACAATCCAGGAAAGACACGTGTCTCACTAACTTATCAACCATTAATGTTGATTTGAACCATTTTTCCTTCTAAAAACGCTTATTAAAGACACAAACTCATTTCATTCTTTATGCTTTCTGAAATATCAAACACTCTAACTATTCATCTTCAAACAATCTTCAAACAAAACCCAGATTTTCTCCTCTTCTTTCAACATTCAACAACAATGGCAACCTCAAGAAAAACTTCCAAGGACATAAGCAAAGCTACCAAGATGTCTATCAAATCAAAATCTCCTAAGAAGATTTCGGAACTACCTCCTTTCACTACATTACCTGGTCCAGTAATGGTGGACAATCAACAGTACATCCAAGAACCAAAAACTGAAGAATAACGCAGGATTTACGCCTTTTAGGTACTTATCCCCATTTATGTTTCTGGTAAAACTCATGCGTTATCTGGACCTCTGGCTGATTTAGATACTGACTTTGGTAAGCTTAAGGAATACTTTCCTTCTTATCATAAATGTAAACCCATATGGCAAGCGAAGAAACCTAGGGTTGAACTAACCACTGCCGAAGACCCAAAAATAAACGAAACCATAGATTTGAGATTTATGAACAACGACTTTAGGGTTTTTCGTGCTACTCCCTCATTCAAAGACCCAACAAATTATTTAGAATGACTAAACAAAATAGAAAAAACTAAAGCCCGAAATTAGAAAGATATGAGGATTTATGACCTGATAATGCTGTCGAAATTAGGCTTAGAGTATAGCTCATCTATGTTAGTCTCTTCGTTGTACTTTTCGGATAACACACATTACACCTTCCACCTTCCATGTGGCATGATCACACTAACTCTTTTCGACCTAGCCGTTATCACAGGGCTAAAACCTACTGGACACATATGACCCTGATATTGATTCTGAGGATACTATAACTTTTTCCACCTCTAGAGAAGCATATTCGACCCATATTACGCACTACCATGACAAGGACACCGACACCATTTCTGATGTGGAACACATATCCTTCTTAGCTTTGTCGTTATCCCATTCCGTGTTCTTCTCGAAGTCCCAACAAGTCGCCAAGAAGTACCTTACTCTGGCGAATCAACTGCACGCTGGACATGATGTTTGCTTAAGTGAAATGATACTAGCAAGCCTTTATGAATCACTGAGTTATGGAGTCACTCAGCTAAAGAACTTGGGGGAAAAAGGAAACCTCCTTCTCTCTAGTCCCTTTTGGCTACTACAACTCTGGCTCAATGCCACTTTCGAGGCAAGTCTCCCCAATAAAGGCCTCGTCGATGAAGAAGCTAAGGAAGTGAAAAATAGAGGAATCGAAGGAATTCGATTGACCCAGCTAACCCCCAAAGACGAAGGACAAGCTCTTCGACCAACTTTCATGAGCTATATCATGATGTTCGCCAAGTGCCATGTACTCACGTCGAGCATGGCCCCCTTCGCTCATCTAAGAAATTCAAGCGTTCCAAAATTACTTTGAAACTGCCTATAGGCCTGATGATCTTAGTCGAACCATCCGCGAAGCAGCTGTCACACTAAAGGAAAATTTTTCAAAGAAAATGGAAACTTTGAAAATCCCTTCGTACGTTCCTCATTAGAAACGCTACGAAATGGATTTCGAATTGTTTCCTCCAAAATTTCCTCAATTGTCAAATGCTGACTCTGGAGTGGCCCTTGCCCCTCCATTTCCAGACTGATTTATCTGTGGGGACTCTATGAAAATCCTTCTAGAGTAGTCATAGAAAAAAGCCCAGCGGGTGGTTGCGACTAAGCATACTCTAGACAGTTTCAAAGGGCATCTCCATATAGGGGTCGAAGATGTTCGCATCAAATCATACATATATGAAGGTGTGACATGGGAGGTTTTTTTGAATCATACCCCTCTATTAGGATATTCACCCTTAGCTTGCACTAACTGTTATGTGTTGTCTTTCTTTTAGCCACCAGGGTCCCACCCTAGAAGCAAACAATCAAAAGGCCAATCGAAATGAAGACCGAGGGAGGCAGCCAACCCACAAAGGTATATCTTTGTCTTATCCTTTTACTCTTTATTATGTCTACTGGTATTAATATTTCAGTATTAAATTCAGGCTGCTCGAAAACCTCCTCTAACCCCGATAAAAATCCAAACCAAAACAACATAAGCCCCTGTTATAATAGACTCTGACGAAGAAGACCTGTCACATGTTCGCGACCTTACTTCCAGGAAAAGAAAACAACAACCAAAAGTCACTGAAGCTTTGAGCCAACCTCCAACAAAATTTGGCAAAAAAAGGCCTACTGCATTATGTAGCGGTAAATTCATGACCATCAAGCTATGGATAAGCTTAACATCAATAAAACCAGAGTCGCCACCATGCTTTTATTGTTTCCAAAGGAAAAGGTAAAAGTACGAACACAACCCAAATATAAGAAGTTTTCAAATCAAAACTAATAAAATGCCAAATGTTACAGGTAAGGGGGTTGGTTACACAGAGGGAAGGTGTTAGCACCCAAAGTGTCCTAGGTACTCCTAGGGAGCCTTTTTTTATGTTTGCATGTGTTTTTGGTATAAAAGATGTTTGATAGAAATAGAGTGTGGGGATGAGAAAAGAATTCATTGATTATATTTTTGTGTTTGATAAGACCTTTGGACTTGTGCCTACGTACCAACATAAAAATGAGGTATCAAAACCTCGCAGTTCTTGGTAAAAATTTCAAATAAGTTGGTGAATTACTTTTAATAAAATTTTAATTAGAAAAGGCACAAAGGGCCAAAAGATGAATGGAGTGGTTAGTTCTTTTTGTCTTTTTGAAATTTTAATTCAATATGATTAAGTTTATTTACATATTTGATTTAAAAAAAGAAGTTCAAAAAATTCAATGGCATAAGGCCAGAGTTTCTAATCATTAAAACAAATTCTAAGTTTTAAATCACAAGCAAAGAAGCTTTTGAAAGGGGAGGGGGGGGATTTTGAAATTTAAGAAGTGGGAGGAGATGAAGAGGCTATCCTAAACACAAATTTAAAAGTTAAGAGTTGAAAAGATCTGACCAATGGGATGCAATCCAACATACACGAATGTCATATAGAAACCCATTTTCCTTTGGACTTTAATCAAATAATAAGCAATTATCCAAACATCATGAAGACCAAGGCATCAAATAAAGATATCCACATCCAAGTAAGTAATTCCCATAACTACCAGTCTTCATTGTCTTCCCATGTATCAGATGAAGTACCCCTTGGTCAACTCAGAACAAAACATCAGACACAAGATCAAAATAACAAATAAGCACAACGATAGAGTATCAGATGAACCTAAGAAAATCCCAAGGCTTGTATCAGATGAAGGCACACCTCACAATAACTCAATCTCAGAATGCTGGCATTGGCCAAATCCTTTTTTTGCACATGGAAAGTTGCCTAATCCTAAGTTCAAATCAAGTCCAACGGCCCACAAGATATTTTTTAGGGTTTTTGTTGTTATTAGGTATTTTAAGGTCCTAAGACCACAAACAAAACCAAAACACACAAAATATATATACAATCACAAGATATGGCTAAAATGAGCAAAGTGAAAATGACATGAACATAAACAAGTTATATGAAATGTAAATGGCAATGAATGATAAATGACTGAAATTTAAATTGCATAATAGTAAATGACTTGAAAGTAAAGCAATATTAACAAGAGTTAGTCAAATGTTAGTCAAAAGTTAGTGGTGTTATTGGTGATTTTAATTGATTAAATCATTATTTGGAGAACACTCGACCATTCATTCACAAGTGTGAATCCTGAAACCAAGACATCTTCCATGAGAAGGTGTAGCGGTAAATTCATGATCATCAAGCTATGGATAAGCTAGAGATCAATAAAACCAGAGTCGTCACCGCGCTTTTATTGTTTCCAAGGGAAAAGGGAAAAAGTATGAACAAAACCCAAAAGTAAGAAGTTTTCAAATCAAAACTAATAAAATATCAGAGGTTACAGGTAAGGGGGTTGGTTACACAGAGGGAAGGTGTTAGCACCCAAAGTGTCCTAGGTACTCCTAGGGAGCCCTTTTTGTGTACATATGTATTTGGTACAAAAATGATGTTTACAAACAAATAGAATGGGGGGATGAGAAAAGAATTCATTAATTATATTTTTGTATTTGACAAGACCTTCGGACTTGTGCCTACGTACCAACATACAAATGAGGGATCAAAACCTCGTAGTTCGTGATACAAATTTCAAAGTGGGTGCATTGCTTTTAACAAAAATTAAGTTTGAAAGGCATAAAGGCCTAAAAAATGATTTGAATGAGTTAGTTCTTTTTGGATTTTCTGAAAGTTTAAGTCAAGTATAGTTAAGTTTATTTACAAATTTGATTTAAGAAAAGAAGTTTGAAAATGCATTAGCATAAGGCAAAAGTTTCTATCTTTTTACAAAGTGGTCAAAGTTTAGAACAAAATAAGTTCAATCAAAGAAGATTTTAAAAAGGGAGGGAGAGATTTTGAAATTTAAGAAATGGGGAGAAGATGAAGAGACTAATCCTATGCACAAAATTAAAAGTTAAGAGTTGAAAAGATCTGACCAATGGGTAGCAATCCAATAGACAAGAATGTCAATAGAAACCTAGATTCCATTGGACATTTAGAATCAAGCAACACACGAATGCACAATTATATTATCTTGAAGAGCAAGGCATCAAATAAAGATAGCCATATCCAAGCTTAGCCACTCCATGATCTTATTCAAATTAGCTCATGTAACAGATGATTTCCACAAGTTACAAGTTCAAAATAACAGCTTCACAATGATCATGTTGTAGATGAACTCAAAGGGATCTTGAATGATGTATCAAATGAAGTTTCAAATTGCATGCACTTGGTTTCACAAAAAGTTGGCATTGGCCAAGTCCTTTAGCATAGGAATGTTGCCTAAATTCTAAGTCCATTTGTCCAAGATCAAGCCAACAGTCCACACAAAAGTTTTTTAGGGTTTTTGTTGTTATTATGTACATTAATGGTCAAAGACCACACAAACAAGAAAAGTATACACAAACAAGATATATCACACAATATGGTCCAAATGGACAAAGTGAAAATTGCATTAACATAAACAAATAGAATGCTATGAATAATGGCAAATGAATAAAGACTAAAGTTAAATGACATTAAAGTAAATGACTTGAAATTAAAAGTTAGTTGTTAATGAGTTAGAAGTTAGTATTGTTTTGCTTTTGCTTTTCATTTTAAGTCATTCTTTGGAGAACACTCAACCCACTTATCACAAGCATGGATCCTTGAGCCAAGACATCTTCCAAAGGAAGGAAAAAAGACCAAGTTTTCACACAATACCATGAAAGAGGGGAGACTTACAATCTCACTAACTAGAATGCTATGCCTTTTGCGTCACAAATTTAGCACTATGTTAAGCAATCGTAATTGGACTTATGTAGAAGTCACAACTATTTGAGGTCAGGCAATAGAATTTTGGTATTAATGCATGTTAGAGACATAGTACAATGGACTATGCTCATGAAACATACCACACACAAAAAGAATATGCAAAAGAGGTGGCCTAATCTGATCCATACTTATGTTGATTTTTCAATCAACTAGCCTTAGGATTTTGAGATATCATAGGACAAATGAGATGAATGCATAAAGAATGGGAATGAGATGAAGAGGGAAGGGAATGGATCAAAACTCAAATTGGTCAAAGGAGGACTTTTACCAAATTAATATCATCCATTCATTTTGGGAGATGGAATGCACATTTCTTCAATCCCCTAAATCCAATGATATTAACTTGACAAAGTCAAATCAACCTTGACCAAGGCCCAACAACAACAGTCAAACTCAAACAAATCATCACAATTGGTCAACACAATTAATTGACACTTATTCAAATTAAAAAAAGACTAAAATAATACATTTAAATTAAATATGGTTTGTCAAATTCCTAAAACCTCATCAAAACACCAAAGAAATGGCCATGACATTTATCATAGGTCAAACAAGGTCAAAGGACCTTGGAGAATTTTTTTTCAGATTTTTAAAGACTTAAAAGTATTTTTAAACAATTAAAAATAAACACAAAAATCAATTAAATCATAAAAAATATTAATAATGATCCAAAAAATATTTTTAATTCAAAATATGAAAGAGAAAATTATTTGAATTTTTTTGGTGAAACTCTCATATTTTTTGGATCAATATTAAAATTAATATGAATTAATGAAAATAAAAGGAATAAAAGAAAATCAGAAAATAACAAAAAAACGTGGACCACTTGATCTGCCTCATTAATTGATGTGGCAGATCAGGTGGTGGAGAACACGCGTTCCATGGTACACGCTAGTCAACTCATCCACACGTCTGGTATTCACAATGAGCGCTCCAGATTAAAACATTTTAAAACAAATCAATGGCTCTGAACACTTCCAGCTCATCGCCGGAGTCCAAAGGCCGATCATCTTCTCCGATGACCCTGGCCGGACTGGTTCGATCATCACCACATCAAAAATGACAAAAGAGGACATGATCTGAAAGATAAAATGGTATAGATCACGAATATCACCTCACTTTAACTAACTCCACATATATAGAAAGATATGAGGAGTTGAATTTTGAGGTGCATCAACTAAGTTGCTTCGATTTGACCTCTAAGCAACTCAATCTTCTTGCCTACATTGGTAAGACTTCAGACAACCAAAGATCCAAGAGAATTGAGTAGAATTGAGTGAGAATCGAAGAGATGAAGTTTTCTGAAAATTACCTTCAATGTTATGCAGTTCTTGATGTTGCTTGCTCCAAACACGATCTGATCACACTTGAGAAGCTAGCAGGAAGTGATTAGAGAAGTTGCAAGGCTTTGGATCCCGGAGTTCTTGAATCTCCAACAGTTGAGATTCAAACTCAAATTTCAAATTGAAATTTCCCAGGTTTTCCTTTAGAATGAGAAGGTTTCAATGGGGGCAAAGCTGGCGCGCAAAGTGTTGTTCAAATGAGCTCAAAGGCCTTCTATTTATAGCCAGAGGGAATGATATTTACACACTTCAAAATCTGTCCAAAATTGGCAATGTGGATGGCACAAGTGCATGGGCATGTACAGGCCCATGATGCAATGCATTAAGGTCTAAAATGATTCCAATTGAAGTCTGAATGAAGCTTGAATGGCAAGGCAATGTGAACTGAAGTTTGTGCAATTGATTCTTTCCAATGATGCATCCCTGTTAAAGCCATGCGAAAACCTAGCAATATTTATCCAAAATGCATGAACTTTGGTTCTTTGGAAAGCTTAGATCAAGGGGAACAAGTTTAAAGTTCAACACTTTTTCATTTGGAGCTTGGAACATGGATAATTTTGAGGTGGAAGTTTGGAAATTTCAACATGTTGAAATTTTTTCTAAGTGTCAAGCCATATACCTCAATGTTCCACCTTACTTAACTTTTTATGTGAGCTTCAAATGAGAAACGTGTCTTCATCAAAGGTGTATCTCTTTCAAATACCTTCAAAATGGTCACCAATTTCATGTAATTTGGATTTAGAATGATAGAGTTATGCATTTTTGAAGTTTGGAAAAATCACTTGTTCAATGGTATAGGTCAAAAATGACCTATAATGTAACCTCATATCACATGCTCATAAAAGTTGAATTAGCTCTCACTCTAAACATCAAAGTTTAAGTAGACATCTTGAATTTGATTTTTCAACTTGGAAATCTTTCATCTCATAAAAATTGAGCAAGTTATGGCCTTGGGAAGTTGACTTTCAAATTAGGGTTTAAACAAAATGACCTATAATGTTTCAACATAGAAAATCATTTTCCAAGCAAAACCAGCTCTAGGTCTCAACATTAAAGTTGTTTGTAATGTCATTTAGAGTAACGTTACTCTTGGAATCATTTTCATATGGTGAAATGTGTAGGAGATAGGGTCTAGGGAGATCCAGTTTTGATCAGATGAATTCATCTGGCCAACCACCATCAACCAAGTTGCTAACCTTCAATTCTATTGACTTTATAGGATCATGGTAGATCATATATGCATAAGATGATGAATTTTGAAATGTCCCTTGAGAAATTTGATTAATTTGTGAGATAGCATATTGACGAAGTTACTCAAGATACCTAGTCAAACTAGGGTTTCCAAGGCAAATCCCTTCCAAACTCTTGAAGAATGTTTGATTAATATAACATGGAGATATAAATGGGACTCATATATGATGATTTGAGACATTGTGGGTCAATCTTTGATTGTGCTCTTAGCCATGAGGGTCTCAAACCCTAGATATGAACTTGATAAATCAATGGTGATCATGCCCTACCTACAAAAGAGTTAGGTAAATGCAAAGACATATTTTTGGTATTTTGGTTAGTGAAATGATAATATACAAGTATGATACAATCACATAGTGTTTGGCGATCTCTCCCAAAGCAAACCCAATGAAAGAGGGGTAAGGAGGATGCCAAGGTATGATCCCAATGCTAATGCTTATGATGAAATTGCATGAGGGATCTTAGGGTCAAAATTGGGGTCTTACAGAGGGGCTCCAGCTTGGATAATTCAACAAGTATGCCATTAGCTCCCATGAAAGGAAAAAAGGTCAAGTTTTCACACAATGCCATGAAGAGTGTCAGACTTACAATCTCACTTACTAGAATGTTATGCCTTGAGGGTCAAATTTAGCTCTATGTTAAGAAATCGTAATTGGACTTATGTAGAAGTCACAACTATCTGAGGTCGGGAAATGAAATATAGGTGTCAATTCATGTTAGAGATTTGGTATGAAGAACCAAACTCCTAAAATATACCACAAACTAAAAGAAAAGATTAAGGGGAAGGGACCTATCTCAGTCACACTAGTATTGGTTCATCTGACACAAGGTCATTGATGAACCAATTAACCTTTAGAAATTAGAGATTTCATTGGTCAAATGAGGGAATGAGGAAGAATAGGAACGAAGATGAAGAGGGAGGGGAAGATAAAAACACAAATTGATCATGAGAGGAATTTCATCAAATCAAAACCATCCATTCATTTTGGAAGATGAAATGTACATTTCATCAATCCCCTAAATCCAATGGTTTTGATCCAACAAAAGCCAAATCAACCTTGACCAAGGCCCAAACAGAAAGTCAAACATCACAAGACCATAAAAATGGCTCAACAACATTTTTAAACATTTAATCAATTAAAAATCAATTTAAAAATGAGTTAAAATATATTTTAATTTGGTCAAAACCTAAAGTCCCTTCAAAACACCAAGTAAATGGCCAAGGAATTTATCCTAGGTCAAAGAACCTTAGACAAAAAATTTCACAATTTTTAAAAAGTCAGAAGTATTTTTAAATAATTAAAAATATATACAAAAACAATTAATTCATGAAAAATATTAAAATTAATCCAAAAAATAATTTTAATTCAGAATATGGAGTAGAAAAATATTTAAAGATTTGTTGGTGAAAGTCCCATTTTTTTGGATTAAAAATGAAATTAATATGAATTAAACAAAATAAAGGGATTAAATGAAAAATCAGAAAATAAAAAGAAATTCAAAAAAACAAGGGCCATCAGATCTCCCTCATTAATTGAGGTGGCAGATCTGATGGCCATGCGTGTTCTTTCCACCATGGTCTCTAGTCAACGGGTGAGAACTATGGTAATGCAAACCAAAGGCTGAGATTAAATCCTTGGACCAAGATCAAATGCATGAGAGGAAGCCAACTTACCATCGGAGCCCTAGCTCCGGTCATCTTCTCCGGTGGACCTCACTGGACTGGTCCACCCTCAACTTAATGAAAAATGAAAAACAAGAACAGTATTTCAAATAAAAAAATGCTCAGGAGCTCGAATCTGACCTCAATTTTCTCCAATTCCAAGTATATTGAAAGATACAAGGATTTGAACTTTGAGGACCATGAACCGAGTTGCTTCGATTTAACCTCAAAGCAACTTAATCTTGTTGTCTACATTGGTAGGACTTTAGCAAACCAACAATCAATCAAAATGGATGAGTAATGAGGGAGAATCAAAGAAGAAAAGTTTATGAAATCTCACCTTCGAGGAGCTTCAAATCAACTTGATCTTGCTTCTAATTTGGCTTGGCTTGACTCTAAAAGCTTGCAGGATATGATATTAATGATTAAAGAGCTTGGACTCTTGGAGTTTTAATTCCCAAACAAAATGAGAATTGATACTCGATTTCTCAAGAAATCTTCAAAGTTATCCTTTCAATGGGGTTTGGGAGAGAATGTGGACGAAGCTTGGGCAAGAGGATCCAATTTCTAGTTACCAGGGTCATGTATTTATAGGCTACCAAGTTCTTTTTACACACTTCCATCAAGAATCCAAAAATAGCAATGATCTCATGCATGCTTGCATGGGCGTGTACAAAGCCCAATCAATGATGCCAAAAGGTCCAAACTCAATTCCATTTCTCTCTAGACTTGCAATTTTATTATGTTTTAATCGTATTATGCTTTTCTGTAAGTTTTATGTACTAAATATTACTTGTGTAGCAAGTAAGAGCTTAGATCATAAAATTGGTATGATCGTTCAACTCTCCTCCACCTTCTATTAGTGTACCTATAACTATTTATTAATGTATTTTGTGATATACTACATACACAAAATTTCATACATCTGCATCATTAAAATTATTTTTCATATGACATTATCTCTTTTAGGATATTCATTAAAATGATTTGGCATTTAAAAACCCCAGTTGCCATTTTTGAAACTTCATAAAAGCTACTTTTCCTGCATTTAAGTTTTTATTTATTTTTCCTCTTGACTTGAATCATAAGTATACCTTTATTCAAATCATAACTTTTAATTTTGAATTTTAGTGTGTTTCTCTTCAGTTTTCATTAAATCCATTTTCTGAAAGTATCTCATTTATTTCATTCATATCATTTGATTGTGTTGCATGTACATATTATACTATTTGAATTTTGATCATTCTTTACTTCTTTTCATCTACATCAAAATTCTTTTCTTCATCTTGTTTTTGCGAATTTTACTCCATATTTTTGCATTTAAAAATATTGTTAAGAGCAACCTTTGATTATGTTCATGTTGCATTTGTTGTTGTTATGTTCAAACATTATGTATCCCTCTTCCAATATGTTTTTGTATATGTACTAACCATTGCGTTTTGTTGCTGAATGTTTCATGTCAATGTTGTGCATATTTATTGCATTTGACATGTGTTACCTTTCGTGTATCTGTAATGTATTATTCTATTTGTTGTATATTCTTCTTCAGCTATGTTTAGTTTTATTTTCTCTGGATTTTTTTTGCTGATTATTTTGCGTTTAGACTCATTAGCATCTATCTTTTTTTTTTATCTTGCAAAAGGGGGAGAAGTTGTAATTGAAGGTTCAGGAAATACAAGAATTGGGGGGGGGGGGGGGCTGAAATGAGTTTCAAATATGACAATTTTTTGTTATCCCAAAAAGCATTAGAAACAAAGATAAAAATGACAAGGTATTCTTATCATGGTTCATCGTTAACTAGGTTTAATTCAGTCCACTCGCCTGAGTGATTTTGCTTTCTCAACATGACTTAATCCAACAATCAAACTGATTACAATCTCAAAGATTACTCGTCAATGACTTCTCAAGGAATATGACTAAACTTAGTCCCTTAAGGATTTACAACTCAAAGACTAACCGTCAATGACTTCTTGAAGCTTCTGACTATAACTTAGTCCCTCAAGGAATTGAACAAATGTTAAATACAAGATTTGTGTTTACAATAATGTTTCTAAATAAGCAGATACATACAATGATAATCAGACTTTACACTTAAGAATATATAAAATGAAGTCCTAAGTGTTTCACTCTATTTTCTCTTTCTTGATATTTATTTTCTCTTATTGAACTTATTTCAACATGAAGTTGCACGTTCAAGTTCTTTGCAAAAGCTATTTTTCTTGTTTTATATCTCTACCTTTCACAATTTCTTTGTCCTCTTTATATAGATCAAGAATAAGACCGTTGGAGGATAGAATTGGAAACTTCTTTAAATCCACAGTTGTAATAGTTTGTACGAGGTTCATCCGTAAATCGTGGACAGTGGGGAGAAAATCTTTTATAGTTGTTTGTAGTATAATCCTTTTGATTTTGCTACTTAACTTGTAATATACTCTTAGAATATTAATTCATTCATTTTCTTTAAATCACTTGCTTCGTATATGAGACATTTGAAGCTTGACCAGAGTTCAAAATTTTGAAAGACTTCAGAGTCTAGTGAATAAGAGGCTTGATTATATCATAGTACATCTGAGATGTTTACTTCAGAAGCGTTAATTGGGATATACATAGTTGAATATAAGTTTATAATTTCTTTATATTAAAACTTTGGTTCAGAACCTGATGATGTTCAGAGTCTAGAGTCTATATATCAAAGTCCATAGTCTCTCTCTTATCCAAAGTCCAGAGCCTCCCTATCTAGAGTCCAAAGTCTCTCTTTGTCCAGAGTCTATTTTACTTAGCTTTGATCAACGTCTGACTTGTTCAGAGTCTTCTTATTTAGGATCTGACTTGTTCAGAGTCTGCTTTAACTAGCTTTTATCTTGTTCATCTTCTACACACTTAACAAAATGTTAGATTACAAGATTGTTCTTTATACTTTGTTATCATCAAAACTCAAGGATAGTAGATGTAGAACCAAACTTGTTCCAACAATCTCCCCATTTTTGTTGATGACAAATATGATAATTTTGATGAATAATTTAGACTTTGCAAATAATCAGGTAAAAATCAAAGTTAGGTTTGTAAGCCCCCCTGATTTTTAGACTTCAAAATTTTCTTAACTTAAGTTCACAGAGTAAGGTTTACAACCTGTAACACCCTAAACTTCAAAACACATATTTAAATAAAATCATGTAAAAGAAATTATTTTTATTCATAAAAGGGTCTCACATCTCTCTCATAAAACGATCCTTCTCAAAATTTTAGAATAAAGCAACGGAATTCAAAAACATACTTCGACTTAATTGTCTCATAATTCAAAAAAACTTCATTAAATGTCTCATAATTCAAAAAAACTTCATGCATAACATCAATTATCATTCTCACACCATAATTCACCAAATAACAATGATAATCACAATCCAAATGTACTAATGCAATGCAATTCTCTCCACTAATGCATGTGGTACCGAGGTTTTGGGCACGACAAACAGCCTGACTTCAAAATAGCATGACAAATTATATACTAATGATAAAATTATGAAACTCTCTAGTTTGAAAGATCATTAAATTCTATTTCTAACGCAACTGACAGCACCCGAAACGGACTTACAAAACCTAAGTTACACATGAAACATGATGACCAACGTATGAATGAAATTGACGACGTCTCTGGTATAAAAACTAGAAAATTGAAACTATTTTACACTCCTAGACCCAATTTCCCTACCTCAAAATAAATATTATTGTGTTAGCTTTCTAACACAACTGATGACACCTCAAACAGACTTACGGAACTCAAATTACGCATGAAATAGGACGATTAATCCCCTTATATGTCTACCTGCAATTTTCTATGTTTTCCTTCGGATACGTCTCGTGACTGTATATAGAATATAGTCTATCGGGTACTTGACTGCAAGTGCACAGTCCATTCGTTTTAGTTTTAAAAGACATCGAACCCACAGGGACCGATGGTCAAACTAATGCTACTGACGTTACTATGTTTAGCTAAGGGAATGATTTTTAGAAGTTTGGTTGAAGAAAATTAAATCTAAGGGAAGTTGAGTTTTAAGAAAATATTAATAGGAGGATATCATTATGCAACGTATTAATCGTCAGGGATTCGATAAGCCATCGATATATAATTTAAGTACCAAATATCTTTCAGTAGAAAATACTTATTTAAAAGGATTTATCTCACACTCTCGTGATTGTTAATTTGGACTATACCTTTAAGTCAGAATGTACGTTCTCGCTGTACCATTTGAAGTTAAAAATACTTTTTGAAAATAGATAAGTTCTAATTGCTTTTAAAGTGCTCTCGCTGTTTTTAAAATCAATGCCTAGTTTTTACTATCCAGTTCGACCCTCACGGTCTCGCGATTGTCGGTTCTCACCTTAGTTAATTTTCCACTCTCGTGGAAAAATCGTAATAAATAGCTTCTCACTCTTGTGACAAAGTTAATTAAATTTAAATTAAAAACCACAACCAAAAATATTGTTTGAGACAAGAAGTTTTTCACCGATTATTATTAAATCCCGTCTAATTAAATTGTTACATATCGATACCGGTAGTTTAGCCAGACATGTTAAACAACGCAACCACAGACGAACATAAACAGATCAACAATAATATAGACATGATTACAATAATAATAAAGCAATAACAATTGAATAAAAACCTGGAAATTGGATTAATAGAATACGCCGAATCTTGAAGTACTTGAGCAGTCCTCCACGGGTCGGTAGGAGACCGCCTCTTCGAAATAATTGCTTAAACTAAATTAAATAAATTGCAGTAGTTCCCCAGTGTAGGAAACTACTACTTTGGCTAAATGAAAAACGGAAAGGGAAAGGGAAAATGGAAACTCTAAACGGAACGGTAACTAAATTGCGGTAGAGGAAACAATGTTGCTGAAGAAAAATAATACTAGAAAGCATAATTGCTGTAGAAAATAAATTGCAGAGAAAAATTAAGCGTCCCTTGGTTTCCATTTTCTGTCTTTTTATATCCCCATTAGGTCATGGCAGTTGAGAGAAACAAGGATGACTTGGTTGAGTGAAGAATCCACGGGAAAATGGCTGTGGAACGAGAATTTAGGCATGTTGGCTCACTTCTGTTAACTGTTTCAAGGCGCTGATTTTGACTGCGTGACGTTCGTGATGGATCTGTGACGGTCGTCACAGACTGGGCGTGCCGGTCATTACATGCTTTGTGACGGTCGTCACATCCATAATTTTTGTGTTTCCTGTTTTTCTGCTGCTTTCACTTCTGTTTCTTCTTCTTTTCCTTCCTTTTCTATACTTTGCTCATTTAAGATGGGGATTGAAATACCTGCAAAAATAACTCGAACACTTGTGGAATAATCGGAATATAAATGAAAGTGTTACGATTTTTTAGTGTAAATCAAGGCAAATATACAATGTATTTTCGCGTTATCACCTTCCTATTGAATAAATTCGAAACTCGCCTATTTCGCCTATTTGAGTTTTCACCACCCAAAAAACATACCGATAAACATAACCATTAAAAACTAAACATTCTAACTCACGCCCTATTGAATAGATCTTCAACTCATAGAAAACCACCATACACAAACAAGACAATAATATCAATAACACATCAACAAGGTTATCGACAAGGTTATCAACAAGGTTAAACAAGACACAAAATATATCGATAAGAATACATATCATATTCGAGACTAAAAATATTATCAATAAATCGCCTCAAAAGGGTTTTGTCCAAACCCCCGTTAGCCACAAACTAAACATCAATTACAAATTACAATAAAAAGGAGAAGACACGAGGGTAAGGACCTCTCACTATCCATATATATATATAAAAAATTCTCCTTTACCTCGAACTTGCAGATTGATTAAACTTTTTCCTTTTTGGGATTCTTCCTCGCTCTCCAAGGTCATTTCCTAGGTTCTGCCTCTTTGCCTCATTTCCCAAGTTTTGCACGTACTGTGCAAAACTCTACCTCACTCTCTCTATTTATTCATCCTAATTACCCCAATTCTACTATCACCCTTCAATTCTACTCACACCCTCATTCTTACTATTTTATATTATTTTATTAAATCTCACCACACCCTTAGATCTTACTCAATTCACCCATTACTCCCTAATTTTAATAAAAAATATATTTTTCTCCCAACTCTAAAAATATCTCTAATACCTCTAATATTCAATTTAATTATATAATTTCTAATAATAAATAAAAAATCAAAATTAATAGTAATTCTGATTAATTTCCACCCCTCCTCAAATAATTCATTAAATAACATAAAACACTCAAAAAATAATATAAAAGTCCCTCGCGTAAAATATATTCCATTTTAACAATCTTGGGGAAAGGTCCCTCAGGGACACACTTTGAATCTCAACACCTACAATTTTGATTTTATTTATTTTTAAGCCACTTTTCTCCACAGTTGGTAAAAAGGAACAAGGTAAAAAGTTGCCACTTTTTCCCACGGTTGGTAAAAAGAATTCAGGTGAAAAGTTGTTCCACTTTTTTTATTTTAAAACTAGAATAAATTATCTTTCTCCACCGTTTGTAATTCCAACTATGGTAAAAAAACTGCACTGGTCATGGTTCGACTCCTAGTGGCAACAATTTTGTGTTTTATTTATAATAGTAGTGACACGTTTTTTTAATTGAAAATAAGTTACATTTCCCCACGGTAGGATATCCAACCGTGGGGAAAAGTCACCTAGTTTCCCCCCCAAGATATATAATGCTCTTCATTCATTCACTTTTGCTTAAATGAAATCTTCCGTACCCTAGACGGACTTCATCTTCTACCTCTAAACTTCATCTTCCATTAACAAAACTTTATTTCTCTACTAAAACAAACTCAAAAACACAATTTCTTCCATAAACGAAACTTATAATATCACTTCTTTCATTAACGAATTTTAGAGCTCCATCATCTCTTACGAGACTCGAATGAGGCAAGGGAAACATGGATTCAACTTAGCAATGTTTGTTGTTGTTGTTGTTGTTCTGTCAAGTAAAATGTTTAATATTGTTGTTGGTGAGATTAATTGATTAACGATTTTATTGATTTTATTGTTGTTGTTGTTTTTGTTGTTATATTTAATGTAGTTGTTGAGATTTAATGTTTGTTGATTCTATTGAATTAGTTTTTTGTTGTTGTTCTTGTTGTTTTTGTTGCTTTTGTTGTTAATATTTAATGTTTGACGATTCTATTGATGTTGTTTTTGTTGTTGTTGAGGTTTTATGTTTATCGATTCTATTGATTTAGTTTTTGTTGTTATTGTTGTTGAGATTTAAAGTTTAACGATTTTATTGATTTGTTATTTTTGTTGTTGAGATTTAATGTGTTCTGATTCTATTGATTTTTTTAGCTGTTGTTGTTGTTGAGATTTAATGTGTTCTGATTATATTGACTTTTTTTGCTATTGTTGTTGTTGTTCATGTTCTTGTTGTTTTTGTTGTTGTTGTTAGTGTTGTTGTTGTTTGAGTCCTAATGTTTAACAATTCTTTTGATTTCCGCAGAAGCACAATAGTTGTGTCTTCCAAATCTTATTTTTAAATTAAAAATAAATTACATTTTCCTACAGTTGAGAATTTCAACCATAGGAAAAAGTCAGGGTGATACATTTTTCCACGGTTAGAAATTTCAACCGTGGGAAAAAGTCAGTCTTAGTCCCCCATGACCAATCCAGTTTTACCACTGTTGACAGACCTAACCATGGTGAAAAGTGGCGTGTTTTCCATTTTTTACTTCGGGCGTTGTCGCATCCGCGAAAAACAACCGGCGGGCTGAAACAAAAAACAAAACAGAGCCGCCACTGCGCGTTATTTATCCCAAGATAGGGAAAGGAAACGCTCAGAGAAACTTGGAAAAAGCATGGTCTCGCGACCAAAGAGAAAGGGTAAGGGAGTCGGTTACGCAAGGGGAAGGTATTAGCACCCCTCACGTCCGTCGTACTCGACGGGATCCACGTTCTAAAAGAAAGAATAGGTTGCTAAAATAAACAGACAAACATCATACACACACGCTAAGACAACACAGGTGGGGTTAAGAAGAAGAGAGCTCGATAGGACGTCGCATCCTATGCCTACGTATCTTGTCTGGAACGAGAATCAGAGCTGTCGTAGTTCGGCTTACGCACGCCAAACAAGCAAACACAAACACAAGCAAACATGGAGCCCGACCGCCAATCACTGGACTTACATCGACATCCGAACCAAAACACACGCCAGAAGGCAAACGTGGAGCCCGACCGCCAATCACTGGACTTACATCGGCATCCGAACCAAACATACACAAGAAGATAACAAGCAAACACACACAAAAAGAAAAAAGTGCCCGGAGAGACCTCGCACGGTCTCCTGCCTACATACCTCGTCTGGAACGAGGATCAGGGCGATGTAGTTCCCCTGAAAGGGAAAGAAATTCTAGCCAGAAACCGAGGGGAGACACACTACCAGGGAGCGGTACTCGAGCCTAGTGTTATCATGCATCATTGCCCTATGTTGTGGTTTCTACCTACTTGCGCAACAGCAAGCTAATCCTATCCAGGAAGAAAGCCAGCATGCAAGCATCAAACAAAATAAAACAAACATTTCAAACAAATATTCACAAAGCACACACTATATCCAGTCAGAAGTGAGGCTTAAACAAGGGTGCGACTGCCGAAGCAAGTCATCTGTACAAGGTAGAGTTAGCTCTTAACCTTGCCATTGAGAGGCTAAGGTGAAACTGATGAGAGGTGAGTGAAGATTAGACTTCACAGCTCTTATCCCTGACCAGGGAGAGCTTCAGACAAAGGAGCGTGGGTCCAGAATGGAGGGACCCTTCTACGCTCAAGACTCTGACTCGATTGTGCAACAGCACAAGATCTTGGGTTAATGTCCCAATGCATCTACACAGTGGTGTGAGCAGAGGGACGACTCAACAGAATAGCGGGGGATAGATTGCATATCCCTTGGATTCCGCCAATTGCCTCATAGAGGTCTTCACCTGCTTGGCACAAAAGTAAACAATCACAGACATCGCCTCTTAAGGAGGACTTCAGACAGTTGCCTGGCTAAATAACAAGCCAGGTCTTCCAGACTACATGGAGACAAGAGAGTCTACCTCAACTGGTTTATACAACCAAGCAGCAGCAAGCAAGTTCTTAAAGAACTAAAGCGACTTAATGTACCTGAAATCAATCAAGTATCATCAGTACTCAGACAAACCAATCGTAAACAACAAAAGTCAAACAATCAATTTGTACAGTCAACACAAGTTAATGCACACAAGTGCAAGCCATGAGCCCAAGCTCAAGCATCAAACCCTACAACACAAAGCCAATGTTAGTTTACAACATCAAACAAAACTCAATTTAATCAACTTGCACTTTTTCCCTTAAGCCTTTTGCATTTCAACCTGAAAATCCAAACCAAATGTGAGAAACTAGACCACTAGGCCAAGCCTAGGGTCCAAAGGGGATAAAAAATCAAAACAGCAAGTGAAAACTTTTCCAAAACCATATTCAAACAATTTAGAAGCAAATGCAATTGGTCCCATGCTCATATCAATTACCATTATCATTTCATGCACAATTAATCATCAATCATGTAATTTGCAACTTCAAATGACCAAACAGAACTATCTCAATCAAATCCATATCAAATCAATTCAATTAATTCCATAAAAATTCACACCTAAACAGGACACATTCAATGTATAGCATGTCAATTTTCAGCTCAATTGGACAAAAGGAACTAGGTCAATGAAAATCAAGAAGTCCAGACACACTTATACAAGCCAATTCAAGGCATCCAAACAAGCATCATCTTCCATAAATCATAACACAGTGACAACAATTAAGAAATGAATGGGATCAAAACCATGATGTCCTATAGTGTGTCTACAATTCTCACACCAAATTTCATCTTCATCCAATACACTATGAGAATTTCACAAACAAAATGCCAACATGTGTCACACAAATTCACAAAATGAGCCAACAGAGAAGAAAATTATCAATCAATTAGAAAACTCCATCAAAAATTCCAGCAAAAATCACATGTAATCTTGACATATCAATGTTCATTCACACAAAAAATTGGAGCAATTCAACATTCCTAAGCCAGGCAAATAAAATCATGAAGTCAGCAGCAATCCAAACAAGTCAACACATGGTAGCAAAATGAGCATCAACTTCAATCAAATGCCAAACAGTGAAAACATATAAGAAATGAATGGGACCAAAGCCAAACTACATCTAAACATGTTATGAATCACTCCATCAAATTTCACATTCATATGATATGGTATGAGCATTTCACAAGACTTGGAAGACAAACACTCAAACAAAGCCCTAAAAATGCTAAACAGCAATCAAAAATCTCAATTAAATGGAAAATGAATCAACAATTCATACAAAAAATCATGGTGAAACTAGACATATACAAGACACAGCATGCAAAATTTGAGATCAATTGGAAAAGCAAAGGCATGTCAAATAAATTCATAAAATTGACCTAACCTAGTGTGACACAAATTGTCACACTCAACTTGCACACATCATATCTACCAAACCAGAGATCCAAAATTCACAAACTATACACCAAAATAACCAGCAAGGAGTCAAGAATCATCATGTGAAATTTCATTCAATTTGGATAATGTATGAGTATTTCATGAAGGATATGGTGAAACATACACAAAATGCACACAAGTCAAAGATCAATAGGCAAAGTCAAAAATTCTCCAAGCACAACTTGAGTTATCATACCTATAAAAAACTAGAGAAAATTATGAATCTAACAAAAAAACTCCCACTAAATTTGGATTAATATTGGATTTTATATGATTTTTTTGAAGATTTGTTAAATTAGTGAAATATTTATTTAAGTTTCTAATGAATTAAATTAAATGGATGGCATTGCTGTAATTCTTCACCGCCTGGCCAAAACGACAGTGTAGCACATTAATGTGCTGTCAGCTTCCTATTCGCTCATCTTAGCGCCAAACAAGAAATTCAAATGCCAAGCGAAATGAATGGATCAAACACGTAATATTTTCCAGATTTTCCATCTTCATCGCGCGCTCACGTGTTCATCACTACCAGCTTCGGTCACGAGCGAATCTCAACGAAAATACGCAAGCAAGATACCGTTTTCTTCGTCTCTCAACCTAGATCACAAATACGCTAATGATTTCTCCTAACTCTCACTGTAGCGACGGGATCGATCATTTTAAGTTAAGCACATCAAACTTCGAATCGACATAACTCATTCAATAGCTAACCAAATCCAAAACCAAGCATATCATGTTGATCTATGATGAATGTACTACAAAAACCACCTAACAATTTAAGAAATGGTGAGATTCGAAAATGCACCTTAGGTTGAAGCAGTTGATGATTCTTGATGCTTCCTCGAGCAAAAACCAAAAACAGATGCGTGCTAAGGTTCAGGAAGGTTAATGGAGTGATCAACCAAGCTCAATGTTGCTTCAATTGGAAGAAATCTCAAAATGCCATTGATGAGCTCATGATGAACAATCCACGAATCTGAAGTTTCTTGCTTCAATTCACCAAAACAGATGTAGCTTATGGTTTGTGGATCACGAATCAAAAAGAATCAAGCAATTTCATGAAGAAATGGTGGAGAAATCTTGAAAAATGTTGATGAAGTTTTTGAGAGAATTTGGAAAATGGAGGGAAAGTTAGTTAGAGATCTTGAGAATTGCAATTGTGATTAACATTCTGTTATGATTAATCATTTATACTCCATCCTTAATCACTCTCTTAATCCAAATTAGCAAAAATGAGTTTAATTAGTGTAATGTGAAACTAAAGTGCAAGTCCAAAAATGCCCTTGCCAAATATTACACCATGACAGCTCATGACAGCTCAAACATCTTCTAAATGTCATTTGGAGTGTGTTGCAAAAATCCTCATTCCAAAATTCCATGTATTTCTCAACTTGGACCATTTTGCCCTTGGATTTTAATTGTTGCACTTGAAAATTGACCTTTTGCATTGAGCATTTTTGATGAATTTTGATTATGCACCATGAAAGTACATGTGAAATGGAGTTTGCTCATAAAAAGATCACTCATTTTGGACATTCCATGTGGAAGTTATGCCACTTTGATTATAGGTCTTTTTGGAAAATGAATGGACCATAACTTGTCAACCATACATGGGAATTTCAAGTTCTTGGACTTTTTGGAAAGGTGAGAGCAAGATCTACAACTTTCATGTTGAACAAATTTTCATTTGAAACTTTTTTGGACACGTAATTTTGTGATGAAAAACTTTCCATTTTTGGAAACTTCCATTACAAGTCACTTTCCATTTTTGGCAATTTTTGTCCTGACTTTATTTTCTTCATTCTTGAGCTTTGACATGTCAAATGAAACTTGTTTCAACATGACTGAAGTGTATCCAACTCCCTCCCACCTCCAAATCCATAAAATCAAGCACAGTTGACCACAGTTGACTTTTTCAACTAATAGATGAATTTGGCAATGCACTGATCAATCTGAGCCCCAATTCTCTGATGAAATGTCTCAATGGTGAAACCCTAACCTCCATAAGCTCAATACAAACATGAAATGATCCCCATATCCATCACAAACCCCATCTCCTGCACAAACCCTGATTGGCCCAATGCAACTGATTAGGGTTGACCAGTGGTCAAAACCCTAATCTCAAGGTATATGATCAATCTTCTTGAATCTTCTGGATGATATCAAGACCATGATGATGATGATGTATCACTTCAACCAAGATCAAGACCAATCCCCTCGAGAAATCAAAAACCCTAATTTATAGCCCAATCCTCAGATGGCTAATGATCAGTCAATAAAACCCTAGGCTTGCATCTCCACCTCTTATCTTCTGACCAAGACTTAGGAGGATAACTTGCACAATGTAACCACATGATATGCAATATGCAATGCCTAATGACCTAAAACGATATGCAATATGTTAAGCTAGTCCCAAGAGAGGAGGGCAAATTTTGAGGTGTTACAGGCATTAGTATGTTGTGAAAAGTAGTGCGCTTACACCTTTTGTTACTACGGACCATCAATCGTGGTGAAATTATTTTTTCAATCGATGTGATAGATATTTTTTGTAATAGTGAATTGATATTATTGTGTTAAATTTGTGTTTAATGTCTTTGTATGTTGACGAATGTATGAATTGACTCTAAATTTTAAATGATTACTGATTATAACTTTTGAAGCTTAATCTAATTTAATTATTTAATTAGTAATTACTTTTGATATATTAAATTATTATTTTGTTAATTTATCGTGATATTAAAAGAATAATTTTGGAAATTAAAAAATTACCACACGGTAAGAAGTACAAGATTCCAAAAAGACCGGATCATTTTTAGTCTTAGATAAATTTAATCTTTTTTTTTTCTGTTAAAAATCAAACCTTTATGAAACCCTTCAATTTTAAATCTTAAATATAATAGTATTGTTGAGTTGAAATTGAGCAATTACGATGAAAACGAACTTATAAATTTAGAGAAAAGGGGTGATACACTTATAATGTAAATTTATTTTACACTGTCAACCAATGACGACTATGCATCCCGCCAAGTGAGACTGAAAATTTTAAAATACTGGTATGATATGGCGAAATGATATATTCTTATTGGATAACAGTGTAAAACTATTTTACACTGTCAGTGCATCACCATTAAACCCATAAATTTAATAGTTGAGGACGATTCAATACGCTTGATATATTATTCATTACTTAGCATTAGTTTTAAGCCATGTGAGATAGGTAATGATACCTATTTCTTTTTATCTATAAATGTATATAAAGATGATAGAGAATTTTGGGTTGACCTTTATTTCTTCCACAAATACCCTCATGTAACTTTTTTTTATATTTGTTTATCATTTAAAAGTAATTAAAAAAAGAAAGAGATTAACACATATGTGGCATTCAACAAAGAGCGGTTATAAACTTAAATAGCTTCTTAATTCCTATTCAATCATTTCGAATTTTTCAGTTAGTATAGTCTTATATAACTTGTTTTAAGGAAATATAACTTCTTATTTTATATCCAACCATTTTGAATTCTATACTTATCTATAACACTAACAATATAAATCTGAAATAACATTAAAAAATAAATAAATTATTTTATTTTTGTGTTATTATTTATCATATTTTTTTCTTTGATATTTCAATATGATAAAATAAAATATTTTTAATGCATATCTTTGATTGTTTGACAAAATAATGTATCAACTATTGAGAAAAAACATTTTGTCTTAATGAATTATCAAATAAATAACTATTTTATTCTTGGACATATCATTTTACTTTGGTAAACTAATAACATTTTACTTTGGTCTTGCATTTTAATAGTCACTACAATTGGTAATGTGTGAATGGGGTAAAATTTCAACAGGATCATATAAGGTGTCACACATGGTATCCACCCAGTGCAGAGTCATGAGATACATATTTTAATACAGTTATCCCGTACAATTTTTCTTCTTCTTTTCATTTTAATTTAAGTGCAATTATAAATTATTTGATGATATAATTGTTGAAATTTTTGTTTCTATTCTATCTTTAATTTTTCTTATCTATTTTGCTCATAAATTTTCTTCTAAATTTTTATCATTGATTCTATTTTTGTTTTTTTTTTCATTGACTTTTTACGAATACTCTTTTAAGATAATACTATTTTATCATTTTTTTTATTAAAACTGAAAAATTATCCTTTTTTTTAAGTTCATGCATACATATATAAGTTAAGTTAATGGTTGATAACAGAAGTTGGTAATTTACACGGTTTGTGAAATGATTTGGACGTAAAACTCAACGGTTGTTAATACCTCAAGGATATGTATGACAACATAACCCGTATTCGCGGGTACCCCATCCGAATCCTTCTCGAAGTTAACGGAGAAAATCTGTTTTGATTGGGTTTGGATTTGAGTTTTCCTCGATTATAAAATATAGGGACATGTCGGATAATTGGGACACTAGTATCCACCCACGAACCCGCTCCGTTTATTTCTTTATTTACATTATTATTTATTTTTGATAGTTTAGAATATTAAATATATGGTCAATATTTTGATATTTTAATTTGAATTTATTATTTAAAATATTTGAAATGTATGTATGAAAAAAATTTGGATTGTTTTATTTTATTATTTGTAATCTAATTTTCTTTTTAAAAAAAAAATATTTCTATTAAAAAATTTGATTTCAATGCATGAATGATGGCGGGCCGGGGATACCCAAGCCCGTTTGGAACGGGTTTGAGTTTTAATTTTTCATCTCCGTTTGGATTTAGAACGGGGAACGAGGATTATTTTGGGAGGTAAAAACCATCTCCGACCTGTCCCGTTGTCATGCCTACTCAAAGATATATATATATATATATATATATATATATATATATATATATATATATATATATATATATATATATATATATATATATATATATATATATATATATATATATATATATATATATATATATATATATATATATATATATATATATATATTATATATATATATATATATATATATATATATATATATATATATATATATATATATATATATATATATATATATATATATATATTATCATAACTAAATACGTTCACCTTTTCATTAAATCAATTGAATCCAATACCAACTATAAATTTAAATGATAAATGGAGTAGACAAATAATTTTACTAAAAAATAACATAAAATATCAAATTAACCTAAGAACAAAAACTAAAAATCTTCGTCAACAATGGAGGTTCTCTTTATTTTAAGTTCTTGTTAGTGTGAGGAGATGTCAATTCTCGAAGCTTCCTCTCTTGTGATAGTATTTTTGCAAACCTGCAAAAGTTAAAGTTGATATTTAACTATTGAACATATATAAAAATGAATGATCTAAAAAAAATTGTTGATAACATCTAAAACCTTCAATACCTTTTGAGAGCTTCTTGGTTGGTCTCAGCATTTTCCGTAGGCTCACACATACCGTTCTCTAAATTGACCTTAGTTACAGGTTTCTTCAATAACCTTTCTCCAATTTTGCATAGGTTTTCTAAATTCTCTTTCGTGGCAATATCAACCGAAGAGTCTATACCAGTCAATGTATCATCTTGTATCCGAAGATAATTATCTTGACAGGTAAGGGCTTGAGTGACAGTAGCAATATGAAAATCAACCATATCTCCGGAGGCTTGACTAAAAATATCAATTAAGGGAGTGGAACCACCATGAGTTAACCAATTCAACAGACCCCATTTTGCTGCAATTTTTGCATCAAACTTTTGTTCGTTCTTTGGTGTACCAGTTCCCAATGAAATTATCAGAAAGCGACTATATTCCATGGGCTTGATGGAGTAAAAGTCATTATTCTGATTAACTATTTGCTTGGTTACTTCATTCACGGCCACTAAAGTCTAGAACATCGATCATCACCAAAAGACAAACAAAACTAATCAGTAACATTCATTACAATACTATAAAGCTTAATTTTCAAAAAATATCTAAAAATATATATACCGGATTATTCGCACAAACACCACCATCAATAAGGTTGAATTCATGTGCGTTTCCTTCTGTGTCTTGGTTCTTGAAGTTGTAACCCGGAAGATAGGTGGGAGCCGCAGAAGTACTGATGCATATGTCAGAGAGTCGAGCATCCATGCATGGGGTTCTCTTGCTTTGATAAGTTGAAAAAATGATTGGTTGCATCGACTTAATGTCAAACGCGGGGATCACAATATTGGTGAGAGTCTCATGCACACGAGTTTCTCCAAGCTTTTCCCTCACCACATTGTGAAGGTATTTTCCATCGTATTTTGGTCCTGCCAATGATCTAAACAACTTCTCCATTGAACCTAACATGTGCCTGCAAATCATACAAAATTATATAATTGAGTCTTTTTTTTTTTGCAATTTAATCGGTCAGAATAGTATTTAATTTATCTTATAGCTATACATACTTGTTTTGTGGGAAAATATTTGGACAGTGTTCCAAGTAAAAGGGTTTGATATCTTTAGCAGCAAAAAGTGGACGTTGTTTATCATTTGGAGCAGTTAACATGGCAGTTACAAGACCACCAGTACTTGTTCCTGTAATCACATCAAAGTAATCGGCAAGTCGTGCAGATTCACCGTCTAATTCCTGAAGTTCTGATTCAAGGTATTCGAGAATAGTTGCAGGAATAAGGCCTCTAATACCGCCACCATCGATGCTTAGAATTGTCACTAAGTTTCCATAAGTTGGAGGCTGAATTTGTAGAAGTGAAGATTGTGTTCTCTCCATTGTTAAAATGTGTTTGGAAAGTTGATGTTTGGATGTATCTTAAAGATGAAAGCTATTGAAATATTAATTAATTGTTTTCACAGATACAAAATGTTGCAAGAAAGTGACGAAGCAAGAATTTAAAATATTTAGTTGATGGATAGATGGCATTCTATGAAGCTGTATTTATAGTAGATTTTAGGTTGGAATGGGTATTAAGGATTTCATGGTAAAAGTGTTCAATGGTTACCAAGTCTAGGAGTAATGAAGGTTAAGTACGCGTTGAATATTCTGCCTAATTTGTGATTTTATAATTAGTTAAGGCAAAACAAAATGAAATAGTCTGTGTTATGGACTTATACAAATCTTAATTTCTTAAGAATAATTTCTACGAAGGTGGGGTTCACAAATGAGTGGCTCACCATTTAACAGGAACAAATCTAAATTTGGTCAAATTAAGACTTTATATTGAAAAATCAAAGCAAGTTAGAGTTTTCTTTGAGATAAAATATTCGTTTTCCTTTTGTGTGGTTGTTTAAAAGTATGACTTAGACTCCTTCCATTTGGGATATCCTGTCCGTTACAACATAAACAATCTTCTGATAAGATCAAACATTCGGGAGTTAACACTTTGGGAAATTCATAGTTTGGGTTTTGTACGAACAACACGATGCGAAAATAAAGACACGGAATGTGTTCCTATAAAGAAAAAAAAAAGTGTAACGCTCTACAATGACATAGAATTTTGTAATATAGGATATGACGTGAATTTCTAAGGTTAACACTCGAATCACAAAATTAATAATTGAGTGAAAAGTAGTTTATGAGTGAGAAAACATTGAATATACAAAATGACACGATTTAATCTTTATATAGTATGAGTGATTAAAATCGTTTAGGTGTTCATCATATAACATCATCCTGGGTCGGCCGACTATCAATGTCCTAAGAGCTGCCGTATCCACCTTGTACGTAACCTTAAAATACTCGCTCCCTGATGGACAAGTCGGTACAATCCGAGGAGACCAACAAATAACTCAAAAATGCTATCAAAGTAGCTGGGAGACATCTAAAGAAGAGCTCGCCCTTGTTGATTTCTCTCATTCAGAAGTTCCAAATACCGAATTCGTGTGTTAGGACCACACACTGGGCGTGAAAGTGGAAAGGCTCACGCCCACATAAGATTCGAAGGAGGTCGGAATAGTTCCTCACGCCCATTAAATTACATTGGTAGGTACTTCGTTGTCAATAGAGGAGGAACAGGGACTAGTCACCAAACTCATTAAGAATGTCGACCTGTTCGCTTGGGCTCCCTCCAACATTCTAGGAAATAAATACCAAAGTGGTAAGCCATCACCTCGCCATCTACCCTTTCGCTACACCAGAGGCACAGAGGAAACGAAAAGTATGCGAGAAAAAAGGGACGCGTCATATGAAGAGGTGGGAAAACTATCTGATGTCGGATTCATCCCTGAAACAAAATACTCAACATGGTTGGCCAACATGGTTTTGGTACGAAAAACTAACAATAGGTGGAACATTTGTGTGGATTTCACTCATTTGAACGCCACTTGCCTTAAAGACACATATATGCTGATAGGCATCGATCGCCACATCGAAGGGTCTTCAGACTACCGCACATTAAGCTACATTGATGCACACTCAAGGTACAACCAAATACATATGGACCTCTGTATGCACCAAAAATAACCTTCATGTCGAATCATGATAATTACTACTACAATATCATGCCCTTCGGCCTCAAGAACGCTGACGCCACCTACCAACGGCTCATAGACGTTGTCTTCGCCCACGAGATATGGAGAAATATGGAGGTCTACGTCAAGGACATGATAGTTAAGACCATCGAAAGACGCAACCATGTAGAAGATCTGAAGGATATTTGGTATTCAGTTAGGTCGACCGACTATCAATGTCCTGAGAGTTGTCGTATCCCCCATGTACCTAACCTTAAAATACTCACTTCCTGATGGGCAAGTCGGTACAATCCGAGGAGACCAACAAGTAGCTCGAGAATGCTATCAAAGTAGTTTACAGACATCCATAGAAGAACTCGCCTTTGTTGATATCCCTCATTCAGAAGTTCCAAATACCGAATTCAAGTGTTGGGACCGCAGTCTGGGCGTGAAAGTGGAAAGGCTCAGGCCCATATAAGAATTGAATGAGGTCTAAATAGTTCCTCGCACCCAACAGGTGACAAAGATAGGTAATTCGTTATCCACATAGGAGGAACGGGAAATAGTCGTCCAACTCATTAAGAATGTTGACCTGTTCGCTTGGGTTTCCTCCGACATTCTAGGAAATAAATACCAAAGTGGTAAGCTATCACCTCGCCATCTACCCTTCCGCTACATCAGTGGCATAGAGGAAGCGAAAAGTATGCGATGAAAAAAGGGACGTGTTATATGAAGAGCTTGGAAAACTATCTGATGTCGAATTTGTTAGACGATATGCCTAGATCTAGAGAGGGTGAATAGATTCCAAGTTAAAAAAAACTTATTTGAAAATTTGATTTAGAATTTTTTTAGCGCGGAAGCAAGTTTCAAATAGAATGATAGTCCCAATAACTATTGAAAATCCCAGATATGCGTGATAGTCCCAATAGAATGATAATAATCCACATGTTGATCAACAACTATTAAACACAACTAATTGAATACTCTACAATAGTAAAAGTCTACAGCCAACGATATTCACACAAAAAAAACTAAGTCAAACAATTTGTCGAACACTTGGTGTGCGAAAAATAAAGTTCGGGATTTTATATGGTGTTTGTTGTTCTTAGAAATCCAATCACAATAAAATGGTTAATGATCAATACAACAAACACAAGATTCAAAATGTGTGTGTATATATATATATATATATATATATATATATATATATATATATATATATATATATATATATATATATATATATATATATATATATATATAGAGAGAGAGAGAGAGAGAGAGAGAGAGAGAGAGTACACAAGGATTTGTTTAAGCAATTCCCGAATCAACCTCTATATGGGTACGTTTGCCCTCAATTCGAATTCGAATTGCAATATTAATATAATAAATCTTACTTTGTAAATGTATGAATACAAGAGGTGAGAAATCAAATCTCATAAACCCTAAGTTTGTTCTTGACTCTAGCACCTCCAAAAACCTTGATCAAAGATTGATCAAGTCACCAACAATTCCACTTAAATTTACCTGTTGTTGCTACTTCCTTGCACGACCTCCTTGTCTCCATGATTTCACCCGGTTGAATTAATCCCAAGCGCACACTTTGTTAAACCTAAGACTTGTCAACACGATCCACCGTTTCACGCCACTCCTTTACCGACACACCTTTTCTCAAGGCTTTCACTCGATTGGATCTGAAATGCACAATCTTGTCAAAAATCTTCAAACCCTAAAGATCTTGAAGGAAAACCCAAAACTGGTTTTCTCATTTGAATCCCTCAAAGAACGCAACCCAATATTCTCGGTACAACAAACCTAATTGGACGTTATCAATCCTAATCTAGATGGAACCCAATCAAAAAATGATTATGTCTAGTTTGATTGTGTGTATGCATAGATTGAATTGAAGATGCTGAGATGCTTTGAAATCCTGGATTCATATAGGTTTTACTCACTCTAGAAACCTTACAAGAGAATGATGCATGTATGGAGTATTTATATGCATGGGTGATTTAGGACAAAAAGAAATGTAAAAGAGGATAGAAAAATATTAATTTTTTTTATAAATAATATCGGATAGGTCGACCTATACAGGTTATGTGTCGACCTGTTCGGTGCATAGGTCGACTTGTTCAAGGTCATGTGTCGACCTATGACGGTTATGTGCTCCCTATGTGTCGACCTATGACGGTTATGTGCTCCCTATGTGTCGACCTGAAGACTCGACATATGAAACATAGGCCACGGTCTTTAGTACAACATCATATGTGTCGACCTATAGATTTCATTTGTCGACCTATAGCCAAGAATTTTTTTCCATAGGTTGACCTGTAGTTCTATGTGTCGACCTATAGCTAAAAAGGTTTTTCAATAGGTCGACATGTACTGCTACTTTTCAGAAAAATTGATTTTTTATGCATGTTTGATGCATGAGACCCTTTTCACATTGTTTCCAAATACTTTTATGCTTCCTAATGCTAAGATGCACATAGAGATTAAGAGGATACCGTCCAAATATACATTTACACTAAAGTTTCCTTGTTTTGACATCATACAAAACACATTAACAGAAGTTGCACTCACACACTCCCCCTTTTTTATGATGGCAAAACTTGAGAAAATGCAATGCAATGAAAAGTTTCAAGCTCTTCCTAGCTCTCCCTAAATGTATGAACCCTACAACTTCATTCTTCTTCATCTTACTTATCCCCCATTTGCCAACATCAAAAATAAGCGAAGCAATCCATGAGAAGAATCTAAAATCACGCATAAACGAATATAACACACATAGGCATTTTGCAAAGATAAGAACATCAATATGATAACACTCACATAAAATGATTTTCATATTGAAAAGAAATTCTTAAACATAAATATAGGACAATGATGCAACAAAAGAAAAAATTATCACATCTTATGCCACATAATCACAACAAAATCATGAAAAATGAAGGATACAAAGTAAACACAAAATACTTGACATGCTATAAAGACGACATGATTACATGACATACACCTTTGGTGCTCCTGGAATGTTGCACACGCATGTGCTCTAGCAAGGTGATAAACAAAGTACCACCGTACAAACCAAAACACATAGATGAAAACATAACAACGACACACAATCAAGGATATTGTTCACAATGTAACATGTTCAATCATAAATCATGAGAAAAATAGATAACAAACAGATGCACCAATTACTATATTTCAAGGAGAATGAAGACAACACAACATCACTATAAGCATATGAGTTGACATACATCAAGTGGACATTGTTAGAAGTGATCATAAATGAATTATGTTATACGTCAAGAACATCAATCATATGGACGATAAACAACATGCAAAAAGAAAAAGCTAACACACAAAAATGGAAAATGAAACAATAGTACCTTGCTTGTGAAATGATGTGGAATGCACTCTTATGAAGTATGTTTGTTAAGAAATGTTAGATAGACAAGATATAGTCAAAGTGCATTCACATAAAATTTAGGCAATTGTTGAGATGTCAAGAATTCCTAATTCCCGTCGAATGTTAAAGAAGGGTTCGATCGCAAGTGGTTTTGTAAAAATATCAGCTAGTTGATTTTTACTATCAACATGCTCAAAAACGACGCCGCCTTTTTCAACATGATCGCGTAGGAAGTGATGACGAATCTCAATATGCTTAGTACGAGAATCTAGCACCAGGTTATTATTTAGGTTAATGGAACTAGTGTTGTCACACAACATCGGAATACGACTTAGTTTTATATCAAAATCAAGTAATTCTTGTTTAAGTCGTAAAATTTGAGCATAATAACTATCGGCCGCTACGTATTCCGCCTCGGAAGTTAACAAAGCAATTGATACTTGTTTCTCGCTATGCCAACTAACTAAGGAGTTTGAAAATATATGACAAGTCCCACTAGTATTTTTCCTATCTGACTTGCAACCGAAAAAGTAGGAATCAATGTAACCAACTAAGCTACAATCACTCCCTTTAGAATACCAAAACATGTAATTCGAAGTACCATGAAGATACTTAAAAATAAGTTTGACGATTTTGAGATGAGATTCCTTAGGGGCCGATTAATATCGCACACACATACAGACACTAAACATGATATCTGGCCTAGATGCAGTGAGATATAGAAGAGAACCTATCATACCTCTATATTTCTTCACTTCCACATCCTTACCATTTTCGTTCCATTCCAAGTTACCGTTCGTAGCCATCGGAGTGTCAATCGACTTTGCATCAACCATGCCAAATATCTTTAGCAAGTCCTTACAATACTTGGTTTGAAAAATAAATGTGCCTTCATTTAGTTGTTTGATTTTCATACCTAGGAAGTAATTTAGCTCTCTCATAAGGCTTATTTCAAACTCTCCCTGTATAAGCTTAGAAAATTCTTTGACAGGTTGCGTATTAGTAGATCCAAATATGATTTCATCAGCATATACTTGTACAAGAAGAGTATTATTTCCATGGAGCTTAATAAAAAAGAGTAGTGTCAACCTTTCCCCTTAAGTACCCTTGATTAATTAAAAACTTGCTTAGTCGCTCATACCAAGCCTTAGGTGTTTGTTTGAGACCGTAGAAAGCGCGTTTTAATTTGAAAACATGATCGAGATACTCGTGATTTTCAAAACCGGGAGGTTGAGCAACATACACCTCTTCATTAATGTAACAATTTAGAAATGCATTTTTCACATCCATTTGAAATAATTCGAAGTTCTTAGAGAAAGCAAAGGCAAGAAGAAGGTGTATGGCCTCAAGTCGGGCGACCGGAGCATAAGCTCCTCATAGTGAGTACCCTTCTCTTGGTTATATTCTTGAGCGACTAATCGGGCCTTATTCCGGGTTATCACTCCATTTTCGTCAAGCTTGTTCCTAAAAAGCCATCTTGTGCCTATTACTTGATGATATTTTAGACGCGGGACAAAGTGTAACACCCTAAATGCCGGATAATAGATTTTAAAAAAATACAACAGGAAAATGATGTTACTCCATCATAAATAATTCATAAATCATAAAACAATATATATTGCACAATGTAAATTTATTTAGAAACACCATAAAACATGTCTTAATAGAACTGAATCTATACATCATAATCAAAATCTCATAATAGTTGATTGCAAACAAATCAAAGTAATGCAAACGAACGCCCTTACCCCAGTGTTACAGATCAGAGCATTCTTATTCAAAAACTAAAATATATGGAAGATAAAAGTCTGATGAGAGGTAACAACCATCTCACTGCAATAACGAACCTCAATCATGCTAATCACCTGTGCAAAGTACACCACAAAACCAAGAAAATAAGGGGTTAGAATATACTTACATATAGTAACAGTGTGATTTCAGCAACATAATGACATTAAAGAAACACAACAATTATATATATATATATATATATATATATATATATATATATATATATATATATATATATATATCACAAACACACATCATAACAAAATGCAATGATATGATCCACCAACTCTATCACCTACATCAGGGTCGGTCCTATGCAAGTGCATCATGTGCTGCAGCACAGGGCCCCAAATATTAGAGGGCCACAAATATTAGAGGGCCACAAATTTTGAAATTTTTAATTTTTTTCATAAATATTAATAAAAATAAATAAAATATTATTAAAAAAATTCAATAATTAAAAGAAATATTATTATAAAAACTCAATACATACAAAAATCAAGATTGATCAAAATTTAAAATAATTATAATTAAATTTATTTTTAATTAATACATAATTGTATTTTTGATATATTTTTTAAAATTATTATAATTGTATTTTAAATAAAAATTGAGCCCATTTTTGTAATTAGAACGGAGCCTCCGATATGATTGGGTCGACCCTGACCTATATGCATGTGGTACCAAAAATATATTATGGAATCAGAGGAATCTTACCGATTTTATTCCACTAGTCCTTGGTCCTTCCCACCTAGACCAACTATCCCCACCAATGGATTTGAGACTCACCCCCAGTGTTTTCTATCAAGACCAACGATCTCCACCAATAGATCTGAGACCACCAAAATGGACCGAAGTCCTACCTAAACTCCGAATTACATGAATGCATGATAATATGAATCACGAATATGCATTTTATGGACATACATCATAATTCACCAAAATTATGTATAATAATACTCATAAACACCAAAATTATCCCAAAGGATATCACCAAAATAAGTTCCATTCACGAACCACAAATTATCCAATAAGGGACACCCAAATTCAAATCACCTAAAATTTTATTTATTAAACAATATATTCACTTTTCTTACCTCCAAAATTATTTACTTAATTATATTCCTAAAAGTGAGTTAAATATACTAATATTTTTATAATATCTTATAAAAGGTATATCTAATTATTTTAGGGCTATTTTATCACAATTTTAACTAAGAACAAAGATTTTGTTAGTTTTAGCTTTATTTATAAAAATTATTCTTATTCACCATAAAGATTATACAAAGTTTTGAAATTTATTCTAATCAAAAGGTTAATCCTTATGGAATTGCCAAATGTCTTCAAATACATAAAACAAAGAAACTCTAATGAGTCTTATGGGTTTTTAATCATAAATAAAATAAATAAATAAAATAAATAAAACATAAATTGCTAAAATTTTAGAAAATAGTAAAACACTGTTTTCAGAACTTAAACGAGCTTAAATGACTTAAAAACCGAATAGTCACCGTTTAAAGTGAGTTTGATTTCTTGGGCGATTACCTTTCCGAAAAGATATAATAAGACTTATTCTGACATCAGACGTCAAACTTGCGCAAAATTCTACTAAACCGCTCTAAAGCGCAATTTCTCCTTCGATACGTGCAACTAACCCTCATACCTCAGAATTTCCAAGTCTCCGCCTCCCAATATCGAATTCTTACCATATACAATTCCCAAAAGTTATGATTTTCCCAAAAAAATAGTTCTAGAGTTTTTAGATTAGATTTTCCCCAAAAGATTCATTTTAGAGTTTTTAGATTTTCCCCAAAAAGATTACGGTTAACAGAACGATAAAAAAAGAACAAAGAGTAACCAAATGAGATTATCCTTATAAACACTTGTGGGATATTATCATATAGAATCGACCAAAGTGATTTTAGGAAAAACTAATTTGGTCAAACATTCATGGATCCATACCTTTTAATAAAACAATCCCAAACCTTCAATTCATCAAAATTTAATTTTATTAACAAATCACCAAAAACAATTTTATCGATCCAAAAATAATATCGATCACCAAAAATGACCAAATGAGATTATCCCATTTGGGCACATATCGTAACAACGACCAACTCTCCAAAACTAAAATTTCAATATAAAACATATTATTCATACAATATGTGACCAAAGGGGTTGGACCAAACCCCATATGATCATACCAAATCAGTATAATAAAATACTTGTATTTTGATTTGATATATTTCCCAAAGATGAAAATAACAATAACATGACACTGATGAGAAGGTAAGGGAATATGCATCATTCTGTTGCCTAAAACCCACCCTATAGTAAGAAATTTCCCCCCTTACCTCATCGGTTGAGCTTTCAATGTCTTGTTGTTCCTCCCTCTCCAAATCGCTGCCTCATGATCGCTTCGAAAATGGTCTCAGATGCGCCGTTTAGCGATATGCCTCATACCTTAGTTTTACCTCTAACTCTCTAACTCCCTTACGATACCATATATAATATGTTTAATCCAACGTTAAAATTAATTCCCAAATATTTAATCTCAAACAAAATATTTATTTAATTGGTAAATAAAATAAAATAAATCTTAAATTAAATAATTATTCAATTAAGCGTCACACCTTTAATATTTAAATAAAATATTTATTTAATTTTAAAAGAAAAATATATTTTTAACATAAGGTGTCACCCTATATTTAAATAATTAAATAATTATTACTATAAACCTCAAATAATTATTATCGTTATTTTAAATAATTAAATAAAATCTACCGCTCTCAATCAAATATTTTAATAATTATTAAATTATTAAATACTCTTGAATACTCTAAAACATCATAAAACACCCAAAAACACACCAACATCACATAAACAAATTATGAAATAATTCATAAAATGTTATAATTAAATAAAAACAATTAATTAAATTAGGGGTGTTACACAAGGTCCCAAATGTCATTTCTTTTAAATTGATTTAGCTCGTCTTGCATTGCCATGAGCCAATGCTCATCAAGTAATGCCTTTTTAGCATTTTTAGGCTCAACCTATGACACAAAAGTGAAGTAATAACAAAAGTTACTTATCTTAGAGTGTGTTGTCACACCTCTTGTGATATCTCTAAGAATATTATCAATAGGGTGATCTTTGGATGTTCTCCAAAACAAAGAAAGGTTGTCTACTTCAGTTGGACTCTCCTCTTTTTCCTCTTCATAATCATCACCTTCTACTTTCTCATTTTCATCCATTTGAGGTTGATCAATCCCTTCATTGGCTTCATTGAGATTATCATGTGAAGACACACCTATATCATGAAAAGAGATGCCATTCCTAACATATTTTGGAAAAGACCCATCAAAAGAAACATGAATGGACTCTTCAACAATAAATAGCCTCTTATTATAGACCCTATATGCCTTGCTAGATTGTGAGTATCCGAGGAAGATACCCTCATCGGCTTTAGCATCGAATTCACATAGATTAAGAAATATTAGGTTTTCTACCTCTAAGTAATTCATATGGATTTTTGTTTAGAATAGGACGTATTGATATCCTATTCAAAACATAACATGTCGTCTTAATAACATCGGCCCAGAAGGACTTTGGTAAATTACCTTCATTAAGCATCCTCCTCGCTAACTCCTCTAAAACTCGATTTTTACGCTCCACAACCCCATTTTGTTATGGAGTTCTAGGAGCCGAGAATTTATGCTCAATACCATGTTTCTCACAATACTTTTTAAAAAGAAGATTTTTAAACTCTCCTCCATGATCACTTCGAATGGAAACAATTTTCAAATTCATTTTATTCTGGAACAATCTAGCAAATTGTTTGAAATCCGGGTAGATCTCATCTTTACTAGACAAAAACATAACCCAACAAAATCTAGAATAGTCATCAACTATAGGAAAACCATAATAGTTTCCACCTAATCTTTTGGTCCTAGAAGGACCAAAGAGGTCCATATGAAGAAGTTCGAGAGGTCTAGATATTGAAACAACATTTTTTGATTTAAAAGAGACCTTCGTTTGCTTCCCCATTTGACATGCTTCACATAGATGGTCTTTTGTAAACTTCATTTTAGGAATACCAATAACTAGATCCTTTGAGGTTACCTTGTTTAGTAAGTCAAAGTTAATATAGGTTAAGAGCCTATGCCACAACCAGGAGTTTTCACTCATGGTAGCAAGGAACTTAGTACCAACCAAGGACACATCATCTAAATTTAGCATATAAGTATTATTGACTCTCAAGCCCTTAAACACACAATCCTTCTTCTCACTACGCTCAAATAAATAACAAGTATTAGTGAAAGTGAACTTAAAACCATTGTCACAAAGTTGGCTAATGCTAAGAAGGTTGTGTTTAAGACTATCAACAAGCATTACATCAAAGATAGTAGTAGATGATGAATTCCTTACACTACCTTTTCCAAGAATAACTCCTTAGTTGTTATCTCAATAAGTGATGAATCCCTTTTTCTTTGCCACAAAATCAATAAAAAATGATATGTCACCCGTCATATGCCTTGAACATCCACTATCAAGATACCATATTTTTTCGGTAGATTCAAGACATTCAACCTGTAGAATTAAACAAAGGAAATAGGTATCCAATTTTCATCGGGTCCTTGGAAGTGAGTGAAATCAAGGTTGCATTTAGGCAACCATTGAGAGTCTCCTTTAGGAACTAACATCTTCCTAAATTTTCACTTTTCAATGGTATGACCCTTTTTACAACAATAATGACAAGATATATTATGATGAGTTATGCTTTTACTATTCGAATCCTTTTTGAAACTTTTATTCTTTTTGTATGAATGATTCAAAGATCTTTCATACTTATAAGGATCAATAGGAAATACAGTTTTAGGTTGTAAAGTTATGTCTAATTTGACTTGAAGAGCATTTATCTCTTTTTCCCAATTATGAAAAGATTCACAACCAAACCTAGAAGGTTCTTCACACATATTCTTGTCACTTTGAGTATCTATCATAGATCTCTTAATAGCTTCCAACTTCCTTTCAGATTCTAATACTTTAGCTTCTAATTGCAAAAATATTTTTTCATGTGAAGTTAATTTCTTAAAATCATTTAATGCTTCTCTATGAAGATTATCAAAAATGTCTTGTAATTGAGGATAAGATAAATCAGTAGTAAGCTCAACTTTAGAAGGACTTACTTGTTTTTTCTTCCTTCCATTGGCCATAAGACAAATCCGGGCCAATTCTACACTTGAAGTGGAGCTTTCATCACTTGAGGAATCATTTGTACTCTAACAAGCTACATAATCTCTTCTATATTTACCAGGATTCTTGTGATTCCCTCTTTCTTTGTCTTTCTTAATCATGGGACATTCTGGTCTATAGTGACCAATTTCACCATAATTATAACAAGAGCTTCTAAACTTACCTTTCATATTCTCACCATCTTTTGAAGACTTGGACTCCCTTCTAAATTTAGCTAAGTTGCCTTCGGAGTGCTTCAACTTGTTCCTCCAAATATACATTTGGCATCTATTGACAAATAGCCTAACATCGTCATCATTGGAGATCTTGTCATCCCTTTCTTCATACTCACTAGGCTTATTATTTGAGGACTTGTAAATAGAAGTCTTTAGAGCAATGAACTTCTTCTCTTCCATCTTGTCTTTACCTTTCTCTTTCTTCATTGTCTTTTCATATTCTTTTTCATGTTTTTCAAAGAAAGTGAGTTCTTGCTCATGTTCTTCCAATTTACCAAACAATATAGTAAGATCAAGTGCTTTAAGATCATTCTCCTCTTTGATGATGGCGACCTTGGGTTTCCATTCTCTATTAAGACATCTTAAAACCTTGTTAGTAGTAATAGAATTGTAGATATGATTACCCAGAGAATTTAATCTATAAATAAGATGTGTTTATCTCTTTTGCATGTCGACAATGATTTCATCATGCTTCATACGAAAGAGTTCAAACTCTTGGTTCAATGTGTTGATCCTAGCTTGTTTGACTTCATTAGTTCCCTCACAGGCAACTTCTAATGCTTCCCACATAGCCTTGGCGATTTCACAATAAGATACACGATAATACTCATCCACACCTAATGTAAATATGAGAATATTTTGTGTTTTCCAATCATGAGAACACAACTTCTTATCATTATCATTCCATTGACTTTCCAGTTTTGGTACGATGACGTCTTCACCATTAGTCATTGTAATTTTATTAGGACCATTGGCGATGACATCCCATACACCCTTATCAACATAGTTGATATGGATACACATACAAGCTTTCCAATAGCCATAATTTTCACCGATGAAAATAGGTGCTCTATTATACGCCCCTTTAGGTTTGACAACCATTATCTAATAAGAAAATCTTAAGACCGGAAACAACCGGAGCTCGTGATACCATTTGTTAGACGATAGACCTAGAACTAGAGGGGGTGAATAGATCCCAAGATAAAAATATTATTTTAAATTTGGTTTAGAATTTTTTTGGCATGGAAGCAAGTTTCAAATATTTCCCAGATCTAAAATCATCTAACCGAACCTTCTATTGAAAAGCCCGAATATGTGTAATAGTACCAATAGAATCATAATAATCCATAAGTCGATCAATAACTATTAAGCATAACTAATTGAATACTCTACAATAGTAAAAATCTATCTCCAACTATATTCACACACAACAAATTAAGTCAAACAATTTGTCGAACACTTGGGTTGCGAAAAATAAAGTTTGGAAAAACATGAAAAAGAATATGAAAATCCAATCACAGCCAAATGGTTAATGATCAATACAAAAAACACAAGATTCAAAATGTAATCAAAATTATGATCCAAACTATATTGATCTGATGATCAAAGCAATCGACAATTTGTGAGTCGAAAAGTAAAAGATATATATATATATATATATATATATATATATATATATATATATATATATATATATATATTATATATATATATATATATATATATATATATATATATATATATATATATATATATATATATATATATATATATATATATATATATATATATATATATATATATATATATATATATATATATATATATATATATATATATATATATATATATATATATATATATATATATATATTATATATATATATATATATATATATATATATATATATATATATATATATAATATATATATATATATATATATATATATATATATATATATATATATATATATATATATATATATATATATATATATATATATATATATATATAGAGAGAGAGAGAGAGAGAGAGAGAGAAAACGTAAGGATTTGTTTAGACAGTTCCCTAATCGACCTTGCTATGGGTACGTCTGCCCTAAATTTGAATTTGAATTGAGATATTAATATAATAAATCTTACTTTGCAAATGTATGAATACAAGAGATGAGAAATCAAATCCCACAAACCCTATGTTTTTTCTTGATTCTAACACCTCTAAAAACCTTGATAAAAGATTGATCAAGTCACCAACAATGTCGCTTCAATTCACCTGTTGTTGCTACTTCCTTGCATGACCTCATTGTCTCAAGGCTTTCACCTGATTGAATTAATCCCAAATACACACTTGTTGAACCCAATATTTGTCAACACGATCCATCATTTCACGCTACTCCCTTGCCGACACACCTAGTCACGAGGTTTTTACTCGATCAGATCCGGATTGCACAATCTTGTCAAAAACCTTCAAACCCTAAAGATCTTGAAGGAAAATCCAAAACTGATTTTCTTATTTGAATCCCTCAAAGATTGCAACCCAATATTCTCGATACAACAAACCTAATTGGACGTTATCAATCTTAATCTAGATGGAACCCAATCAAAAAATGATTATGTGTAGTTTGATTGTGTTTATGCATAGATTGAATTGAAGATGATGAGATGCTTTAAATCATGTATTCATGTAGGTTTTACTCACTCTAGAAACATTACTAGAGAATAATGCATGTATGGAGTATTTATAGGCATAAGTGATATAGGGAAAAAGGAAATGTAAAGAAGGATAGAAAAATATTAATTTTTAAATAAAAAATGTCGGATAAGTCAACCATACAAGTTATGTGTCAAACTATTCGATGCATAGGTCGACCTGTTCAAGGTCATGTGTCGACCTATGACAGTTATGTGCTCCCTATGTATCGACCTGAAGACTCGACACATGAAACCGTGGCCACATGCTTTAATACAACAGCATACGTGTCGACCTATAGCAATAAATATTTTTCAATAGATCGACGTATAGTTCTATGTGGGACTTGTACTTATATTTTTCAGAAAAAAATATTTTTCATGTATGTTCGATGCATGAGACCTTTTTCACATTGTTTTCAAATACTTTTATGCTTCCTAATACTAATATGCACATAAAGATTCATAGGATATCGTCCAATATACATTTATGCTAAAGTATCCTAGTTTTGACATCATACAAAACACATCCAACGGAAGTAGCACTCACAAGATTCATCACTGAAACGAAATACTCCACATGGTTGGTGATGAGGACGTAATCCAAGACATAAATGATACAATGCAAAGCTTAGGAGGTCCTATGACAAGGGCACGTGCAAGAAGAGTCAATGATGCTTTAGTTCACTTCATGATCAAGTCAATAGAATGCATGTATCAATTTCTTATTTCATTTCATATCAGTCTCGTTTATTTTATATGCATGTATCAAATTCTGTCATTCTTTCAATTATAAGGCAGATTACTTCCTCTGACTCACAAAAGAATTAATATTCCAAAAGTTAATAAAGTTGTTTCAGGAATTTTGAAGGAAATGCATAATTCTCAAAAGTTAGTGCATATCAAGTGGTAATCAGAGCATATTCCAAAAAAAAAAGGTCCGAAATGTGGTAAATTATCTATATTCTTGTTCTTCATTATTATCCATTTATCATTATAAAAAAAATAGAAAAAAAGGGTATATGAAAAAAAATTGAAAAAAAAGGGATCTGATTGTTAAAGATTGTGATTCAAAAAAAAAATCTATTTTTTTTTTCTCGCCACACTCTTAAAATTTTCCTGGTTTCCTTTGTTTTAGAGTCTTTTTTTTTGTTTGCTGTTTTTTTTAAGTTTTTGTGTGTTGATTATCATCTGAAATTGATTTCTTTGTGTTGATTCATTTTGGTTTCTCTAAAGAACTAAAAGAGCAAATTGAGTGGTAAAAGGCAGAGTGTTTTTTAGTATTAAAAAAAAGCCAAAAAAAGAAAAATTGAGTGTAACACGAGTGATTGAGTGTAAACACGTGAGTAGAGTGGTGAGGTCCATTTTTAAAACACTTGTTCCTAATTTCACAAATATTTCACAAGTATGTCTAGTCCACCTTCACCTAGAACAACAACTTTAACTGTTCAGATCGCAGCCATGCGTGACAATTTTGAAAGATTGTTAAGAGAACAAGGTGAACAACTTCAACAAAGAATTGATGAGTTGGAAAGGAGGCCCCAAAATTCTAATCATGGTAGTGGTGATGAGGAGGAAAGAAGACGTAGAAGGAGACAAGGGGGAGATGATTTGAGGGGCATAAAAATTAAAGTTCCATCTTTTGTTGGGAAGAGTGACCTGGAGGCATATCTAGAATGGGAGACTAAACTTGAACAAATTTTTAATTGTCACAATTATTCTAATCTTGAAAAAGTGCAGGTTGCTTCTATTGAGTTCAAGGAGTATGCCTTAGTTTTGTGGGATCAATTGACCAAAGATAGAAGGAGGTATGCAGAACGACCAATTGATACTTGGGAGGAGATGAAAAGAATCATGAGGAGAAGGTTTGTTCCTTCCTATTATCATAGGGAATTGCACAACAAATTGCAAAGACTCACTCAAGGTTCTAAAAGTGTTGAAGAATATTTCAAGGAGATGGAAGTTCTCAAAATTAGAGCTAATGTAGAGGAGGACGATGAAGCAACTATGGCTAGGTTTCTCCATGGTCTAAATCATGACATTAGTGACATAGTGGAACTTCATCACTATGTTGAAATGGATGAATTGGTACACCAAGTTATCAAAGTGGAACAACAACTCAAAAGAAAGAGCCAAGCAAGGAGAAATTCCACCATTTTCAATTCTCAAAGTTGGAAGGACAAAACAAAGAAGGAGGGTGCTTCATCATCTAAGGAAGCCACGGTTGAAAACAAAGGTAAAACTATTACATCTTCTTTTTCAAGTGTTTCAACTAACAAAAGTGTTAAGTGTTTCAAGTGTCAAGGCCAAGGACATATTGCATCTCAATGTCCAACAAAGAGAACTATGCTTATGGAAGAAAATGAAGAAATTGTTGAAGAGGAGGATGGTGATTACGATGAGGAGTTTGAAGAAGAAATACCTAGTGGAGATTTACTCATGGTGAGAAGAATGTTGGGAAGCCAAATAAAGGAGGAGGATACAAGTCAAAGAGAAAACCTTTTTCATACAAGATGCTTTGTGCAAGGAAAGGTTTGTTCTTTAATAATTGATGGAGGAATTTGTACAAATGTTGCAAGCACGCGTCTGGTTTCTAAACTAAAATTGGAAACAAAACCTTACCCTAAGCTTTACAAACTCCAATGGCTTAATGAAAGTGTAGAAATGCTTGTTAATAAACAAGTTGAGATTTGTTTTAAAATTGGAAAATATGAGGATGTAGTGTTGTGTGATGTAGTACCAATGGAAGCTAGTCATTTGTTATTAGGTAGGCCTTGGCAATTTGATAGAAAAGCCAATCATGATGGGTACTCCAATAAGTACTCTTTTATGTATCATGATCAAAAGATCAATCTTGTACCCTTAAATCCTAGTGAGGTGAGAGAAGATCAAAGAAAAATGAGAGAAAAATATGATCAAGAAAGAAAAGAAAAAGAAAAAGAAAAAGAAAAAGAAAAGAATGAAAAGAAAAAGAATGATAAAAGAGAAAAGAAACAAAATTTGATTGCAAAAGAAAGAGATGTGAAAAAAGCCATTGTGTCACACCAGCCTTTGTACTTGCTCTTTTGCAAGGAGGTGCCTTTGCTAACCACTATTTTTAATGAAAAAAAATTGCCAAATTGTGTTGAGTCTCTTTTGCAGGAATTTAAAGAATTATTTCCGAAAGAGGTGTCAAGTGGTTTACCACCTATAAGAGGAATTGAACATCATATTGATCTCAATCCAGGAGCATCTTTGCCTAATAGGCCAGCATATAGAAGCAATCCACAACAAACTCAAGAGATACAAAGGCAAGTTGCTGATTGATAAGTAAAGGATGGGTAAGAGAAAGTTTAAGTCCTTGTGTTGTCCCTATTATTCCAGTCCCTAAAAAGGATGGTAGTTGGAGGATGTGTACTGATTGTAGGGCCATTAACAATATTACCATTAAAAATAGGCATCCTATTCCTAGACTAGATGATTTGCTTGATGAATTGTTTGGTACATGCTTATTTTCTAAAATTGATTTGAAAAGTGGATATCACCAAATTAGAATAAGGGAAGGGGATGAATGGAAAACTGCTTTTAAAACAAAATTTGGTTTGTATGAGTGGATGGTTATGCCTTTTGGATTAACTAATGCACCTAGTACTTTCATGAGACTAATGAACCATGTCTTAAGGGAGTTCTTGGGTAAGTTTGTTGTTGTGTATTTTGATGATATTTTGATTTATAGCAAGAACTTAGATGATCATTGCATTCATTTAAGGGTTGTTTTGCAAGTGCTAAGATATGAAAATTTGTATGCCAACCTAGAAAAATGTGTCTTTTGCACCAATCATGTGATTTTTTTAGGTTTCATTGTGAGCTCTAAAGGAGTCCACGTTGATGAGGAAAAGGTGAAAGTCACTCGAGAGTGGCCTCCTCCCAAAAATGTAAGTGAGGTAAGAAGCTTTCATGGTTTGGCTAGTTTTTATAGGAGGTTTGTGAAGGACTTTAGTACCTTGGCAACCCCCCTCAATGAAATTGTTAAAAAGGATGTTGGTTTTAAATGGGGTGAAAAACAAGAGCAAGCCTTTGCTGCCTTAAAGGAAAAGCTCACCCAAGCACCAATTCTTGCATTGCCTAATTTTTCTAAATCTTTTGAAATTGAATATGATGCATCTAATGTGGGAATTGGAGCTGTTTTGTTGCAGGAAGGTCATCCACTTGCTTATTTTAGTGAAAAGCTAAAAGGGGCTGCCCTTAATTATTCTACATATGATAAGGAATTGTATTCCTTGGTGAGAGCTCTACAAACTTGGCAACATTACTTGCTGCCCAAAGAGTTTGTCATTCATAGTGATCACGAATCCTTGAAACATTTGAAGGGACAAGGTAAGTTGAATAAGAGGCATGCCAAGTGGGTTGAGTTTCTTGAACAATTTCCTTATGTAATCAAGCATAAGAAAGGTAAATCTAATGTTGTGGCAGATGCACTCTCAAGAAGACATGTCTTGCTTTCTACTCTTGAAACAAAAGTTTTTGGTCTTGAGCATATTAAAGATTTGTATAAAAGTGACCTTGAATTTTCTTCAAAATTTTTAGCTTGTGAGCATACTGCCTTCAATGGGTATTTTAGGCATAATGGCTATTTATTTAAAGAAAAAAACTATGTGTGCCTAAAGGTTCCATTAGAGAATTACTTGTAAAAGAGGCGCATGAGGGAGGACTAATGGGTCATTTTGGGGTTTCTAAAACTCTAGAATTCTTAAAAGAACATTTTTATTGGCCTCACATGAAAATTGATGTCCAAAAGCTTTGTGAAAGATGCATTGTGTGTAAAAAGGCTAAATCAAAAGTTATGCCTCATGGTTTGTATACTCCTTTGCCTGTACCTGAATTTCCTTGGATTGACATTTCCATGGACTTTGTTTTGGGGCTGCCTAGAACAAAGAATGACAAAGATTCTATTTTTGTAGTTGTGGACAGGTTTTCAAAAATGACACATTTTATTCCATGTAAAAAGGTGGATGATGCGTGTCATGTTGCTGATTTGTTCTTTAAGGAAGTGGTGCGCCTACATGGCTTACCAAAGAGCATTGTCTCGGATCGTGACTCCAAGTTCTTAAGCCATTTTTGGAGGACTTTGTGGGGAAAGGTGGGTACAAAGTTATTATTTTCCACTACTTGTCATCCCCAAACAGATGGACAAACTGAAGTAGTAAATAGAACTCTTTCTACTCTTCTTAGGGTTGTTCTTAAAAAGAATTTAAAAATGTGGGAGGAATGGTTACCTCATGTAGAGTTTGCTTACAATAGGGTTGTCCATAGCACTACACAACATTCACCTTTCGAGATTGTGTACGGTTTTAATCCTTTAACACCTCTTGATTTGTTACCATTGCCTAACACATCTATTTTGGAGCATAAAGATGGGAAAGCTAAGGCTGAATTTGTGAGAAAATTGCATGAACAAGTAAAATTGCAAATTGAAAAGAAAAATAAAAGTTATGCAAAAAGTGCAAACAAAGGGCGAAAGAAAGTTATTTTTGAACCCGGGGATTGGGTTTGGATACATATGAGAAAAGAGAGATTCCCATCACAAAGGAAGTCCAAACTTCAACCTAGGAGAGATGGACCATTTCAAGTACTTTCAAGGATCAATGACAATGCCTACAAAATAGAACTTCCAGGTGAGTATGGGGTAAGTACTACTTTTAATGTGGCTGATTTATCTCCTTTTGATGTAGGTGATGATGGTCTAAATTCGAGGTCGAATTCTTTTCAAGAAGGAGGGAATGATGAGGACGTAATCCAAGACATAAATGATACAATGCAAAGCTTAGGAGGTCCTATGACAAGGGCACGTGCAAGAAGAGTCAATGATGCTTTAGTTCACTTCATGATCAAGTCAATAGAATGCATGGGCCAGATTGAAGAAAAAGAGCCCAAGTTTATTCTTATCATCCAAGCATGTGATAAAAGGCCCAATAATGCATAAATAAATAAAAATAAAGGAAATACCAATAACCACACTATAATGGACGAAAATTGCAAGAGAAGTGGTAAATAAAGAATTGCCATTATTCTGCCCTTTCAAGAACCCCACTATCTCTTCTTTATTTTTCACTTTCTTTGTAATAACTCAACTCACTATCATGATAATTAGTGGCTGAAACCCTTTTGTTTTCTTAGGAGTTAATTTTTACTTATTTCATCATCTTAAGCCATTCATATATAAAGGAGACATGTATCTTCTTTTTGGATCAATGAATTTTGTCAAGTTTACACATTGTGTAAGTGAGAGTATTTGCTCTTAGGTTCTGGATTGGACCAAAATTGATCTTATCAAGAAATCCTTTTCTTGTGGTGATCCTTATCCATAGGCTTATCATTCTCTCTTGGATTAGAAATAGTGTGGTGCCCCTTCTACTTAATTCCATTTCTTATTTCTCATTTATTTCATATCAGTCTCATTTATTTTATATGTGTCGCATCACGCGAAAAACCGGCGGGAAAACAAGAACAACAGAGCCGCCACCGTGCGTTATTTATCCCAAAAGAGGGAAAGGAAACGCTCAGAGTAAACCTGGGAAAGGAAAGGTCTCGCGACCAAAGAGAAATGGGACCGGGAGTCGGTTATGCGAAGGGAAGGTATTAGCACCCCTACGCATCCGTCGTACTCGACGGGATCCACGCACAATAGAAAGGAAAATGGTTGCTAAACACTTCTCAAACACACACACACTGGCTGAAAGAGACACAAGAAAACAAAAGAGACTGACTCGGCAGAATATCGCATCCTGGGCCTACTTAGTCTATCAGGCATAGACATCAGAGTCAAAGTAGTTCGGACTGGGGAAACGACACATGCTCGCTAGGATGTCGCATCCTATGCATACGTATCTCCTTGGACGAAGGAGAATCAGAGCATTCGTAGCTCGGCTGACACGCTCACAAACAGACACAGGCAAAGGCAAACGTGGAGCCCGAATGCCAATCACTGGACTTACATCAGCATCCGAACCAAAACACACACAAGAAGGCAAACATGGAGCCCGAATGCCAATCACTGGACTTACATCAGCATCCGAACCAAACAAACCCACACTGGAACCCAAATGCCACTCGATGGACTTACATCAGCTTCCAAGCACATAACAACACACACAGAGGGGTTGAAGACAAAAAGGTTGAAAAAGAAAAAAGGGCGCCCGGAGAGATCAGCTCATCTCCTGCCTACGTACCTCATCTGGTATGAGGATCAGGGCGACGTAGTTCCCCTACAGAGGGACACAGGACTAGCCTAACCAGATAACAGAGGGAGACACAACTAGGGAGACTACGACTCGAGCCTAGATGTTATCATGCAAAATCATCCCTAAGTTAAGGTTTCTAGCTAACTTGCACAGAAGCAAGCCTATCCTAATCATGACTTGCACAGGAAGCAAGCCACCTCTAACTTGCACAGGAAGCAAGCTAAAGCAAACCTAACTTGCACAGGAAGCAAGTCAAACAAACACACAAACACAGGTAGCACACACTACATGCAAGCAATGGGCTCAAACAAGGTTAGGTTTTAGTCGAGGGGTCACATCAACCTCAACAAACAAACCACTGGAACTGGGTAGTGTTAGCTCTTAACCTTGCCATTGAGGGGCTAAGGTGAAGCAGATGAAAGGTGAGTGAAGATAAGACTTCACAGCTCTTATCCCTGGCCTGGGAGAGCTTAAGACAAGAATGTGTGGGTTTAGAAGGTGGGAACCCTTCTACACATTTGAAACTGACTCAACTGTACAATTGTACAAGATCTTGGGTTTGTATCTGCAATGCGTCAACACAGTGGTGTGAGCAAAGTAGATGACACACAGAATAGCAGGGGATGGATTGCACATCCCTTGTGTCTGCCAATTGCCTCTTCACTTAGGAGGTCTTTGACTCTATACAAGGACAAATGTAAACAATCACAAACATTGCCTCTTAAGGAGGACTTCAGACAGGTGCCTGGCCAAGTAACAGGCCAGGTCTTCCAGACTACATGAAGATAAGAAGTTATACCTCAATGCAAATTGCTTATTAAGCAAAGCAAAGCAAAAGTTCACAAGGAACTAAGCAACTAAAAGTACCTGAAATCAGTCAAGCACAGTTAGTATACCAGTCAAAGTTTAAATAAACAGCATAAGAATCAACCAGATAACACAGTCAATCAGATGTGCACAGCACAAGCTCAAAGCAAGTGAGCTAAGCAACCTACAAAACATACAAGTTAGTTCATGGTAAACAATCAAACTTAATCAACTTGTATTGATCTCTTTGAAGCATTTGTTACTTAACCTGAAAAAATGAACTCAAATGTGAGTAGCAGGACCACTAGGGCAAGCCTAGGGTCAAAAGAGAATGAGAAAGGCAAAACAGCAAGTGGCAAGTATCCAAAATCAAGTTCAAACAATCAAGAAACAAACCCAAGTGGTTTCACATTCACATCATTCATCATTATCATTTCATGAGCAAATTAGGTCAAAGCATGGCATATGGGAGCTCATAGAAGTCAACAGCAAGACTTAACTCAAAACCAATCACAAACAATTCCAAAAATCATCAAATAAATCATGATCAAACATGATCCATAGCATGGTATGCATGTCAAATTTCAGCTCAATTGGATCATGGGAAATAGGTCAACGAAAATCAGAAAGGCAAGGCAAGTTTAAGCATGCTCAAAGAAGTCAACCAAACATGCATCAACTTGCAAAAATCATAAATCAGGGATGGCATATGAGAAATGAATGGGACTAAAACCATGGCAAAGCTTAGGATGTCTAGTAATCACATGTAAAATTTCATGTCCATCTAATAAAGTATGAGCATTTCACAAAACAAATGGGCACATGTGTCACAAAAAGTCAACATATGATCAAACAGGGGACAAAAATCTCAATCAAATGGAAAATGCCATAATCAAATCCACAAAAACTCATATGTAAGCTAGACATCCAAGAGTAGGTTCATGCAAAAATTCAGACCAGTTGGAGGTCAAGAAGCATGGTATCAAAAATCATGAAGTTGGATATCAATGGTGTGACACAAATTGTCACACCCTAATTCAAAAAATCATAACTCACAAACCAGCAATGATAAATTCACAAACTCTACACCAAAATCACCATGAGTGTGTCTAGTTTAAGCACAACAAGTTTGGGAGCCATTGGATAAAGTATCATCATTTCACAAATGTTTTGGCAAAGGGTACAAAAATTGGGCACATGAGCAAAACCCTAATACCAAATAAAATCCATTCATCAAAAAAATCAGGAAAAAATATGACAATTAAGTAGAGGTTATGATGAATCAAATGCAAAAAATCCCATCAAAATTGGATCAAGCATGATGAACTTATGATTTTTGCAAAATGATGATCAAAAATGAAATAAATAATGAAAATGACATGAGTTTAATGAGACAAGGGCACGGCTGATGGCAAACTTGTAAATAAGGGCCAACTTATCCAAAACGCAGCGTTTTGCATACAGAAAGGAAATAAGCTGATTGGTCATGGGGCAATGGTACAGTACGGCTCATGCAAACAAAATGTCCAAAACGTGAAATCTGGAAATGGCACTAGGGTTTCACATACAGTAAGAACTTCATCTTCTCCAACAATCATGCAAAATTCATTCGCCCAGAAAATGAAATCGAAGATGTCATTCAACATATCTAACAACACACATCAACATTCCAATAGCCGTTTTCATTGAAACAAGACATGCATCAAGAATCGAGCAAAAATAGATATGAACAACAAACTTCATTTCCACATAACTTCAAAAATACTCAACCATTTTTAATGGTTTAAGTTTCAGAATGACCAGCATAGCAAGCTCTACATAAAGCATAGCATCATTTCAAGAAATGAGAGATTCGAAATACATACCAGATTTGAAGAGCTGAGTTGGATTGTGGTTGTTTGGTCTCAAATGGTTGAAACAGATGAACCACGATGCTCTAGATGGTGAATGGTTAAGGAATTTTGGCTCAAGAATGCTTGGTTTGGCTCAGAACTAAATCTGCCATGGAAGGAGCTTGGAAGAACAGTCCATGAATCCTTGCTTACAGTTGAAAGATAGTGTTTGCTACAGCTCCAAAAACGATGGAATATGATGGAACAATCGACCAAGGCTTGTGTTCTTCGAAAGTTTTCAGCAAAAATGCCAAATGAAGAAAAATGAGTGTGTTTGAGAAAATGAGGTTTTCTGTTGGTGAGAGTGGCTGCTAGGGTTTCTTTCAGAGAGAAAATGATGTATATATACTCTGTTTAATGGTACTAATCAAGGTTAATGAAAAAGTGGAATTGGAGTTGGTAAAAAGTGTCCTTTTGCTAATTTCACTCAAGTGGCATGGTGCATGAGCTGTAGCTGCGAAAATGGGCCTTGAACATGTCCAAAATATGATTTCTAGTCATTCTCAATTGGCCAAAATGATTAAAAATGGTTATTTTAAAAAGTCAAATTTCAACCTCACTTGAAATTAATTCATGTAAGTTCAAAAATGCCATTTTGATCTATGATGTTTTGGTGAATGATGGTTGCATATTTGGAAAGAGGGGATCAAATGTGACTTGTTGCAAAAAACCCCACCCAATTTGGCCAAATGGTTTGAGAGATATGGCCTTTTGAAGTTCAAAAATTTTTGAAAATGAATTGATCATAACTTGCCAACCATACATGGGAATTGAGAGTTCTTGGACTTTTTGGAAATGGGAGAACAAGATCTTCAACTTTCATGTCGGGAAAAAATTCATTTGAAGCTTGTATCATGATGTAAGTTTGGGATCAAGAAGTTTCCATTTTTGGCAGGTTTCAATTACAGGTCCAGTTTCTATTTTTGGAAATTTCTGATTTGGCTTCAAATTCTTCAATGATGATGTTTGACATGATATATGAGGCCTATTTGGACATGAATAAGCTCTCTCAAACCAAATCCAACCAACAAAACCATAAAATCAGTCACAGTTGACCAAGTTTGACTTTTTAGGGTTTCTGACTGACTGTGCATTGACTGATGACTTCTGAACATCCAATCCTTGACCAAAACACTCCCAAAGGACCCCTAGGTCATGTGAACATGTTGGACCAACCCTAGGGCCTTGGCTCAATGGAGATTGTACTTGCTTGATTGATTGACTGATCTCCTGATCAGTTTGACCTAATTCTTCTGATGATCTTGCACTTGGGCAAAAGGGACAATGCAATGCTATGCAGTGGACCATGTTATGTTATGACCTAATATGAGAATGTATGTACAATGATAGGTGCAAATCTTGAGGTGCTACAATATGCATGTATCAAATTCTGTCATTCTTTCAATTATAAGGCAGATTACTTCCTCTGAGTCACAAAAGAATTAATATTCCAAAAGTTAACAAAGTTGTTTCAGGAATTTTGAAGGAAATGCATAATTCTCAAAAGTTAATGCATATCAGTTGGCCAACGTGGTTTTGGTACGAAATACTAACAATAGGTTGCGCATGTGTTTGGATTTCACTCATTTGAATGCCACTTGCCTTAAATACCATTATATGCTGCCAGACATCGATGGCCCCATCGAAGGGTCTTCTGACTACCGCACGTTAAGCTTCATGGATGCATACTCAAGATACAATGAGATACATATGGACCTCTGGATGCACCAAAAACAAACTTCATGTGGAATCATGGCAATTACTACTTCAATATCATGCCTTTCGTCCTCAAGAATATTGGTGCCACCTACCAGCTGCTCATAGATGTTGTCTTCGCCCACCAGATATGGATAAATATGGAGGTCTATGTCGAGGCATGATAGTCGAGACCGTCAAAAGACACAACCATGAAAAAGATTTTGAGGATGTTCGATATTCAGTTAGTCGGACCGACTATCAATGTCATGAGAGCTGGTGTATCCACCCTGTACCTAACCTTCAAATACTCGCTCCTTGATAGGCAAGTCGGTACAATCCGAGGAGACCAACAAGTAGCTCGAGAATGTTGTCAAAGCATTTTGGAGACATCCAGATAAGAGCTCGCCCTTATTGCTATCCCTCATTCAGAAGTTCCAAATACTGAATTCGAGTGTTGGGACCGCAGACTGGGGGTGAAAGTGGAAAGGCCCACACTCGTATAAGATTTGAAGGAGATCTAAATAGTTCCTCGCACCCATCAGGTGACAAAGATAGGTACTTCATTGTCTATAGAGGAGGAACGAGAACTAGTCGCCCAACTTATTAAGAATGTCGACCTGTTCACTTGGGCTCCCTCCGAAATTCTAGAAAATAATCACCAAAGTGGTAAGCCATCACCTCACCATCTACCCTTCTGCTACACCAGTGGCACATAGGAAGTGAAAAGTATGCGAGGGAAAAAGGGACGCATTATATGAATAGGTGGGAAAACTATCTGATGTCAGATTCATCACTGAAACAAAATACTCCACATGGTTCGCCAACATGGTTTTGGTACGGAAAACTAACAATATGTGACATATATGTGTCGATTTCACTCATTTGAATGCCACTTTCCTTAAAGACCCATATATGTTGCCAGACATCAATCTCCCCATAGAAAGGTCTTCAGACTACCGCATGTCAAGCTTCATGGATGAATACTCAAGATGCAACCAGATACATATGGACCTTTGGATGCACCCAAAACAACTTTCATGTCGAATCATGGCATTTACTACTACAATACCATTCCCTTCAACCTCAAGAACGCTTGCGCCACCTACTAGCGACTCATAGACATTGTCTTCGCCCATCAGATATGGAGAAATATGGAGGTCTACGTCGAGGACATGATAGTCAAGACCGTCGAAAGACACAACCATGCAGAAGATCTGAAGGATGTTCCGTAGTCAGTTAGGAAACCCAAGATACACCTAAACCCCGCCAAATGTTCATTCAAGGTTAAAGCGGGAAAATTCATAGGTTTCATGCTCACACAGATAGGCATCGAGGCTAACCAAAATAAGTGTCAAGTAGTTATCACCAGGAGGAACTCCACTAGCGTAAAGGAGGGCCAACAACTTACAAGTCACCTCGTCGCCCTGTCTCGTGTCCTATTTTGGGCTTGCGACAAAGCCTTAGTCTTCTTCGATGCCTTAACGAAAAAGGAGAGGTTTGACTGGACCCCCGAATGCGAGGAGGCTTTCACCAAGGTTAATAACTTCCTCACATCGCCACCGTCTTAACTCGCCTGAACGATGAATCACTATTACTTCTCTACCTCTTGGTAAAATATACAGCGATGAGGTTAGTCATTGTCTAAGAAATAGACAGGGCATGGAAACTTGTGTATTTAGTAAACAATGTGTTCAAGGGTGCCGAAGCGCGTTATCATAAAATTGAGAAACAGACGTTAGTCATCATCGCGACAAGCAAACTAAGACACTACTTTAAAAATCATAAGATCTTGGTAAAGACCAATTATCTTAATTGCCACGTCTTAAAAAACCCTATTTGGATGAAAGAATTATATCATGGGCAGTAGAACCCTGAGAATACGACATCCATTACATCCCAAGGTGGAGCATCAAATCAAAAACTCTACCGAATTTTGTAGTAGAATTCAACTCGCCCATAGACAAAGAGACCCCTCCAGAATGGGAACTATCTGTAGATAGAGCCTTCAATGTGAAAGGAACCGGTATTCGAATTATCCTAGAAGGTCTTGATGACATACTCATCAAGAAGGCGTTAAAGTTCGAGTTCAGCGCGTACAACAATCAGGCAGAGTACGAGGCCCTTATTTTAGGCATGGTTCTCGCCTTAGAAACTAGAGCCTCCAGACTGAGGCCAAAAGTGAGTCCTAATTTGTCGCCAACCAAGTCTCCCAACTATACCAAGCGAAGGAAATTCATATGATAAAATATCTACAAAAGGTAAGAAGTTTCTCATCTCACTTTTCCTCTTTTAAAATAGAGCATGTCCCTTGGGAGATGAAATTTAGAGCAGATTTCGTGTCCAAGCTAGCCACATGGAAGACAACAAGGTTCAACATAACAGTTATTTAGGACAACTTCTCCTCCCTCAGTATTGAGGTGGACGAGGTGTACTCCCTGGAAGTTATCCCTAAATCTAGTTGGATGTCACCCATACTCTGTTATTTGTAGTCTGGCGAACTTCCACTAGATGAGGGAGAAGTAGGAAGGACCTGAAAATAGGCTCCCAAGTAAACTATGATCTCTAGGAAAATTTACAAAATGAGGATGGCTTCTCCCATGTTGTGATGTCTTGTCAAGCATGAAACCGCCCTAATACTAGCAGAATTACATAAAGGTGTATGCAGTAGCCACCTTGGCAAAAAAGCCCTCGCCTATAAACTGCTAAGAGCGGGGTGTTATTGCCTACGCTAATGAAGGATAACATCACTTTTCCCAAGAGGTGTGATCAATACCAGAGACATGCTGACATTCACCACGCCCCAGCAGAACTTCTTTTGTCAACATCATAATGGCCTTTCTATCAATGAGGTGTGGACATTCTAGGACCGTTCCCCTTGCATTGGACCAACTGAAATTCTTTATAGTATGCGTCGATTACTTCACCAAATGGATATAAGTAGAGGTTGTCTCCAAAATCACGATAAATAGGGTGCATTGTTTCTATTGGTAAAAGATTATGTGCATATCCGATCTTCCTAGAGCCATTGTCTCTGATAATGGGACCCAGTTTGCCAGTACTATGGTCACTGACTTTTGCAAATAGTTGGGAGTACAAACAAAATTTGTGTTCGTTGTACACAGTCAAGCCAACGGTCTTACAGAGTCAACTAACAAAGTATTTCTGAAGGATTAAAGAATAATCTTGAAGATTCCAAGGGCTTATGGGAGGAACTACTCCATGAGATATTATGGGCATATCACACCATTCAACATTCCACTAACAAGGAAACCTCATTTCCTGTGGTCTATGGAACAAACATCGTGCTACATGCGGATATCAACACGCCTTTGTAGCAACGATCCCAGTTCAATGAAAAAGCAAATGAAATAGGCTTGAAGTGTGTGGCAGACCTAATCGATGAATTAAGGGTGGCCGCCCATGTTCAAAAGTTTGTTGTCAAACATAGGGCCGTTAGAAGATATAACTCCAAAGTCAATACTAGAGAAATGCAAGAAGGCAATATGGTCTTGAAGGAAATGGTTCTACCCACCCAGGAGAGAAAACAAAAACTTAAATGGGAGGGACCGCACCATATGTTTCAGAATCTCCCTCACGGGACATACAAGCTTCAAGAGTTGGAAGGACCGCTTATGCCTATCCTGGAATGGTCTCCACCTTATATATTATTAAAGTTAAAACTATTTGTAATTCTTTAATAAGCATCTTTATTATGTACTTACACTCAATTCTTGAGCGACGATAAGTGGTTTTCACACCGTTTTTATTACTTGTTTTACTTTGTTATTTTTTCATTTGTTGTTCGATTTACTTTCGTTTATCATGTTTTATGCTTTGGTGGTGTGTTTTTGATGTTTTCAGGCTTTAGTATGTATCCCAGATGAAAGAGGATCCAAAATGAGAAAAGCACGGAAAAAGGTGAAAAATAGAATTTCTCCCCTACAAAAATCAGAGGTTTGTTACGGTCATCCGTAGTAGCTCCTACGAGCCGTAGCAGGCAGGAGTGTCCCTCCATATGTTCTTTTCTTTTTTTGGTTCAAGTTGTTGTTGTTTTGTGATTTTTACATCTTACAATATATGATATTTCCTACTGTAATGAACATTGATCACACAAATTTAGTCCACTACTAAAAAATTTATTATAAAAACTCATAAGTAGTCTTGAGTTAGACATCCAATTTTTGTTCTATTTTCACGTATTTTATTTTTCCAACTAGTTTCTATATTACTATTTTTATTTGTTGTTGTAGTAACTACCATCGGGGAAGGTAGTGCAACTAATTTTAAGCCAAACCTTTATACACATCTAGTTGAAATGAAATGGTGTGACCCACTACAGTCAAAGAGTACAAAAGGGGGTTAATTATGCATATAACATGTACCGATAATAAGCATGGGACAAACTTCAAACTTGCAACAAAGGAGTGGAACAGGTGAAAAAGATTCGTCTTCAAAGTCTTAGAGGTGATTTTGAACGTTTATTTATGGAAGGGTTTGAGTCAATTTCTGATTATTTTTCTCGAGTATTGGCCGTAGTCAATCAACTTAAAAGAAATGGCGAAGATGTTGATGAGGTGAAAGTCATGGAGAAAATACTTCGCACTTTAAATCCAAGTTTTGACTTCACTGTTACCAACATTGAAGAAAATAGGGATTTAAAGATCATGACTATTGAACAACTCATGGGTTCCTTACAAGCATACGAAGAAAAACAAAATAAAAAATTAAAGAAAAGGAGACTATGGAAAAACTACTACAAATCAACATAAAGGAAACAAACTATGTGAATTACAAGAGTCAAAGAGGACGAGGTCGTAGCCAAGATCGTGGGCGTGGATGAGGACATAGAGGAGAAGGAAGAGGCAGTTGCAATAACTACTCTAAAAATGGAGAAAGAACTTGGAATCCATAAGCAACAAGAGGTCGTGGAAGAGGAAATTCATGGTTGAGGTGTGACAAATCACAAATCAAGTGCTTCAACTGCAACAAGATCGACCATTATGATCTGAGTGTAGATTCTCGAAGAAATTTATGGAGAAAGCTAACTTTGTAGAAGAAAAAGGCGGAGAAGAAGAAACTTTGTTGCTCGCGTGCCAAAACCAAGTTGAAGAGAAAAGAAACAAATGGTACATCGACACTGACGCAAGCAATCACATGTGCGGCGATCGAAGCATGTTCGTAGAGATCAATGAAGCGACAACTGACAATGTCTCATTTGGAGATGACTCAAAGATACTGGTCAAAGGAAAAGGTAAAATTCTTATACGCTTGAAGAATGGGAGTCATCAATTCATATCCAATGTCTATTATGTTCCTAACATGAAGAATAATATTTTGAGCTTGGGACAATTATTAGAGAAAGGCTATGACATCCACTTGAAAGAACATAGTCTTTTCTTAAGATATTGTAGACATAACTTGATTGCTAAGGTGCCTATGTCAAAGAATAGAATGTTCCTCTTGAACATTCAAAATGATGTTTGTCAAAGAAGGAAATGGTGAGAGGATTGCCTAGTATAAACCACCCAAACTAACTATGTGAAGGATGTCTAGTTGGGAAGCAATTCCGGAAAATCTTTCCAAAGGAATCAATGTCAAGAGCGACAAAACCACTAGAGCTCATACACACCGATGTTTGTGGACCAATCAATCCAAACTCTTTTGGTAAGAGTAAATACTTTATCCTCTTTATTGATGATTATTCTAGAAAAACATGAGTTTATTTCTTGAAGGAGAAGTCATAAGTGTTTGAAAACTTTAAGAATTTCAAAGTCCTTGTGGAGAAAGAAAATGGTCTTTCCATTAAGGACATGAGATTTGATCGAGGAGGATAGTTCATTTCAAATGAGTTCCAAAAATATTATGAAGACCATGGAATCCTCCGCCCACTAACAGTGCCAAGATCACCACAACAAAATGGAGTAACAGAGAGAAAGAATCGGACCATACTTAACATGGTGCAAAGCATGCTTAAGAGCAAGAAGATGCCTAAAGAGTTTTGGGCCGAAGCAGTGGCATGTGCGATTTACCTGGAAAATCGTTCCCCAACAAGAAGCGTGCATGAGAAGACACCACAAGAAGCATGGAGTGGAAGGAAGCCTGAGATCTCTCACCTCAAAGTGTTTAGAAGCATTGCCTATACTCGCGTTCCTGGTGAAAGGAGAACAAAGCTTGATGATAAAAGTGAGAAGTATGTATTCGTCGGTTACGACTCAAGCTCCAAAGCGTACAAGCTCTATAATCCAAATAGTGGAAACATTGTCATAATCCGTGACGTGGAGTTCGAAGAAGAAGATTGTTGGGATTGGAGTGTTCAAGAAGACATGTATGATTTTCTTCCTTACTTTGAAGAAGAAGACAAAATGGAACAACCAATGATAGAGGAACATATTACACCACCGACCTCACCGATACCAAGGTTAGATGAAACAAGCTCAAGTGAGAGGACACCACGACTAAGGAGTATTGAAGAGCTTTATGAAATAACCGAAAACATAAATCACATTAACCTTTTGGGTAATTGCGAGCCTCTAAGCTATCAAGAAGCAGTTGAAAACGTAAAGTGGAGAGACACCATGGAAGAAGAAATCAAGTCAATCACGAAGAATGATACATGGGAACTTACTACACTTCCACGAGGACACAAAGCAATCGGAGTAAGATGGGTGTACAAGGCGAAGAAGAATGCAAAAGGAGACGTGGAGAGATACAAAGCAGAATTGGTAGTGAAAGGCTATAGTCAAAGACAAGGAATTGACTATGATGAGGTATTTTCCCTCGTTGCTCGTCTGGAAACTATTAGACTGGTCATTTCTTTGGCAGCCCAAAATGAATGGAAGATCTATCAAATGGATGTGAAGTCGGCCTTCTTGAATGGTTTTTTCGAAGAAGAAGTTTATATTGAGCAACCATAGGGCTATGAAGTAAAAGGGCAAGAAGAAAAAGTCTTGAACTTGAAGAAGGCATTGTACGGACTCAAGCAAGCACCGAGAGCTTGGAATGTTCAAATCGACAAGTACTTTCAAGACAAGAACTTCATCAAGTGTCCATATGAGCATGCACTCTATATTAAAGTGCAAAGTGGGTATATTTTGATTGTGTGCTTATATGTTGATGACTTGATATTCAGAGGGAACAATTTAAGCATGTTCAAAGATTTCAAGAAAGACATGTCAAATGAATTTGAGATGACATATATGGGGCTCATGGCATATTATCTCGACATCGAAGTAAAGCAAGAAGACAAACGAATTTTTATCACCCAAGAAGGTTATGCCAAAGATCTCCTTAAGAAGTTCAAGATGGATGATGTCAATCCAGTTGACACCCCGATGGAATATGGCAGCAAGTTGAGTAAGCATGAAAATGGAGAGATTGTTGATCCAACTTTTTACAAAAGTTTGGTTGAAAGTTTGCGTTAGTTGACAAGTAAAAGGCTGGATATTCTCTATGCTATAGGAGTCGTAAGTCGCTACATGGAAGCTCCAACAATAACTCACTTCAAGGCGGCAAAAAGAATCCTTCGATACATCAAAGATACAACAAACTTTGGTTTGTACTATTACTCTTCTAAAAATTATGAGATTTTTGGCTATAGTGATAGTGATTGGAGTGGAGACTTGGATGATAGAAATAGCACTACTGGTTTTGTGTTCTTTATGGGAGATACTGATTTCACTTAGATGTCAAAGAAGCAACCTATCGTCACACTGTCAACTTGTGAAGCTGAGTATGTTGCCGCCACATCATGTGTTTGTCATGCAGTTTGGCTAAGGAATTTGTTGAAAGAATTAAAAATGCCACAAGAAGATCTTGTCGAAATATGTGTTGACAATAAATTAGCACTTGCTTTTGCAAAGAATCCTGTATTTCATGAAAGAAGTAAGCACATAGACATCGTTACCACTTCATAAGAGAATGCATAGAGAAGAAGAAGGTGAAGTTGAAGTATGTGATGTCTAGAGATCAAGCTGCCCACATTTTTACCAAGTCACTCAAATTGGAAACTTTCGTGAAGCTAAGGAATATGCTTGGAGTCACAAATCAAGTTTAAGGGGGGAACTTGATTTGGGCATAATCTTGTTATTTGATTTTTTGGACTTTGTTATTTGGCCTTAGTTTATTTTGGGTAATGTTTCTAGAAAAATCTTGTAGTATTTGGAGTGTCTAGATATATCTTAAGATTGTAATATTTTTTAGAATACTCTTTCAGTATCTAGAGTTGAGATTTCTCTAGAATCAGTGTGTCTAGAGTTCTCCATAGAGTATTATAAATAGAGATGTAATCCTACACTTTTGCATCAAACAAAAATACAAAATTCTCTTTTTCATAAATAATTCTTCTACCTATCAATTTTCTATTTAAACCTCTAATATTCCCATACACTTTTTCTAAACACAAGAAACATTTATTTCCGACCATTATTCCACCCAAAATCATTCTCACTTTTGCTAGGATTCTTAATATAAGTAACATTGCCAACACTGTCTTAAGTTAACACTTTGCTTAAAAGAATCATGAGACAATTGTACTAGTATTACAAATCACTTTTCCATGGAGATATTTTCTCGCTAGTTTTGACATAGATGTTGTCAAAGTTAGGATCATGAAAGAATTAAGGAAATTCCAAGGGAATGGCAAGTGACATATCCTTGACATGATTTGACAGGCCTAAAACCATTTGAGAGGGATACGAAAAGAATGTGTACCTTTTTCTCATGGTTAGTTCAGTGTAACTAGCATTTCATTCTATAGATTATTGGATAGAGATTAGTGAATCAAACTTTTTCAATTTCCATATAGAGGCATATAGGGTCAATTGCTCAATATTTCTTTGGGGACAATATCATGGAAAAAAGAGATAACTAGACTAATAGCATTGTTAGAAGAATTAAGGTTTCATTTAATTATTTAGCACAAAAATTATTATTAAAATTACAATGAAAGTCTCAAAAATAGCTCAGAAATAAAGAATTCATGATCAGTGAGCAAATGTCACTCTATTTTAAAGCTTTGTTACTGTGAAGGGATTTCAGCTCTCTGACCCTTCTCTCATGGGAAAGTATTTTAGCAAACCTACAAAGATTAAAAAGCAGTTAAAAAAAATATAACTTGTATTTTCAAGAAAGCTAACTTGTGTTTTAGGGAGAAGTTGAAAAACTTAATACCTTTTGAGAGCCTCTTCATTTGTTTCTCCGTTTTCAATTGGCTCAAACACATTGGTCTTTAAATTGACCTTAGATACTGGTTTTTCTAACAATCTTTCACCAATTTGACAAAGATTTTCTAAGTTCTCTTTTGTGGAAATATCAAAAGAAGAATTTATACCAGTCAATGTATCATCCTGCATTTTAATATATAGTTAGTTAGTTATCCTTGCGTATAACTTAAATAATTTGTACATAAACAATGAATAGAGTTTAGTACCTGTATCCGTAAGTAATTATGTCCTGAATTAAATGCTTGAGCGATAGTAGCAAGATGGAGATCAACCATATCTCCGGATGATTGAGTATAAAAATCAACTATGGGAGTGGAAGTGCCATGGCTTAACCAGTCTAACAAACCCCATTTTGCTACCATATCTGAATCATACTTTTCTTCCTTCTTGGATGTCCCAGTGCCCAATGATATTACAAGAAAGCGACTATATTCCACATCCACAGGCTTAGTGTCATTATTTTGATTAAATATGTGATTCTTCACTTCATTCACAGCTATTAAAGCCTGAAATATCATCACCAAGCTATTAATGATATGATATGTTTGTAAATTATAAAAACAGCAATTACATAATATTAAAATGGACACTTCATTAATAATTCAATCATCTCAAAAATAATTTCTCTAATATCTCTTGCATGAAACCTCACCAGCTTAGAAAAGAGACATTCAACGCAATATTTCTTATCCCAGAGGCCTTTTAAGTCAATAGTCACCATCCTAAAGTCACTACATTCTTAGAATTCATCTAACACCCTCACAACACTTGGAAGCCCTAGGCTTTAATCTTGTGCATTAATTTTTAAGAATGATACTGGTGATAATATAGGTTGCTTTAATTCAATACTCGACATTCATAATGCACTTTTGCAAAAATTATGGGAACAGTTCTGTCTAAAGAAAGTGACTACATCATAAATCATAATTATCTTTGGATCGAAACAGACTCCTAATTAGCTCCTTAGCCACCAAGTCATCTCATTTACTCTTTTGAAAATTCAAAATAGATGGTGCAACCATATGACAATGACTAAGAACATGCCTTTCATGCTCACCCACATCTATAAGAGGAAAACAAATTATGCAAATAAACTTGCAAATATCGAGTTGACTTTGCTAGAGTTCACGTGGTGGAACCTCCTCCACACACACACATATATATATATATATATATATATATATATATATATATATATATATATATATATATATATATATATATATATATATATATATATATATATATATATATATATATATATATATATATATATATATATATATATATATATATATATATAAAAGATCAAATGACACCAATGTGTCAAACTTAATAATTTGATATCTTCACTGATTCTTTACCGTATATTTGTATAACAAAATATATTGATGGATTGAAAATTATTATCATATAGATTATGTCTATAAAATTTAATATTAATCAGAAATCATTCGACATTTCAACGAAATACATAAAAACTAATGTTTTACTAAACTTCATGAAAACCGTTAATTTTTATCATTCTCTTTAACAAATCAAATCATTTTTTATTTATATGAAATTTTATAGGCATGACATATATAATAATTGATTTCAATACAATGGTGAATTTTGTTATACGGATATAGGGTGAAAAATTATCGAAAGTGTCATATTACTAAGTGTCATGGTAAGTTTGACAAATATATATATATATATATATATATATATATATATATATATATATATATATATATATATATATATATATATATATATATATATATATATATATATATAAATGACACAAAGGTGTCAAACTGAGTAACATGACATCTAAGATAACTCTTCATCATATACTCGGATAACAAAATCTACCGTTGGATTGAAATCTATTATTATATAGATATCTCTATAAAATTTAACATCAATCAAAAATCATTTGATATATCAACGAGATGAATAAAAATTAACGTCTTACAAAACTTTAACAAAACCGTTAATTTTGATTTTTCTCTTTAATATATCAAACAATTTTTATTGATGTTAAATTTTATAGAGATGATTTATATGGATATGTAGTAAAGAGTTATCGGATGTGTAATGTTATTAAGTTTGATGGATTTATGTCATTTGATCCTAACACACACATATATATATATATATATATATATATATATATATATATATATATATATATATATATATATATATATATATATATATATATATATATATATATATATATATATTATATATATATATATATATATATATATATATATATATATATATTATTTTTATTTTTTATTTTTTATGAAAAGTTCTTTCATATTATTTTTTAATAGTCTATTGGATAGACTCTAACACCTTAAAGTACTTCATATTTTATTGATTATTTATTGTATAATTTTATTTTATTTACAAAAATGACCATGCATAACTAATAATTAGAGTTGTTTTTTATTTTCGATAATCGGTAGTTTAGCGTTTTTTTCCTTGTGGATAAATAAATAGAAGTTTAATCATGACAAATATTTTATTAAATCATTTTTTAGTCACACTTTAATATATTATATTTTAGATCCTTTATGATATCCTGTCATTATACATCCTCAAAGAAGATTTTATTTTTAATTTTAACTCATAAATACTATGTTATATAAATGTATGAAAATAATAAATACATGTCGAGAATAAATAATATTTAAAGTGTACATATTTTTATTTTTTCTTAACACTCACACAAAATGTTTTTTTCTTAACAGTCACACAAAATGTGATCATATGTATTGATTCTGAAATTGTGTAAAAAAATATACATATCATGAGTTACCTAATATTAGTAGGAAATGTATGTGCAATTTGTTTTATATAAATATTTCCTTATATTTAGTGGCATGTTTAGTTGTTTTTTGTTAATACATCTTTTACAATTTTTTTTTTACAAATATCTTACTATCTATCTTAATTATTTTGCTGCTTTTTTTAGTTAAAACTAGAAATTATAGTTAGGGAACATGTAGAGTCTTTTTTTCACTTTTTATTCTCAATTTTGTTTTCTATTTTTGATTTTATGTTTTTTATTGGTTAAATTTTCATCGATAATAAATACTTTTTCCTTTAATTTTAAAACTAATTTTTTGTTAAATTTAAATCAAATAGATATTGAGAAACTTAAATTAATCGATTAAATTAGAGGAAAATCAAATATTTCTTTATGTTAGGTCATATTATATATGATTTTTATTTTATTCTACTCTAATCATTTGAGAATAAAATAAACTATATTCAAATTATATTTACATATAAGTAACCAATAATCATTTAAATTTTCCTTTCATTAATTTTATAAAATTAAATTCTAATTTTAATATATAAAAAATCTCATTTTAAAATTCTCATTAGATCACACATTATTTTGGTTCATATTCTTTAATAATATATATATATATATATATATATATATATATATATATATATATATATATATATTTATATTTATATTTATATTTAAAATCATATATTTCTTCTTGTTTTAGTCATATTATATATGACTTTTTTTGGTATTCTACTTTAATCATTTAAAAATAACTTTAATTAAATTTAAATTATATTACTATATAAATAACCAATAATTATTTAAACTTTTATTTCATTAATTTTGTAAAATCAAATTTTATTTTTTATATATGCAAAATCTCGTTGTTTACACGATATATTGGATAGCCTTCTTTAACCAATTATATATAGAACTGACCCTTTCTTATTTAATTATAAGGATTAATCACTATCCTCATTTTATTAAAATAATAAAATAATTTTTAATGATGATATTTATTGGAATACATGTAATGACACATTTAAGAGTATATGTCATTATTTCATTTCTATTTAAAATAATCAAACATTTAAAGAATATCCATTGATTTTCCAGATAATAATTTGAATGACTCAATTATTGTTTTACTTAATCAACTACAAAATCACTTTCAATAGACGAGAAGAAATGGTCGATTTGTTATGTTTTATCTTTTTTTATATATAGATTATTGTATTTATTTTTCATTTAAGAAAAATGTGAATAAAATGAAATGCTTCTTAGTTATAATTTACCTTCTGCTTTTTTTTACCACAATATATTTATTTGATTTGACCAATTAATCTAAAGAATGTTATCTATTTTAACGCTTATGAATATCGTGGACATTAAACAAATATGAGGAAAAGAACTTAAGAGTATTAACGATAAATACTGATGAAATAAAGTTATACAATTCAAATAATTTAATTCGTATATTGCTATCGATTTTCATCAATGAATAATTTCATGTCCTTATTCTGATATGTGTGATAACGTGACTAGCTAAGGCATGGCGCAATTTACAATGTACTTGAGTGCATCAAAGTTGGCGTGTATCTATAGGGAGAAATTTAGGCCTTAATCTCGTAACTTCTTTTTCTAGTTGGCATGAACCCTTGAGCCGCTGCTTATAAATATGATGAATTGAGTATTTGGATGTTTTTGCAACCATTGACATTCAAACTTTTAGTTACTTTCTCAGACAACGCTTTTGTTTCCTCTACTTCGAGAATACTACTAAAAGCAATTTCTTTGATGACTGCATGGTCTCGCTCTATCAATTTCTGTTCATGAGAATATGGTTGCAGTTTCCCTTCTCTTACTTCGACGTAGTCATCCTGAAGAATTTAAAAGTTTCTCATTCCCAACTTCATTTGGGGTCCTGGACATTCATTAGGGTATTTCAAATATGTGTTGAGCACAAATCTTGGAAACCTTCTCTTGGATCATTCCTTGATTTGTTTTCATATAAGGTGCACCACTTAGGACAATTTCTGTAACAAGAGGCTCATTAGCTTCCTTCCGATCAATCCTTGGTTAGACCTTTATATGTTGGATTAGGGTGAGTTTCTAGGATACTTTTTACTATTAAGCCCCCTCACACGTGTGGTTCATCTTGTTTTTTTGTACCTCCTGCCGACTCTCCTCACCTCTGCCAAAGTTTATACCTAAAGTACTGGTCTAAAATCCACTTTAACTAGGACGCTCATTATTACTATACTAAGTTGGGCTTTCTTTATCTGGACGGGGTGGCAATGAATGAGGAAATGAAATATTGGTTTTAGGGTATTTGCTATGAGGAAGGGTTAGACTCTGGTGAAATTCCCCCTACCAAGGTAAGAAAAAGGCAGATTGACACTTATGCCATCGTGAGTACAATTATCATAGAGGAGAGAAAAAATATTTTTGGTGATAGTGGAGTCCTCGTGGTTTTTTTACATGAATAATTTCACTCTACAGATAGCATGGAAAAGGAGAACAAGCTGAAGTTGTTTAACAACCTTGAAAATTCTTAAGGTATTCAAGTCATGGTGAATACTAGAACTTCTATTTATGCATCTACTCCTTTGGTGACTATTGCTTTTACTTTGGCCCATGCTCCTGTTTGGGCTACTGGTACTTCTACTTCTGCACCCGAGGTAGATCAACTCTTTGAAAGAGGAGGCAATAACCCATGACTCTCCTTCTACTCTGGATGCTCGGGTGATTAAGTTGGAGGATTCCCTCAAAGAGGCAGAGAAGCAATATTAGGATACTTTTATTATTATTGAGGAGAAGAATCATCAGGTGGAAGAGCATCATAAATTCCATCTTTAGGAGATCGAGGCTCATATTGAAACCTTGAAAGCTCTTCAAGATGAGGTTGACGATTTGAGGGAGGCGATATGTGATTCCCTTAAGCAGGGGTATGCAGGTTATGCTCATGGCCCATGACAAAGTTGTGGAACATGTGAAGAAGTTCTTCCCCGACGCCATAATTTCGAGTGAGCCGCTGGACCCGTTTCAGGCTACTTCCAGGTTGACTCAGGAGGGTGAAATGGCACCTCGACTCCAGATGTTTAGGCTTGATTTTTATTTTTTCTTTGTATTATTTTATTTCCTGCAATGCTTACTAGACTTTTGTGCCTTGGGTGTTCATTTTATATGAAAATGTGTTTACCTTAATGATTTTGGTATTGTTTAGCTTAGAGCTTTCCATTTAGATCCCTTTATCGTTATTTTTATGATGTGTCTTTGGTTGTTCTTTCGCCCTGAATAGAAAAGTTAGTTTTCTTAGGTCGGACCATTAGTGTTCATTGGTTGCAACGAGATGTTTTTTTGTAGGTGTGAGAACCCCGGTTGGTCGCTTTATGAGGGGACCAATGCATTTTATTGAAATGAAGTGGCAGATATGCCTCTTAAATTTTCTTGCTTTTTTAATTTGCGACTTAACGCGTTGAATGATGTTAGATGTCTTTTTTTGTAGCTATGATTATTCGTTGTATTTAGCGTTTGCAACAATGATGTATTTATTCGTGCACTGTATTTAACGAGTTACTTATGTTTCCTAAGGATAAGCATAGGGCCGGAGAATTCAGTATGATATGGTTGTATCTTTGTATTATGTTTTGCGTCAAATAAGATCTTACCCCAGTCAAGGGTAGGATCCTCTCCCTTGCCCCTGAGGCTTAGCTCGGATTTAGGTGGACGTCTTCGGGGTCCACGGGTTACACCCTTGGATTGGCCAGACCCAAAAAAAAGGGTGCGCCAACTACGCATAAATGCATGTAGTATGCCTCATATGAGAATTCATATGATGGATGCATTTAAGTCATATCAAAAGTTGAAATGAATTTAGTCAATGTCAGATACACAGTTAGGCAAAGAATGCATTTAACTCATGTTACAATCGCAAAAATGTGTTTAGTATATGTCAGATACACAATTAGGTAAGGATTGCGTTTAAGCCTTGTGAGAAGCACAAAAAATGCGTTTAGTGTGTGTCACATACACAATTAGGCAAGGAATGCATTTAAGCCGTGTCAAAATTACAGAAATATGTTTAATCTATATCGGGTACACAATTATGCATTTCATCTTTGTTATCCTTGTCTTTAGCACTCTAAAAGAAAGAGAGACAAGTAAAATACAACATATGACGATGTACAAATATTTATAATAATAATGAATTGAATATGTTACAAAGAAACAACAAAAAGACGAGATAGATAGACCTTCGTGGTAACCCTTTTTGGTTGGACGTTCTCCTGAGTCCTTGGTATTTGACCTTTCTCGAGGCTTCAGGGTGAAAGGTCCTCCATCGGGGCTCCGGGGTGAGCCTCCCTTCTTTAAGGTATCTCCTTTTGAAAAAGTGTCGAAGCATACGACCTTACGTTTACCTGCCGATGTATCATTGAGTGGTCGACTTCATTGGAAACGAAGCTTGAAGACGGCTGTTGAAATCTTAGGACCCAGGAATTACCTTTTGAATGCTCTGGAGAGGTAACTTTTGTTCACAGCGGCCAAAACCTCTAGGTTCTTTCTTACTCCGAAGTGGGTATCTACCTTAAGTAGTCCACAGTTGGCCGACAGTCTGCCTTTGGGCGATCCGACCTGGTGGTCGGCTTCTCCTAGAACGAATATGAGAGTCGGATGCAAACAATGTTCCTTGAGAGATCCGCCTCCTTGACCTTTGGTTGGGTCATGTAGTCGAGTATTGATCGGAGGTAACTATCAATCGATATCCTTGCAACTAGATGTTGGGGTACCTTTCTTCGGGCACGCTTGGAAAACCTCTGCTATTTGGTCGGGCCTGGGGAGGCCTCGCCGCATCTAGTGGAAATCTTGTGGTGCGTATAGGAGGCATTGAGATATTTAGGTCGTGCTTGGTGTTAACTATGAACTCGTTGTATACGGGCGACATTAACTATGAACTCGTCATGTCTTCGACGCTGTCACGATAAGTACCCCAGTGGCGGTGGAAAGTATAGGCGACGTTTTACCGAAGGATGGATCGCGAACCTCCAGCATGACCTTTATGGATATTGTCTTCATCCCACGACGTAAACCTATATCTGGATTTAAGATCCTTCCTTTTGCTACCTTACAAAGTTCTCGAGAGAATATGAGATTTTGAACTTAATGAATCGTGGTTGGAACAATGATTTATTGAGTCGATTGCAATAGATCTTCGTGTTCGATTCTAAACGTTCTCGACTCTGAGATTTGAGGAGGTTACAAAAGGTTAGGTCGACGATTTGGATCTAAAATTGCAGGAATTTAGATCTAAAACTTCTATGTTCGCATGATGGAGTTGGAAAGTGGACGTGAATTCATGGAAATCGTAGAAATCAGAAGTTGTTTTCCATAGGCGGTGTCACTGCTCCGTTCGGGAACCAGAAATGAATGCAGTTGGAAAACTGATGATCTTGAACGGCGACTCTGATCTCTTTCACGGTGGCGCAAGGTGGACCTGCATGGTTTACACTCCAACACCAAATTCAATTCAAGATTCAAGATGAGTATAGTGAAAAATAGAGACCGAAGAATTTACCTCACTCTTAGCATGTAAACTGATTTTATACCTTGGATCAAATAGAGTGGATTTGATATGAAGTGGACCTTAATCATTTGGACATCTGACCGGCACAAAACACATTATATGTATTATTCTTTTGGTGTGACAATCCAACATAAATATATTATTCATAATATATATATATATATATATATATATATATATATATATATATATATATATATATATATATATATATATATATATAGATTCAATATCTCATATCCATGACATATGTGATATGATCATGAGCCTATATATATATATATATATATATATATATATATATATATATATATATATATATATATATATATATATATATATATATATATATATATATATATATATATATATATATATGAAGATTCAATATCTCATATCCATGACATATGCGATATGATCATGAGCCTATATATATATATATATATATATATATGAAGATTCAATATCTCATATCCATGACATATGGGATATGATCATGAGCCTATTCATTCGATAGTCTCTATAAATTATTTCCATATTTAAGAAGAAGTGATCACTGGTGCTTACTTTGGTTTCCATCTAAGATCTCCATAGAAAAAAATAGAAGAGAGATCCAAAGAATATTGAAAGGTTTTTAGTTTCGGAAATTCTGTTTCAGATTTCAAATCTCGAGAGATGCATGGCGAGAGAAGAGGTCAGAAAATAAGGCTGTCTTATTTACGTTTTTGTTTAAAAATCAAATTAATAATTTTGTGGTCATGGAAATATTTGTCTGAATAAGTAAATATGTAATGTTATGACAAATATTTACTTATTCAGACAAATATTTCCATGGCCACAAAATTATTAATTTAATTTTTAAACAAAAACGTAAATAAGACAGCCTTACTCTCTGACCTCTTCTCAAGCCATGCATCTCTCTAGCTTTGAAATCTGAAACAGAATTTTCGAAACTAAAAGCCTTTCAATATTCTTTGGATCTCTCTTCTATTTTTCTCTATGGAGATCTTAGATGGAAACCAAAGTAAGCATCAGTGATCACTTCTTCTTATTGTTATTGCATTGCATTGCATGCACTTTGGTATATATCAGCGTGTATTCCATTCTTTAATTTAGAGACTGATATTTGGTAATTCATTACAGGATCCTCTAGATATAAAATATACAAAGAAATTACCATTAACATTGAGGTTGATAGTTTTAGCCATCGCAGTGGTTTGTGGAATATACATATGCTCAATTTGCTTAGAGCTAAAAGGTATACGCACAACTTCAAACTTTTTAGGTGTTAGTATCTTCAAGCAACCATGTCCTTTTCCTTCCAACGTCCAAGATTGGGAACTTCCATATTTGCATTATCCACAACCCAACACCTATAGCAGGTATGGTTTATAGTGTTAATTATATCATTTAAAATGTTAATAATGAGTTTGTGCACCTTATGCTATTTCTATATAATCTTTATTATATATATCATGGTTGATGAATTTGCAGAGAGGAATGTAGTTGCAATCCGGTTCGATATTTTTGCATTGTATCAATGCAAAGATCTGGGAGTGGATGGTTCGAGACGTTTTTGAACAGTCATATTAACATAAGCTCCAATGGAGAAATATTTTCGGTTAGCAAAAGAAGAGAAAACGTTTCTTCAATTTTGAAGACGATAGATGAAGTTTATAATCTCGATTGGTTAACCAGTGCTTCCAAGAATGAATGTTCTGCTGCTGTTGGCTTCAAGTGGATGCTTAATCAGGTATAAGAACCATATATATAGTAAGGGTATGTGTTTGGCTTCAAGTGGATGCTACTATGTCGATTTATTTTAAGGTATATTATATACTATGTTTTCACATCTCTATATGTTCCAAACTAGGGTTTGATGGAGCATCATAAAGAAATAGTGGATTATTTGGAGGAGAAACAAGTTTCTATGATATTCTTGTTTAGAAGAAATTTGCTTCGTAGAATGGTATCTGTGCTAGCCAATACTTATGATAAAGATTTCAAGCTATTAAATGGAACACACCAGTCTCATGTGCATTCTACAGTCGAGGTTTCTAAATTCATCATTCTTTATTTTTTCATATAATCTCCATTGATTTCAAAACTGATTCAGTTATGGTTTTGCAGGCTTCGATTCTTGCAAAGTACAAACCACAAATCAATAGCACGATATTGATTCCAGAGCTAAAGCAAACGGAGGAGACGATTCGAAAAGCGATTGCGTATTTTAAGAACATTCGTCACGTCGTTCTTTACTACGAGGATCTTGTTAACAACCGCAATGTAAGACTAGTGTACTAGTATGTTTGAATTGACAGTAACATTGAGAAAATTACTATATAAAGTAGTAACATTTTTTTGAATATTTGATGATGCAGAAATTGAAGGATGTTCAAGAATTTCTAAGGGTGCCATACAGAGAACTAGAGAGTCGTCAAGTGAAGATACATACAGCACCATTATCGATGCAAATTGAAAACTGGGATGAAGTTCGGAAAGTGCTGAAAGGGACCACGTACGAGAGTTATCTTTATGACTAATCAAATGTAGGAGATTTTGTCATAAGATCAATAGAGCAAAATCTAATGCTCCTTGAATATTGTTTGTACATATGAAGGATTTTATTTTGTGGTTAGGCATAAGATTGTTAGTTACAAGCATTTCGAAGTTGCATTCTTAATAGTCCATGACATAAAGGATGGGATTTTTTTTAAATTACATTTACTTATTAGATAACTGTTTTTGAAGGAGATTAATCATATGATTTCACGTAACTACATATCTCTTGGTTAAATTTTAAAATAAAATAAAAAATCTTTAATAATAATAGGCATTCACATTATACTTATATTATTAAATTGAGTTACTCCCCTTCTCAAGTAACAGCTACTTTTATATAGGGGTGGTAAACGGGGATGCCCGCCCCGTTTAGGTCCGCCCCGTAAAAGCCCGCAAAAAAACGGGGCGGAGCGGGACGGTCATAGTTGAGGATGTGAGCTTAAAATTTAGATCCGTCCCGCAAAAAGTGAGGACGGGGCGGAGAAAGTCCGCTGGCACTGCACTCTTTAAGTCTAAAAATACAAAATTTATGTAAATGCACATGCCCGCAAAAGCCCGCGAAAAAAACAGAACGGGGCGCGGGCGGACACATTTGAGGGTGAGGGCCTAAATCTTTGGTCCGCCCCGCACAAACGGGCATGCCCAGCGGACCGAGCCTGTTTTGCCACCCCTACTTTTATAGGTGTCAATTATTGAGATGATTGTTGCCACATAAGCAATATTAAAATATTAAAACTTTAACCAATACTAGCTAACACAATTACAAAAGCGTTGTTCTTCAATTTCTGTTACTCATGCGCTCTAATGAAATTGCAAAAATACTCTTAGATTCAAGATTTTAAAATACAAATGTACTTGAATTATACAACATTCTCATGAAAGATCCCAACAACACGCCACAGTCAATGTTAAAAATCAATTTGGATTTTGAATTCTAGATTTTTCAAGAGACGAAGAAAACATAAATTAACATAAAAAAAATATTATCACACACACAAAAATACGTAATATTACATAGATTTTTTGATAATATAAAATCTTTAAAATTACGCTTCATGATATAGAGATGGTTAAGTATGTTTTAACATCTTTAAAATATCGTTGATCGATCTCGCCAAAGACTCATCCACAAAATTCTTAAATTATCATTCATCTTCAATTCAAAGTCACTACTATAAATAAAAGTATATTTTATGACAATGATTTCCCTTCACGTAACGAAAAACAGAGGTATAATTCTTAGATGCACCATCTTTTTTTTTCTGTTAAAAATATACAATCTATTATGTCGGTTTTAGTTGAAAGTTGGAGAGTCAACTAAGTCAAGATACATGATTCGAACCTCAGCAGCTTTAGTTTATGTTTTTATTTCATTAAAAACTGCTTGTTATTATTGTTGTTGATGTTATTGTTGTTGTTGTTTAGTTGTTCTACTTCCCAAAGTTATGAAAAGTCATATGTTGTAATTTAGTTGTTGTTATTGAGTTTGATTTTGAGATAGGTATTGAGATTATGTTTTTGTGATTCTTTGTGCAACTCTCGATCTTATTTCGTCGAACATGTTGTTGTTTAGGTGTTCTATTTTCAAAAGTTATGAAAAACTATGTGTTGTAGTTTAGTTGTTGTTATTGAGTTTGAGTTTGAGATTGATATTGAGATGAATGATGAATTACAGGATATTCAAAAATCATTTATTAGTGTAAATTGTTCTTCAAATATAACATAATTCTTCATATAATTATTTTGTAAACTAATTTGAGAAGTTATATGTTCAATTAGGGCTTAGTGAAATAAGTTATACATATTAGATATAATAAACTCAATCGTGTTTTACCCGTCAGTTAAATATCAAAATTGAGGAGAAATATATTTTTCACCGTTTAAAAATTCCAAAAAGGATCTCCCTGAGGATTGAACCCATTACCTTTTTACACATCATTTGTCGGTGTAACTAAAACTAAGAGGTCAAGTGGGGCATTTTTTATGACGTCCTCCATTACCTCGCATTTGAAACTAAGGTAACACCTCATTGTTGGAAAAAACCAGAAATGGAGTGGTGAAAAACAGTGTGTTTGGGAAAGATGAAGATGATAATGTGAATAGAGAGCGATAGAGAAATAGAGAAAGATTGAGAGAATTGAATCATATGGCATTGACCTTTCAACTATGACATACAATGTCTATTTATAGGGTACAAATTGGAACCACAAACAGGCCCAAGAATAACAGAAAAAAACAGAATTACAAAAACAGCTTATTTCCAAAACAACTTATCCAATAAGTTGTTTTCACTGCAGTGCTTTTTAAAGCTTCTATCAAGCATTTGAATTATTAAGGACTTCCAATACACCACCTGAATTCAAATGCTCCACACTCATCATGCTCAACTTCTTCACAAGTCTCTTGAACACATCACTTGTCACGCCTTTCGTTAACAAGTCTGCGACTTGTTCTTCGCTTCTGTAGTACCCTAAACGCAACTGTCCGGAGCTCACCAATTCTCTCAAATAGTGGAATCGCATTTCAATATGCTTGCTCCTCCCATGTGCTATGGGATTCTTAGCAAGGTTTATCGCTGAAATGTTGTCCACAAGTAGCAAAACAGCCCCATTTCTACTGTTGTCCAACTCCTTACATAGATTCACCAGCCACACAGCTTGGCATGCACACATCGACGCTGCTATATACTCGGCCTCACAAGAAGAGAGGGCTACAATCGGTTCCTTTTTCGAACACCAAGAGATTGGTGTCTTACCGAACATAAAGAGATACCCTGCCGTAGACTTTCGATCATCCTTATCTCCGCACCAATTGGAATCGGTGTATCCGAGTAACTCACAACTTCTGCCCATGTCGCTTGCCGGAAACAAAATTCCACAACCAAGAGTACCTTTCACATATCTAAGGATCCTCTTAACTGCTGCCAAGTGTGATACCTTCGGCCTCTCCATGAATCTACTCGCAATACCGACACTAAACGCCAAATCTGGCCGCGTATTGCACAAGTAACGCAACGATCCTATCAATCTCCGGTATTGAGTAGGATCCACATCTTGTTCTTCTTCACTCTTGGACAACTGTAATCGTGTCTCGGCTGGTGTTGTGGCAGCATTGCAATGCTCCATATCACACCTCTTCAGAATTTCCATGGCATACCTTCTTTGGTGCATGAGCAGTCCCAATTTTGTCCTTTGAAACTCTATGCCTAAGAAGTATTTCATGATACCAAGATCACTCATTTCAAATTCCTTCATAAGCTCTCCTTTGAACTTTGAAATGTTCTTTTCACAGTTGTCGGTAATCAACAAATCATCCACATAAAGACAAAGAATGATTACTCCCTCACTTGCATCCGGTTTCACATAAACTCCATGTTCGGATACGCATTTCTTGAAACCAACATCGCTAAGAAATCCATCTATGCGTTTGTTCCAAGCTCTTGGAGCTTGTTTCAAACCATAGAGTGCCTTCCTCAACTTATAGACCTTTGCCTCTTGATTTTTTATCACAAAACCAGGTGGCTGTCTCACATATACCTCCTCATCAAGTGGACCATTCAAAAACGCAGATTTGACGTCCATTTGATACAACGGTCAGCTGTTGTTATTTGCCATCGCAATAACTAACCGAATGGTTTCATGCCTTGCAACTGGAGCAAACACTTCATCGAAGTCTATCCCTCCTTTTGCAAAAATCCCTTCGCTACTAATCGAGCTTTATGCTTGATTATCTCGCCTTTCGGATTCGCTTTCACTTTGTAGACCCACTTCACACCTATCGCCTTTTTACCTTTCGTTAAATCAACCAACATCCAAGTACTATTCTTCTCAATCGAATTCAGTTCTTCTTTCATCGCACACATCCATTTTGGATCGCTTAATGCCTCATCCGTATTCACCGGTTCGGATTCGGCCATTAGAGCAAAGTGAATAAGATCACCCTCATTGTTGATCTCGCTATCTCGGAATAATTCACAATCACGAAGTCTTTGAGGCAATCCTCTTTGCCTTGTTGGTCGTCTACTTGATTCACCTGTTTCGGTTATAAAAGGTTGCTGTACAGTACCTTCAGCAAGTTGAGAATTCAAATTTTCCTGCATGAAATCGATTTCACCTTGAGGCAAATCGATTTCAACCTCACCAGAACCAGTTCCAGCAGCTCTAGAATGCTGATTTTCCTGCATGAAATCGATTTCATCTTGAGGCAAATCGATTTCCTGAACTGATATGGCAGATTTTCTGCTGTCAAACTGCCGAAACTCGTCCACGATCACATCTCGACTTATCACAATCTTCTTGTTACTCATATCAAACAGCTTGTAGCCTCCGGTAGGATGATAACCAACCAGCAACATCATTTCACCCTTGTCATCTAATTTCTTTCGAATCTGACCCGGAATATGTCGAAACGCTACCGAACAGAAAACACGCAAGTGACTCAAACTTGGCTTGTGTCCACACTATACCTCTTCTGGAGTAACCTTGTCCAACTTCTTTGTAGGACACCTATTTATCAAATAGGCAGCTGTAGAAACAGCTTCTCCCCACAACTCTTTCGGAAGATTTTTCGCTTTCAACATGCTACGCACCATGTTCATAATCGTCCGATTTTTTCTCTCGGCAGCACCATTTTGCTGAGGCGTATAGGGTGGTACAACCTCACGCACAATACCCTCATCGTCACAATAACTCCCAAGTTCCCTCGAAGTAAATTCTCCTCCTCCATCGGTTTTGAGAATTTTGAGTTTGTGACTACTTTGTCGCTCAACCATGGATTTAAATCGTTTGAACATATCAAACACCTCATCCTTCCTCTTGTTTAGATAAATCCACAGCTTCCTACTGAAATCATCAATAAACATGACAAAGTATCGGTTACCTCCATACGAATTGACTTGCATCGGCCCACACACGTCCGAATACACCACCTCAAGAAGATGCTTGGTCCTATGACTTGTATCCTTGCTGAAAACCCTCTTGTGTTGCTTCCCTCGAACACATTCAACACACAACTCAGCTGGAACCACGATTCTTGGCAGCCCAGTCACCATACCATGTCTATGCAACGCGTCGAGGTCTCGAAAATTGAGATGACCAAGACGGTAATGCCACAACCACTCCTCACTGTAGCACCTCAAATTTGCACCTCCCATTTTGTACATTCATTTCATGATTAGGTCATTAACATTGCATTGTTCATTACATAGTTCATTGCAAGTCATCAGTCAACTAGTTAGGAGGCTCAGTTGTGCAAGCAAGCAAGTGAATTTTCCATGGAATCAAAGCCCTAGGGTTGGTTCAATGTGTTCATGTGACCTAGGGATCATGTTGAAGTGATTTGGTCAAGCATTGAAGGCTCAAAGCTCATCAATCAAGATACATTTCATCTAAAACCCTAGAAAGTCAACCAAAGTCAACTGTCAATTCAACCATGGATTTGAAGGTGGGAGATGGTTAGAGATGCCTCATTCATGTCCATACAAGTCTCATCTGACATTTCAAACATCAACAATGAAGAATTTGAGGTCAGATCAAAACTTTCCAAAAATAGTAAGTGATCTGTAATTTGAAATTGCCAAAAATGGAAAGGTTTTCTCCTCACGATTACATCATCAAGCAAGCTTCAAATGAAATTTTGTCCAACATGAAAGTTGAAGATCTTTCTCTCCCCTTTCCAAAAAGTACAAAATCATGAATTTCTCATGTGTGGTTGAAGAGATATGGATCAATCATTGCCAAGAGAATTTGAACTTCAAACATGCATAACTTTCAAACCATAAGGCCAAATGAAGTGGTTCTTTTTGCAACATTTTTCTCGACATGCACTATCCAAAACATGCATCACATACCATGAATTTCCATCACAAAGAATATTTGGTTTTTCATTTGAATTTTGGAGGGAAATTTTAAATTTGAAAATTAAGCATTGTTTTCACATTTTACCATTTGCACTTGGCTCAAAACAGAATTTCAAATGATTTCCAAGCCAATTTCGTGCACTGTTCCATTGGTAATCTCATGCATGAGGTGCATTGGCCAATTTGCATTTACACTCTCTTTTCACTAATCCATTGGCAATTGGCTTAATTGTGATTAACAACATGATTAGGAGCTCATATATATAGCTAATCATAACAGAAAACTGCATCAACATCATCACATTTTCAGATCTGAAATTTTTCTTCACACTTTTTCTCTCAAACTTTTGCAATTTTCTTCAAACCAATTCATCATCCATTGATCAAATCATCATCTAGAAGGATTATGGCGCATGTTTGAAGCAAGAACCATCACAATTCATTCAGATTTGAAGCAGCTCGAAGCTTGCATTCATCCATGGCAGTTGGAAATTCTGGACAGATCAAGCACAATTAACCTTCAAACAGTCATCCATTCAATCATACAAGAGCATTGGATCATCTGTTTATGCTTAGCAAGGCCTGAATCGAGCAATTCCACTCCTGCATCTTCAACAAGGTCAGAATTCGAATGTCTTAATTCATGAAATTGTTAGATGATTATGGTAGATCTTTGAACACTGAGCAAACTGAGCTTTAGATCACTAAATTCCATGCAGTATTGTGTTAGTTATGGTGATTTTAAGTTTGACATGTGAAACTTCATGGCTTCGAATCTTTGAATATATGTTGAGTTAGGTTAAATTAGATATGGATTGTTGATGTACGATGAGAGATGAACATGATGATGTGCGTATTTTGTATTTCTGTGCACTTTTGTTCTTGAGCATGAAGAACATGATGAATGTGTATGAAGTTGTTAGGGTTTGCGTTTCCAGATTTCGTTTGATCCATTCCAGCGCTTGTTTGCATGTGTTTATGTGTTTATGGACATGTATTGGTCCAGCTGTTGCATGCGTGGCTAATTGATTGGTCTTCATTGTTTTGCCTTGCCACATCAGTTAAGTGAAACGGTGTGTTTCACTATGAAGCGCGCCACATTTCAAAATCTTACTCAGTTCGATTCCAGCATGATGCATTTTTCCAAATTGCATTTCATATTATTTCCTTTTTCTTCATCCATTCATGCTATGCTTCTCACATGTTTTTTTAATTTTTCTTCCACTTCAAAAATTCATAACTCAATAAATATTGATCCAAATAAGGTGTGGATTTTTGCATTGTGCTCCTTGTTGTGTATAGTTTTTTATGAGTATTTTTCCAGAAATTGTGCTCGGATGGAAATTAATTTTGCCTAGGGTTTGTGTGCATATGTTCATTTTGTGCTATACCTTTCCATATCTCTTGTGAAATGATGAGTTTTAATCCAATGCTTTTGAAATTTGACATGCTTAAACTAGACATCTTGTTGGACATTTTGGTATTGAGTTTGCAATTTTATCATTTGTGGTTGCTGAGATATGCTCAGGTTAATGTAGGTGTGACAATGTGTGTCACACCTTTGCTTGCTCAACTTGTCTAATTTCTTTGCCATGCCAAATGAATTCCAATTGATGTGATTTTTTGTATTATGCTTCCTATGCGTGTTGTGATTGATCATGAATTTTCTTGGAATTTTTGGATTCATTTCTGATTTGTTTGAGATTTTTCTTTCTGGATTGTCATTTGTGAACTTTTGAATAGTCTTGAACTTCAATGATTTGTGAAACGCTGGTTGTTTATTCTATGAATGTGAAATTTTGTACATTGTTTCTAGACATATTGAAGTTTGTTGTGGCTTTGGTTTGAGGTCTTTACCATTTGTCAATTCTGTTTTAGGCTTGTGCTGAGTTGATATATCAAATTGTGTCCTATTTGAGCTTGTTTGTGCTTACCTTGCCTTATGGAATTTGATTACCATGCTTAAACTTGTACAAATGCCTTGATTTTTGGTGTGTTGATCATGTTGTGTGTTCTGTTTAGCCATGATTTTTGTTGAGATTAATTGAATCATTTTTGAATTAATGTGCATTTGTTCATTCTGTTGCTTCAATGTGCTTTCAATTTGCATGCCTTGCCATGATTGATTTGTGAAATGAATTTGGTTGATGCTATTGACATGAGGCCTTTTGTATTATGTTCTTATTGGTTTGAAGTTGATTCATGTCAATTTTCATGTTCTGTTTTGAATTATTTCTCCCTCTTTGACCCTAGGCCTTGTCCTAGTGGTTTGTGCTTATGTTTGAGTTTTGTTTTCAGGATAAGAAGCATATGGCCATGAGGGGATTGATTCACATTGCTTGAGTTGGATTATTTGGTTGATGTTGACTAATCTTGACTTGTTTTGTAGGTGGTTTTTAGCTCATTTGAGTTTGAGCTTGTGCATTGCACATTGTTGCATTGCTTATTTGTCTGTATACTGTTGACTGTTGATCATTGACTGTTTGTTTGACTTTTTGAGTTGTATACTGATTGAGTTAGATTGTTTTCAGGTACATTAGTTGCTTAAGTTCATTGTGAACTTTCTTTTGCTTTGTTTGGTTGCTTAAGCGTTGAGGTATAACTCTCTGACTTCATGTAGTCTGGAAGACCTGTCCTGTTACTTGGGCAGGCACCTGTCTGAAGCCCTCCTTAAGAGGCAATGCTTGTGTTTGTTTATCTTTGTGCCAAGCAGGAAAAGACCTCTATGAGGCAATTGGCAGATAGAAGAGATGTGCAATCCATCTCCTGCTATTCAGTGAGTCATCCATTTGCTCACACACCTTGTGTTGATGCATTGTGGATATTAACCTAAGATCCTTGTTGAGTCAGTCATGTGGAGAAGAGTTCCTACATTCTGAACTCCCACACTTTCATTTGTCTGAAGCTCTCCCAGGCCAGGGATAAGAGCTGTGAGGTCTTACCCTCACTTCCCATTTCATCTGATTCACCCTAACTCTCAATGTTAG